>NC_058094.1:193555000-194912500 GCF_020171115.1 Neogale vison | reverse complement strand
TTTCTTATAGTGTCTTACTATTTTTTTTTTCAAGATTTTATTTGTCAGAGAGAGAAGGCACATAAGCAGCGGGATCTACAGGCAGAGGGAGAAAAGTGAGTGAGAAGTGGGCTCCCTGCAAAGCAAGGAGCCCAGTGCGGGCTTGATCCCAGGACCAGGGGATCATGACCTGAGCTGAAGGCAGACGCTAATGGACTGAGCCACCCAGGCACCCCTCATGTGTCCTACTATTAAAAAAATATAATAAGCTGATTACAAACAAGTCATTTTTTGAATTTTTGTCTGGTTGAATTCTCTGTGGATATTTAGTGTGACTGTGAGCTGTTGAATGGATCAGTTCTGAAACAGTATACCAGAAACTTTGAAGAATTATCTGGTAGATAGGTAAAGCACTTTTTGACCACTGTCATGTTTTAAATGCAATTTGTGGGGGCACTCACAGATTAAAATAATTATCTGAGTTCTTTAGAAAATAATTGTTAACTTTTTAAAAGTAAAAGTATAAAGTTTAATTTACAGTAAATATTGGTTAGCATTCTCACTTTACAATTTTGACTAGAAAGTTCAGGAAGTGGTTTGCTACAGAGATAGTGTTTAGATCTAGAAAGGAGGTTTGATAATCCAAGTAATTTAGTAGTGCTAAAAGAACAGGGAAAATTATGGGTTAGCTTTAGGGATGCACTTTAATACAGTTAAGCTTTACTTCTGGTAAGTTTATTAGTTAAACAATGTAAAGACTAAAATTTTATAGCCTGTTAGAGCTGCCTTGTAAAAAGATGGAGAGGATTTTAGGCAGGTAGGAACAGTTGCTATTATTGGATACTGGTGCTTTTCAAATTAGACATAAATCATTCGCTTAGCTGCTGAGTAGTTTTTGATGGTGCCAAATCCATCTTCTACAATCTAAGCCAGGTTGGGAATCTCACATTTGCACATAGTAGTTGAAAAACCAACCACTGAAGTAAGAATGGCTTAGTCTTTGGGAAAACAGTTTCACTGATGGTGATTTAGTCATACTTCTTAGCATATGTTAAGTAGAAGACACTGTCATTTTTATTTTGATAAACTGAGTTTTTAAACCAAAAACTATTACAATTAAAATACGTGCAAGTCAGATTTAAAATTGAGTTTCAGAAGAAACTTTCTGACTTATTTATTATTTTGTACAAAGAAGAGAGATATAACAGATAAATTATATAAAATTAACACTGACATATTTTTTCTTCTTTTTAGACCACTATAAACAAAAATTCCACCAGAGGAAATGTTGAAATAGGAGTTACGGATACGTTGGATTTGCTGGATGAAAATCAAGCAGTTAATTTTTCTACCACGGGGAGAAAGCCCAAATTGCCAGATTACATGTGTAAATCACTGCGTTACTGCTTTAGTCATTGTCTGTATTTAGCAATGACAAGACTGGAAGAAGTCAACAGAGAAGTGAATATGCATTCTTCAGTGCGTTATCTTGGCTATTTAGCCAGAATCAATTTACTGGTTGCTATATGCTTAGGTCTTTATGTAAGATGGGAAAAAACAGCAAATTCCTTAATTTTGGTAATTTTTATTCTTGGTCTTTTCGTTCTTGGAATTGCCAGCATACTCTATTATTATTTTTCAATGGAAGCAGCAAGTTTAAGTCTCTCCAATCTTTGGTTTGGATTCTTGCTTGGCCTCCTATGTTTTCTTGACAATTCATCCTTTAAAAATGATGTGAAAGAAGAATCAACCAAATATTTGCTTCTAACTTCCATAGTATTAAGGATATTATGTGCTTTGGTGGAGAGAATTTCTGGATATGTCCGTCATCGACCCACTTTACTAACCACAGTTGAATTTCTGGAACTTGTTGGATTTGCTATTGCCAGCACAACCATGTTGGTGGAGAAGTCTCTGAGTGTCATTTTACTTGTTGTAGCTTTGGCCATGCTGATTATTGACCTGAGAATGAAGTCTTTCTTAGCTATTCCAAACTTAGTTATTTTTGCAGTCTTGCTGTTTTTCTCCTCATTGGAAACTCCTAAAAATCCAGTTGCTTTTGCATGTTTTTTTATCTGCCTGATAACTGACCCTTTCCTTGACATTTATTTTAGTGGACTTTCAGTGACTGAAAGGTGGAAACCCTTTTTGTACCGCGGAAGAATATGCAGAAGACTTTCAGTGGTTTTCACAGGAATGATTGAGCTTACCTTTTTTATTCTTTCAGCATTTAAACTCAGAGACACTCACCTCTGGTATTTTGTAATTCCAGGCTTTTCCATTTTTGGAATTTTCTGGATGATTTGCCATATTATTTTTCTCTTAACTCTTTGGGGATTCCATACCAAATTAAATGACTGCCATAAAGTATATTTCACCCACAGGGTAGATAACAATAGCCTTGATAGAATCATGGCATCCAAAGGAATGCGTCACTTTTGCTTAATTTCAGAGCAGTTAGTTTTTTTTAGTCTTCTTGCAACAGCGATTTTAGGAGCAGTTTCCTGGCAGGTAAGCATATAGTTTGTTTTATTATGTCAGTGCCTATGATGTGTGATTAAATGCTTGCTTCAAGAGTTAAATTATTAGAATCAAAAAGTGACGTTCCCCATTTCAAAAGGAGACTCTTTTGTGATGCTTGTTTTTGTTCATGGATTTGAAGTACTGAATGAATATTGACAGTATAATTTAGTTTTATCTCTAGCAAAGAGATACCAAAATGTTAGGAATACTCAGCAAGTGAAATGCTCCTGCCTTCCAGTTGTTCTTATTAGTTAAACACTGAGAGATTAAAGATCCTTAAATATTAACATTTGAAGGGTGCTTAAAGATTGCACATTAATCCTACAGATTAGAAAACTTGAATGCCTGAGAAGACAACATTTAGAGTCTCTGGGACGAGCCCTAACCAGGTTACCCAGCTTCTGTCTAGTCCAGTGGTCTTTCACTACAACACATTTCTTTTATATAGCCACTTCTCATTTATGTCAAAGGTGATTAGATATATAATGTATCAGGTTCTTTATTAGATGAGTGGCTCTCATAAGAAAGAAAAATTGAGTTTTACAATACATTTGCTGCCCATGATATGTTAAAGAAATTTAGAAGTTCTTTTGTAGACAAAGATATTTAAACTGCATGGTTGGAATTTATATTTATAATATTAACAAGCCAAGTCTTCTATTTGAACTTTCATTGACTACAGGATATGTCATATATTGTACTGGCTGCTGAAGATTGCAAGATGAATAAGAAATGTCTGTCTTAAGCCACAATCTCTAATGGGCTAGAGGCAGGCATGTAAACAATTAATACGGCATGAGAAATGTAATTTGAGTACATCAGATTAAGGTGTAGGGGAAAAAGTACGGTCCCCTGTGCTTGGTACAGTTTTCTGCTTTGGTTCAGTTACTTGCTACACAGTGATTTTTAGATATGAGTGTTTGAAGGGAGATGTGGAGACTTGCCTGGGCATGGTGCCTTTTTGTCCGTGTGGGCTAGGGCAGAGAGCTTGTGTGGGAGTCGAGTAAATGATAAAAAAACATTGTGGGTGTTGCCTGAGGCTATCTTCCTCACTTTACTTGCTAGTTCCGGGGACTGTCAGAATCCAGATGATGATGGTGGAGGATGATGTCAGAAACTCTTAAGAGTTCTGGGTCTTTCCTTCACCTTTTCCTGTTAGGTCCTTTTCCAGCCCTAACCAACCCCGCCCCTGCATCAGCCTCATTCATGCTTGACACCTTTCCAGATTATCAAGTCCTGTGAACCAGTTATTGTCTAAGCCACCATATCTGTCTTATTTTCTTATACCAGTGGTCTTCAAATATTGTTTGTGCACCATCGCAAGTACACAAAAGCTTTCCAAAGACTAGGTCAGCAAAAATAAGAGAATCAGTTTCCAGCTTCTGACCTTCCATTCTATTCTTATTTTAATGTTGATGTATTTGAGAATGCCTCTCAATTTGGGTGTGGAGTGCTATCTCATTGTGGTTTTATTTTGTATGTCTCTAATGACTAATGATGTTGAGCATCATTTAATGTGTATTAGTCATTCACTTATCTTTGTTTTTGAAATATCTAAATCTTTTACCTATTGTTAAATTGAGTTACTTCTCTTCTTATGATTGAACTTTAAGGGTCCTTTTTATATTCTGGATACAGGGCATTGGTCAGATGATTGGGAAATGTTTTCTCCCAGTCTGTGAGTTATCCTTTTTTTTTTTTTTTTTTTTAAAGATTAGGCTTGCTCATTCTTTGTTATTACCTACATATATTATCTGCATAGTACTAAATTATTTCCAGACCTTTTTTCTTAATGACAGTTTGAAGAGTATAGGTTTTTAATTTCATGAAGACCAATTTATTAACTTATTCTTTATGTACTGTGTTTTTAGTATATCTAAGAAGTCTTTGCTTAATCCTAGGTCACAAAGATTTTTCTTCTATACCAGTTTTCTTCTAGTGGTTTTATTATTTCAACTTTTACATTTAGGTGTATGATCTAATTTGAAAAAAATTTTTGTCTGTGATATGATGTAAGGATCTAATTATTTTAAAATATGACTTTCTAATTGTTTCGGGAAAAGACTATCCTTTTCCCTGTTGAATTGCTTTGATACCTTTGTCCAAAGTCAATGAAATATAAGGCTTTATTTCTGAGCTTTCTTTTTTGTTCTATTGATCGGTGTGTCTGATCTTATACTAGGAGTGTGCTGTCTCACAAGATATTTTCTAATTACCCTTGAAATTTCTTCTTTGACCTTTGTTATTTAAATTGGTTGTCTGACAATGGGATTTTTTTTTTTTTAAGATTTTATTTATTTATTTGACAGAGATCACAAGTAGGCAGAGAGGCAGGCAGAGAGAGAGGAGGAAGCAGGCTCCCCGCTGAGCAGAGAGCCCGATGTGGGACTCGATCCCAGGACCCTGAGATCATGACCTGAGCCGAAGGCAGCGGGACAATGGGATATTTGAGGGATTTCCCACATTTCCTTGTTATTGATTTCTAATTTAATTACATGTAATTGGAGAACATAATGTGTATGGTTTAGTTCTTTTATTAAGACTTGTTTTGGGGCCTGGCATGTTTTATTCTGGAGAATACACCATGTTCACTTGAAAAGAATGAGCATTCTACTGTTATTGGGTAGAGATTTTATAAATACCAGCTAGGTCAAGCTGGTGGGTTTTCTTCCTAAATCTCTATCCTTGCTGATTTTCTGTCTATTTCTGTTAGGACTTAGAGAGGAATATTAAAAATCTAAATTGTAAGTGGATAAATTGTGAGTTTGTCCTTTCAGTTGTATCATTTTCTTGTTTCATGTATTTTGTGGTTCTGTTCCAGGTGTGTATCTACATCTTTAATTACTATACCTTCTTAACATATAGACCTTTTTAAATCATAATAAACACCCTCGTTGAGTACAATAGAGACCTCATGGCTCACAAAACCTAAAATAGTATCTCTCTGGCTCTTTACAGAAACTTTGCCAACTCCTATTGTAGGCCAGTGCTTCTCAACCTTTAATGTGCATTGAAATCATGTGGGGGATGTTGTTAAGTTTCTGAAGTTTGACTGATTTTGGGAGACAGCTTGAACAGTTAAAGGTGATACAGAAACTCCTGGTCAAAAGTATACCCATTGAGTAACAAGGTACTAATTTAGCTTTTAAGACTAACATGCATCGTACCTGAGTTGTGTCTATTGTTAGTCGCTATTTGGTAACTGCTGCCTATGGTGTAGGCATTGCGTCTTCGATGCTGTTAAATTTTAGCTTAATTTAATTAATCTTCTATTTAAAAATTTCTCAAACTGTGCTCTGCCAGGTGTTCTGTGAGATGTTAATGAGTGTCCTCAGAGAAAAAGTGTCAAAGAAAGAAACATTTCCAAACTTAACCAGGAAATCCTTGACCATATTCCTCATTAACCACCTCTTCCCACTGCACCTATTAACCTCTCTGTGAAACACAATTTAGGAAATATTCCATTGGATTTACATAAAGTCCCAACCCTTTTGGCTGATGAAAACATCAGAAATTTAGATAGTGAAAGGCAAAAAATTAAGAGTTTTGTAAGGCCAGGACTATTTTTGGCATGACATCATTGTTAATACAAGTCAGTCCTAAGCCCTATCTCAAATTCTTTAGATTTTGTTTTGTAGAACTTGAACAATGTTTAACAGTCCTAAATCATACAGATACTGATTAGCTTTTTAACAATATACCCATTTTTTTTTTAAATTTATTAGTGATCAGGGGGTTGTCAGGGAGTTCTTTTTTTTTTTTTTTTAAGATTTTATTTATCTATTTGACAGATGGAGATCACAAGCAGGCAGAGAAGCAGGCAGAGAGAGAGGAGGAAGCAGGCTCCCTGCTGAGCAGATAGCCCAATACGGGGCTTGATCCCAGAACCCTGGGATCTTGACCTGAGCCGAAGGCAGAGGCTTTAACTCACTGAGCCACCCAGGCACCCCATACCCATTTTTATTTTTAACAATAAACCCATTTCTTCACATTTCTGTGAGAGTAATTCAGATGTAAACTGGTATTTTCCATTATCTCATTAAAATTTCCTTTATTGGATTTCTACTGGAAAAATAGTTCCACTGATTGGGTGGGTGCAGACCCAGTGTGGCAGGAAAAAAAAAGACAAAGAGACTTAAACCTTTTGAGCACATCATTCAGGCAAAGATAAGATCAGTGAAAGTAGAGATAGCCTCAAATCAAGTGTAGCTAGCTAGGAGCAAAAATAAGGACCCTGACTAAGGTGAGAGTCTTACCCTTAGCACAGCATTTTCCCCCTAATATCTTGTTGTGAAGTATAATATAAAGAGAACTTGGAATAAGTTGATGAAATGTAGAGTTGAATAATGTGCTGACATGGTAGTAGTCTAAAAATGTAAAAAAAAAAAAAAATGCTGAAAGAATAAAGAGAGCAGTTGGGAATGTAGGATAATGGATTTCTTTGAGTTAATGACCTAGCAGGCATTTGGAATGAACAAAATATTTTATAGTAGGTTTTTTATATTTAAAAAATATACTTTTTTAAAGTATATTTTTAAGCAGTCCAAAGTACTGTTATTTTACTACTAGAGGAGTGAAATCAAACAAAAGCATAGAATTAATCTGTCTTGAGCACAACTGTAGCTTGGACTTTAATTTCCAAAAATGGGCTTAGCTACTTTTTCTTATTTTAAGCTTATTCGCATGTTAGTTTTGGGTTTTGCTAGTTTTACTTAGCTTAATAATATATAAATTTTTTTTATTAAGGAAAAATTTGCATTTAGTATTAGTCATGCTTTTTTGTGTATAATTTTGCAGTTTTGACAAACACAAATAGTTGTATGACTGCCACCACCACAGTCAAAATACAGAGCAGTTGCATTACTCTCCCGAATTCCCTCCTGCTCCTTTGTAATCAAATCCCGGTAGCTGGCAACCACTGATCTGTTTTCTGTCCCTAGCCACTTTTCTTTTGCAGAATGTCATATACAAGTTGTACATTATATAGTTGTTGGGATCTGGCTTCTTTCACTTAGCATAATTCATCTATGTTGTGTATATGTTTATTCCTTTGTATTGCAGAGCAGTGTTGCATTTTACAGGTATCTCACAGTTTAATCGTTGAGGGATGCTGAAATTAGTTTTTGGTAATTATAAAAGTTGCTAGAAACATTCGTAGACAGGGTGTTTTGTTAAGGTAAATTTTTATTTTACTTGGTGTGGGATTGCTGGGTCATGTGATAAACATGAATCATTTTAACTTTTAAGAAACTACCACACTGTTTTCAGAGTGGCTGTACCATTTTGCATTCCGACCAGCAGTGTATAGGAGTTCCTTTTGCTCCACATAATAACCAGTGCTTGATATTGTCTATTTGTTTTTGTTTTTTCAACCATTCTAATAGGTGTCTAGTGGTAATTCATTGTGTTCTTATTTTCTATTACCCCAGTAACTACTGATGTTTATCTTTTCTTGTGCTTAACTTGCTATGGTAGGTCTTCTCTGGTGAAGTACCTATTCAGATCTCTTGGCAATTTTTTAAAATGTGGATTGTGTGCTTTCTTTATAGTCAGTTCTGAGAATTCTTTATATAGTCTAGATACGAGTCCTTTATCAGATATAGGACTGGAAATATTTCCTCCCAGTGTGTGGCTTATCTTCTCTCTTACCATGTTTTCTGAAGAGCAGAAGTTCTAAATTTTGCCACAGTCCACTTTATCAATTTTTATCTTTTATGAATCTTTTGATGTCCTACGTAAGAAATCTTTGGCTGCATTTGAATAGAATCCTAACTAATCCCACATGGATAGCTTTGTTCTTTGTTTTTCCATAGTTTTACTGAGTTTAATAACATTCTTAGAATGAGTCAGTAGTATCATTCTAAGTCACTTACATTAAAAATCTGGAATTTACCATTAACTTGTTGTGTTCTATTCATAATCTCATTCTAACTTGAAAATGGAACATTGCAGCTGTTGTTTCCTGCAATTTGTATTATGTTTATTCAATGTACTATTTGCTTTCCTCTTTTATCCTTGTTTTTTAAAAAAATAAGTCAGTGAGACAGACTGACTACCACAGCATTTGGTACTAGTATTATTACTCAGCTATAAGTTTTTCAGAAATTGTCATAATTGATTATTCATATAAGAATAAAAAGGGTAGGAAAGCATCCAGATACCCAAGGAATATACCCCATGGCTCACTCTGGTTTAGAGATTCTGATACCATTTACATGAGATTTTATATGCCTTTCCTTGCCAACCATTGTTATTTGCAGTCTCCATGGGAGTATGATATAACTTTTTGTGGAAGCCTTTTGACCCATACCAGAAAAACCATAATCACAGCTGATTTCTCTATAGGGAAGAGCAATGGCAATCACTGGGTGGGACAGATGGAACAAGATCAGCCTCACATCCAATAAAGAGATGAAATCCACAGATGCAGCAGTTTCATTTCTGGCAAGATGGCAGGATCAGCCATATTATTGCACTTGGCATGGGGAACAGGGAGTTTTCAAACCTGCTGCCAAAACTAGAAGTGCACATGTTTCATAATTTTTTGTTTTGTTTCATTTCTCTTTCTAAAGTTTTGAGCTATTTTAGTCTAGATGAGCCGGGGGGACACTAATTTTTTTTTTTTTTTTAGCTTAAGGGCATTCTTTTAATTTGATGTTTTTTCATTTCTGCCAGAATACTATGAAACAGGAGTACTTTTTTCCCCCTAAAAAAACCAACAATGGTCCTAATTTTGTTTTTCTTAAAGTAAAAACAAGGTTTTTTTTCCTCCAGATGATTTTCCAGCTTTTAAAAATTTTAATGACCACAGAGAATTTTTTCCATTTAATAAGATTTACCATTTATTAACTGTTGTCCGTGTGCTCTACATCATTCTGTGTACCTTCTGTGTTTACTTAATCCTTATGACACTCTGAGATGGGTACCATTATTATGCCCATTTCATAGATAAGAAATACATGTGAGAGATTAGGAAGCTTGCTCAAGGCTGCAGAGCTGGTAAGAATCCAGGCAATCTGCCTTCACAGCGCTTAACCACTTTACTTAGTTCCATGTATTTTTAGAGTTGGAAATGAGCATAGAGATTATTTAATGTAACCTCTTTATTCTGCCCGGGAAAAGTAAAATTCAGTGGACTTCCTGTTTGATTCCCATAACACTGTTGTTTTACCTGTATCAGGATTGTCATCTAAAAAACGTCTGTTTTTTTCTATCTGTATTTGAGATTACTCAAAAAAGATTCCTAATACATTTACTAGAGCTTTAACTCTACATCAGTATCTCCTATATGGTAATAGTCATTTAGCTTTTTGTTGTCTTGCTCATAATGACTTCAATTTAAAAATGCTTCACTGCAAATTACAACTACCATTTATTGTGCTAGCCTTGTTCACATATTTCTAATCTATACTACAAGCTCACAAAATAAATAGTAGTTCCTTTTTATAGATAGTGACTCAAAAGGTAAATTAATTTGCTTATGTACTCACAGATGGTAAATGGCTGAGCTAGGTTTGAACCAGTCTAACTCCAAAGCTTAAGTCCTTTGCACTAGACCTCTTGCCTCTGTATAAAGAAACACTTGGCTTTAAAACTGAGGTAGCTTTCTAATGTTCTTAAAATTTCCTCTACTGAGCAAATTTTTGGAGGTTGCCCATTGTTTCTTAAATATGGGCTTCTCAGATTAAAGAGCATGTTACTTTCATTTATATATTGCTTTCTAATAATACATTTATATATTCTGTTTCTTAGTTGGACTTCATTTTCTTTAGACTTCCATGTGTACTATTTCTCAGACTGGTTTGCTTAAGATGACTCTACGAAAATACTTCCAAACAATAATTTTATCTTATGTAAATGTCAGATTTCTTAAAATGAAATTCCAACATTCATGTCTGTATATTACATAGAGATTTTGTTCCGATTATCTGAGAAATTTTATGATATGAAAGTGTTGAATGTTTTGACCCTGATTCAAAAGCCCAGCTGAACAGAGAATAGCTAGTAACTACTTTTCTACAAAGGATATTATTGGTCTGATAGTATGTTCAGATTCTGCCTGCTTTGAAATTTGCATCATGTCCTATAGTTTGATAGTGAGCTTAGTGTGATTTGGAGAAATGGAGGAAGAAACGTACCTATACTTAATAGTTTTGTTCAGGTAAATTGATCGTATTTATTACAGGGAGTTGTTTAAAATATAAGAAGTACATCAAAGTCACAGATGACTTTCAGGTTAAAGCTGTAAATGTTTGCATGCCAGTAAAATTGAAGCTTTCTGAAAGTGCCACGTGGATAAAACATCCTAAATTTATTTTTTCTCCCCCCGGACATATTTACCATCTGTTCATTTAAGATTACTAATTCTTTGTGTTGCCAAACTGCTCACTTTTATTTATGTGTGTTATCTTGAGAGTATACTCAAAACTGTTTAAGCTTGCTTACTCAAAATAATACAAATATTTAATGTTTTCTGTTAAATTTGACTTAAAAATTAATGACAACATAAAATTATCAGTTTTCATCTAAGATCATAAAAATAACAGATCATCTGTTGTATGTGAATTATCAGTAACCTTTTGAGTATCTGCTTATTTATTCCTATTAAATATTACTATCAGTGTTGTATAACTGACATGAGAGTATTGAATAACACCACTATCAGTTACCATTTTAATTAGATTTTTAAATTATTTAATAAGGCTTCCTACTTGAGTCATGTACAGACTGATTTGCAATTGAAGTTTATCATTAAATAGTTTATAATTTGTCAGTGAACTGCATTAATGCAATGTTTTTTCTAATGGTAAAACTATGATATAATTTCACAGTAAAAAACTTAGTTGGTTTATAAAATTCTTTAAGGTAAATACAGAAGTCAGTAATAACCACTGATATTGTATGCATATGAATAATTAAAGAAAGGTTAGTCTGTACCCTTGACATAATTTGATAAGTAGGGCCAAATTTAAATATGTCTGGGCCACTTTCAGAAATGGGAATTTCCATTCTCTTTAAGACATAGGGAAGATGGAAAGATAGCAAGTTAATGAATAGTCTTAAATAAAGGAAAATGGTTTGATTAAACAAAATGAAAAGTTAACATTTTTTTCATGGTACAACATTCTATTACAATTTACATGTCAAAATTTAGTTCCTCACTCGAGAATATCAAATTCCTTGTTTAGAAAAATCTTTATGTATTTATGTCATGAAATTTCCTACTAACTCTTAGTACAGAAAGGCTGTGTATAAAACTGAACTTCTCATTCTTCTAGAAAGTATCCTGATTTTTGGAATAAGGCGCAGGGACTTTTTTTTTTTTTAGAAGGTGCTTTTTTTTTAAGAAGGTGCTTTTTTTTTGTAATTCTGTTTTGTAATTATATCTCTATAGCAGAATAAATAAACATGCCTGTAAGATTGAGTAGAGCAGCTTTATTTAGGCAGAACTATTTTTTTTAAAAAATATGTGCCTTTAATAAGTGAGCCAAAGACAAATACTGCATGATTTCACTTATATGTGGAATCTAAACAAAACTAACGAACTGGTGGTTGCCACAGGGGAGGTGGGTAGGATGACAGGCAAAAGGGATGTACAGGATTAAGAGGTACAAACTTCCAGTTTTTTGTTTTGTTTTGTTTTTAAGATTTTATTTAATTGTCAGAGAGAGAGAGGGAGAGAGAGCGAGCACAGGCAGACAGAATGGCAGGCAGAGGCAGAGGGAGAAGCAGGCTCCCCGCCGAGCAAGGAGCCCGATGTGGGACTCGATCCCAGGACGCTGGGATCACGACCTGAGCCGAAGGCAGCTGCTTAACCAACTGAGCCACCCAGGCGTCCCCAAACTTCCAGTTTTAAAATAAACAAGTCACAGAGATGAAAATAGAGCATAGGGAATATAAATAATATCATGATAATGTTGTAGGGTGACTACACTTACCTGGGTGAGCACTGAGTAATGTATGGAATTATTGAATCACTATGTTGTACACCTAAAACTAATACAACTGTGTGTCAATTACACTTTAGTTTTTTTAAATGCCTTAAAAAAATGTATGCTTTTAGGCAACAGTGCACTTTCCTTTAGAATCCTTACCAGTTTATCACAGCTGCTTCACATACCACTTTTCTGAAGGTTTTTGTAACTCTTGCTATAAATTATAACATGGTGAATTATTTAGTTTCTTTCATTGCTATCTTGATCAGAAAAGTACTAGTTATATAAAGTTAAAGGTAGAAATAATCAAGTTGTCATATTGGTCATGTTATTTAGTAATTCTTTTATATGAATGGCTGACATAATGTAGAAGTAATCCTTTGATGAATTAAACCCCTAAAACAAAAGGTTTTTTGTTATCTTGGAGCAACATATGCAATAGAAGGTATAGAAGAAAAAGAAAGTAATGAAATTATCAGTATTTGTAGGTAAGATGATTATCTGGCAATCCTCAGAGTTAACCGGGAAATCAATTGAAAATGCTGTCCTACCAGTTGTGAGAATTATGCTGCGTCTTTAACCTTGTAAACTCTGTCATGAAAGGTTGATTTGTGGATAGTTACCATTAACCTAGCCACTATAAAAACTATGTAAATTTTCTTGGAATTGTAGGATGTAGGTAATATAAGAAGAAATAAATGATGTATAGTGGGAGTATATATTTTTAATACATTTAGGTGGCAAAAAACAACATGTAAATATACCAAAGTCAGTGTCCTAGAAGTGCATAATCAGAAAATGTAATGGAAATCACTCCATTCATAGAACAACATAAAATGAAAAAGGTTTAAAAGAAACTTACGACATTTTTACAAAGAAATTTAAAACTCCACTGAGGATTTTGAAAGAAGACCTGAGTAAATGAAAATATATATTATACTTTCGGGGATAGTAATACTCAACAGCGTTCCCTGTGAACATGTTTAAAACTGAAGAAGGAAGGTTTAAAGTTGAGCTGCACCTCTAGTACCATCAAAAGCAAAAATCAAAGCCCAGAACTTCAGAGGTGGGGTCTTTGGTAAGTTAATTACCTCGCATTTTAAGAAGACACACTGAAGGAAAAGGGTGGAACCATGTCCATTACAGTGCTGTCATGAATTTGCATTCTGACAGTTTCCTTTGAGTGATGTGACCCAGATTAAGTGGTCAAACCTGGATTAAAATACTGAGTTGTAATGCCCCCAGCTCTTTGGAAGAAACGAACAAAAATCCACTTGGAGAAAGGTGTCATCATCCTAGGCTTGAAATGGGTCCTGTGAGTATATATATGTAGTTATATAATTATAGGACTCATTTCAGGCCTAGGATAATTTTATATATACACATATACATACATATATACACATACATATATATGCATGCACATATATATACACACATGTATGTATTTTTGTATACAGTGTTCAGATCATAAATATAACCAGGTACACACACACACACACAGCATCAAGAGCAATAAGCAGCAGCACCAACAAGCAAGAGATGACCAGAAAGTCTTGATAAACCATATTTACCCAGTTGAAAATGATAAAAGCAAAGGTAGTATATAATGGTAGGAAGATGAAAACTATAAAATAGTAACAAGGCAGATTTGAAAAAGAATAAGTTTTAGAATCAGAAAATATAATACCTGAAATTCAGTGTGCAAGACTAATAGATAAAGCTGAAGTGAGCATTAGTAAATTGGAAGATACATTTCAGAAGAAATTACACAAGAAGCACAAAAGAAAAACAGGGAAAATACAAAAGGCTGACTCAAAGAGGATACAGTGAGAAGACCTCTATTTTATTGGAGTCCCAGAAGAAAGGAGGAAATAAAGGCCAAAGGAAATATTTGAAAGGACAGGCAGACTAATGGAACAGAATAGAGTATAAGAACAAATCCCATAATACTTGATTTATGGCAGAGACGGCACTGTAGAGTAATGTGGAATTGTTGAGATTTTCAGTGATTGGTAATTGTACAAGTAGCAAAAATGGAATTGGACCATAAACAAATACCAATTACATTTGGATTATAGACCTAAAAATGGGAAGAGCAAAACAATAAAGCCTTTCAAGGGTAATGTAAAATAATCTTTCTTGACCTTTGGGTAGAAGAAGATTTCTTTAACTTACACAGAGTGACATTACAATTAAAAACATGCTAAGCAAGGGGTTCCTGAGTGGCTCGGTTAAAATTTGAGACTTAGATTCTGCGCAGGTCTTGATCTCAGGGTTGTGAGATCAAGCCTGTAGTTGGGCTTTGTGCTTTGCTTAGAATCTGCTTGTCCCTCTCCCTCTGCCCTTACACCCTGTGCATGTACACTCTCTCAAGTAAATGAATAAAATCTTCAAAAAAAAAAAAATTAAGGGGTGGGGGGAAGCATTCATCATATAACCCACAAAAGTCAAATACACTGAGAGCAAAACAAAGCTGTAATAATAAAAAGGCAGCCCCATGGAAAAATTAGTAAAGTATTTAACACTTCACCAGAGATGAAACTCAGATTATCAAAGGGATTTAAAAATTATAAGAGAACTTCATACTTATTCTGGTTTTATTAAAATAGAAAAGTAAATGGAATCTAAGTAGCAATAGTAGGGAATCAGCTAATTAAAAATTTATACATATGATAGGAATGCCATTCTCTTTTTTTTTTTTTTTTTTTCTTTTTGACAGAGACGCAGGGAGAGAGGGTACACAAGCAGGGGGAGTGGGAAAGGGAGAAACAGGCCTCCCACCGAGCAAGGAGCCCTACGCAGGGCCCAATGATCCCACGATCCCAGGATCATGACCCAAGCCAAAGGGCAGACACCCAACAACTGAAGCACCCAGGTGCCCCAGCAATGCCATTCTTTTTTTTTTTTTTTAAAGATTTTATTTATTTATTTGACAGAGATCACAAGTAAGCAGGAGGCAGGCAGAGAGAGAGGAAGGGAAGCAGGCTCCCTGCTGAACAGAGAGCCCAATGCAGGACTCCATCCCAGGACCATGAGATCCTGACCTGAGCCGAAGGCAGCGGCTTAACCCACTGAGCCACCCAGGCACCCAGCAATGCCATTCTTTACAAATGATTAGCATTATACTAATAGGCTTATAGTATATTAGTGTACAGAACATTATCCTACTGTGATAAAAAAACATGTATATATATTATGTGAAGTCAGGTATTTCAGAAAGCATGTGTGGAGGACGATACATGCAATGATTTTAATCACTTATCTCAATTATATTTTCTAATGTTTCTAAATTGAGCATGTACTATATTTTATGCAATTGATAGCAAACAGCATACCCAAAATAGGGCATTATATCCATTTTTCCGTTATGGGAATCACCCATTTTTTATTATAATTCTGAAGGAATTAGAGAAATGCATTTTCATGAACAGAAGCAAGCATATAACCATATAGTATGTGCAGTAGCAACACAGAGAATGGGGAATACTACTGGTATTGTGAAGCTATAGATCAGGACTGAGTGATTATCATCCATTTTCTTTTCACTTAAATGGGTCCTTTATTTTTTCTGGGTTTTTTGTTTTGGGGGGTTTTTTTGCCTCCCTTTTTCTCTTTTGCTTTTAGGATGCTTAAGTGCCCTTTATGTGTATAGAACATATATACACATACATACACATTTTTTTTTTTACAACTTTGAATTTACAGAGTCTAGAGCTTTTCAAAGGAAAACTTTATTAAAAGTTTAAGACTAGGATTCATTTTGATAGCTTTAGAATCTTAAATTTTCTATAAGATTTTATTTTCTTTAATTTTGGGCTTTTCACAGGAAAAAAATGAGCCCTTTCTAAAGTAACTTTTCTGATAAAATAAATGAGTATGTTATTTGAAAAGTGATTTAGAATGTGTTGTTTTTTTAACAGGAAAGGATTTGTTTTCTGGCCTTTAGTGTCATACCAAGAAGGTTTTGTTTTGTTTTGTTTTTTTAGTTTGGGTAGGATGTTACCAGGCAAATTTAAAAAAATAGGATGTGCTGTGTTTGTTTTGCCACAACTATCAAGAAACTTCCAGGTTAATTTAGGTTTCATTGCTCAGCTTTTATATACTTTCTCTGATTCAACCTGTAATTGTTTTTAGGTTATTAATTGTTCTTTTTATCTTTTTTTGGAAGTGAGGCAAATGTATGTACATAAATATATATATGCACACACATAAGTGCAGTCACACATGCTGTATAAATATGCTGTTTTGAACTTCTTTTAGCCAACAAATGGAATCTTCTTGAGCATGTTTCTGATAGTTTTACCACTGGAATCCATGGCTCATGGTCTCTTCCATGAATTGGGTAACTGTTTAGGAGGAACATCCGTTGGATATGCTATTGTGATTCCCACCAACTTCTGCAGGTACAGTAATCTAGTATAAGTAGTGACTACTTGACTCTTAATATTTTCCTAATATTTGTATGAATTTGAATATATAATGTGATTGCTCATTTGTATAGTATTTTCAAAATATAATGCATTGCAGTTTTTTTCATTTACCCCAGATGTTTAAAAACTTTTATTAGCTCTGCATAATGATGTAATCCTCAGGATTCAATTTAAATATTTTCTTGATAAATGTGATTAGCTTATACTTAGTTAAAAAAATCAGAAAATATGAATGATGCTTCCAAGGAAAGGTCCTACCCTTTCTTTAGAAAAAGGTCCTATCCTTTCTTTAGAAAAGGTTATCTTGTTTAAGAAAATGTCCTATGAAACAACATGGTGAAATTTAATAGAAACAACCTGCTGAAATTTAATAGAATGTATACTGAACCTGAGAGTCCTAAATTCTAGTTCTGTGTTAACTCTAAGCAAATCATAACTTCTCTGAACTTCAGTGTTTTTACCTAAAATGCCAATGACAGGGATGTCTGGGTAGCTCAGTTGGCTAAGCATCCAACTCTGGATTTCAGCTCACATCATCATCTCAGGGTGGTGAGATCAAGCCCCAAGTTGGGCTCTACGCTGGGCGTGGAGCCTGCTTAAGATCCTCTCTTTCCTTCTGCCTCTGCCCCTCCCCCCCTCAAAAAATGCAAATGACAATACCTATTCTTCCCATCTCAGAGAAACCTATTATGAAGAGCTAATGAGAATATGAATGTAAAAGTACTCTGCTCACTGGAAAATGTTACCAAAAAGTTGGGAATGAAGTTAAACATGTATCTGCTTCATTGTAGTTTTATTCCAAAATAATTTTTGTCCTTAAATGTGTGGAAATCTTTTTGAATCTGTAAATTTTGCCACATTAAAAAAATTTTTATAGTAAGTACCTTTGAAATAGAAAAAATAGTTATTTGCTGTTAATGAATTTTGATTACCAAGTATTCATAATTTCCTTTGTGATTTTTGGGGTGGGGAGAGGGAAGACTTGAAATAAAAAATTTATTTCAAATAGTTGTCATAAAAACCAAAAACAGTATTTGTAGTAAATATTTTTCTTCATGTTAAAGGCTTTATAAAAAGTTGCAAATTCTTATGAGATGTAAAAGGAATAGATTTAAAAGGGTCACATAAAGATGTGACAGTTTAGCCAAGAGAATATGTGAAGTAGTAATTTGCACTAATTTTTGTTAATGTGTTGCTTATTCTTTTACTGTTTGTGACTGCTAAATGTTACATATACAGCACAAAGTGTCTTACTATTTTAATGAAAACTAGTGTCATTAGAATAGTACTGATAAAACTTAAAAAAAAAAGAATAGTACTGATAATATATGAAGCAAAATGTAAGGTTTTCAAAACTACTGAAAGAACTGCCTTTTCTGGATAGGAGTGATGATTTTTTTTTCTTCCTGAATATTGGTATTTTGATTCTGCTAGCTTTAAGACATGGTTTTTCATCTTTACTACAGTACCATTTTATGTTCGTTCTAGGATCAGATCTGCCTTCAGTTGTTCAGCAGTATAAGGCATTGAAACAGTATAACTGTTTCAAAATGTCATTTACCAACAATTTCTTCTGTCATTTGTGTTCCTTAGTAGAACTTGAATGCAACCTTACAAAGTCTTTTTCAATATAGAAATATAAAGCATACTGCTTCCATAAAGTTTTTTGTCAAGGAAAGAAAGTTCTTTCATTATAGTTCCCACCTGGGTGTTCTTGAAATGCAGGGTAAAATCAGTATGATCTTGCTTTTAAAAAGTCTTATTCAGTATCTGTCATTTGGTAAAAGAATATGAATACAGAACAAAGAACAGTCTTATCTACATTTGAAGATCTTTTCCCAGCTTTCAGTTTGGTGACTATTTTATTGGTTAGAGAAAAGTTATATAGAAATGTAGCTTTTAGTAATTAGGCTCTGATGTTCAAGCTTAATTTTTAGTACTTCAGAAGAGAGGGTTTTTAAAAATTCTGCTATTTGGTTAGCAGCAGCTGTTATGATGCTTAATTACAAATAAAGAGTAAGAATGTGACATAGAATGTACACTCTTTAAACACCAAAATAATTTTTTTTCCTTCAGTCCTGATGGCCAGCCAACACTTCTTCCACCAGAACATGTGCAGGAGTTAAATTTGAGGTCTACTGGCATGCTCAATGCTATCCAAAGATTTTTTGCATATCATATGATTGAGACCTATGGATGTGATTACTCCACAAGTGGACTGTCTTTTGATACTCTGCATTCCAAACTGAAAGCTTTCCTTGAACTTCGGACTGTGGATGGACCTAGACATGATACGTATGTTTTGTATTACAGTGGGCACACCCATGGCACAGGAGAGTGGGCTCTTGCAGGTAAATGTACCTCTGGCAATTTCACTATTATAAAGATCTATTTATGGAAAGCTACCCTTCACACTGCAACATTATTTCCAAAATTCTTAATTTTCTGCTTCACAGTTTACTAAGTATACAGGGGATTCTGTTTTGTTTTTGTTTTCTCTGGCATACCTGTTTAGCACAATATTAGTAATCTCTAAAGGTTTTGAGAATTATATCTTGTATTGATTGGAAGAAAAAATCTGCTTAGTCTAAGAAATTATCAGTTTCCCTTTAATATATTTTCAGAATTATTAAATTTAGTTTCATTTTTCAGAAGCTAATTAACTTGACCAATACTTCTAAGTCTTTAAATGTTATGAGTGCTGATTTCAATAGTTCTGCACATATACAGTTTATGTTAGAAAGCTTATAAGGAGTTTAAGCAAGTGAGGTGATATGGTGGGAGTAGTGCTTAGGTCAGGAGACCTTGGTTCTTGTCCTGATTTTGTCATAACAGTGTTATTTTTGTCGAGTTACCTAACTTCTCTCAGTTTCAGTTCTCTCCTCTGTAAAATGATGGGGTAATATTAAATCTTCTTGCTAACTGTAAAATGAGATCTATTTTAGATGTAAATTTGTTCATTGGGCTTCCCAACTAGAATAGAGACCACATAAGTCATGGGCTTTATTAATTATTTGCTTAGTGCCTAGAACAGAGCCTGGCAGATCCCTAGTAGGGTTCCTTAAGTAACAGACAGATGGAAGAAATCATTGGATGAGGGCGCCTGGGTATCTTAGTCCTTAAATGTCTGCCTTCGGCTCAGGTCATGATCCCAGGACCCTGGGAGCCAGCCCTACATCAGGTTCCCTGCCTGGCAGGAAGCCTGCTTCTCCCTCTCCCACTCCCCCTGCTTGTGTTCCCTCTCTTGCTGTGTCTGTCTCTGTCAAATAAATAAGTAAAGTGGTTAAAAAAAAAAAAAAATCATTGAATGAATCATGAAAAAAAAGGTAATTTTATTTTATGTTAGAAATAGTTCTTTTAGAACTTAATTCTATCTTGCTTTTTCTTTAACTATTATAGATGTTTTACACTAAGAATACTTAACAAATAATAAAATAGACAGAAGTAGAACTAGATACTCAGATCAAGGACAAATATAAGCAGAAGCATTCTGGAAGGACAGAGGTAGAGCGCCCAACATAAGAACTCTAAGTGGGGATGAATAAAGGTTAAAGTCGAGATGATTTTAAACCATCATGGTTTCCCTAATCGCATGCTAGATTTGAAATGAGGGTTTTATGGGACGCCTGGGTGGCGCAGTTGGTTAAACGACTGCTTCCGGCTCAGGGCGTGATCCTGGAGTCCCGGGATCGAGTCCCACATCAGGCTCCCAGCTCCATGGGGAGTCTGCTTCTCCCTCTGACCTTCTCCTCGCTCATTCTCTCTCTCACTGTCTCTCTCTCTCAAATAAATAAAAAAAAATAATAAAATCTTAAAAAAAAAAAAAAGAAATGAGGGTTTTATCATAAAAATACATTGTAGTTTTTGGTTTTGTGAATAAATTAATGGCTGTCTAGGAGTAAAAGCAAATATTTATTGGGCATATTTGAAGCAGTTACTATGCTTAGTACTCTATATACATTAAATTTAATCTTCGCTTAAACTTTCAGGTAAGTACTATCACCTCTATCATCTTCATTTTTCAAAGAATAAAATGAAAACCTAAGGTTGTTACATATCTGTGGTCATACAACTGGTAAGTGATGGAACCATAATTCAAATCCAGATCTGCTAACCCCTTAAAGTGTATTTTCCCCCATTGTACCATGTGCTGCCAAGGATAAAACCATTAAGGGAGAGAAAATTGGGGGCACCTGGGTGGCTCAGTGGGTTGAGCCGCTGCCTTCGGCTCAGGTCATGATCTCAGGGTCCTGGGATCGAGTCCCGCATCGGGCTCTCTGCTCAGCAGGGAGCCTGCTTCCTCCTCTCTCTCTGCCTGCCTCTCAGCCTACTTGTGATCTCTGTCAAATAAATAAATAAAAATCTTTTAAAAAGGTAGAGAAAATTGCATGTTCTGGTTTAGTAGATATTTTTGATAGCACTGTTCACCCATTTCCTAAACACTGTTGAAGAAGGTAGTCAACATCAAAATTACTTGAATACAATTTGTAAAATCTTTTACTTGACCTGTAAGTTATTAATAAATCAATGTAGAAAACTTTTTAAGCCTTTATGGCTATTTTAATTCTAGGTAAAGTATACCAGTCTGTGTACTTGACCTTAGAGCACAGAAAAAAAGGTTCTAGTCAATTCAAAAATCCTGAAAGAACTAGCATTTCAGACCTAAAACCTGGGATTGATTATTAAAAATTTACTGTATTCCTTATAATACTGAACTCTTCCCAAATCAAATGGAAAAAGACATAATTTTGGTGGTCATGCGTATATCCCTGGTTATTTGTAAGTATTTTAAGAAAATAATTTTAAAAGTAAGCTTGTTATATGTTAACATATAGGATTAATAAATAAATAATAAATTAATAAATAAATTAATAAATAATAAACAAGGATTTATTAATGTAAACATTTTTCAGAAACTTTGTATTTTTCCACTTAAATCTTTTAAAAATTTATTTCAAGTATCTTTTAAAAGATGGCTTTGGAAGTAAATTCTAGATGTATAGTTTCCTACTATTTATATCAACTTTTTCTTTTCCTAGGAAAAATAATAGACACCAAGTAACATATATATATCAGTGTTCTTAAATTTTTTCTCACTGTGAGTTAGCAATAATTTATGAAGACTTAAAAACTCCATAAAGTGTGGCTATATTTTAGGTTAATATCTAGCAATTATATTCTGGAATGGTATCTTTATAATATTTTTTGAATATATCACCAATGAGTTGACCATTATAGAATTCCTCTCTTAGCCAAGATTTGTTCTTCTTTGTGTAACTTCCTTTTTGGAGACTTAATCGTAAAAAGTAGAACACAATGAAGAAAGCACATGGCCCTGCCTTCTCCAAGAAGGGCAGGTTCATCCCATAATTCAGCAACGCTCTACTCTCTCAGCTTGAGGCGCCAAGCCCCCTTGGAGGTAACCAGGTTGAACTGGGGATAGAGGCTGAGCCTTCCTTTCTCTCAGTTCCTGCCTTGGGCTGCTAGAGACATAACCCTCAAAGGCAGATGATATACTGAACCCTCCTGCTCAAAGGAAAATGGCTTAATCCATCCCAGCCCACGTGACAGAGAGCTTTGAGCTCTGAGAATTACATCTTTCTAAAAACCTGTAAAATAGGAAACATCATGTCTGGATTTTACATGGGAGTTAGCAAGTAAGAGCAGGTCCAGAACTAAGTACCACTGTGAGAAAGAGAATCTCTATTTGCCCTTATATCACATACCTTTACTCACAGTATTTCTTAGAATATATAGTAGTCTCCTTAATTTATGGAGTTTCATAAGATGGAATCAGTTATTTTGCCTCTTTGTTTCAGAGTAAAAAACAATTATGATAATGACAAGAGAGAATTAAATGAAAAAAATGTAGATAATCTATAAAGCAGTTTATCACAGATAAACAAAGCCTTTAAAAAGCAGTCTCAATTACTTTAACTGCATCAGATGGCTGTTAGCTGAGATAAATGTAAGTACTTTGCATCTGGGCCAAAAGCCAAATGCAACGTAGAACCTATTCATAGGAGAAAGCAGAGCAAAACAAAACAGGAGAAGAGAAATAGTTGAAAAGGCTTTAATGCTCCTTTAAGTCTCTTATTGATATCTAAAGAGCATGTATGTAAGAGAATTAGTTTAGAATGTGCTTTTAGGATATTTATTGAAATAGTTGTAGAAGGCAAGTTAGACAATGATGTTTTGTGGCAGATGGATTTTGTATAATAGCTCTTGTAATCTCCGTCATTCTCTGATCTCTATGAGAAATTGAATAGAACTGGCAATAATGAAAAGTTAACATTTTACCATATAATGAAAGGTATCTTCTGGAGCTCTCTGTGAAGCAACACATTAGTAATACACAAAGACCATGTATTGAGATAGTGCCTCTGAAATGATAAGCATGAGTATAAGAACAGTTCATGAATAGCTTTTTCATTGTCAAAAGCCCAAGATATAGTAGGTTGATGAATAAAAGAATATTAATTGAGCATAAAGAATGTGTTATTATGCCCTGGCTTCAGAGGTCACATTACTAATAGAAACCAAATACTAAAGGATTCTCTCTCTCTCTCTCTCTCTCTCTCCAGTGTCATTTTGATAGTTTAGCAAAGAGAATGGTTGCTCTAGGTAGAGATGTGTATCTGAAATTGTTGGAGCTTGTGCTGTCATCTCCATCTTAACATGGAGATTATACCATGTTAAGACTTTGTTCTGATCATTAAAGTAACATATGCTCAGTGTAAAAATGGTCGAAAATATAGGAAGGTGTAACAAAAACTACCTGAAATCCAAACACCCAGCAATAACCACTACTGTTTTTGTAGATACACTTCCATGCCATGCTTTTTCTCCTAGTATTATAGACATTTTCTTGTCAATAGAATTTTTTACAAAATACCATTTTATTATAATTCTCTCATAATTTCCATTCCTCCTGGTTGTTTCAGATTTTACACTATTATAGATAGCAGTGGGAAGAAGATCTTTATATGTAATTTTTGTCCCCATTTCTGCCCTTTCCTTAGGATAAATTCCCTAGAATTGGAATGATTCTATGAATATTAATGTACCATTGAAACACAGCCAAGAGTAGGGTGAGTAAGGATAGCACTTGCTTGGGTCACAGAATTTAAGAGGATGCCAAAAATTAAATAGTCAAGATAGTATTTTAGTGCCATATATTTAAAAATCAAAATTAATACAAAAAGACCTATTATAATGAACTAGATGTAAAACCTACTAGCTTTAAGATAAATTTGCTTTAGACTTTTCTGGGTATGTATTTTTTTTTTAATCCTGTGTTGTTTTTCAGGTAATAAAATACATTTAGGGGTGCCTGGGTGGCTCAGTCGGTTAGGTGGCTGCCTTCAGCTCAGGTCATGATTTCAGGGTCTTGGGATTGAGCTCCGCATTGGGCTCCCTGCTCAGTGGAGAGCCTGCTTCTCCCTCTCCCTCTGCCTGCTGCTCTGCCTACTTGTGCTCTCTCTCTCTCTCTCTCTCTCTCTCTCTCTCTGTGTCAAATAAATAAAATCTTTAAAAAATCCACTATAAACTCATACTCGATACAGGTAGGAAGAGTTTCTTTTTCCTTCAATAGGTGTCTATGTGTAAGGCAAGGTAACATTAATTTATCAGTGATCAGTGATTTTCAAAAGACCCAACAAACTTTTTCTCTAAAGGGCAATGTATTTTTGGCTTAGTAGTCATAAGGTCCCTATTATAACTGGTCAGCGCAGGCACTATAGAACAAAAGCAGCCATAGACAGAATGCACATTAATGTTATTTATGGAAATAAGAAGAAGAAATTTAAGTTTCTTGTATTTTCACATGTCACAAACTTCTGTTCTTTTGATTTTTAACCATGTAAAAATGTAAATCAGTTCTTAGCTCTCGGGCCGTACAAACACAGATGACTGGATTGGCCCATGAGCCATAATTTGCTGCCTGTGATAGAGAATATTGACTTTTCATTTTTTTTCACTAAATTTAACTTCATAAGTATAATTTTCTTAATTTATTATAACCTATTCCTTTTTCAATGTAACAAGGATCTTTTTTTTTTTAACCCGAAGTTGAAAGTCTGTTTTTAAAAACTCTCCTGATGAGATACTTTGAAAGGAAGGCTCCATCTATTTTTTTGGCCTACATATTTAATTCCAGGAACTTAAACTATACTTACGAGGAGGCTTCAGAAATTATTACTCTATTGAATTTTCTTTTGTTCACAGGTGGAGACATACTGCGCCTTGACACACTTTTAGAATGGTGGAGAGAAAAGAATGCCTCCTTCTGTTCTCGCCTTATTATCGTATTAGACAGTGAGAATTCAACTCCGTGGGTTAAAGAAGTGAGAAAAATCAATGATCAGTACATTGCAGTGCAAGGAGCAGAGATGACAAAGACCGTAGATATTGAAGAAGCTGACCCACCACAGCTGGGTGACTTTACAAAAGACTGGGTAGAGTATAACTGCAACCCCGGTAATAACATCTGCTGGACTGAAAAGGGCCGCACTGTGAAAGCCGTCTACGGTGTGTCAAAGCGATGGAGTGACTACACTCTGCACCTGCCAACAGGCAGCGACGTGGCCAAGCACTGGATGTTACACTTTCCTCGTATTACGTATCCACTGGTGCATTTGGCAAATTGGTTGTGCGGTCTGAACCTTTTTTGGATCTGCAAAAGTTGTTTTAGGTGTTTGAAAAGATTAAAAATGAGTTGGTTTCTTCCTACTGTGCTGGACACAGGACAAGGCTTCAAACTTGTCAAATCTTAATTTGGAACCCAAAGTGGAATATTATTGAGAGTTCATACTACCAGTTATCACTAACTTGCCATTTTTTGTATATTTTTTTTTATTTGTGGATAAAAAACCTTGCTCCTTCTGTAGCTGCTCTCACTTTGTCTTTTCTCAAGTAATTATGGTGTTTGTGAGATGTTGGGAATAAGCATTTTATCCTACAAGTATGTAAGGAGTCATAAATGCTCATGCTGTGTAAATGCATAACAGAGGTTAAAAATAACAATGCACTTTGAGGAATGTTTGTATATGCCTCTGATTAGAAAGAATACACTTGTCTATGCTCTGCAGTGGCCAATGAAGAATTAATAATGCCTTATTTTCTAGGCATAGATTAGAGAACGTAGACCAGACAGTTTGTTTACTATTATAAGAAAACTTCCAATTTGCTTACAAAAGTTTGTGTGTGGACAGTAGGTTTGAATCCAAGACCATTTGAACAATTACAAACTCTTTCTTTAAAAAAGGATAAAGGGAGAAGCCTGAAATGAATGCAAAAATGCATTTATAGTCTACCATTCAGATGTCTTGGTTGTGGCCTTTTAATCAGTGTAGTAGTAAAGCCCAAACGACTGTTGATTTCAAAACTTTCTTCATGTAGGTAATGGTAGGAAGCTAGAAGCCTACAAATAGCTCCTTCCTGCATTGTTGGGGTGGAGGGGGGTTCTGAAAGCACTGGCAATTTTAAGAGCCTTTCTCAGGTAACTGTTTTAATGAACAATGTTTCCAGCTACAAATTCCTCCCATATAAATTGTCTTCCCTTTCAAAAAGTAAACTCAAAAAATTTAGCAATTTCTCATTGATTCAGGCTATTTCCACTATTCAGAAATGATTTTGATCTCTATGGAATTAATGCTCTGCCATGAAAATTCTCTTTCAGATCTCTCATTAGTGATGACTTTTTTTTTCTACTGAAGGTCAAAGGATTGGAAACAGGTCATTTTTTTCTTGTATACATGTAATGTATTATGTAAAAAAAAAAAGTATTCATATTGGCAATTTTAGTTATGCATAATGGTGTGGTTGTAATTTTTAAAACTTAATTCAGTGTTTTGTCTGATTAAAGCAGGCACTGACCAGGGTATCCCTAAGAGGTAGTTTACCTCCCATTCCCTTCCAGTAATCCTTACATTCTAAATTTTCTTATCTGAGAAGTAACAAGAGGGGAGTAGAATTAAATTAGGGGATAATCTAATCTTTGTTGTTTAAAGTGTGACTTCTCACCATTGAAGCCATTTTTCCAGCCTCAGAGAGAAAATAATGCCTCTACCATTTTCTACCTGGTGACTTGAAAATTGAAGTTTTTGTTAGGTAGAAGTCACTTAGTGTCAGGGAACTTGTGAACCACTATCTATGCAGCATTGTTACAGTCTGATTATTTCTGTGTTTTGAATATGATTTTCCTAATTCTTTGAATAAAATTTAAAAAATTAATTTTTCATTTAATGTGCAAAAAACAGTTACTGAATAATTTTAATATATTAAAAGTGATAGTCATAATAAATGCCCATTTATTAGAGTTCATGGTTGGTAACAAGTTGATTTGAAATTTTTCAATATTTGGTTACATATTTATATCAACATTATCCAAATGAAATAGTGTAATGTTTCATTACTGTTCAGAATTAGTGTAGCAGAAAAGCCAGTGGTAAAATTATGAGTTTATAGCTACAAAAAAGTTAAATTAGCATTAAGTAAAATCTTTTAAATTTCCAAGCCAATATTGAGCAAATTAGCTTTAAATAAAGCATATATCTTTATTCTGAGAAAGCCAAATATAAAGGTATATTCTGCGTTCTTTATAACATAATATTAAGATGGTACTAAAAATCAGATTCAAAAGGTAGCAGACTTTACGGCCACAAAACTAGTGTTCTGATACACATTTTCTGTGACCAAAAAAGTTCTGAGCTAAAAATGTGACTCGAGCCAATTTATTAACCACAGAGAATACCCACTTTTTGAATTCTCCTCCCATACAAAAAACTATAAAATGACAGTTAAGATGTGGCATCCTAAATTAAAGCTGCCATTTTAAAACATTAACTGACAGAATATAATATGGAGAAAAAATATTATAGGAAGGATAAATTGATTGGTTACTCTAACTTAAAAGATTAAAAACTAGATGTGGCAATTAGTAAGGGTAATTTTCTTATGGCTTTCATTTTATATACCATATGTTTATGAAGGAGTTACTGGGAATGATAGGAATTACTTCAGGGCAAAACTTTATCAGCCAACAAAAAATAGTTAAAATGGAGATGTTTTTTAATATAATGTTGATTTAATTTGTTTTCTTACATGATACCTTTCTGAAACCACAAAAGCACTACACCCTAAAAACATCTCTTAAAAAGCTATATACTGTTCTGTGATGAATTAAGGGAGTCAAATTCTTTCTCTTTCTATAATTTTTCAGTTATGCCATTATTTCATTAAAAACTTTTGTTTTAGTTTTCTCTGACTAAACTCTTCTTCCCTGGGATATTTGGATTTATCTTTGCAAATCTATCTTGCTCTTCTTAATAAATACAGAACTGTACAGAAGACCATTTTTATGACCAGTGTTTTCATAAGTCTATTAAAAATTGCATTGCTAATTAAAATGCATTTATATTTAATGAATTGGTGGGTAGGTTTTTTTTTTTCCAGTAAAATCTTCATTAGAATCTATTTGTAACTGTACATTTTGTTTATAAATTTTGGCCTAAATATATTTGCTGTTTTGGGTACTGCCTTTTTATATGTATTCTTTCCCATTTAGAGTTTAATCTCCTTCAAAGTAATGTTCTACATTACCTTTCCACAGAGGATAGCTCACATTATGTACGCCAGAAGAAAATGGTTGATTTTAAGAATGTTGCTTGGTATATTTCATAGTGAATGCTCAAAGGATTTGGATCTGTCAGTATCTCTGAACATGTCCTCTATTGAAAACATACTACAATTACCCACAAATGTGCCTTGCCCCATAATAGGAGGTATTAAAAGAATATTTTTGACTGAATGAATTTAGAATCCTAAGGAGAAATTGGAATAACTTGATTATAAATTATTTCATTTTCTTATAATTTTAAGTGGCTATTATTTCATTAAATTAATAACTACCAAAGACTATTACAGCATCAATGAAAGGAAAACATTTCACATTTTTAAAAATATATTTTTCTTATTAAGTAAACTCCACACCCAAACATAGGGCTCACACTCACAACCCCAAGATCCACAGACCCATACTCTATTGGCTGAGCCAGCCAGGTGCCCCAAACATTTCACATTTTTAAAAAGTAGTGTCAGGATTAAAGAAGGAAAAACAGGTTTGAATGAAAACATAGCTCATGTTGCAAAAAGACAGCTTTTTGTTGGCTAAGTTCATTTTCATCAGGACTCTGATATAATAAAGATTGAATCTTTCATTGATTTCCCATTAGAAATATATACACAAATTGGAGACTTAATCACAAATGGAAATTATTAAAAGGAAGTGATGGACAAAGAAGAAAGTTGGCTGTGCTCATCACTAACTACTAGACTGTAAAGTCAGAAAAAATTGGCCTTTGACAAACATGTTCAGGCTAGGTTCAAAGCCAGGGAAACTACAACTATCTCACTTTTGGGTTATCTTCCCTACCTACTAGTTGTATTACATAAACTATGAAACAATGACGTTTAAATAGTAGTTGTTTTGAGAAATTGTCTCACTGACAGTAATTTGTATTTATGTGTATTAGGAAGTACTGTTGCTATTATTATTCTGTATTGACCAAAGCTGATTCAAAATTGAAATCCATAGGTTAGTCACTAAGTTTTTAAATATTTATACATAAAACCCGTTTTTGATTGATTAAAATATAAGATTGACCAGTCACCTTGTGTGATGATCTCACAGCATTTTTAAGTCTTAATTAGAATAAGAAGATAGTTTTAGTCAATTTTTGTTGTTACTATTTGGTCTGTACCTATAAATATTGATCTATCCCAAACTGAAGATTTCTGTTTTAAAGATTTTATTTATTTATTTGTCAGAGACAATGTGTATGAGTAGGGGGAGAAGCAGGCTCCCTATAGAGCAAGGAGTCATGTGGAACTTGATCCCAGGACTCTGGGATCATGCCCTGAGCTGAAGGCAGATGCTTAACCAGCTAGACCACTCAGGTGTCCCAAGACTGAAGATTTTTAGTAGTGTGCCAAGGATTAGAGAGGAACATGGTATATCTTCCTAGACCAGCAATGTTTACTCCATGTAGAGCAAAAGTATTTTTATATCAAGACATAACAGTGTATTGATAAGCAGGATTTACATTAATTTTTAGTTTAAGTCAGAAGACTTCAAAGCAGTTTTATTTTTGTAGCAGGTCTTTTGTTCTATCCTTCTAACCCCAGGACATTGAAGATTCTTTAGGTATAATATTGGATATTAATGACACTCTATAGAGATTTTTTTTTTTTCAAGAAATCCTTTGTCTTCTGGATTAGAAATGCAAATAGCACGATGAATTTTCTCAAACAATTTTGTTTCTGTATATATGGAATTTCAGTTGGGTGCCATTATATATATTGATTTCTTCTTCAGAAGAAGAAGGTATTAGTAAGGAAAATAGGGTCAGGATTTTAATTTGTAATCCGTATCCACCTACATTGATACCCATTCTCACCTATTTCTCTTCTACCATACTCCTCTTTTTTTCGAACACCTAACCTTTGGATTCCTTTCTACATAAAGCAACTAATTCATCAGTCACAATAAAAATGACAATGGTTATCGATTTTTTGTGTGTGTTCTAGGAACTGTGCAAAGCACTTCTGTATACATTATTTCATTAAGTCCTCACAACCACCTCTTATGATGGATATACTTTTATGAGTGAGTCATAATGGTATTTGTCTTTCTCTGACTGACCTATTTTAAGTATTTTGTCAAGGGGCCAAACACCAGGCCATAAGCTCATAAACATACCCAAGAAGAGCAACTGCCAATATAAAGACCTTCAATTATTAATTGTACTAATATCACCCTCACTTTTTAGCCCCTCTCTTAGTTTTCCAGCAATCTTTCATGCTAGAGCCCTTCTGGGATTGCTCTGGACTGGTCAGAGGTTCCTTTCCAGAAGCATCTTCTGTGAAGCTACTAGGCTACAGCTTGCTTCACTCTGGCTCCCCAGTTCAATACTCTTCTAACCATTTTGCCTTCTGGATGTGTACTGAAATCACTGGTCTGGTGAGAAGGCTCCTCCCTTTCTCCACATCTTGATGGTACCTTGTACTTGTTCTTTTACTAGTAATTTAATAGGAACTGCAGGAGAAGATACAAAGGCATGTGTTCACTATCTTGAACTTGAAGCAAATATAAATTTCATTTTTATAAAAACAGTGAAATTGACATCCACTTCTGGTTAGGATGTGAAATACAAAAGAACTTTGGTTCAGTGGAAGCATGAGAAAAATTCCAGATAAAAGCATACAATTTATTGGAGCTCTTGCAGAGTAGTATATACAAGCAAGTCTAGGTGCAATAAATCTAAAGAGAGATGAGTTCTACATAAGCAAGCAGAGACTGGAGCAGCTTCTAGAGCTGGGACACATGCCTGTCTGAGTGCTGAGGTCTTAGAAATGGAACTGCCATAGATGAGAAGATTTTGCTGAAGAAAAACTGACTGAACTTTTGAGGATGTTGTGGGCTGGTGAGATGGATCTCAAAGGTCATTAGAAGATTGATTCAAAAAGCATGCCTCCTTGCGCTAAAATTCTGCCAAGAAACTGGCAGTGGAAGAGGACTGAGAGACAAAGAGCATTTATGTAGCTTTGTGAATCACAATTGCCAGAGTTGGAATCACATTTGAATCTTAACTATCTAAAAGTAAAACAACTCTTACTCTAGTTTAAATACTAAAATAACCAAATTGTTCAGTCTCTTGAGGGATTCAGCATGGGAGATTAGGGACAGGGCTAAGTGAAGGTGAACTCAATCTACTTAAAGCTCCAGCCCAGCTCCAGCCCAGTTCAACTTGTGGAGAATTCTGAAGGATAAGTTCCTCACCCTAATCACAGAATGAAAGGCGTGCAGTCCCTCAATAGACATAAACTTACACTTTACTCTCCACTGTTCCTTTATGTACAATAGAGAACACATTTTTAAAAATTCTCAGACATCAAGAGCGGAGGAATTGGACCTATTATCAAGAGTAAGCAGTCAATGGGAAGGACTAGCCACAGCAATCAGACAAGAAAAAGGAATGAAGGGCATCCAAATTGGTAAGGAAGAAGTAAAACTTTAACCATTTGCAGATGGCATGATACTATGTTGACTCACCAAAAAAATTACTACAACTGATAAATGAATTCAGTAAGGCCACAGATACAAAATCAATATACAGAAATCCATTGCATTTCTATACACTAATGAGTAGCAAAAAGAGAAATTAAGAAAATAGTCTTATTCATAATGGCACCAAAAAGACCTAGGAATACACTTACCTAAAGAGGTGAAAGACCTATGTGACAACTATAAAACACTGGTGAAAGAAATTGAAGATGACACAAACAAATGGAAAGATATTCCATGCTCATGAATTGGGAGAACAAATACTGTTTACATGTCCATACTACCCAAAGCAATCTACAGATTTAATGCAAACCCTATCAAAATACCAATAGCATTTTTTCACAAAACTAAAACAAATAATCATAAAATTAGTATGGAACCACAAAAGACCTCAAATAGTCAAAGCAATCTTTAAAAAGAACAAAACTAGAAGTATCACAATCACGGATAGCAAGATATACTATAAAGCTGTAGTAATCAAAACAGTATGGTAGTGACACAAAAATAGACACATAGATCAATGGAGCAGATAAAGAGCCCAGAAATAAAACCTAATTATACAGTCAAATAATCTTCAACAAAGCAGGAAAGAATATGCAATGGGAAAAAGACAATCTCTTCAACAAATGTTGTTGGGATAACTGGAAAGCTATGTGTAAAGGAATGAAACTGGACCACTTTTTTCACCATACATAAAAATAAATTCCAAATGGATTAAAAATCTCAGTTTGAGGCCTGCGACTATAAAAATCCTAGAAAATAACACAAGCAGTCATTTCTCTGACAAGGGCCATGATATTTTCCTAGATAAGTCTTAAAAGGTGAGAGAAACAAAAGCAAAAATAGACAATTGGAAGTACATCAAAATAAGTTTCTGCACAGCAAAAGAAATGATCAACAAAACAAAAAGCCTACTGAATGGGAGATGATATTTGCAACTGATGTATCTGTTAAAGCATTAGTATCCAAAATATATAAAGAGCTTATACAACTCAACACGAAAACCACAAAATCTTATTTTAAAATGGGCAGAAGACATGAATAGACATTTCTCCAAAGAGGACATACAGATGGCCAACAGACTCATGAAGAAGAAGCTTCATAAGAAGCTCAACATCTCTCATCATTAAGGAAATGCAAATCAAAACCACAATAAGATATTGCCTCACACCTATCAGAGTGGCTAAAATCAAAAACACAAGAAACAATAAATATTGGAGAGGATATGGAGAAAAAAAGGAACCCTCATGCACTGTTGGTGGGAATGCAAACTGGTGCAGCCACTGTGGAAAACACTAAGGAGGTTTCTTAGAAAATTAAAAAAGAACTACTATATGATGTATAATTCCACTACTGGGTATTTACCCAAAGAATACAAAAACACTACTCTAAAAACATATATGCACCGCTATGTTTATTGCAGCATTATTTATAATAGCCATATTATGGAAGCAGTCCAAGTGCCCATCAATAGGTAAATGGATAAAGATATAATACACATATAGATCTATCTATCTATCTATATGTGTGTGTGTGTCTATGCATGAATATTACTTAGCTATAAAAGAAATAAAATCCTATCATTTGCAATAACATGCATGGATCTAGAAGGTATAATGTTAAGTGAAATAAGTCAGAAGAAGACAAATACTGTGTGATCTCACTCATGTGAAATTAAGAAACAAATGAAGAAAAAAAAAGAGACAAATACAAAAACACTCTTAATAACAGAGAACAGACAGATGGTTACCAGAGTAGTTTGGTGGGGGCATGGGTGAAATACGTGAAGGGGATTAAGAGTATATACATCATGATGAGCACTGAGTGGTGTATTGAATTGTTGAATCACTATATTGTACACCTGAGACTAATACAACACTGTGTGATGTTACTGGAATTAAAATAATAAAAGGGACAATAAAAAAGGTAAACATTTTTTAAAAAGAATAAGCAGTCAAGAGACCCTTGTAGATTACTAGCAGACAAGAATGTTTTAAAAAACTAAGGTGTGTTGAAGAATTTACAGGAAAGGATGGATACAATGGGCACAGAGGAAATTTCAGAACAAAATAGATATTCTAGGACTGATAAATATATTAGAAATAAAAAATCCCTGGATGGCACTCATGGTGGGGTGTGTAGTCCATGCCATGGCATGACATAATGAGTTAGAACCACAAAAAGGGGTGATCTGGTATGTGCTAAGAAGGGGACACTAAGGATAAGGGAGAGAGGATAATGGAATATTGGTTACACAGGAGAGATTTATCAAATATAAAAATATATTAAGGATTATAGAAGCATATTTTCTGTTCAAAAGGGAATTGCAAATATGAAAATGGAGAGATCTAGAATGACCTCTAAGATGTTGGGTTGGAATAGGAAGTAATTGATAGAGAAATTAATAGAGAAGTAAGGATGTTTAAACATTTATGTGTGTGTGTTTTTATACATATAATTTTTAGCTTTGCCTGTAAGAGAGCCTGAGATTGCTAATGCCCCAAAAGTAATGAATAGACTTAGATCCCATGTTGTGACTTCTTAATATTATTCTCCCCTAAAAAAAACCAGGGTTCTTTGGAGAAGTAACTGATTACTTCTTATAACATTTGCTGGAGCAGCAAAAAACAAGGTAAGCCTGGAATATCTATTCACTTCAGAAAGCAATCAGTGCTCAAAGAACATGAGGTAACTGTTAAAAAAGGCACATATGTCAGCTTAAAGCAACTCCCAATGTCCAGATCTTAGATGATTTGAAAATAAACAATGATAATAGCATACTTTAAGCCATTGAGTAAACTAGGAAACCATATGCCCTAATGATGTAAATGCATACATACACAAAAATTTCAAAGGACAAGTTATATTAAAGAGGCAAAATAAAATTAATAGAGGAAGTAAAATGCTAAAAAACAAACTTGATTAATTCAAAAGAAGGTAGAAAAGGAGAAGGAAGAAACAAAGAACCAATAGGACAATAGAAAACAAATACCAAGATACCAGATTTAAAGTTTAGCCTTACTGATAATTACATTAAATGTAAGTGATTAATTGCTTCAATTAAAAGTCAGAGATTGTCAAACTAAATTAGAGTTTCTCAACCTCAGCACTATTGACATTTTGGACCATGTAATTCTTTGTTGTAGAAAACGGTACTGTGCATTACAGGATGTTAGACAGTATCCCTGGCTTCTAGTACTAGGTACCAGAAGTATAACCCATTTCCCTTCAGTTTTAATAATCAAACTTGTCTCCAGATAGTTCTAAATATGCCCTGGGGAACAAAGTCACTCCTGGTTGAGAACCACCACACTAGATGAAAAACAAGACTCAACAATATGCTGTTTACCAGAAACACATGTTAAATATAAAGACACCAAAAAAAAAATATATATATATATATATATAAAGACACCAACAGTTTTCAAGGAAAAAGATGGGGAAAAGATGCAAATATTAATCATAAGAAGGCTGGTGTGACTATGTTAGTATCAGATAATGCAAATCTGAAAACAAAGAAATTTTCAGAAATAGAGATGTTTCAAATTGACAAAAAGACATACCTATCCAAAGGGCTTAAATGTGCTTGCACCTAATAACAGAAGTGTTCAAATAGCAGAGGTATTCAAAATACTGGAAGCATAAATTGACAGAAACAAAGTAAAGATCTACAATCAAATTGGGAGATTTAAACACTGCTCTTTCAGTAATTGCCAGAATAACTTGATGATAATCAGTAATATTATAGAACATTTGAACACTTTTAAAGACTTATTTATATTATATTATTTTTATTTTATTTTATTATTTTAGTTTTAGAGAGAGAGAGAACATGCACAGACAAGGAGGAGGGCGGAATAGGGGGAGGAGGAGAACTCTCAAGCAGACTCTGTGCTGAGCATGGAGCTCAACAAAGGACCAGACTCACTACCCTGAGAGCATGACCTGAGCCAAAACCAAGAGTTGGATGAGCCACCCAGGTGCCCCTGAACAACACTTTTAACAAGCTTGACTTAGTGATATTTTCAGAATAGTGCACTCAATATTCTTTTCAAGTGCACCCAGAATTTTCACCAAGATAGAACATATGCTGAGCCAAAAAACAAGTCTCATTAAAATACAATGGCTGTCCTCAAAATATTTTCTATGACCATAACAGATATGAATTAAAAATCAATCATAAAAGACATCTAGAAAAATCCCCAAATACTATAAAATAAGAAACTTCTCAGTAAATCCTGGGTCAACGTCACAAGGGAAATTTTAAAATATTTTAATTAAATAGCAAACTTCTTCAAAATACTTTGTTTTTATATCCCAGCTTTGCTGGTAGATTAAGCAAATGCTAGAGTAAAGCCAGCATAGAGGCAAGATTATTTACATTGTCCATGTGCCAAATATAGAAGTTCACTTTTAACTACACTTATAGGTCAAATGACATCTGGAAAGAGTTTGTTAATTAACATATATGGTAAAGGCATATTTTAGATAACAACCAAATCACAGAGATTTAAGGATATATAAGATATACAAGAAACTTGAGGCCATTTTTCGATCCAGGGTCCCTGGGGTTCCCCCTTGTGGAAGATTACAGAGCCATGAAGGATAAAACCACCAACACACCAATGCATGCAGACCCTCCTCACATGGAACAATTCTCCCCTTCTCTTGAAAGAAGACAATGTTTCAAAAGAATGCCTGGGCCGACTTTAGGAAACAATTCTTCCGCTTGCATACAGTTACTGAAGCCCCTTATGAATAGGACCATTTTATCAAGAGATGCAGCCAAGTTTCTTCTGGCACTTAAAACTAGACATTCCTACCATAGACTAGGGATAACAGCTTTGTCCTGCCTGAGATAAAAGGCTTCTAAGGTAAGAATTTCAACAAGATCCACAATTGCTTTGGAGTCTCCTGGAGGAGAAGTCCTCTGCCTCAGGGGAAAGTACTCTGCCTCAGGTCTTTTCATCTGGCCCTTCTGGATAACACATGAATTCCACCATTTAAGACCCTGTCGTACTTGCCAACACTTTGGTGGGTCACACTTGTTACAGTAGATTTAAAAAAATGTTTTTCAGCCCAATAGACTTTCTGTAGTCAAAAAGAGTTCAGTAAAACCATTCAATTGCTTTTTCTTGCATCCTTGGACAGTCACTTACCCTTAATTTTCAACCTCCTGCCTGTAGGAGTAGAAAGCTAAAAAAAGTAACAAGTGTTCTATTCACATTCTGTCATCCAGAAGAGAGGTGGAAAATAAATTTTAAAATTTCAATGTTCCTCTATTTTGTAAGTCAAAAAATTGTTTTGAGTGTAGTAGGTGTTAAAATTGTAGAAAATGGTGTTTAAAACTAGATTTTTGCAGATGGGGGTTCTAACTAGGAATGAGCTTATAACTTTAGCTATGATGTAAAAAGGAATTATTTTAGATGGATTATTTCAGATGGATTCTGAACAGGTTGAAATTTTAAAAAAAGAAGAAAAAAGAAAAATCTACATCCAGACTTTCATAATGAAATTTCAAAAAAAAAAAGAGAGAAATCTAAAGTAGTTTATTTTTTTAAGTATCTTCAAAGAGGAAAATGTATACTAATAAGCTCTCTTTCAGTAACAGCAACAAAAAAAAAAAAAATCAAAGGACAAAAATTATATAATCAATATCCTGAGAGAAAATAATAATCAACATCTATACCCAGCAAAGATATCCTTCAGGAATGAAGATATGGTAAGGACATTACAGGCAAAAACTGACAGGATTTGCTACCAGCAGATCTTCAGGAAGGAAGGAACTATATTCTTTGGACAGAAAATGACACCAGTTAGAAGGCAGACTGTAGAAAGGAATAATTCCAAAGACAGCCATATATAAGTGGGTGAAGTTAAATGAACACAGACTATGTCAAGTAATAATAAGTCTCATGGGGTGTAAAATACAGAGAAAATGAAAAAAAAAGAACATATACAAATAATAGAATATTGGTTCATTTTCCTATACTGGGTTAAAATACTAATTAACATGTAATTTCTGGGGCAAAAAATGGCATAGATTTATTCGCATAAAATAAGGGAACATTTTCAGATGGATAGAGGGGGAAAAAATGGAATTTAAAAAAAAAAAACAACACAGTGATTCCAAAAGAAAACAAGAAAGGGAGAAAAACAGAACATAAAAAAGGCATGATACATAAAAAGAAGGTAGATTTAAACTCACATTTACTGTTCTAAGACTTCTGAGGATAGTACATGGGAGTATGACAGAAAAGAGAGTAATAAATTTAGTCAAACGGCTTGCTTGTCTTAAGACATAAGACATCCTTTTTAATAAGACCCATAAAGTTTAAAAATCACTACTTCTTGAGTATTTCAGGAATCCAGAGCACCAGCAAGTCACTGTCATCTATCTTTTTTATCATCACCATGAACTTGCAAGTTAAGTTTTTTTTATCCCCAGTTCAGAGATGAGGCTTGCCTAAGGTTGCTCAGATAGTAAATGATAAAACAGGATTCAAACCAGTTCAGATTCATCCCAACCTCCAAACACATCTCACTATGACAGAATTTCCACCACTGAGTAAACACACAGTAGTCATGTTATTTAAATATAACCTAAGTTCTTAATTGCCTACAAGAACAGATGGACAAAAGTTTTGCAACAAACCCCATTTTTTAAAAATTCGAATTCCTAAGATTTCTTAAGTTACAAATAAATAGATCCTTAAAACAAATGTACCAAACTTAGCCTACAGTCATATGTGCAGCTACTCATATTATAAGCATTTTGGGGATGCCATGCATCCTATATTTTTCCATTTTGTGGTCTGCAATGCATATGCATTTCAGTTTCTATTTGGATCTCCATTTAATTCTACTAAGAATATGCATTCATTTCTTGTTAAAACTAGACTTTTCATTTCTGAAATGATTTATACTAGAAGACAATGTAATTACATCAGAAAACATTTTAATTTGCAAATTCATTTCCAGCCAAGATTTGTGCAAAATAAAATCTAATTTATGCCAAAGAATATCAAACCTGCTAATCAATTCTCTTTTAATGACTTCCCAGGAAGAAACTGATGCTGGCTATGATTCTTTACACAGCATGGTTATAGTCCAACCATCTTGCTTTTTAAAAGTATTCAATCTATTTTTATAATCTTTCAGAAATGAGGAATGTGTTATCTACCACAAAATGAGAACTTTGTTGCCTAAATGATTAAAAAAAGAAAGAAAGAAAGAACAGGAAGACTTTGATAGTTTTCCCACAGGTCACTTATTTCCAGGTCCATTCACTTTTATTTTCCTCTTTTTAAAAATTTCTAATTAAAAAAAATTTAACTTCCAATGCCTTCTATTCTGGTTTTTTCACTGTATTTTAATATACAATATAATGCTGAAACAACCATAGCTTGTTCCAAGACTATTACAAGAGAACAAGTTGAAGAAAGAAAAACTGTCCCTAGAAAAAAATAAATGGATGACATGCTGGCCCTTAAACTCTGTTTCTAATGGAAAATCCCATGCAATAGACGAAAAATAACCAGAAAACATGAACTGCCTCATTAATTTTATGCCCAAATTCTATCAGCAATTGATTTTTAATGCTTATGTTCATCATTTATGAGCATCTACCATCCATTATATACACTTTAAATTAAACTTTATAAGATGAACTAGTTACATTGTGAGGCTCACGGTATTATCTATATAAAGCATCCCAAACAGGAATTCACAAAGAAACAAAATGATTCTGATGAGCCAGTGTTGTTTTGTGATACAAATTACTAATTATGAAATGTCAAATGTGGCAGCTATAATTGCTACTTGGTTTGAAATGACCTTAAAAATGGCAACATATCATGAAGATACTTTTGGAAAATGAAGATACCATTGCTTTCTTTGAGCGTGTTTCCATGGCATCTTTCAGCCAAGTTTTCTGACAATCCCAGTCAGGCCATCTGCATCACTAGGTATTTGTTGTTGATAGAAAGATAACAGATTTGGAAACTGTTGCACATCCAAACAAAGCAGATTAAAATAAGCCAAATATATTAAATTTCAAAGTGGAAGCTGGAGATGACGTTTCATAAACTAGCGATTCATTAAGGTTTGTAGAGTTCCTTGGAATAGTTTTCTTTAAACCATGTTTTAAAAAATAAAGAGAAAATAAGGTTTAAACATGGTTTTGTAAGTTTACTCTCCATGTAGGGCAAAACTGTTAAGGCTAGCTTTGCTGTTACCAGAACGGAGTTAAAAATAAAGTTCCAGAAGCCAGATTAATTTGGAAGATATTTTTGAATTTACCACTAGAGAATAGGTAACACTGACTAACAGCCAACCTCTGTTGAAAGCCATGACATGTGTTAACCCATTTAATCTTCCAACAACCTATGAAGGAGATACTATCATTACTGATACTTGAGGGATGAGAGAATGCGGCAGGGAGACAGTCGAGCCTGCCTGCCTCCCTCAGTAGGAAAAGATGGTTCTAACCCGGGTGGGTGGTTCTGCTCTCCGAAGCCTGATTCTAACCACGGTCCTAAGTGGTCTCTGTTCAACTGAAGTGTTTGAATTGAGTGTAAAATGTTTTCTTTCGTTAAAGACAGAGAAGAACCTGGGGTGAAGTCCTAGCATATGCAGGAAGCCTTGAATAATGTTCAAAATGGAGTCAATCATTAACTTGATTGGTGGACTTAACCTGGATTCTTCCCTAAAAAACTACCCTGTAGACTTCCCGCTTCTGACATTTAAATTCTTGCTCAGGGCTCTATGATCTCATTTAAAAAATTCTCCCAACAACCCTACAGACTACAGTGGTATATTTTCATTTAAATTAACACCTGAGGGGCACCTGGGTGGCTCAATTGATTAAGCCTCTGCCTTTGGCTCAGGTCATGATCCTGGGGTCCTGGGATGGAGCCCTGCAGTGGGCTCCCTGCTCAGCAGGGAGTCTGCTTCTCCCTCTTCTTCTGCCCCTCTGTTCCTGTTCTCTCTCTCTCTCAAGTAAATAAAATCTTTAAAATAAATAACAAACAAACAAATAGACATACACACAGGACATGGACATTTTGTAAATGAGGGCAGAGGACACAACAGATATTCTAAAAATGCCAAGGGCTTAATGTATTTCTACATCCTTTCATAGATTTCCTCATGAAAAGTTTTACCTTCAGAACTTGAGCCTGCAGGGCCACCTGGCTGGCTACAGGCAGAGCGTGTGGCCCTCGAGCTCCGACTCATGAGCCTGAGCCCCATGTGGGGAGTAGAGTTTACCTCAAAATAAAGAAATTAAAAAACAAAACAAAAACAGCAAAACCTGAGACCAGAGCAAAGTTATTCTGATAACTAAGTTTTTCTAACAGAGATAATACAGGAGACATAAGGGAGAGTAATGGTCAGAGAATGGGGGAATTGGGATGGTTCAAAGACTGTTTTCCCAACTCAAGGGAGTCTGAAACTGCAGGAGTAGAACACAGATCTCATCAGGAAAAGGAAAAGCCCTCACCTGGGCTGCTGACCTGGCAGGATGAAATTTTTTAGCTGCACTATAGAAAAATTAGAAACAAGAGTTTACTCAGGGCCCTGTCCCCAGAAAACTGCCCTTCCCCAGGGTAGCTCTCCACTCTGGGCAGCTCTCCTGTCTCCTGTGCCCACTCTTTGGGCAGCCCCACAGACTCTGATCTCCATGCCCCTTGGCCCTGTCTCAGTAGGACCAGTCCTTACCTCATTACATTGTGTCCTCATTCCTATCTCATTATTTTGTGCACTCTAATATTCTCTGAGACAGATTCCAGTCCCACTGAGCTGCCTGCCTTGATGAGCCATTTTAATGCCCGTGATCAATGAATTTTTTGTTAGTGCTTTTCATTGTTATTTAAGACAGCTCATAATGCAAAATAATAAAAAAAAATCACAAATATCATCAGATGAAAAATCTTTTTATACGGGGTAACATCTTTTCTGATAATCCAATTCTCTACCTCCATGTTTCCTTCTTCCACTGGTTATAAACCTGGTGTGTGGGGGGGAGAGCAGATATCAAAGTCACCTAGGAAAAGTTTTTAAGAACCCATACTAGTTACCCTTCCCTTCTGCAAGATTGTATTATGTTGAAAACCACCATTCCTAAAAGAACAAAGACACAAAACAAAACAAAACAAAAACCCACCATTCTTGTAAAATATGGAGGATGGCATCTATTTCTCTAATCCCTCAAAAATCTTAAATATAATAACAATTTCAAGATCCTTTGGAATTTATAGACCATTTTTTTTTTAATGACTAGGAGGAGGGCTCTATGCTTTTTTAAAAGCAGGTTATGTAACCAAGCTTTCCTTGCATAAGTAAAAACATCCTGTTTTATGTTAAGTACCATGACATAACAAGATGTATCAGTATATAGTTTTGTAGGCATTTTAAAGAGTCTTTCATAACTAAATTACAAAGAACCTGTTAGTTTTTAAAATCTTGGTTAAAGGGGAAAAAGTAATTAAAGATTCTTCCTTTTAATGTACCAAAAATTATTCAACAGTATTCTAAAGTTTTTCAGAGAGTAAAATTATTTCCACCTTGCTTTTAATTTGAAGAAATCTTAGCTCTATTACTTTAGATACATATGTCCTTAATCATTTTCTGTATCTCCAAAGAGGTTTTTCCATCCAGAAATTGGAAGGCACTACACATTTAGGCTGGATGGTCCTCACGTGACTGAGAAATGCAGGTGAGATTCAAGAAATGATGCTCTATTTGCTCTGTCTTTTCTTTCTTTCATCATCTCCTGCGATCTAACTGGAAATATCCACCATTAAAATTATACTCCCCTCCCCAGATCAGACACTTAGGGAATGATTGGGAATCTCTTTTATTAGTTGGCCCAGCTTAGTTTTATTTATTTACCATCTATACTCCAACATATTTGAGGTGGCTAACAATAATATTAGGTCCATTATGGAAATGAAAAGCAACCCCTTCCCTTTTTTCCTCCTAATCCCGCCAAATAATAGAAAGTTTGAATCAACTTTGATTTAACCTTTGTTAAAACTATAGGAAACCATAAACCACAATAACATTTGATTATTTTATATTGGAATATCCCAGTGATCTCAAGTACATAGGAAACAAATATAGTGAGTAGGTAGGGGAAAGATTTTATTGAGAATTAAATGACGATGTCAGTTCCTAAGCTTTTGTTTCTCAGCACCAAACCTACACTTTCTATTGTGTTACATGATGTCAAAATGCAGACTTTGCAAGCTACATTTCTGCTTTTCCAGCTGGCTCTCTATTAGGCTCTGCCAACTGCAATGTGTGAGTGTGTCTGTGTTGGTAGTTGTTGTGTATTTGGTGTTTGTGTATATGTGGTGTGTGCATGTAGTATGTGTATGTGGTAATGTGTGTGTATGCGGTGATATCTGTGCATATGGTGATGTGTGTGTACATGGTTGTGTGTTTTTATGTTTGGTAATATGTGTGTATATGTGGTATGTGTATATGGGTTTGTGGTGTGTATGTATGATGGTTATATTGTGGTGGCAGTAATGTGGAGGGGGCTGTGGGGGAGTGTGTTTGCATGGACAGGTGACAGAGGGAGTGTTAGACAGAAGCAGAAAGAAAAAACTGCTTGCTTTCAGTGTGTTTCCTGTTCCTGGGAGCATCAACCCAGCAACATTTCTGTGCCCCAAGACGGCAGTTTCTTCCCATAACATACACTTGCACAACCATAACAACACTTCGTATAAGCTTTCTCAGAGATGCCCAGGACCAGTGGCCTGAAGACCCCTCCTTAGAAATCCGAGTTTCAGTTCCCTGTGGCTTCTTCACCAAGCTTTTAAGTTTTCATACCATCCACCTTTTCCCTTTGTTTACCCAATCCTAGATGGGGAAGATGCTTCTTGTAGTAGCTTTCTTATTTTTTCTGTTTGCCTTTTTGGTCACATAATTAGCTTCATACTTAATTGGTAATTTTTGTGTTATAGTCTCTCTGTTAAATGGCTAGTGTGACTGTTTCCTGACTAGATCTTAATGGACAGAAGGGATTCCAGCCATGTCCTTCATTATGTTCACTTACATGAAACAGTATGTCTTCTAAGACAGTCACATACTCTTCCTGAGCTATTAAAAAGATGGTCTCATGATATCCAATTTTTGTTAGAGGTCATGTTTCTTTTAACAAGGAAGCATATAAAACAGTTTTACTCCCTTTTTAATTTTTGGAAAAATGCTTATTGTAAAGATTGTAATTTGCATTCTTTGAATGTACGAATGAGCTATGTTAAACCCATGACTGCATGAGTCATGTATGGGTCAGAAAAAGCCCCATACACCAGGGCTAATTTTTATATCTCATAGCTTAGTAAATAAAATGAAGACAGTGGTCCTAGCATCTTAAAAATTAAATCTAACCAGAAGTCTGGTTTCTTTAATAATTTGCTATCAGAGTATTTAAAAACCAAAAATTTTAAAAGTTGGTAGAAAGATGGCTATTTCTCTAAAAAGAAGGTAATTACGCCAAGAGTCAATGATTGTATTTTCTCATGGAGTTTTTCTGGCAAGCCATGGCAACAGCACTTCTTTTATGAACAAGTAACAAAATTATTTTCTCCCAGAGATTAGTCTGTGTATATATGGCTCAGGAGTTTTCAGGACTAACAGGAAACACACGCCAAAAGAGCCCAGCACAGGATGATATAAAGACCAGAATTGTAGGCTAGAAAGGACCCGATTTTGAGTTCAAAAAGAAAGTGGAAGCCAAATTTGCTTAGGATTGCCTTACTAATAGAGGGAAGAAGATAGTAAAGAAATATACTCAAAGGACTAGAGAGAAAAAACTACACAGCCAAGGATTCTGTACCCAAAAAAGTGTGATAGAGCTTAGATCTACCTAAAAAGAAATACTAAAGAAAGTCCTTCATACTGATAGGAGTGACTGAGGATGGTAACCTGAATCTACAAAAAGAAACCAGGAACACCAGAAATGGTAAATATGTAGGTAACTACCAAAAAAAAAAAAAAAAAGTAGAAATATTCTTTCTTTCCTTCTTTTAATTACCTTAAGAGACAGGAGATGAGATTATGTAAAGCAGTAATTATAACACTGTATTGCAGAGTTTATAAACTAAATTGAGGTGATCTATATGACAACAATAGAACAAAAAAAGGAGAAAGGAAAAGAGGCTGTATTGGAGCTGAATTACTTTATTTTACCAGAATAAAGTCTATATTAACCTGACACAGATTGTGATGAATTATAACTTATATAATCTCTAACACAACCACCAAGAAAATAACTCCACAAGTGTACTTTAAAAAATTGGCAAAGGTATTTAAATGATACACTATATGATATTTGGCATAGACAGCCATAAAGGAGGAACATATAAACAAGAAATACGTGAAACTAGAAGGCAGACAGCAAAAACAGACATATTTCCAACAAAATCAATAATTACTGTGATTACACTCTAATCAAAAAGTGTTGTCAGACTGGGTTTAAACAGCACTGCCCTGCTATATGCTATCTCTAAGAGACACAGTACATATGGCAAGACACAAATAGTTGAAAATAAAGGGATATTAATCAAGTTGAGTGGCTACATTAAGAAAAAATGAACTTTAAGAAGTCTTACCAAAAACAGAGATATTTTATAGTAATAATAGTCTACACATCATGAAAATAAAGCAATTTTTAATTTATACTCCCAATAAAAGAGCCTCCAATCAGAAGAAATAAAAACTGACAAAATTCAAAGGACAGAGAGACAACTATAATTAGAGATTTCAATGTCCCATTGTCAGTAGTGGATAGAATGACTAGACATAAAAATTAAAATGGATGTAGAAAAATTGAACACTATCAATCCATTTAACCTGATATAGATTATAACAAGTTAAGATGCATAAAGCAACACACCTTCCACCCAACAGAGAAAGTCTTTTCAAGTACATGGGGAACATTCTCTAGGACAGACCATATGGTAAACCATAAAACAATCTGAGTGTGTCCTCTGACCTCAATTAAGTTCAATTACAAAACAATAGCAGAAATTAATGAGAAATTGCCAAATATTTGGAATTAAATAACGTGTTTATAATTAATCTGTAAGACTAAGAAGAAATCACAAGGCAAATTAGAAAATTTTTTAAGCTTAATGAAAAAAGCACATTTCAAATGTATGGGATGAAGTTAAGACAGTAATTAAAAATAAGAATATAGGTCTAAATATTAATATGTGAAAAGAAGTATCAAATCAATAATGTAAATTTCTTGCATAATAATAATAGACAAAGAGCAAATTAAACCAAAAACAGAAGAAAAGCAGTAATGACTAGGAAAATAACAAGGGAAATTTTCCAAACCCATTCAAAGAGGCTAGTTGTACCTTGATACCAATAACAAAGCTTTCATAAGAAAGAAGAAAAACAGACCAGCATAAACAAACACAAAAATTCCTAACAAAATACTACAGATTAAATTTAGCAATATATTAAAAAAAAAAAATCACACACCATGACCAAATGGGATTTATCTCAGAAATGCAAACTTGGTTAACAAATGAAGACCAGCTAATGTAATACAGCATGTTAATAGAATAAATGCAAAAACGCCTGATTATCTCAATAAACTGAATAAAACATTCAACAAAATCCAGCTTCAATTCATGACAAAAACTCTTAAACTAGAAGTAGAAGATTGCTTCCTCAGCCTGATAGAGGAAGTCTACAAGATTTGTTAATTGCCTCCCCTTCACTCCATTGGCAAGGTGGGATTATTACCCCAGGTTTTTGGAGTGACTGAACACATAAACCTGAACTTGAAAGATGACATCATTGGCAGTTTATTAATCACATATGCTCACAGTCCAGGGGAGGAGGATACTACATGCCATTAAGAGCCACACAGTAGTTGCAGTGGGGAACAGAGTGAACAATCAGACTGTAGTATCAAAAGAATGAAGTGCCCCATGGTGCCTGCAGGAGAATGTGATTGCCTTGTTTGAATGAATTCACGGGCTGGCAGGGAAATGAAACCCTATACTGAGAGATAAGATAAGCACGAACTTCTTCTGGCCTGTTTGATAAGGAGGACTGTTTAGCTGGGGACCTTAATCCTTGGCAACAGAATGAGGAGGAGAACTTGTGGTTAGGCCATTTGAGGTCTTCCTAATTTTATAAGATAACACGTAATGCTGAAAATGTTCATCTTTACATCAATAAAATAAAAACAAAAACAAAGCCACAAAAAACCCCCACAAGCCCCCCCAAAAACCCTAAAGCACAACCATATCGCTAACATATACTTAATATATACTTATATATAAGATATTAAGTATACATATTAAGTATACTTAACACTTCGCAGAGGAAGAATAGATGTTTTCTTCCTGGAATCAGGGGAAAAAAATGGAAGGATATCCACTCATATAGCTCCCATTCAACATTGTACCAGAGGTTTAGCCATCATAACAAGGCAAGAGGACAATTAAAGTCATTCAGATTAGAAAGAAAGATATAAAACTCTATTTGCAGATTACATGGTGTTATATGTAGAAAACCCTAAAGAATCTATACACACACAAAAAACTACTAAAACTAATCTGTGTAGCAGGCTTTCAGGATATAAGGCACAAAAAATAAATTATATTTCTATGTGCAAGCTGTAAACAATCTGAAAACAAACAACTGCATTCACAGTATCATTAAAAAGAATAAAATATTTAGGAACAAATTTAGCAAAAAAGACATATACCTGTACCCCTGTGAACTTTGCTTAAAGAAATAAAAGACCTAAATAAATGGAGACACATCATGTCTGTAGATTGGAAGATTCAAAATTATTAAAATAGAAACTCTTCCCAAGTTGGTCTACGGAGTTGAGTCAAATCAATGCCAACTCTATCAAAAACTCAGCAAGAAGGGTACCTGGGTGGTTCAGTAGGTTAAACATCTGCCTCTGGCTCAGGTCATGATCTCAGAGTCCTGGAACAGAGCCCCACATTGGACTCCTTGCTCAGCGGGAAGCCTGCTTCTCCCTCTCCCTCTGCCTCTACCTGCTGCTTCCCCTGCTTGTGCTCTCTCTTGATTGCTCTCTTCCTCTCAGTCAAAATAAATAAATCCTAAAAAATATATATATTAAAAAAAAACAAACCTCGGCAAGGCTTTGTTTTGTTTTGTTTCATAGGAATGGACTGGTCAATATTAAACTTACATGGAAATGCAAAGAACCAGGAATAACCAAAACAATTCTGAAGAACAAAAGTTGGAGGCCTTACACTTTATTTCAGAGCTTAGTATAAAATCACAGTGCTCAAAATAAAGTAATACTGACATGAGAACAGACGTATAGATCAATACAATAAAAGAGAAACTTAAACATTTATAGTCAACTGATTTTTGACAAAGTGCTAAGCAATTCAATAGGAAAAGTCTTCTCAGCAAATGACGCTAAAACACCTGCATATTCATGGGCAAAAAAGGTTAACTTAGACCCTTAGCTGACACCATACAGAAAAATAAACCCAAAATGAATCGTAGACCTAAATAGGTGAGCTACAAATATAAAACTTCTAGAAGAAAATATAGGAGAAAATCTTTGTGATATTGAGTTAGAAAAGATTTCTTAGAAATAAAATGACCCATAAAAGAAAAAGTTGGTAATTTGGACCTTAAATTTTTATTTTTTTTAAATTTTTTTTATTATTATTTTTTATAAGGTGAGAGTTCCTCTAGTTTAAAGATTTTATTTATTTATTTGACAGAGAGAAATCACAAGTAGACGGAGAGGCAGGCAGAGAGAGAGAGAGGGAAGCAGGCTCCCCGCTGAGCAGAGAGCCTGACGTGGGACTTGATCCCAGGACCGTGAGATCACGACCCGAGCCGAAGGCAGCGGCTCAACCCACTGAGCCACCCAGGCACCCTGGACTTTAAATTTTTAAATTTCAATTTCAAACTTGCTCTTCAAAAAGTATCATTAACAATAAGCTAAGCCACAGATTAGTAGAAAACATTTACAAATCATATCTGATAAAGGGTTTATATTCAATAGATATAAAGAACTCTTAAAGCTCAGTTATAAGAATAAAAATAACCCAGTTTAAAAGTGGGCAAAAGGTTTGAACAGATATTTCACTACTAAAATATATGAATAGCTAGTAAGTCCATGAGAGGATACTGAACATCTTTAGTCATTAAAATGCAAAATAAAGTGAGATACCATTCTGTACCCATCAGAATGACTAAAAAGAAAAAGACTGTAAATACAAGTGTTAGCAAATGCTCAATTAGCAAATGAGAAAAATCTGGAATCCCCTTAGATTGTTGGTGGGAATGTAAAATGGCACAGCCAATTTGGAAAACATTTTGGCAATTACTTCAAAAGTTAAACACTAACTACTATGATAGTTAACTTACAATTACCTAGCAATTTTACTCCAAAGTATCCACCCAAGAAAATGAAACTTTATACCCATATAAAGACTTGTACATGAATATGCATAGCAATATTATTCATAGTAGCCAAGGACTGGAAATAATCCAAATGTCCACTGGCCAGTGAATGGATAAATAAAGATACAGTGTATTCTCATCAAGACAAGGATTCCTATGTTGCCTTTTTATAACCACAGTCTACTCCCCCTGCTACTGTACCTCCTCCCCCACTCCCCGCCTTCATCTCCTGTCTGCCCCACAACTACCACTAATGTGTCCTCCATTTTTTTAATTTGGTGATTTAAAAAATGTTATATAAAGGAATCATATACATAGCATGTAACCTGTTGGGATTGGCTTTTTATTTTACTCAGTGTAATTCCCTGGTGAGTCATCCAAGTTGTTCTGTATTTCAATAAACCATTCTTTTTATTTCTAAGTGGCAAATGTACCACAGTTTGTTTAACCACTCACTCAATGAAGAATATTTGGTTATTTCCCACTGTTGGGCTATTATGAATAAAGATGTTATAGATATTCATTTATAAGTTTTTATATGAGAAGTTTTCATTTCTCTAAGATAAATGCACAACAGTGTAACTACTGGACTATATGGTAATTGCATATTTAGTTTTTTAAGAAACTGCCTGTTTTCCAGAGTGGTTGAGAATTACTATCTTTCAAAAAGTAGTTCTGTTCCTTGTTAACTCTGACCACACAACAGAAAGAAAAGGAAAGCCCATTTTTATTCAAGCTTAGGTCTCATTGCTTCTCTGCCTTTTGGCTAAGATCAAGTGTATTCAAGCTTAGGTCTTTAACAAGAATAGGACACTAGAATTCTATTAAGACCCTCATATCATAGTTAATTAATGAGAAAGATGACAGTGCAATATTATGAAGTATCTTTGAAAGAAAGGCAATTTGTTAATAATGTAAATGAAGATTTGTTTAAGTATTTTTAACACTGACCTAGGAGCTCAGTATCAGTAGTACTTACATGATATATTGATGTAATATTTGGCATGGAGCAGCTTCTGAATGTTTAACCTAACATTTTTAAATTAAAATACAGGAAATATACTCCATATGTTCCCAATATGTATACCTGTTCATGTTGGTTTACTTTTATTTAAAAAAACAAGCTCTCAGAGATATAGAAGCATTTTCTCTTCCCAAAACAAGATGTACCACAACATTTGAGGTTGAAAAATAAAAATTTCAGAAGATTTCTGAATAATTTAGGACATTCTAAAACTTGAGACATAACATTCCCATTATGGCATTATTACTGCACAGCAAGTAATTTTGACCCAGTCTGTTCTTTTGAAATCTGAAACCCAAAGGAGTTATGTGCAGAAGATGTTCATGATATTCATTTATAAGTTTTTATATGAGAAATTTTTATTTCTCTAAGATAAATGCACAACAGTGTAACTGCTAGACTATATGGTAATTGCATACTTAGTTTTTTAAGAAACTGCCAAACCATTTTCCAGAGTGGCTGAAAATTACTATTTTTCAGTGCGCAAGGCCACTCCCAACCTTGAAGTTTTCAGTTCATTAAGTATTTATCCCTTCTAAACCATATTTAAAAGTCATCATGGGAATCAACCTGCATGCACACTATTCAGTATTTTCTTCTTTCTCCATTTACCAGCTCCTAAGCTTCCCACCCATTCCAGTTTAGCATACTGTGCTATTCCCTATACAACTTTATTCAACCACATCGGAGTATCTGATTGTAGGGAGGTCATAGCTTCAACGTCATTTGGTGGAGGACAGGTCCCTGGAAATCCTATTAACAGTCACTGCGAGATTTGCTGGATCCTCCTATAGAAAGATTACTTCCCATCCTTAATGACATTTCCACCACCAGTCTTCCCATGTTGGAGCTGCTACAGTGTTTTTCTCTGTTCCTATCACTTATCGACATTAATTCTCCCTGGTAATATTTGTATTAATTCACTATTGTCACCTAAACAATGAAAGTTTTAGTTACATTATTTTTTCTAGATAGCCCACTAGTACTCCTTCCTTTTCCATAATTACACCCTTCATGGCGAAATTTTATTTCTCATTAATGTGTTATAATAGTGGCTTAATTGAAGAGTTAGAGCTTTTCCTTATATTTAACCAATGTAACACATACTGAGTGGCTACCATTTCCACCGTGATCTCTCAGCAAAGTCTGTGATGAGAAAGCTGGATACAGCTCCTGCCTTAATGGAGCTTACAGTCTAGTGGTAGAAACAGACAGTAAGCATATCATCACACAGGTAATTAACTACATTAATAGCAAGCATAAGGAAAAAAAATACTAGAAATGTACACTTCAAGGGACTCATGGTGATGTGGCAGGAATTGTAGACTAGAAAAAAAGATGATGTTCTTCCTGATATTTGAGCATGAGTTGAGTCAAATGGAAGAAGACAACAGTCACTTGAGTGAAAAAGACAGGCATAGGTTAGAATGCACCGAAAGTCACTGGGCCTGGAACTCAGAGTCAAGAAGACAAAGTTGGGGAGGAGAACAGAAGCAAGACCCTGCTGGGTCTGGCAGGCTCTATATTATTAGATCTGCATTAAGAAAAAAAAAAAAAAAAGGCAGGGGATTGCTGTGATCAGATGTGCCATTTAAAATGATCACTTTCTATAAATAAATAAATAAGCAAATAAATTAATGGAACACTCTTAGAAAATGAAATAAAGTAACCATTCTAGCTTAGCATGGAGGAGGAAAAAAACAGATAAAGGGAAGCCAGCGAGGAAACTCTTACAGATGCTCAGGGAGAAGGACAGATTTCTTGGATCAATGTGTTGGCACCGAAGAAGAAAAATAACTTAGAGGTAAAGTGAGTAGGCTGTGGTTTTTAGCCAGAGCAACTGAGTGGTGTGGATAGGTTTAGGGTATATGGCTTCGGTTTGGGACATACGGAGTATGCGCTAGAATGTGAATTCCGCAAAGACAGGTGTTTTTGCCTATTTTGTTCACTGCTACATACCAGTGCCTCAAGAGACATTCAAGTGGAGATGTTCAATAGGCAGATTAATTATACAGATTTGTAGCCCAGAAGAGAGGATTGGGTTGGAATTTGAAATGTGGGAGTCAGCAAGATGCTCTCAGGAGCCAGGAGAATGCCAAGTGGGAAGAGTGGAAAAGGCAAGATCAAATGTGGTGTCCAGCTGACTTGCTAACAGCTTTCTGCAGCATCCTGTGCTTGTCAAAGCATTCAGTGATCACTCCCTCCCATGTGAGGTGAGTGAGACCCCGCGTAGTCTATGCTCAGAAGGGGTCCTGACAGTGTTAAGGCCCAGTGTCTCCCATGTGCTTTCAGCTTTGGCATGTCCTACAAGAATACTAAGCCCTTTTCCTGTGTTATTATTCCTCTCTCCCTACTCCTTCTTTCAGGAGAAGTGGGTGGGAAGACATTAGGAAAATGATTAGTTCTAAAATGCAACATGGTCATATGGCTGAATTGTCATGGAAGAGAGAGATTTAATGCTTTAACATTTCCAACTATCTGATCACGATTTAGGCCAACAGGATATACTTTTAGCCAGAAAGACATTTCTATGTCCTTTATTAACTCAGCTGCTTTCTCTACCTATCTGCATGAAAGTCTTTCCTTCTTCTGATTCTTCGGAAAGAAGTCCTCTCTCCTATTTCTCCCTCTTCTTATGCACCCAGAGCAGAAAGAGGTTTGGCGATCTCTTACATACATTTGACATATCAGTTAACTAAATTCATTGTGGGGGAAGAAAATTATATTTACATGAAGATGGGTGTCATCATCATCCTTGATATATTACTGATCAAAGGGGCCTGAATGTATACATTTTACATATAATTTCTCCTTAATAAAATATTTAATAAAATAACTTTTCATAGCATGACCATTGTTAAAGATGCAAATCTTTTCAAAACCAAACCAGTCAAAACCAGTTTAGAACCAGCTTCATTTTTAGAATTATTTTTTTTTAGAGAGAGAGCACATGAGGAGGGGGAGATGGGGAGAGAGAGAGAGAACCTTAAGCAGGCTCCATGTCTAGCACAGAGCCTGATTGAGGGCTCAATTTCATGACCCTGAGATCATGACCAGAGCCAAAATCAAGAGTCAGATGCACCAAAAATTACTTATCTTTTATAACAATTAATTCAAAAATGTAATTTATTTATTCTATCCAAGTCTCAATGTCATTTTCTTGGACAATGTGCTTATTTGAATGTAAACTGTCCTAAGTAAATCAATCTAAATCATCACCAAAATGGAGCAACCAAAAGTCATTGTAGGTTAAATTAAAAAAAAAAAAAAATAGAATCTTCTGCTCTGTGTCTATAATAATTAAACATTTCTTTCATAATCAAGAGAAATTATTTCTTTTCCAAAGATAGAGATTATAGACATATTGTTTAAGACCCTCTTGCTGGTATACGAACACCTACAAATCTCTAGGAAATAAAGTTCATTGAATGAATGTGACGATAAGCATAACTGATTTTCTATCACAAGTTGAACAGGTTTTAAAATTTTCCCAAATACTCTTAGCATACTCATCACATGATCTTAAAAAATATATACTGTTGGTCTAATGAATGCATTGTTAGCCCAGTGATCCACAAACAGTTTATTCTATAAAAATGGGAATAATAATGCTTGCCTCATAAGACTGCTATGAGAATTTAATAAATTAATGTCTGGAAAGCACTCAGAACAGCTTCTGACACGTAGCAAGCCCAAGTATCATTGGCTGCTCTGAATGCTGTGATCACTTACAAACATAGGTCATGTTTATCTGTGTTTGAGATCTCAGGGTGGGGACCACAGCTATGCGGGAATTCGCATTATTATTTTGGGTAGATCACATTGATCAAGAAGCAGAAATTCTGTATATAAATCAAACTATTTTTAAGGGACTACAAGAGACACTTTCAAAAGACTTCTTGACGCACAGACCTGCTTTGTCAAGAATGCTGAAGGTGGGGGCGCCTGGGTGGCTCAGTGGGTTAAGCCGCTGCCTTCGGCTCAGGTCATGATCTCAGGGTCCTGGGATCGAGTCCCACATCGGGCTCTCTGCTCAGCAGGGAGCCTGCTTCTCTCTCTCTCTCTCTCTCAATCTCTCTCGCTCTGCCTGCCTCTCTGTCTACTTGTGATCTCTGTCTGTCAAATAAACAAATAAAATCTTAAAAAAAAAAAAAAGAATGCTGAAGGTGTCCTTAAGAAAGTGAATTTCCCTCCTGTCACTACATTCCTCTAGCAGTCCTTTCCCTTTGCTTCCCGTGACAGCTGCTTGAGGACAGTTTGAGTGTGGATTAGAAGGGAGTATGTTGCAAGAGCAGAGATGGCAAACGCCCTTCACTAATCTTGCAAGTCTGAAAATTGTTTACTTTTTCCATTATCAGTCATTCTTACCTTTCCTAACGTGGTCATATGCTAGTTCTTGGTCTCCTTTCCCTCCTGTAGGTTTTTCCCTGTGCCCACTCAGAGTTTGTCCTGCCCCCTTCAGTGTTTCCTGGATGATCAGGTCAGGATGACCCCTGGACTTTATCTCTGAACTGCTCAACCCTCTCCCTTGATTCCATATTCTCTATTCAGAACCTGTGGCAGTTGCTCCAGGGCCGCCCTCCTGTCTCTACAATTCTGCCTGTTGCTGGCTACACCCTAGCAGGAAAGAGAGCTGAGGAAATTGCCATGGCCCCACAGGTTTCTGTACCTTCGATAAGCTGGAAGTCCTCCTGAACTCTTCTCTTGCGTCCTGTCCTGGATCTTCTTCGCCTACTTGAGATTTTTATATTAAAAAATCCAAGGGATGACGAGCATGCTTGCGGATAGTTGTGAATTATTATTACCAATGTCAAAGCAGTTTTCTCCCCCTGTCTCTCCCCATATAATAGAATATTTACTGAAGAGCTGAGTTATTTTCTTTCTTTGCTCCCATGATGAAGAGGGATCCAACCCTGGCCGGAATGAATTGACCAAGTTTTTCCAAAATGAATTAAGAAGAAAAGCCCCTCAGTATAGCTCAATTCCCCAACATGCACACCAGAGTGACCACCAGGAAGCGCAGCCCACTGGCCAGGTATTCTGCCTCCCCAAAGTCACAAACTAAAATAAGTTAGATCCACAGTCCCACTTCTAGTAAGAGCTTTACTCACTTCTGTGGAATGATCCAAACTTAAGGATTATTGATGTTTCTGAATCTGCACTGACTTACGACTGTTGAGCCAAATCTCAAGAGGCAAGGAGAGGTCTTTTCCTCTCTTCCATTACTCTCTAGCTGCAAAATGGCTAGAGCCCACTCAACTGAAGAGAACCTACCACTGATATTCTCAGATGAGCCAACCAATGAAACATTCAGCAATACAAAGAAATGAATTGCTGATAACATGCACCAACATTGATGAATCCTGATATAATTATACTGAGTGGAAGGCAGACAAAATAAGAGTATATACTGTATTATTCCACTTACATAAACTTCTAGAACAAGCAAACTAACCTATGGTATAGAAAGTTGTCACAGGAAGTTGTGGAGGGACCACAAGAAAGAAAAGGAAGAAAGGATCACAAAGTAGCACAAGGAAACTTCGAAGTGATGGATAGTCTTATTATTTTGACTGTGGTGTTGGTTTCATAGGGGTTCATGTGTCAAAACTTACCCAAGTATCCAGTTTAAATATGTACTACTTATTGTAGGTTAATTTTATTACCATAAAGCTATTTAAAAAGTATATATCTACCCCCAACTATTAGTATGGCATACAATATTACTAAATTTCCTAATATTAAACCAACATCACTAAAATAAATCTCCCATCATCACAAATATTAGTTTTGTAATGTGGTATTGAATTCTTTTTGCTAATAACTCATTTTTGCATTTTTTTATCTTTCATTTCTTTCAATAGCTACTTTATATTCAGTATCAGATAATTCCACTTTCTGAATTCCTTATGATTTAGACCTATTGTTTGTCATGTTTGCTGGTTTTCTCTCATTAGAGCTTGGTTTTCTTAAGTTTGATAATTTTGCACTGGGAATTTTTATTTGTCTTAATCAAATACATAGGAATTCTGAAGCCTCAAGTAGGAGAGACTTTCTCTAGGATTAATATTTGCTTATGCCAAGCACCAGGGAGCAATTCCAATTCCCGACTCCTTATTTTTCAGTTTGCAATTTTCCTGCTTGTGGGTAGTTATAAATTCAATGCAGAGTATAAATAAAAAGCCCCAAATCACAAATGGATAGGGTTAAAAATTCTCATAAGAGATGATGTGTTTTTAGCCCAGTGCTACAACCCAGGCAAATTTCCTCTCAGCTGCTCTTTGCTGACTGTAGGATGTTCCTCTTGCACACTATTTCCTGGAGGTCATATAACCCCTTCAACAGGTTATGACTTCATATATGCATTTCAAGTTCTGTTTCCTTCATTTTCACGGCCAAAAATCTGACCCTTTCCTTTCCTTAGCAATTATAAATCCCAACACTCTGGATTTCCGGTATCACTGTTTGTTCTGGGAGAATCAGGCCTCTACGTTCACTTGTTGCCCAGATGTCAACTTATAGCTGTTTCTTTCGGTTCTTGGGAATTTTCCTTACTTTCTTGCAAACTCAGCCATTTTTTAGAAGTGTATTTGTTGTTTAGGACCTATGTGTATTTCAGCAAAATGACTTATCAGATATTTGACCCATAAGAATGCTCAAAGTATGGGGCACCTGGGTGGCTCAGTGGGTTAAGCTTCTGCCTTCGGCTCAGGTCATGATCTCGGGGTCCTGGGATCGAGCCCCACATAGGGCTCTCTGCTCAGCAGGGAGCCTGCTTCCCCCTCTATCTCTACCTGCCTCTCTGCCTACTTGTGATTTCTCTCTGTCAAATAAATAAATAAATAAAATCTTAAGGAAAAAAAAAAAGAATGCTCAAAGTAGATCCCCACTCTTTCTTTGTATGAAACTTATCTCTTCACTCAAGTGGACCTCTGTGTAACATCTAGTGTGGTCAGAAAACAATCAGGAGATGACTACAAGTCTCATCCACATTTCCTAAGGCTATGCCATTGGGCTTCTTAAGATCCTTAAGACCTTTAGTATCGGTATTACTCCTTCCAGAATTTTCCATACAGCTGATTGTGGCCAGTGGGAATGGAAGGCACAGATACCAAATACTGATGATACTCTTCCGTCTTGCTCAGGTAGGTACCAGTCACTAGGATTTGCACACTTTAATGACTAGTTATTCACTGCATCATGACCATTGACTACCGGTCACTACACGACTAAAACAATGAACTCTATCTCAGAGGACCACGGAAATCCAGCTGGCTTTCTCACAGTAAAACATTATCTTTGCTTTAGCATCATTGTGAGTTTACTGAAATCTAAAATATTCTTAAGAGGTTGAACTGGATAAATCAAGTCAAGCTAAGTAGTTCTCATCAACCTGCCACAAGGTGTGCAGATCATGTGTGAACAGCTACCCTCCTAGTTCACAGGACAATCAAAGTTTTCATTTCCCACCTATGGTGGAAAATCCAAGCCAGAGAGAGGGTCAAGACCAGGCTTGATGCTTGGCATGGTGCAATTATTAAGGGTAACAACTAAGTGCTATACCTATTCTTAGTTACAAAGTCTTGATTTATTTTTTTCAGATTTTATTTACTTATTTGAGAGAGAGAGAGAGAAAACCCAAGCTGGGGGAGGGGCAGAGGAAGAGGAAGAAGCAGACTCCCTGCTGAGTGTGGGGCTCTGTCCCAGGACCCTGAGAATAAGACCTGAGCTAAAGTCAGACGCTTAACCAACTGAGCCACCCAGGTGTCCCTGAAGTCTTGAATTGTTTTAAGCCATTCTCAACTACCTTTCCGTGTGAGTTTCTGTGTGTGTGTCTTTTTCTAGGCCAGATCTAACCAAATACAGAATATTCCCATCTAAGAAACAACGGAACAAAGCCAAGGAGAGAGGCCACTATGCCCAGTCAGTGCCTATGGCCTGACCCTGCTGTGGCCCAGCCTCTCCTCCTCATGCCGGCCTCTTCCCCTAGTGGTGCTCAAATTGTTGTGTGCATTAAGATCACAGGGAAACTTGCTAAAAATGTGTTTTAAAGGTCCTGGTTCTATTTTAAGACTAGTGAGAAACTGAGGGTGGGGTTGGGAGTGTTTAGTGGGTTTCTGAGGTGACCACACAGTTGGTCCCAGCACCACACGCAGAGCAACCCTTCAGTCTGGGTTCTGGATGCTGGAATTACTCTTGGCCCTCTGATATTTGCTCACCTTGTTTGCCTGATTGCCGATGTATGTCTGTTTGAACTGATCTATTTGACCCTGCCCCCCATTTCCTCTCCAGCTTTTATCCAACCCAGCTATAGGTCCTTGCTTCAGTTGCCCTGCTCCTGAGCCGGCTTTACCCATGCACCCTGGCACTGTCCCCATAGCTCATCCCAACGGGGTTGGCTGAGGAGTCCAGCTCCTGACCCTAAACCTGGATGTGGGTTTCCAGGCCTGACCACAGACAACTACAAAGTCTTTACCTGGCTGGTCTTGTGGGAAATGCTGTCCTCTCCATACTAGGCTTGGTGTATAGTCAATGCATTAGCATCCCTGAAAGGAGCTTCAGTCAAGGACTCAAGCCCTTCTGGCCAGCCAGGCTCTTATGTATACTTGCAATTCTAGCTCAGGCACTCTTCAGCCACGGTGACTTGGCGGAGGCCTCCTTATTAGAGAAGGACCCTGAAGACACTTTTCTTCCCCTCTCAGACCAAGCACCCTAAACTAGACTCCTAGCTTTCATTTCCACTCCTGCTTCCCCCTTAACAGGCCCACTGTGCCATGGGGGAAAATGGAACTGGGACAGTCTTCACTTTCTCTGGTTTTAGCTTCTTATATTATTGCCATAGTGATTAAGGGCTTCACTGTTAGTTGCATTTTGCTCTGCTGCTTTAAACTGAAATCCTAACAGCTCAGCTCCCTCTCCAGGTCAGCCGAGCTCCTGAGAGTTGAGATCCTGAACCAAAACAACTAACTTTTGGAAACTGGGAGATAATATAATGAATTTGGGGTTTGTCAGTTTTTAAGCTATTAATTTGTTACATAGCATTAGATAGTACTATTATCTTTCTCACTTACTTTCTTCTGTACATCTGGACTTTGAACTGTTTCAAGTGGTTTTCATATCTATTATCCCCCTTCTTCCTAAATACGATACCTAACATTTATAGAAAACTTAACTTTATGCCAGGCACTGAATTAAGTATTAAACAAGCAATATCTGAGTAAATTGTGACAACTCTGAAATGGGTCCTTTTAATACCTCTGATTTATCGAGGAGGAGATTAAGGCTAAATAACTTGGCCCAAATCACATGTATACAGAGTGGAGTTAGCATTCAAACCCTAGCTCTTACCACTGCAAGAAATTCTAGCCCAAAGAAATGATGCTACTTAGGTAAGGCCACACGGCAGCCTAGTACTGGAGGCAAAACGAGGACTCCGGTCCCGATTCCCTCCAGGAGTCTGGGATAACTGCCAAGGACAATGAACAGACTTGGAAATCATCTTCAGCGGCCAGCTAGGCAGAGAGACGCGCTGAGAGGGTTGGAGGCAAAAAGCCTCCTTAGGTGGCAAAGGCTTGTGTACCTCTGTGCCTTCAACCAAACCCTGGGGACAATAATCTGAATGATGACCTGGGTCAAGTCTTCTCACATCTCTACCACTCACTTCAGCATGACAGGAGAGATAGTAAGGAAAACACAAAATAAAGATACAGTTGGGATTGTTTCAAGCCCATGGACTCCAGGAGACAATGTATCCCATGGGAGTACCATAAAACTGCAGAGCAAAGAGGGATGGTTTCCTGGAATTAAAATTTCACCAATTTTAGACTTAAAAAATTGGAACTCATGGTAATTCTGGGGAGCACAGAGCTAAAGCTACACATCGTGGTATCATAAGGAACTGTATTTGCCGTGTATTTACAGAATACTACTAAAAGGAAGTGCTTCGACTCTTTGAAATAACAAAGACTACAAATTCTTAAATTCTTTGCTGCACTGGAAATGCCCTCTAAAGGGGAGTTTGCAGAAAATCAGATTCTTAGTCCTTCTGCTCAGATCCTGACTTCAGAGACAGCCCGTGGACCTAGGAAGCTAGTTTTTAAAGCACCACCAGGTGATTCTGATGCAGCCGATTCATGCACAATCATTTGGGGAATCTCTGCTAAGTCCACACCATTTATTATCTATTATTTATTAACAGAGACCTTAAGGACTTCCAGTCCCATAATAATTGAAATTTGGAAATGCTTTCAGAAATGCTTTGCAAAGTCTGTGGCTACCAGTGGCTCTCACTGGAACTTTATTGATTTATCACCACTGTCATTATATCAGACTAGTAAAATGTCATTTTCAACTTGCACACCCCCATTCTGCACAGACCTTATCATGAGGACAGAGTTCCTGGAACTGGAAGACTCAGCCTCACTCCAGGCTCTCAAAACAGCCATTAATCAGTAGAATTTAAGAAATAAATGACCACACTACCTTCTATCTAGACGTCCTGGAAGTGGTCCTTGTACCAGTCCCATGCGTTGAGTCCCAAATCCAACAGCAGAAGCCATGCATTCTCGTCCTGACACAGGGATCTCTCTGGTTCCTTTTTCATTTCATCAGCGATATTTTTTGTGTGTGCTCTGATCCCAAGGGCTGAAACTCTATCAGTAAGCTAGCAGTGGGTCTTTTGAGCTTCCTGGCTTGACCTCTAACCTTTACTTCTGCAAGTTTTCCCTGTCTTGACTGATTACCTTTTATCATCCATCAAGGTAATTTCCCGAATCACCTGCCAACCTCTGCTGGGTCTATATGTTCTCCCTCCCCCAAACCAGTTCAAGCTCTGACAGAGACTGTGGTTTTTACACTCTTGGATATCCCTAAACATACAGGTTTTCTGAGACAATCTCTTTGGCATATTTAAGAGACATTAAATCTCTTGGGTTATAATCACTTACAAATTAAACAAAAACTTCTGAAACAACTTGACAAATAAAATGAACTATCAAAATCAAACGCTCACATTTTTAACAGAATTTTAATATTCTGTTTTTAGGGGAAAACCCTTTGTATTTTATTCAAATTCATGAATAATGGATGACATTTAAGATGTCTCATTATGCTTGCAACATACAAATATACAGTTTCTTAAAATGGCCTCCTGTCAAATACATATGATTTCTATTTGTCTGCTGTTAATGTAATTGACTAAACACCAGAGTCTACTGATTATGCTTTTCCTTGTAAACCACTTACTTTATAGGCATAAGCAGCTGTGTTTATGCTTCTGTGATTTTCGGGTTTCATTATGAAGTTTCAGCATGTGATTCAAGAGCCATAGGCAGTATAAGCACCCAGGCAGCAGCTGGCAACTTTTACCAACAAAGGGAATATTCCATCAACACTTGCATACGTCGCAGTGTAGCAGGATACACAGATGTGTATGTTATACCCCTGCAGCCACATTAACTGTGAGATGTGAACAGGCATATCTATGGGCCTGGCATCCAAGGTTCTGCCAGAGAAACAACGTCTTAATGACCATGGGACACGCAGTGATAGCCTCTCTTTCATTTCTGAAACTAGTATTTGTGTCTTCTCTTTTTTCTTTATCAGCTGAATAGAGTTTTATCAATTTTATTGATCTTTTCCAAGAACCAAATTTGGTTTTATTGATTTTTCTACTAATTTTCTGTTTTCAGTTTCATTGATTTATGCTACAATGTCTTTTGTCTCTTCTGGTCGCTTTAGGTTTATATTACTTTTCTCCCTCTCTTTTCCTGAAATGGAAGCTTAAATTATTGATTACAGATCTTTCTTGTCTACTGTTCATTCAATGCTAAAAAAAAAACAAAAAAAAAAAAAACAAAAAAAAAAAAACCAAACCTCCCCCAAGACCAGCTTCCATGGCATCCGCAAATTTTGATAAATTGTATTTTTATTTTTATTCAAAGTATTCCTTAAAATTTCTCTTGAGGCTTCTTGAAGCCATGGCTAAAAGTCTGTTGTTTGAATTCCAAATATTTTGGGATTTTCCAGCTCTTTCCAAAGTTGATTTCTAGTTTAATTTCATTGTAATTTAAGAGCATACTTTGTTTGATTTTCTTCTTTCAGATGGGTTGAGGTGTGTTTGATTTGGCTTACCAGAATATCATCTATCCGGTAAATGTTCCATGTGACCTTGAGAAGAATATTTGTTCTGTTGTTGGATGAAGGGTTCCATGGATGTCCCGTAGACATATAGATTGATGGTACTGTTCAGTTTAACTACATTCTTACCGATTTTCTGCCTGCTGGAACTGTCAGCTGCTGAGAGAGGGGTGTTGACGTCTCCAGCGATAACAGATTTATCTATTTCTCCTTGCAGTACCATCAATTTTTGCCCATTGTGATGTTCTGTTCGGAGGCAAGTGGACAGGAAGGACTGTTACGTGTTCTTGAAGAATTGACTCCTTTTGATCATTATGAATGAATGCTCTTTATTCCTGATAATTGCCCTTGCTCTGAAGTCTGTTTTGTCTGCTATTAGTCCAGCTACTTCAGCTCTCTTTCGATTGGTATGAGCTGTGGCCTATCTTTCCCATTGCTTTACTTTAAATTATCTTTTCATTTAAAGTGGTTTCTTGTACACAGTATATAGTTGGTCTTGTTTTTGTATCCACTCTGTTTCTGTCTTTTAATTGGTGTATTCAGACCATTCACATATTCAGCGATTAGTGATGCATGAATATTGATCATTTTTGTAACTGTTTTCTATTCGATTGTATGTATTGTTGTTCTTTCTCTTCTTTCTTTCTTCTCTCCCTCCTCATCCTGCACCTTCCTCTTCCTCTTCTTCGTGTCTTTGTTTTCTGCCTTCTCTGATTTCTGCTTTTATTTTTTAATTAAAATTCAATTACATTAACATAGAGTGTATTATTAGTTTCAGAGGTAGAGTTTCATGATTTGGTTTCTGCTTTTAACTTACCATGTTTTATCATTCCATTCCTCTTCACTTTTAGCCTATCAATAATACTTCTTAATGTTTTTTAGTGGTTACCCTAGAGTTTACAATATATATTTTCAAGTAATTCAAGTCTACTTTCATATAATAGTATATTGCCTCATGGACAATGTGGGAGCTTTATTTTTTTTTTTAAGATTTTATTTATTTGAGAGAGAGAGAGAGAGAGAGAGAAAGAGTGAGCACAAATTGGGGGGGAGAGAAGAGGGAGAAGCAGGCTCCCCACCAAGCAGGGAGCACAGCAGGGCCCCATCCCAGGACCCTGAGATCATGACCTGAATTAAAGGCAGACACTTAACCGACAGAGTCACCCAACCACCCATAGCGCGGGTACTTTATAATAAATAAATAAAGTACTTTATGATAAAATATTCCTAATCCCTCCTGTCCACTATAATATTACTGTAATTTACTTCACTTTTTCATATGCTATAATCATCAAATACATTGTTGCTATTATTATTTTGAACAAACTGTACTCTGTTAGATTAGTTAAGAAAAAGAAGATTTTATTTGACCTTTATTCCTTCCCTAGCATTCTTCTTTGTTTATGTAGGTCTAATTTTTTGCTCTATATGATTTTTCTTCTTTCTAAGGAACTTCTTTTACCATTTGCAACGTAAGTTCCACAGGCAGCAAATTCCCTTAATTTTTCTTTGCCCAAGAAAGTCTTTATTTCTCTTTCGCACTTGAAAGATGATACAGACTTTAAGGTTGGTGGCTTTTGGTTTTATTAGGATAGCTCTAGAACAGACTTTCTCTAAAAGCATATGTCTTACTGTTAAGGCATGGCCTTTATGCTGCCTCATCTGGATGTGCAGGGTGTTAACATTCTTTATGGGCTAGAACTATAATGTCCCCCCAAATTGTTCAACCTTGAGCATCTTTGTTTAAACCTCTACCTCACTGCAAACACTCTCTGTGTAGTCTCACCTCATGCATGCTTAGGACACATAAACCATGCCCTACCCCACACTGCTCTCTGCTCAATTCCTACCACACACATTACAGTGACTATATCTTCCCTAATTCAAATTTCTTCCAAGCAGGACTTCCGTGCTCTGCTTGGACTTTATCTCACTGTGCCATAGTTGATTAATCTTTGCCAGTCTGAGAGCCAGGGTGATTATGGGATATTATCTGATGATTTTTTTTTTTAGGGATCATAGTTTTATGCTGTACGTTGTCCAATAACTGAAAACAATGACCTCATATACTTTGTGCGGTTATATGATTTCTTACAGCTTGAAAACTAATCTAGGGCCAATTACTCTGTAATCGTTAGAAGCAGAAATGTCCCTTATTCATTTTTCTATTCCCCAATATCTAGCACAGATCCTGGCCTTCAAAGGCAATCAACAAGAAATCAATACATGAATTAATGTGTCCATCAATGAATTCAGGGAAGCAAGAATAGAGTGGGAAAGGGGAAAATTAATTTGAGAGTGTTTGGGAAGCATTAACTAGATAGCAATGTACTCAAGCAAATTAAAAGTTTTAATGGAATCTGACTCTTATACTCAGAAGATTCAAGAGTTAGCCTTAATATCTTTTGGAAAACAAGTTATTCAGTAATGGCTGATTCTCCATTTGTCAATATAATTCATGTTGAAAAGCCAGAGCCAAGATTACTGGTTTGCAATTCCTCTTACCTATTGTGTAATCAATAAATGAGTTCCAGGTAAATCAAGGCACATATGGATTTTATAATATTCAGATTTAGAAGAACTGTTGGATTTTGATACACTTGCGTATTTCTTATTCTACACTTTTCTACACTTGGCGTATTTCTTTAGTGTTGGAAACTAATAGGCTAGGGCCACATTTTGAAATCTTTTAAGTTTTGAGGAAATCCTTTTTAGGGATTTTTAAAAACTGCTTCCTATTTCAGATACATATTTCTGATATTTTAATCAATCAAGCAATTAATTATGTCATTAAAATATATTTATTATTACTACATGATAAAATCAACTTATTTTTTAGAAATATATTTTAGAAAAAATCTTTTAACCAGGCTTATATTTGCCCATTTATTTTTAAAAATATGCTTAGCTGAGACATGTATAAAGCCATAAATTTTCTGTTTAAAATCATTTTTCTCCAAGCTATCTATTTAAATAATATCAGGTGGTTATGTTTTCAAGTTAGATTTCTAGGGGCTACAGTTAATTTAAATAAAAGCCATTTTATTTTTTACAGATGTAATTTATTTCTCAATTATCAAGCTTTGATGTAAATGTAAATATAAAAGACATTTTACATTGAAAATGTGATCTTGCTAATATTTTCTGAAAATGAACTATATAGCTCCGTTACAGAAAAGTTTTAAATGTGATATTGTTATAGAAGAGAACAAGGCAGGATAACTTTTTATGTTCAAGCATAAGTCAGTGAACTATACTTAAAGATGATAAAATATTTTATAATGAAGAAAACAAGAAAGATAGTGACTTGCAGATAAGGAATCATCATAGAAGGGTAAACCCCTTACCTGACTTTAAAAATCTTCAAATACTTACCTATTATAAAATCTTGAGCCTCCAGTAATGGGAAAATTTGTCAAAAACGTTTTTTGTCTTGAATAATATTTTATTTTCAAGTAAAGACTGACGGAGACAGGAAAAGGTGATTTTGGGTGTTCTAGAAGAAATAAAAATTATTCATTTATAAAAATTGGATTTCAAGGGAAAAGCATATGAAGAATAGCCTGAAGAAGAGAAGGTGGGATAGGAACGTACAATATCCTTCAAAGGTATGTACGTGTGTTTGAAAAACTCCAGAGATAGATTCTAAGTACACCAAGACAGAGTAAATAGATGAGAAAAGTCTGAGCTAGAGATGCGATGTCTCATAAAACTCCTAGCACAGGGGAAAATTACTGATCTTGACGCTCACTGTCTTGCTTAATTACATTGCAAAAGCACAAGAAGATGTTTGATTAAAGTACTGAAATAAAGCATAGACTGAGACAAAAATAAAGAAAAATGAAGATACAAGCAGTCCACGTGTCAGACATGTTTAAACCACCACAACTTAATTTTGTAACCAAAAATGTCAAACACCATCTTAGAACACAATATTTACAATAGATGTTTGCTGTAACATAGTTTGCCAAATGGAAGTAATAGCTGAATTTAACTGTTTTTTGCTTTTTTTTGTTTTTTTAATACTGTTGCCGAAAAAGCACGTGAATGGCTCTCTTTCGGCATGCTAATACATGATGGCCTTTAGGCCTTTAATTTTATCTCTTCCTGCTTATTCATTTCTCCTTGGAGTAGTGCTTTTTGGAGTCTCCAAAAGGAAAAAGGAAAAAAACAAAAAGAAAGACAAAGACATTTAGTTTGATTGTCTTATGGAAGTCTACAGCAGTTTGGAGACTATTTTAAAACATTTAATTAAAATATTGTTACATCTAGGTAGAGTAGTTATAATTATTTCTATTGGGACGCCTGGGTGGCGCAGTTGGTTGGACGACTGCCTTCAGCTCAGGGCGTGATCCTGGAGTCCCGGGATCGAGTCCCACATCAGGCTCCCAGCTCCATGGGGAGTCTGCTTCGCTCTCTGACCTTCTCCTCGCTCGTGCTCTCTCTCACTGTCTCTCTCTCTCAAATAAATAAAAAAATAAAATCTTAAAAATATATTTTCAAAAAAAAAAAATAATAATTATTTCTATTATCTTTTTATTCTTTCCTGAAGTCCCAAAGAATCATGATCATTTTTACAATGATCATATATACCACCAAAGTAATCATGAGCAAACAAACAAATTAAGGGAACTCATGGGTCTATTTCATTCCAGTTAGGTGCTTTTATGGTTTCATTGTCCCTTTGATATTAGATTGTCACAACTTCATAAAAATCTCGTATCAGTTTCAAAATTATTTAGAACATTCTAAATAAATTGCTTGTCTTAAACGTCATTATAATCTGAGCACCTTTGTCAAACACAGGAGCAAATACAACAGTCTATCCCATGTTTGGGAGAGGAGGGAGCAATGAGGGAAAAGTTTTATGCTACAGAGGGATACTTGTAAAGATCTTCCAAACATTATAAGAATTCCAAAAATAATGTGGATGGTGAAAAGGAGAGAGAAAACTGAGTTTAGAAAAATTCTGGATAGAGTTGAGGTGATGAAGGCTAATAAGTGGTTTTGTAAGACTTTACATAAGATGTTTAGCATCCAAGGAATTAAGAAAATCAATTAAACCCTGATATATTTATACAAGGTGGAGGGAAATACTAAGTTGAAATGACTTAAAATTTTCAGGTCTTTTTTTTTTTTTCTTACCCAGTGGTCCATGCAATACGTGCCCTCCTTAATACCCACCACCAGGCTCTCCAGGTCTTATTTAATAAATAATCAGTCAGTAAGGAAAGGAGACAGAGAAGTGAAGATCATAGTTCTTGGTATACATATAATGTATAGAAGGGATTGCTTTTATGTTTATTCTACTTTTTTTTTTTTTTTTTTTTTTTTAGGATTTTATTTATTTATTTATTTGACCAACAGAGCTCACAAGCAGGGCAGTGGCTGAGGGAGAGGGAGAAGTAGGCTCCCTGCCGAGCAGGGAGCCCCATGCGGGGCTCAATCCCAAGACCCTAGGATCATGACTTGAGCTAAAGGCAGATGCTTAACAGACTGAGCCACCTAGGTGCCCCTGTTTATTCTATTTTTAATCAAGGACTTCTTTTTTCCTGAAAGAGATAGGGGATGATTTTGTTTGGTGAGTCATGGAAGTCTTACTATTAAGATAAAGAAGATAGTCTTTCTGTTAGATAAAGAGGACAGTCCTGGAGTTCTTTGTGTTGTCTTTGGAAAAGACAAAGGTTCCTGAGTGGCTCGGTTGGTTGAGCGATGGACCCATTTTGGCTCAGGTCATGATGTCATGGTTGTGGGATGGAGCCCCACCCGGAGCCCTGCACTGGGCTCTGTACTCAGCCTGGAGTCACCTTGAACATTCTTTCCCTCTGCCCTTCCCCTCACTCCTGTGCACCTATACACACACATAGTCTCTCTCTCTTTCTCTCTCTCAAATACATAAATCTTTAAAAAAAAGAAGTGTTCTCCAGAGAATCAGCACAAATTTTCTATATCCTATCATTTGTACATTCCAAAGTTTATTTAGCAATGTACAAGTTCACATTGCAAATTTTTTCCATTAGTAACTAAAATACTCAGTACATGTTTTGTTAGTATTTTAAACAATGAATCAGGGCCCAATAATATTTTTGTAATAATTTAACACCTCAGTATAAACATAATTTTCTAACTAACTGGGCAGGAAATGTAAATGCAAATACAAAAACATTATTGGTAATGACAGGACTGCTATATTTCAGAGTACCCCTGCTTATTAATTCAATACAATACAGAGCTGTCCCTTTTAACAGAAACATTATCCTTACATCATGAACTATCAATAAATATAAAAATACCTATATTATAAAATAACTTCTATTTAGACCAGCTCTTTCTAACCAAGGAGATTATTTACAGGCTCCATTAACTATGAGGTGTACATGCACTCCATGATTAACACTTAATCTAATAATGACATATACAGAGATAGAATTGCTGTTACTCTCTCACCAGATACTTCACCCACTAATGCCTAGAAATTTGTGTTGTCCTAGATTTCTCCAGCTTACCCCTATCAGTCCCAGAGAGATTCGGGTATGTTGAAGGGAAGTTCAGGATTAACCCAGTGAGATATTCGGTGGTTGAAGGTACATGGAAATCCCATTTCACCTACATTTTGTGTTAAACCGGCATCGAGATTCGGAAGGTGAATATGAATATGCCATTGTTTTGCACAGGACTCGGTTTATTAATAGTCCTGCTATTGCCTAGAAATGCCTGAGGGCACTCACCTGGTTCGGAATGAGTTCCCCACAGACATCTGCCCTTTCCAAATCAGTGTTAGTACTAGACCCACCCTTGCGGTACTTGCGCACACAGTGGCCAGGGTGTCTGGTTTTATTAGGGTTGAGGATGGCAGTCTAGAGTTTTGTGGGCTCACCCTTTATGAGTGAATTTAAAACATGAGAGCAGGAATTTAAAATGTAGGGAAAAGAGAAGTGGCTTAAAGGGTCAGTTATAAAAATCAACCAAGATCTCTATAACAAAGGAACCTCAGGGGAGGAAGGTGGCCTGGCTCTCAATCTAGTCCTGTGGCTGTCAATGGGTTTCTCTGAGACAGCCACCTTTGAAGTGGATGCCTCTTTGAAATGGATGCATCCACAATCAAAGCTTAAGTCAGGCACTTCTATGATAAAACAAAACAAAACAACTGTCAGAGCCCATCACAGCCATCAAATTCTAGCCAAGTGACATTTGGGATTAAGAACTACAATGTCTTTAGGGCTCTTCACAAATATTCCTGTTCTCCTTACTTCTGGGTAAATGGCAAGAATGCACTTCCTCTTGAATTCACTTGTGATCAGATAACACGTTGGCCAACCAAATAAGGTTGGACGTGATCAAGGTCATATTTTGTGATATTATGGTCTTTTTTTTTTTTTTTTAAAGATTTTATTTACTTATTTGACACAAGTAGGCAGAGAGGCAGGCATGGAGAGGGGAAAGTAGGCTCCCTGCTGAGCAGAGAGCCCGATGCAGAGCTCAATCCCAGGACCCTAAAATAACGACCTGAGCGTCATGACTTGAGCTTCATGACCTGAGCCGAAGGCAGAGGTTTAACCCACTGAACCACCCAGGTGTCCCCAATATTATGGTCTTCATCTGTCTTACTACTTTCTCTTACTGGGCATTTACTACTTTCTATTATTAAGTGCCATTAAAACTGGGCCCCCCTAAACACTGCAGAAAGAACTACTTTGTGTATTAATTTTTTTCTTTAGTAATGAAAAAATTTAAGACTTCAAATTTTTTTTTTTTTTTAAAGATTTTATTTATTTATTTGAGAGAGACAGTGAGAGAGAGCATGAGCGAGGAGAAGGTCAGAGAGCGAAGCAGACTCCCCATGGAGCTGGGAGCCTGATGTGGGACTCGATCCCGGGACTCCAGGATCACGCCCTGAGCCGAAGGCAGTCGTCCAACCAACTGCGCCACCCAGGCGTCCCAAGACTTCAAATTTTACTCTAAGTTTTCACTGGGTCTCAAGTTTGACAATGAAGTGTTTATTGTTTATTGCTTTCTAAAAGTTTATTAATTTTCTTTTGATTTCTTCTTTGGGGTAAGGTTTATCTAAAAATAGATTATTTAATTTCCTGGAATTATAATATTTTTGGTCACTCTTTTTAACATATTTCTGGTTTTACTGGATAATGAGAAAATAATGTGAACTAAATTTACTTCTTTAAATTTATTAAGGTTTTCTTTATAGATGTAACAGGTTTTATAAATCTCTCAAAAATATATAAGTCAAAGAAATATATAAAAAAATTTATTTTCTATTAAGGAGCTAGAAAATATGAACACAGACACACTATCCATTATATCACATTTTAAAATATAATTTCCAATCATGTATTAAAGTCTCATGCTATAAATTTATTTTTTAAAAGGTTTCTGTATATCTGATAGGTTTTTTGCTTTATGTATTTATCTATATTCTTTGATTCATATAGAACTATGACTGTGCATTTTTCATAGACTGTATCTTTTTCATTGCAAAATTACTTCCATATTTTTTGTTTTTACTCCAAATTCTGTATTATCTCACATTGTCTATATTTTTAATCTATATCTCTTTTTCCACTCTTATATTTTCAACATTTCTTTAGTTTTTTAAATGTGTTTCCTGTAAAGAGTTTGCAACTAGGTTTACTTTTTAACTCAATTTGATCTTTGCTGCCTATCAGAAGGAAAAGTTCATTGTAGGAAAAAATCACTTATATTTAGTATAGTTACATTTATTTTAGTTTTCTATCATATAGTCTTCTTATGACTAATTTTACATTGTTTTCTATTTTCTCTTCTTTTGTCAGAATGATCAAGTTTGCCTGATTCATATTTTTCTCTTATTAATTTGAAAGATATTCTATTTTTAAAAATTTTATTAATATTATTTTCGTCTTCTCTGTTCTTATAAAAGGCATATACTTCTCTACTACTATTTGAAAATAAGATGCCACACTCTATTTTTTCTACTCTTCTCACTTGCCCATAATATGAGACCTTTAAATAATTTCATTTTCCATATTACTTGGTCTCCTCCCCCAGTAGATGAGCACTTTGGCTACCCCATCCCTATCTCTTTCTACTCTACTAACTCTTGAGTTTTGCTGCTATAATTTAGTATATTTAAACTATTATTAGAATATCCCTTATTGTATATCCCTTCTGTGTCTATGGTTTTTACTTACCATTTACCTTACAGTCATTTTATCCATTTGAATTTGAATTGAATAAGTAATATTGATTTAATATATAAACTATTGTTGCTCATCACTGCTTTCTCATGTCTTTGATTTCTCATATTTAAAATTCTGATGTAGGGGCGACTGGGTGGCTCATTGGATAAAAGCCTCTGCCTTCGGCTTAGGTCATGATCTCAGGTCCTGGGATCAAGCCCCGCATCGGGCTCTCTGCTCCGCAGGGAGCCTGCTTCCTCCCCTCTCTCTCTGCCTTCCTCTCTGCCTACTTGTGACTTCTCTCTCTCTGTCAAATAAATAAAATCTTTTAAAAAATAAAAAATAAAAATAAAATTCTGATGTATTCATTTATTCTTTGTTTTTATTAGTCTTTTCTTGATAATTTTCTTCTCTGAACATTTGCATATCCTCAAATATCTTTACTTTGCCTTAACAAGTGAACAATTTCTTGGCTGTATATAGGACTTTCAGATTGAAATTCTTTTCTCTCAATAGTCCTCAGATACTATTCCACTGATTTTGGGCTTCTAGTGTTGCAACTGAGAAGTTCAAAGCCAGTATGATTTTTCTTCCCTTTATGGTTAGCTTGTTCTTTTTGACAGAATGTTTTGAATATTTTCTATGTATCCTAGAACTCAGAAACTTCCTATGCTATGTCTAGTTATATTCTCTCCTCATCAGTCTGGCCAGGATATGATGAACATTTCAATCTAAAAATTCAGATCTTTAGTTCAGGGTCATTGTCTTTCTCTTCAGCTTTCACAAGAGCTTTATCTTCATTTATGGATTTCCCTTCCAGCTGAAGCTGGTGTTATTTCCAGGTTTACTTTCCTGGAGATACTATATAATTCTCTTACCTTTTCTCTAATGCTTTATATCTCATTACAATTTTGTTTGTTGCTTTGAGATATTGTGGATAAAATTGTATCCCCTAAAAGATATACAAGGTCTTAATCCCAAGGATCTATGAAATGTAAACTTATTTGGGAATGGGGTCTTTGTAGATGTAAATAAGTGAAGAGGAGTTGGGGCCTCGATCCAATGACTGGTATTGTTACTGGGAAAGAAAAATTTGGAGACTCAGAGACACAAAGTAGAAGAAAGCCATGTAATGATGGAGACAGAGAGTAAAGTGATGCGGCTGCCAAGTCAAAGAAAATCAAAGACTGGCAGCAACCACCAGAAGCCGAAAAGAGGCAAGAAAGGATCCTCCTCCAGACCCTTCAGCAGAAATACGGCCCTGCTGACTTTTTGACTTCTAAAGCGACTACATATCTATTGTTATTTGTTACAGCAGCCCTAGGAAATGAATGAAGATAATTCTTCTACTAGATGTTCCAGGTCACTAATTCAAGTCAACTTCATTGTATTTTCTAAATCCCTTAATTAAAGAATTATGTTTTGTTGCCGTTTATAAAACTCAGAGTATTTTATGATCTCCCTTTGAATCTCCTTAAGTCATATTGATATTTTATAACTCAGGTTTTTAATTTTTTTTATCTAACAGCTCTCTTTCACTAAGTGATTTGTTTGTTTGTTTGTTTGTTTGTTTGTGGGGGGTTTTTTGCCTAATTTTCATTTCTGGATACTAGATTCCCTTAGATGTTATTTTTCTGTATTGACTGACAGAGCTCAGGGCTGATTTGAGAGTACACTAAGTGGATGACCACAGGCAAAGTGACCTCTCCCTCTGTAGGTTGATGGTCATGATGGAGCAGGCAAGGAACCAGTCCTCTATTGAGGTGATGACTTCTCTGCAACCTGGTCTTCCTGTATGCAGACTTATCAAGGGCAGGATAGGTTTGGCTCACCCACACAGCAGCTGCTTCACCTCAGGAAGAGTCAGGAAGACATGGTATGTTCATGGAAGCTTAATGTTTCTTTTTCTACCGAGGGCCCAGCTCTCTGAGGTCATGCTGTTCCCAGGGTCCTGTACTTTTTAGTCCTTACCTGCGAGTCTACGATGTTCTCTAGGTGCTTTCTTGACCAAGAAGAAGAAAACTCTACACTAATTCCCTTTCCTATACCCCAACAGTCTTATTGTTGTACCCAAAGTAACTTATACTACTTTAATTCTAAATTGTGAAGTGGAATAAATAAAATCCAATGGATATATGTATGTGTACATTTAACAATAAATAACTTGCTATTTCTGGCATTCTAGAGTGGTTATTAGCTAAAAATCTTCAACATGAAGCAAGAATAGGAAACAGGTTGCAAAATAGCATGGAACATCTTCTAATTAGAAAATAGATAGGAAAATGTAAGCATGTTCAGTTAAGCATCTATTTAGTAAATGTGAAATCTTAATCTGTCTTATAAATTTTGCCTCTTTAACATAAAATAATTTTAAGTCTATATAAACAAGGTAGCCTCTTTAGAATAATACAATTTGAAAATGAATCTCAAGGTTTTATTAGCTGTGGTCTTTATCACCTTGGTATATGGATTTTTAGAAAATAACTTTTAAAAATATATATGTACTTATTTAAATATCTAGCACTCATGGATAAGACGATAGCTTAACATCCAGTGTAAATCATTGAATTTTCTTCCTACAAACCATGATTTCCTTTTAAAAGTAACTTTTCATCTTTAGTTGGATCAAGATAGCAAGTTTCCCTATTTCTTCCAACTTTCAAGAAAGAAAAAATGTATTTCTAAAAATAATGAATTATTAACAACACTAGAAAACTTCTGAGAAACACCTGAAAAATAAAAAGCAGATAGGTTCAGATCTCTGGGGAAAAAATAGGCTATGATAACCCAAAACAAGCCCCAAAGAAAAGACTGCTGTGGCTATAGGGTTAGTTTTAAGAAAGCTTCAAATTCAGAGTCAAAAGATCCAAGGAATGAAAGGGAGTCACTGGTAAACTTTAGGGTGGCCAAGTGGGGCAGCTGCAGCGGGAAGACTACCCTCTTCACTACTTGCTACTGCTGAGCACTGTGTCTTCCAGCTGTGGGACTCTGGGGTTTTTGTTTGTTTATTTGTTTGTTGTTTTTTGTTTTTTTTTATAGGTTATGGAGTATAAGGATTTTTTTTTTAAAAGATTTTTATTTATTTGACAGACAGAGATCACAAGAAGGCAGAGAGGCAGGCAGAGAGGAAGGGAAGTAGGCTCCCTGTGGAGCAGAGAGCCCGCCTGATGCGAGGCTCGATCCCAGGACCATGGGATCATGACCCGAGCTGAAGGCAGAGGCTTTAACCCACTGAGCCACCTAGGCGCCCCTCTGTTTTGGTTTTTGTGTGTGTGTGTTGTTTTTTTTTTTTTTTTTTTTGGATGGTGGGTGGAATGGGAGCTAGCTGATAGGTACTATCTTCCCACAAGCTAAAATAGGAACGATCTCTCTAGTATCAGGAAGGCAAAGCAGTACCCTAGTTTTACTGTTTTACTACTAATTTTACTGCTTAACATCCCTCTGGGAAATGAGTCCCACACCCAAAAGATAAATCATGGCACACCCATTTTAGCATTAGGCCTTGGTGTCTTCCACAATTACCAGAAGCAGGCTACCAGAAATAGAATAGCCAGACTGTCAGATTAAAGGAAACCAGGAGGTGGCACTTATTTATTATTTCTACTGATTCTATAGGAGGTTGCTCTTGCTAGACTAACACGCCTGGCCTCCTTTATACCAACTGTCCACACACTTTTCCCCTGACTTAGCCTATTGTTTCCTGTCTGCGCAAAGATTAGGAATTCCTGTTTGTTACTTGTTAATAGTATCCCTATGAATCTTGTGAAATAGAACAAAGGGATATCAGTATTAGTATAATCTGAAGTTGGTACAGCCTAAAGATGTTAAGAATGTTAAGAATTCGGCCGGGTGAAGCATTGATGACACAATCAAGAAATGCTTGGGGCACAGATCTTCATCAAAGCTTTATCTAATCAAGAGGTCTTTGCTTTTTCCTAAGGTCATGGGCAGCCACCAACATCAATTAGTCATGCACCTAAACATTTCTCTTTATGCCCTTTGAGAGCCCTACTGTCATCTAGTTATCAGTCTGCCCTGAAATGGGTCTCCTGACCAGAAGACAAATTTTATTTAGGACAAAGGACAAAAGGTAACAGAATCAAGATTTTTAGTTTGACTAATCCCAATTCCCGCCCATGCAGGTTGGCAAATTCCTCTTCCTGATTAAAGAACTCCCGCTAATATAACCACAACAATGATAAATGTACATAATCCCCCATCTCCACTATACCAACGTTTGTCCAGTGTAATTCTTTAGATGGTTTCCCCGATCTTGTTTAGATTCCTTATCAGATGATCTTTTAAAAAGAAAATGTAGTCTGAGCAGAATAAGGAGATTGGGTGAGGGAAACTGTGAACCTTAAGAATTAGCAGTATGATGTGGGGAAATAAAACATAGAATGCCTCGGGGCACCTGGGTGCCTCAGTTGGAAGTGGCTGCCTTTGGCTCAGGTCATGATCCGGAGGTCCTGGGTCCTGGGATCAAACCCCACCTCTGGCTTCCCTACTCAGTGGGGCATCTGTTCCTCCCCTTGACTTCTCCCCTGCTCATGCTCTCTCTCTCACGTGAATAAAAAAATCTTAAAAAAAAAAAAAAAGTAGTATGGCTAGATTTTGCATGTTAGAGATAAACAATGCTCTGTGATGGATGATAATCATCTGGTAAATTTAAAAGACTCTAATGAAAATCTGGTTAAGTGTCATAAAACACACTGTTAAAGGGCTTTTTATTTGTTGGCGCTCCAAATTCCATTTTCCCTTTTTAACAGCACATCAGTTTCCTTTCATTGTTTCTTCTACATTGCATCAGCCTTTATCAAATGGACACTGTGCAGGAGGATGTTGTGCTTTGATGATTTCTCCAGAGAAAGCCCTGAGGACTTCAGCAAGGCACTTACTCAGCCGGAGGGGTCCGGTCTGTGTTTCCCACTGGAGGGAATGGCTGAGGCCATGACTGTCTTTCACGCTGCAGTTGTGGCCACTGCTGCAGGGAGCCATATTCTGAAGTCTGAAGGAGGCAAATGACATTCACAAGAGGGTACATGTATGGCAGCCAAGGCCACCATAACAAAGTACCACAGCATGCATGGCTTAAACAATGCAAATTTACTTCTCACAAGCATAAAGACTAGAAATCCAAAATCAAGGTGTTGGCAGGATTGGTTTCCTCTGAAGTCCTCTCTCCTTGGCTTGTAGATGACTGTCTTCTCCATGTGCCCTCATCCGGTCTTCCCTCTGTTTCTCCATGTCCCAGTCCTCTCTTCTTATACGGACACCAGTCATTTTGGATTAGGGCCCCACCATACGATCTCATTTTACCTTACTTTCCTCTTTAAAGGCCCTATCTCCCAAAACAATCACATTCTGGGGTACCAGGTATCAGGAATTTGGCGGGGAGGAGGGGGAACACAATTTAGTCTGTAAGAGTAGTCTTTTCCTAGTGGGTAGAGGGTGTTCAAACAGTGAAATCGGCTCCAAGTTTCAAGATGTACCAGAGTCAAGAAGATGATCTATGGCAGGGTAGAAATTTTAAGAACTAGGAAGCGTGCACAAACTTCAGGCTTCACTCAAGCTGACATGGGACCCACGTGTCAGTCCTAACTCCCCACTTCGTCTTTCAGGTTGGTGTTAAAAGGTTAGGGGAAGAGAACTATGTTAGCAGAAGTAAAGACTAGTTCCTTTTCTTCATCTCCCAGATTTTACTTTCACGTTCCTAGACCCTCTCAGTCTCAGGAGACAGAGCCCTCTCCATGTTGACCCCTCCACTTCCCTTCCTCTGCACTTGAAAAGTTTCTTTGGACTTTTTCCATCCTATCTCCTCTCTGCCTTCCCAGTGCCAACTCCTCTTCACCATCCATCACAGCTTCCAAAATATCTTCCGTCAGTGATTCTTTCTTATCTCCACTGTCCCTCCCTCATGAGGGAGAAACCACAAGACTTTCCTTCTCCACTGGATATTTCTCCAGGGCTTACAAAAACAAGCTCAGAGTTCCAGTATTTTTAAAGTAAAACAGAACACAATTCCCCGAATTGTGTGCTGTCCTTCCTCTTCACTGCCAGAGCCCCGAGGATAACTGAACACGAGAATCCATGTGTCAGTCATCCTCCTTAGTCCGGGCGCAGAGACTGGCACTGTTGACAATATATTCCTGAAACACTTTCCTCCCTTGGTTTGCTCTGGCCCTGCATGTTCTCACTCTCCCCCTACCCCATAGCTCAGTTTTTTATCCAGCTCTCTTGCACTGTGGGCCTCTCAATATGAGATCTCCTCTGCTCCCATGGCTCCAATATAAACCTCTGCTTAAATATTTACCAAATCAATATAATTTGCTTTGGCCTAAACTCCCGACCCACACTGCCAGCTGTTGCCTGTGCAGCTCCATCTGGATGGTCAGCTGGCACCTCCAACACAATGTGAGCAATACCAAATTATTCATTTCCCCAATACCCATCTCCTTTTGTTAACAAGTAAATTGCAATTTTTAAAAAACAAGAGAGAAATGTAATAAACTTATAGATTAAAGAGACTTAAGACACACATCAACCCTGTGGATCTTAGGTTGAATCTGATGCAAACAAAATGGTAAACATTATGGTATAATCAAGAAAATTTAAACTATTTGATAATATTACGGAATTATTGCTAGATTTGCTTAGGTGTGATGGTGGTATTGAAATTACGTTTTAAAACAGTTTATCTTTTAAGATGTATACTAAAATACTTATGCATCAAATTATGTGATGTGTGACCTTTTTCTTTTAAAACCTCTGCCAGGAAAAGGAGTATGGTTGCATAAATGAAATAAGACTAACCATGAGTTCAAGTTGGTCATGGTCACACAGGGACGGGGTCATGCACATATCTTTACTTTGGTATTTGTTTCTCATAATAAGGGGATTTTAGAAATCAAGAAAAGATTTAAAAACGAAGCTAAGTTAAAAAAAACTACACCTCCTTCTCACTCTCCTAATTTTGTCGACAGATCTTTTCTCTTGATCATTTTGCTGTCCTTCACCTTCTCCTCACACCCCCAAACATACAGGAACTGTATTCAGCTCACTCTGCTTTCTCTCCAAAGTATACTTGTTTTCTTTCTTCTCACTTTTTCCTAATCACCACCTGGGTTCAGAGGGCCTCACTCCCTTTTCTATAATAATCTATAATAACTTTTTCTCCTGAATCCTAATTTTCCTATGAGCAGGATTTATTCTAACAAGAATAAAATAATATTCTTATTCCACTTGTTTTCCCAGACCATGACCTATACAGACTTACTTTGAGAAAACAGAACAATCTATGGGAAACTTGCTACCTAAAATGAAGCATGAAAGGACTTCGGATCTTGGAATTGGTGGGAGTGAGAGTGAGGAGGAAGTTTTGGAATTTGATTTGCCATTTGCCTTCCAAACTTGGGTTATACTTTTCTAATCACTGTTCAATAGGCAGAGATAGCGGAGTGTACTGGGTAAGAACCAAACAGCCTCCCAGCGGCAGGGCCTCAGTTCCCTAAGCAAATAATTGTGCTTATTCCACAGGATCATTATAAGGATTAAATGAGATAATATGTATAAACTGCTTAAAAGAGTGCCTGGTGCATAGTAAGTACCATATAAAGTCAGTAAAATATAACTCCTTTGATGAGATAGCAAATCCTTCTGTTAATAGGAACTATTACATCTCATTTGTTTTTAGAATATGCACATTTTAAAAATAAGTCCGAGGGGGAACCTGGGTGGCTCAGTGGGTTGAGCCTCTGCTTTCGGCTCAGGTCATGATCCCAGGATCCTGGGATCGAGTCCCACATCGGACTCTCTGGTTGGCGGGGAGCCTGCTTCTTCCTCTCTCTCTTCCAGCCTGCCTCTCTGCCTACTTGTGATCTCTGTCTGTCAAATAAATAAATAAAATCTTCTAAAAAAATAAATAAATAAAAATAAAAATAACCCCGGGTTGTGAGTTTTTTCCCCTAGGTCTCCAAAGACAGGGGAATGCCCAAGAGATACATAAGAAAATCTTATAGGAAACAAAAGAAAATCAAGAATTCTCTTAATATTTTTATCCTAAAAATAATAAATTAGGCTTTATTCAATATTCAGAGATAGTGGAGCCCTTATTCCTTCTACATGTGTGTCCATATAACAGGAGAATGTTTTAAAGGAGGGGTAAGCAGTGGAGGGTAATGCGGTGTAACCATGAAGTTCATCCACGTTAGCTTTCGGTGTGATGCAATGTATTATAGCTATGTGCACTGGAAAAGGGAGTTCACAGATTATATCCTAAAATTTTAATGAAATAAATGAACAGTTTAAAAAGATGTCTGCAAAGAAAACACTGAATAAAGACATACCTAATAAAGTAAATACAGGCAAACAGTAAGAAAATGGCAGACCTGATACTTCTATTCCTAGTATAAGCCCTTGGTAGCCATACTGCAAGGTAAAAATGATGATGAAATTAAATTTGACAGAAAGAAAGAAAGAACCAAGAATACTTCTTGGAATATTAGTATACCTACAATTGTCAAAGATAAGTTTCTAAAGTCTACAACATACAAAGTTTCCATTTTGTGAGTCAATAAAGAAAAGATGTAACAGAGAAGATACAGTCTTAACAGTAAATCATCTTGTAACCTGCAAAAAAATGTTTTGCAGGAAATCTATGTTAGTTGGAAATGCTACTTTAACTCAAATAATTTTTTAAAAAATGATTCTAGGTCAATATTACAAGCAAAGACTACAATAAAGTAGTAAAGTCACTAATGAGCATAGTACTAAAGCATAAAGCAATGTAATTACTTCTATAAAAACAAGACATTGAAATTTAGTATTTTACTAATGTTTTATAAAGAGATGAGCAACTGATAGTGAATTTTAAAATTTTAATCAGAGGTTCACTGATTACCTCTCACTTAAGAAAGCTGCCAGATTTATATGTGGCAGACATTTCTCTTTTACAGAGACAAATCTGCTGACCAGCTTGATGACAGGTGACTGTTAGGTAGGATACTAGCCATCAAATGTTTTTAAACACATAAGCACACTTAATCTCCCTGTTCTTTAAAGGTTAAGAGAAGGAAAGAGAGAGAGAGAGAGAGAACACCTGATTTTTTTATTAAATTGATTTATTTATTTTCAGAAAAACAGTATTCATTATTTTTTTTTCTCCCAATTTATTTATTTTCAGAAAGACAGTATTCACTATTTTTTTCACCACACCCAGTGCTCCATGCAAGCCGTGCCCTCTATAATACCCACCACCTGGTACCCCCAACCTCCCACCCCCCCGCCACTTCAAACCCCTCAGACTGTTTTTCAGAGTCCATAGTCTCTCATGGTTCACCTCCCCTCACCACACCCAGTGCTCCATGCAATCCGTGCCCTAACACCTGATTTTTTTTTAAAGAAAACTCTTTTAAAATTAATTGTGTTATACAAACAGTATTTTGAAAATACTTCCCATGCTATGCATTCTTCAGAACAAAACAATGTAATTTATCGCCAACAAATTTATTTGAACACTTTAAAAAATTATAAACAAGACTTTATAATATGTTTTAAAATCTTTCAAATAAAGAATTTCATTGACTTTCGAACCCCCTTTTTAAAAATGTAGAAAAATGTAAAACTATCTATATTAGTTTATAAAAGCAAGTGATGGCATAATAGAAGATAAAAATTTACAGGTCAAATCTCAACAAAAGCCTTTGGCTCCTTGTTGAATACAACTGGAAGTGATTTAGTACATCTGATGATGAGCTTTTTCCATTTAGATCTAGAGTTCTTTGTTAGGTGTTCTTCCAGCTAAGGCACTTTTAAAACCAACTACAAAATAAACTGAAATAGATCCAAGACTTTAAAAATAAGGACGCAGTTCAATCACACTACTCTCACTAAAAATATGAGTGTAATTGTAATCACTTACAACATAATGATATAATAATATTTTGTTAAGAGCAGTAAGATATTTTGTACCATGAATATATATGTTATCTTTTAAAAATAGTTTATTTAAAATTACTTCATCATTTAAAAATTTATAGTTTAGTAAATTACTTATGGTATGCATAGTGTGTTTGTGTGTGTGTGTGTGTGTGTGTGTGAGAGAGAGAGAGAGAGATATCCAATTAATTAAAATCAAATTCTACTTCTGGCAAGACTGAGAAACTCCACAGATCCACTCCCTAGTGAAATAGGTAAAAATTATTATTTTTTAAATTTATTTATTTATTTGAGAAAAAGAGAGCAAAAATGGGAAAGGCAGAGAGAGAATCTCAAGCAGACTCCATGCAGAGTGCAGAGCTGGAGGCAGGGCTCCACCTCAGGACCCTAAGATCACATCTTGAGCTGAAACCAAGAGTAGGTTGTTCAGTGGACCATGCCACCCAGGCGCCCCAGTGAAAATTATTTTAAAACAAAATTTAAGCCATTGGGATCACCTTAAGGGGGTATAGCAAATAAACATTTATTCAAGATCCACTACTATACTATAACAGAGATCATGAAATTTCAACTAATACCTGCTTCTTTCCTATCCCTTCATAGTTCAATGAGACAAAAACTACTCTCCAGACTGGCACAAGGCTTTCTCTCCATCACATGCTGGCTAGAAGGCTACCACCCTAGGAGAAGAAGGATGTCAACATTCCTCATCCTGCCCCCAGTTATCTATTACTGAAGCAAAGTTCTGGATGAGTTCAACAAAGAGATGAGGTTCCCTTCTTCCACCTATTGCCCCCTGGTGGGATACACGCTCTATCTTAGGTGTAGCCTGCTAGGAATAGTAGGGCCTAGATCACCCTTGCCATGACTCATTTGTAGTTTATATATCAGTGGTTCCAAGCCAGGAGGGGCAAACTGAGAAGACCTGAAGCTATTGTCATTTCCTCCACTAACAATCATCCCCTACAGTGAAGCATCATTCTGAGAAAAAAGTAACCATGTCCCCACCCCAGCTTAAGCTCTGTCTCAGAGATTTTGGTCAGAATGAGAATCAGGGGGTGCCTGAGTGGCCCAGTAGGTTAAAGCCTCTGCCTTTGGGTCCTGGGATCAAGCCCTGCCTCAGGCTCTCTGCTTGGCGAGGAGCCTGCTTCCCTTCCTCTCTCTCTCTGCCTGCCTCTCTGCCTACTTGTGATCTCTCTCTGTCAAATAAATGAATAAAATCTTAAAAAAAAAAAAAGAATAAGAATCAGGACATAAAAGAGCTCTAAATTTCCTCCTAAAGTAACTGAGTTCATTTGTAATAGATTGCAGAGAAGTTAAAGCCTAAGTGTCCTCTCAAAACAGTGAAAGTTGTGGGGAGAGGCAACTGGGAAGAGGTTAGTAGATTCATCGGAGATAAAAACTAAACTATACATCACCCAGTTTGTCAGAGAAAACAGACAGCTGGAATGAGGCATCTGGGAGAAGTCCTCCTAGGCTCAGTAAAAGTCTCAGCACTGACACCTGGCATATCCCTTCAAAGGAGCCTGAATTTGATTGGATCAGAAGATGATGCAATTTATGCCCCAGGGCATGTTGAAAATATAGACCAATCAGCCAACACTACTGGCATTTAAGAGTTGGGTGCAGTCAGGAAGAAGACAATCTAAGAGAGCCCTGCCAAAACCAAAGCTTAATTATGGCCTACTCTGGGCTGTAGGCATCTGCCACCCCCTCACCTCCTTTCACTCTCACCACACTCTGGAGTAACATCAGGGACTTCATACTGAGGGAGGAAATGAACTTCACTAAAGAAAAAAAAAAAAAAATCCAGCCAGACACTAAACAAATAAGCATATAACAGGCACTAGTTATGTTGAGGGGGACTATTATCCAGAGTTGCTACAATATATTTTCTAAAATGTCTAGTTTCTCACAACAAAATGTGATCGTTATCTTAAAAAAATGCATGTGACAAAAACTGCCTGTGAGACCAACCAGATGTTGAAATTAACAAAAAACTTCAAAGCAGTCATTATAAATATGTTCCAAAACTAAAAGAAATCATGATTAACAAAGTGAAGGAAGATGGTGAACATTGAATAATGTCTAGAATTGTCAAATCACTATGTTGTACACCTGAAACAAATAGAACATTGTATGTCAGCTATACTTCAATAATAAAACTTTTTTAAAAAGAAGTAAAGGAAGGTATTATAACAATGTTACATCAAAAAGAGAACACCAATAGAAAGGTTAAAAATTATTTAAAAAGAAAAACACACACCAAATAGATGTACTGCAGTTGAATTGCAATGAACTGAACTGAAATGAAATGAAAAATTCACTATATATAAAAAAGAAACCTACAGACCAATATCTCTCAAAAATACATATAAAACTCTTCAGCAAAATATTAGCAAAATTGAAGCTTAAAAAAATGAGAAGAATTGTACATTATTACCAAGTAATACCCAGGTATGTGAGGCTGATTTAATAATTGAAAATCAATTAATGCAATCCATCACCTCAACTTCACCTTGACTATCTACAAAAAACCTACAGCTAACATCATACTTGATTGTGAGAAACTAGAAGCCTTCCCACTAAAATCAGGTTCAAGGCAAGATCTGCTTGAAAGTCACACCTTTTCAATGTCATACTAGAAGTCCTTGCTAATGCAATAAGGCAAGAAAAAGAAATAAGAGTTATACAGATTTGGAAAGAGGACATGAAAATGCTTTTTTTCCATAGATATCATAATCATCTATGCAAAAAATCCTAAAGAAACAACAAAAAAACTCTCAGGATCAATAAGCAATTACAGCAAGTTTGCAAGATATAAGATGAATATACAAAAGTCAATTGCTTTCCTATATACCAAAACTAAAAAAGTAGAATGTGAAATTAAAAGCAAACTAGGGTTTACATTAGCACCCACCAAAAACGAAATACTTAGGTATAAATCTAACAAAATGTATATAAGACCTTAAGATGAGAACTTTGACTCTAATGAATGAAAGCAAAGAAGAACTGTATAACCAGAGAGATATTCCATGTTCATGGACAAGAATAATCAATATTGTCAAGTTGTCAGGTCTTCTGAACTTGATCTATATATTCAGTACAATCCCAACTAAAATCCTAGCAAGTTTCTTTTACTAGATAACAACAAAGTGATTCTGAAGCTCATACAAAAAGGCAAAAGATCTAGGGGTGCCTGAGTGGCTAAGTGGGTTAAAGCCTCTGCCTTCGGCTCAGGTCATGATCCCAGGGTCCTGGGATCGAGCCCCGCATCAGGATCTCTGCTCTGCAGGGAGCCTGCTTTCCGCCCCCCCCCCCCCGCCTGCCTTTATGCCTACCTGTGATCTCTGTCTGTCAAATAAATAAATAAAAATAAAATCTTTAAAAAAAAAAGCAAAAGATCTAGAAAAGCCAAGAAAATATTGAAGAGCAAAGCTGAAGGACTGATGTTATCCAATTTCAAGACTTAACTACAAAGCTATAATAATCGAGACAGTGAGGTATTGACAAAAGAATAGACAGATGGATCAACAGAATAAAAGAGTCTAAAAACAGACCTACCTCCCATAAATATACTCAACTGTACTTTGGCAAAGGAGCAAAGGCAATACTCTGAAGCCAAGACAGTATTTTTAATAAATGGTGCTGGAACAAGTGACAACCACAGGCCCAAAAGTGAACTAGACATAAACCTTATATCCTTCACAAAAATTAACTCAAAATGGAATATAGACCCAAATGTAAAATGTAAAACTATAAAATTCCTAGAAGATAACATAAAAAAAACTTAGATGACTTTGGAATATGGTGATGCCTTTTAGATATTGTACCAAGGACAAGATTCATGAAAGAAATAATTGATAAGCTGGACTTCATTTATATAATCATAATTTATATATTTATGTAATATATTTATAAAATAGATTTATGGACAAAGGATCTGAAAATGGTTTTCTCTAAAGAAAATGTATAAATGTCCAAAAGGCACATGAAAAGATGTTCAATATCACTAGTCATATGATAAACACATACAAAACCACATAACATACCACTTCACACCCTCTAGGATGGTTAGAATTTATTTATTTATTTATTTATTTATTTTTAGGATGGTTAGAATTTAAAAGTCAGATAATAGCAAGTGCTGGTGAGAATGTGGAGAAGCTGAACCCTAATACGCTGTTAATGGGACTCTAAGATGGGGCAGCCAGTTTGGAAAACATTTTCCGTAGCTCCTTAAACAATCATACATAAAGTTATCATTTAACCCAGCAATTCTACTACAAAGTATATACTCAAATGACAACATATGTGCACACAAATCCTCATACACAAATGTTTATGGCAGCACAAGTCACAAAAGCCAAAAGGTAGAAATAATGCAGATGTTCATCAGCTCGAGAGGATAAATAAAGTGTGGTATATTCATAAAATGAACTATTATTCACCCACAAAAGGAAAACCATGCTGAAATGTGGATTAATCTTGAAGACAATATGCTAGGGGAAAGAAGTTAGTAACAAAAGACAGGCATATTATATGATTCCATTTATTAGATATGCCCAGAAGAGGCAGATCTATATCAACAAATTGTATATTCATGGTTGCATTGGGCTGGAAGAAATGTATTTTTTTGAAAATGGGATAACTAAAGGATTATGGGATTTCTTTATGAGGTGATAGAAATGTTTTTAAAATTGTGATAGGAATCGCAAATATCTGTGAAGATACTAAAAACTATTGAATTATACATTTTAAGTGGATAAATTAGATGGTTACTGTATCATATCTCAATAAAACTGTTTTTAACAAAAGATTGGAAATAACATTCTATAATTTTTTTTGCTGATACCACACAACCTAAAAAGACTGAGTCCATTTATTAGATGATCTTTATGGATGAGTATATTAAAAATAGATTCTAATTCTTGGCAGCTGTATCATTCTTTGTAAGTTATAAAGTAGCATCACTTACAATTATAGTTGTTTATGAGCCAGTAGGTGTTCTAATAAAGAGAGGTGAAACTCCACAGATCAGATTGAAACCAGTCCCATTTTCATTATATACAAGAAAAAAACAGACATAGTTCTAAACACTATAAAGCCTCAACTCTTCCCTTCTCATTCCCTTTGCCAAATTCCAATGTCTTGATCAGGCATTCACAGACCAGTAAGACAGACTTGCCTATTACCAGTTTATTGTTATCAGTGAGTAGCTGGGTTTTCTTTCTTTTCTTTGTCCTTTCTTTAAACTATATGCATAGTTGGTGGGTGAAACTATTGTAGAGTAGAGGTTGACAAACCTTTTCTACAGAACCAAATAGTATTTTAAGCTTTGAGGATATCAGGTCTCTCTCTCAACCTCTTAACACACTGTTACACTACAAAAGCAGCAACAGACAATTTGTTAATGAATTAGCATGACATGTTCCAATAAACTTTAGTATGAACACGGACCTTTGAATTTTGTGTTATTTTCAAGTGAAAAATGTTGGGAAAATGATACTCTTCTTTTGATTACTTTCATCCATTTAAAAATATAAAATCAGAGGGTGCCTGGGTGGCTCAGTGGGTTAAAGCCTCTGCCTTCGGCTCAGGTCATGATCTCAGGGTCCTGGGATCGAGCCCCGCATCGGGCTCTCTGCTCAGCGGGGAGCCTGCTTCCTCCTCTCTCTCTCTGCCTGCCTCTCTGCCTACTTGTGATCTCTGTCTGTCAAATAAATAAATAAAATCTTTAAAATATATATATATATAAAAGCAGTTGGGCCTTACAAAAAGAGGTGGCTGGCCTAATCTGACCCATGAGCTACAATTTGTTGATCTCTGTCTTGACTATGACTGAAGAGAGAAATAACTAAAATAATAATAATAATTTAATAATAATAACTAGAATTTCTAAAATAATTTTTAACCTTTAAAATATTTATTTCCCCCACAGGTCCCACTTAGGGCTCTGGTAGAGATTGGAAAGAAAGTAATCAGAAGCATCGCACTGTGGTTTTAATATCTAAAACCTCTTAAAAAAATAAGACCTCTTTAATATAATTAAGGACAATTAAAATTAATTCTAGTGTTGACAGAAAACATAAATACAAACAAACAATTCCCCAAGCTGCTTGGTAATCTGTCTGACAAGCTTGTAAATTGAAAATTGATTTTCACCCTCTTCAACTGAGTGAATTTTATAGTCACTGGAATCTTGAAAACTAGACAATGGGGGGTTGGGGGGATTAACCAACCATTCCCAGGAGCCAACATCAGACACTTTCTTCCTTTTTTCTTTCTCTCTCTGTTTGATTTATGATCATTCATAACCTTAACAATCACTGTGTTACACAGATTGTAGCTAAGTAACATAAAACTAACTGCTTGGAAAGGGTGAAAAGTTAATGACCACATTATAATTTTACTTATTTACAAAGCAGTTTGACTGGATTTTCAAAACCAAACTTATACTAATTATCCACCACCCATACACACAATGAGGGCCCAAACTTGTCTTTGGTTCCTGCCTGTCTTTCTGGTAACTTTGCTTCTAGTTGAAAAACTACATTTCCTTCTTTGGTCAGTATTGGTTCTAACAGGTTAAAAATCCAATGCAGCTTTTCTAATGAACACTTATTCTCAACTTTATACATACATACCTAGATCTGAATGTATACTGCTAGAAGACAAAGAACATCTTTCTGATAGTTTAACCACTGTGATAGTGTGAGGGATGTCTGGAGACCATAAGAATCTAGAAGAATGACAATTTTAGTAAGAGAAAGGTAGCTGTTTCCTTTCTTCAAATTTTTACTGTTTTGGTTAACTTAGATGTGTTACGAAATGCACTCATTTTTATTTAACACAAAAAGATTAAATGTTACTCATAATAGAAAGAAAAACCACTAAACTAGATGAAATTGTTATCTTTTCCAAATATAATTCACTACAGTCAGAAGGGAAATCATACTGATATACACCAGGAGGCAAATCAGGTTATGAATCATGTCATCTTTTGTTCTACCGAGGGACCCAGTAAATTCGCATTCATTTGGTATGATAATACTTATGCCTCTTTTCCAAAGGTTTACTGAAGTGTATTTTCACTGTCCTGGTATCATTATCTTTTTCTATCTTCAGTTTTTCTTTAGGCCTTGTGGACAAATTTAGAGCAGAATGTGTTGTAACCATGGTGAGTCAGGGGTATAATCAATGTAAAGCAAATTATCAGAATTAGTTTTTTTAATGCTTATAGTAATCCCTTCAGTATATTGTGATATCATTATGAGAATGGTTAATGAGATTTTAGAGCTAAATGACCTCCAGTGGGAGAAATGCAAAATAAAAGTTTGATGGTTATAAGTTTATGAGTTAAGCTCAAGCCTTTCCGGGCTTCAGAAAAACTAACAGGGTCTACTGAATTATGAATGTCTTCCCGAGGCAAGTCAAGCTCTAACTTTAGAAATTTCTGTAAGAAAACAACAACCTTACATTCTTTTCAGTCTGAAGCCAAAATATTCTTTTGAATTTTGGCTTCAAACCTTACATAATATTTCTAAAGCTACCAGATACCAAGCTCAGGGATGTTGCACAAATTTAATATAGACAGATTTTAAGTCCTCCAACACTGGCAAAGATGCAAATGGGCATACATTTAAGCAGTTAATTGAAACAGTCTCCAACTGTTCTGGAGATCTGGGGTGGGGGGGAAACAGTCTCTGTGATTTAGCCCCCTAATATACAAATGCCTGGGTATTCACACCTGGTATGTGTTCTCTCTCGACCCATGTGTCTGAGTCACTTGTAGTTGCCACTGCTGATGTACATGCCACAGTTTTGATAATGGCTCAAGAGAAATAAAGTCATTTGATAGTGGTTTCAAATCATTACTAAGAGTTCTCAAACTTTTTATAAAGCAGGGACTCCTTATTTTCAAACAAAATTATGCATGGAATTTCTGGAATGTAGATTTTTAAAAATAAGAGCTTTCTTCATAAAGTACCTAAGCAAGCAAGATAGATTCTCTAAATTAGGGTTTACCTACCAAGGCCTGGCCCATTATCAGCTTTTAAATAGTCCACCAAAGAAGAACTGTTCTTACATTTTTAAGTTATTGGAAAGTATCAAAAGAAGGACAGTATTTCATGAGACATGAAAGAAATGTGAAATTCAGGTTTCAGTATCCAGAAAGTTTTATTGAAAGACATACATGGTCATTTGTCTATCTGTTTTGTATGACTGCTTTTGCATTACAAGGGTGAACTTGAGTCGTTATAACAAAGACATTATTGTCAACAAAGCCAAAAATATTCTTACCTAACTCTTCACAGAAAAAGTTTGCCAACCTCTGTTATAAATGAGAATATTTTCATTCACTTTCTAAAAAACAGGTTATACATGATCTAACTTTCCTTTTACATGTGGGTATGTTATCCACTGTACCAGTTGTAAATGTACCTAGGAATTGCTCATCCTGTCTACTTGAGAGAGAGGTTCATCATTGGTAAGTTGGGTATGTGACTGCCCAGCTTTATGTCTGGCTCTGTGGAGAATTCTGAAAGGAAATACATTGTAACTCCTGCCTTCAAAGAGTTTAACCTAGTTCAAGAGAAGACAGATGTTCAGTGCTACATTGAATCACATGTGAAACAACCCGTTTCTGTGGTTTCTATCAGGAAACCTTCATACTACCCTTGCGTGCAGAGAGCAAATGAAAGTGAAGGTTGGGGAAAATGGAAGAGGGGGCTTCCATTACAGAAAAGAAAGTAATTTCAAAGTGAAAATCACCTCCCTGTTCTTAAAGCTTTCCACTTGTTGCTTGCCACCACTCCCCGCCCCCCCTGCCCCCCCCCCGCCCCCGCACCTTACTCTCCTTTGCTCTCTCCGCTTCCCATTCTGTCTCTCATGTAGAGCCAGCAGGGATTTTTTTTTTGCCTTAGCCGCTACTAACCCATGCCCTCAAGGCCCCATTTTTCATCCACCCAGCTTGTCAAAGTTTTATTCTTACATGTTCCCTAAACAAAGATGGTTTTCTCCCTCGGAGAACCTCTGATGCCACTTGTTAAATAATACTTTAAAAAAAAAAAAGAAAGAAAGAAAAAATCACCTCAACTGAGGGAGGGAAGAGAAGGAAAGCATTCTTGGTGAGAGACACATGAGCAAAGGTTGGGAGACAGACATCTGGTAGTGAAGAAACAAGCAGACGAGAAAGGAGTTTGGAGAACAGAGGTTAAAGGAAGAAAGGTCAGACATGTGGGAATTCACAGTGCCTGGATAGACGTACTCTAACTTGTACACGCCTTCCTGGATGAGACTCATTAAAGAACAAAAGAGAAGTTCTATGAACACTGGGCCTCCTTTGAAGTTTTCTGGCTGAAAACAGCCAGATTCCTACTGCTGCTCAAGATTCTCATCTAGGGAGTCCATGTTGAAGTTTTGAAGAAAAGCAGACACCTGTGGTGGTCCCGTACTTCACGGACTCCTCGCCTTCTTGCCCTTAGCACATGCTGTCCCTATATATTATTATCCTGACTGTTGAGCCTGATGTATATTGCTAAGACTCCAAGAGAAATGGAGATAAATCTTGGCATAGGGCCTTCACCACTAGAGTGTCTGGTCCACAGGCCTCTCCTTTCTCCTACTAAGGTGTCTGGAGTAATCTTCTCATTCACTGTCTCCAAGTTTGATGGCCAAACCCGACAAGACAGGCACATGGTGATGGCACAAGGACTGGGCAATGAAAATAAAACTTAGCAAAGAAATCGAGACTCAGTGTAAGTTCGTGAGCCTAGGAGTGTCCTGATGAAAGCAGCACTTATGAAGTGTGGGTACCGAAGCTGGATCTAAGGAGACACACTTCAGAGTGTGACAGGAGGATGGTGGACTGATCTAAGTGTAATATAGGGAGAGCCCGAACCTCAATGGTGGCCACGGTGATAGAAGAAAAACGTCTCTAAGGATTGGGGAGAGAAAAAAATTGATGCGACATAGCTTTAGGGGATGAAGGCAAGGAGAGGACTGCAGGATTTGGGCCTGTGTGACTTGAAAAATGGTAGGACCATTATCAAATATATTACTATTTTTAAAATACATGCATAATTTACCACTTCCCTACTTTCATCATGGAATCCAGTCTTCTTATAGAAAAAGCACATACATATATACACAGGGAGGTTAACTTAAGATAGAGAGCTAAATTAATAGGGAAAAGGGAGAGTGAGGGTGACACAATCCTCTGCCTGAGTACTAAATTTAGCTCTGAGCTTCCTTGCAGCTGAGGCCGGTGGCTTCACAGCTGTGACTCTCTACCACTCTTCCAGAGACCATCACTTGCCTGGCAGTACATTCTGGAAGAAGTCACACTGACCTTTACTGAGTAATGTCCAGGCATGCCTTGTTCTACTGCATGCCACTTTATTGCACTTCTCATACTTACACATTTAGCATTTGAAGGTTTGTGGAACCCTCCATCAAGCAAGTCACTTCATGTCTCTGTGTCATGTTTTGGAAATTCTCCCAGTATTTTAAGTTTTTTCATTATTATTGCATTTGTTAGGATGATCTGTGATCAGTGATCTTTGATGTAACTCTTATAATTGTTTTGGGGTACCATGAACAATGTCCCTATAGGATGGCAAACTTAATAAAAGTTGTGTGTGTTCTGACTGTAGATGTGTGGAAGTAGCAAGAGAACTAGAATGAGAATTGGAGCCTGAACATAAGGCAAACTTGCTGCAGTCTTGCAATAACACTAACAGATGAGGAGCTGCTTCTTGAGGATGAGCAAGCAAAGTGGTCTCTTGAGACTGAATCTACTACCGGTAAAGTTGCTTGTGAAGACTGTTGAAACGACAACAAAAGATTTAGAATATAACATGAACTTAGTTGACAAAGCAATAGCAGAATTTGAAGAGATTCCAATTCTGAAAGATGTTCTACTGTGGGTAAAATGCGTGCTCGCTTCGGCAGCACATATACTGTGGGTAAAATGCTATCAAACATGAGCACCTGGGTGGCTCAGTGGGTTAAAGCCTCTGCCTTCAGCTCAAGTCATGGTCCCAGGTTCCTGGGATCGAGTCCCGCATCGGGCTCTCTGCTCAGTGGGGAGCCCACTTCCTCCGCTCTCTCTGCCTGCCTCTCTGCCTACTTGTGATCTCTGTATGTCAAATAAATAAATAAAATATTTTTTTAAAAAATGCTATCAAACATCATTGCAGGCTATACAGGAATTACTCATGTAAGAGTCAGTCAATGAGGCAAACTTCATATTGTCTTATTTTAAGAAATTGCCACAGCCACTCCAATCTTCAGCAATCACCACCCTAAAGAGTCAACAGCCATCAACACCGAGGCAAGACCCTCTGGATGGCTAATATTTTTTAGCAATAAAATATTTTTAAATTAAGGCTTATACACTTTCTTAGACGTAATGCTATTGAACATTTAATAGGTTACGGTACAGTGCAAACATAAATTTTATATACAGCAGAAAACCAAAAACTTTATTCAACACACTTTATTGCAATATTCGCTTTATTGCAGGGATCTGAACCAAATCCGCCACATCTCTGGGATATGCCTGTAATAGACATAGTCTCAGTACTGGTTCCTTAAAAGAACTCGATCCCAGGACCTCGGGATCATGACCAAAGCCGAAGGCAGATGCTTAACTGACTGAGCCATCCAGGTGTCCCTGTGAAGGCCTTTCTAAATGAAATGTGGCTGATATGAATCAAGTAGGGGATAACAGTCTGCTTACCACTAGGACAGGGAGCCTAGCTGAGTAGAGAGGCAGGTCACAGGGTATCCCTTCCTATACCAGAGATACTCAACCTGAGTTCTGGAGCAAAAAAGAAAATGCAAAGACCTGATCCAAGAGTGAAGGAACAAGAGGACAAAGTCTAAGAGTGAAGCTAGTTGACTGTGTTTCTTCAGGAACCTCTGGTCCTTTCCCTGTCTTTTCTGGGATCTCATTGATAGAGAACAAATAATCTATTACTGTGACAGGACCATCACCAAGTTAACCCAAACTACCTTTCATTGCAACAGGAAACTATCACATGTGTCCTCTTCCCAACCTGTCCTTGGCACGTGGGAGAGGAAGGAACACTGAGGGTATGAGCATAGAGGGCAGGCCTGGGGAGTCACAGGCTCCTGGGGAGATGGCCAGAGAAGAGTAGGACCCATGGGAAATCTTCGGATGAGGGTAATCTATAGTCACAATTTCCCTTCCTTTCAGCTGTTACCATTAAAATGTTTTTAAACAGATCCCTTCAAATTTTTCAGAAAACCACCACAAATCCTAAGCTGCAACAGAAAATACCTGCCCTCAAATCACCCTGTCCTTCTTGTTCCAGCATTCATCACACTGTAATTGCTTGTTTTCCTGTCTGCCTTTCTGGCTGAATGATAAATAAGTTTCGGAGGGCAAGACCTTGTAATCTCCTTCCTTACCGTATCTCTGGCACCTATCATTTGTGTTCAATAAATACTTGTTGAATAATGTGGAACAAAAGCCTTCCCACGGCTCTCTCTTCTAGCTACTTCTACTATTCTGGATCCTGACCCTATTCCTTCCTAGGCAAAGAGACTGTCTCTCATTCTGACATAAGAAGCTTGAAGATGGACTTTTGGAGTCAAAATTATTGTCTAGTATTTTGCTTTAATAATTCTTAGTAGGGTTGTATTAATAACCAGAACATACATCAAATATTCGTTTCTCTTCAATCTTTTTTTTTTCTTCAAGGTTTTATTTTTGGATTTATACTTAGATTTCTTTCTTTTTTTAATTTTTTATTTTTTATAAACATATATTTTTATCCCCAGGGGTACAGGTCTGTGAATCGCCAGGTTTACACACTTCACAGCACTCACCAAAGCACATACCCTCCCCAAGGTCCATAACCCCATGTTTCTTTTCAATCTTGATTTCTTCCTCCTTAGTTCTTTCAAAAGCTATGAAAAAAAAAATTCCTGTTTTATGGAAACCCTTACCACCCTTTTGCCTACATTGTAAAGAAAATTAATAACAATAAGGCATTTACTGAATGTTTACCATATGCCAGCCATATGTCCTCAACACTTTGTAAGTATGAAGTAGCATAAAACCTTCCCCAATTCTAGAAAGTAGGTAGTTATTACCTCCATTACAAATAAGGAAAAAGAAACAGAATAATTTCAAGAGGTACCCAAAGTCCAGGGCTAAACATATGGCTGTGCAAATTGTATGTATATGGCTGTGCAATTGTATACCAATTGTTGTTGTAAGCAAAAAAAAAAAAAAATATTCAATTCTCTGTGCATTCTCTATGTCAAACTTGGTTACATCCTGATTCTAGGGAAATGTAAATGTATTTCTAGAAATAAATCTTTTTCTGAGATTCCTGGTTTCAGCTGATTTGTATTTATAACTAAAATATCCATGTCATGAAAATCCTAACTTGGATAATTTTAGTAAAGCTCTTTCCATTAAGTTTGGTAGGAACAAGGGAAAAATCAGGACAGGTGAATGACATACTTGTGCTTTAGCCCAGGTAATGAAATGGATCCCTCAAATAGATAATAAGATTATATTTGGCAGATCAGCTCTAAACAGGTTTGGGGAGCTTGGATGGCTCAGCTGTTAAGCATCTGCCTTTGGCTCAGGTCATGATCTCAGGGTCCTGGGATTAAGCCCTGCATCGGGCTCCCTGGGAAACCTGCTTCTCCCTCGCCCATACCCCCTACTTGTGTGCCCTCTCTTCCTGTCTCTCTCTGTCAAATTAACAAAAACTTAAAATAAATAAATTGCTTGAAGCGCCTGGGTGGCTCAGTGGGTTAGGTCTCTGCCTTCGGCCCAGGTCGTGATCTCAGGGTCCTAGGATCAAGCCCTGAGTCAGGTTCTCTGCTCAGCAAGGAGCCTGTTTCCCCTTCTCTCTCTGCCTGCTGCTCTGCCTACTTGTGATCTCTCTCCCTCTGTCGAATAAATAAATAGAATCTTTAAAATAAATAAATAAATAGCTTGAAAAAATCTATCGGAGCAGATGTTAGCTTGTCAATCAGAAATTCTAAAACAAGTATTAACTCCACCAAGACAAATTTTCATTAACTAGTTTAAACAGTAACTCCCCCACTCCCCAACAAACACACACCCACTTAGGGAATCAACTGTTCTAAACAGTGCAAGTTAAAGTTTTTGTTGAAGCAAGGTCTGTTTTGTAAGCAATCAGCTTGATTTCCATTTCAGAAAACACCTTAGCAGTTTCTTAAATAGTTGAACATACACTTACTTAGTACATGATACAGCCATCCCACTTCTAAGTATTTACCCAAGATGATAGCAAGAATATAGCCATACGCAGACTGGTACCTAAATGTTCACAGCAGATTTGCAAGAGTGCAAAGTTAGGGAAAAAACAAAAAACACACAAAGAAACGAATGTCCATTAACTGGTGAATGAACAAACAAATCGGAGATGATCCAAACAGTGGAATACAACTCAGCAATAAAAAGGAAAGAACTATTTATATACATTAATAACATGGACGAATCTCAAATTAGTTACACTGAATGCAAGAACCCAGACCAAAAAAAAAAAAAAAAAAAAGAGGACCTATTATATTATTCTACTTTATAAAACTTGAGAAAATGCAAACTAGTCTATAAGGACAGAAAGTACATCAGTGGTTGCCTGGGGAGCGGGCGTTGGAAAGTGAATTACAAAGGGGCACCGTGAACTCCTGAGGCAGGGGTGATGGTTATAGTCATCATTTCAGTTGTGGTGATGGTTGCACAGTGTATGTGAAACTCAAAGCTCATCAAGTCGTACGCGGTAAATATATGCCATTTATGTAAACAAAACCTCAGCAAAACTGTAAGAAAAACATTCGCTCAAAAACTGTTTTAAAAATAATGATCAGCCATAAATTAATCACCAAAAAGAACTAAGTGCTAAATAGGCTCAACATTCTTAAAGCAAAAATGAACTCTGCCCTCTTATTTCGTAGAAATCCTTCCAGTCTTACCCAGCCGTGGGGCTTTGCTCCACTTGGGCACAGACCAGTGCCCAGCAGATGCTCCGCTGTGATCGTGGATGTGAGGCTCCTCTCTTGGTGTCGACATAAATTTTTTATTGAAATAGGTCTTGGAACAGAGGTCATTGTCTGTGGTTGTGAGAAAAGAGATACCCTCACTTAAACAGGGCGTTTTGTCCGCCTAAAGGGCTGTTTGAATGGATGCAACACACGTCGCAAGCTCATTTATCAAATAAGATAAATCTGTGAAAGCACTTTGTAAAGTGTAAAACACTGGAGAGGCAGAAAATTGTTACTGCTCCTGCTTCTGCGGCTATTAATTAATTAGGACGGTGACTGGTGATTATGAATTCATTGGATCGATACAATTAGCTCATTTAGAAGACTCAAAGTGCAAGTGAACTGATGTATTAATAATAGAGTTAACAGGAAACTGATAAAGGAATAATGAGGTATACACGCCATCGGCACACACCACAGATGCACGGCCGGCACTGCTTTGTTTCTTCTCTAACACAAGTGTAACGTTCCTACATACAGATACGGGTGTGTGTTTGCAGGGATGGGTGTATATATGGCAACCCCAGGGATAATTAAGATCGTAAGAAATAATAAAAGTTAGGTACAAGCTCTGGTCAACAAAGGTCAGAAGCACCTACAGGAGGTCAAATAAACCACTCTGAAAGAAGAACCCCTCTCACGTATTTCTAGGTGCTGGAGAGTATCATCTGGAGGAAAAGAGATCTCAGAACCTCCTGTCTTACATTTCTCTCTTTCTACCCCCTGCATTTTACCTTCCCTGCTTTGTTCCTGACCTCCTCTCTTTAAACCCCTCTGGTCTGCTGTGCTCTTGTAGGACAAATCCCAAGTTCCATTTTCTCTGCCTCTTTCTCTTCCCAGGTTTTTTCTTTCCTGCAGGGATAATCTATGTCGATCAAATCTTGACACAACTCCTTCTTTCACAAAACCTTTTCAGAGCAATGCCACAATGCTGTTTTGCTGGACTTTGTAGTTTTCTGTGCCTGCCTATTTTGAGGACATCATACACACAAAGATCTTTGAGTGTGTGTTTACTTGAACATTCCAAAGAATTTGAAACAAAAACCTCTTTTCCCAATTCTTAGCTAAAGCTTTAAAAATAATAAATTCAAGCCTCTGGCTGGAATTATCCCTGACTCATGCCTCTCTTTCATTTCTGAGCCTGGGGAAGGTCTGAGGTGATCTCTTTTACACCTGATTCACCTTCTCAATTCACCATATAATGGATTTAAAGAAAACAACCCACTATAATCGTAATTTAATTAGTGGGAGTCTATGACCCAAAATTATGAACAATGTAATGTAAATATCTGCTTGGATTTTGTGAATTTTGTGAATTCATTAACATGAATGTTAGTATGAAGAAATGAGTAAATGACCAGGTCATCTGTTAGCACTGGTAAGAATCCCAATACCCTCTTAGCCTCATATAAAGGAAGACTCCTCTCCCATATACTAGCACTATCTCTCTGGCCAGCCATGCACACTGCTTTCTCTGCTGAGACCTGATGACGGAAGAGGTCACTTTTGATTGAAGGAAGCGTGATGCTGGGTCCTAGAGGGCCGGCAGGATGCTGAGATCTTAATCTCTATTAGCATGGACTGGATCACGCCCAGCAGCAGAGACTGCAGGATACACCTCCCACCCTCTGAGCAACCCTCCCATCCATGGGAGGAAATTTTTAAAAAAGATTTTATTTACTTATTTGAGAGAGAGAGAGAGAAAACAAACCGGTGGGGCGGCGGGGAGGGGGCACGGCAGAGGGAGAGGGACAAGCAGACTTCCCACTGAGCGAACCTGCAGTGGGGCTCCATTCCGGGACCACAGGATCATGACCTGAGCAGATGGCAGACACGTAACCGACTGAGCCACCCAGGTGCCCCCAAACTCATATTTGGAATGGGAATGTCTATGTATTCAACTGCCCTTTGTTGTAAAGAGCAGCCAAAAGGCAAAACAGCTGAAGTGATAACCCCTGTCCACTGTCAATAAAATCCACACACCAATCCGAGTCCATCAGATTTTCCTTCCAAATATTCATTTCATCAATTCCCGTTACTGGTATGGAGCCCAGGCCCTGGTTTTATTCTTGTCCAGTTGCTCTAGAGCAAATGCATCTTACAGACCTGCCATGGGACAGGCACCTCCATGAACTTGTATTTGCAAAGCTTTTACAAAGAGAAATGGAGGAAAGCTATTATTTCTGTCTGCCGGACACCTCTTGGCATCTCCTCACCATCCTTTGGGGCATTGCCCTTTCCCCACCCAATTTCATGGATGACAGCACTCTCCCCCCTCCTCCCAGGCATATTTAGGTCAACCATGGAACCACACTCTCCTGCCACAGGGACAATCCAGGGCAGCCCTAATAGCAATGACACCGCAACCACAGCAGTTTCATGCTGGCAACTATTCCAAATGTTGTAAGCGTTTGAAGGTGCTTCATCCTTACAACCCTACCACATAGGTAGGTAGGTCCCAGTATTTTTCTCCTTTATCAGATGAGGTGATGGAAGCACAGAGAGGTTAAGGTACTTGCCTAAGGTCCTAAGCTAGATCATAAATTCTTCTATCAGAATTTAATAATTCTAGGAGCACCTCGGTAGCTCAGTGGATTAAGCCTCTGCCTTCAGCCTGGGTCACGATCTCAGGGTCCTAGGATCAAGCCCCACATCGGGCTCTCTGCTCAGCGGAGAGCCTGCTTCCCCCTCACCCCTACCTGCCTAAATGCCTACTTGTGTTCTCTGTCTGTCAAATAAATAAATAAAATATTTTTTTAAAAGAATTTAATAATTCTAGCTAAAGAAAGAGTCCATTTCTCTTTGGTAGAGAAACTAAAGAGGGAGTGAGCACACAACGACCAGTAGCCCCTTCCAGTACTCCCTAGTGAAAGCTACCCTGTACCCTGCCCTTCCCCACAGAGGAAAAGAGAAATCTCTAGCTCTATTTCTTGAGGCCTCCCCAGCTGCCTCAGTTCATGTTTTCCCCAGGCTTGGTTGATCCACAATCCCTCAGCTTTGGCAGTCAATCCAGTAATCGTCCAGTAGATCTTGTTTTTAAGCCTACATTGAACTGTGATTCAATTACCTGTCAGTAAATGATTACTGAGTAACACAAGAAAAAGAAAACCTGGGAGGCTAGCTGGTACAGCAGGGGGCACAGGCAGGCTTTTCTGATTCAAAAGCACCTGGCCATACCCCCTGACCACACAGCCCCTCAGCTGGCCTGCCCACCACAAAATCACCACTGTCCAGGTAGCCTTTCTGGAACATGGTTTTCATCACTCTTCAATTTTTCCAACAGTTTCCCCCATTTCCAGACACATCAAATGCACATACCTCTGTCTCATTTTCAGTGCCTTCCAGATCAGGCCGCTCTTAAATTTGAAAACCCTCCAGCTATCTCCCACCCATCAAGAATCTAGCCCAAATCATGCCATTCACATTGCTGTGATTCCTTCACTCCAGTCCTTTCAGATGACGAAAATCATACTTATTCATGACTCAGTTCAAGTCTTGCCCCTTTCCAGAAATCCCAACTACTCTCATCATTAATAATTTCTTCAACTAAGAGTACTGAAACTACTTTGTTTGGAAACCAATTTAACAAAGCAAGTGGAACGAACATATTTGTCTCCATATCTATAAATAGTTTTATTTCATTGGATAGCTACTCCATGAAAATACTGCTAATTGGGAAGTGTCAGTTAGTATTTATTTTTAAAAAAGAAAAAGAAAAGAACAATTGTAGAATAGTTTCCATTTTAAGTAATTATGAAGCTCATTTCCTTGATACTTTTTTTTTCTTTCAGTTAAATGGCTCGTATTGTATTTTTCTGTTCAGTGACAAACACACCAGAATCCAGATAAAATTTCAACTGTGAAAAAACAGCACTATGATTTCTCCAAACATCTATTTCTTAGCTGAAGTGTACTCGGAAGTGTACAAGGAAGGATTTCAAAACCCTTCCTGGAAATGAGGTATGCTGCTTCCCTGATTGTCTTCAGGGAAGCTGGGCTTGGCATTCTCACATTCTGAAGCAATTGATCGCTTAGCATACTCAGGAATACTGCAATCCAATTAGTGGCAAATCACAAAGCCTACTGATGCCAGGATGAACAATCATCATGGTCCCCAAAAATGCTATTTATATCTCCCTTCTTCTGAAGCTCAGACTGTATTTTCTTTTTTTTTTTTTTCCAGTAAAAACTACTTGAGCCCTTGACTTGGAACCATTTATATCAAACTTAAGATCTCCACTTTTCCTAGGTAACACTCCTATAAGCCTTGTTTGACTTGTTCTCTAATTCTACAATGTTCAAAAGTGATTTCTAAGAGGTAAATCAATAAAACATCTAGAAGACGATAGAGGAAATACTCTTGTGCCTTCAGGATGGGAAAATGACTTCTTCAGCAGAATGTAAAAACTACTAATGTTAGGTAAAAGCCAGCTGTGAGCAGCGAAAGGAACACCAGAGGCAGAGTCCCAAGTTTTCAAAGCAGAATGATAAGAGACCTGAGGGGCAGGCAAACTGGTGATAAACAGATTATACGTTAGAACTCAAGGGTTACAACATCCCCATGCTGTGGCTTCCAAGTATTAAGGCTGACATACCAAGAGCCACAGGTGCAGAGCATGAGCTCTCCTCTTCTACTTCTGCTCAGGGTAACTCTTAGACTCATGATAATGCATTGCTTTAAGGGCACAAGCCCACTTCCTATTGAGAAAGGCGGCCATGACAGTCCCAGTACAAACCTCGTCAATGGCTGACAAAGGGTGGAAGCAGCCTCCATCAGAGACTGCCCTACTGTACCTCCCAGCTCCTCCCAGCTGAGAAAAATCCAGTAACATCCAATCCCAAAACCGCTAGAGGCTGGTTCTACCTGGCAAACTTCCCTCTCTCCCACTTGGACAGTGTACTTCCGCTTTAATAAACTGCTTTGTGCTTGCTACTTTCCTTCTGGCTGTCTTTATTTGATTACAGATTCTCACTCAAATCTTTTCATGGGGAATCCAATAACTGAGACCTCTAGTCACACAAGGCAGACTCTCCCACTGCTAACTCTAATAGTAAAAGAAAAACTGACAAATTTGATTTTATTGAAATTAAAAATGTTGTTCTTCAAAAGACACAATTAAGATAAAAGGGGCGCCTGGGTGACTCGGGGGGTTAAGCCTCTGCCTTTGGCTCAGGTCACGATCTCAGGGTCCTGGGATCGAGCCCCACATCAGGCTCTCCACTCAGCAGGGAGCCTGCTTCCCCCTCTCTCTCTGCCTGCCTCTCTGCCTACTTGTGATCTCTCTCCATTTGTCAAATAAATAAATAAAATCTTAAAAAAAAAAAAAAGACAGTAAAAAGTCAAGCCACAGATGAAGAAGAGATATGTATATACATAAAACTACAAATCAGTTAAAAAAAAAAAAAAAATGAGCAGGTGTCCTGAACCAGTACAGCATAAAAGAAGAAATCCAAACAACAGACTTGTAAAAGGTGACAAATTTTACCAGTAATCAAGGAAACACAAATCAAAAATGCAGCAAGATACTTTTAATCACCTATCAAAACAATTAAATTCAAGACTCAAAATAACACGTGTATAATGAAAAGTCTTATACATCACTGGTAGAGGCATTAAATTACTACCACACTTTGAGAAAATTTTTGGCATTATCTAAAGAAGTTGGAATATTCATCCTAGGGAATAGCAAACCACTCCTAAATATATAACTCAAGAGAAATATGTGCACAGAAGCATCCATGGAAGCCTTCAAAATAACCAAAACCTGGCTATAATTCAAAGCAACAGTAAAATAGATAAATTATGACATATTCTATCATAGAACACTCCACAGAAATGAAAATAAATACTTCCAACTAACAATATAGAAGAAGGAACAAAGAAGTCAGAAAGAAGGAACAGTGTAATTGTGCTTACATGAAGTTCAAGACTCAGGCAAAACCAAACCATATAGGGAAGGATAGTGGTTGCCTTCAGAAGAGAGGATTCCTTGAGATGTACAGTTATGATCTGTGCAATTTTCAACGTGTTATGTTAAACTTTGGTTAAAAATATATTAAAAATCGCTGGCACTAGCAATTAGAAAATCATTGGATTTCTTGGAACACTTTCAGAGTGTAATTTGGCTAAAAGGCAGGTTTCAAGTTTTTATACAAGGGGAAAGCGAGAAATAAAGGGAGGCAGTTGGTAGATCAACGTTGAAAAGGGAAGCAGCCAGTACCAGCTCATGGAAGCATACACCATGCACCGGCCTATCTGTTTCTGGGCCCATTAGATGTGCTGATGACTCAATCTTTACTTTTGCTTTTGTGATAATCTTCACAAAGTCACTCTCGTTCCTATGATTTAAATTAACCATATAAACATAAACTGAATAATGAACATTTAAAACCCTATCTACAGAAACGAGAAGCGTTGTCAGTTTTGAGACAGAAACGGCCACTGTTGAAAGAAGAATAACTTTGACTCTGAATTAAGATATCTAACTTTAAATTTTTTTCTAAAATCGTGAATATTGAAAAGTGAGTTTTCATAATCAATACATACTTAAGTTCCAAGAGCAGTATGTCTTCAGTGTTCTTGTTCTATTTTCCACATTCTGGGTAAGATGACTCAGCAACATTCGCTGTAATTAAAACCTAATATAAATATAGGAAGTACACTCCATTATAAAAGTTAATGCAGAGGCAAATGGAACAAAATAAATTTTCATTAAAAAAAGTAATTAATAAGAACTTTGCTGTCTGTGTTCCTAAGTCTGATTTCCTCATTAAAATTAGTTATTCAGTCTTCCATTTTGGAACTTGCTTACTTTTTATATAACACAAAGAGCCATTATCATTTAATTAAAATTATGCCATTAAATAGCTGACCTTTCACTTCACAAGACTGGGTGCTAAGTTTGACTCAAATTCCAAGTTTAAAGTGCACTTAGCTGAAGGCGGAGGGATGTCTGTAAGTCTCAGATTCAGGGAACGGGCTTTAATGCAGCCCGTTGGGAATTAAGGTTTTCTGCCTCAGTCACTGACTCACACTGTACGTCTTTAGGAATGGTGCCCCTTGGAAGGAATTGCTCCAACTCTAAGTCACAAATTTGACTGAAAGTATTAAATCTCGTGATCAAAAAGCTACTTGAGAAATATTTCAAAATACTGATTAAATTTGCAATTCCACAGAATCATAATTTCCTAAAGTATTCTCCAAATCAAAGTCAAAGTTAAATGCATTTTGAAAATTTGCCAAATGTGTAAACTTAATAACTAATACAAACTTTTTTTAAAATTTTTATAAGGTTAAGATTACTGGTCAGAGGACATGATCATTTTCCTAGCTATAAATATACTGTCAAGTTACCTTCCAAAAATATGAGTAGTAGGTTCTTTTCTATGTTTTAGCTTCTTTTTTTATTTGGATTTTTGGCTCCTTTTAGTCTTTTAAATTACACTTACAATGTTAAGATGAAGCCATTGCCACAATACATATCCGTCTCTCAAACACACGAAGCAAAATGTCTCCACAGCACCCTCCTGAGACCTCCAGAGAAACAGCCCTGATTCTGTTTCTTCTGAACAGCCCCTGATTCTGTTCCTTCTGAAACCTGGTGAGCAAATGCTTCTAACACATTCATGTTTTATTAGTCTGTTGCTTATAGCCAACAACATCTACCTGATACACTTCCCCACATGTAGAACACTTGCAGATAATTTACCCGCCTTTCTATCTGGACCTTAAGCCACAAAGCAGTAAAGGTGAATTAAGGGAGACCCAAGACAGAGAAGTAAATATTTGAGCAAGTGAATATTTGGTTGTGGGGTTCCATTTCTTTGAAGACCTAAGTAGGGATGAATGGACTTGCAGAGTAATATCCTCAAATAAACTGGCCTCTCTTATCCAGGCATAAAAAGACTGAGAGGAGGTAAAATTTAAAAAAAACAAAAATAAAAATTACTAAGGGTTTGGATCATCTGAACATGAAAGAGATTGGGGCTGTCCTTGAGAATAAAAGTAGTATAAAGATGAAACAATAAATTAGTGTTTTACAGAGCAGGCACTAAAAGAATACAATCTGTCTTCTTAAAAGGAGCAAAATTTCAGATGGATCAAGGCTAATAGTATACTAGAAGGTTTCCCAGAAAAATAATTCAGTATATTTTTCTGTTTTCTCAATAGTAGTAGCTTTTTGGTCTCCACTGAGGAATTATTTATCTTTATATACTCAGAGTCATTACCATTTATTTGAAAATAAATTTTTTTTGTTAAACAGAAACAACAGGCCCAAAATGGAGTCACTTGCTAAGCAACCCCCGACTTTACTATGTAACCCAACTGCAGTTTCAGCATGTCCCAGGAGTGGAATCTGAAACCAATCAGTGTGGAATTTCCTGATCACACTTGGGAGACAGTCTGCACGATAAGACCTCTGCCCTTTCCCCAGAGGGAAAGTGACCTTGTCTCAAACAACCCTTTCTTTTCTTTTCTTTTTTTTTTTTTAAGATTTTATTTATTTATTTGACAGAGAGAAATCACAAGTAGGACAAGTAGGCAGAGAGGCAGGCAGAGAGAGGAAGGAAAGCAGGCCCCCTGCTGAGCAGAGAGCCCGATGTGGGACTCGATCCCAGGACCCTGAGATCATGACCTGAGCTGAAGGCAGCGGCTTAACTCACTGAGCCACCCAGGCGCCCCCCTTTCTTTTCTTTTGCTCATAACTTCCTTGTCCTACCTCATTTCTGCCCCTAAACACCTTCCACTTGGTAGACTCCTGGAAGCACCCTTCTATTTGTTAGTCATGAATTGTTGAATAAAGTCAAATCGGTCTTAAAAGTTCGCTAGGTTGGTTTTGTTCTTTAATATGGATAATGTGAAAAAGGAAAAAAAAGTTAGGATATTGACAGAAGCTTAACTCACAAGAAATCTAGGGATTTGGGGGTTATGTCACCTTACCCCAACTTCACCTCTCCACACCAGCTCCTTGCTTAAATCCTCTCGCACTGTTATAATGAAATCCCCAATTCTCGAAGACCTCAGTATAGTCCGGCCCCTGTCTGTCTGTCCAGGATCACATCACACCATACTCTGTCTGACCCTCTACACCCCAACAATGCTGCTTTCTTTCAGTTCCTCAATCATCCTGCTCCCTCCAAGTGCAGTGCCTTTGCACATGCTCTCCTCCTGCCCAACGACCATCCTTCCTCTCCCTGACAATCCCCCTTCCCCAGATTACTACAGCCTCGTCACTGCTGCATGGGAAAGACTTGCCTGCCCCAGCAACCAGGCTGGATTCCTCAGTTCTTCACTCTCACAGCACTTCTCACTCAGGCTCTAAGTGTGTATCTATCAGTGTCATTATTTGATGTTAGTTCTTTTCTGTGAAACCGTAAGCTCCATGAGAGCAGGAACTGCATCTGGTCTTAGCTGCTTTTTCATCTCCTGCAACTAAAGCTTACTATGCAATAATCACTTGACAAATTAAGGAAGGAGTTCATCCCCTTGGTACCAATATCAGAGACAGGATCCTGGGCTGGTGACCAGAGCTATGAGTTTGTCTTACCTGCATATTTTTCTTGATACCGAGATATGGACCTGAAAGCAGTCTGCGCGGGCAGCCTTCCATGGGTTGGCAGTTCCACACAGATCTATAGGACCTGATACAGGTGTAGGTAGCATTGCATGCAGCTCTCTCTCCTCATAGGATTTAGACAGACCCAGAACGTTTGTCCTAGTAACATGTGGATGACCTCAAATTACTACTCCTCCTCTCTCAGAGAAAACATTGAGGGACTTCCATGGACAAATAGGACATTTGCATTTTTGCATCTCTCTCTAGTGATGATGGAAGAAGGCAGGTGATGACAAAGTACTGTTGTGACATGTTTCCATTTCTAATTCCATTAGGTTCCAGATCATACACCTAAAAATACATATACAGAGTCAGATTCCAAAGCAGGCTACCAAGAACAAAGAAAAATTTAAGGAGGAGCAAGTGATTTTTTCTCATAGAAGGTGGAATGGGCAAATGGAAAGGAATGGACTTGGAATAAAAAATGCTTGTTTTAAAAACAATAATGCAGAGCTTCCAGGTTGGTGAACATGTGGGGATTTGGGAGAGTGGCACACCTAGGGAGGGTGTGGAAACTCTGAGCACTTCCCCCCTCAAACCTGCCAAGCCCCCATCCCCAACCCACCCACCCCCGGCCTCTCTTCCACCTGGCTGTTCTTGAGTTATATCCTTCTATAATAAACTAGTGATATATATTTTATGCTCTTGAAGGCCTCAAAATCAAAGAAGCCTAAGTCTATTTTATATGTGACAGAACTGAGCCTTCTAGGATATTTCTATATCCCCAAGAAAATCTACAACTGTCAGATTCCAGAAATTCAAGCTACACTGATTCAGAGGATGAATCTCAAGAAGGCATCTTCTTCTGCAATATGATGGGTAGTAAAAAAAAAAAAAAAAAAAAAAAGCAGTGTTCCTTTTATATTTCACCCAGCAAGGTATGGGTGGATCATCTCTCTGCATCATTACCAACATTTGGCAGTGATTCCTCATTTCCCACTTCCCATCCACATTCCTGCTCACTGCCATCCACAAGATATAACATACCTTTATCCTAGAAGAGTCAACAGTGCTTACATGATCTACCCTTTCAGACCCGAAGTGAGATCCAGTGAGACCCAGGGATTTATGGGTCTCCAAGGCTCTGGAGGAGACCTGTCTCTCTTCCCATCCTCTAAAGCCCGACAGTCTGAAGGAGGCTCCTGATGTTGATATAACTAGTACTCCTGGGAAGCCTCAGAGTTTTCCATTCATCTTCCAATGCCACCACAGCAACCTCATCAAGCACATCAGGTGTGGGATCCAATAGCCAAGAAGAACTAAAATGCACTTCATAGTCTCTGAAACACAAGAATGTGCCCATAGATAATAGAGGAGTAGATTCATTGGTGTCAAGTTCATGCTACTCAGATATCAAATGAATGAACCAATGATAAAGGCAGATATGTTAAAGATTATCATCAAAGATAATGAAGACCTCTTCACTGAGATCTCCCTGGGAGCCTCTGAGTACATGGAGGTGATCTTTGGCCTTGATGTGAAGGAAGTAGATCTCAGCAACCACTGCTATGACCTCCTCATCAACCTGGGCCTCCCATATGATAGGGTGCTGCATGGTGAAAAAGGAAGGCCTGAGACCAGCATCCTGATATTTACCCAGGATATGATCTTCATGAAGGACAACTGTGTGTCACTGAAGAGGAAGTCTAGGAAATTCTGAATTTGATGAGGATGTATTCTGAGAGGAAGCATTTTGTCTTTGGAGGGCCCAGGGAGCTCATCACCAAAGATTTCATGAAGGAAAAGTACCTAGAATAACAATAGACAGTTCCCCAATGCCCCAGTTGGAATTTCTATGGGGCCCAAGAGCCCATACTGAAACCACCAAGATGCAAATCCTAGAGTTTCTGGCCAGAGTTCATGGTTTACTAATCCAAATTCTTTCACATGTCAGTCTGAGGAGATTCTGCAAGATAAAGAAGAGAAAGTCTGAGCCACAGTTTCAGCTGAGGCTGTATCTACTTCCAAGTCCACTGCACATTCTAATGCCAAGTCCACTCATCGTCTTGCCCCTAGTGAAGCCAGAAACAGATTCTTCATTTTGTTTGAAAAGGTCAGTTAAAGATCATAAAATTTAGGTCTGAGGTAGGGCAGAAAGGAAAACAATGAATATTCCTCTATCTCCTATTTTAAATGTTTTAAATGTGTAACTTGAAAAAAAATTTTTATTGGAAATATATACTTTTTATTTTTTGATATATTATTCAAATATTGTTTCTTTCAATGTAGGTTCAATTAGTTTCAAATTCTCCAAGATTATGAATGATATTAGACTCACGTTTACTACTGTAAGAGTTTAGTTTTGTAAAAGAAATTGTGAAACCATCCACCTTATTTTGTCATCCAGAATGCAAATATGGCATTGCTATAGGCATTTCTTTGGAACTGTGAAAGAAATCTGCTTTGAGATAGTTGGGATCAAGAGAAAAAGAGAGAAGAAAATCTAAAAGATGCTCGTATCTTGACTTCCCTATCTTTTTTATTTCTTATTCCTTAAAGTTAAAAAATACATACATGGAGTTGCTTAGCTCTTTCAAGAATGTATGAGAAATAGATCTTAATAAACTGAACTCACACTTACTGGGAAACACACACACACACACACAGAATTTTAAATTTCTCTTATATAAACCTTAACAAACCATTGGAAATACAGCCATGAAAAGACATTGGGTTAAAATAAACACAGCAAGTTTTCCTGGTTTAGTAAATAAACTAGAAGTTAACTTTCTTCCATGGTACAGCTATTTAGGTGGAATGCATTTTAATAATACCAGATGGTACCATTTATGCCTACACCTTAGCAAGTATACCTAGCCATTTTCATATAGCATTCATTTTCAAAGAGCAAGGAGAAAATAAACTAGTAGCTAAAAGCAGAAGAGAAAGCTGTTGGATTCAATGAGTTTTGCATTTGAATAGTTGGTGTGAATCTTTGACTTTAAGTGTGTACTCAAGGAACATGAAAAGATTCCTATCTTAATTAAAGTTATCTAAGGTTGCCAAAAATATTTTTTTTCTCTTTAAAGCCCAGAAATGCTATGCAAAATTTTCATTTGAATTACAGGCAAAATTTCAAAAGCAGTTTGCTTTAAAAAAAAAAAAAAAAAAAACAATCACCAATCTCTTCCTCCAATCTGCAGAGGAATAAAATGTAAAGACTTCTCTGAACCTTCAGGATACATGGGTGGCCCAGTCAGTCAAGTGTCTGCCTTCAGCTCAGGTCATGAGCTCAGGGTCCTGCAATCCAGTCCCAGGTGGGCTGCCTGCTCAGCCGGTAGTCTGCTTCTCCCTCTCCTCCCCACTCATGCTCTCTCTCTTGCTATCTCAGTCTTTCTCGCTCAAATAAATAAATACATAGATAAATAAATAAATGTGTTTTTTTAAAAGACTCTCTTAATTTTCATCTTTATTATCAATAATGACTGTACCCTGCAGGATTTGAATTGTTTCCATTCGATCCTTGAAATGAGGTTGCAAATGTAAATAACCTATATTTACTTATTTCTCTCACTAGATCATGAGCCCTTTGAGGGCAGGCTAGTTATTCTAGCCATGACTGCATTCAGTACTCAAGATCAGGCATCCAGCAGGCGGGCAACCTACTTCCTGGTTTTGTCAGTGCATACACAGCTGTTCATGTTGAGAAATATTATATTTATATAAAATACATGTATTATTTTATATATTATATAAATTATTTTATATTTACATAAAATATATTTATATCATAAAACCTCTTCCATATATTCTAGAACTGTATATAAGTATTTAATATTTAACATATAGCATTCATTTGAATCAGACCAAGTACCTAAAATGCACTTCATCCCCTGCAATTCTTGGTGCTGACTGAGATTTGCAGATGTCCAGAAGTAGCTTTCTATGGGAAGCAGGAGAGGCAGGAGCTGCTACCAACTGGAAAGGAGGGCTGTGCACCTGGAGGAGGAGCTGAAGATTGTCATGGAAACATGTATACACACCCGGATGCTTTAAGTCTAGTGGGTCCACACCACACAACTGAATATAGTTTCCATACACAGAGGACACCTGATCTACCTATCATTCAGTGCACCTTGTAGAAGAATCATTCGTTATTTCAAAACAACCTGGAACTAGGCAGACTAGGCTTATAAAATAAGATCCTGCCCTTAGGGGCTTATGTCCTAGGAAACTGGTAGTTTGGGGCAGAATTTAAGAAGCCCACCCCCCAAACCAGATGAAAAAAACAACAAACATAGTAATGAACAGTCAGCACTGCCAATAGGAAAGGGTCCCAAACTCAGACCCTACATTTTGAGAAATATTATCTTAAACCAGAACCATTTGGAACAAAGTGAAAAAAAATGCCAGGAATCAACATGCTGTTTAGCCTCTTGAGTAAACAGCATGGAAGAAAGAAACTGCTGAAGAAAGCCGACAAAATTCTGAGAAACAAACAAAACAAACTATTAACCCGACTTTGAGGGACCAGGCGGTCAGTGTGGCAATCCATGAGGAAAAACAAAAACACCCCAAGACGAATCTTTCTTGACTACAATCAGTGAACAGAGACTGAGGCCAGGCTGAGAAAATCACACAGTCTGCTCTTTAAAAATTTCTACCAGCAGAAGAAAGGCAAAGAGGGTGTAAGGAAAAATGTTTCAAGGGTAACGATCTTGACATCCCATACAAGCTTGACCAGATGGGGGAAAAATGAGAGTAAGGGCGAGCTGGAGGCTGTGGAGTCAGTGCATCAGATTGGAAAGAGAGCCCTTCCTGGAAAAAATACAGCATCCAACGTGTCAAGTGACCTCCGTGTGCCTTTGGAACATAACTTTAGGCTGAAAGAACAGACTGGATATCGCTGCCCACGCCTGAGGCTCCTTCCTTCCCCAGGCCTTCAGACCTTGGTATGGATGCTAACAACTAGAAAAAAATTAATGAAGTCTATCTTACCATAACAATGAATTATTTTTTAGGTAGTTTAAATTCTTCTCATCTGTTAGAGCATTTACGTGTCATAGAAATCAGCCATTTCAGAACTGTTGAAGTCTGTAACTTTCACAAAATGCTTATTATTTGGCCGTATTTTACAAACCCATTAAAGAAAAAAGATGACATCTCAACTGTATTAATGGGAATTGCTAACACTTCATTAATGATGCCTAAATGCAATGATCATTTACTGAACAGAAGTATGAGAAATTTTTATCTCAAAATTCATTACGGTTTTGTCATAAGTTTATGTTGACTAATTGTATACTTATTATTACACAAAGTCTATTTCTGTGGTACAAAAAGCTGTTTTACAATTATAAGCAATCTAATAAATGCATCTGAGTAATTTGATGGTAATATAAGCATCCAGCGATTAGTCTCTTAATCAGGCTCATTGCTTCGTTGCAGTAAGAAACATAACTGTTCAGAAATAGAGAGTTTTTTACACCCATGGTTACAAACTTTTTCAGACAACCACAGGTTGAATCTTTCTACTTGTAGCTCAATAAAAGCAAAGTTAAGTTGCTTTATTAATTGAAACAAGGATTCCAGCAGCCAGGGGTTATGATTGGAGAGTTTTATTAACTCTCCATTTCTCTACATTGTCAAGGGTATTCATTTAATTCTATTGCGTTCGAGTGCATGAAACCAACACAAGGGAACATTTTCTCTTGTTTTTTCATATTTCTCTCTTCCAGCGATGGAGAACGTTGTTTGTTGGTACTCTGTAACTCTCCATTCTGGCAATTATTAAATCTCAAAAGTTAAGTCAAATCTGATGCTCCAAGTACTCATTAATTCAAATTGAAATGTTTCATGTTGGGGTGGCTTCTTGTTCTTTATATTACTATTAGTGTATGTGTGTGTGTGTGTGTATGAGAGATAGAGAAAGAGAGAGAGAGGAAAGAGCAGCCCTTTATAGAACATCTGAAAACTGGAGAGTTGCTTAGACTCTGAAAATAAATTTCAAATTCTATGAAGTCATGGAAAAGGTCAGTATGTGTGTATGTTAATATGGAAAGATCTTTCAGACATACTGTTAAGAAAGCAAGTTGCAAAATGTATTATATCTTCCTGTTTGGATTTTAGTATCTTTAAAGAATATGGATCCCCTTGTATTAACTACCTGCTTCTACCTACTGGAAGGATAGATCCAGAACTCCTACTGGCAAAAGGACTGGAAATCAGCAGCATAAATATGATTCAACTCTCATCCCTGACACCCAGTCTCTCTGGGCCTTTCTACCCCCTCTCCCCTCCTTGTCAGTTTCTTTTACTTTTCCACTTACTATCCCTAAATGCTAAATGTTAGTAAGCCGCAGAACCTGTGCTAAGCTCCCTTCTCTTCACTCTCCATTAATGACCTCATTCGGGACCATGGTTTTCAATATCCTCAAGTGTCTCCAACTCTCAAGTCAAAATTTCTATTCCTTATATCTTCCAGAAAATTTTGAATCGTATAGCAAATAGGTCACTTAATGTAATCACATGATTACATTAAGTGTAATGTAATGTAATCATTACATTAATCTAATGGCATTTTAAACTTAATTTGACCAAAAAAAAGGGGGGGCACCTGGGTGGCTCAGTGGGTTAAGCCACTGCCTTCAGCTCAGGGCATGATCTCAGGGTCCTGGGATCGAGTCCCGCATCAGGCTCTCTGCTCAACAGGGAGCCTGCTTCTCTCTCTCTCTCTCTGACTACTTGTGATCTTTCTCTGTCAAATAAATAAATAAAATCTTAATAGAACTCTTGTTTTTATCATTGACTCTTCTCTAGTTGAACAAATTAAACTATTCCCCCAGTTACTGAAGCCAAAATTCAGGAATTATCCTTGATCTCTCTTTTAATTATACCCAATATTCAATTTATCAAGGACTCCTTCTAGTTTTATCTTTAAAACTTCCTGTCCAGGGGCACCTGGGTGGCTCAGTTGGTTAAGTAACTGCCTTCTGCTCAGGTCATGATCCTGGAGCCCCCGGATTGAGTTCCACATCGGGCTCTATGATTGCCCGGGAGTCTGTTTCTCCCAATGACCTCTCTCCTCTCATGCTCTCTCTCTCTCATTCTCTCTCTCAATCCCTCAAATAAATAAATAAAATCTTAAAAAAAAAAAAAAAACACCTTCCTGTCCTGTCCACATCCATTTTCTTCCATCTCTTTAACTAGAGTTTATACATAAGCAACTGTCGTATCTCATGTGAACTTATAAGACTCCTTGCTCCAGCTCATTTCCCTACAGTCCATGTCTCCCATGCTACCCAAAGTGACCCAACTTTTTCTCTTTCTCAGCTTATCACACCTCCGAAGGCTTCCCCGTCATTTCTGGAACAAATCCTTCCTTCTTATACTGGCTGGAAATCTCTACAGGCCTGGGTCCTGCCTCACTCTATGACCTCATCTTCATCGGTCTGACCCCTTTTCCTCTCAGTCCCATTCACACTGGCTTTCTTCTGTTTCCTCAAATAGACTGAGCACATTTCTACTCTTGCACCTTTCCTTTAGCTGTTTCTTATATCCAAAATCTTCTTTTTTCTTGATTCAAACCTATAACAGACACTAATACTCAGAAGCTGCCACTAACAAAAGCCTAAAATATCCTATTAAATTTAGCAGTTTGATGGCAAGAACAGAGGACACTAAAAATCTGGTGACTCTTGCTACGCCACAGCAAAACTTTTTGGTAACAGTGTCTCCTGTGATAATTTAGAAGACAAATCATATGCCTATCATGCCAACAACTCTAAGAGAAGCAGGAAGGAAGAAAAAAAAAAAAAAAGCTAGGACATCACTATGCATTTGTAGCTCCTTGCCACTTTTTGACAAGTTATTACAGGAGAGATAAGATCAGGCAAGGACTGGCCAGTTTGCAAGAGGTAAAGGGATAGAGTATCTATGGGTCTGGGTCTTGATGAGGTTGGAAAGTGTCTACAAACCCCAAACAACAAAAGATGAGATTGGTTTTGCTCATATCCTTTTTCAAAAACCTTATGTGAATCCAAGGAGATAAAACAATGATTGATTCTCAACTGAACAGAGTGTAGCCCCCAGGGAATAGTTGGCGATGTCTAGAAACACTTTGGGTTCTTGTAACTGAGAGACAGGGAACCACCAGCATCTACTGAATAGAGTCCGGGGATGTTGCTGAACATCTTTCAATGCATAAGACAACCCATCAAGTACGGACCTCACCAAAACCTGAAACCATGAAACTTACAAAAAACATAGTGAAAAAGTTCCTTGACTTTGGTCTTGGCCATGATTTTGTGGATATGACACACAAAGCACAAGCAACAAAGCAAAAATAAACAGGGGGGACTACATTAAACTAAAAAGCTTCTGCACAGCAAAACACTCAACAAAATGAAAAGGCAACCTACAGAAAATGAGAAAATATTTGTAAACCACATATCTGATAAGAGGTTAATATCCAAAAGTAACTCACATGACTCAATAGCAAAATCACCACCATCATCATCATCATCATCTTCATCTAATTAAAAATGAGGAAAGAAAGGGTCTGGGTGGCTCAGTCATTTGAGGGTTTGACTGTTGATTTCAGCTCAAGTCATGGTCTCAGGGTTGTGAGATCAAACTCTCAGTCAGGCTCTGTGCTCAGCTCAGAATTTGCTTGAGGTTCTCTATCTCCCTCTCCCTTTGCCCCTGCCCTGCTCCACATGCTCTCGAAATAAATAAATAATAAAAAAAAATTTTTAAGTGGGCAAAGGATCTGAATAGACATTTTTCCAGAAAGGATATTCTAGGGATGCCTGTGTGGCTCAGTCATTTGAGCATCTGCCTTTGGTTTAGGTCATGATCTCTGGGCCCTGGGATGGAGCCCCAAGTTGGGCTCCCTGCTCAGCAGGGAGTCTCCTTCTTCCTCTCCCTTTGTGCTCTCCTCCTCTTCCTCTGTGCTCTCCTTCTCAAGCTATAATAAAACATTATTGATCACAGTAATTTATAAATTACTTAAGTCTTCCTCAATTTTATTCTTCTTTCCCAAGGTGTATAATTTCCCGACTTAAAAACTAGTCAAGGGGATATACAGTAGCACAGACAGACATAAAAATAAGAGGAATTATAATATTTACAAAAAAAAAATAGCAAGCAGAGATGATAAGGAAAAGAATCATAGGAAGAGCACAACATTATCAGGCATTTATTTTACTTCTAAAATTTATCAAACTATTGGGTTCAGAATGTCCAGAGAAATAACTTTGTTTCTCTCACCTGTCCTAAGTCAATGTAGAGAACATCAAGAATCAGCATATTTTTCCATAGTCTCTCTTTACATTTTATTGTCAAGGACAAAATGGATAATAAATGCATACTGATAAATATTCTGACTAATATGTATTTACATAACACGTTTATAAATAGTTACAAATCACTGAACGTCACCACAGGACATGCTGAAATTCTCACACTTTTATAAAGTGAGAAAAAGTTGTTAAAATAAAAATGGGCCACTGGAGTAACCTAAAAGTAACTGATGGCAATAAAGGGCTTACCCCCTGAAACTAGACCAGCAGAGTTGGCTTTGGACATAGCTTGTACTGGAAGTGAAGATGGGTATAGAAGTCTAGAGAACAAAGTCTAGAGAAGAGGTCTAGAGAAGAAGATTAATCTGAGTGGAAACTGGCTTTAGTAATTCTTTACTGCTTTGAATAGAAAACTAATAAAATGCTTGAGAAAGCTTTGACAAATCTTCGTTAGATAAAATGCAATTGTTTGCCCCTCAAAACTTAATCCTTTACCTGTTTGAATACCTGAGGGATGAAAGTGGAGATTGTCAGATTTTGCATCCTATGCTAATGCACTAAGTTTCTATTGCTAAGTAACTAATTACTGCAACGCAAAAACTCTAGCCAGGGCTGAGCTCTCATCTAGAGGTCCAACTAGGGAAAGATCCATTTTCCCACTCATGTGGTTGTTGGAAGCATTCACTCCCTTGCAGCTACAGAGACTTGTTTAAAAACACCAAGTGACAAACCATGAAAGACATGGACTCTGAGAAACAAACTGAGGGTTTTGGAGGGGAGGGGGTTGGGGGGCTTGGGTGAGCCTGGTGGTGGGTATTATGGAGGGCACAGATTACATGGAGCATTGGGTGTGGTGCATAACCAATGAATTTTGGAACACTGAAAAGAAATAAAATAAAAATAAAATGAAATGGAAAAAATAATAAAGTAAATTAAAATAAAATGGAAAAATATCCCTTAAAAAAAACTATGGTTAAAAAAAAAACAGCAAGTGAAGAGAAGGATAAAGTCTACTGGGAAGACAGGATCTAGTATAATGTAACAAAATTATTATAGTGACATCCCATTATCTTTACCAAATTCTATTGTTAGAATCAAGTCATAGGTCCTGCAAGAAAAAGTATTAACACCAGGAAATGGGGATCGTGGAGACCACCTTAGAGTCTGTTTGCCACGGTCTACCCTCTGGCAATCAATTATTCACATCTCTTCCACATACAACATTTTCTCTTTGTCAGCTTCCCAAGAGTCTCATTGCATTAAAGCCAGAACACAAGGTCCAAACTCTCCACATCTAAAACAGATCCAGGTGCAGATTAGGCTCCTGGGTGTAATCTACTAAGTGCAGTTCCTGAGAAACAATTCTTCTCCATATGTAGATCTGTGAAACTAAAGGTATCTGTCCCGACGTACCCAGCAGGCAATAGTGGGATAGGTGAAGGAGAACAGCTATGGACATTCCAGCTCATAGAGTGGGGAAAAGGAAGGTAAAAAAGTGTTACCAGCCCATAGCAGTTCAAAAGTCAGTCTAGCCAAGCAAATGCTGAGAGTTCCTTTATTAAGTTTCAATAATTCTCCATGGCTCTCAGCCCAGTCATCTGGGATCTGGTTCTGCCCTTTGAATCATCTTTCCTTTTTCATAAAAGATAGAAATGTTTACAGCCAAGTAGTTTCATCAGCCTTCTTGCTGACAGGAGAATGTTGTTGGGGGTCCAACAGCCTCCTTTCATTCTGTTCTCTTTCCACAAGAAATGGACGTGTTTCTGCTGAAATAATTTTCTCAAACATTTCAGTGTGTCTCCCATGGATTTCAATGGACTCACTCCATGAGATGAAAGCCACACCCACAGACCTTTCCAAGATAATCTTTTTTCCTATCTTTGGCTCCCACTGAGATGCTTGAAGAACAACAAAATGAAGCTTCCTAGTGTCCCTAGGGTTTCATGGAGACATCTGTCAGGAAATCCTTCATCTCTTGAAAAGAACTTTGTGTGATGGAATACTCTGACCTTTTGACCTTTCTGAAGATTAAACAAATGGTTGTACCATCCTGTCCTCAGCTTTGTCTCTAGATCACATTGCCTTAACTCTAGCATCTCTCATCATCTGCAGAGACAGAGAATTTTCAAAATCATCAGGTCCTGGTCCCCTGATGTTTAACAGTTCTTTCCACAATCTCTCTCTTCTCACACATTTTCCTGTAAGTGCCTTCAGCACTTGGCTTGGAAATATCTTCAGCTATGGTTCTGCTTTCCACAAAACTGCCAGAAACAATTTTTCTAACTTAGTGCTGTGTCATAAGGAGAATCCGTTGTCCTCCATTTTTCAGTAACATGCTCCTCACTGCCTTCTGGATCCTCTGACAGGGTCCTTAAAGCCCAGGTTTCTACTAACAACAAGTCTGAAGCAAATTAGGTGTTCTCTAGTATGACACTTAAAATTACTATAGATTCCACATACTGTCTGGTTTCCAAGCCCCTCCTACATTTTTAGGTATTTGCTATAGCAACACCCCAGTTCCAGATGCTAAAATCTGTGTTGCTATTGTTGCATACCTAATCACCACAAACCTAATGGCTTAAAACAACACACACTTCTTATCATGTAGTTTCTGTGAGCCAGAGGTGTGGTCATGACTTGGTCTTCTGCTTAGAATCTCACAGGCTATTATCAAGATGCTGACTAGGGTGACAAGCTCTTTTTTTTTCTTTTTCTTTTTTAAATCACCCAGTGCTCATCACAACAAATGCACTCCTTAATCCCCACCACCTACTGGGTGACTCTCTTGTCTGAAGGCTCAGATAGGGGGCGGGGGTTCTTCCCTGCTCATGTGGTTGTTGGCAGCATTCTGTTCCGTGTGGTTATAACATTCATGGCACTTATTTCTTCAGAACCATCCAGGTAAGAAAAAGAGTGAGTCTTCTAGCAAGATGTAGTATTACAGGATATAATGCAATCATGAGACTGACATACAGTCACCTGTGCCATGTTCTGCTGGTTAAAATCAAATCACAGTTTCTATCCACATTTAAGGGGAAAGGCTTACATGCAAACACCAGGAGACAGGGTTCAGACACCTCAGATCTTTCACTCTTTTCTGAAAGTCAATGATCCTTTTCCCTACTTCTCCCTCATATCCTATTTTTCCACTAAATGAGAGCATTAGAAATCCCTCATCTCTGAGACCATTTCTTCTGTATCCTGTTTCTTCAAACTGGAATGTTTTGGTCCAGTTCTAACTGTTGGCGCATGCCTGTGTTGCTTAAGCTCCTTAATACTCTGGAGTGGAAGTCAGCTCTATCCTCAACTCAGCTGCCTGTGCAAATATTGGGTTCTACTCTACCTACACAGATTCTTTTTATCTTCGGACTTAGCAGAAAATACAACTTTGACCCATCTGCTATATGAAAGCTATCTATGGGAGGCTATAGGAAAGATAAGATAGAATCTGGGTTCTTCTAATTACATTTTGTTATCTGCTTGGTATACAGTGATGAACCAGACATGGCCTCTGTCCTGAGTGACTGACAATCTAGTGAGGGAGACAGATATAAGCAGATAACGGCCAAACGTCTATAATGTGCTATAGAAAAGATATTCAAGCAAAGGCCTTCTGAATTGATGAAATTAAAAGTTTGCTGTGTCTGAATCAGATGCGAAGTGCATAAAGGTTAAGTTAAAAAAATAAAGCGAGGAGAATTAAAGGTGGGTGACCAGTTACCAGCTTTTAATTTTTCAAGTTAAAAGAAAACTGGGTCTTCTACTGCAGGCAGTAAAGAGCCACCAAATATTATTTTATATGAAAGTAAAACACTTTTTTTTTTAAGTAGGCTCATGCCCAGCATGGAGCCCAACATGGAGCTTGATCTCATGACCCTGAGATCAAGACCTGAGCTGAGATCAAGAGTTGGACGTTTAACTCACTGAGCCACCAGGTGCCCATAAAGCAATTTTAATACCATTTGGGGAAGATAACTCTGGTAGAAGACTATCAAAAGCTAATACAGTAGTCCAGATGTGGAAATAAAGAGGGAATCCACTCAAGAAGCATTTTAAAGGTTTGACTAACAGGTAATAGTCTCTGGATGAAGGAGAGGAGAGTCTGAAATAATTCTGAACTGCATCGCGTAGGTAAATTCCTGAAAGATGGAACTATGGATCAAGATCAGGAACAGAGGAAGAGATGCAGACTTGAGGACAAAGGGTCAGGAAAGTGGAATCTTATGTGAAATTGGATATAGTATCAGTGTCTGTCTTCAAGCTACTTAAACCATTCTCTGCTTAACCCACAAAGAAGTTTTCTCTCCAAGATAGGTTTTAGGAGATCTAGGAAGTAAAGGATAGAAACCAAGTGATATTCATTCATGTTCCAAGGGATGAAAGCTTTGCTATTCTGACACCCATAACATGGTTTTCCTAACCGGTAAGGCAAAAAAAAAAAAATGCCATGACCTCCCTCATAAACAGTTCTGTGTTTGGATCTCTGTGTTTAAGTGTCTTCTGGACATATGAAGATGTTGTCAAAAATCAAAATAATGGCTTTTTGTTAATTACTTCTTATGTACAGTGACCATGAGGTCTCTCGTGGAAGCTTAATTTCATAGAGGAAACAGGTTGAAAATACAGCTTAGTTCAGAGGGAAATGATGCATCTTACCTCATACTGCATGAGAATATGCCATTCTTAAAAATACTGGTGTGTGGAAGAAAGTTTCATATCCACAACCAATGCTAGAGTAATCCTGGAAAGAAGTGGAGAATACAATTTACACACTATGAAATAGAAATTTTATTATTAAAGCATTAAAACAACATTGCAGAACATTTGAAAAATAGAGAGGGAAATACGTTATCTCACTATCCTTAATTTACAACCTATTTTATATGTTCTCTTTTGGTCTTCTGTACATAATTGCATATAGTTAATAATAGCCTACATTCTGTTTCATATTTTCACTTAACATTCTATCTAAGGCATTTCTGTGTTGCCATGTGAGGTTCATTATCATTTCTACTAGTCTCACAATCTTCCAACAAGTAGATCTACCCTAATTTACCTAGTATGATATTATTGCTGGCTTTTTTTTCTTCCAGCATTTTTGCCATTATAGATAATACTGTAATGAACATCTTCCTCAACAAGGCTTTCCCCTTAGTTTAGTTTTGCAAGATAAATTGGCTTGCTAGTTAAAATCCTATGGCTCTTGATTTATACTGCCTCACTGTCCTTCAGGAGGTTTTCATTATTCATCTTCCCACCTGCATAGTATAAAAATACCATTTTTCTTTTTTTTTTTTAGATTTTATTTATTTATTTGACAGGCAGATATCACAAGTAGGCAGAGAAGCAGGCAGAGAGAGAGGGTGAAGCAGGCTCCCTGCCAAGCAGAGACCCCGATGTGGGGTTGGATCCCAGGACCCTGGGATCATGACCTGAGCTGAAGGCAGAGGCTTTAACCCACTGAACCACCCAGGTGCCCCAAAATACCATTTTTTATTACACCTTCTCCATCATTTCCTTTAACTCATCTGAGTGAAAACAACTTATTTTGCCTTTTAGCTTGCATTTTCTGATTACTAGCAACCACAAACATGTTCTCTGTCTCCTAAATTGTCCTACTTCTTTGGTGACATTTAGGTTTGCCAATTATACTGGGGTCCTGCTTTTTCCCTTATAACTGAATGCGCTCTTTATATGTCATCTTGAGCTCTGAATATTTACAATAAAACACTTTTCTCTGTTGTTTCTTTGGTGCCACAATTTTTCAGAGCAATGTAATGAATTGTCAAATAGAAAAATTAATTGGGACACATCTAACGATATTTTTATACCCTAATAGCATTAGCACAATTAGTTCTTTATTTTAAATCACCGCTCTTACTTTTCTTGACAGGACCCTACAAGACTACTCCCAGGACTTTTGCTATCCTTTAGAGCTGATTTATGCCATCATTTCAAATGCATTTCCCGTAACTGCCCTCAGTTTTTAAAAACAAGGTGAAAACCCGAGAGGCTGTAAAGGGAGCTATAACATTAGTTACACATTAATATAAATCAATCCACATCCTTAGAGATTATAACTTTTAAAATACATTTTAAAAGACACATAGAGAATTACAATGATTATCCTCCGAAAACAAATGCATCACACAGAAAATTTTATGAAAATGAAAAATAAGCATTTATTTTAGGTTGTAAGCAAATACTATCTTCAGTGTCTGTCTGAGAGTGATCATCACCCCTGGGACACAGCACAACTCCAAGGTGATAGGGGAGGATTGTAGATTCTAGAGCTGGAAAATCTGAGTTCAAATCCTAGCTTTGCCAATTAGAAGTAACTGAGTGAAACTGACCTTCTTAATCCAGATCTGTTTCTCATCTATTAAATATAACAATAGCTTCCTCTATGCTCCACACAGGGAGATTTGAGTACTTTATCCCACTTTCTTGTAACATCACTATAAGGCAGGAAATAAAGATTCCATTTCACCAGGAGATCTCTGACTTCTCTACTGTTTTCCTGACTTCCCTATTTAAACAGCAATCTTCCCTACACTCCACACTTTATCCTCCTTCATTGTTCTCCATTGCACAACATACCATCTTACCACTTACCAATTTGTCTGATGCTTATGGTCTGTGTTTTGCCACTAGAAAGTAATCTTCAGAGCAGGGATTTTGCTTTTCTCACTGCTCTATCTTCAGCAACGAGTTATCTGTTGAAAGAACAAGCTGTGATACCACTCTTACCCCAGGGGTCTCCTATGACTTCCCTCTACTATTTATAGTTTCTTTTAAAAATCATTTAACAGGGACACCTGGGTGGCTCAGTCAGTTAAACATCTGCCTTAGGCTCAGGTCATGATCCCAGGATCCTGGGATTGAGCCCCACATCAGGCTCCTTGCTTGGCAGGGAGCCTACTTTCCCCTCTTCCTCTGCTGCTCCCTCTGCTTATGCTCTCTCGCTCTGTCAAAAAATAATAATAATAATAATAATCTTGGGGCACCTGGGTGGTTCAGTGGGTTAAAGCCTCTGCTTTCAGCTCGGGTCATGATCCCAGAGTCCTGGAATCGAGCCCTGCATTGGGCTCTCTGCTCAGCGGGGAGCCTGCTTCCCCATCTCTCTCTGCCTGCCTCTCTGCCTACTTGTGATCTCTGTCTGTCAAATAAATAAATAAATACTCCTTTAAAAAAAAAACTTTAAAATAATAAAATAAAAATTAAAAAAATATTTAATAGACCAACGTGCATTCTACATAATATGACAAACCTATTTATTTTTCATTTGTTATTTAATCAGTAAATGAGAGAACATTGTTGACTGGGAAAACTTCAGCAATATGCTCGAATTCCTCCTGTACAGTTTTAAAATGCTGTTTTAGGCCTGAGTGTCCAATTTATTCTTCCCAATTTATTTGAAATTGAGACTACACGTTAAAATATCAAGACATGAGATTGTGCTTTTGGTAGAATCTTTGGACCAGATGGTGAATCTGGTGGAATTTTCCAAGCTGGACATCAAAGTCTGGGTCAGCCTGAATCTATGGGGCTCAAGAGTCTTCAAATCCAGTTTTTATATTATTCTGTACACATCTATTAAATGAGGCAACAGTTTTTATCTTATAAATCCATGTGGGAAAAAGAACCCTAAAAATACTTTTCTCTGTGGCTGACTAGAAATGACAGCTTTGGAAACAGAAAGCCAAATCACTTCCTACCTCCGCCACTTCTCCGCTGTGCGACTTCTAATGAAGTATTTACTCCCCTAAGCCTAAGTTTCCACATTTGTAAACGACCATAATACTATTTACCTCATGGGGTTGTGAGGACTGAACGGGATCCACAAGGGAAGTACGCAGCACGGTGCCTTATGTGTTGGACAAACTCAATAAATGAGCTTCTCTCCTCTGCTCCTTTCACTGTGAGGTAGTGTAAGGATTTCAGAGGAGGGAGTCTGCATCCTAGTTTTCTCCCTACCAGCTCTGTGACCTTGGGCATGTTCTAAATCACTCTGTGCTTCCACTAACCCATCTGTATGATGTCACTGGGGATAGTGCCAGTAGGTTTCTTGTGACGACTCGGCGAGAAAATTCCTGTGCAGTGCTTATGCTTTGCCTGATAGATGCTAATTACTCAGAGAGTTTAGTAGTAGGAGTAATAAGAGTATCAGTGTCCTTTATTCTTGCCATCACACTGCTAAATCAATAGGATATTTTAGGCTTTTGTTATGGCAACACTCCACTTCTGAGTATTAGTCTCTATTACAGGTTTGAATGACAAGGGAAAAAAAAACATGTTTTGGACAGAAGAAATAACTAATGGAAACAGTCGGAAGGGCTAATCTCTCCTTAAACTTGTGATATTCGACACATGTTTAATGTAAAACAAAAGAGAAAGTCTGTTCTTAACAAAAGTCTCTCATTTACATATTTGAGAGTGATATCATCACTTTAGGAAACACAGGAGATGCTGCGGTTGGTAGGATTTGTACCTTTCTTCTGCTCCAAATTCTTGACACAGGGTACATATGCCCTCTACAAGATGAAAAATATTTACTTAAAAAAAAAATGAGACAGCATAAAATATTCAGAAAAATGGTTTACGGTACTGCCTGATGCAAACTGAGCAATGTGTTGTGTCTCTGGCCTGAAGAATTTCATGTATTTTACATGATGGCATGTGTCGCTGCTGCAAACGCATTGACTGTCAGTCACCTTCAAATAAGTGCCCTGTGATAAAATCAGCACGTTACAGTCCTACAATTTCTCCTTGTTGAGAATTCTAAGCAACAGCTCCCCAGGCTTACCTTTGGGATGGAGGCAATTTTTACAGTGTTTAATTGCTATATGGCTTTCTTGTGGAGATTCAGGTTTGAGAGAGCCACTGCTGAATAAAAATATCTCACATACATCGGAAAGATAAAAGTGGTGTCAAAGTACTTAAGGTGTTTGGGGTTTGTTGTTGGTTTTTTTCTTTTTTAAGTAGCAACCCTAAGACTAAATTCAAATTATAGAACAGATTGTTCTTTCTGCCCCTTATCTAATGTCACCCAGGAAGTCAGGTTTCAGTTGCCTTAATCTCTTCAAGGCCTCTGAGAACAGACCAGTCCCAAGACTGTCAGAGAGAGTGGGAGCAAGCTCACATGCTCTGATCACACTTCCACAGATCCCTGCGCAGTGCAGTCCCAAGCCCTCACTGGTCTAGGAGTGCAGCAGTCTGAAATTGCAGTCACGTCCTTGCATGTTACAAACTGGCTTCCAGTTCCTTCTTGAAACAGCGACACGCACTTCTGTGGGAACAGCAGACGTAGAGGGTCCTGGGGCTGGCTCCAGTGGCCAGTCACCAAGAATTAATTCTTAAAATCTCAACCGCTGTTATTTTCAATATTTTTCAATGCTACAAGTTATAGGTCACAGCTTAAAAGTCTTTAAAGAATTATCCCCTACCAGAAAGAATATGTATTTCTTTCTGACACTACTGATTCTAAATAAGCTCTTATCATATCTAAACCGGGCTCTGTGGCAGAAGGTGCTGGACCAAACCAACCAGGCACAGCTAAGTGCCCTGATTCAACAATGGGGGATTAAACATGAAAAACAAAAAAGTCTTCCTTTTTTGTCTAGGGTCTAGGGTCTCCCTCTATGATATGGTATTGGATCAAGCAGGATATATGGAAGTCGGAAGAGAGTATGAGTCTTCTAGACAACTCCATCTGTTGCTGCAAAGCCCCATTGAGACACATCATAAAGAGTCAGGGACCCAGACTCAGCTCAGACCTCCAGGCCCAACTCAGGGAGCTTCTCTGATGGGAGTCACTCAAACACTCTGCGCCTCAATTTCCCCCCCGAATAAGATGAAATGAGCCAGGATGATCTCCTGAGATCCTTCTCATTGTTGATATTCTGTGTTTCTCTGACTTTACTGATACCTAAGCTCTGGGCAAGATTTTGGGGGCTTGACCCGGAAGTACTTAGAAGAGCAACAATTCACTTTTTCTGTCTACCCAAAACAAATGAGAGCATCACAGAAACAAAATAAGATTTAAAAGCAAATAATACAAAATAAAGTGTATTAATATCGACCACTGCTGACACTTAATACTTATAATAGTTTCTGAAGGTCACCAATCACCCCCTAGCTTCCTAAATCTCTTTTTCTCATTCATCTTTCTCCTTTATTTCCTTGAAAGGCTTAACCATCTTTATTTTGAGCTCATCTTTTGGGCAAGTGTCTCCTAGCCAGGGTCTTAGCCTTACTCTGATTCTCTTCACACCTTTGTGACTGTTTCTGATTTTAGCTTTTTCTTTTCTCCCATCTTTAACTACATATTTACCAGGAAGTTCTACTCCATTTTCCCTACTCTTCTTTCTGTATATGCGTTTGCATACTGTCTAACCCATTAGCCTACCTTTTTTTATGTTAAACATTCTCCTCTCTGTATCCAAAGTGTAAGTTTCTACCCTAATCACGTATGTCTAACTGTCCAGAGGGCAGATCTTTTTATATCCTGACACACATCTTTCTAATATGTCCACAATTTCATTTCCTTCTTCTCCATTTGCAAAGAAATATCCAGGCTAGATCATTCCTGCAGATCTTTCATATTCACTAAGAACACCACTCTTATCTCAAGCCTCTAAGCCTCAAAAGCTTTGGACATCTTTTTGTATTCTGCAGTGTTTAAGGGGAAGTCAGACTGTGTGTGCTCACATCTCAAGATGCCCACTTACTGGCTTTGTGACCTGGGCAAGTTATTCAACCTCTCTGTGACTCGATTTCCTCTTTTTGTAAAATGGGGATGATAAGAATACCTACCTCACAGGATAAGTGCAAGAGATAAAGTGGTTGCTCTGTTATAAAATGTATAGCACAACATCTTCCATGGGTTCTGTTCAGTAAAAAATAGATAACCAAGCAAACAAACAAACAAAACAAAACAAAAGTAGGTTCATGCCAGGAAAAACAACAAGCTGTGCAAGAAAGGAAATGTAACCATCACACACTATGTGTGGGATATCTGTGAATAATAATAACTATGTCCTAATTATGTTAATACTAAATATGGACTTAACTGAACACTGTGCAATCATTAACATTGGGAGGATGGAGAGAGGACGAGTATGTACAGAGTACATACAGCTAGCAGTGTGAGTATGTGTATGTGTGAGTATGTGTGTGTATGTGTGCGTATGTGTGAGTATGTGTATGTGTGAGTATGTGTGAGTATGTGTGAGTATGTGTGTGTGTGAGTATGTGTGTGTATGTGTGAGTATGTGTGAGTATGTGTATGTGTGAGTATGTGTGTGTATGTGTGCGTATGTGTGAGTATGTGTATGTGTGAGTATGTGTGAGTATGTGTGAGTATGTGTGTGTGTGAGTATGTGTGTGTATGTGTGAGTATGTGTGAGTATGTGTATGTGTGAGTATGTGTGAGTATGTGTGTGTATGTGTGAGTATGTGTGAGTACGTGTAAGATAATCTCTGTCTGAGAGAAGATTTGAGATAAGTCATCATCTTCAAGAGTGGAAAGCCAATATGAAATGCCTAGAACAGAAACATCAAAAAATAGTGCTATATGAATGTTATTGAGAAATACATTTGTAAAAGCTAGGAGAAAACCATTGAATTGAAAGACTTGGAGCAGGAATCCAGGTTGGGATGAGGTCGTATCCGAGGGCTACTCTTTGTTCCTTAAAAACCTTATAGTAGTAGTATTTGACTGAAACACTCTATCCCAATATTACTTTGATAAAAATAAAAAAACTTTAGAGTAATTCATTAAATCATGGATTATGTGTTTGGAAGTCATACAAATCCTGAGAAAATGTTGGTATTTGAAGAAGGTATCATTCGTACATTTTAATTTCCCACATAGAACCTGTAGCCTAAACTCAAAATATAAACTGATTCAGAAAATGATTAAAGGAGGGGTAGGGGGCACTTGGGTGGCTCAGTGGGTTAAAGCCTCTGCCTTCGGCTTGGGTCACGATCCCAGGGTCCTGGGATAGAGCCCCACATCGGGCTCTCTGCTCAGCGGGGAGCCTGCTTCCTCCTCTCTCTCTGCCTGTCTCTCTGCCTAAATGTGATCTCTGTCTGTCAAATAAATAAATAAAATCTTAAAAAAAAAAAAGAGGGGTGGGGATGGGATGTTGGGTGAGCCAAGGAGGACACATATTGCATGGAACACTGGGTGTGGTGCATAAACAATGAATTTTGGAACACTGAAAAGAAATTAAAAAAAAATTTTTTTTAATGGTTAGAAAAATTCATGATAAATTTATAGCCAAGACATTATTTAAAAAAAAAAATAGGGATGTCTGAGTGACAGCTTAGCCTCTTTAGGTATCATGAAAACAGCCATGAGCTCCAAAAAATATCCTTTATCATTGTTAGGAACAGAAGGCCAACTCGAAACCTGACCTGCAATCCAACAAGCAGGGTTTCTACACGTGTAGGTATTTATTCCAATGGTGGTCACGCCCAAGATGATTTTGGTAATACTGCCCAAAATAATCTTGGCAAATAATCTTTTCCATTTAAGCATGACACTTGTCATTTTAATTGTTTTATAGTCTCTCCATCAGATATCATTGCCACCAACATACTTGGAACAATATTTATGGAAACCAATTATTTGCAAATCATATTGAATCTCACTGATTAAAACTACAAATTGAGCACAGATTTTTAAAAAAATCCTCTAACATGTGCTGCCTAATAAATTTAGATGGGTTTGTTATTCTTCCCAAAAAAAACAATGAGATCAAAAAAACACGGTAATGGATAAAAATGAGGAATTCAAAATCTCTGCTTAATGATCTTTAGTAAGTAATGGTTTAGAAGATGATGTGTTAAAATGGTTAGGTGACGTTAGGATGGTGAGGAGGACTGGGAGAGACGTCACTGGAAAACGCCTTGGCACTGATTTCTGCTTTGTTATGGCTTGTTCCAATGACCTTCTGAATGCCAATCATATTGCAGATGCATGAAAACCCCATCCCTGCTATTGAGCTCTGAATGAGTGGGGGTGGCTCTCTGAGGAGGAGGAGAGCCAGTGAGATGCAAAGCCAAATGCTGGTTGGCAAAAGGAAGGGTATCATCATAGAAGATACACAGAAACAATTCTGCAAGTGCACATTCAAGCACTTGGCGTAGCTTTAGTTCTACCTCTTCAATATCTTCAAGAGGGAGAAAATAAGTTAATCAGAACAGTTATTCTGATCTGAACATGTGAATAAATGAAAATCATCTGGAACCAAAAAAAAGGTGAGCACTTCTAAAATCAACACTAGTAGTGCCAACACAGAAAATACAACAGGCTTTGATGAGACTTCTTTTCACACTTGGGTTACAAGGCATGCTGATGAGCTCGTTTCCACAGCCTGCCATGAAACAAGTTTGTCTGCTCAGATGTTTCTTTCCTCCAGTCTAAGAAACTGGGTTTTGAAGTATCACAATGAATTAAGAATCTTTTCTCACACTGCTTTCTTGCCTAAAAGTCACACCATCTTGGTTCTTGATTCTCCCCCTTCTCCACCAGTGAAACAGTACAAAAAGAACTCCAAATCTGCTTCTGTGATCCCCACATTAAAATGTACATGTGTTTTAAATTCAGGCTCCTATTTAAAAGGCTTCTCTCAAGGTTTAAAAGAATGAGATTCATTAAGAAGGTGATACATCCATACTTAATTCTCCAACCTGACTGCTCAATGAAATTGCCTGGGGAGTTTTAAAAGCGACTCACCCTGGGTCAGAGTACAGTAAGGGTATTCAAACTTTTCTGAGCTCCCCAGGACAGTCTCATGTGCACCCCTGGTGAGAAGTACTTCTCTGGAGAACTGGACACTACAAAGTTTATGTGTTTATCAACCTCACCGGGTTGTTCACTCCTAGAGCCGAGTGGATGGATTTGGTTTTTCTGTCTACTACCTTGATTTCTATTTTGTTCTAGTCTTTGCAAAGGTAAATCCAACAGAAGGATGCTGCATAAATCATTTAAGAAGGACCTACAAAAAATAGATCTGCTTCTCATCCAGTTTCACTGGTTTTTCTGAACTACGAACAAACAAATAAAAAACCCTGCTTTGTATCCATAACGGAACACTTCTTAGGTAATAATATTTTTTTTAAAACCTCAATAATGAAAATTATAATATATACTTTGGACTTTTTATTCCAGAAATTCAATTCTATTTTCAAAGATCATCTTATTGCTACCCAAAAGAAGACTCTTTGGCAACAAAGACAGAAATTACCAGTTGAATAAAGGAACCTGAGGGTCAGATACCTGGTGTATTTCTGGTTGCTTTAGAATGTCCAATCCTTCACTATAATATTCAACAACCTAAAATTGGAAGGGAAAGGGGAGTTTAATGGCTTGGTCATATAATTTTTGGAATTTTATTTTCACCCTTATAATTACATAGCACAGCCTTATCATAAGAGCAATGAAAAGTCAGGCACCTGGGTGGCTTAGTTGGTTGAGCGACTGCCTTCGGCTCAGGTCATGATCCCAGACTTCCAGGATCCACTGCACTGGGCTCCCAGCTCCTTGGGGAGTCTGCTTCTCCCTCTGACCTTCTCCTCTCTCATGCTCTCTATCACTCATTCTCTCTCAAATAAATAAATATAATCTTAAAAAAAAAAAAAAAAGGCAATGAAAAGTCACCAAAGCCTCTTTCATACAGGAATAACATGATTTCTCCATGGGAAAACTGGAAGAGGACCATGTAGAAAAACGAGTTCCATTTGGGGCTCCTGAATTTGAAATGTCTTCATGACATCCAACGACATGTGCCAATTAGTCAGCTGGTTGCTCTGTGAGAGGAGAGGAAATTTGTAGGTTTCTATAAAGAGAAGGTAACTTTAATTAAGGACAAGATGGAGGGCACTTGGGAAAGAGAAGAACGGGAAGCATGAGGAACTCCAATATTGTGGTCAGCTATGACAAGAGAGCAACAAAAGGGTGTGAGGAACCTGCAATAAATACACTTCTAACCCTATCTCTAGGCATACCTCTATTTTCTGTATAAAACCAGAAGTGGAATTTCTTTTACCTTTTTTTTTTTTTTTTTTAGATTTTATTTATTTATTTGAGAGACAGAGAGATTGAGAGAGAACAAGCATGAGCAAGGTGAAGGGCAGAGGTAGAAGCAGATTCCCTGATGAGCAGGAAGTCCAATGAGGGACTTCATCCAGGACCCTGGGATCATGACCTGAGCTAAAGGCAGCCGCTTAACTGACTGAACCACCCAGGTGCCTCCAGAAGTGGAATTTTCTAAAGAGCATTTAAAGCCTATTGATGCAGACTGACAGCTTTCCAGAAAGATCATACTAACTTTCTGACCCCTCACCAATGCTATGATCCTCGTCAACGTGGTTGGTAAAAACATCATTCCATTATCTCAGGCAACTGTTTGAAATCATTTGCATTAGGAAGCACACGTGATGTTCCTACACAAATGAGCCCGAAACTCTTAAATGCAGAACTGCATTTAGGATGGGACTATGTAGCCAATATCATAAATACACAATCAACTTGCTGAGTTAAAAGGAAATCAAAATTCCATCATCTGTTTTCACAAGTGTGTTTCTAACAAGCCCAAGTTCTGATGTCTGCTTCCTCCGCTGTGTGAAGGTCCCAAGACTGCTCAGCTGCTAAGTTCAGGCCGAGCCCCCCAACATCTTTCCTCTGGCGAGCACAACCAGGAGGCTGCTCAGGGAGACAGAAACTCAGTAGCACTGTTTCCAAATTTAGTGTGGAACTTCATAATCATCTTGTTAAGTGTTTTTAATACTGCTTGGAAAATGTACAAGCAAAGCCTAACATATTTTTGTCAATCAATCAGTATAAATTCAGATGAAAGTTTACTGATATGTACTGTATTTTCTGGTGACCCCAAGAATAATGCATCACACTCCTGAATATATTGTGATTAAGTAAAGCCTTCTGACTTCACTAATATTAACGTGACTAGATCAGGGTTTATTCCAACTGACATCTTCCTGGTATTACTATCTGTAATTATTTTTCTTAAAGGAGATTGCAATCTCTTGTATTTATATTTTTAACTGACCCCTTTTGGAATATTATAGACTACAGGGGCTTTTTTTTTTTTTTACAAGGACCATGTTTTTGGGGTTTTTTTTTTGCTTTTAAGATTTTATTTATTTATTTGACAGAGAGAGAGAGAGAGACAGCAAGAGAGGGAACACACGCAGGGGAAGCGGAGAGGGAGAAGCAGGCTTCCTGCTGAGCAGGGAGCCAGATGTGGGGCTCCATCCCAGGATGCTGGGATCATGACCTGAGCTGAAGGCAGATGCTTAAGGACTGAGCCACACAGGTCCCCACAAGGACCACGTTTTAAAATTAGTTATTGCTGTGTAAATTATCTGTGGATCCTGTCACTCTGTCCAGCTCCCAAATACTCCCCTTAAAAAGTTAACATGACTGTTTATGTAGAAATTAAGGCATCTCCAACCTTTACTCCATCAAGGTGGTTGCCTTGGCCTGTTTCGAACTTGGTCCAGTCACTGTATGTTGCTTCAAGTTCATACTTTCAGTACATACATTTGCTTCTGGTTGCTTTCTTCATAGAGTAGGTAAAGACTTCTGCTTGGATTTGAATCCCCCTACCACCCCCATGATCCCAGGAAGGTTCTTGAACCCTCAGGTGCCTCTGTTTCTTCATGCACATGAGGGAAAAATACTACCTTTTTCACATTGAGTAAGCACTCCAAGTGTTAATGATTATCTTTTTGTCTGGCTGTTTTTGCCATTGTGTGTTGCGTTGTTGCTACTGTTTATTTTGGGGTTTTTGGGGGGGGGATGGTGGAGAAGGTTGAGCAATGCACCACCTACAACGTCTTCTAGTTTACAGCATGACCACAGGAATAGTGACCCACTCTTTCTAAATTATCCGCCTTGCTAACTCAGAGGCTGGGATCTTGGTGCATCCTGGCTCACCAAAGCAAAAGCAAGGCTCATGTGACCCTCTGGCACTCATTTCCACGAGACTCCAAGTACACATACACTCAGAAGTCCTCTGAGTATACACACCAGTCAACATGTGAATCTCAGCATATAAAATTCAGTTCCCTGCTCCCAAAGAAACAGGAAAGCCACAGACTCTCCCCCATTGCTCTCCTCTCTCTCTCTCAGATACACACACACACACACACACACACACACACCACTTTCTGGTGGGACAATGAAGAGTGAATCTGAGGACAAGACTGAGGCTGGGAGGCCATTTGGAAAACGAATGCAACCATCCTTAGACATGTGAAGGGTGGGGTCAGGGCGGGAGACAGTAGGGAAACAGAAAAAGACATTTACAGCTGTTAGAAGCATGAACAGTAAGTACATTTTACATGTTTTTAATGTAGCTTCTCTAAAGCACGCAAGACATTGGGCTATAACCTCCAAGATCCACAGGGCAGGGAGGGCTTTGTGGGAACAAGAACCACCTAGCTGGCCCAGCCCACTTCCTTCACATCAACAGGAGGACGGGGAGGGAAGTGTGGATTACCTCAGTCAGCAGCGCTAAGGAGAGCATGTCGGGCTGCTGGTGGTGTGGGGACTGGCTCACCCACTGCCCCAAGCCCAGTGACCTGCTGGACAGGGACAGCTCACCCACATCTGACAGGGACATCTGCTCAGGGCAGGTAGCAGGTGGAGACAGAGTGAGGGGTGAGAGGGAGTGGTCACAACCTCTCCTGGGCAGTTACATCAACATCACAAAGGGACCAGCTCACCTGGGGAGGGGAAGGATCCAGAGTGGGGGTCAGCATCACTCTAGGAGGCCACCTAGACCCAAAGTTGGGCCCTGCAAGTGTGTCCTGAATTCTTAAACAAGCAGGCAAACAAAAATTCTTTCCTTGAAGTCCATCCATACCAATATTTCCCATTACAAGCCTTACTGCTGCCTCCATTCTATTAATAATAAAAGACAAAGCTAAGTTGTTCACTGGCTAATTTTATTCCTTGCTAACTCCCTCCACCCCTTCAGGAGACGCCCGTCAATGAAAAGGTTTTCTGGCAGCTGCCCCAGCAGTCTGATGACCTTGCCCCTGTTTATACCTTTGGGAACCTCTTTAAAAGTCTCATTTGTTACTGGCCAGAGCCCTCCCTGACAGGTACACCCCTATTTGCCTGAAACTCTTCACTTTAGTTACACAGTCTGAAATTCATCTCCTAGTACTAAGCTTTCTATTTAAAATGCAAATACTTCTTCATGGCTAGGCAGTCTATTCTACCCAAATTAGAATTGTTCAATCATGTGGGGTTTTCCTCAAAAGCCAAGAGACCAGTTTCCAGGGGAAGCTGTAGAATAGAATCAGTGAATCTTGGTGGCAAAGGTACTCGGAAAGGACATTCCCGCCCTCTTGCAACCCTGCCAAACTGGGAATTAGGGGTGCTGCCTAAAGGATGGGGGTCTGAGGCTCCCAGGGCTATGGGAAGGAGTCCCAGGCTCAAAGACTGACTTTCCTTTTTAAGCAGGCCCAGATACTGTATGTATATTTTCTATTGTCAAGGGAAAAAATCACAGGTTATGATACAAACACTAACCTATTATAATCAAACATTTTGAGCCAAAAATAATCATTGAAAAACCAATTAAGACTTCACCAAAATCTGCAAAACACAGAGGGAAGACTCCATTCATAATACGCAGTAAAACACAGTAAGTTCTACTCCATCTGCCCTTTCCACTCCTCACACAGACACACACACACACACACACACACACACACACATCCACTACACTACGGATGCCCCTTCAGATTTTTCCTCTCACACTTCATACTCCTCTAAACTTCCACCCTAATCCTGAAAGAACAGGTCATCTTTTATCTGTATTTTCTGTTCTGTCTGGATGAAAAGAAATGTTGGCTGTCACTGCCATCCCTTGATAAACTTCTGCCCGAACTGTCAAGAAATAAATTATCACTATAAAAGAAAAGAGAGAGGAGAGAGAACAGAGTTTATTTTTTGGTAAGACAAGAATGTTGATTGTTCTGTCTTCCTAATTTTCTATTTCTTTATGGTTGGTTGCTGTGCATTTTTTCTAAAACGCAAGACACAAATTCCAACCTCCTTGTTAACATGAGAACAGCTTCCATTTTCATTTGGAGAACTACATGATGTTTGATTTTTACAGTCCAGGAAGCTAGTAAGCACATAATCATCTTCGGTTCCTAAAATTAAACAGATAGATAAACAAATAAGCAAAAACAGGGGACTACATTTATTTACAGATCTATTCACAAAGTTCTAGTAGAGATTGTAAATATAAAAACTTGTGGAGTCAGTGGCGATGGTCCATGGGAACAAAACAGGTTGTTTTTTTTTTTTAAAGATTTATTTATTTATTTTTAGAGAGACAGAGTGTGGGTGAGTGAACTGGGGAGAGGCAAAGGGAAAGGAAGGGGGAGAGAATCTCAAGCAGACGCCACGCTGAGCACGAAGCCCAACGTGGGGCTTGATCTCACGACTCTAACATCATGACTTGAACCAAAACCAAGAGTCGGGTGCTTTAACCAACGGTGACACCCAGGCATCCTGGAACAAAATAGTTTTTAATCAGGTTAAAAAAACATGTGTTTTAGAAGGAACTGACAGGGACTGCAGGTGCTCCTGACTCAGTGTAAAGAACTGATTAACTTCCTTCAGATTAAACAAGTCCAGCATTATTACGTGATCCTAGGAGGAAGGCCAGAACCGAACCTTCTGGAAGATGATGCCATGTTGGATGTCCTGCCATTCCAAGCAGGCGAGGACAACAGGTACATAAAGGTGTAGTTTCTCAGGATGTTCCAAACTGGAATCCACATCAATGACTTCTCCACTGCCAGGTACCTCACCCAGGGATCATTTTGGAACACAAAATCATCCCTATTTCAAATTACTTTTTTCTAAGCTGATTTTCCTTTGCCCAAATCTTCCTACTAATTATCTAGCTGTAAAAAATGTACTGTGTTCAACTCGTACATGTTCAGGAACAGGAAAAATATATATGGAGTGAGAGCAAGGTGGGAAGAAGAGTGAAAAGGAGGAGAAGGATTAGCGAAGAAAAGAAAATGGTAGTTTTCTGCATTGCCTTTGTCCTCCACTAACACACAGGGCTTATCATCACCATGCCTGCGAGATAGAGGAAGAAAAGAGAAATCTTTGGAGTACTGATCTATCCACAGAACTGTAGCTGTCATACTTCTGTGGAAGATCCCACAATATTTATTTTCAGCCACAAGCTTTCTCCTGGTTTCGTATCTCTGCTTGTCTGTCTACCAGATTATTTCCGCTTGGAGATCTTACTGTCACTTCAAAGTAACCACATCTCAAATCATTTTAAGAGGCTTCATTCTCAAACCAGCTTCCTTTTCCTGCATTCATATTTCTATTAATGGTAGCAAAACTTTCGGGGCGTCTGGGTGGCTCAGTGTGTTAAAGCCTCTGCCTTTGGCTTGGGTCATGATCCCAAGATCCTGGGATCGAACCCCACATGGGGCTCTCTGCTCAGCTGGGAGCCTGCTTCCCTCCCTCTCTCTCTCTTTCTCTGTCTGCCTCTCTGACTACTTGTGATCTCTGTCAAATAAAGAAATAAAATCTTAAAAAAAAAATGGTAGCAAAACTTTCTAAATGACTCAGCCTAAGCTCCTGGTGCCATCAATAACTCTTCCTCCTTTCTCTCACCTTTACACCATTAATTTTCATCTTCCTGATGTTATCTCTCTTTCCTCCATCTCTTCCTTCCCATTTCTTCTTTAAAAAAATTTTTGAGAGAGAGACCACAGGCATGAGGGGGTCTAGAGGGGAGGGGCAGAGGCAAAGGGAGAGAGAGAAAACCTCAAGCAAACTCCCTACCAAGAGCAGAGCCCAACTCCCAGGGCTTGATCTCATGACCTTGAAATCATGACCAGAGCCAAAATCAAGAGTCAATGCTTAACCAACTGAGCCACCCAGGCACCCCTCTTCCTTTCCATTCTTAATCATATCAGCTGTTATCACTGCATGCTGCAATTGGAGATAAACACCTTCACAGTTTTTCTCTGGGCTCATCCTGTTCAAGATATTCTGTACCGAAAAGGAAAATTACTGAGTGGAATAAACTAGAGAAGAGGTAAAAATTGTAATGATGATAATGGTTAACGTTTCTTGAGCACTATTTGTCAAGTACTCCTTAAAAGTTCTTTTCATGGATTAATGCATTTAAGGCTCACAATAAAACTCTATAAAATGGGCACTATTTGTATCTTCCTTATAATAGGTAGAAAAATATGACAGTGGAAATAAACTTTTCATGGTGTACTAGGAGTCAGAGGATATAGGTTCAAGGTCTCAGAATCATTTTGTAAAATGTGGGGACAAAGCAGATAATATCTAAATTCCTTTTTCTTGAAATTAATCTGAGATTGTACTTCACAACAGAGATGAGAAATTTAATATGAAACAGAAAGAGAACCCTGAAATTCTCCACACTCTGTTCTATTCTCCAGGGGTCATTCATAAAGAAACAATGACTCATTTATTCAAAACATTCTTGAGCACCTACAACTTACCATGACCAATGGACAATTATTGTGTCATTTTATATAGCCCTCTTATTTGTATTGACTCTTCCCTTATTATTGCTCAAGTCTTACCTGAGGCAGGTGATAGTCCAAAGAAAAGAAGAGCTAAGAGAAGGTAATGAATCTTCATAGCAAGGCCGCTCAGAAACAACTAAGTGTCTCAAAAAGATAAACCGATATACAGGAAGGTGTTTTTAGGGTCAGGATTCCTGTACTTAAGATTTCCCTGGGTGAGGTGGACCTAATATGTCTCGGTCTCTGTCAGATTTGTGGGGCTCCAACTCCCCACAACTCCTGTATATTTCCTATTTATTGAATTGTATTATGACATGTGTAAGCCCTTATTACATCTTTACAACACATTTTGCTCATCCATGTCCCTCTACACTGTTTCTGTGACCTATCATCAAGGCTTAACTGTAAGGCCTCTTATCACTTGAATGATCTCAACCTTGATGGCTCCATTAACGGTGGCACCCCCTTTCCTGGTACTTATACCACCTCTCCCTTTCATCTGTGAATCTCCTTTCCTAGTCTGGACATCATGTTCATCAAGACCAATGTTGCCTGGAATACTTTTATGAGGTTGTTAGTAAACCTGAATTTTCACAGTCTCTAACTCCCCTTCCTCTCCTTCTACATCCAGCATACATCCCTGAAGATCATCATGTGATTATGCTAATGTTTCACTTTCATCTCCTTTCAACTGGGCCCTGGTGGTAGCTTTCCCACTTAGTGTGACAACCACAAGGAAAGGGATTGTATGGTCTCTGACCCTGTGCCTACATATACTGTAGAATAGAGTAATGCTCAGAGAAGTTTGTTGAACTGAAGTGACCTTTCTTCCCTACTTTATTTTGCTACTCTTTTATTGACTGCTCTTACTCCAAAGGGGCTGTTCATATCAGAACTAACACAGTCCCTCCTTCCTCCCTTTTTCATGCAGATAAAATCTCCCCCTTCTTTCTTTACTGAACATACTGAGCTATCACTTGTATATTCCTTCTCACCCTCTATACCATATAAAAATGTGTTTGTCTTTACTTCTATCCTTTTTTATCTTTTGTTGCAGAAGAAATAATTACATTCTCCTTCAAAATCTATGTCATCTTCCCAAGCTCTCTCTCAGATTCTTTTCTGCCATTTCCCTTCCCAATTCTCTACCCATTAGGTAGACCACAGATACATACAGATTGATATCATTCTGTGTCACAATTGCTTTAAGCATTTCTGAAGATGGATGTTTATGTTTGATGTTAGGCATAGATGGCTAGCATCACCCTAAGCACAACATAAGAGTCTGTCATGAGAAACTAGTGATAATTCTTTTTTTTTTTTAATTTATTTATTTGACAGAGACCACAAGTAGGCAGAGAGGCAGGCAAGACAGAGCAGAGAGCCTAATGCGGGGCACGATCCCAGGTCCTGGGATCATGACCTGAGCTGAAGGCAGAGGCTTTAACCCACTGAGCCACCCCAATGCCCCGAAACTAGTGATAATTCTTCAAATAAGTTATAATTGTGTACTTTTGTCATACATTTTTCAAAAAAAAGAAGAATTTAAGGCAGGTTACTTGCTATACACACAAGAGATTAAAAGTGAGCAGGTTATAAAACTAGGTTGTGAAAAATAAGATACAATTATAGTAAGTTAGAGATGGACCACAAATTGTGGTTGAGTTTTGTGAAGTAAAAATAAGAGAAATGATAGAAATAGAAGTCACCAGATCAAAGTAATCTCAAGACAAAAGAACAAAGCTATAGGCATTACATTTTTTAATTTCAAACTATTTTACAAAGCTATAATAATCAATACAATATAATATTAGCATTAAAAAGAGACACGTAGGGGGGCGCCTGGGTGGCTCAGTGGGTTAAGCCGCTGCCTTCGGCTCAGGTCATGATCTCAGGGTCCTGGGATTGAGTCCCGCATCCCGCATTGGGCTCTCTGCTCAGCAGGGAGCCTGCTTCCCTCTCTCTCTCTGCCTGCCTCTCCATCTACTTGTGATTTCTCTCTGTCAAATAAATAAATAAAATCTTTAAAAAAAAAGAGAGAGAGACACGTAGGTCAATGAAACAGAATATAAAACCCAGAAATAAACCCATGCATATTTGGCTACTTAATTTATGATAAAGGAACCAAGAATATACCATGAAGAAAGGATAGTCTTATCAATAAATGGTGCTGCAAACACTGATTAGGTGCATACAAAAGAATGAAACTGGACCACTTTCTTTCACCATACACAAAAATTAATTCACAATGGATTAAATATTGCATGTAAGACCTGAAACCACAGAAGTCCTAGAAGAAAACATAGGTAGAAGTCTCCTTGACATTGGTCTTGGTAATAATTTTCTGGATTTTAAACCAAAAACAAAGGCAACAAAAGTGAAAATAAACAAGTGGTACTAAATCAAACCAAAAAGCTCTGCACAGCAAAGAATACCATCAACAAAATTAAAAGGGAACCCACCAAATGGGAGAGAATATTTGTAAATCATATGTCTTATAAAAGGTTAATATTCAAATTATAGAGAACTCATATAACTCAATAGAAAAAAATAAATAATCCAATTTAAAAATGGGCAGAGGATCTAAGACATTTTTCCAAAGAAGACATACAGATGGCCAATGGGTCCAAGAAAATGTGCTCAGCAACATTAACTATCAGGGATATGCTAATCAAAATGATAAAGAGAGACGACCTCACACCTGTTAGAAGGGCTGTTGTCAAAAAGACAAGAGATGACAAGTGTTGGCAAGGATGTGGAGAAAAGGAAATATTCATGTACTATTAGTGGGAATATAAATTGACATAGCTACTATGAAAAACAACTTGGAGGTTCTTCAAAAAGTTAAAAATTGAACTACCACGTGATCCATCAATTCCACTCTCGAATCCCAAAAGAAATAAAAACACTAACTTACGAAGTTTATGTAATTCCATGTTTGTTGTAGCATTTTCTAAAATGGCCAAGTGTCCAGGTATTTCTATTTACAGTAAATGTCCCTCAATTGATGAATGGATACAGAAGATGTCATATTTACATAAAATGGAATATTAATCACACATTAAAAAAAAGAAAGAAAATCTTGCCATTTGCAAAAACATGAATGGACCTTGAGGGCATTATGCTAAGAGCAAAACAAATATCATTATGCTAAGAACAAAACAAATATCACATGATCTCACATATATGTAGACTCTAAAACAATACAAAAACAAAACAAAAACAAAAACCTGAACTCATGTAGATAAAGAAAGCAGATTGGTGGTTGTCAGAGGCAATGAGAAAGGGCTTACAAAGATGGTCAAAAGGTACAAATTTCCATTTATACAATAAATAAATCCTGGGGATGTGATGTAACACATGGAGACTACAATTAATTATACTTTCTTACATATTTGAAAGTTTATAAGAGAGTAGATCTTAATAGTTCTCATCACAAGAAAAATAATTATAAGTGTGTATGGAAATGGATATTAAGTAGACTTATTATGGCAATCATTCTGTAATATATTCAAATATCAAATCATGTTGTACACCTGAAACCAACATAATGTCATATGTCAATTATATTTCAATATTTTTTAAATTTTTTTTAAAGATTTTATTTATTTATTTGACAGAGAGAGATCACAAGTAGGCAGAGAGGCAGGCAGAGAGAGAGGAGGAAGCAGGCTCCCTGCTGAGCAGAGAGCCCAATGCGGGATGCGGGACTCGATCCCAGGACCCTGAGATCATGACCTGAGCCGAAGGCAGCGGCTTAACCCACTGAGCCAGCCAGGCGCCCCAATATTTTTTTTAATTTTAAAAAGCAATTCAGTGAAAAAAAAAAGCGGGGCTCTATAATGCCGAATAAGTCCCATGTTTTCAGCTAAGTATCTGATTCAATCAAGCTTTAACAAATGGAAAATCTTTAGCCTTTCAGAGTTAGAAATCCCTTTGAGAATTTAATGAAATGCAGGTTGTCCACTTAGAAAAAAGAAGGAAGGAAGGAAGGAAGGAAGGAAGGCAGGCATGCACCAGGTACATATCCACAGAAGTCCATATATAATGCAAGAGGTTTCACAGCCTCCCCTCACCTCCAACCAATGTATTAAGGATACATGAATCCCAGACTGAGGACCTCTGCTATAAAAGAAACCAGATAAAAGAAGAAATAAGAACTCTAGGATGAGGGGAACCTAGGTGGCTCAGTCAGTTAACTGGCTGCCTTCAGCTCAGGTCCTATGATCAAGCTCTGTGTCAGGTTTACTGTTTGGTGGGGAGTCTACTTCTCCCCCTGCCCCCTCACCCCATTCATGCTTGCTCTCTCTCTTTCTCTCTCTTTCTTTCAGTGTCTCTTTCAAATAAATAAATGAAATCTTTTTAAAAATCTAGGATCAAGTGCTCACTTCGGCAGCACATATACTAAAAAAAATCTAGGATCAAAAATCTAGACAATACTGGGGAGTCAGAACCCAGGCCACCAGCTAGGGAGCAAGGGATCATGAAACAGAACACTCAATATGACTAACGGCCAAAGCATGGCCATCGTTTTACTCTCAGGATACCAGTTCACATAGCCTATTATCACAAAGGAAATGTATCCCAAAAGGCAAAGAAGTCACAAAAACCCCCCACCCCCCTTATCCCTACCATCCCTAAATAAACTATCCAACAGTCACAGGACAAGAATAACAAATCCTTAATAGTTGGAAAACTTCATTATCCCATTCAAAATTGCTTTGTACTTTCTAAGACATCAGCCAATTCCAAGCGCTGACCATTCTGAGCCCTTGGAGGCAGGATAAATGGACTGGGGTGAGAGATCTATTGGAAGTTCCATAGGAAGATATAATGGTGGTTGGTGGGAAAAGGGAATGAGAGCAGATATATGAGCAGGTACTGCCCCCAGGATAAGGGAAGAGACTACATTTACCTTATATCTGTATTAGTTAGGATTAGATTTAGCTACGACAAATATAAATTTAAAATAATGATGACTTAAACTTATTAGAATTTATTTTATTCTACCATAAAGCCCAGAGGCAGAAAAGTAGGGAAGTAGGTAGGGAAGTAGGTAAATAGATAGACAATACATTGATTGATTGATTGATTCAGAGCTGAATGGTGGTTTCATGATCCCCGGTATCCTCCTGTCCTATTTTTTTTTTTTAAAGATTTTTTTTATTTATTTATCAGAGAGAGGGGGGGGGGAGAGAGCGAGCACAGGCAGACAGAATGGCAGGCAGAGGTAGAGGGAGAAGCAGGCCCCCTGCCGAGCAAGGAGCCCGATGTGGGACTCGATCCCAGGACGCTGGGATCATGACCTAAGCCGAAGGCAGCTGCTTAACCAACTGAGCCACCCAGGCATCCCCCTCCTGTCCTATTGATTTATCATACTCAAGACACAGATCCAAGATGGCTATTCAAGCTTCAACTATCTTTTTGCATTCTGATCAATGGGAAGGAAGAAACGTGAGGAAGGACATACTCCTCTTTGAGGAACCTTCCTGAGACTGCACATAATACTTCCACTTACATCTCACTGACTAGAACCTAGTCATATGGTCATACCTAACTGGAAGAGAGGCTGGGGAAATTTAGTCTTGATTCTAGACAGCCATGTGTTCAACTGTAAATTGGGAGCTTTACATAGTAACAAAGGGATAATGTATATTGAGGTAGCTAAGTCAGTATCTCTATCATCATAAGACTCTCCTCAAGACTTTCCATCTCTCTACAATATAGAGATACCATGGCAATAAAAACAAATGGCGGGGGCGGGGATTAACACAACTGTTGTCTTCGGATTTCAAGAAGCTTTATGTTCATAAGCATAGATTTCATATAAGCTTCTAGAGGGAGGAAAGGGTCATTCCCAAGGAAACACATCAAAATGCAATGGGAGGGGACCATGAAGAGACAGAAGCATGGAATTTTGTGTGTATTGCAAGACTACAAAAGTTAGGGTTCTCTCTGACAGGACATAATGACACATGAGAAAATACTTTTAACAGAATATAGTTAAATGTATTGACAGAAATATACAGAGTGTGGTCTAACAGAAGGGCTGTCAAGAATGTCAGCCCTGCCTGGTTGCCATCCCTGCACAGATGCTCTCTTTGCAGCTGGCACTATAATTAGGCCTTCCTTTAACCCATGGGAGACTGTCTTGGATCTAAACAATTTCTAGTAAAAGTGTTCAGATCTACATTAGTATTTGCAGTTTTATTATGATGTATGTATTTGGAGAAAGAGAGAAGTAGAGGCTGTAGAGTGAAATGGTTAAAAGCACAGATTCTAGAGCCAGACGGTGTGAACTAGAATGATGAGTTCTCCAACCATGTGACCTTGAGCAAGTCATTAACCTCAGCATGCTTCAGTTTCCTTCTCTCTAAAATGGGGTTAATAAGAGACATCCCATGTTATTTGAATCTGTTTGGTTTCTGAATTAAGATAGGAAGGCAAACTCCACTATCTACCTCATAGGGGTATGGAGTGGAGTAAACAAGTTAATAGAAGACTGATGTTATACAACATGGAACATTTTAAATGCTGTGCAAGTGTTTGCTATTGTTAATTGGGGCTATATTTTACACGCTAGATGAGAGTCTTGGCACCCCAACATGCATCTGTCCTCCAGTGTCCTTCTGGTGGCAGGGGGCAAGGATAACCCACATGCTGGGCCCTCCCAGCTGGTTCTATCCTACTGCTATTAATGAGGTCATTCTCACTGGATCCTTCTCTGAAAGGACACTAATGACAGAGAACATTTTTGTCCTTTAAGTAGAAGACAAATGACATGTTTCAGATCTTTAATAGAATGGTAAAACAGTAAAAAGACTCCAATATGGAAAAAACGGGTTAAAAAATAAAACTTCTGGTGTACCCAAACAAATTAATGCCTCACTCAGGAAGTCCCTTTGTGGGCAGGAACTGCATCTATTCAACTCACCAGTGTACTCAGAAATTAGCACAGTGTTTAACATACAGCAAATACTTAATACATTCTTCTTGACTAAATACATATTTGGTGAATGCCTAGAGATGTTTCAGAAGTTTACTTCGGTACTATAATTTAAGTCACAAAGCAGTAAGTAGGAACTTCAGGCTGTTTTCATGAGTTTTTTCAGGTCTAGCCCTGCTGCCAAAATCATAGACAGTAAATAGAAACCCACCTTCTCGCTACTCCTCACCACTGTCATCTCCACTAAGGAACATTTATGAATGGCAGAGATTCTCTTCAAATTCTTTGGTAGTCTTCTCTGGAGATTTTTTCTTTTAAGTTTTGTTTTCAATTTTAAAATATATTTTGGGGGCACCTGGGTGGCTCAGTGGGTTAAGCCTCTGCCTTTTGCTCAGGTCATGACCTCAGGGTCCTGGGATCAAGCCCAGCATCGGACTCTCTGCTCTACAGGGAGCCTGCTTCTCCCTCTCTCTCTGCCTGCCTCTCTGCCTACTTGTGATCTGTGTCTGTCAAATAAATAAATAAAATCTTTAAATATATATATATATATTATATATCTCAAAATGTTATAGATCATTTTTACTCTCTATGCATCAACCATTTCTTCTTAGTCTTACACAGCTTTAGCAACTTAGAAATAAACTAGCAATTTAGAAATATTTGGTATTTCTTTTTTTGCCTCTGTAATAACATGCTTAAACTCAAAAAAATATAATCCATTCTTAATAATCACACATATATTTCTTGAGTTCAAAATGCCTAGGGATGGAGGGTGTTTTAAGATCTTAAAATAAATGAATGAATTAACATATATTCATATACATTATATATATAAATATAAGTTACATATATAAGTTATACATATATAAATTATGCATTATATATAATATATACAATTATATGTATATATATGTAACATTGTGACCTGGAGACAGCAGGTGTTTTTAAGGAAAGATTTGATGCCATGATGCAGACAAACCATCCAGCTTAGGTTTACCTAAAGGTAACCTTTACCTAAAGGTTTACCTTAAAGAATGAGGTTTCTGTGAAACAATATGCAAAGTACCAATTTCAAGGGCTTTATTATAGTTTCACATGCCTTAAATCAGATGAGGACCACCTCCCCCCACCCTATGCATTTTTAAATTGAGGCTTCATTAAAAGGCAATTTTTATATTAAAAAGGAAATAGAAATATTCTGCATTAAAATTTAGAACAGAGAACATCTAGCCATTCAGTATTTTAGTTCTGTATCATATTTAGTTAAGGAGTTAAGGTAGAGTGTAACAGGTAGCAATAGGGGCAGAGATGTGGGAATCTAGGAAAGTAGGTAGATGAAAATCCAGTATCCATCATATTCTGAAAGGATAAAAGTTGAGCAAATATACCACTACTACTTTATTTCTAACCTCAGAAAAATCCAGCTGTTTGCAATTATATCTCTTTTCCTAATTTTAAACTGGTGGGGAAAGGAGGGCAGGCATTACAAAAATTTGTGACCATTGAATAAAAAATAAACTTTAACCACATTATGCAAGTGGTTTCTATTTGGGTCCCAAGAAAGGAATTCTGAATAAATATCGTCAAAAACTTTTGACAAAGAAGTGGGAAAGGTGATAATTTTCAAACATGATGCCTGGTAAAACTCTGGTTATACTCTTGTAGCAATGACTGAAGTCTAATATAAATCTCTTCCTACCATCAGTCTTGTATTCCTTTTAGTATTGTCCTGGATAAAGCTTTCATTCCCCCAGACTCAACAGCATGATGCTGTATAAATAAATTGTGATACATTCATCAAAAGAAGTTACAGAGTAGCTAAAATTTATAAACTGAGGCTGTATATATTTTCACAAATAAATCTTAAGCATAAAGTGTTCAGCAAAACAATTTACAAAAGAACATACACAGTATGATCCAATTATATGAGGTTTAAAAACTACATAAACTCTGTGTTGCTTGTGGGCACATATAAATGAAATAAAAGGAAAAGCATTTCTACTACAATTGAGAGCAGTAGCCATTTCTGGAAGAATACATGAGGGGCTTAATACCTGAAATATTTTATTTTTAAATTATCTGACACAAACTTGGCAAAATACTAGGATTTGTCTAAGTTTATGGAAAATATAAACATATCCTTCTCTACATTTTCCTGTTTTCTTGATATAATTTATAATTTTAGGAAAAATAAATAAGTTAATTGCTCAGATCAAGTAGGTACAAAAACAATAAAAAAAATACCTCTAGGAAAAGAAAAGCAAGGAATTTATAAATATGAAGTTTAAAAGAATGAAATAGAAGCCATAAAGAATAAAACTGTTCAGTAAAATCAAGTGATTGCACTTTGAAAAGTCCCATAAAATAGAGAACATCTTTGAATCTTTTATTAAGACTAAAAGAGGATAAATAAACACCATTCATAATGAGGAAAGAGATATCTACAGAAGATATTGGGTTTTTTAAGATTTATTTATTTATTTATTTTAGAGAGAGAGTGTGTGTGAGAGCAAGGGGAAGGGCAGAGGTAGAGGGCGAGATTCTCAAGCAGTTTCCGCGCTGTGCATGGAGTCCCACACGGGACTCAATCTCACAACTCTGAGATCATGACCTGAGCTGAAATCCAGAGTTGGATGCTTAAATGACTGGGCCACCCAAGTGCCCCAACACTGTTTAAACTATAAAAGAATACTCAAGTTTCTAATATAAATTAATTGGAAAATATAGATGAAATGATATCAATTACATATTATATTATATACTTAATATATATTATCAAGTTGAATCAAATAGAGGAAAAAAGATTGAATATAGGAATAATTGTAAAAAGAAAATTGTAAGAGTTGTCAAAACTCTAATCTAAAAATAAGCTACAGTCCCAGAAGGCTTTATAAATTTTATTAACACTATAAAGGGCAGATAATTACTATATAATATAAATTCTTTCAGAGCATAGAAAAGCATGCACATCTTCCCATATCATTCTTTAAGAATAGCCTCACTTTATATCAAAAATAAATAAGGATAAGGGCGCCTGGGTGGCTCAGTGGGTTAAAGCCTCTGTCTTCAGCTCAAGTCATGATCTCAGGGTCCTGGATCAGGCCCTGCATCTGGCTCTCTGCTCAGCAGGGAGCCTGCTTCCTCTTCTCTCTCTGCCTGCCTCTCTGCCTACTTGTGATTCTGTCAAATAAATTTTTTAAAAAATATTTTAAAAAATAAATAAAGATAGCTCAAAAATAGAATACTATAATCTCATTTTAATATACTATCACAAAATTTTAAATAAAATAATTATCTAACTGAACCCAGTAGCTTAGTTTTTAAATAATACATCAGAACTACAAGGGACACTAGTCATCCTGGGCTACCGAATATCTGAAAACCTTTCTGTTGTTTAAGGAATTCCCAATCTCCCATCAAAGAGGCTACTCAGGGGCGCCTGGGTGGCTCAGTGGTTTAGGCCTCTGCCTTCAGCTCGGGTCATGATCTCAAGGTCCTGGGATCAAGCCCCACATCAGGCTCTCCACTCAGCAGGGAGCCTGCTTCCCCCTCTCTCTCTGCCTGCCTCTCTGCCTACTTGTGATCTCTCTCTGTCTATCAAATAAATAAATAAAAATCTTAAAAAAAAAAAAAAGAGGCTACTCATACAACGTACTTTCTTTCCCAGTTTTCCATGAAGTTAAAGTGAGAGGAATATGACCTAGCTTTACCCATCCAATAACACCATTGCAGACATAGGGTTGAAAGCTACTGACAAGAAACAGCAGAACTGCTCAGAACCATTTGTTGAGCAGTGGAGTCTACATTCAAGTACAAAAATGGTGGGGCCCAAGGGCATGTTTGCCATCCAGGTTAGGTGAAAAGTTAGGATGTCCATGTTCAGTAGTTTCTACAGTGTGTCTTTGCTGGACCAGTTCTACAAAATAATGTGAGACTTTGTTTTGGACCACATAGCCTACAAGCCTGATTCTTTGACTTCCCAAAGATTCCAGGAGTTCCTTGATAGCTTTTAATAACTTGTTTTTGTACTGTACTTAGCATGAGTTGGTTTTGTTGCTTGTAACTAAAACCACATACTAATATGCTGACAAAGTAGAATTTATCCCAATAATGCAGTGATGACTTAATGCTAATAAATCAATTGATGTGATTCACTACATAAACAGATTAAAAAAGAAGAGCTATACATTATACAACCTAACACCATTTGATGAAGTTCACCTCTTACTGATTAAAAACAATACAACACAAAATCTTATCAAGCTAGAAATAGTGGGAAATTTTCTCAATTTATAGGGAATATCTACCAGAAGCAAAGAGCAAATACCATACTCCATGTGAAACATTGGAAGTACTTCCACTTATGTCACAAGCAGAATAAAGATGTACACCTCATCAGGACTATTCAGCCATAAACAAGAGATCCTTCCCAACACAATTAGACAACAAATTATGTGAGATAAATAATAGAAAAGTAATCAAACTTTCATTCTTTACAGGTAAATATGATTATTTATCTAGAAAGTCAAGAGAACTCACTGAAAAACTGTTAGATTTTTTTAGGGGAGTTAGTAACATAGGCGGATATAAGATGGCTCTATAAAAAATTCTGTGACATTGTGATATACTAGTGATAATTTTTTTTTTAAGATTATTTATTTATTTATTTGACAGAGAGACATCACAAGTAGGCAGAGAGGCAGGCAGAGAGAGAGAGAGGAGGAAGCAGGCTCCCCGCCGAGCAGAGAGCCCGATGCGGGACTCGATCCCAGGACCCTGAGATGATGACCTGAGCCGAAGGCAGCGGCTTAACCCACTGAGCCACCCAGGCGCCTGATAATTTTTAATAGAGTAGAAAATTTTTCATTTATGGTAGCAAAAGAAATGTAAAATATATAGGAAATCACTTATCAAAAATGTTTAAAATGCATATGAAGAAAACTACAAAACTTACCTGAAGGACATAAAACTCTATTCAAATAAATACAGAGGTCTACCATGTTCTTGGATTGTTTTTTCAAGTTAGTCTATTAATTTAATATAATTTCATTCAAAATCCCAACAAGACATTTGTTTTGTATATAGTTTAACAAGCTGATTGTAAAATTCATGTGGAAGAAAAAATACCCAATGATTTTGAAAATGTTTGAGAAAGAATAAGAGAGGAATTGCCCAAACACTTATTCAAATCTTGATAATAAACAGAGTTGAATTTGCACTGAAATATACAAAAGCAAATCAATGAAACAGAGTGAGGAGTCCAGAAACTGCTCTTCAGATATATGGAAATGGAATACCTGATGAAATTGATGCTTAATATCTGTATAGAAATGATGAACTCTTCTAAATATGATGTGACAACTGGCTATACTTTAAAGTGGGGGAAAAATTAAATTTATTTTCCCTACTTAACATAAAACTAAATACCTATGCAAAAAGGCTTTGAAAAAAATGAGAAAATTTTTAAAATCTTGGGAAAGGAAAGGTCTTGCTATGCAAGTTACAAAACTCAGAAGCTTTGGACTGGACTACATTGAAACTTAAAATTTCTATAAGATAAAAGGTACCATGAAGAAAGTTTTAAGAAAAGGGAATCAAGGACAAACTAGCAGAAAACATTTAATAATTTAGAACAGATAGGGATGTGTATCCATAATACAGAAAGAATACACACTCATAAAAGGAAACTTCCACTTTTTCACTTATTACTCCATATACTTCTACACTATTTCCATATTCAATAAGAGTTGTCTCATATACTGTTTTATAAAAAGCTAAAAAACATTTTTTTAAAGATTTTATTTATTTATTTGTTTGACAGAGAGAGATCACAAGTAGGCAGAGAGGCAGGCAGAGAGAGAGAGAGAGAGAGGAGGAAGCAGGCTCCCTGCTGAGCAGAGAGCCCGATGCGGGACTCCATCCCAGCACCCTGAGATCATGACCTGAGCCGAAGGCAGCGGCTTAACCCACTTAGCCACCCAGGCGCCCCAATAAAAAGCTGAAAAACATTTTAATGTAGGAAGTATATCACTCTTCATAAAGACTATCCATATCAGATTTTCTATTTTAAATGAAGGTCTACAAAAAACACATTATTCCATCTATTCAGTTATTTAAGTTTAAAATAATCTTACTTAGAATGAGGAAACTATGTAGTATATGTGTCTGTTCTCTGTTGCAGCATCAACAAAGAAAAAGGACATTGCCATTACTTCTAGTCAAGACCAATGTAATATTTAAAATTAAATTTATTGCTTTATTAAATTTATTTGCTTTAATATTACTAAATTATAATTCACAAATGCAAATAAGTAGTTTATAAACAGCAGTGCTATATCATCAAAGTAATCTAGGAGCCAGAAATAAACTAATGGTCTTGTCTCTTATTAACATGGCTGTTTAACTACCGCAGTAACTATCTTGGTAACAAATTTCCACAAACTTTGTCCCTTGAAACAACAGAAATCTCTTCTCCCACAGTTCTGGAGGACAGAATCTGAAATCAAGGTGATGGCAGGTTGGTTCACTCTGGAAGTTCTGAGGGAGAATCTGTCCCATGACTCTCTTCTAGCTTCTGATGGCTACAGGAAATCCTTGGTATTTCTTGGCTTGTGAATACCCTCCAATCTCTGCCATTGCCTTCACACGGCCTTTTCATCCTTGTCTCGCCTCTGTATCTGTGTGTCTCTGAGTAATCTCTTTTTCTATCTCTTATAAGAACATATGTCATTAGGTTTTGGGTGTCCCCTAAATCTAAGATGATCTCAAGATCCTTAATTACATCTATAAGACCCTATTTTCAAACAAGGTCACATTTACAGGTATCAGGTTTAGGACTTAGACATGGCTTCCGAGGATACATAATTTAACCCACTAGAGGCATCAAGGCAGGATAGGCCCCAGGGCTAAGAAGACTGGAGAAAGCTGAATGGAGGAAGTGGCACCTGGACCTTGAAGTATGTCCAAGAATTGGAGAGCTCAAGATGAGAACATGGGATTTCAGAGAATTAGGAAAATGTTAGAAATGGTGGGTCTGAGGGAGGGGCAGCATTAAGAAACAGTATTCCTCAAGGAGATAGAGGTTCCACTAGCTTACTAAGGCTGTGTCAAATTATGTTTAGGTACTATCAGGAAGCTAGAAAGGTTTTCTAAAACACAGAACTGGCTAGATATATTGTGTATAATACATTAAAGTTATTTATTTCTAAAAATAACAAAATCTCCACATGAGTGCTTTTTCTTTGAAAATTTTATTTCTATAAATTACTCTAAAATATTTTAGATAGTTACTAATTGGAAAAATGAATTTCCATGAAATATTAGATAAAAACCAGTTGCCCAGAAAGTCTATTGCTTGAGCTGGGAGGTTTGGCTTATATATTGCAGTGCTGCTCTTGGATAGGATTGCATGAAGAACAGCTCCATCTAATTAGCAGGTGCAGGGTAGTTGATGACCTTTTGGTAACTGGCAGTGGGAAAGAATGAGCACTCTTGTATCTGTGGGAGGCACTGAGGGTAGTAGTTAAGGACAATAGGTATTTAACAGTCTTGCTTCAAGTCCTTGCTTCAAATCTTAGCTCTACTTTTGTTCTTTTACTAGCTATATAATTTTCAGCAAGTTGCTCCATTTTCTAGTCTCTATAATAATATTTCCCACATCGTATGTTTATTGAGACAGTTAGAGGAGATGGTGTGTTCGTTTCCAGGGGCTGCCATTACAAAAGGCCATAAACCGGGTGCCTTAAAACAAGAGAAATTTATCATCTCATAATTCTGGAGGCTAGAACTCCAAAATTAAGGTATTAGTCAGACTTTGTTCTCTCAAAATCCATAATGGAGAATGCTTCCTTGACTCTTCAACCTTTTGGTGTTTGCTGATAATCCTTGGTGCTCCTTGGTTTGTAGATGCATCACTCCATCTCTCCCTCTATCATCACTTGACCATCTTTTCACTATGTTCCTCAGCTCTTCCTGGAGAATCCCTAACTCTAGATTAATGGCCTGCCCTATTCCAAGATGACTTCATCTTAACTAATTATACTTGCAACTACCCTACTTCCAAATAAAGTCCCATCATAAGGCACTAGGAAGGCAGCTATGCTCACCACTATACCACCAATGCTTGTAAGGCACTAGGGATTCGAATTTCAACATATTTTGGGGAAGCAAAGTTCAACCCAAATGAAATGATTTGAAAATCCCCTTGTACTCAACAAACAGCCAACATTTGCTACTATCTTAAAGGCAGAAGAAGTTTTGATACAGGGTGACATTATATTATCTTGCCCTTGGCAGGCACTTGGTGAATGCTGTTGATGTGATGGTTTTTACATATTTTTTTTTATTTTAGGAATTTAAATAAACTGCCAAACTGCCAATCTAGAAAAAATATCCTAAGTAGAGGAAGTACGTCCTCTACATCTCTTGTATGGTCCAGAGTTTACAAAGATATTTTATAGGAATTTAAATGCCAGGGAATAAACATACCTTATAACCACAGTTCTGCAATTTTAAAAGCACATGCAATGTAATTATGCTTGTTTACATTTACAGTAAAAAAAATCTGACAACTCACCTTCCTTGAGGTAGGAGAGTTCTCTTCACCTTTTTTAGTGTCAGTCCTTCTAACACAGAGAATTAATAAGTATTTTTTAATACTCCTGACAGGTTCTTCCATAAGCTACCCTTCTTCATATTGCAATACAATTGACATTGCTAATTTTCCATTTCTTAAAATGAAAAGGGAAAAAAAATGCCTTTCTTTATAAGCATTTAATAGTGAATTTAAAATATAAAAATCAGTGGGAGAAGTGCCAAAATTGAATTAAATCATAAGATTTACCAAGATGAAAATCTCCCATTTAGAATTAAATGGCTTTAGGCGTTCTGGAATCTGTTGTTAAGTATGAAATCAGTTCAATGATTAGGCTAGGAAATACATGTGAGGAAACCCTTCATATCAAAATCTTATTTTTTTAACATAGTTTTTAAAGCTGTATCTAGGACAAACTACAACTTTATATTGAAATTTTTTTCAAAACCAATAAATGACAAAAGACCACAAAAATGTAGGAAAGGTACACGGAGGAAGGATATGTTAAATAAGCATATGTAACCTTTGTATGCTAATTTTAAGCAAAAACGTAATGGAAAGAAACAAATGAAACTTAGATAGAAGACAATGTGAAAAAAAGAAGGTATTACTGCCTTCTGATGGTAACAAATTAGGCACAGGAATTCAAGTAAAGAAACAGGAGCCAAGCAGGTCTGGCAGAACATTTTACCAACCAGACACTTCCCACAGAATGGGAATTCTAGAAATATTAAGGAGGATGAAGCCAGAGAGAAGGAGCTAGAAGATGAGGAAAGTGGAAAAAGGAAAATTCTAACATGTTTACACTCACAATTTTTTAGCAATAATTAAGACACTAAGGCCAATGAGGAGAACCAAAGTTTAGAATAAAAATGATTGGCTCTGTTAAAAGGTAGAGGACATTTTTGCTAAATATACCAAGAGGTTTTCTTCCTTAATCTTTGATCTCTGATGGAAGCTGTCAACAGACAGCAGAGTGCACTTAAATGAGGGACTTGGCAGATCTGGGTTATAGACTTGATTCTGTTTCTTCTTGGCTCTGTCTTCTCGGGTAAGCCAGGAAAGCTCTCTGGTTTCCAGGGTAGCCATTAATGATCTGTTTCTTCACGTATGGTTCAGAGTATACAAATCTAAAATCTAAAATTGTATGCCTCTGAGTTTATAGATTTCTTCTTTTAATAGAGATTATTTTGTGAATTATATTGTGAATATACATGCATGTGTGTGCACACACACAGACATAAACACACACATACACACACAAATGATATTCAAAATATTTCAAACCATTTCAGCATTGACTAATTATACCAGAGGCTGGCTACAAACAACCAATATGGTCCTACCAATTCATGCCTCCTGAATATCAGCTCTGCAAGGAAAAAGATGAAAGCATAGATACGTTGATTCGAGTGGAAAGGTGGCTTGCTCATACTTTTAGTAAACCAAATCTATATTCACACCCTAAAAATGCAATCCCTGTATAACCATTCACCAGGTCGTAACTTCCCTGTATTTAAGACTTAGGGAGCAGGAGGAAATATATATAGCTTCTGGAAAGGAAAGAAGGGAGGGAGAAGCATCTGCATTTCAAGATCCTGATTCCTACATGTAGCAGACTGATTAGACTATAGCCAGAACTTGGAATTGCTTAGCAACTAAATACTTGTTCCCATCTTCTGACTTATATAGGTACTAGAGAACCATTTGGGGGGAAAAAAATCTTGAACCATAAATGAAATTCAGATTACAGATTTCAAAGACTTATCTGATGAAGCAGGGTAAGATGAGGGGAGCTGAGGGAATTCAGGTGGGCCCTTGAGAAAGAATACCCCATTAGAGAAAGAAGAGTTTGGGATAGGGCCAGATCAGCATACAGCCACAGGCATTGCTCGAGAAGAAAGAACATGGCCTCTGGATTCTTCTGACTCAGACTTCTGAACTCCTCCTTTGTGACCTTGGAAACTACTAAAAAGATTCAGTGTCTTTATCTTTAAAATGGGGGTGGAGATCATCACAGTCCATGTATCACAGGGTGGCTATGAGGAAAAATGGAGGTATTGCATGTAAAACCTTTAGAGAGAATTTAATACATACTAACTGTTGTTACCTTGGAAGCCCAGGTGTATTTGGAATGGGAAACACTAGTTGTTTGTGCATCAGCTGAAAAACCTAACAATAGTAACAGCAACATTGGTGACAACAACCTCACTATATATTCTGTATCATTTAGGGACCTTGCTCAGGGTACCCCACCCAGGCTCTACCTCTTTAAAGGTCTCGTTCCTCCTTAAAGGAAGGCTTTTTTTTTTTTTTTTTTTTCTTTTCCCATCCAAGAAGGTAGCTTGGGGTTGGAAAATTTAGGGACTTCTCTCACTCTGGGGGGAGAATGTTTCTTTGATTGAAAGGCTGAGGCCCCCAGAGCTGGATTATCTAAGGGAACAGAGCTCCTAGCACTAAAGGAGGTGGGAGCAACCGACCTGAGGGAGTTAGGGAACAAGGAAGGAGCAAAAAAGGACCATCAAATTGTCAACTTTCCTAATTAAAAAGAATAAACTATTATGAGAGAAGAACAGCTTTATAAAAATTTAAAGTTATTTTCTTTCACCCTCCCCAAAAGGCTGAAGAGCTAGCTGGGTGGGAGGTGAAGAAAGAATTGGAAACCAGAACCATCTGGACAACCACTGAGGCTGCGTGGCACTGCCCAGGGTCCAAGTCACAGGTCAAGAGTATTGTAGATGAGGAAGGCCTGGGTTAAGTTAGATGATGGAAACATGATCAAAGTCATACAGAACTGGGTGCCAGATCAGCAACCAGAGACAACACAAGAGATAGCTGCCCCTCAAGGTGCATCTGGTCTGTAGGCTCTCCCAACAATGGAGCCAATAAAAGACTGAGGCTATGATGGGGTCCATCTCAAGATGTGGGGCTCAGCTTGCCCTAGAGGCTTGGGAACAGGGCAGAAGCTCGTAGGAGATCACCTTTTACAGACCAGATATTGCTTCAATTATAATATACAGATATTGCTTCAATTATTCATTTAGAAGTTGATTATTTTGAGGGTTTTTTTCTATGTCATTCAGTGATATAAAAAATGCCATTTATAGCCAAAAGCCACTAAACTGTTAAAAATGTCATAAGCCAGGTCTCAGAATTAATAAGTCAACTAGAAACAAGTATATGCTCTTATCGAGAGTTAAATATGGAGTTCGGGTGAGGATTTAGGGCCATTAGATATATAATCACAAAAAAAAAAAAAACACCCCAACAACCTTTTTCTGCATGAGGTGATTCACTTTGGGTTTTGAAATTCAAAAATTGCCATCTTTATCATTTCCAGTCTACTCTGTATATGTATGGGAGAGGTTCACAAGTACAAGCAGTTACCATGGTAGCCAGAGACCTTCCTTTCATAACAGATAAAAGTGAATAGTAATGTATTAGACCCAGTGTTTTTAACTCTGTTTCTTCTATATATGTGTCTTCCCCATTAATATTACAGCATTAAAATGATCCACAACACACTTAAACCCTTTGCTTTGAATATCAAGATGACTCAGCCACCCTGTCCTGTAAATAAGAAGGTTTTGGCGTTTACAGATTACTCCTGTCAACTAAAACGTGGTTCAAGTGAGAATTACACGGTCCTGGCAGACATCCATGTGACCTAAGGTTTGGGTTTTTTCTGAGGATTTATAACCCTGACAGTTCATTTTGTGGGCCTTCTTTAAAGCCTGTCATTTAGCACAAATTGACATTTAAGCAGCTTTTTAAAGCTCTAGTATAAAAAATGTTAAAACTTCCTGGGTTTTTTCCTATTAACAACACCTATTATTTATTATCGTAGTCGGAGAAGCGAATCATCAATTTTCCCCTTTCAACATTTTTCTTAGGAACTGGAGGCAGTAGGGAAGATAGGGCAACCTCAGTCAGTTTTATTTCCTTCTTTAAAAAGAAAAAAATAAACTTCTTAGATTAACATTAAAATCTTTTGTACAAAAGACACTACAAAATGAAGAGAAGATACCACTGGGTGTTGTAATGCATTTAACAAACAGGATTAGTGTCCAGAATATATATATATGTTTCTATTACATAATGTATAAATATTATACATATATAAGATTTTATACATAATATAAAATAGTACATTATAAAATATATATGTAAATCTATATATTTGTACAAATTATAAAAAAAACAACAGGAAAAGGGGAAGGAATATAGAAGCACCAATTTACAAAAGAGAGAGTTTGAATGGCCGTATAAAAAGATGCTTAAATTGGAAGGGGAGGTGAACCATGAGAGACTATGGACTCTGAAAAACAATCTGAGGGGTTTGAAGTGGCGGAGGGGTGGGAGGTTGGGGTACCAGGTGGTGGGTATTATAGAGGGCACGGCTTGCATGGAGCACTGGGTGTAGTGAAAAAAATAATGAATACTGTTTTTCTGAAAATAAATAAATTGGAAAAAAAAGATGCTTAAACTTCTTAGTTATTAGAGAAGGTTGAAATAACACAATGAAATACTACTTTGTGCTCATAGGGCTGACAAAACCCACAAAAGTCTGGGAGAGGAAGGGGGTGGTTTAAACTGGTCTCTGCTCTCACATTCACTGGCCCTCACCTCTAATCCAACTGCCATATTACTTTCCAACCAAAGGGCCCCTGGGCTTGGAGGGTGTGTGGCTCTTCAGCTGAGTCGTGAAGTGGAGAGGTGAACCTAAGCACACCTGGGGGCCAGCAGGAAGAAGGCAGACCAGTAGCTGCACTTCTCAAGAAAGCTTGGCTTGTGGAGATCCTTGGTGGATCTCCCAAAGATGGGAGAATGAAACCCTTTGCTAGTATTTTGTTTTGGCTTCTTTTTAAGGATTGTATTTTATTTTTAACTCCAACAGCATAGAGCTTAGTTAACCTGAAGGGATCCACATTTTTTACAAAGGGCCTTCCACACCTGGGTGGCTCAGTGGGTTAAAGCCTCTGCCCTCCGCTCAGGTCATGATCCCAGGGTCCTGGGATTGAGCCCTGCATCGGGCTCTCTGCTTGGCAGGGAGCCTGCTTCCTCCTCTCTCTCTGCCTCCTTGTGATCTCTGTCTGTCAAATAAATAAATAAATAAATAAAAATATAAAAATAAATCTTTAAAACAAAAACAAAAACAAAGGGCCTTCCATCACATCAGCGTGGAACTCAGTCTCAAAAGAGAAAGAATAAGGCCCCAGCTGACAAACTGGAGAAGGCACAGTTCCCACTTCGTCATTATGTACAAACATCCTAAGGCTCCCACCCCGTTCTTTCATTAGAGGATGAGGTCTGTGTATGCTTATTTCTCCAATAACATTGTGATTCAGGAGAATGGGTCTCTTCTTGGAATCAGAAAGTGCTTGGGTGGAAAACCCACAATGTTTGGAGAAGACCAGGCCATTACTTGTTCAGTATTTCAAGGTGAGAAAGATGAGTTAATTCTTGAAGGAAACAATTCTAAACTTGTGTTGGATTTAGGTGCTTCAATTCAAGAAGCCACGATAGTTAAAAACAAGGATATCAGAAAGGTTTGGGATGTTATCTGTCTCTGATAAAGGAAGAGTTCAGCAGGCAGATTAGTAACATCTAGGAGCTGCTGAGCCATGGAAAGGCGTACTTAACACCTGTCTGTGACATTAAGAGCACAATTGGATTCATCTACTTAAAAGAAAAAAGAAAGGGGGCGCCTGAGTGGCTCAGTGGGTTAAAGTCTCTGCCTTTGGCTCTGGTCATGATCCCGGAGTCTTGGGATTGAACCCCACATCGGGCTCTCTGCTCAGCAGGGAGCCTGCTTCTCCCCCTCTCTCTGCATGCCTCTCTGCCTACTTGTGATCTCTCTCTCTCTCTCTCTGTCAAATAAATAAATAGGATCTTTAAAAAAAAAGAAAAGAAAAAGAAGAAAGATGTCGGGTAAAATAAAGGCATTTAAAGACATTTGAAACCATTTTTCTGAGTAATTCTTGAGTTAAAGCAAAAATCTAAAATTACTGATAAAATGAACAGCAGAGTCCTATACTTCCCATCTATGGCACACAGCCAAAGCAATACTCAGCTGAAATGTACATTATAAATGCATTTATTAGAAAACAGGAAAGATAGAAAATAAATGCATTAAACTTTCACCTCATGATGAGAGAAAAACAACCAAACTAAAAAAAAAAATTAGGAAGAAATTTAAGAAGATAAAAACAGAACTAGATTAAATAGAAAATAACCCCAAAAGTCAGACTAGATTAATTAAAATAAAATTAGTTCTTTGAAAAGCCCAACAAAATACACAAGCCTCTGGTAATTCTGATGATAGGGTGGGAGAGAGAGAAATAACCCCAGAAATAAGAATTAAAACACAGCCAAAGACACAGATAATACTTCAAAAATCCAAAGAATTGTATCTAACCTGAGACCAATAAATTTAAAATTTTATAAAAAAGAATTGTTTGGGACATATATATTATCAACTAATATCAGGGAAGATGTAAACTGAAAAAACAGCCACAGAAAAAACTAAAAACATAATTTTTAAAAATCTACTCTTGGGGTGCCTGGGTGGCTCAGTGGGTTAAAGCCTCTGCTTTCGGCTCAGGTCATGATCCCAGGGTCCCGGGATTGAGCCCCGCATTGGGCTCCCTGCTCAGCAGGGAGCCTGCTTCCTCCTCTCTCTCTCTGCCTGCCTCTCTGCCTACTTGTGATCTCTGTCAAATGAATAAATAAAATCTTTAAAAATAAATAAATAAAAATAAAAATAAAAATCTACTCTTCGAAAAAAAGCATCAGTCCTAGATCATTTTATGAATGAGTTCTACATAACCTTTAAAAGACACATTTTTCCCCCATGTTTTATTTAAACTGTTTCAGGCTACAAAATAGATACAAAATATCCTTACTTGTTTGTTCTATAAGCCTAGCATAACACCAACTTGAGTAAAGACTGCCCCAAATAGCCTTTTCTAAATCTCATATAAGATTACGAAAGTAAAAATATTTTTCCAAAAAGTACAAATCAAAACTTTAAGAACGATATATCACAACTAAGTAAGACTTCTTATAAGAATAAAAAAGTGGCTAAATTGTTCAACAATGAGAAATTTATTAATTCCTTATAAATAGAAGAAGAAAATCTACATGATTCTTCTAAAAGAGGTTGAAAAAAATCACAAACCAAGGAATAGCATGAAAATAGGGTGTTCTGTAAGAAATTAATGTGAGTTTTTTTCCCACTCCTTTAAACACATTAGTTAAGAATAAAAGATAGTTTTACCCCTTTTCAAGAGGACTGCCAAGCTATGGCCTAGGTTTTCCTCACCTGGAACTGGGATGGAGCTTTTTTTTGTCCCTAATTATTTTACTATCCTATTTATTTTTTTTAATTAAAAAAATTTTTTTTGTTACATTATGGGTTGATTTTTTTTAATTTAAATTCAATTAACATATAATGTATTATTAGTTTCATAAGTAGAGTTCAGTGATTCATCAATTGCATATAATACCCCATGCTCATTCCATCATGTGCCCTCCTTAGTGCCCATCATCCAGTCACCCCATCCTCCTACCCTTTTCCTCTCCAACAACCCTTGGTTTGCTTCCCATGGTTAAGAGTCTTACAGTTTGTCTCTCTCTCTGATTTCATCTTGTTTTATTTTTCCCTCCCTTCCCCTATGCTCTTCTGTTTTGTTTCTTAAATTCTACATATGATTAAAATCATAAGATAATTGTCTTTCTCTGATTGACATATTTCACTTAGCATAATGCCCTCTAGTTCCACCCACATCTTTGCAAATGGGGGATTTCGTTTTTTGATGGCTGAGTAGTATTCCACTGGCAATACCACATCTTCTTTATCCATTCCTCTGTCCATGGACATCTGAGCTTTTGCATCCCCTGGCTAGTAAAGGTGAAATCAGCACTAAAGTACTTGCCATCCTGGGGATCACCAAGCTCTAGGTTTAGGAGATCTTGTTAACCGAGAGCGTTTAAGCTAGACTGTCCAAGAGAAGACGGAAAAGGCTTTTTTTTGACTTGTGGAATTTGAAAGGCAAGAACGACTTTACTGAAAACTCAAATATGGAAAACACTGCAGTTTTTAGAGAGGTGATGATTGGGGGAATTGGGGTGGGGATGATTAGGGTGGGGAATGACCTGAGCCAAATGGTCTATCACTCTGGTTCAGAGTTGGCAGCAATCCTATTGCTGCAGGGACAGATGTCAAGGCTTGTAGAAGCTGAGCCAGCAGGACTGAAACCCTGGGTGTGTGCCGAGGGCTCCAGGCCTCTGCAGCACAGTGTGCACACTCATGTGGTTTACGTGTGCACACATGCATACATCCGTGTGTGTGTACACATCCCTGCATGATATTCTGGATCTGGCCTATCCGTTATCATAGTCAACACATAATTTTTGTGAAATACTTTTAAGACTATGAGAATGAATAAGAGAATTTTATCAGATGGCTAGCTATAAGATCAACACATGATCTTATAAAACATGAGACTTGTTTTCCTGACTGCTGGCATTAACCACTCCCCAAAATCGTGAGAAAAATATTCACTCTCACTAGCCTATTTTACATGTTAGAATAAACATCCTTTTAAAAAATGTGTCAAACCTATGAGGAAAAAAAAATCATAAAATCTTTTGAAGAAGATATTGAGCACCTGATTAAGGGGAAAACATACTATGTTTCTGGATATACTATTTTTCTAGTTTATAAAAGTAGGGTAGGGCGTTGTATCCAATACCAAAACCTAAAAGTAGCCCCTGGGTGGCTCAGTGGGTTAAGACTCTGCCTTTGGCTCAGGTCATGATCTCAGGGTTCTGGGATCGAGCCCCGCTTCGGGCTCTCTGCTCAGCAGGCAGCCTGCTTCTCCCCTGCCCCTGCCTGCCTCTCTGTCTACTTGTGATCTGTCTGTCAAATAAATAAATAAAATCTTTAAAAAATAAAAAAATAAATAAAAGTAGGGTAAATATTTAACCTCTCTGCATCTTATTTCCCTTATTTGTAAGAAGGAAACAAAAATATTACTGACTTAATTAGGTTTTTATGAAAATTAAATGAGTTAATTTATATAAAGTATAATTGTTACTAATAAAAATATGTCGGTTATTTTCAAATTAATCTATAATTTTGATGCAGTTCTAAATAAAATCTCCCCAAATTTTTATGGGACATGAAAAAGATAATTCTTAAATTCAAATACAAATGTAAATGTTAAAAACTACTAACAGAAATGATGAAAATTTAGGATAATGATGGGAAACTTGATCCAGCTTGATCATTTCAAAGCACATTTTGGAGAACTTCAGTAATAAAAAACAATGTAACATTAATTAAAATAACAGGCAAATAAAACTGTGGAAAGAACCAAGATGCCCTTCAACGGATGAATTGATAAGGAAAATGTGGTCCATATACATTATGGAGTATTATGCCTCCCTCAGAAAGGATGAATACCCAACTTTTGTAGCAACATGGACGGGACTGGAAGAGATTCTGCTGAGTGAAATAAGTCAAGCAGAGACAGTCAATTATCATATGGTTTCAGTTATTTGTGGATCATAACAAATAGCATGGAGGACATGGGGAGTTAGAGAGGAGAAGGGAGTTGGGGGAAATTGGAAGGGGAGGTGAACCATGAGAGACTATAGACTCTGAAAAACAATCTGAGGGGTTTGAAGTGGCGGGGGGGCGGGTGGGAGGTTGGGGTACCAGGTGGTGGGCATTATGGAGGGCACAGATTGCATGGAGCACTGGGTGTGGTGAAAAAATAATGAATACTGTTATGTTGAAAATTTAAAAAATAAATAAATAACAGGCAAATATTTCAAATAATAGAGAATAGAATAAAGAGCCTAAACAGTTTCCTGTATCTGTAAATATGGGATATGATCTAAGAAAAATATAAGATTTGAGATTCATGGGAAAGAATGGACTATTCAAAGAATTTAGTTGGAACAAATAACTATCTATTGTATCTTTATCCAATACCAAAACCGAAAATAAATTCCTGATGTGGTTCCAAGTTAAATGAAAAACCACAACTATAAAAGTATTACAAGAAAATATAAGAAGCGTGCCTCACTGGCTCAGTCAGTAGAGCATGCGACTCTTGATCTCAGGTTTGTGGGTTCAAGCCCCATGTTGGGTGGACAGATTATTTAAAAACAAAATATTTTGTGCTCGTTTCGGCAGCACATATACTAAAATTGGAATGATAAAAAACAAAATATTTTTAAAAAGAGAAAAATGAGAAATAATATGTAACTTTAAGGAAACACTACAAAATACATTAATCAAGGTTTAACTGAGCATAACAGAAATTATTCCACCTTGCGTAAGCAGAAAACATTTAAATATATAGAACCTAATGCTTAGAAAATTATCAGAAGGGATTGAAAGAACAAGATTTAAGTAGAACTTTAAAAAAGAATTTCCAGAACATCATTGTAGATCTGGCCCACTGAAATAATCAATAGCTCTGCTCTGATCAGAAAATTCCATGATCAGAAAACTGGGGAATCAACTAACTTTAAGACCACTACACATCAGCCCTCGCATCCTAGCTAAACGGAGCCCCCATCTACCCTGTTTCTTGACATCCTTGAAAGTAAAGAGCAAGAACTGAGGCTTCTTCTGCTGTCTCTGAAAACCAAATGCCCCTTCCATCAGGCTCACCTGTGGAAGCAGCTAGACTAGCTAAGGCATGGACCCATCTCACTCCCACCTTCTAAATCTTGGGGAGAACAGGCTTCTCCACTAGGAGTTAGTTCACGTGTAGAACTCAAGTTCAGATGGATTTTGTGAAAAGTAGCCTTTCTACATTCTAGCCTTTCTACTCTCCAGCCTTCAGGACAAAGTAAGTCATGCTACAGGGGAACTGGAATCTCACGGAGGAGGTCAATTTGTGAGTCCTTTCACAATGAGAAAAATGGAAAACTCACAGTAAGAAAAGATAGGAGAAAGATAGGAAGAGATTGATAGATGTACTACATGACCATAAACAAAGTAAAATCAACAACAAAAAGAAACATACGGGGAGGGTGGAAATATTTGCAATACATAGAACAGATGAACATCAGTGCTCTTAACATATGATTTCTGAATTACAAAGAAAAGCAACAGACTAGCAATGTGAACACAGGCTCAGAGCAAGCAATGAACAGAAAAGGAAATGTATACAAACAATAAATGTATGAAAATATTCCTCAACCAACCACTAAGGAGTGAAATGCATATAACAACAAGGTAGTATGATTTTTATCAGATTGGCAAAAAGAAATTATTTTAAGTGGTAATATACACGGTTGATGGAAATATAAATTCAATGTTGCCTTTTTGGAGGCAATGTTGCCATTTAGTATTGACAAAATTTTAAATGCCCATGCCATTTAACTGAATGTTTTCACTCCTAGGAATCAGACTTACAGAAACCTATTTAATGAAGCATCATTTATGATTGCAGAAAATGTAGACAGCCTGAATGCTTTCAAAAGGAAAAAGTGTTAAATAACTTAGGTATAGCTAGTCTCTGAAATAAATGTTTTTAACATCTATATTTATTCATAGTATCTTTAAAAACAGTCACAAAATTTCTGGGGCAGGTACACATTATTACTCACAATCACCAGTATTTCACCTTTGTCCCAAGTCTTCCCCTTTCTGGGATGAGAGAAGAAGAGCTGGACAGATGTCACCCTACCTATAAAAGGGTCTGTACTACAGGTGGGGAACCCCGTAAACATGAACCTGGGAGATTATACAGAAGAGGAATAGGCATTCCCTGGCTTCTCCCCTGAGAGACAGACAGACCTCTATTCCCAAATATAAACAAATTGTCTCTGGGAACAAAAGGGAAAGGATGTCAGGCTCTTAATCTTTGGAATATAAATAAACGTCTCTAGGGGAAGGATAAGACAAGCATGTCTGAGCTTACAACCCTGGAATGTTTCCATATTTGGAGGAGGAAAGTTTATTACTTTTTGGAAGGGAGCAGATGGCGCCAGGTCTAACACCCTGGATGTGAGGAAGAAGTCGATCTGGGAAAACGGAAATGTTCTCCAGCCTGTTGTTTTCCTTCCCTTATGAAGCCAAACTATGCAAAAACATGACCCTAAGCAGACGAATAAAAAGTAACTTTATGATATTTGTACCCAGGGTAATCAAAATATAGATCAAAATATAGAATCAAAATATAGAATATTAAATGAAAAGTAAGGACGATATATTAAATAGTATGTCACCTACGTGGAATTGGTAAAGGAAGTTGTTAACATGGCTATCTCTTAGGAAAGGAGAATGGATGTGAACAGTAAAGAAGGGAACTTTGTTTAAACTATATATAATTTTTGTTATTGAATTTGGGTGTAAACTGAGGGGCAATTTTTAAAATATCTTCTTTTCTGTGTTTTCAAGATTCCTTGCAATAGATATATGTTAGTTTTATAATAAAACTCTTATTTGTGGAGCATAACAAATAGCATGGAGGACAAGGGGCATTAGAGAGGAGTAGGGAATTTGGGTAAATTGGAAGGGGAGGTGAACCATGAGAGACTATGGACTCTGAAAAACAATCTGAGGGGTTTGAAGTGGCGGGGGGGTGGGAGGTTGGGGTACCAGGTGGTGGGTATTACAGAGGGTAAGGCTTGCATGGAGCACTGGGTGTGGTGAAAAAATAATGAATACTGTTTTTCTGAAAATAAATAAATTGAAAAAAAATAAAAATTAAAAAAATAAAACTCACTTTTTTATAATCAATTCGTTCATCAAGTGTTCTTTATACTTCACAACAGTCACAGATTAATAAGTTGTATCTGTTATCACTGAATTTATCATTTATTCCAAAAGGGAAATGGTGCACCATTATTGATAAAATGAGATTATCCTCTTCTGCTATTTATCAATGTTTGTTCCACAGTAACATTTTAAAATTTCATTCATTGGGTCACCTGGGTGTCAGGTGTCTGCCTTCAGCTCAGGTCATGATCTCAGGGTCCTGGGATCCAGCCCTTATTAGGCTCATGTGGGAGTCAGCTTCACCCTCTCCCTCTGTGCCTCTCCCCTTCCCCATCCTCCCCTTCTTCCCCAGCCCCGCTCATGCTCTCTCCCTTAGATAAGTAAATAAAATATTTAAAATTTTTTTCACTCATGTATCAACATTTATTTAGTATCTATTACATGCTTGGCATTATAACTGGCACTGAGGTTATTAAAAAAAATAGTTGGTCCTTCTTGAACAGCTCACAATCTATTGAGGGTAAAAGACTTGTGTTAGAGTATGTTGTAACTCCTTATGATAAACAACAACATGTGAACTAAGAGTGGTATAGACCATGCAAGGGCAGCTCACCCTGCTTGAGAGGGGCAGTGTTTCATGAAAAGGTGACATTTGAAATAAGGCCTGAAGAGAAGATATTTGCAAATGACAGTACAGACAAAAGGTTGATATCCAGGATCTATAATGAACTCCTCAAACTCAACCCACACGAAACAGACAAACACATCAAAAAATGGGCAGAAGATATGAACAGACACTTCTCCAATCAAGACATACAAATGGCTATCAGACACATGAAAAAATGCTCATCATCATTAGCCCTCAGGGAGATTCAAATTAAAACCACATTGAGATATCACCTTACACCAGTTAGAATGGCCAAAATTAACAAAACAGGAAACAACATGTGTTGGAGAGGATGTGGAGAAAGGGGAACCCTCTTCCACTGTTGGTGGGAATGCAAGTTGGTGCAGCCTCTTTGGAGAACAGTGTGGAGATTCCTCAAGAAATTAAAAATAGAGCTTCCCTACGACCCTGCAATTGCACTCCTGGGTATTTACCCCAAAGATACAGATGTCGTGAAAAGAAGGGCCATCTGTACCCCAATGTTTATAGCAGCAATGGCCACAGTCGCCAAACTATGGAAAGAACCAAGATGCCCTTCAACGGATGAATGGATAAGGAAGATGTGGTCCATATACACTATGGAGTATTATGCCTCCATCAGAAAGGACGAATATCCAACTTTTGTAGCAACATGGACGGGACTGGAAGAGATTATGCTGAGTGAAATCAGTCAAGCAGAGAGAGTCAATTATCATATGGTTTCACTCATTTGTGGAGCATAACCAATAGCATGGAGGACAAGGGGCGTTAGAGAGGAGTAGGGAATTTGGGTAAATTGGAAGGGGAGGTGAACCATGAGAGACTATGGACTCTGAAAAACAGTCTGAGGGGTTTGAAGTGGGGGGGGGGGTGGGAGGTTGGGGTACCAGGTGGTGGGTATTATAGAGGGCACAGCTTGCATGGAGCACTGGGTGTGGTGAAAAAATAATGAATACTGTTTTTCTGAAAATAAATAAATTGGGGAAAAAAAAAAAAAGAAAAAAAAAAAAAAAAAAAAAAAAGAAAAAATAAAGTGTTCTTACCCCAAAAAAAAAAAAAAAAAAGAAATAAGGCCTGAAGAACTCCATTCTAGCACAGCACAGCTGAAGGAAATCAGACCGCTAGGTAATTTGATATATATCAACCCAGGAAAGACCCTTCTGTTTGTGGCTTGATTTTTAAACCAAATACTACTTATTATCTACTCCCAAATAGTAGATAACACAGATTTCCAACATATTAGAGAGACTGAGTCCATGAGAAGACAGAGATGCATCTGGCTGAACTGAGAGAGATTTCTGGAACTATTATTACAAGTTGGAGGTGTTGTTTAACTGTAGATGATTCTTAATCCTTAAAAAGTAAGTCATGTAAAATAGATGTTCTTGATAAAATTCAGAGGAGAGTAATGTAATGATTAAGTTCTAAGCCTTAAGTTCCTTTGGTTTGAAGCGAAAAGTACCAGTAACTGTTATGTCCTCTCTTCATTATTCTGATAGAGACTTGAGGGGAGTCAGATGACAGTGAAGGTTAACTCAGTAGATCACAAAATGTGGTCCTCAGATTAGCAGCATCAGTATCACTAGGAACCTGTTAGCAATGTGAATTCTCGGTCCCCACTCTAGATTACTGAATCAGAAACTTCATGTGATTCTGATGCCCATGACTTAATCAGGTTTGAGAACCACTATACTAAGGCAAGCTCTCAGTCATTCACATGCAACCAGTTAATGGCTTTAATTTAACCAGCTATCTCTGGTCTATGTACCGGCAGAAAGAAGGAAACATGGCAGAAAGGAGAATTTAAGAAACATTTGGTACTTTCCTCAAATACATGAATATAAATAACATTTAATAGAGAGCACATGGGTGAGAATACTCTTTTTATTTGAAAGAAAACCGCCCTACAAGTGGTGGGATGGATATTTTGGTCTCTATTGCTTCATGGGCTTCAGAGAATCAATGGAAGCCACATCTGGACAGTCTTCACAGTGACAAAGCAGGCAATCTTTGATTTGTTATGACTTGAGAAAAACGGGAAGATGCTCCTGGTTCAAACACCTGTCCAGCCAGAAGCCACCTGACTAAAAGTGCACTATCGGAGACCAACTTCTTCCCTCTTCAGTGAAGCATTTCTCTGAATGTTCTTAAAAACTCAAATACCCTCTGGAGGAATATACTTTAAATCATCACCCATCTGATTCAACCATGAATTCATTACCAACAATCTTTTCTTCTGAAACCAGCGCTCTAGGATGTGAACAGTACGGTACAGCTTTAGGAAGTGTACAGTAAGGCCCTGTTCTCTCTGGGTGGGAAATAATGCAGACAAGGAAGGTAGGGATGTTAGTCATTGGAAATCTATTTCCACACTTTCATCCACTGTACACTAATTCTGGCACACCATTAGATAAGCCCTCCACCCCTCAGTACCTCAAATTCTCAGCTGTTAAAAGTCTTACAAGTTTAGGGTTTTGAAAATGCTCAGCAATCTTTAAGGGCTAACTACGTGGAGAAAAAAAAATCACATCAGTGTATGGAAGGTAATCATTCTGGCTAACTTCACTCATTACTCCCATTATTAGTGCCAGTCTAAAGACCATCTAGAGTCCTTGGTGAAATCAGAGAAGTCATTTGCTGGCACCCAAGTATCATCTCCTGGTGATAGCTTATTTTACCCAATGAATAAAAAGGTTGATTAAATTATAACCACATATTAATGGATGCTCGAAGCCCTGAATTATTTTTGTGGAAACAAAAGCATGGGGAGGAGACAAGAGCTATTTTCCAGTAACCTATACTACTCACACTATTTAGATTACCTGTTTTGTTTTCTTCAATATTCCTTTAAGATAAGAAGAAAGAATTCCTTATATTTTATTATAGAACTGAGTTTAATGGTTAATTAATAACTTGGACAGCAGCTTTAAACCACTTTCCTGCCACCTAATGAAGAATAAGATGTCTCAGGATTTTCTTTCTATTCTTGGCAGCAGAGCTGCTGAAGAGACAAACAACCAGAGCTGCTAACATAAATCACACTCTAGGAGATAAACTGCCCGACCTTTTGGGGAACCATTTACACTTGTACAACACTGAAATCCAAGGAGCCCAGAACAGTCGGGGTAGGTTACCAGGTACACACATTTTTAAGTATTTAATCTTGCCACTCATTAAGTGAGGAAATAGAAAAAAAGAGTTATGAATACACTCTCTTGGACCTAATACCACAGTAGGGAGTAATCAAATAAAGCCCAAACTTCCTGCATCCTGGTTCCATCCATTCCTCTCTCTCATCTTTTCCCTTTACAAGCAGAGTTTTCTCAGTGGCAAAAGTGCTCTTGGACAGCAATTTCTGATTCTCCATCCTTGCCCACACAACACAAATTTTGTTCCCCAGAAGCTGACACTCAAGGATAAATCCTAGAATCATCCTGGATCAGTGTCTTTCCCTGCTCCCTCCTCAGCCCATCAGATCAGCCAAGTCCTACCTCCAATATATACAGGTCAAATCCAAGCACTTCTCAACATCTCCACTGACACCCTATCTACCCGCCCCCTCCCACCGGTATCTCTCACCGGGACCCTGTTTCTTCCCTTTCTCCCTACAGCCCACTCATTACACAAGAGTCTGACTCATCTATAACATAAATCCGATCTTATGACTACCGTGCTTCAAATCCTCCTGCAGTTTCGAGTATAATTACAATAAATTTCAAATTCTATCATGGTCCCTTAGGCTCTGTCTCTTAATCTCATCATGTTCTCCTTGTGGCCTGGATGCAGACACTCCAACTTCGCTGGCCCTCTGTTTGGTTCCTCAACCATGCCTACCTTATTAACTTCCAAGAGTCCTCTCCTGGAAAGATGCTCACCTGAATCTTTGCCCAGCAGACATCTATGCATTATTCAAATCTCAGCATACATATGACCTCCTCAGAGAAGGATTTTCTGAAATGCCTGCCCACACCACAGGCACCTTATTTGTTTTAATTTTCTCTTCATCACTCATCATACATGGCACTTTCTTATTTATTAAATATCTGTCTCACTAAACTAGACTATAAGCTTCATGAAAGCAGGGACCTTTTTCTCTTACCCCTTAATCTCAAAAGCCCAGAGCCATACCCAGGGCAGAATGGTACTTGATATATATTTGTTGAATCAATGAATAAACTCTTCTGACTAAACTCACTCTATAAAAGTTTCAGTCAAATATGTAATGCTAAGAATAGTCAATTCCACAATATTTTTATGTGTTACCAAGTGCCAGACACTGTTCTGGTGGTTTTGTTGGAGTTGGTTTGCATTTATCTACCAAAGTTGAATAAAACATGTTTTGATCATAATAACATACCAGTTAATTGCCATTTGAAGAGAAGTCCAATGTGAGGAGCACAGGCTGTGACACTTACTCCTGACATGACTGTTGGCACTGGGGCTTCACTAACAAGTACAAGTTTATCATTGCCTCTGGAAAAACAAATCACAGAATACCTTTCCTTAGGATGGTGGAGCAGAAGCACATCTACAGATATTCAAGAGTAAGAAGACAAGGTTCACCTCCTAAGTCTGCCTTTTATAATATGTGTAACTTTGGGCAGGTTACCTTATCCCTCTGTGCCTCAGTTATACATCTTTTAAAGCTACAAATATTATTAACTTTCCTGCTTACTTCATAGAGTTATAACCATCAAAGAAATATTGCAACTAACAACACTGCATTCTAAAGATGTATGTGGTTTAAGATTATAAACATGTGCATGCTAACAGAGAAAGGCTAACAGTGGAACAGTAAATGATTTACAAAATACATTTATAATTTATGTTCAATTAATTCATGTTAAATATAAACAATAAGTCACTAAAAGTTAGAATAGTTGCATTTTTCCAAACACATTTGTTTACAATACATTTCCCCAACACATCCTCATTTCCAGGGTCCCTTCCTTGGATTTGTCCCTGTACATGAATCCTCTTCCTATGAAGGAGGTCCCAGTATGTGTGATGTCCATAGTTATTAGCAACGTCTCCTACCTAAAGAGAAACTAAACTCAAAACACAGACTAACCTCCAGTTATGACTGCAGTGACATGCTTAATGGTCTAAAATTCCCCCAAACTGTTTCAGAAACTAAATATAAATCACTGAGGATAATACAAGTCAGGAAGAAAAAGTGACACACTGAATCCTTAATATGGATGCAACAGGCACATAAGTCAGTATAGTCCCCTCTGATCGAACAGCCTATGTAGAGAATTCTTAGGCCCTTTTGGATGCCTCATAAATGCTCATAATCAATGAAATTCTCAACCCACATAGTTTTTCCAGCTACACATTTGATAAAGAGAAGAAAGTACCATCTTAAAACTCTAACTTTAGTGATTTTTTTTTTGCCAAGTAATCCTAGACAAAACTGAACGATATATTTTTAAATGCTTTCTCTTGACTATCTTGCCTTGGAGGTTAAATCTGCTCTTGCTCTGTCTTTCCACTTGAAAGTCATTTGTATTTCATCAATTATTAGACACCTATTTCATTTGACAATTTCCTGAAGCTCCTTCTTAATTATTTAAATACTCAGGAATATAAACTAAATAAGCTTGTGTGAATGTCCAGCTTAAAAAACCTTTTAACAATTTTCTCAGATGCACAGATTTAAGAATTGCACCATCAAGGTGCCAGAAATGTGTAAAGAGAACAAGATTTTTATTTTTTTTAAGATTTTATTTATTTATTTGATAGAGAGAGATCACAAGTAGATGGAGAGGCAGGCAGAGAGAGAGAGAGAGAAAGAGAGGGAAGCAGGCTCCCTGCTGAGCAGAGAGCCCGATGCGGGACTCGATCCCAGGACCCTGACATCATGACCTGAGCCGAAGGCAGCGGCTTAACCCACTGAGCCACCCAGGCACCCCGAGAACAAGATAAAAATCAAAACCACAATGAACAGCAAAATAAAAGTTAGTTCCATTTTAAGTATCCATTCAGAACACTTTAGAATATAATCTAGATAATAGGGCTCATGTTTCTTTCTATCTTATACATCCAAGTTTATCCTCTTTAGCCTCACTCCTTCTAGACTTTGCACGGGTCACACCACAACACTGGTTACTGAGTGACCAGGGTGTATACAGAGGTTCTTGGTAAAAGAAGTGGGTAATTTCAAATCAAGGACTTTGATGCCTCCTGACTGCTGCCCAATTATGGTTTTGCACGAGGTTTCAGACAATGTCTCAATTCTGGGTTTGTATCCAAATTCCAGAGCCTGTGTTGAGTATCTGTTGATCTGCGCATCTATACAGTCATAATCCATACCTGGTCCAGAATTAAATTCAAAGGACCCAAATTAATAAAAACATGAATGAAAGAGAAGAGATCACAACCAACACCAAAGAAATACAAACATTTGTAAGAAAATCTTTTAAGCCACTATATGCCAGCAAATTCGACAGTCTGGAAGAAATGGATGCATTCCTGGAGACATATAAACACCAAAACAGAACCAGGAAGAAATAGAAAACCTGAACAGACCCATAATCAGTAAGGAGATTGAAGTAGTCATCAAAAATCTCCCAACAAAGAGTCCAGGGCCAGACAGCTTCCCCGGGGGAATTCTACCAAACATTTAAAGAAGAATTAATACCTATTCTCCTGAAATTGTTCCAAAAAATAGAAATGGAAGGAAAACTTCCAAGCTCATTTTATGAGGCCAGCATTACCTTGATTCCAAAACCGGACAAAGACACCATCAAAAAGGAGAATTACAGACCAATATCATTGATGAACACAAATGCAAAAATTCTCACCAAAATACTAGCCAATAGGATCCAACAATACATTAAAAAAATTATCCATCATGACCAAGTGGGATTTATTCCTGGGCTGCAAGGTTGGTTCAACATCCACAAATCAATCAATGTGATACAATACATTAATAAAAGAAAGAACAAGAAAATATATTCTCAATAGATGCTGGAAATTTGACAAAGTACAGCATCCTTTCTCTTTTTTTTTCTTAATATTTTATTTATTTATTTGACAGACAGATATCACAAGTCGGCAGAGAGGCAGGCAGAGAGAGAGAGGGGGAAGCAGGCTCCCTGCTGAGCAGATAGCCCAAATCGGGGCTCGATCCCAGAACCCTGGGATCATGACCTGAGCCGAAGGCAGATGCTTTAACCCACTGAGCCACCCAAGTGCCTCAGCATCTTTTCTTGATCAAAACTCTTCAAAGTGTAGAGATAGAGGGCACATACCTCAATACCATCAAAGCCATCTATGAAAGACCCAGCGAATATCATTCTCAATGGGGAAAAACTGAGAGCTTTTCCCCTAAGATCAGGAACATGTCAGGGATGTTCTCTATCACCGCTGCTATTCAACATAGTACTAGAAGTCCTAGCCTCAGCAATCAGACAACAAAAAGAAATTAAAGGCATCCAAGTCAGCAAAGAAGAAGTCAAACTCTCATTCTTTGCATATGATATGATAATTTATGTGGAAAACCCAAAGGCTCCACTCCAAAACTGCTACAACTTATATAGAAACTCAGCAAAGTGTCAGGACGTAAAATCAGTGCTCAGAAATCGGTTGCATTTCTATACACCAACAGCAAGACGAAGGAAAAGTTAAGGAGTCAATCTCATTTACAATGGCACCCAAAATTGTAAGATACCTAGGAATAAACCTAACCAAAGAGGCAAAGAATCTGTACTCAGAAAACTATAAAGTACTCATGAAAGAAACTGAGGAAGACACAAAGAAATGGAAAAATATTCCATGCTAATGGGTTGGAAGTGCAAATATTGTGAAAATGTCTATGCTACCTAAAGCAATCTATACATTTAATGCAATCCCTATCCAAATACCATCAATGTTTTTCAAAGAAATGGAACAAATAATCCTAAAATTTATATGGAACAAGAAAAGACCCCAAATAGCTGGAGGAATGTTGAAAAAGAAAACCAAAGTTGGTGGCATTACAATTCCAGACTCCAAGTTCTATTACAAAGCTGTCATCATCAACACAGTATGGTACTGGCACAAAGACACATAGATCAGTGGAACAGAATACAGAGCCCAGAAATAGACCCTCGACTCTATGGTCAATTAATCTGTGACAAAGCAGGAAAGAATATCCAATGAAAAAAGATGGTCTCTTCAACAAATGGTGTTGGGAAAATTGGACAACCATATGCAGAAAGGTGAAACTGGACCATTTCCTAACACCACACACAAAAATAGACTCAAAATGGATGAAAGACTCAATGTGAAACAGGAATCCATCAAAATCCTTGAGGAGAACACAGGCAGCAACCTCTTCGACCTCAGCCACAGCAACTTCTTCCTAGAAACATCGCCAAAGACAAGGGAAGCAAGGGCAAAAATGAACTACTGGGACTTCATCGAGATCAAAATTTTTTGCACAACAAAGGAAACAGTCAACAAAACTAAGAGGCAACTGACAGAATGGGAGAAGATATTTGCAAATGACATTATCAGATAAAGGGCTAGTATTCAAAATCTATAAAGAACTTATCAAATTCAACAACCAAAGAACAAATAATCCAGTCAAGAAGTGGGCAGAAGACATGAACAAGAATTTCTGCAAAGAAGACATGAAAATGGCCAGTCAACACATAAAAAGTACTCAACATCACTCAGCATTAGGGAAATACAAATCAAAACCACAATGAGATACCATCTCGCACCAGTCAGAATGGCTAAAATTCACAAGTCAGGAAAAGATAGATGTTGGCTAGGATGTAGAGAAAGGGGAACCCTTTTACACTGTTGGTGGGAATGCAAGCTGGTGCAGCCACTCTGGAAAAGAGCAAGGAAGTTCCTCAAAAAGTTGAAAATAGAGCTACCCAATGACTCAGCAATCACACTCCTGGGTATTTACCCCAAAGATACAAATGTAGTGATCTGAAGGGGCATGTGCAGCCAAATGTCTATAGCAGCAATGTTCACAACAGCCAAACTATGGAAAGAATCTAGATGTCCATCAACAGATGAACACATAAATAAGAAGTGGTATATATATATATACATACATACAATGGAATACTATGCAGCCATCAAAAGAAATGAAATCTTGTCATTTGCAATGACATGGGTGGAACTAGAGGGCACTATGCTAAATGAAATAAGTCAATCAGAGAAAGACAAGTATCATATGATCTCTCTGATATGAGGAATTTGAGATGGTGGGGGGTTGTGGATGGTTGTTGGGGGTTGTGTGGGGCAGGGAAGGAAAAAAATGAAACAAGATAGGATCAGGAGGGAAACAAACCATAAGAGACTCTTAATCTCATGAAACAAACTGAGGGTTGCAGGGGGGAGGGGTGTGTGGAGAGGGTGGTTGGGTTATGGACATTGGGGAAGGTATGGGTGAGTGCTGTGAAATGTGTAAGCCTGATGATTCACAGACCTGTACCCGGGGACATATAATACATTATATGTTGATAAAAATAATTTTTTAAAAATTGTACATGTAGTTTTGTTTGTCTGTGTGTATATGTTTTAGGAAGGAGAACAATGGGTTGTATTAGAAATTAAGAACCACCGATCTCCATTGTCTGTGTTCTTCTGATTCCTACCTTCCTCCTAGTTTGACTCACTGCCTTGCTTCAAACTAGGGCTTCAGGGTATGCCCAGATATAAAAGCACAGCCTCCCTCTGACCAGTTTGGACAGCCCTTGCTTATGTTTATCCATCATCCCCCAGGCAATTTCCTGATCTCATCCTTCTCCTGAATCTTCTCTCTTCTTTGCACACCTTGCTATAGCTTTTGTTCTTGGTCCCAAAGTCAATATGCAAATTCATGGTTCAACCATATACACCAATCTTAGACCCAGTTCTTATGATCCTATTCATTGTAAACACTGTTTTCTCTCACTGATTTTAAGTACATTGTCCTAAACAGATTTCAATCACTCACTACCCAGTACCATTGAAGATTTTTTTAGAAGATAGACATTTAGTAATAATTTTAAGTATTTTGACACAATAAGCTAGCTGGCCTATTGAGTTAGTCAGGAAAAGGACTTTCCATTAAATGGTGGTGGTTTAAATATAAGACAAACCAATCATGACAGGGGTTTTGTACTAACTATCATGGACCATAAATAAATACTTGAAACCAGGCAACAGATAAGAAATAGTGGGCCCTCAGTTCTAACAGGTAATTATAGGGAAATGCCTAGCAGAATAAAGCATTAGAGTGAGCATTTACTCATTTTATTTTTTTTTAATTTTTTTTATTGTGTTGTGTTAGTCGCCATACAAAAACTAATGATGTATTGTAGAGTGAGTATTTAGATGACCTAAAAATCCTACCTGTAGAGATGAACTATTTTGTGTAAAACTCAAGAGGAAGTTTACCTTTAAATTCAGTAAAAGATTATACATCCTCATAGTTTGATTTCTGGCTTTCATATAACGCATAAACAATATTATATACTGCTACAACTAGTATCCTTCCCAAAGATAGAAGCCATATTATCAGCCAATTAAGGTTGAATAATCTAAATTGCATATATAATATAGATTACATATATTTTTAAATATAACCATTTTCTTATCATTTTAAATAATGTCCCTGTAAGTTTTAAGCAGAATTCTCAGGTAGACTCCCAAGATTCCTATCCCTTAGTTATTCAATCAAATGCCAATCTCAATACCATTCTAGAGGGATTTTTAAGATGTAAAGCCCCAAATCAACTGATCTTTGGAGACAGACAATACATGGGTAGTCTTGACCCAATCACAAAACCCCTGTAAAAGCAGTGTTTTCTGTGGCTTGTAGTAGAGGGCAAAATCCCAGAGATGTGAGCATGAAAAAAAATTTAATGCATTACTGCTGGCTTTGCAGATGAAGGGGCTGCAAAGGACCAGAGAGGAGCTTCTAAGAGCTAAGAGAGACCCCTCAGCCAACAGTCAGCAAAGAAATGGCAACCTGAATCTCATAGCTGAAAAGAACTAAATTCTGCCAACACCCTAAATGAGTTTGGAAGTAGATTCTTCCCCAGAGTCTCTACATTAAAGTTCCCCTCCCCCAAAGGCCAATGTCTTAATTTCTGCCTTATGAGTCCCCAGGCAGAGAACCCACAGGATCCCCTACCATATTTCTGATCTACCCAACTCTGCTGATAAGTCGGTGTCATTTAAACCACTAACTGTGTGGTAATTTGTTACACTGCAGAAGATAACTAATATACTAATCTTCTGGAACTTACATGCCATGCTTCTCCTGTATCTAATATTTTCATGCAGCTTTGTTGAAAAACTCAAAATCTGGCTCATGAGGAGAAACACAAGGCTACCAGGTGGCCATAAGAGAGGTCTGTTGACCATTCTGAAGATCTTTGGTTGAGTTACAATGAGCTGTTATAAGAAAATGACTCACTTGGCTTCAATAACAAGCCTAAGTAGAAGAATCAGCAGAACCAACTAACCAAAATGACTCTAACAATCATTTTCTAGACTGGGATGCATATTAGGAAGTTTTAGCAGAGGTGTCTGTTGAGATTAAATGCTTAATTTTAGAGCAAACAATTTTCTAATAAAAACAAATTATTGTAAAAACCAAAGAGGCAGAATTACACTGGGTGATTCCATGGACACATGCAAGTAAATCCATACCTATAGGCATGTAAAAATGGGTTTTAACACTGTCACCCAGCACATCTCAACATTGCTCAACCATATGTATCTTTCCCCAACTTTCTGCCTTTCTCTTGATGGAATATGCATAATTGGGGGGCAAGGAAATTGGTGGTCTCCAGGGACCACAATGAAAGTGCATTAATCAGAATTCCCCTGGAAAAGCAGTATAGAGCTGTTTCTACTCATAGTCGAAATAGCTCAGCATGAGCCTCCAATTAAAAATTAATCAAATGAATAAGACCCTGCAATACAAAACAGCACAAGAAAATTAAACATCTCCCCAGAGGAAAGCCTACAAGTCATAAAAAATTAAAACGTAAAACTGTGAATATTTACAAATATCATTTACAAACTTAAGGTTGTTGGTGACTCATGCCCATGGCAAGATCACAGGTCCTCAGAGAGTTTGAAAACCTTTCAGGGGTCAAAGCTTTGCCTGCCTGAGGACACACCAGAACCACCAGTTGGAGGATGATGGAGCGGTTAATAAAACACAGACTCTCAGTACCCACCCCCAGAGGTGGTGATTCAGAAGGTCCGAGAGGCAGACATTCTAGCTTGGTAATCTGAAGGGATTATGGTGGGCATCTAATCTGAGAAGCACACAGTAGTTGCCAGTGTCCTCACAGTGGTCTAATGCAGCACACTGTCTACTACTCTGCTACTTATTCAGGAAATAAACTTGTATTTGTGAATTACTCAGACACTTTCCAGTTTTCTTTCCCTGTTACAAATGAGATCATCCTAAGAAGAACTTTTAGGATAAACATCGGTGAACAAAATTTTCCTATTGCTTCAACAGATAAAAGAGAAGTGATTACATGCCAGGCACTGTCCTGGAGATTCAATGACAAATAAGTAAGAAATAGCCCCTGCTCTCAGCCTAATGATAGCCCAATGTCATTAATAATCAAACAGAATACAATATCATGAATGGCAGGATGGGAAAAATACAAGAAGGAGGGAAAGTGTTGTTGGCAGGATGAACATCACACACAAAACCCAGAGTTAAAAAGGAAGTTTAGTATAGTGGAGTAGAGCGTATCTGTCTGTGGGTATCTATCTGGGTGTGTGGACACGCACAATGGGTGTTAGAGGGAATAATGAAAGATGAGATTGGAGAAAAAGGTGAGATTGGGACCAAATTATGCCTCTTTGAAAGTAAACTCATGCTGGCAGAGTGTGTTGGTAAACTTGCCTGAGCCATTATCCAACAGATTCTATTCACATCAAGACAAAGATAGTAAGACTGAATTGTATTACAAGGTGTGTTTTAAAGACACTTAAGTCTTTTAAGAGCTCAACACTTCCTGATAGAGCAATTCCTGTGTAAATTCAGAAAGATATAGGACTTTTTTTCCTCTTCCCATTTGCCTGACAGTTTTCAGGAGACATTGTCACAGAAGATAATTCATCTATAAAGACAGCTATTGTGTACCTTGGCATACTGCCAATATTGCCATGCTTCTAACTCACAGTATTCATGGACTTCAGAAGTCATAGCTCAAGATTCCATCCAAGGAAACAATCCCTTCTAAGTTTTACATATTCTTCAGTAGGGGTGGGAAAGCATCAAATGGAACCTCAATTCCCTTCAAGTGGCTTGTTCTAAAATTAGGAAGTCATCTCATCTAGTTCAAAATAAAGTTCTTCTGGACTGGAATGGAGACTTGAGCTATAGTTCTAGAAATACATAATTTGGAATGGGAAAAATGTAGGAGAGATCATCCAATGTGTATAAATAGAAGAAAAAGTGTGAGAGTAAATGAAACATTTGATATGGCAAGAAGGAAGTAATTTGTGTCATTCAAGAGAAGGAGTGATGTTAATATCTAGACCCTAGATATTAAGGCCCTAAGTGAATTGTGGTAGGCAAGAGATCAAGCACAACCCTTAAGCTGGAAATATTTCACTTGCTTTTCCAGAGCAAATTTACTTTCCAAACTTCTCTTCCTTGCTCTTTATTCTGGTGACTGACTTACATGAATTGCATCAAAGGGCTGTATTTTGCATCTTCTGGCTTCCAGTTGGGTTCAGCCAATGGAAGGCACTAGTGGAACATCAAAGTGAAGGAGAGGAAAGTGAGACCAGGTATCTATTTGCTAGGCCATGGTTTAACTCTTTCCCTCTGCCAAAGGCCTCAACACCTGTCAGACAGACTCTCCGACAGCTGCTTTCTCTCTCTGGGGTTCTGGTAATTGCTCTCTTGTCTTGCTGTTTCAGACCTTGGATGATAGTGGCTCCCTACTATTGCTAGCCCTGTAGTGCTTCATTCCTGCTGGTTCATTCCTTGCTGAAATCCTTCATTCCTTTGACCTTGCCTACAACTTTGTAAACAGTCCTTTCATTAAACTCTTCTCTAATACTCTTTTAAGTGAGCCATTTATTTCCTGTCTGGATCCTGATTGATACAACCTGCCACAGACTGCATACTTATTGTAATGACAATGGAGAGTTAGCCTGACTTTTGGAGGTGATTAAAATAATAACTGTTGTTATTAAAATTTACATAGAAATTATAGTTCACATATGTCCTTTTCTCATTCTTTATCCATGACTTTAAAAACTGAGACCTCACCCACTCTACTGGAATAATAATACATATAAAATGAAGGTAATGTGGGTATTTTCTACCAAATTTACTACTCTTAAAAATCCCAGAGCCCAAGGACACCTGGCTGGCTCAGTGGGAAGAGCATGAGAATCTTGATCTTGAAGTCACAAGTTCAAGCCCCATATTGGGTGTAGAGATTATTTAAAATAAATAAATAAATCTTAAAAAAAAAAAAAAGAATTCAAGAACCCAAATGTTGTATAGTCTTTTAAAGTTGAATGAATTAGTCTCATTATATAAGTTGGCTCTATTTCCTTCATTTGGGCTCCAGGTTTTTTAAATTAGCCAAGACTCATTTTTCAAGCTTTCAACCCTATTAGAAATTTTCTAAAGGCAAATTGTCAGAAAAGTAGGATTATGAGTCAGAAATTAATCATGAGCTGGTAGATATCTAAGACCATATTTCATAGTAATAATTTAATCAATTAAGAACATAAGTATGCCAAACCAGTTTGTTGGTGTCATATAGATAGATTCTGACAATAGTAACTGTTTTCTTTCTTCTCAACCACTCAGTTCATCTTTATATGGACACAACCCAAATCTCTTTACTATGTCAGTAAGCAAAACATGCAGAATAATACTTTTTTAAAATAACTAAATATTGTCATTCTAAACAGAGGAGGACAAAGAGAAAGTATCTCTATAATAAAGTTGACAACCAATTTCATAAGATACTCAATTCCCAAAATAAATAAGTCCATGATGACTACAGACACAATAGAGTCCAGAAATACATGAATAATATTCAAGCAGATACTTTGTGCCATTATAGTGAGGACATTGTTATTGAAGAAAGATTCTTATAGTAAGATCCAGGAAGTGCAGTGGTCTTCCCTCTAAGGTAAGAAATGGTAAACTGGACAGTTAGAATTCAACTTAGATTACATCTATCAAAGTTGGGTCCCCTCCATGCACACACACACACACACACACACAATTCATATTATACCCAGAGAGCCAAAAGGCTTAAATCATTGAATATCAGAAAATTAGATTTATAAAATCCATGTCTCCTTTTGATCTATGTGCATCAAAAATAAAATAATTGCCTCCCAAAAAATCACACACAAAAAGACACTATCTCTTTTCATCACTGAAAGGTATATATTCCAGATGTAAAAGAATTAAATTTATGACCTGAAGATATCACTTAGCATAAATAGAACCTCAACTTCCCATTGAGTGGCTTACCTTAAATTTAGCAAGCCAATCTCGCAATTCAAGATAAGGCTTTTCTTTTTTTTAAATATTTTACTTATTTATTTGAGAGAGAGAGCAATAGAGAGCATTTGAGGGGAGAGGGTCAGAGGGAGAAGCAGACTCCCCACTGAGCAGGGAGCCTGATGCAGGACTCCATCCTGGGACCCTGGGATCACAACCTGTGCCCAAGGCAGTCACTCAACCAACTGAGCCACCCAGGTGCTCCAATAAAGCTTTTCTAACCGTTGAGATATAGCTTCTCTAAAATGGAATGTATATTTGAGATTCAGTTCTAGAAAGAAATAATTTGAGGAAGGGGTGTAGAGATGAAGGAGACTGTCCAGTATATAAATACAATACATACAAGAGAAAGAAGAGAAAGCATGAGAGTAAAAGAAACATGATTTTTCAATAAGAAAGTTATTAGTGACATTCAAGTACAGCTTAGTAGGGGAACAGGTATGTACCAAATTATCATAATGAGTGGACAGAAAGGAAATGAAGATAGCGATCAAAGCCCACAGAAAGAAGTAAGTGGTAAAAAGAAGGAAAACAGTCACTGTGGTGACTTGATTTATCTATAGGACACTATAAGCTGATTTGGCAGAACTTCATTCTTAATAGATTCAGTTATCTTAATAAAATATGGTCTTTGACATCTACTTACTCCTGATTAGCTCATGATGAATTTCCAATCATTCAGAATGTTTACTTAGGAAAAGGAAGTAACTCCATTTTGAGCTACTTGGCACCCCTAGGACCTAGAAGATAATGCCGGGCAAATGGATGCCCAGACTTCCTGCCTCGAGTCAATAACTAGTTCAGTCAGTGATCAAAAGGGCTTAAGACCAAGAGAGGGTTTTTCATGTTAAAAGAGAGCTGTGTATTTTTCAGAGCAAAAAGGATAAAGCCAACAGATGGAAGAAATTGACTACATTAAAAGAAAGAACTGGGGGGCGCCTGGGTGGCTCAGTGGGTTAAGCTGCTGCTTTCGGCTTAGGTCATGATTTCAGGCTCCTGGGATAGAGTCCCACATCGGGCTTTCTGCTCAGCAGGGAGCCTGCTTCCCTTCCTCTCTCTCTGCCTGCCTCTCTGCCTACTTGTGATCTCTCTGTCAAATAAATAAATAAAATCTTAAAAGAAAGAAAGAAAGACCTGGAAAAAGGAGAGAGACACAGGAGAAAGTTCCCAGGGGCAATGGCCAAAGAGGGTACAAGAGCCTTTCTCGTACCTCTCCACACCATTTCTAGGAATTCTTTCCATGCCTCCCTCTCCTCATCCCCATCAATCTTCCTTTCCCCTCAACTTCCCAGTGCTTCCTTTTCATTTCTCTTTACCATTTCCCCTTTCCCTCACCTCACTTCTCTCTCTCATCTAGCCACAGTGTAGAAGTGAAATAAAAATAATAATGGTAACTGTCATAAAATTATATTAAGTTCTTAAAGTAAAAGCATCTGAATTAATTTTTTACATTTATCTCTAACTTTTTTGGTGTGTGTTGCTCTAGAATAAATATTTTTCCTCTGGGTATAAGGCAATATAAGAAAAGCCTCTTCCAAATTTAGACTCTTAAGAAAAGAATTTGGTTTTTGGCAGAGAAGGGTATAGTTTGTGGCAGAAAGCATTATGATATAATCATAGTTTGCAACATGGGCTCCAGAGTTAGGCAGACCTGCACTGCAATCAGAGCCTCCATTTACTGGCTGTGGGACTTGGCATGCTTCCTCATCTATGAAATTGTGCTGTTACCTTCCCCTACAGAGAGGCTCGAAGTTGTGGGGTTTTTTTTTTTTTAAGATTTTATTTATTCATTTGACACAGAGAGAGATTGAGAGAGAGAGAGATCGCAAGTAGGCAGAGAGGCAGGCAGAGAGAGGTGGGAGTTGGGGAAGCAGGCTCCCTGCTGAGCAGAGAGCCCGATGTGGGGCTTGATTCCAGGACCCTGAGATCATGACCTGAGCCAAAGCCAGAGGCTTAATCCACTGAGCCACCCAGGTGCCCCGAGAGGCTCGAAGTTTTAAATGAGGAAATGGTAGAGTTTGAACCTAGTACCCAGCGCAGAGTAAACACCCCATAACAGTAGTCACTGTCCTTGGAAGCTACTTGACATGTCCTAAACTCTCTGGACAGATGAATTAAACCAAGAAAATATTCATCTAAACATGTAATTTTTTACAGCCTCAGTTTGGTAAACTTACCATTAGCATTATTCTCATTATGTTCATCCAAGGTTAAAAAAAAAAAGAGAGTGGGACACCTGGGTGGCTCAGTTGGTTAAGCAGCTGCCTTCAGCTTAGGTCATGATCCCAGCCTCCTGGGATCGAGTCCCACATTGGGCTCCTTGCTCAGCAGGGAGCCTACTTCTCCCTCTGCCTCTGCCTGCCATTCTGTCTGCCTGTGCTCTCTCTCTCTCTCTCTGACAAATCAATAAAATATTTAAAAAAAAGAGAGAGAGAGAGAGAGAGAAAAGGAAAGAAAGAAATGGAATCAAATCCACTCTGTTGCTAATTTAAGCCACAGAATTAACCAGTGATTGCAGCCAACTGCCCCAAGACATAGCAGTGCTGGAAAAGCAAAAGGTACATGTACAGATTTGACAGTCTGAGAGACAAATAAGCACATCAATTTTAATTTAACCTCCCAAGTATGCAAGCTGTCACTCAAGATCATTGTTAGGCCAATTATCTGGCACTAAATATTGTTATGATTTCTGACATCAAATCCATAGCAGAACACAGTTTTAGAGTGACAGTTCAGTGGAAAATTCCCAGTACTTTCCCTCTGCAATCTGAGCTGGTGAGGTTTAATTAAACAGCCAAATTACAAGCTGCCTCAGAAGATTCTGTAACAAAATTGCTGGCTGGTCTTTTGTGATAATGGTCATGCAGACCGCTGCTTATGGTCACGTGAGCTCCCTTGGTTCTGAAAGGACTGGTCATTGATTCAGTCATAGAAGTCAAGGCTTTTTGATCACTGTCATTTCTGCTGCTTTCACTGACAATGGAATAAGGAGATTTAAAGTTTCAGTTGTTTGCCTAAATATGCCCGATCCTGAGAAAGCACGCTGGAAGAAGGACCCATACTGTAAAGGTCGCACATTTGAAAATCTACTGAAGGCTACATAATGTACAAGTATAAGGACTTTGAGTTCTATATAAAGAACCATGTCATCTGCGAAGAGAGAGAGCTTGACTTCTTCATTGCCAATTTGGATACATTTTATTTCTCTTTGTTGTCTGATTGCTGTTGCTAGGACTTCTAATACCGTGTTGAACAAGAGTTGTGAGAGTGGGCATCCTTGTCGTGTGCCTGATCTCAACAGGAAGGCTACAAGCTTTTTCCCATTGAGGATCATATTTGTTGTGGGTCTTTCATAGATAGATTTGATGAAGTTCAGGAATGTTCCCTCTATCCCTATACTTTGAAGCATTTTAATCAGGAATGGATGCTGGATTTTGTCAAAAGCTTTTTCTGCATCAATTGAGAGGACCATATGGTTCTCCTCTCTTCTCATATTGATTTGTTCTATGACATTGATTGATTTGCGAATGTTGAACCAACCTTGTAGCCCAGGGATGAATCCTACCTGGTCATGGTGGATAATCTTTTTAATGTGCTGTTGGATCCTGTTTGCTAGGATCTTGTTGAGAATCTCAGCATCCATATTCATCAGTGATATTGGTCTGAAATTCTCCTTTTTGGTAGGGTCTTTGCCTGGTTTGGGGATCAGGGTAATGCTGGCTTCATAGAAAGAGTCTGGAATTTTCCTTCTGCTTCAATTTTTTGAAACAGCTTCAGGAGAATAGGTATTATTTCTTCTTTGAAAGTTTGGTAGAATTCCCCAGGGAATCTGTCAGGTCCTGGGCTCTTGTTTTTTGGGAGGTTTTTGATCACTGCTTCAATCTTGTTACTAGATATCAGTCTATTCAGGTTGTCAATTTCTTCCTGGTTCAATTTTGGGAGTTTATAGTTTTCCAGGAATGCATCCATTTCATCTAGGTTGCTTAGCTTATTGGCATATAACTGTTGATAATAACTTCTGATGATTGTTTCTACTCCCTTGGTGTTAGTTGTGATCTCTCCCTTTTTATTCATAATTTTACTCCAAGACTAATGAAAAATACAGTTTGGTCTGGGCTCGAGCAAGTCCTTTTTGAGCAGGTCTGGCTGCCTGCTCAGTCCCAGATGCTTGTGGAGTGAGAGAGGCCAGCCTGTGCATCAGTTCTGCTGATGAGTGAGGATGCAAATGGGACATCAAGCTTCCTGAGTCAGCAGCAGATTGATCCCCAGGGAGTGCTCTGCAATCCTAGAGCTGTCTGTGTGCCTGGTGTAAGAGAATGGTTAAGGTTCATTCTTCTGTATATAGCTGTCCAGTTTTCCTAGCATCATTTATTGAAGAGACTGCCTTTTTTTCCATTGAATATTCTTTCCTGCTTCATCAAAGATTATTTGACCATAGAGCTGAAGGTCTGTACCTGGGCTCTCTACTCTTGTTCCATTGGTCTATGTGTCTGTTTTTGTGCCAGTACCATGCTGTCTTGGTGATCACAGCTTTTTAATATAGCTTGAAATCAGATAACATTATGCCCCCAGCTTAATTTTTCTTTTTCAATATATCCTTGGCGATTTGGGGCCTTTTCTGGTTCCATACAAATGTTAGTTTTGTTTGTTCCAGCACTTCAAAAAATGCTGTTGGTATTTTGATTGGGATGGCACTGAAAGTATGGATTGCTCTGGGCAGCAGAGACATTTTAACAATGTTTATTCTTCTGATCCATGAGCATGGAATGCTTTTCCATCTTTTTGTGTCTTCTTCAATTTCTTTCATGAGTGTTCTACAGTTCCTAGAGTATAGATCCTTTACCTCCTTGGTTAGGTTTATTTCCAGGTACCTTACGGTGCTGGTGCTACTACAAATGAAAATGATTCTCTAATTTCTCTTTCTATAGTTTCATTGTTCGTGTATAAGAAAACAACTGGTTTCTGTGCATTGATTTTGTACACCGCCACATAACTGAATTGCTGTGTGAGTTTTAGTAATTTGGAGATGGAATCTTTTGGGTTTTCCACATAAAGTATCATGTCATCTGCAAAGAGATTGATTTTGACATCTTTGCCAATTTGAATACCTTTTATTTCTTTTTGTTGTCAGATTGCTGTTGCGAGGACTTCTAGTACTATGTTGAACAACAGTGGCAAGAGTGGGCATCCTTGTCATCTTCCTGATCTTAAGGGAAAAACTCTTAGCTTTTCCCCATTGAGAATGATATTCACTGTGGGTTTTTCATAGATGGGTTTTATGAAGTTGAGGAATGTTCCTTCAATCCCTATAGTCTGAGGAGTTTTAATCAGGAAAGCATGCTGTATTTTGTCAAATGCTTTTTCTGCATCAATTGAGAGGACCATATGGTTCTCTCTTCTCATTAATTTGTTCTGTCACATTGATTGATTTGTGACTGTTGAACCACCCTTGCATCCCAGGGATGAATCCCACCTGGTCATGATGGATAATCTTTTTAATGTACTATTGGATCCTATTAGCTAGTATCTTGTTGAGAATCTTGGCATCCATATTCATCAGGGGTATTTGTCTGAAATTCTCTTTTTTGATGGGGTCTTTGTGTAGTTTTGGTAATGCTTGCCTCATAGAAAGAGTTTTCCTTCTGTTTCTGGTTTTTGAAACAGCTTCAGAATAGGTATTATTTCTTCTTTGAATGTATGTTAGAATTCCCCTGGGAACTCATCAGGTCCTGGCTTGTTTTTTGGGAGGTTTTTGATCACTGATTCAACCTCATTACTAGTTATTCATCTATTCAGTTGTCAGTTTCTTCCTGTTTTAGTCTTGGGAAGTTATAGGTTTCCAGGAATGCATCCATTTCTTCCACTTATCCAACTATCATTTAATCATTTCAAGTCATCTGAAATTACCTCAAGCCAAAAGAAACTATTGTTTTCCATAACTCATAAGCCTGAAGGTCTGTGTCAAAATAGTCTCTTACAATAGAACTCCAAACTATATTTATGGATCTTAAAAGAAAGGAAAACTAAAAATTGGATTACATTTAATAAATTCACACTACCTGGTGGGAGAGCAGGTCTGGGGGTTCTAGTACGCAGCACAGCATGCTGACTGGCAGGGGAGTGAAACAGGGCGGCAGGTCTCAGGAAACATTCATGAGTTCTTTAGTAAATAATTAATCATCTGTCATTTACATATTCATTGGTACTATTCAAATACTATAAACATGGTTCATAAATTAGCTTTTGAAAATAGCTTATTGGACTTCATTCAAATAAGCTACCCATTTTCTTTGTTTACATAATTAATATTTATATCAAACACATTTTTTTAAATGCAGAGTTATCCCCCTACTCCATTCTGTAGGTCAGAATTATCACCAATTCCAATGAAGTCTGTTAATGAGGTGTTTGTTTTTGTGTAGAGTACTACTCAAACCGTTAATGTACATCCCAAGTAGTTTATAGGGACTTTTTTTATTACACAGTCAAGTATATTCACAGGGCCAACATGCCCTTGTCTGTTTACCATTTCTCTTTGTTTATTTACTCACTGATTTATGAAGTGTAATACACTGCAAAAACTCTGTTAGTAATGATGGAAAATTATTAAGGTTGTTCTGCATAGTATTTCTCATTACACTGTAACCGGAGTTCATAAAGAAGTCAATTATGTAAGCTAAAGATAAGGATGTGTCCAAGTGATGACAAAAAAAACAAACCTTGGTAAATCCAGTCTAATTTCAGTTAATTCAGAAAAAAATGAAACTTGTCCAATGTTTGATTGATCATGTAGACTAGCGATTGGAAATCTTTTGGGGTCAAAGACCACTTTGAGAATTTACTGCAAGTTACAGACTTTCTCTACACAAAACCTGGGCCAAGGGAAGAACTTGTGGTGGGGGGTGGGTAGGAAACACGATTTTTCACTTTTCAACCAGTCAATGTGCATTACTAGATAATCGCCAAATGCAAGGCCATCTTTTTTGAGCTCTATATGTTTCTTCCAGTGTATTTATTAAACAAGTTCTACTTTACCCACAAGTTCCTAATTATAAAGAAATTAAGTGCATGCCCCAGAGGCTTGCTTTATTCTTATTCTTACCTAAATGACTTCACAATTCCGATGCTTAGAATAGTAAGGCTCCTGAGATATCTCATCACTAAGGTAAGCGTTTTCAGACCCTCTTGGCCCTCTCAGGGTGGAAACCTCAAATGAGTAATTCTACCCCTCCTCTTTTAGAAGTCTGAATCTCTTCCATGGTCATTGTTTTTCCCACTCTGCCATATCTTCCTCCTGAATTCTCTAAGTTCCTTAAGCAGGGAACACTGTAACTTTGACATCTTCTCTGAACATAGCCATCTCATCTTTCCCTGAAATGAAACCAGGCTGTCATCTAAGGGCATTGCTTCCTTGGAAATCTTCTCAAGTAGAGGCTTCCCTTCTCTCACATGTCCACATCAGAAAAGAATTAGAAGCCAAATTGTCCTCTGTGCTTTCCACTGCAACCTCAAATCATCTCCCCCTTCTTTCCATTGCTCGGAAGCTCATGCCAGTCAGCTATACTCACCACTCTACCTCCTCAAAGCTATCATATTAACTCCAAGTAATTCCCCTCCTTTTTTTTGACAAGATTCGATCCTGGATCCTGGATCAGAGTCTTTTTTATCATCCCTACTTTTGTCATCATTCTTAGAGATGGTAACACCCAAATGGATGACCCATCATACATCTCAGTGTCTCAATTAATTTCTTAACTGCCTCTACCACAGGGACTTTTTCTTCCATACCACCTCAGCCAGTCATTCCCATAACCATGCTGTGGGAATTATCTCTTCCATAATCTCAGTTTCAGACATCTCATTTCTGGCCACTACCTTTATCTCTTTGAGCTTACTTATTCTATTAACAATCTCTTCCACTGCTACAATTTTTAATCTTGACCTTTTATCTTTTGCTGAAATACCCATCTCCTATCTTCAATTAACTTTATCCAACCTTAGTTGCTATGGCCCATTACTACTACAATCCCTTGACACACTCTCCTTCAGGTGTACTATCCTAACAAAACCCTGGTTGAACCTGAAAATCCACTTTTCCTGTGTCTTGAATGATGTTAGAGAAAATCATCAAATACAAATCTTAAATGGGCACATAACACGTCCTGGAATGTCTACTGTTTCCCTGGGAAGCTCACTTTCCTATTCTCTAAGACTATTATTTCAAATCTCCTCCCCTCACCAAAACCTTCCATATACCCTCCCCTTTTCACTCTCAGTTGATGACCTTGACTTCTACTTCCTAAAAAAAACTAGACATCATTAGATAGGAATTTCCCCACATCCTCACCTCCATATAGAAAACCTCCATAGAGAAAACCTGTGTCACTACCTATTTCTCCATCTTTCCTCCCATTACAATAGAAAATGTATCATTCTACTCCTCAAAGACTAATCTTTCCATTGGGCTCTGGAGCCCATCATATTGCTCTTTTAAGTTAGGCAATGTACCTCTTAAAAATCACACAGACTGGTGAGGATGCCTACAGACTCGTGGATTCTAAATGCTAAAGGAAGGAATATTCTATCTAAACTATAATCTATTCCAAACCCCAGTATACTGCCCTTAAATATCATGTCTGGATCTAGTTGTGGAACTACCCCAAGACACAATCCATATGTACCAGCCATGCAGCAAACCTGGAGGCCTTGTTTCTCCACCTCAGGCTAGGTACCCATTTTGTATAGGAATTGGAAAATAAGCCCAGTGTCTGCTATAAACTGGGGACTGAGACACCAAGCTTACCTCCTTGTAAGTGTGAATAAAGATTTTGAACAACCCTTAAAATATCCTATCCCTGTTTTATAAAACAATCTGTCCACATCCTTTCTAAAGTCTTCTGATATTTGTTAGAATCAAGAATTTTAGGTCAATGATGAAATTGGAAATTATTTATTCATTCCCATTTTAAAGGCTCGGCAAAGCAGAGTTGACTAGGCTAAAGTCACACATTAGATAGTTAGCACTGTATCAGAATCATGTTCTCTAAGAAAAAAACTCTTTCCACTGTGCTCCTTATAATTACAGGCTCCATGGAGCAGTAATACCCTAAAAATATTATTGTGTGAACATTTTATTAAATGACTATGATAAAGATTTATGGATCACATAGTGGGTTTCTTTTTTTTTTTTTTAAGACTTTATTTATTTATTTATTTGACACAGAGAGAGAGAGAGCACCATCAGGGGGAGCAGCAGAGAGAGAGAGAAGTCGGCTCCCCACCAAGCAGGGAGTCTGATGTGGGGCTCCATCCCAGGACATTGGGATCATGACCTGAGCCAAATGCAGTTCCTTACCCAACTAAAGCACCCAGGCGTCCCTCACCTAGTGGGTTTCACATGGATGCTCAAAAGATATCCATAGTAACAGACTAGAAACCAATAGCCAGTGTGTAAAAGTAACAATCTAGGAGTGGACCAACTTTGTCTATTATTTCTTCTGAACAGTAACCTCTATCATGGCCTGTGAAAAAATACCCAATTCTGAAGAATTTGGCCTTAGGAGCTGCCTTAGACTGTTGGAACTCTCTGGAGATAGTCGGCCTGTCTCCTGTTTGTTTTTATACAAACACAGGGAATTTTTTTTTACATTAATTTCATCTTAAAAAAATAATAAAATTAATTTCACCCCATAGTTCATCAGTCACCAATCAAACACGTACTGAGCACCTGCTATTGTCAGAAGATGTGCTAGATACTGGATTTATAGACACAACTGTTATAAAGTCCCCGCTCTCAGGGATTTAAGATCCTAAATAGAGACCCTTAGAACACACTGGTATAGTGCAGCCCCCTTGGAGCACTAGCACAAGTAATAGGCTATGAATAAAAAAGTACTGAAGTTGATGAAGTATTTACTTTTAAAAATTAGAATGGATCCATTTGCCCTTCTAATAATTTTATACTCATTTACTGGCATCTCCAGGTACATTCCTGAGTAGGAATAAAAGGAGTAGAGTTACAATTCACAAACTGCAGATAATCCACATCCCATCTGGTGCTTGCTGTGACCCATCATGTGGATAAATCCAAGGGAATGTGTCAGCAAACAAAATTCATCTATCATGGGTCCAAGGAGAAAAGAAGTGTTGACCAGCTCTAGCCTGGAGGTCTAGTGGGAAGGAGAGATATTCAGAGAGACAACAACTGGATGGTACTCTGTTAGGTGCAATCATATACACCTATTGCATACACGGGAAACTTGGGGCATGCAGAGAAAGAGAAAGGATCAGGAAAAAAATGGTGCTGAAAGGAGAGGGTGGTGTTAGGATTAGAGGAAACTGTGCCAAGACATAGCTAACATGGGAGAAGCCTGATCAGGAAAGGTAGAACAAGGAGCTGGCTTGGGATGGATTGGACATGGCACAGATTTAGAGTTCTTGATTCCATCAATCTCAGAAAGAAGCAGAGTTGAGAATGTTAACTATCTGATTAAAATGGAGAGAATTGGCAAGGTTCACAGTCCAGTATAGAGGCTGTAACTTCCAAAGATACAGGCCCACCAGGGGCCAGGCAGTATGCATAGCATAGCCAAAAATTTGGTTGAGTGGGTCAGAGTTCAAGACTCAGAGTCAGTATTTGGACCGATAATCTGGAAAGGGGCTTTCCAGCCATCATAAGGCATAGGACCACAAAGCAGTAGGGGCGGGATGTGAGTAAAATCAAGATAGGACTGTCTGGTATCTATCCCGAGTTCCAATTTCAGTATGTGGTAGGTAAGGGCTAGCAGGTGTGTGCAACTCCACAGTGTAAAGGAGGGAAGAGAAAAAAAAACAAAACAAAGTGACATCCTTGCCACTGAAAAGCTCACAGTGTAAAAAGGGAGAAAGAAACATGCAAGCATACAAGCACCAGAGATCCTGTGATAAGAAGTTCATACAAGGTGTAGAACTAGAGTGCAAAAGAAGGAGTGGACAATTCAGCCTGGGAAGTTTAGGTAACAGTTTCATGATGGAGGTGACCAATGAATAGACTTGGAAGATAAGTAGGTGTTTGCCTGGAAGATCTTGAAAGGAAGGCACCATTGGGAAAGACATTCCAAGCAAAGGAAGCAGCATGAGCAAGAGTTACTTGGACCCATGGAAACCATCTGGAATATTGAAAGTCAATATTCTATTGGATGGAATATTGGATGAAATTCCAATTCATCCAATATTGGATGAAAGATCGAGTCAGGACTAATTAAATAATTTTTGCAACCAGTGAGGAAGCCAGACCTGTATAAGGTGCAGAATGGGGTGAAATTTGTTAGGGCTTTACTGTGTAGATAAGTAATTTTTTTTTAAATTTTTAATAGCTTTATTGATTATATAATTCAAATTCAGTATGATTCACCTATCTGAAGTGTACAGTTCATGGGTTTTCAGTATACTTATAGATATAGATATTTACAACACATTTTTAGAACATTTTCATCACCTCAGAAAGAAATTCTATACTCTGTAGCTATCAACCTCCACAACCCTAAGTCCTCTAAAAGCCCTAAGCAATTGTTAGTCTACTTTCTTTCTCTATAAATTTGCGAATTCCGTATTCCAGATACTTTGTAGGAAATGGAATCATATCATATGTGGTCATTTGTGACTGGTTTCTTTGATTTAGTATGTTTTCGAGGTTCATCCCTGTTGTAGCACATATCAGTGCCTCATTAATTTTTATGCCCAAATAATATTCTATTGCGTGGCTAGACCCCATTTTTTATTTATTCATCCATTCATGGGCATTTGATTGTTTCCACTTTGGCTATTATGAATAATGCTGCCATAAACATTTCTGTCCAAGATTTTTGTGGACATGGGTTTTCATTTCTCTTGAGCATACATGTAGGCATGGAATTGCTGGATCATATGGTAACTCTACATTTAATCATTCAAAGAACTGCTAGAATATTTTCTGAAGTGGATGCTTCATTTTATAATCCTACTGGCAGTGTATGAGGGTTTCAATTTTTTCACATCTTCACTGGCACCTTTTATTACCAGTATTTTTGATTCCTAGTCATTCTACTGGATGTGAAGTTGTAAAGGTTTTTAAGTAGACAATAAAAATTATGGTTGATGACTCCATCCTCAAGATGGAAAAAGAAATGAAATAAAAAGTAGGAATAGAGATAAAGAATTCTAATAGAGAATGCATCTGTGTCTCTGTCATTAGCTACTTAGGAAAGATAAAAATGGTGCCATCAGTCCAACTACTTTCTCTATAATATCAGAGTCTCAATCAACTTCATGTTGTTTCCTTTAAGAATTTTTTATCCTAATCATAACAATTATTGTGGAAAAAATGGGTGTCAGTTTTTGAGAATATGACCCAAAGAAACCAATACTTCCCTACCTACCAAGTTTCCAGTCTGTTCTTCAGACCTCATACCCATCTACCCACCCCTACACTGTGATACTTCTGTGCATGACTAGAGGTAGTTCAGTTTAAAATGCATTTGCAGGATGCCTGGGTGGCTCAGTGGGTTAAGCCTCTGCCTTCAGCTCAGGTCATGATCTCAGTTTCCTGGGATCAAGCCCCGCATCAGGCTTTCTGCTCAGTGGGGAGCCTGCTTTCCCCTCTCTCTCTGCCTGCCTCTCTGCCTACTTGGGATATCTCTTTCTCTCTCTCTTGTCAAATATATATATATTTGCAATTGCCAAGGTTTAGGCAATTGATTTCCTCTAGAAGGTGGGAAAGAAAGAGAAAAATCTAGCAATTCTCTGGTTTCTGGCTGGGGTGAGTGGCTAAGATTGTTCTTATTACTAAGATGCAAAAAGCTGACCAGGAGAGGGGAGTTAGGGACAGATGAAGCGTTTGGATTTAAGCACATTGATGTTGCAGTGTCTGGAGGACATCAAGGGGGAGAAGTTTGGCAGTAGCTGGATAGAAGTCCCCAAGGTTGTGGTTCAAATCATCTGTTTCAAATTCTTAAACCAAATGGCACTCAGAAGCTCAATATTTGTTAATTTAAAATGTCTTGAATATGTTGTCCAGCTGGCTTTATGCCATAGTAAATTCAGTTTGAAATTAAGAAATAGGCCCAGGTGCTCAGCCAAAAGAAATTTGGGAGAAGTCTCAGTAAAAAATAAATTACAGCTATGTATTTCTCCAGTTCTCTTCTGTTCTTTACTGGTGATTTATACCATGTTTCAAGATCCAAAACGAATTAGAGACTACCTCCAATACCTGAATCCATTCATTCACTCATTCAACAGAAATTTACTGAGTATGAGGTACTTATTCAGGAGCTCAAGATGGCCACTCTTGAACAAAATAAGCATGGTCTCTACCTGCCCACCCTCCACTCTCCCAGCAGGGTGTAACTTCCATGGTTTTTCTCACTCAAAAGCTATTTATTTTTCTAGGAAGGGTAATCCTCTAGCATCTGAGAAATAGGAAGATTTTATTTCATGCATCTAATAATTTTTAAAATATATGTATTATTGAAGCATTGACATGTAGCATTATATTAGTTTCAGGTACACAACAGACTGATTCAAGATAATTTTTAATAACTGTTTAAACCACTTTAGAAAACACTTTTAAATGCTTGGCAGTTCTCTTAGGATATTAAGGTTCATGAATAGCATTTCTCAAATGGCCACAAATTGGTTTAAACCTTCAAAGGATGCATTTTTAATTTTCTAAAGCTAAATAAGAGGTTAAATAGTCTGGTTTTTAAAAATGGAAATTCATATTAATGTTACACACAAGACTATAAACACTACAGCATGGCTTGCTCCTGACTCAAAAAGAAAAAATAAATAAATAAATAAATAAATAAAGGAGGGCGGTGAGAAAATATTGATTTTCACAAGATTTTTCATTTATTTAGTGGTGCAGTTTCAGTGATAAAAATCACTAAAACCTGGGGGGGGGGAGGGCGTTCTGGGAGGCTCAGTGGGTTAAAGCCTGAGCCTTTGGCTCAGGTCATGATCCCAGAGTCCTGGGATCCAGCCCTGTATCGGGCTCTCTGCTTAGCAGGGAGCTTCCGTCTCTCTCTGCCTGCCTCTCTGCTTACTTGTGATCTCTGTCTGTCAAATACATAAATGAAAAACGTATATATATAAAAAAATCACTAAAATCCTAGACTAGTCCACTGACACCTTTTTAATCAAAAAGTAATAGCACTTTCCTTAATTTTTATTGAGGTACAATTTACATATAACAAAATTTACTAACTTCGAGTATACAATTTATTGTCTTTTGACGAATGCATACAGCCCTGTACCCTTCAAAAGAATCAGGACTATAGAGCAGTGCTGTCCAGTAGAAATTTTGGCCATGATGGAAATGTTCTGTATCTGCCCAGACCAATATGGAAGCCATTATAATGCAGCTTAGAGACTGAGTTAACAGAATGAATAAATTTAATTTTAATTCATCTTAAGTAACTACATGTGACAAGTAACTACCATATTACACAGTGCAAGGCATTTCCATCACCCCAAAAATGTCCTATGGCTATCATCTTGCAATGTTGCTCCAGTGCCCTCTACTGACAAAGCTTAGCATTACACTAACTAGCAAAGAGAACACTGGTAACATAGCCAGGAATAAAGGGGAGAAAATAACTCATCCAATGGGTGTATGTTTAATTGTAATGAATTCCAATTTATCAGTTTTCTTCTTCACGGTTTTTATATCTTGTCTTAGAAAACTTTGACTAATGAAAGGCTATAAATATTTCTTATGTTATCAGAGTTTTTTATGTTAGAGTTTTATAGTTTTTAGCTCTTACAGCTAGGTCTATCATTCAGCTTTTGTTAAAACTTTTATATGGTGTGAGGTAAGGGTGGAAGTTACTATTTTTGCATATAGATATCCAATAGCTTCAGCATTTGTTGAAAAAACATCTTTTCTTCCCTCCACTGAATTATATTAGCATATTTGTCAAAAATCACCTCACTGTATATAAATCCATTTCTGAACTCTGGTTTATATGTCTATCTTCATACCCATTAGTATCTTAATTATAGTAGTTTCACAATAAATCTTGAAATCAGTTATAATGAGTTCTCTAACTTTTTTATTTTTCCTCACTCATAAGCTATCCAGTTTTGCTTCCTCAAAATTGTTTTGGCTCTTTATATGGTCATATATGACCATATAAATTTTAGGATCAGCTTGTCAATTTCTAATTTTTAAATCTCCCACTCAGATATTTTATTGGAATTTTATTAAATCTATAAATCTGCTTGGAGTTCATTGACATCTTTATTATGCTGCATCCTCCAATCCATGAACATGCCATCTCTTTCCCTTTATTTTCATAATTATTTCCCAAAATTATTTCCACAATTTTCCATTAAATCCTAAATTCTAAAATTTCTCTCAGCAGTGTTTGGTAGATTGCCTCCATTGCTATTCTGGGCATTAGAAATCTTGTAATTCTTACCCCTTCAGGTTCATCAGGAATTAAACTCTCTTCTGGCTTTCATCTGTTGTGGACATTTTCTAAATTCTCTAATTATTTCTTTAAAAGTTATTTAGCAAGCTTTTATAATTATCTGCTTGGAATTTGTGAGACCACTTCACCTCTGTGTTCTTAACAAAAGCAAACTCCTTTAAAATGTAAAGTAATAACTAACCAAGCTAGAATAAAAATTGGAGATCCTATTTGCTCTAAATCCTCTTTTTCAGGGTTTAAACTATTGAATATTATCTACTCATGTTAATGATGCGTGCTCTGTGTTAACAGTTTCAGTCAGCAACAGTCTGAAATGGGAAGAATGAAATAAACAGAATAAACACAGTTTTTCTACCAAGGTTCTTATATTTGTAAGTTACCTAGATCAATAATTTGTAAATTACTCACTGATAAGAAAAGTGAAGGGGGGGGAGTCCAAATAAATATTTTGAAATATTATCTTATGTGTTTTAGTTTTATTTCTCACTTCCAGTATTTCCTCCTGCCCTGTCACCTTTCTCTCCCATTTCCCCAGAGAGCAGCAAGAAGAAAGAACAAACTGCCTTCAGGTTTGTGTTGTCACAGCAGGTACAAAGCTTGAAAGAAATGGGTTAATACTCATTTTTGGGATACAAATTAGACTCTTCAGGCAGAGACAATATTTTTATTTAATTATTTCACTTTATTAGAAAATATTTGACTAGGTGATACATGCACCTAGTACAACATTTATAAAATACCGAAGAGTCTACAATTACTATGCTGTGAATACGCAGTGATACACTCCCTATCCCGCAGGAATTTTGCTTTCATATTTTCTTCTATGACTTCTATAGTTTTGTTTTATACATTAAAGTCTGGTTCATCTGCAAAGTATTCTTTCCAGTTTTACTGAGATATTATTGACAAAGAACATATGTAAATTTATATATAATGATTTGATACACATACATGTTGCTAAATATTTACCACAATAAGGTTAGTTCATACATCCATCACAAAATGATCCTTTTTTTTTTTGTAATGATAACATTTAAAATCTATCATCCTAACTTTCAGGTATACAATACAATATCTAATTATAGTCACCATGCTGCGCATTAGATCCTCTATTCATCTTAGACCTGGAAGTTTATACTCTTTAACCAGCATCTCCCCCTTCCTCCCACCTGCCTAGCCTTTCCCAACCATCATTCTACTATTTTTATGAGTTTAGTTATTTAAATTCCATACGTAACTGATACCATATAATAGTTGTTTTTCTCTGACTAACTTACTTCACTTAGCATAACATCCTCCATCCAAGTTCCTGCAAAAGTCAGGATTTCCTTCTTCTTATGGCTGAATAATGCAAGAGAGAGAAAGAGTATATGTGTTTGTATAGCATTTTCCTTTACCTTTTCTACCATCAGCGGACACTCAGGATGGTTCCGTGGCTTGGCTATTGTAAATAATGCTGCAGTGAATATGAGGGTGCAGATATCCCTTCAAGATATTGATTTTATTTCCTTCAGATACATACTCAGAACTGAAATTGCAGGATCATATGGTAGTTCTATTCTTAATTTTTTACAGAACCTTCACGCTGTTTTCCACAGTTGCTCTACCAATTTACATTCCCACCAACAGTGCATATAAGTACCATTTTCTCTACATTCTCACCAAAACTTGACATCTCTGATCTTTTTGATGATAGCCATTCTAACAGGTGGGAGGTGTTATCTCCTTGAGGTTCAGATTTGCATTTTCCTAGTGATTAGTGAAGCTGAGCATCCTTCCATGTATCTGTTGGCCATCTGTATTTCCTCTTCAGAATAATGTCTTTTTGGTTCTTCTCTATTTTTTAAACAGATTGTTTTTCCTTTGTTGCTATTGAGTTGTAAAGGTTATTTATATATTTTGGATATTAACCCCTTATCAGATGATGTGCAAATGTTTTCTCCCATTCCATAGGTTGCCTTTTTATTTTTCCAAGTATTTCCTTTGCTATGAAAAAGCTTTTGTTCTGCTATAGTCCCACTTGTTTATTTGTGCCTCTGTTGCTTATACTCTTAGTGTCATAGCCAAAAAGCATTGCCAAAACCAATGACAAGGAACTTTTTCCTTATGTTTTTCTTCGAGTAGTTTTACAGTTTGGGACCTTACATTTAGGATTTTAATCCATTCTGAGTGAATTTGGGGGAGTGGTAAAACTTGTACAAGATGGGGGTCTAGGTTCATTCTTTGGCATATGAATATCAAGTTTTCCTGGGAGTATTAGAGATTCTTTTCTCCACTGAATATACTTGACTTTCTGTCAAATATTAGTTGACGATGTATGTAGAGTTTGTTTCTGGCTCTATGTGTTTATTTTTAAGACAGATGATAGTACCATGCTGTTTTGATTCCTACTACTCTATAGTAATGTTTGAAATCAAGAAGTGTGATGCCTCCCACTTTGTTCTTTCTCAGGATTGCTTTGGCTATTTAGAGTCTTTTGTGGTTCCATACAAATTTCAGGATTGCTTGTTCTATTTCTGTGAAAAATGCCCCAAGAATTTTGATAGAGACTGTATTCAATCTATAGATGGCTTTCAGTAGAATGGAAATTTTAACAATATCAATTCTTCCAGCTCAACTATATGGGCTATCTTTCCATTTATTTGTTTTCTTCAATTTCTTTCATCGGTGTCTTATATGTATGGATCTTTCACCTCCTTGGCTAAAAATACTCCTAAAAAACGTTTTATTATTTTTGTTGCTGTTATAAATGGGGTTGTTTTATTTCTTTTTGAAACAGTTAAATGTTAATGTATAGAAACACAATTGATTTTTATATGTTGATTTTGTATCCTGCAACTTCACTGAATTCATTTATTAGTTCTAACAGTGTTTAAGAGAAGTCTTTAGGATTTTCTCTATATAAAACTATATCATCTGCAAAACAAGAAAATCTACTTTGTCCTATCTGATTTGGATGCCTTTTTTTTTTCTTGCCTAATTTCTCTGGCTAGAACTTCCAGTACTATGTTGAATGGAAATAGTGAGATTAGACATCCTGTTCTGTTCCTGACCTTAGCAGAAAAGCTTTCAACCTTTCACTATTGACTATGATGTTAGCTGTCGTCTTGCAACAAAGAAATTTGGATGAGATACACCTCTTCCCTCCTTTTTTTTTTTTTACATCATTGCTTAATTTCATGTTATTTCTATTTTTAAGTGTCAAGCCAAGGGTAATTTTAACTTAGAAAATATTTTTCATAAAATTTACCAAAACATTCTTCAGAAACAGATTCCTTTAATCCATATTTAAAGAATACCTACTATATAGCAGGCAATACATTTGGTATTGGGAAGATGGAAAAGCTTGTTTTGATAAAATTTTCACTCAAAATTTGTACTATTTATAATATCTCTGGAAACACAAAATAGTGTTAACAGCTTTACCTCTAAGTCTATCCTTTTTCACTTTTTGAATTTTGTATCCTATGTCTGTGTATTACTTAGTCAAGAAGTTTGATTTCTTTTTTTTTTTTTTTAAGATTTTATTTATTTATTTGAGAGGAAAGAGAGACAGAGCATGAGCAGGAAAGAGGAGACAGACAGAGAGGGGGAAGCAGGCTCCCTACTGTGCAGGGAGCTTGATGGCGGGGCTTGATCCCAGGACCATGAGATCATGGCCTGAACGGAAGGCAGGTGCTTAACCAACTGAGCCACTGGCACCCCCAAAAAGTTTGATTTCTAAAATCCTATGCATTCCATAATTCCTCTAGAAAATAATTTGTAACATGCAATGGGTTTTTTTTTAATCTCTTTAAAAATGATTCCACGTTGTAGTAAGTTAACAAATTCTAACAAAATTTTCTGTTTATTCATCTTAATTTCTTCAAAGAAAGGAGCCTGTTGTGTATCTTGATTTGCCAACCACCATAGTTTATTATTGGTTACAGAGGATCTTATGACCACTTAACCTGTTCTTAATTAACCACAATAGCTCCAAGGGGAAGATTCTAGTGTATAGCATTCTTCTCTACTTGAAAATTAGGCTACTTATAGTAACACAAGTTCTCCCAGAGCTCTCTTTCCACCAAGTCCTACCTCCCATGTTCACGTGGTATCTCAACCCCTGTATTGATAGAGATTATGAGAGCATTTTTCCTCTAATTCCCTTGCCCTGCAGCACTTATCTCCATCAATGAGAGCTATAGCTGGGAGGAACGTGGCTAGGTGCTGAGGAAAGCTGAAATGAATCTTCTGTGAATACTAAATATATTGAGACTAAGCACTGGAAGAGCACCTGATTAGCTACCATTTCAGTTGCTTAAAATGTTTATCACCCTCAGGCTCTAAGAGAAAAAAGGAGTCGTTTGTTCCAAGGTTGGTACAAAGGGATAGTGTAACACAGAGGGGTAAATGCCAAAGGCTTATTTGATTTGTGGTCAGTCTCAGAAAGGAGTTCAAATCTCACTACAGTGTGTTGAGGATTGAAAGAAGGCAAGAGGGAATAAAGAGATCATATGGAGGACCGCATTAAGAGTGGGTAGAAAGAACAAGCTATGTATGTTACACATTAAGAAGAAAGATCGAAAATATAATGACCAGGTGTAGTCAGTGAGGTCTGAGAACCGACTGGCAGTTAAAGTAGAGAGATTAAAAGCAGAACTCAGGGACCAGTGAATTCTGGCTCTTTATTACTAATAATTCTGACTTGGTAAGACTCACAGAAATAGCAGCTCCTATTATTATTATTATTATTATTATTACTATTATTATTAATAGCAGCTAGTAGTAGTAGCAGTAGCAATTGTATTGGATGAAACGGTGAGGTAGGGATGGCTCCCAGGTTTCTGATTGCATGCCTGGTAAACAGACATGCCTTTAACTGGGCTGAGAATACAAAAGGAAAAACAGGTATAAATGAAAGGAGGGGAAAAAAGAATAAGATGCTGAGTTAGAAGCCTGGAGAAGCAGTCAGCTGGAAAAATGCACATGTGGCATATGTGAAAACTGGTCAGGGTGCCTGGGGGGGCACAGTTGTTTGAAGGACATGCTCTTGGTTTTGGCTCAAGTCATGTTTGTGAATTTAAGCCCTACATGGGGCTCCACACTCAGTGTGAAGGCTGCTTGATATTCTCTCTCCCTCTCCCTCTGCCCCACCCACCCATTCTCTCTCTCTCTCTCCCTAAAACAAATAAATCTTAAAAAAAAAAAAGAAAGAAAAAAAGAAAAGAAAGGAAGAAAAAAAATAAAACTCATCAGGAGAGGGGTTGAGGTCTAGAAATATATCCTAAGAGTGGCCACATTTAAATGGTGGGTGACCTGATCAGAGTAGGTGAGAATTAAAGAACCAAGAGAAACGTGTAGAATGTAGAAAATGGTAAAAATGAAGACTAGAGAACTTACACGGAAACCAGGAGGAGAGAGTGACACAGAATAAAGAGAGGGGACCCTGAGAGAGAAAAGAGCTGATCAGATTTCCTTCCCCATCAGATAAATCCAACAGAGGTTCTGCCTGGAAATGCACAGGTTTGAGATCTTCCCTAGGACTTCAGGCCCAAGTATCCACGATCAACCTCTGGTTACACCTGAAACCAACCACCAGCCTTCCCGGAAGCCTCCATGATGGCGATGGTGCAGGATTAAAAAGTCCTCATCTGCATTCCTAGCTCAGGTCATTCAGGAATTCCATAGTTTCTATGAAGGAGAATAGAGTTTTTCCCACTCTTTAGCAGCTGGCCCAAGACGGCTTTCATATCCATGGGAAATGTTTCAGAAATCATGAACTCATGCAAGACTGACAAAACAACCTGCCTATTAACAAGTAAATACAAGATTATAGTTACATGTTGGAAATAGAAAGTTGGCTATCTCAAATTCTTCTACATTGTAGTAGTAGGGTAATGCCTTATTTTTTACAAGTGAGTTTTCTAGATAAAGTCTACTGCTGTAGGAACTAAACCTTTAATTTTAGCCATTTGTTATACAAACTCACTAAAATTTTCCTACCTTTCCAATACATATTATACTGTACAAAATACAATCTTGCTTGTAAACTCAAGATAATTGTTATGATCATTATTTATTGTGATAAAAGATGGATAATAAATTATCATTACTGTGCATTTATTGCACGATGGGCCCTAAGCATCATACTTAACCTCCTCAATGATCCTATACACTAGGCATTGTTATCTCCATTCTACAGATAAAGACATTAAGATTTAGCAAGATTAACTTATCCAAAATCAAATATACATTTTAGCTAAAATTTAGATCTAGTTTTGTCTGATTGCAAAACCATCCTATTTCCCCTTCCTGTGCTTTCCCCTCCAACTTTTGTTTTGTATAGTTATTTCTTTCTGGGAGTTCCCTCAACTACTGTTTACCCCTGTAATTAAACAAGCCAGGTTTTTGAGCTTTTACCAGATGATTCACCTCTCTTTTCCCATGTTACAAACGACCACTTTCAGTATATCAGCTTCAGCAATAATACCTCCCTGAGCCTAGTGTCTTTTTTTCCTAAAACCTAGGCAACTTGCCAGAGAAAACCAAGTTACCAATTTTATTAAGTCAATTAATCAATCAATTAATTAATTAATTGTTAAATTAATTAACATAATTTAACACAATGCTTAAGAATGGCTTCGCAACTCTCCTGTGAATTCTGTTTTCATCCCTCCTTAGAGACTTTTCTTTACTGTCAGATTTATGGCTGTATGCAAGAAAGTTAAAGTTAATCAAAATCTAAATGTTAAATTAATTGCTTTCTCAGTTTCTCCAACAAGACTTCCCTGCAATCACTTGCCCATATGTGAGCCATCCCTATGGTTCAGAAAAGAGCAGGTACCCACGTCAAGCAATCAGACCCTTTCTTGGGGCTCTGTCTATAGTCAGCAGGAAAGAAATGCCCTTGTCACTGGAGCTATTACAAGATGGATTCAGTGCTTTCTTCTACTCTCTGGGGACAGAGAGCAGTCTAACACTACTGTAGTAGAGAATAATTGCCCCTTGCAAAGAGAGCAGAGACAGGCAATGGAGAGAAAGAGGATCCAGCTGTCTGGATCCACTTACTCCTAGCTCTTCAATTGCCATGAACTTATAAGCTTATAAACCTTTTCCTCTTTGTCTCAAGCTATTTATTCATGTGTTTCCATCACCCATCACTAAGAGACTCTTGACCAATATATGTAGGCATTAATCAAGAATAGCAGTTCTTAACTTAGCCAAAGTTGCACATTAGAAGCATCAGGAGAGTTTTTAAAGTCCCAATGCCCAAGCTGAATCTAAAACCAATTAGATCAGAATTTCTGGATGTAGGAACTAGGCATCAGAATTTTTATACAGCTCCCTAGGGGAGTCCAAAGTGGATCCAGGTTAAGAATCACTGCTCTGGAATAGCTTTGATTCTGTGTAGTCTAACAAAAACCAATAGCAAAGGATGAAGCTTTGGAAACATTTTCATTGAAGTAAAAACCAAAAGAACAATAGCCATTATTCCCTGCACTGCTCAAGGTATACTGAAAGTCATAATTGATGCAAGAATACTAAAAAGTGTTATATGAAGTTTAAAAATAGAATGTGGAGAGACACAACTGTCACCTTTTGGAGAAAACAGAATTTCCACATAGAAATCCAAGAAACCCTATAGACAAACTATTGGAATTAGAATCGGAAAGGTGGCTAGATACAAAATCAACACATGTAGGAGGTCAATTCTCTCCAAATAAATATGTATGATCAATACAAATCCAACAGGACTTCTCACAGAATTTGACCAGCTCACCTGAATATGCACTTAAAAAAATAAAAGATCAAGAAAACAAAATAATTTTAGAAAGTACAAGTGAGGGACTTGCCTTATTGAATATAAATTTTTTCACAGTCTTTTTTAAGTTATATTTTATACCCGCACATAAACACGCACACTTTTATACCATTTATATCTACTTACAGTCCAGAGATTAAAGGAGTCACAGATACAGTAAATTGCAAGCAAATTACAAACAATAGAAAGGCTAGAAACAGGACAACACAGATTCAAAAACATGATAGGTGAAAGAGGTAGAATTACAAATCAGTAAGGGGGGGGGAATGGATAATCAATAAATGATACCTTATATGGGGAAAAATAGATCCCTACTCCCACAATACACAAAAGGTAAATTCCAGGAGGATTAAAGCTCTTAATTTAATAGCAAAAATTTTAAATTTTAGAACAACAAATGGAAAGTGTGCTTGTGGTCTTAGTATAGGGAAGGATTTCTTAAACAGGATTAAAAACACAAACTACAAAGAAACTAACTGATAAATATGGCATCATTTAATTCTAAAACTTTTATATAATACAACCCACAAAAGAGAGATAAGCCACAAACTGAGAGAAGATATTTGTACTTGTGGAAAGTCAACAAAAGACTAGTATCCAGGCTATCTAAAGAGCTCCTACAAATCAAGAGGAATCTCAATTGAAAAACAGGCAGTGGATGCCTTTTATTTGTTTGTTGTTTGATTGCTGTGGCTAGAACTTTCATTACTATGTTTGATAACAATGGTGAGAGTGGACATACCTGTCTTATTCCTGACTATAGGGGGAAAGCGCTCATATTTCCCCATTGAGGATGATATCAGCTGTGGGTTTTTCATGTAAAGCCTGTATTATGTTGAGGTATGTTCTTCGAAACCTACTTAGGGTTTTTGTCATGAATGGATTATTATGAGCAGAAGACGTGAACATTTTTCCAAAGAAGACATGCAGATGGCCAATAAACACATGAAAAGTTACCCAACATCTCTATCATCAGGGAAATACAAATTAAAATTACAATAAGATATCACTTCATGCCTGTCAGAAAGGCTAAAATCAACAACACAAGAAAAAAAACGGGTGTTGGCAAGAATGTGGAGAAAGGGGAACCCTCCTGCATTGTTGGTGAGAATGCAAACTGGTGAAGCCACTCTGGAAAATAGTATGAAACTTCCTCAAAAAGTTAAAAACAGAATGTCCAATGACAGATGAATGGATAAAAAAGATGTGGGGTATCTATATATATATATATATATATATATATATATATATATATATATGGAATATCACTCAGGCATAAAAAGAAATGAAATCTCGATATTTGCAACAATATGGATGGAGCTAGAGAGTATTATATTAAGCAGAGAAAGACAGATGCCATACAATTTCACTCATCTGTGGAACCAACGTGCAGAGGGGAAAAAGAGAGAGAGGCAAACCAAAAAACAGACTCTTAACTGTGAAGAACAAAATGATGGTTACCAGAAAGGAGGTGGGTGGGGGGATGGGTTAAATAGATGATGGGGATTAAGGAGTGTACTTGTTGTGATGAACATTGGGTGTTGTTTCTGTGTTGAATCACTAAATTATATGCCAGAAACTAAAGTTACACTCTATGTTAAATAAGTGGAATTTAAATAAAAACTTCAAAAAAGAAAAGTAAAACACACAAAAAAGAAAAGGTTAACGGGAATGGGTAAATCACATATGAAACCCAATCAACAAATAAACATATGAAAAACATAAATTTAAAATGAGATATAATTTAAACATGTGAAATTAACAAACATTTAATAAAATGACAATTACAAACTTGGGGAAGCATATGGGAATAAGAAACTCCCATAAGCAAGTGGGAGAATAAATTGCCAAAACCATTTATAACAATTTGAATTTGTCCTAAAACCCAACAATTCTATTAGGAGGAAGATATGCTTGAGATACTATAGCCCACATGGATCAAAAGGTATGTGCAAGCATGTTCACTGGACCATAATTTGTAATAAGGAAAAAAAAGGGGGGGAGGGAAAGAGAGAGAGAAAAATTTAAATTTATAAATCGTGGTATATTTATATTGGATACCATACAACAGTTAAATGAATGAACTAGAGCTAATGAACTGATGTACAGATAAAACTTAGTAGCATCCTCAAAATGTTGAAAATAGAACTGCCCTATGACCCAGCAATTGCACTACTGGGTATTTACCCTAAAGATACAAACGTAGTGATCCAAAGGGGCACGTGCACCCGAATGTTTATAGCAGCAATGTCCACAATAGCCAAACTATGGAAAGAACCTAGATGTCCATCAACAGATGAATGGATAAAGAAGATGTGGTATATATACACAATGGAATACTATGCAGCCATCAAAAGAAACGAAATCTTGCCATTTGCGACAACATGGATGGAACTAGAGCGTATCATGCTTAGCGAAATAAGTCAAGCGGAGAAAGAGAACTATCATATGATCTCCCTGATATGAGGAAGTAGTGATGCAACATGGGGGCTTAAGTGGGTAGGAGAAGAATCCATGAAACAAGATGGGATAGGGAGGGAGACAAACCATAAGTGACTCTTAATCTCATGAAACAAACTGTGGGTTGCTGGGGAGAGGGGGGTTGGGAGAAGGGGGGTAGGGTTATGGACTTTGTGCTTTTGGGTAAATTGGAAGGGGTGGTGAACCATGAGAGACTATGGACTCTGAAAAACAATCTGAGGGGTTTGAAGTGGCGGAGGGGTGGGAGGTTGGGGTACCAGGTGGTGGGTATTATAGAGGGCACGGCTTGCATGGAGCACTGGGTGTGGTGAAAAAATAATGAATACTGTTTTTCTGAAAATAAATAAATTGGAAAAAAAAATAAAGATGAGAAACTTTTAGGAAAAAAAAAAACTTAGTAGCATACTACTGACTCTACATAATAAAATATTCAGCTAACTAAAAATAAAAGGGAACTTTTTCAAACCATGAAAAAACCACAGTTAATACTATACTTAATCATGATTGACTAGACACTTTCCCTTTAAAATCAGGAACAAGACAAGATGTGCACTCTTGCTACTTCTATTCAACACTGTACTGCAGGTTCCACCCAAGGAAATTAAGCAGGCAGGCAAGAAGGAAGGAAAAGAGAAAGAGAAGAGAGAGGGAGGGAGAGAGGGAAGAAAGAAAAGAGAGAGAGACCGAGAGGTGTCCAGATTGGAAATGAAGGAGTAAAATTATCTCTATTCCTAAATGGCATGATCTTGTATACAGGAAATCCTAAAGAATCCACTAAATCAAGTATAACCAATAAACAAATTCAGCAGGACTGCTGGATAAAATATCAATACACAAAAATCAATTGTTTTTATATATACTTACAATAAAAAATCTAAAAATGAAATTAACAAAATTTCATTTATAGTAGCATCAAAAAGAAGAAAATACCAAAGAATAAATTTAACAAAAGGAATGTAAAACTTATAATCTGAAAACTATAAAATGTTGCTGAAAGAAATCAAAGAAGATCTAAATAAACAGAAACCATCCCAAGTTCATGAATTGGAAGACTTAACATGGTTGAAATGGCAATACCCCCAAGTTGATATACAGATTCAATACTTAGCAGAATCCCAACTGACTTCATTACAGAAATCAACATGCTGATTTTTAAATGCATATGGAATTGTAAGGGACTTAGAACAACCGAAACAATATTAAAAAGAACAAATAGAATCATGCTTCTCAACTACAGAACTTACTACAAAGCAATGGTACTCAAGACAGTATGGTACTGGCACAAGGATAGACTTAAAGATCAATGGCACAGAATTGAGATTCCACAAATAAATCCATATATCTAGAGCCAAATGATTTTTGGCAAGGATGCCAAGACCATCAATGGGAAAAGAATAATCTTCTCAACAATCATGCTGAGACACGTGGAGAGTCACATGTATAAGAATGAAGTCAACCCCTAGATCATACCGAAGATAAAAATTAATTCAAGATGGATCAAAGATATAAATATGAGACCATAGATTCTTAGGAAATAGCAGAGATAAATCATGATCTTGAATTATGCAATAGGTTCTTAGATATGACAAAACCATGAGAGGAAAAAGAAGAATAAACAAACTGGACTTCATCAAAATTTAAAATATTCTGTAAAGGATACCATGAAGAAAGTGAAGAAAAACACAGAATTAAAGAAAATTTTTGCAATTCACGTATTTCATAAGGGACTTGTATCCAGAATATACAAATAACCTTTACAGCTTAATAATAAAAAGGCAAATAGCCCAATTTAAAAATGGGCAAAAAATCTGAACAGACATTTCTTCCAAGGAAGACACAAAAATAGCCATTAAACACATAAAAAGATTCTCAACATCACTGGTCATCAGGCAAATGCATATCAAAACCACAATGAGACACCTGCTAGGATGACTAACATAAAAAAGAGTCAGATAATAACAAATGTTGGTGAGGATGTAGAGAAGTGAGAACTCTCGTACATTACTGATGGAAATGCAAAATGGCACAGCCACTTTGGAAACAGTCTGGCTCTTCCTTTAATGTTCAAATGCAGAGTTGCCATATGACCCAGTATTCTGTTCCTAGGTATATACCCATGAGAAATGAAAACACATGTCCACACAAAAATTTATCCATAAATATTTATGGCAGCATTATTTTTAATAGTCAGGAGGTGGAAAGACCCCAAATGTTCATCAATGAATTAATAGATAAACAAACTGTAGTATAACCATACAATTCAATTATGGTCATAAAAAGGAATTACATCACACAAATTCAATTTTATAGCCATAAAAAGGAATGAAGTACTGATACATGCTACAAAATTGAGGAACCTTGAAAGCATTACACTAAGGAAAAGAAACCAATAACAAAAGACCATTTATTACATGATTCCATTCCTACAAAATACGCATAATAGAGAAACCTAAGAAACAAGGTATATTAGTGGTTGCTTAGGATTGAGGGTAAGACAAAAAGGAAAAGACTGGGTGATGATAGCTAATGGGCAGAGGTTTTCTTTCTTAGATGATGAAAATGTTCTAAAAATCATTGTGATGGCTTTTTTTTTTTAAAGATTTTTATTTATTTATTGGACAGAGAGAGAGATCACAAGTAGGCAGAGAGGCAGGCAGAGAGAGAGGAGGAAGCAGGCTCCTCGCTGAGCAGAGGGCCCTATGTGGGGCTCGATCCCAGCACCCTGTGGTTTTCCAAAAAAAAATTACACTGCATACTTCCATTAGATGAATTGTATGGTATATGAATTATCTCAATAAAGCTCCTAATAAGGAACTATTATTAACTTAAATAATATTTAGGACATGATATTTATAGTATAGCATCATTTATTTAAAGTTTACAAATGCAGAAAATAAAAATTTTAATGTTTTTTTCAAAGAACACTACAAAGCTATAGTCATCAAAACAGTACAGTACTGGTGCAAAAAATTGACACAGATCAACGAAACAGGATAGAAGGCCCAGAAATAAACCCATGATTATAAGGTCAATTAATCTATGCCAACAGAGGCAAGAATATACAATGCAGAAAAGACAATCTCTTCAACAAACAGGGTTGGGAAAACTGGACAGCTACATGCAAAGGAATGAAACAGGACCACTTTCTTACACCATACCCAGAAATAAACTCAAAATGGATTAAAGATCTAAATGTGAGACCTGAAGCCATAAAACTCCTTAAGGAAAATGTAGGCAGTAATCTCTTGGACAGACATGGGTCTTAGCAACACTTTCCTTGATAAGTTTCCATATGCAAGAGAAACAAAAGCAAAATTAAACTGATAGGACTACATCAAAATAAAAAGCTTTTGCACAACAAAGAAACCATCAACAACAACAAAAAAAGGCAATGTACTGAATGGGAGAAGATATTTGCAAATAATGTACCCAATGAAGGTTTAATATCCAAAATATATGAAGAATTTTTATAACTCAATAACAAAAAACCAAATAGTCTAATTTAAAAATGAGCAGAGGATCTAAACATTTTTTCAAAGAAGATATAAAGATGGCTAAAAGACAAATGAAGAAGATGCACAACATCACCAATTACCAGGGAAAAGCAAAATCAAAACCACAATGAGATACCACTTCACATGAGGTGGTGAGGTGGTGAGTCAGAATGCCTCCTATCAAGAAGATAAAAATAACAAGTGTTAACAGGATGTGGAGGAAAAAGGGAACCCTCATGCACTGTTGGTGGGAATGTAAATAGACGCAACTACTGTGTAAAACAACATGGAGCTTCCTCAAAAAACTAAAAATAGGTGGGGCACCTGGGTGGCTCAGTGGGTTAAAAAGAATGAAGTCTTGCCATTTACAACAACAAAGTACCCAGAGGGTACTATGCTAAATGAAGTGAGTCAGAGAAAGACAAATTCTGCATGATTTCATTATGTGGAATCTAAAAAACAAATCAACAAACATAAAACAGAAACAGATCCATAAACACAGAGAACACTGCTTCTCCCTCTCCCCCCTGCTTGTACTCTCTCTTGCTCTCTCTCTCTCTCTCAAAATGAATAAATAAAATCTTTTTTAAAAAATAAAAATAATAAAAGCTGTTAGACTGAGAATTTGCTTTGCTAGATTTCAACGTTCAAGAACATGGGAATTAGAACTCCTCCAGAGTATTCCAAGTACTTTTTGCAGAGTTAAAAATCCACTCTGGGGGCACCTGGGTGGCTCAGTGGGTTAAAGCCTCTGCCTTCGGCTCAGGTCAGGATCCCAGGGTCCTGGAATTGAGTCCTGCATTGGGCTCTCTGCTCATCGGCGAGCCTGCTTCCCCCTCTCTCTCTGCCTGCCTCTCTACTTGTGAGCTCGCTCCGTCAAATAAATAAATAAAATCTTTAAAAAAAAATCCACTCTGGATCCCCTGTTACTCTGGTGCAGTAGTGTTAGTATAGAGTTCTTCAAAACTTTGTCATCTCATACTCTCTCCCTTGCCCTGCCTCTCACATGTGTGCTGTGGTTCTTAGATGCCAAGGTGACTTAGCAGAAAAGACCATCCACACATTATAGATTTATAGATATAATGCCTGAAAAGTTTTGCAACAGATTTTCCCAGTTTCAGACAAACAAACCAAAAGAAAATATTTGCTTTTATTTATTTATTTATTTATTTATTTATTTATTCAAAGATTTATTTATTTATTTATTTATTTTTTTATTTATTTATTTGACAGAGAGAGGTCACAAGTAGGCAGAGACAGGCAGAGAGAGGGCGGAGGAAGCAGGCTCTCTTCCCTGAGCAGAGAGCCCGATGCGGGGTTTGATCCCGGGACCCTGAGATCATGACTTGAGCTGAAGGCAGAGGCTTAATCCACTGAGCCACCTAGGCGCCCCTAATATTTGCTTTTAATAAACATGATTTAAAACTCTTTTTAGAGAGCCACAGAAGTGTTTTTGAAGGTATTCTTTTCATGGCCAATATGTATTTCCATGAACGAGTCATTGGTTCTTTCCAGGTATTAGAAATAAACCCTAGGTCAATCTGGAAACACAGAGGATACAGTCATTGGGGTGATTTAATGTCACCACAAATATTACAGATATGAATTCCCTCCCAATTCCCTAAAAGATGTATTTCAAACTGATCTCATTTGAGTCCACCCCTTCTCTGCTCTCAGCAAAACTGAAGAGACATTAAGTATTTGTGGTGTCTAAGAATCCCATCTTCTCTCTTTGGATCATACAGAATCATAGACCTTACTGCCCCAAACTCGAGGCTATGCAGACCAAGCAGGTCAGCAACATCGGCTGCAAGAACTACCTGGCCCATAGCTCCATGGACTTCTGAGGCTTCTGCCGTCCCTTGTCTCCGAGAGACTTCAGTCTCCAGCCACCATCTGTACACACCAGCCCCCTGGACAAAAAGCCAGCATCTTCCGCCCAGCTGGCCTGGGCTGGGCCAGGCTGGGCCTGGCTGCCTGCGTACCCCAGAATTACTATTGTTGTTCCCCTTTACCCCTGCTGTCATTAAAGCACAAACCTCTTCTTGTCTCAAAAAAAAAAAAAAAAAAAAGGAAAAGAAAAAGAAAAATGAGGAGGATTTTCAGTCCTCAATCCTTCAGGCAGATTCTCAGTCCATGTGGGTAGTGTCCCCAGCGATGGGAAGGCAACTAGTTTCAACGGTAATTCCACCTCCTCCAGGTCAAGCTTCATCACTATCCACAGAGCCAAGTACTCCACAGTCAGAGCTTTCCATGACCTTCCAAAGCCCTGCCACCTCACAAGGTGGCAACAGTCCTTCCACAGAGGCCCGGCTATTTCCTTCAGACTGATCTGGAAACCTTCCATTTCCCTTCTCTGTATGAAGGGCAGGTCGATGGGATGCCACCGCCTACTTGAACTTTTCAACCTCCCACACACAAAAGTCTGTCTCAATTTATCTCCAGGCTGGGTTCTCCTTCACATCCCCCTTACAAAGCCCTTTCTAATACACACATACAAAGACAGTTCACCCCACACACACACACACTCCCTCATTCCCCAAGGACCTTCCCTTCTTGGGGAAGTAGGAGATGGGGGCCACAAAGGAATTATACTTTTTCTCTGGCATGTCTGTGAGACAGAAAGAGAGATTTGTTTTAACAAACCAGGTTTATATAAGATACAGACAACCTCACAATATGTAATATTAGGCCTGAATTTTGCCTAAAACTTCCACCATTAGATGCAGTTCTCTTGATTACAGCTTCATCTGCAGAAGTCCACAGTTCATTCCTTTACTCATTCAAAGGTGCAGTTTTAAGGGAACAGATGTGGGGTCCAGTTGGAGAGACGCTGAATTTGAGGTGCTGAATGGTGAGATGAAGTAGCCAATTACATATAGAGCCTGGACCTACACATAAATCAGGAAATCCTGTTCCAGGATTTAGCGCCATAGGCATGAATGAGAAGCTATGGACTGAAGGAGAGGATGCCCTCGGACCGAGGCCCGAGGCACTCTCCAGCCAAGCAGACTGTGGCGGCAAAACCTTAGGTAGAGGCGTAAGTAAATGAGCGGCCAGAGAGCCAGAAAGCCCGAGCTCCGCGAAGCAAGATATGGACAGCTGTTTCAAGGGCAGCAGCAAGATGGGAGAAAGGCCTTGGAACTCGTTCTCTCCCGTTAAGAATTTCACCACCACGGTCATACTCAGGAGATTACTTTAGCTGATTATAGCTCAAACTGCAGAGAGCACATGGGCCCTGAGGGAGCTGGATGAGACGGGTATCATTTGGTGGGAGGCGAGAGCGAAGGAAGGCTCGGGCACAAGCCCTCCGTCCAGGTGGTCCTGGGTAGACAGAAGAGTAATACTCACCTACCCACACCTTTCTCTCTATATACATGGGCAAAATGACAACCCTGCTGCCCAGGCCTTCCCTGCTCCCTAATTAGCGCTCACCTTCCTGTGGTTTCCACAGCAGCTCTGAGGCATTTCTCTTAGTACCTACATCTCTCAGTAGGTACTGAGCAACAGCTTATGCTACAGCACACTCTGACACTTTTCCCTTTCTGAAAAAATAACTTTTAGATCTTAAGACCTCTACTGAAATACTTAGTTATTTAAAAATTAAAATTAATTTATATACGTGGTATAAATAATGGGCCCTAAACGTCTCATGAGAAGCGAGCATCTCTCACCCAACCCCTTCTGATTCCCAGTACTGTTCCACAGAGACCGCCACGTGAAAACATTGTCCTTTTATTTTGCTTACTACCTCAATATCTTTAAAGAAAGTTCACATGCTGCTATTTCTTGATTTATCAACCTTGGGCCCTGTGAATCTATGGGCTTTCTGCCACAAGCGGTAAGGATTCAGCTAACACCATTGCCCACCTTCCCTCCTCCTGCCTCCCCATCTCTGATGTTTAGAGAACTACCTTTACTTCATCTATGGCTTATTTTTCTAATTTTAAATAATTAAATTGTCATCTCTTGACTACACAGTCTGTACAAAGAAAATATTCACACCTCGACGCTTACTGCCACCTCATTTTCCCCTTCCCCCTCCCATCAATTGACAGCGACCTTTCCGATTTCTGTTTTTGAAATTGATATCATTTATATTCTGTTCTGTAATTGTTGTGTGTTCTATACTTTTTAAAGATTTATTTATTTATGGGTGCCTGGGTGGCTCAGTGGGTTAAAGCCTCTGCCTACTTGTGATCTCTGTCTGTCAAACAAATAAACAAAATCTTAAAAAAAAAAAAAAAAAAAAAACCTCTCTCTAAAAAAAAAAAAAAATTATTTATTTATTTTAGAGAGAGACTGGAGGGCAGGGGAACATAAGGAGGGGGAGGGAGAATCTCAAGTGGGGCTCGATCTCACAACCCTGAGATCGGGACCTGAGCCAAAACCAAGAGTCGACACTTAACCAACTAAACCACCCAGGTGCCCCATGTGTTATATACTTTTTAAATGTGGTTGTCTCATCTGAAGTGGTTTCAAAAGCAGGATATCAGAGAAGGGTCAATTTGCAATTGTGGTTTTGATTTAGAGGAACATTTTGATGTAGTCATGTGGCTACAGCTTTATCAAATATAAGCATTCTCTATTTTTTTAAATAAAAATTAGAAATGTATACAATAGGCTTCCTTAAACTTCATGCCACCCCTGAACCAAAGAGGGTGGGAATATCTGTGATGCCATTGCTTGATTTTAAGATCAATGCTTAGAGATATGCTAATTAGGCCACATCAGAAAGTCATGAATCTTTTGTCCTCCCCCACATTAATTTTTGTCAAGACCTATAGGCAGAGGAAAATATTGGAAAATTTAATTATCTCCTAAATTTGGGAGAGACTAGGCAGCCAATCTAAATAAAAATAATAGCAGAAACTCCCAAGAGGATAGGTCCAACAATATGAATGATCCTACGGTGGAAATGTAGTAAAATTGCAAAGAAAAATCCTTTAAAAAAATGAAATCTAGGGGCACCTGGGTCGCTCAGTTGGTTGAGCGTTTGCCTTTGACTCTAGTCATGGTCCCAGGGACCTGGGATCCAACCCCACATCAGGATCCCTGGTGGGCAGAGAGACTGCTTCTCCCTCTCCCTCTTCTCCTGCTGGTGCTTGCTCTCTCTCTCTCATTCTCTCTCATGCTTACTCTCCCCCTTTCACTCAAAAAAATAAATAAAATATTTTTAAAAATGAAATATTGTCTGAAAACAAACAGTGTTAAAGCTCCTCAATAAAACATAAACTGTTAAAATAAAATGCTATCATCTTTAGTTCACCTCTGGTCTTCTTAGAAAGCTATAGACGAGTCACTGTTACATAAACCAGCCTACCATCAATTTAAGTGATTTCCTAAGCCCAAGAGGGTGCCAGAGAATTGCCACCATAACCCAGTCCCATAAAGCTTGAACACTTTAAGACAAAAATCAGTGTTGGATCTTGTACCACAGATTTTAATTCTTAAAAAATAAATAAATCACTGCACTGTATTTTAATGAATACATAATTCTGTAACACAGCTCCCTAAGTGTGTCTGATGGTGAAGCTTCAGGGTATTTGACAATTTGTTAATTCAATTGGCTCCTACTATCTTCATTACTGTTTTGGATAAAAAAAATTAGTTTCTCTTCAGAAATGAAAGAGAGCAGACATTCCCTTGTCAAGATACCTATCTGTGTATGAGTTGCCAGAACAGAAGAGGGAAAAAATATAAAACAAAGAGTACGTAGTTGTTAGAAAAAAAGAAAGAGAAAAGAAAAGAAAGAAAGTCTCTTTTAACTGGGCTTAAACATTTGATGCAGTAAATTTGCATAAGACCTCTCCAAAAGAACCTGCCGTTGCCTCTGTTTAATCTTAAAAACAAAAATTCCTGCCCAAATCCCAGGTGAAGATAAAATTAAGAGCACCTTGGGCAGCCAAATAAGCACCACAGCTAGCGCATCTGGGTTTGAGATCTTGTATCAAACAAGAACTGCTTAGCAACTCCATGACAGCCTGGCTGTGACACTGAACTCAACTGAGAGGAGATGATATCGGAAACTCCATGAACTTCTATTTTGTCCAATTAGGCCAATCCCACACAAGAAAATGAGGGCTTCAAGGTCAGAAAAGCAGAAGGGAAAACAAAGAGGAAATTGCCTTGACGAAATGAAGGTTCCAGAGTGAGCTTAAGCAAGGTCAGTGACCCGCCATCAGGAGGTGAGCTGGAGAGATGAGGAAAGAAGACACATTCGATCCATAACAATGTCCTTCACTTTTGCTGGGCTGTGCAGGGGAACTTGACCACTGCCAGTAAGCTGCTGAGCAGAAGAGCCCTGGGTGGTCAAGAGCACCTAAGAGGAGCAGCTCCCTCTGGGTATCTGTGAGGGTTGGCCTCTGGGTCAGGTAAGGAGCCTAAAGGAATAAGAGCAATTGTTCTGGGAATTAAGGTAAAAGTAATCCTCTTAGTGACCTCATTAAGCTGCATTATTAAAGAAAAAAATAAGGGCAAGCAGCAGGCTTTCGTATATTAACCTAACACATGTAAATGTTTTATAGCCAAGTGGGTCCCCTAAAGGACCCAGAAATTCATCATCATCCTGTCCTGATGCCACAGTTCAGGATTTTCTTTCCCTCTCAAAAGGCTGCTATGGGAATCCACCTTTCCTCTACTCTAAGTGAGACAAAGTACTTAGGGTTAATTGAGTAGAACTATTCTCTGATACGTAAAAGTCTTGTTTCTATGCTCAGTGTTCACAGAATGACCAAAAGCTCTTATGTGCAAATTAAACCAACATAGTCTGAGTGAAAAGAGAAGGTTGCAGTGCTAAGAAAATATATAAGGATGCCTTTCATTCCATCTTACAAAAAAAACAAAAAATAGGCTCACCTACACTGCTTCTTGCTACCTACCTTGAAGTTCCCATTCTGATCCCTCAAACTTCCAGAAGGAATGGGCAGAAATAATTTTAGGAAATAATGTGTCTGTAAAATATTCGCTATATAGGTTTGTCTTTCACCAAATTCTGAACTGCCACATGTGACTTGGGAAGGAATGCCGTCCAAGGAAGTCATTAACGCGGTGGCCCTGGGTACTCCGTGCTTCAGGATTCATTTAATTCTTCATTCAAAAAATACTTTTATTGAGCACCTATGATGTGCCAGGCTCTGTTCTAGAAACTGAGAATACAGCGACATAAATGACAGAGTCACTGTATTCATGGAATTTACATTTTCATGGGACGCAGAGACTATAAGAAATAGTAAATATGTGACTTCAGATAATAAGTGCTTCGAGGAAAAACCAAAGTGAAGGAAATTGGCAGGGACTGGGGGTGGGTGAAGCAAGTCAGCAGTTTTACAGAAGATGAGCAGGTAAGACCTCTCTGAGTGATAGTAACTAAGCAAAAAGCTGAATGATATGAAGGAGCAAGTCAAAAGGAATGTGATTTTATTAGAGGTTGGATGGAAGTGTGCCTAGACAGCTCAGTCAGGATAGCACGCAACTCTTGATCCTGGGGTTGTGAGTTCAAGCTGCACATTGGGCGTGGAGCCTAGTGCATAAACAATGAATTTTGGAAGACACGCACACACAAAGAAAAATAAATAAATAAAATAAATAATGTTTTAAAAAGACTAAAAATTAAAAATAAATTTTAATGGAAAGTCATTGCAGAGTTTTGAGCAAGAATGCAAAATGACTGACAGTATTTTTTAAAGGTCACTCCGGCTATTCTAAGGAAGGAATCCAGAGTGGTAAGACAGGATACAGGCAGACCAGGGAAAAGGACAATGACTCAGGGAAATGTGACAGGATGAATGTGATACATGGTCAGAGTCAAGATATATTTTGAAAATCAAGTGTAGAGCTGATGGATTAGATGAAGAAAAATGAGGGAACAAGGATGTCTCTTTTTTTTAAAGATTTACTTATCTATTTGATAGAGAGAGACACACAGCAAGAGAGGGAACACAAGCAGGGGGAGTGGGAGAGGGAGAAGCAGGCTTCCTGCTGAGTAGGGAGCCCAATGCGGGGCTCCCAGGACCCTGGGATCATGACCTTAGCAGAAGGCAGATGCCTAACGACCTAGCCACCCAGGAGCCCCAAGGATGTCTTTAAAAAGTTGGATCTCAACAATTAGATGAAAGCAAATACCATATACTGTACTGGGGAAGAGGGGAAGAGGAACAAGTGTTTTGAGGAGAGAGAAGGTAGTCACCAGTTTCGCCTAAGACATCTTAAGTTTGAGATGCCACTCTAGACTTCTAAAGAGAGATGTCAAAAGCTGGATGGTATCCAAATCTGGGGCTTAAAGTACAAGCTGGAACTGACTGCAGATACAAATTTGGAGATCATCCACCATGTGTAACATGACAACATTAGAATAAAGTTTCCTACTCGGTCTTCCCAATGTTTGAAGATCCTCCAAAGCCATCTTTTAAGGGACCATCCCAGGCTTGTTCCAAGTGACCCTGCTTCTTGAGAAGTGGGAGGCTGCCTATGCCCCTGATCTAGTCATAATCTTAGAAATGCCTTTGGGAGACGTGTCCTTTACCCACCTGCTTACCGGGCCACACCTAGAGCCATGGCTCAGATGAGCGTGCACTGGTGCTGTGATTACCTAGCTCCTTCTGACCTCTCCACTCTCCATTTTGGGTCCACACAGAGAATAGATGTATTAAAAGTATTCAGAGATCTTGCACAGAAACCAAGGGCAGAAATGTAGCCAAGACTCAAAAAGGACCTGGAACCAGGAACAGGAAAATCATCAGGACCTTCCATTTCCTACTTTGTTCTACACGCTCATGACCTCCTCAACTCTCATAGGCCCTACCCTCTAATACCATCCCCTTGGGGGTGAGATTGTCCATAGACGAACACAGTTGGGAACACAACATTCAGATCAGAGCACCATGAATACATGCCCAGCCTAGGCCACTGGCTCTGAGATGGAGGATGAAAGGCACACATAGTAGAGCTGCTCAGCTGGGCCCATTAAATCAGCCAAAAATAAGTACAAACAAATGCTGAAGGGCCTACAACCATGGGATTTGTGATTGTTTTGTAGTATTATTGTTTCCAGAGTTAAATGATACATGCTGTAATTATAATCACTCACCAAGCCTATCTGTGTCTGCATCCCCACTTTGCTTTCTGAGGAGAGAGATTATGATCGATTCACTTTGGGTCAACTGGTTCCCCCTCCCCATTATTAAAGGAGGTAGTCAAGGCTATTAGGATAAACCTGGAGGCTGGGGGTCACCCCTGTGGATCAGGAGATAGTTCTCAAAAGAAAGTGTGGGGTGGGGTGGTTATTGTGGGCTGGGCAGACACCTAAAAGGAGTCTACCTCTATTTCATGTACAAAGTGCTCCCTACAGGAAGAACTGCCTGAAGGTAAAAATTGTTCTTTTGTGAGAAAAATTGTCTCCTGCAAGAAAGTTCTGAATTTCAGAAGAAACTTAACTTTGAAGAAAAAAAGGAAAAAGCAATGTTCCTTAAAAGGGAAAGATAGGGAGCGCATAGAGATGTTTAAATGCTATTAATCAGAGGATTTGGGTGGAATTTGATCAATGGTTCACAAGGAAATCAAGTGTGAAATGGAAAGGATAGCAAATCATTTCAGCACTATGAAATTCATTTCTGTGACTCCAGAAACATCAGCTGCTACCAGCCACTCCTGCCAATGGCCAGGAGGCATGGATCTGAGCCTAATGAAAGATAAAGAGTTGTCTCTTAATGAAGGAAAATGACCAGGGGAGAAAGGTGAAGTTGAGACATAATTACAACCATTTCAAATTGAGTGAGTACACAAGTGATGTTGGTCCTTTACTTGAATGATGAATTTTAGATCGAAGTTATTACACTCTTAAAAAAGGTAGATCATTCAAATTAGCTTTATGGTGGCAAGAAAATAAATTAATAAGATGCTAAGATGTTTTTTGCCTTAAACAAAGGATTTTGTTTCCTTTCATCACTTTCTGAGGAGATATAATGACAATTTTTAGATTCTGAATGTTCAAACAGAAATGTTTATAATAATGTACAAAGCTTCATTTACATCTGATTTTTAATAGCTGATTACATTTTTCCTTTGTATGTCACTTCTAGTGAAGAAATGGCTGATTATTTTACCTACTTATATAAATACAAGCAAACATGCATATATATATACATTTTTAATACTATGATTATTAAACTTATTATGTGCTGATATTTAAATTGTATAAATATTACCAGATAATAAATCACAGGCAAACTGGATGAATAGATCTTTGAATAAATGGCATAACTCTGAAATCAATGCAAGGCACATGCCAAAGAGCAATGCTTTTTGAATGATTATATTGGGAGCAATTAATTAATAACAGTCACTAATGATAACGAGGGCATCTGGGAGGTACATGGTGTCCCACCAGATATATGCCAGGCAGGCAATAAAAATTTGCATAAAGAATCTAATTTTAAGAGAGACTTGCAAGAAAATGGAAAAGAAATAAAAAGCTCTTCCAAACACTTTATAAGAAATCATACTGGAACCAGACTCACCCAGTAGAAGCAGCTCTTCTGGGAGGTTAGGTTTTAATAAAAACCTGCAACCACCTCATCTTTTTTTTTTTTTTTAAGATGTTATTTATTTATTTGACAGAGATCACAAGTAGACAGAGAGGCAGGCAGAGAGAGATACACAGAGGAGGAAGCAGTCTCCCCGCCGAGCAGAGAGCCCGATGCGGGGCTCCATGAAAGGACCCTGGGATCACGACCTGAGCTGAAGGCAGAGGTTTTAACCCACTGAGCCACCCAGGTGCCCCCAGGTTTTAATGAAAACCTGCAACCATCTCATCTTTAGCTTGTGTATTTTCCTCAGCAAAAATTCCAGAAGCAAAGCAATTCAAGGGGCTGCTACCTACTCTGAAGGTGGGTTAGTTCCTCACCCCTAGACCTGCTAAATCTAATAGCCCAAACTGGAGCAAGAATCTCTATTTTTAATAGGCTCCCCCGGTGATTCTGTTGCGTAGTCAGGCTTGGAAACCCCTGCTGTAGAGAGGAAAACTAAAGCTATTGTGGACACATTGGTCCTCTGTCTATAGCAGGCCTTCAGAATCCTCGGGAAACCATCAGAAAATGCCCTCTGGGTTTCACAAATCCCACTCTTACCCCCTCCCTCCTAAGGTTTAAGATTCTCCCTAGAATCTCTCTTTCATCAGACATGCAGGAGAAGCTCTTTCTATCTTTGTACTATACAATTTTGTTTTAATTGTTGAAAACTGTCTGCTGAAAATTGGATCCATCCAGTGACATGAATGATTTGGGATTAAATTGGCAGAGGGCCTGGACAAGTGAATCTCTCAATTATTTATTCGGGACTATGACACAACCACAGACATGGTTTCCCCTTCAGTATGTGTTTTAAAACCATGTTGGTGCTGTTCTGAGTTTGAAAAAATACACACTGAATTCACGACTCCTTCATTCTTTGTTTATTGATCTTTTAAATTACATAAGCCCTAACTGCACCCAGTTGCCTAAGTAGGATTATGCCACGTGACAAACTGCCAATAAGTGAAGCACTAAAAAGATCCACCATCTGTCCCGTGGCTTTCGGATGAACAATCAAGGCAGCCCTCATGCTGGGCTATGCCTAAAGTCCCCTTCCACCTGCACGACCCCCGGCAGCCTCTGCAGTCCCCCCTGTGCCCTGCAAGCTGTGAAAGGGCTGGCTCTGGTGGAAAGAGCAGAACCGAGGGGTAGACAAAGACAAGGAGAGCATTCTGCTTTGCTGGGAGGCTCTCCTCTGAAGCTCTGATTGCAATTTGGATCTTTCTCTTCATGGGAGCCAAGTCAAGAAAGTCTGAAGAAGTATACTCCGGGGCTTCATGATCTTTAGATTTCCAACATGGCTCAAAGGATAAAAGCTCTACCTCCGACCCTCATGCATGTTTTCTGAAGGTAACTAAGAACAGTTCAGGCCACTTCAAAAGGAAGAGGATAAAAGAAGCCTACGGAATATTTGCTCCTGGATTTTATGGTGTGGTTCAATTAAAATGGAAAGGGGTAGACTTATCATTTACATAATAGACACACACAGAGACAGGAGCTTTTAGGTCAATGTTGAGGGGCAGGATACATAGTTAGTGAGACATTGGGTATGTCCCAGGAAGAAAACAAGGAAGGCCACTGGGCGCAGAACTCCTACAGTTCTGTTTGTATGAGGAACAAGAAGCCATTTTCTACAAGCCTTCCTAAAGGAGAGGAGAATAAAGTTATAGAAACTTGATCCAAGACCATGAGGTCCATGTGCAAAGGGAAAGGAGATACAGGGACACTTATTTGCCTGAGTTCCAGTAAAAAAGCCTGAAATAAAAGAAATGAAAAATGAAAGATATATTTCACTAAATTTTCAGTTAGGATCAGAACATTAAAAAAAGTCCTCTGCAAAAAGTTAAAAAGGAACTCTGGCAGCTTGTATAACAGAATCTAGAAGAGCTCAGTATCCCTTCATATCCCACTTCAGAGGAATGTGAAGCTCATTAGAGAAGAGAGAGAGCGGCCTGGCCATGAAGTTGGACCCACCTCTTTTTGGAAGAGAGGAGAAGTAGGAGAGAACGCTACGCATCTGAGTCCCTCCCTGGGTGACGGATGACACTGTCACAGTGGGGGAAGGAAGAGTAAGCAAGTCGACACAGAGGGCTAGCTCCCAAGCACAGGCAAAACATCTCAGGATCTTCCTGAACTAGCTGCAAAGATCTGAGAACTGTGTGAGTTTCTGCAATTACAGATGGGAGCAGAGCTAGAGAAACACCTTTTTTTCCCCTCTATTATGACAGCATTATAACCTCCAGGATGGTATAGCCCAGGGAAATGAGAGTCATCTCATTTTAAAAGAATGTGATGATATAATCAGAGATAACACCTACCTTGAACTAGCATGTGGCATTATCAATGAGTAAAAGGAGACATAGGCCTATTTATGAATGTGTGTTTTAAATGTGTGTTGGCCCTGTTCATATATACACATATGTCTTGTGGTTGAGCTCATGTGTATGAAGTATATACACATATGCTCTCATACATACCTTCTTTGGCCAGAAATCACAGACTTTGCTGATGGATATGAAGACAATCCAGGCAGCAAATGGTGATGCCCATTACTTAGAAGGAGAAACCAGGAAAGGAGTCAGACTGGGTCAGTGGGGAGATGCAAACAAAAGTTCAGTTCAGGACATGTTCTATTTGAGATAAAAATGCTACATAGGCAGTAGATGGATACGCTTAGTGTTCAGAGGAGAGATGGGTAGACATGTCAGACTGGATGTCTTCAGCATTTAAAGTCATGGCCCTAGATGAGCTCCCCTATGAGGAGAGATATAAAAGAAAAAGCACCTCAGAACAGAGCCCTGGGGTCAGGGCAGGGAAGGAGGGAGAGGGACAGGATGCCTGGTGGCACAGTGGGGGAGGTGTCTGCCTTTAGTTCAGGTCATGATCTTGGGGTCCTGAGATCAGTTCCAGATCAGGCTCCTTGCTCAGCGGGGAGCCTGCTTCTCCCTCTGTCTGCCACTCCCCTGCTTATGCTTGCTCTCTCTTTGACAAAGAAATAAAATCTTTAAAAATTAAAAAAAAAAAAAAACAGAGCCCAGGAGGGGAAGTCCAATTTTGTGGCTGGTTGGAGGAAGTGGAAGAATGAGAAACTGAGCTTTATGTTTAACTCAACAGAATTTCATAGAATTGTATTTCTCCAACTTTAGTCCTTGGGATACCCTGTGGAAAAGGGTTTTCTGATCAGATCAATGTAGGATAATGCCACACACATAGCGTCCCCCCAACCCCTACCCCAGGAACTTCAGAATACCAGACTGCTGTTGGCAGATGAAAGATTTGGAGCTGTCCTACTGTATTTAACTGTATTTAACAGAGTTTCATTGTATTTAACAGAGCATTTCCTAAGTCAGGGGTTCTCAAATATAGTACCCCGATGAGCAGCATGACCATCCCCTGAGAACCTGGTAGAAATGCAAATACTAAGTCCCACTAAGATGAAGACAATCAGAAGCTCTGGAAGCCAGACTCTGCAACATGATTACATGCCTGCCAAGGGCACTCGTGTGTGGTTTGAGGACCAATGTCCTAAACACTGGCCCTTTTTCTATTTTTGGCCGATAATAGTGCTTTCCAATGTGTTTTACTTGGAAAATATTGCAAACTCCAGTTTTAGATTCTTAGTTTAACAAACCTTAAAGTGAGGGATTATAATTAAAGATTAAATCCAGTATCTTACCATTTATTTGTTTGTTGTTAAATCAACATGCCACCAAATATTTCTTTTGTTGTTGTTGTTGTTGCTGTTGTTAAGAGAGAAAGAGAGGGCCAGAGGGTGAGAAAATATCTTAGGCAGCCTCCGTGCCCAGCGGGGAGCCAGACACGGGGCTCCAAGTCACCACCCTGAGATCATGACCTGAGCTGAAATCAAGAGTTGTAGGCTTAACCCGATAAACCACGCAGGTGTCCCAACATTTATATTAATTTAAATAAAGGCTTTATTTGGCAAGAAGCAATGTGTGGTTATATATATATATATATACATATACACACAAAAGTAATCTTTTTACTTTCTTCAACTGGTCACATTATCTAGACCTGCCCTACACAGTAAGTTATCCATTAGCCATATGTGGCTACTTACAGTTAAATTGGTTAACATTAAATAAATTAAAAACGCAGTGCCTGAGTCACATTAGCCACATTTCCAGTGCTATCCACATGTGGCTAGTGGGCAGTGCAGATAAGGAACATCTGTTGAACAGCCCCGGTTTAGACAATGAATAATTCCTTCCCCCACTATCCATAAACACCTTGCAGTCAGCAGTGTAGAAAGGAGAGCCACTGAGATGTGTGAGTGTGACCTTCATTTCCCAGACAACATCCGTCTTCACAGGGAAGAATCAGTGTGGATAATGACGAGCACACGTAAGAAAGTCAGGGGTCTAGAACGTTAAGCTTGAAAAATCGCCCTCATTTTCCTGCACAGAGTCTTAGGGGTTTCCCATGGCTGATGTATAAAAGTTCTCCACCTGCTGTCCAGGAAACCCTCTTCAGTCTACGGCTTCCCATGTATTCTCCATTCTACTCCACCACCTCCAACCTCACCACACAAGACCCCCAGGCCACTCAGCACCTCAGAAATCACCTTTGGTGCTTGGGAACCCCCCAGGTCCTGAACCCCTGCTTTCTCGTCAGTTTCCCAAATTCCCTTGCAGAGTACACAAGGTCACATGACCTAGGATCTACCACTCATGTCCACTCAGAGGATATTTCAATTTGGAAGAAAGCAATTCAACTATGAGGCAATGCCAGGCACTACGTGAAAACATGCTGGCAGGGATGGGGGAGGGTGGCAAGAGAGGTCACCTTTCAGAGGCAGCAGTAGCAATAATGGAGGCAGGGAGGAGAAGTGTCCCCTGCTCAGTGTCAGCAAACGAGAGCCCAGTCGTGGGTCAGCCTGGCAGGAGGGTCTCCACTGGAGCAACCCATGGATAATAACTTACATCTTATTCCTGGCTATAAAACATCCAAGTCTCATTCTCTGGTTTCTTGAAAATCCTGAGTTACTTAATATCCTTTAATAAATTCTTTTTCAGCCCAAATGATCCAGAGTGAATTCTGTTGCTTGTAAATAGTGTCTGTAATACAAATTCCTACCCAAGTTGGAAAGAATTCTCTCCACAGCATTTACTGACACACATTGATTATCTGACTTGGATTCTCTGCCAGAGAGGAGATACAAACACTTGCAGAACTCATTTGTGAGGGCCTTCCAACTCAGGAAGAGAATAATCAGCGAACCAAAGAAAAGGTGGCCAAGACAAGTACAAATGCAGCACCATGAAGCTCTGACAGACAAGGAGGAGGAGGGCAAGTTGGCAAAGACTTCAAGGAAAAGAGGACCCTTGAGCTTGAAAAAATAAACAGGGTGCTGACAGGCAGGCCAGCAAAAGGACAAAGGCAAAGGCAAAAGCATGATTAAGGTCAAGAAGGCTAGGATCATCTTCCCTATTGTGGGAAGATGGTCAAAGTGTGGGATTGGGTGGGGAAAGAAAGGAGTCTCAGCATCCAGCAAAAATACTAGGGAAAACCTAACAATAACAGCTAACCTCACCTGAGTGCTTCCTGTGTGCCCTTCTCGAAATTGCTTACATGGCATTAACTCATTCACTCCTCGCTAAAACCCCAAGAGGGAGATGACAACCACCCTTACTTTACAGAAGTAAAAAAAACCCGAGGCACAGAGGTAAGTGACATGCTGGAGCACGGGAGCAGCAGAGAAGGAGTGTTACCCTCTAGCCCAGCTCCCGAATCCACACGTGTAAGCACTCCATGCTGCTCTAGTGAGGGGAGAGCCAGTTCAAAGAGGACTTTATAACCCATCCTAAGGACCTTGGATTTGACTCTGGCAGCACTGGAGGATTTAAGCAGATGAGTGGAATGATCAGACTTGAGTTTTAGGACAAATGCCAAGTGTTTACAGAGTGGAGGACAGAAAGAGGGAAGGCAGCTAGGCAGGAAAACCTGACTCTCCCTACACTCACACCCACTCCCCATACATACGTATACACATACACATGCAGACACAGACACACACACAAACACACACAGCCCTCCTCCTAGGGCCTGCCATACAACCAAGATAACAAGAAGCACAGCTTCAGGGGACATGAGTCAAAACCAAGGAAGAAATAGAAACTTTTAGCAGAAAAGCTCAAAATGGATCTATATTGGAACCACAGCTCCCAACTTGGCAGCTTTGTGACCCCGGCTAAATTACTTAACCTCCTTAAGCTTCAGTTTTTCTACAGAATTGGAGAAACAAAATGAAAATCCCTATCACAAAACTCAGAGTGGGGTCAGATGTGTCTCCAGAATTAAGATTGTCTGGACTGTCGGACAGTAATGGGTTGTCCATTCCACACATTATGTAACACACCTAGCGAGCCTGAACACAGTCTCCTGTGTCAAGTCCATTATTCTTTCTGTGGAAAAATATATTTCTGCAGTGAAACATATGAATATTCACACTAAGTGGGATAAAGCAAAACTATAAATAGTCTCACATAAGTTCAAGTTCTGTTTCCCTATCAAAAGATTTCAGGTCACATCAGTTCTCTATTCAAATGAGTTATGAAAAACTTGAGGTTTTCAAAGCTTTGGGGATTTCAGAATTGCAGATAAGGGGTTATGCCCCTCATTATAATATTTGCTTCAGAATTTCTGTAAGAATTAAATAAGTGAGGCATATAAAGCACTTAGAATCTGATATCCATCCCAAATGACAACAAATGTGAACCAGTGTCCCCGTTCCTCAGCCCAGGTGCCTCAACTCTGTCATGTCAAAAAAGCCCTCAAAGCTAGTGATATCTTCACTCGTGCTTTTGATCATGAATTCTCATCTTTACTATCAGCCCCACTACCAATCATAATGCCCATTTCACTATTCTTCTTGGAAATCCTATCAAGTCTTCTTTGAAAAGTCTCCAAGATGGGTTCTAGAGACCCACCCTGCCCTCCTACTCCCGTGCAAAACCTGTCTGCAAGGCCACCCTGGAAGGTGTGAAGCTGGGGTAAATTATACCATGGGACACCTTCCCCTGTAGCCACGATATTTTTTAGGGATAATATTATTTAAATCAGCAAAAGTAATCATGAATTGTAGAAGATGGAGGGAAAGTACCAGAATACATTAAACCTCAGCAAAGCAATGGTGAGCCAGGGAACTTTTATGGTCTGCACACCAGGGATAGGGGTGGCACTGCTGGGTCACCTACCCCGCCTTAAAGACACCACAGTTTCTGCCTCTTCCCCAATCCTCCATTCTGCTCCCAGAGTTCTCATGAATCATCATCACTATCACCATCATCACCATCATCATCCTTCACTGTGTGAACACAGTGCTCTAAAATTTACCTGGGACACTGAATATAGTACCTTACAGTTGGGACCTATGTCTTCATCATTCTCTTCTACTAGGCATTGTATCCTCATCCAGCCAGGTAATTTCTATAAAATGCTGGTTATTCTTGTCAGCAGAGCCCTGGAGACAAGACCATCAAGCCATGTGGATGAAGACCTACCACACCCACAATGCAAGCCACCAGTGCCATTTTGTGTGTCTGCCTGGGCTGATCTGCAAGGCCTCCATGGGATGGAGATCAAGCCCAACAGGCACGGTTTTAACAGACTGCCTGTCAGCAAAGAAAAGGAGAGATGCTGCATATTGGCATTTCCATTGTCGTTCCCAAGAGTGATGGCCCCCAAACCTTGGCTGAGCATCACACACACCTGGAACAATTTTAAATCCAGGTTTCCAGGTCCCTCTTGAGAGATTCTGAGACCACAGATGTGAGGGGAAGGCTGAGAATCTGTACTTTGTTATGCTCCCCCAGATGACTCTGATACAAAGGCAATCTTGGGAATCACTGACCTAGAAAATCAGGAAACACAAATTATAGAAAGATAACTTTAAACATACCAAATTCTAATTTCTGGCAACTGTAAAATCGTGTTCACACTGAGGGCAGAAAGGAAATGGCCTTGGAATATTAATACAAACAGCCATAATGACCATTGACTTCAGATAACCTTTATATAAATGACATAGAGACTTTGCAAAGGGAGCACAAAATTGTAAGATGTAAAGCCTAAATTTAGGCAGAGGGACAAATGAATATCGGTTATCTAGAAGATGCATCTAGGCAGCTTTAGATGAAGGCTTGTTATTGGTTCTTGCCCTCCGTCTGTCTCCTTTAGCTCCCACTGCCCTCCCACTCCCATCCCCAAGTGAAAGCTGCCTGCAGTGGCAGGATGACACTTCAGAAATCAAATAGAAACCGAAAAATTACTTCTCTGGTTAGCATCTGTGTGGCAATATGTTTACTGCCTCTGTTCAGCCCTGAGCAACTGCGAGGGAAGCCAGAAAAGAGGGCAAGAGCTCTATTCATCTAATTACTTCAGCAGAAGAAAAATGTGTTAATTAACTGACCTTAATAATTCATATGTATCCAAACGGAGGGATCATTAGACTTGCGCAAAAGGCCTAGCATCTGAATAAAGAATCCTCAGAATGATCTCAGGGACAGCCTCATTTTGGAGAGGTGATCTATTTTTGTTTTCTCAAGAACAAATCTACCACCTCCAAAATGATTGAAGAACCTTCCTGCAAATTACGGGTTTGCTGTAATACCTTGATTCCTCCAATTTCCTCAGCCCCTCCAGGGAATGTAAAAATATTTTTAGAATCACAACAGCCTAACACATTAATTGGATTTCATTATGCTCGCTGCTGATTGGAACATTATACAGTAAAGGGGAATGTGACTGTGTGTGTCCTCTACAGACTTCCAAAGCAGCAAGAGGAGAGACAAAAACAGGTCTCGCTTTTCTGGGGAGTTACCTCGATCACTCAAATCATGGTTCCCTACCAAATATGCTGCCGCCTGGAAACCAACCATGAAATTAGTCCCACAAGCTTCAGCTCTCGAAGTCACTGTAAGAAAGAGCAAGGACGCTGAAGATTTCCTTCTCAAAGATAGGGGGACACCCCCAAGCAGGTACACTATTTCCATTTGCCTTTCTGGGGTCTTAGCAGGCAGAGGTAGAGATTCATGTCAGAGCAAAGTCATTCTCCAAGAGTGTTTATTAAATAGTCTGCCAGCACCATAGACAGAGAAACACAGGGATGGAGGCTGGGAGTCTAGGTTGCAGAAGACAACCAGCGATGAGGAACAAAGAACAGCAGGAGGTTCTTCAGTGGGTCGGCAGGACGTGGTAGTGATGACAAAGATGTGGCTGGCCATGGCAGTAGGGGATGAACACCTGCTCCTGGCAGCGATCCCGGCCCGTCAGGCCAAGGCCATCACTGCAGTGTATGCACCCCAGCTGAGCCCCAGAGCCAGCAGTGGAGCCAGATGGACACCTGCCTCACCAGCCAAGGGGACCTTGCCAGAGGCCTAGCTGGAGGTGGGAATGGGCTGAGAGGATGCCAACCTGCAGGACCCCTGTCCATGGGATCCTGGGTGTTGGGGTGAATATCCACTCCCCAAATTTATACCCTGAGGTTCTAATGCCCAGTGCCTCCGGATGTGACCTTATTTGGAAATAGGACGTTGCAGGTGTCATCTGTTAAGACAGGGTCACACTGGAGTAGGGTGAGCTCCTAGTCCAATATGATAGCTGTTTTTGTAGAAAGAACACATGTGAAGGGACAGACCCAGGCCAGAAGAATGCCATGTGAAGAAGGAGTTGTACTGCTACAAGCCAAAAAGCTACCGGAAGCTGTGGAAGAGACCTGAAAAGACCCTTCCAATGGCCTTCATAGGGACCATGGTCCTGCTGACACCTTGATTTCACATTCTGGCCTTAAAACTCTGAAATAACTTTCTGTTGTTCTAAGCTACCCAGTTTGTGCGACTTTATTACAGCAGTCTAGGAAACTAGCTCACAGGGCCAAGGAAGAAGGTTTTGAGCTGATAGGAGAGGGATCAGTCCTCTGACACAAATCCAGCTGTCACAGTCCAGAACCAGTTCCATGATCTTAGGCAACTTGCTAGCTCTTTGAACCTATTCTTCCACCTATAGAATCGGGTTGCTTATACAGTGCCAGTCTGTAGAGTTGTTGTGAGGATTAAGTGAGATAATGCTAGTCACATGGTTAGCCTTGTGCCTGGCATACATTAAACACACATTAGGCATTCAGTGAATGTGTGCTAGCACCTGGTAAAGGGCTGCAGAATCAGGAAGTGTGGGTGACAGTGGACCTCCATCTGTAATCTTTTGCTCCTAGGGTTTACTTTGCACACTGCATGAACTGTGATATGCGTTTTCTACCATGGCAGCTAAAATTATCTACATGGCTGATCTACAAACATCGCAACGCTCCTCAACTCCTTTCCCTATCTCAGCTTCACTAGATTACTCCTCGCTGGCAAATCACATCCTCCATCAGCCCCCCTCTCTCTGCATCTTCCTCCCTCCCTGCATCTCCATCCCCCACAGCCTTCCCTTCAGAGAAGATGACTTTCCTCCTTGCCCTTTCTATTGGCTTCACCCACCTCTAGCTATAAATCTTCTCTAGCTGCTCTGCCTGGAGCAACCTCCTATTATGGGTCCTCCCCTTCTCTCTTTACCCCCCTCTCATCCCACCTTCTCCTCAAAAACCCATCCACATCCCAATTATAGTGAACGGAAATAGGAGACAAGTTCCCACTCACACCTAAACATCATCAACTACCTTCTAACCCCAACTCACCCACTACTGATAAAAATAAACCTTTGAAAAATAGAATGAATCAGTTTAATCCAACCTCTCTTCATTGAACCAAGAAGAGCTCTGTCTCCACACCCTGCACAGAAACACAGCATGTACAATACTGGGAGATCCGTGTGGGCAACAGTTAATGAGACAAAGCTGCTAGGAGGTGCCCTGAGCCCCCTCACCTTCCCTACCCTAGATGTGTGTCTACTAAATGCTCCCAGGGGAAAAAAAAAAAATGACAGAGGCAGAACCCCCAATAATTCATCTGCAAATGCACAAAAGGAAAGCAAATTCACATAGGCAATCCCCTCTTCCCTCCACCATGCTACTCACCAGGAGTCAGCCTTTTGGGATTTCCATGCCCCTGTTATAGAGGAACCGTCCCAACTGTAGGCAGCATCAAGTGCAGCAGTGCACAAAGTTTATGGTGAGAGAAGTCCTTCTACTCTTTACCTAACATCTTGCTATTGATTAACAAGTAGATAGTGGATAAATCTGGCTTTTCCCTGCCAGTACCTCTCTATTTCTTTTGAGGAATTGTTCTTTTCTCTGTTCCAGAAGAGTCTCATGATGCAATCAAGCAAACACACACACACACACACACACACAGAGTAACAAAATTGACCTCATCTCCCTGACAACAGTGATTAGTCAATCTAATGGCGCATGATCCAAGGTGGACCCGAGTCCTTCCCTGTGGTGACACATAGACCTGGGGACAGAGAAGTGCCTTTTCCCACTGGAGCTGCTAAACAGAAAGGGTGTTTCCATGGGACTTCCATTAGCGATCTTCACCACACTGAGAGCCAGTCTGCAAGAAGAGGCCTATCCACAGAGGAAAGGTAGAGGTAAGAGACTGACAGAGACATGCACAAAGACCAAGCAACAATATTTGAGACCCTGCATCCAGTCACGCTTCAGGCCACATCCATACCATACACTTATCCAATCCTACCAAGGATTGCAGGACCCCTTTTTTATTTAATCCACTTGGAGTTAGAGTCCTAGCTCTTGCAACTAAAAATGACATTGAAGAATTTTCAACTATATGGTAGTATCCATGTCTTACAATGGTCAGCATCTGTGTTCTGTGTTACTGGTTGCCTAATGTTTTGATTATCACCACTGCTTCTAATGTAAAAGTTCTGACCCAACAGAGTGGGTGGTTAGCAGTGTTTTCTAGGCTGTGTGGAGGCAGCCTCCAAACCCTGTAGGCTGGGGCTTCCTCCCAAACTTTCACCTCAACAGGAGAATGAGACAAGGCCTGAAAACACTCTTCTCATCCCTTAGGTGTGAAGATGAGAGCAGCAGGGCAGAGTTGAGCTCTTTATTCTTCTTCCCTGTGACAGCCCCAGCCTGTGTCAAGGGAGGATGCAAGGCTTTGGGTATGTGCCATAAGGAGGACACTGAAGGACTGACCTGAAAGAGTCAAGTCAAGGACAATGTAAACGAATGTTCAGAAGAAAGAGTCCTGGAGAAAAATGAGACTCTCTCCCGAGGAAGATGGCACTGCATGAAAAGATGCTCAAAATCACTGATCATCAGGGAAATAATCAAAACTATAATGAGATACTACCTCACACCTGTCAGGATGACTGAAATTAACAGGAAACAACAGGTGTTGAGAGGAAATGGAGAAAGGAGCACCCTCTTACACTATTGGTGGGAATGCAAGCTGCTGCAGCCACTCTGGAAAACAGTATGGAAGTTCCTCAAAAAGTTGAAAACAGAACTACCCTATGACCCAACAATTGCACTGCTACGTATTGACCCAAAAGATACAAACATGCTGACTCAAAGGGATACAAGCATACCAATGTTTATCAATAATAGCCAAATTATGCAAAGAACCCAAATATCCATCCACTGATGAATGGATAAGGAAGATGTGGTATATATTACTCAGCCATTTAAAAAAAAAAAGAAATCTTGCCATTTGCAATAACATAGATAGAGCCAGAATATATTATGCAAGGCAAACAAAATCAGTCAGAGAAAGACAAATATCATATGATTTCACTCATATGTGGAATTAAAGAAATGAAACAGACACGGGGAAAAAAGAAAGAGGCAAACCATAAAATAGATTTTTAACTATAGAGAACAAACCGAAAGTTGCTAGAGGGGAGATGGGTGGGGAATAGGCTAGATGGGTGACAGTATTAAAGAGGGCACTTGTGATGATAAGTATAGGGTGTCATATGTAAGTGATGAATCACTAAATTCTACCGCTGAAACTAATATTACATGATATGTTAACTAACTGGAATTAAAATAAAAACTTAAAAATGCATACATATATATATATATATATATATATATATATATATATATACACACACACACACACACACACACATAAATACCTTCACAAAGAGTTTGCTGCTTGGGGCCCCTGGGTGGCTCAGTGGGTTAAAGCCTCTGCCTTCGGCTCAGGTCATGATCCCAGGGTCCTGGGATCGAGCCCTGCGTCGGGCTCTCTGCTCTGCAGGGAGCCTTCTTCTTCCCCTCTCTCTCTCTGCCTACTTGTGACTTCTCTCTCTGTGTCAAATAAATGAAGTCTTTAAAAAAAAAAAAAAAGAGTTTGCTGCTCTAGTGGGAATATTGTAGGTCCTCTCCCCCAGCAATGAATGTAAACAAAAAAGGTAAAATCCATTATTTTCAGTTTTTGTGCTTGTCATTTTCTTCACTTAACATCCATTTAAAGCATGGTATTCTTGACTAACTCAGAGACTACATCAAAGAAATTGGTCTAATCACAAAATCTAATCCAAGTTCAGAAACTGGTAAAAATTGATGACTTAGGGTTGTTTATCCTTTCATTTCACTATTGAAAAATAAATACAAATACATGCTTATGGTCACAGATTAAAAAAGAAGAGGAAGTGCGGTTTCCCCTTTCCATGAAGGCTGGGATATTACTGGAAGAATACAGAGCAACCCATGTGATACAGACCAAATTGTGTCCCCCACCAAAGTTTGAATTTTGAAGCCCTAATCCCCAGTGTAATAGTATTTGGAAATGGGGTCTTTGAGAGGTAAGTAGGATTAGATGAGATCAGGAGGGTGGAATATTCATGAAGGGATTTGTAGAGACTGCCCTGTTAAGTACAGACTGGGAGCTTGCTTCCTCTCTCAGCCAAATGATGACACAGCCAAAAAGGTGGCCCTGTTCAAATCAGGAAGAGAGTCCTCACTAGAACCCAGCGAGGCTGGCACCTTGATCTAGAACTGCTAGCCTCCTAAATTGTGAGAAAATACATTTCTGTTGCTAAGCCATCCAGCGTATTTTGTTATGATGATCCAAACAGATTAAGACACTGTGAAACCTGGCTAAGTACATGGAGATTCTGAAAGGGATGAGGCCACTCAGTGTTGAGAAGGCAAGCTGAGAACGTGTGTCACCCCTTCAGCCATGCAGATGTTCTATGGATATTTACGTGATTCTTTTTTTTTTTTTAATATTTTATTTATTTATTTGACAGAGAGAGATCACAAGTAGGCAGAGAGGCAGGCAGAGAGAGAGGAGGAAGCAAGCTCCCCGCTGAGCAGAGAGCCCGATGCGGGGCTCGATCCCAGGACCCCAAGATCACGACCTGAGCCAAAGGCAGAGGCTTTAACCCACTGAGCCACCCAGGCGCCCCATTCTATGGATATTTAAAGTCAATGTTTGTTGACTCTATGGCATCCTCTCTATTCCAGCCCCATGAAGGCTGGAATACAACTCCTCCGGAAGAGTCCACAAAAACTATCCCACACATTCTCAGTGATCAGTTGGATCTGTCTCTAGACACCAGCCTCTGCCATGCCACTTTCCCCATGGTCCCTGCATGGTTTTGCCACCATCCTGCTGACCTAATTCCCCCAGGTGTGTAGGCCACTCAGAGGCTATCTCTGTCAAGGATGCAGGATATAAGGGTGGCCTCTCTCTGGAAAACATTCAGGTGCTGAGCCTCGCAAGCCCCAGTGTTACAGGCCTTGGGCCTTGATTAGGACCACTTAGGCTCAAGTCTCCATTTTTCCTAACACAAAGTCTTCAATCTTCAGGAAAAAAAGTGTGTGTACACCCCCATGGCTTCTTATGCTAACTGATCCATCTTCTCCCCAGATTTCCTCCCCAAGTGAGAAGGCGACTCTTGCAAGTTAGACAGAAACTCCCCTTACACCTTTTGCCCAGGGCAGGGGCCAGCTTACCTTACATTAACCAACTAAGAGGACCCACTGCACTGAACCTTCAATTAAAGATTGGTCCCATGTGATTCCATTAAGAATACAGCTGTCGGGGGGCACATGGGTGGCTCAGTGGGTTAAAGCCTCTGCCTTCGGCTCAGGTCATGGTCCCAGGGTCCTGGGATCGAGCCCCACATCGGGCTCTCTGCTCAGCAGGGAGCCTGCTTCCTCCTCTCTCTCTGCCTGCCTCTCTGCCTGCTTGTGATCTCTGTCTGTCAAATAAATAAATAAAATCTTTTAAAAATATGTTTAAAAAAAAAAGAATATAGCTGTCAATTTCAGAAGGAAGGAAGGAGAAGAAAGGTAGGGAGGAAAGAAGAGGAGGGAAAGGAGGGGGGAGGAAAGGAAGGATAAGAAAGAGAAAGAAGGAAGGAAGGAAGAAGAAGAGAAATTTAAAAAAGGGAGAAGAATAGAGAAAAGGGAAGAGAAGAAGGGTTCAAAGAAAGCACCCTACAGGGTACCTTGTTACACATGTGGAGGCATGAGGAGGAAGGCTGTCACTCCATATGCCAGACACAGCTGTATCTCTGTTCTAGTCCAGGGCTTGTGACACAGATACACCGTTACCCATCTGGTCTCTGCTATGTCGAGGCCTATAAATAAAATTTCCACTCAGGTAATTCTGGGAGAAGAGCTGAGGGGTGGTGTGAAGGTAGTGGCACCTGGCAGAGCACAGTGAGGACGTTAACAACAGCCAGTTACCTGAACAGTGTGTAAGACAAAGACTGACTTTTGAGGACCCCTCTTCAATAGACTTCTCCCTCACTGAAGACTCTGCCAAGGGTATGGGGAACTCTGAGAAACAGGACATTTAGGAGCCTCATCTCCTTTCTAGACTCCAAGAGGCACTTAGCCAGTGCATCTATGCAAGGAAGGGAGTCAACAAAGGGGGATTTGTCATCTTCCAAGAGAATGAAAAATGTGATGCATTGCTTCCTCCAGCTCAGAGGTAAGGGGGGGAGAAGTCCCGGTCTCATGCCTCAGCCCATCCTGTTACCTTCCTGAGAGCTTGGGCATGTTTGATTTCTACCTCCAGGAACAACTGCTTAGAGCTTTGCCAAGTCCCATTTACATCCCTGGCTTCGCCCTTACATAGCTTGCAGTTTGGCTGCCATCGTCAGGAAGGCTCTGGGCAAAAGCAATGGCAATTCATGGACTATGTAGATGAGATGGCCCAGGGGTCTTGGGAAAGTTCGCTTAGTGGAGAAAACACAGAAAGCAGAAGCATACCCAGGGGAGGCATCTGTGCTCTGTTAATCCCCAAAGCATCCTTACAAAGAAAAATTAAAGGAAAATTTAGTCCAGAGTTAACTAAGGTATATTATAAACAGAAAACATTACGGGTGTGCTAGGAAAATGAACATTTGGAAGTTACCAAAAGAAGCCACTCTGAGATCTGTATATCGTGTGCTCTAAATTATCTGGCAGGTAGCACCGGGACATTAAAAATTAAAATTGAAATGGGGGCAAAATACCCTAATGGAAATAAACCTCAAAGACATTTTTTTTTATTTTATTAAAAAATAATTCACATCTGGGATGCCTAGGTGGCTCAGTCAGTTAAGAATGCCTTCAGCTCAGGTCATGATCCCAGGGTCCTGGGATCAAGTCCCACTTTAAGCTCCCTGCTCAGCAGGGAGCCTGATTCTCTCTCTGCCTCTGTTCCCCCTGCTTGTGCTCTCTTGCTCTCTTGCTCTGACAAATAAATAAATAAATCTTAAAATTATAATGATAATAATAATTCACATCCATGTGGTAGCTAAAACTTTACAGTGTGACACAATGACCCAAAGTGTTAGGTTTGTGATTGAAGGCATTTGTAGAGTGATTCCCCCAAGTCCCTGGCAAGGGGCTGTTCAGAGGTCATTTTTTTTTTCAAGATTTTATTTATTTATTTGACAGAGATCACAAGTAGGCAGAGAAGCAGGCAGAGAGAGGAGGAAGCAGGCTTCCCGCTGAGCAGAAAGCCCGATGTGAGGCTCAATCCCAGGACCCTGGGATCATGACCTGAACCGAAGGCAGAGGCTTTAATTTACTGAGCTACCCAGGTACCCCCAGAGGTAATTTTTCTAATCTGAGACTTGCTTGGCAGAGCAAGTGGTAGTTCCTGGTGCCCTGGAAACCCCATTCACTGTCTCTCTCTCTTCTCTCTTCAGGGTTTTCCCCCATGTGCCCTTGGCCTCCACCTGCCACCCTTCTGATGCAGCACTGCCCCACTACTGCCACCTCAAAGTCAGTTAAGATTCTTGGATATTGAACCATCATCTCAAACCCAAAAGTTCAATTCGCAAACATTCTCCTTTCTTCCTGTCCTCCTTACCTCCCAACCAGGTCTACTTCTTGGCCTTGTTTCTGGTAATAGCCCCTCTGTTGTCTCAGTCACCTGCAGCAAAACTACCAAGTTACTTTTTACTTTCCCTCCATTAACCCTACCGCCAACCCCACTGGGTAGAAAAGAATTAACCTCATGCAGAGAGAGGTCTATCCTTTGCCCTTGGCTCCTGAAAAGTGATCTCTAGGTCTCAGCCGACCTTCCTGATAAGAATGTCTTTGCCTACCTGGGGACTCTCAGCCATAGTAGATTATCTAACAGTGTGATTTATGAGGCATTCAGTAGGAATGGGTTAGGAAGGATTTTCCAAAGATAGCCACAATGGTATCTTTTACCCCACATGCTCTTTGGATCCCTGAGCTGACCTTGTAAGGGATCTGACCATTCCAAAGTTGTCATGTTGTGATGAGTCCAGATAACAATGAGACGCCACATGTTGGTCCTCCGGTTCATAGCTTCTGCTAGGTGCAGACATGGGAGTGAAGACACCACTGATGATTCTAGCCATCAAATTACCCCCAACCACTCAAGTCTTCTTGGCTGGGGTCCCAGACATTATGGAGCAGAAGAGAACTGATTATACTGTGTCCTTCCCAAATGAGTGATCCACAAAAAATTCTGAGTGTAGTAAAATGGTGGTGTTATGCCACTACGTTTTGGGCCAATTTGTTGCCCACCACTACTAACTGATACAATTTTCTGGCCAGAGGTCTGGGTTAGGCTTCCATTTCTGGACTCCCTGCCATCTTGTATTTTTTCATCCTACCTTTGCCATACTGAATTGTCATTGCCAGTTTGCTCATCTCTACTCCACACTAGGCATTAAGTCTGTGAAGTCAGAGACCATATTTACCTCTATGGATCTGTAACTCCTCAGTGCTCTGCTCTCAGTGCCTAGCAAAAAATAGGGAATCAGTAATAATTATCTGACCAATATCCAATAAGGTAGCACCACATGAACACCAGACAACTGGCCAAAATCAGTACACAACAGGAAGAAAAGTCTGGAACACACACCCAGCGAATCAGATGTATCATCTTCTTGTATGAAGGAAAGCACCTCAGATCACTGAGGGTTGACAAGAGCCCAAATCCTCTACAAAACCAGCTTTCAGGGTGTGAATTTTTCATGAATGGAAGACAAGCTCTGCACTGGAAGAAAGACCCAGATAGCAGAAAGGCTCAAAGGTCAGGGCTATGATTCTGGATGGCAAATTATACTGCGAGTTTAGACCACAAAGGGATTGAGAGAGAGAAACAATGTCTAGCTGACCTTTATCTAAGGCCTGAAATTAATTATTAATCCTAGATCCTGACCCACATCTATTGAGCTGAATCCTATTTCAACAGAGGCATTTATGGTGCTCAAAAGATCTAGGGAAAAGGGCCAGGGTGTCACACTGGGAAATGATGAATGGGTCAGGAAGATTCACTTACTGGGTAAAGAAAAATTAAAGTTTGGCTAAGAAGCCAGGATTTTATTCCGGAAAACTCAAAGGAAATAAAAACATGGGAATTCCTTGGCCAAATTAAAACCTGCTAAAATAAGGAATACTATCTAATCTTATCTCCTAATTAGAAGTAGGAATCATGAATTATAAGAATGTTTGGTGTATGTGAAATAATGACCTGCCAATTCAACAGCATGTAAATAAATCAGTCAAGGGAGTTTAGGTACTGGAAGGAAGATTTCCTTAGAAAGAAAACTGGAAATTCAATTGAAAAAATTATTTTGACAGTAAATAATTATATATTCTGACATTTTTCTCTCTTCAATTCTCTGAAAGGGGTTAATTAAATAACCGTTCTAACAAATCTGGAATAGCACACATGCTGAAAGGTAGTATAATCAGAAAGGATTAGGGTTCCAAGATGATTCTGTAAAAATTCACATCCACATTTGTCTATGGGAATCACTCAAGCTGAGAAAAAGCCATGTCTTTTCTCTTCCCTCAAGCCTGAAGGAGTCCAAAATTTACTAATTCTTTGACTATGTAAAGCATGCACATGGTATGAAATTCCACAGGTATAAAAAGGTATAAGCTAAGTTTCCCTCTAAGAGTGTTTTTTAAATGCCCAGCTTTATTCTGGAAATTAAGACTCTCTGATGCTTTATTTTGGACCTAAAGCAAGAATAGCATTAGGAGTAATTTTCTGTGTTTGTACCAAGAAAAGAAATCTATTTAATCGATATGTAGTGTTATTATTACAGTCACTTTCTATTTTAGTTCAACTCTTCTTAATTAAGTCACTTTCCCTCCTCGCCATATTTTGAAACTTATGACCATGGCAAAATCCTACCACCTAGTGGAAAAACTCTCCATCCCTCACTCTGAATCCTTTTTAGAATTTAGAATACATTAGCTGTTAGGCATGAGCTACCTATGTAGGTCACTTTGAAAATTTTGCTTTAAGGCAATGAAATGTTCAAATGCTTTAATCAATGAAAGATGCTGTAAATTTTGGCCTCAGAGACTTAAGCAATGTTTCCATTTCTTAGAAAAGCAATAGTTACTAGGGCTTGCAGAGATCTACTTCCATTGTTTGGATTTTTTTCAGTTTTGTATTCATTTAGTGTTGATAACATCAAGATATAGACATAAGTGGGTGACATCAGGTACAGTTTTAATCTCTTAGATGTGATAAGCATGATAAATTCACAGCCACATCAGTCTATGGGAATCACTCAAATTGAGAAAAAAGCAGGTCTTTTCCCTCAAGACAGTGAAGCAGGATCCCACACTTTCAGTAGATTTTGAGGTTGCAGTTCACAATGACTAGACAAGAATTCTATGTGTATTCATAGATAAGGATTTTCCAATATTTTATTTAGTTTGACTACTCCATCACAGGCAATAGTTGAAGGCACAAAACTTGATGCAGAGATGATGGACTAAGGATCCCACCAAGGCAACAGAGAAGGGAAGAAGAAGAGAGGGAATGAAAATGGTTTGTTTTCCTGATAGATTTCAGTCCATTCTAGCACTAAATCTACATGAGTTGACACTAGAAGATCTTTGCACTTTTCCATATTTTATTCCTTCTTCCAGATGGAATCTTGGTTTTAGGTCATTCCATCACTGGCCTTGGACAGCAAAGAAAAAAAAAAAAAAGCACCTGCCAATAGGAACACAGAAATAATACTTCCAGAAGTCCATGGTCCTACTTTACATGTGTGATGCCTTGTCTGCTCATCTGTTTGAATATCCAGGTGCCTGCACATCTTTTTTGGTATTTGATTCATTCATTTTGGGATTCCTACATCATGAAAACAGAGTGTCCCACTTCCCAGACCATCTTCAACCTTCATATTTCACACTCTAGAAATCAAGTTGAGGCCTCAGCTTCCTACCCATATGAGTGCCCTGCATCTGAATGTATATCATTCCTTTTCCTCCTATCTCCTCAGTCAACGAAAATGTTGGCTGTCTCCTGTCAACAAACTCTCTCTCTGTGTTTTTAAAGGACACTTTAATGTATTCTGGATTATCGTGTCTTAATGAGGAGGTGAGGTCAAATATATACTCTTCTCTCTTCAGCTCCCATTTTTATACCATGCTCTTAAGTCACCAACACCAGTTCACCTCCATGTTCAGAATTTCTGTTCTGAAAAGTCTGAGCCCAAACTAAGTCATCTCCTCCTTCTCACTTTATTCCATCAGGTTTGGTCATTGAATATACATATCAATAACTCCCTGGCATCCCAATTTCTCAATAAACATTAGAATTAATCCAGATTGAGATGTTTTGAGGATAAGTTCAATAGACGGATGGAGAATAAGGCAGTTTGGAGCCTTGATTAGTCACCTTTTAGAGTGTATGCCTAGTTCATAATAAACCTTTTCTCTAAGACTACACTCTTCACAAAATATGGCCCCACACTCCAATACAGCCATATCTGAATAAACCAGAAATAGTCACCTGGTAAAAACTGAGCCACAGATCTCCTGGAAACTTGGAATGGGGTTCAAAGAGAGCCAGACTGTATCTGGAACTGAGGACATATGAACTTAGAGGCTATGATGCACAGCAAAGCAAAGACTGAGCTGCAGAGAAAGAAGAATGAAGCAGAGACAAAGAAACCACATAGTTCCAGAGGAAAGAGACTGAGGAAATACCCTTATTCCATCTGTTCTTCCTCATTCCTAAGTCCTCTCACTTCCTTCTGGAAAAGTAGCTTTAACACTTCATGTAGTGTGTGGATCTGTTGGTGGTGAATTCTTTCAGCTTTTGCATGTCTGAAAAAAAAAGTCTATTTCTCTCTTGTTTTAAAAGTTATTTCTGATGGGTAGAGAACTATGGGTTGACAGTTGTTTCAATTTTGGTTACTTAAAGATATTGTTTCCCTGTCTTCTCAATTTATACTGTTTTCATGAAAAACCTGTCATCCTTATTACTGTACCTCTGTATTTAATGTGTCTTTTTCTCTGACTGCTTTTAAGATTTTCTCTTTATTACAGATTTTGAGCAATTTGATTACAATATGCTTTCTTCATGTTTCTAGTGCTTTGGTTTCATGGACATTCTTGGAACTGGAGATTTTCAATTTCCATCATATTTGGAAAATTTGGAGCCTTTATTTATTCAAATATTTTTCCTTCTGTCCTTTGAGCTCTCCAACCACACAAATCTTAGACTGCTTAAAGTGGTCCTACAGCTCACTGAGGAATTCTGTTCTGCAAAACAGTTCTGTTTACTTCTGCCAGCTTTTCTATTTGCTTCAATTTTTATTATTTTGCCATCGAATTCACTGAAAAATTCTTCAGCAATGTCTAATCTGCTATTAATGAATCTAGTGCATTTTTCATTTCATGCCTTATAGTTTCATTCCACATGCTTTAATTTGGGTCTCTTTTATACTTTGCTTTTCTCTAGCTTTTTAAACATATGGATTACAATTCAAGGCAGTACCTTGTTTGTTTCTAATCTCTAGAGATAATGGTCCTCCAATGCCTGATGCCCATTATCTTGAAGCCATAGTTGCATTTATCTTGAGCAGGGGAATGGTAAATCCAGTTCTAGTTCCTCTGTCTTGATCAGAAGCAGAAATCCCTTCTCCCATTTTCTAAGGCATAATATTTGACTTTTCCTTGGATTTCATTATATATAGCCTGTGTCTTTCAAAAAAATTCTCTTCTTTGTCTAAACAACAGTATCTGATACATTGAACAGTATCTGATGCATTGAACATTCATGGGGTTTCCTAACAACAACACACCCAAAACTATATTTTCATCTCCTATATATATAAATCTTTTCATGGTGGGGGGTAACCTTTCTTCTCTTGATCTTGGAAAAAACTCAAGGCAGTCTATGTGGGAGTATTCAATATTAGCACCCTCCCATGTATACCTACACTCCTAAAAAGGGACCAAGAGAGCTTATGGCAGAGGACATCTTACATCTCTGATGTAAGTGATAGATTGGCAGGGGAAATTGGGAAGTAAAAAATGAAAATAGAATATATAAATAAGTAACTACAAACAATTTAGTATCATAAGCTATACAGATCCATAATGTGTTTTCAATTTTGAATCATTCAGAGGAGCTATGGAGAGCCACCATATTTACCCATAAAATATCCTTGAGTGCCACAGACAGAATTCTAAACCAAATAAATCTCTGATCTGATCTAATATGGGTGGTCCTCCTTACCTTAATACAACAATTAAGGCCAAAGAATAAGTTGATATGGAGCCAAGGAAAACCAAGAAATAGACAAAAAAATCAATTACGATTCAACTAAAGGTGAGTAGTGCTAACTAAAAGAACTTGGAAGTGAAACTCTACCTAAGAAACTGATACTGAACAGATGTTCAAAAAGATTAAAAAGAGGAAATGCCAAATATATTGTATAACAGGATCCAATTATGAGAAAAGAGTATGGATATAATTTGGACCATAACAATAGATGGGGGCTGGTGAGCCAACCACAGATAAGCTAAGTTTCCTAAGATAAGGCAGCCAAGTCCTGCCTACACATCCATGGCTCCTCAAACACCACACTCCATTTTAAGCATTTTATTTGCTGAGGAACAAATGAAAATTGGAAAGAACCCAAGGAAAACTAAAAGTGATCATAGAAGAGCAGACTTTTTTTTTTTTTTTAGGACAATCTAAGTTAATTAAAGATAGGAAATCTGGTTGAAAGACAGTAAAAACAAAGAAGGTGCACAGATGAAATTTAGTCACAAAAACAGTACAAAAATCCTAACAGGAAGAGAGCAGGATGAGAACTGGAGGACAAAAGAATCAAACCTGGAAAAACTTATAATTCAAAGAATCTGGAGTTTAACAAACAAACAACTGGTGTGAATTACAGAGAACACAAGCCAGCTTTATGGAGAGAGGACTTGCTGACCAGGTATTTCTTTTTCTAAACTTCATGGGTCAGAAATTGAACAGAACACTGACTAAAAGGCAGGAAAACAAAGATTTTCTTTTCTCCAACACAGTTACAATCTCCAAATCAGGGCAGTTTCAGGGTGGGCAATCAACCCATGCAGACACACTGTACCCTGTGTTTAGCCTAATGCTTTCCTATCATCATCATGAAATTAATAATTTACAAAGGGCCTGTAATTTCATTTTATACTAGATCCCATAAATTAGATAGATGATCCTGCAATAAACCCGAGACTATGAAGAATTTTACCACTATTCACAAAATGTCTTTTTCCCTCACATCTAAGATAATGGATAAATCTAGAGAGAGAGTAAGGCAAGAGCAAGGACCATCCATTCACCTCTCTGCAAGAAACTACTCCCTTCTCTGCAAGGCCACCCCCACCTCTGCCACCGTCATACCTGTGGTCTGGCTTTCCCCAGTCTTCCTTCCCCAGCACAATAAGCATAAGGTTAATGAGAATGTGCTTTGACAGCTTGAGCTGCATCAAAAGAGTCCATAGAACAATGAGTTCCTCAAGAGAGATCACTCCATAGTAATAAAGTCTTTTTCTGGTCAAGCAACATCTTTAATCTTTCCAGATTAAATCACCTTTCTTCTTGCAGATTCCACAATCTGTCCTTGGTGAGTAAAAAGCTACATTAGCAGAAAGGAGTGCAGGCCTAAAAGGCCTAAGAGAATTAGGAATTTCTTATCCCGAGTAATATTAATAAGCAAGAAGTTGGAGGAAATACACATGTATGTTATATATTCTAATATTTACAACCTTTTATTCATATACGCCAAAAGTCCCCCTCTGGCCAGGCACTGTCAGGTACCAAGGACTCTACGATGGAACAGAGCATAGTTTCTACCCTCATGGTGGTTATGGTCCAGTCATATTAACATGTTCCATTTGTCTCAGTCCAGAATTCGTTCTTTATCTGAAGCACAGTAGAAAGATGTGGACTGAAGAAACAGATATGGAAATTATCTATATATAAGTGGCATTTAAAACCATAAGATAAACCCAGAAATAGTGTATAGAGACAGAACAGTGGGCAAAACCCCAGGGAATGGCAACATTGAGGAAGGAGACAGACCCAGAGGGGCCCCAGCAGGAAATATAATGGAAACCCCAGGACTATAGAAGGGAAACCAGAAGAGTGCTGGCCCAGAGGCCAGGAGAGTGAAGAGTTTTATGAAAGAAATGTTCAATAAGGTCAAATCCAGGAGGAGATGCAAGATGGTGGAGAAGTAGGAGACCTAATATTATTGGTCCCAGGAGTTCAGCTAGATAGTTACCAAACCATTCTGAACACCTACATATTCAACAGATTGAAGAGAAGAAGAGCATCAATGCTAGGAACAGAAAACCAACCACTTTTCAGAAGGTAGGATTCGCAGAGAAGTGCATCTGAAGCCATAGGATGATAGACCATGGGGGGAGCCCTCAGCAAGCAATAGAGCAGTGGAGCACAAAATCAGAACTTTTAGAAGTCTGCTCCACTGAGGGACATCATTCCAGAGCCTAAGTGGGGGATGGAGCCCTCGTGGGGACAATGTGGTCTCAGGACAGGTGGGGTCACAAAAAGACCAGTTATGGCTGAGTGTGGCAGAGTTCCCATGTATCAGAGCAGGGAAGCCAGCTGTGGAGATGGAACCAAGGAGTGCACTCTCAGCTCGTTACCTTAACGGTGATCAGAGACGCGGTCAGGCAACTGCTCTTCAAGCAGGGACTCCCACATGTGGCAGATCCAGGGAGACTCCCCCTTACTCCTCCCCCCTGTTTACTCCAGCACGGGAGTACGCTGCAGGAATCTACTGTGTTTGGAGACCCCAAACAGGGCCGTGCGCCAGAGATAGAAACACTCGGTCACGGGCCAGGTGAGCTCGGAACACTGCTGGCAACCAGGGCAAGGGGAGTGACTGACTGCTTCTCTCTGAGAGTGCACTGAGGAGTGGGGCCCCAGGCTCTCACCTCTTAGGGGGCTGGAGATTGGGAGGCCACCATCTTCATTCCTGTCCTCCAAAGCTGTACAGAAAGCGTTCAGGGAACAAAAGCTACCAAGAGCAAAACCAAGCAGATTACTTAGCCTGACCCCTGGCAAGGGTGGTGCAATTCCACCTCAGGAAAAAACATTTGAGAACCAATGCAAGAGTCCCCTCCCCTAGAAGATCAATAAGAACATCCAGCCAGGACCAAGTTCACCAATCAATGAGAACTACAAAACCTCAGAAATATGGGAATACAGAATATGGAATTCATTATTTTTTCCCATGATTCTTTAGTCTTTCAAGGTTAATTTTTTTTAAGATTTTATTTATTTAATTGACAGACGGAGATCACAAGTCGGCAGAGAGGCAGGCAGAGAGAGAGAGGGAAGCAGACTCCCTGCTGAGCAGAGAGCCCGATGCGGGGCTCGATCCCAGGACCCTGAGACCATGACCTGAGCCAAAGGCAGAGGCTTAACCCACTGAGCCACCCAGGTGCCCCTAAAGATGGAGCTGACATTTGAAAATGGGCATCCAGACTTCAGGGGAAGAGGGTATTGTAGGAGGATCCCAAGCTCACCTTGTCCCACAGATATACCTAGAGAACAACAACATCAGTGGAAGAGATGAAATCAGGAGCCAAACTGACCCAAAGGCATGGCCACAGGACAAAGGGATACTGCAGGTACAGAGAGGGGAGGATCACACCCTACCCCAGGCACCCCAGGCAATGGGAACCTGCACTGGGCTGATGATTGCCCAAAGATTTGACTTTGTAAACCAAAGGGGCTTAACTTCTTCAGCTCTAATGATTAGGGGGACTTAAACACATGGAACTTTAATGATCAGTGGGCTTGGCTCTAGGAAATCTGGAGGGTGATGGAACACTGAATAATTGCCCTCAAAGAGACAGCACAACAAACAGTCCTGCTGAGATACAGCACGGAAGGAGCAAATTGAAAGACACATGGAGTGTATGGTGGGGGGAGGCTAGAAGAGTTGGGGGGATTTGTTTGCTAATCTCGGGGCCTGTGCTGGAGGAGCAGGGATCTTTAGGAGACTTCTATTAGAACAAAAATTAAAAGAATTTGCAAACGCCAAACCAGCCTACAGGAAATATTGAAAGGGGTCCTCTAAGCAGAGAGAGAGCCTAAAAATAACAGAAGACCAGAAAGGAGCAGAGACAATATACAGCAACAGTCACCTTACAGGCAATATAATGGCACTAATTTCATATCTTTCAATAGTTGCTCTGAATGTAAATGGACTAAATGACCCAATCAAAAGATACAGGGTATCAGAATAAATAAAAAATAAGACCCATTGATATGCTGTCTGCAAGAATCTCATTTTAGACCCAAAGACACCTCCAGATTTAAAGTGAGGAAGTGGAAAACATTACCATGCTAATGGACATCAAAAGAAAGCTGGGATGGCAATCCTTATGTCAGATAAGTAAGGACTATAATAAGAGATGAGGAAGGACACTATATCATACTTAAAAGGTCTGTGCAACAAAAAGATCTAACAATTTGAGTATCTATATCCCTAACATGGAGCAGCCAATTATATCCACGAATTAATAACAAAACCAAAGAAACACATCAACAATAAGACAATAATAGTAGGGGACTTTAACACCCCCTCACTGAAATGGACAGATCATCTAAGCAAAATCTCAACAAGGAAATAAAGGGTTTAAATGACACACCGGACCAATGGACATCACAGATATATTCAGAACATTCCATCCCAAAGTAAGAGAATACACATTGTTCTCTAGGGCACATGGAACATTCTCCAGAATAGATCACATCCTGGGTCACAAATCAGGTCTCAACTGGTACCAAAAGATTGGGATCATACCCTGCTTATTTTCAGACTACAATGCTTTGAAACTAGAACTCAGCCACAAGAAGAAAGTTGGAAAGAACTCAAATACATAGAGCCGAAAGTGCATCCTACTAAAGAATGAATGGGTCAACCAGGAAATTAAAGAAAAATTGAAAAAATTCATGAAAATGAAAGCACAACTGTTCAAAATCTTTGGGACACAGCAAAGGCATCCCTGAGAGTACATAGCTATACAAGCCTTTCTCAAGAAACAAGAAAGGTCTCAAGTATATAACTTAACCCTACACCTAAAGAAGCTAGAGAAAGAACAGCAAAGAAAGCCTAAAACCAACAGGAGAAGAAAAATAATAAAGATCAGAGCAAAAATCAATGAAACAGAAGCCAAAAGAACAGTAGAACAAATCAATGAAACTAGGAGCTGGTTCTTTGACAGAATTAATAAGATTGATAAACCCCTGGCTAGACTCATCAAAAAGAAAAGAGAGGACCCAAATTAATAAAATCATGAATGAAAGAGGACAGATCACAACCAACACCAAGGAAATACAAACAATTATAAGAACATATCATGAGCAACAATATGCGAGCAAATTTGACAGCCTGGAAGAAATGGATGCATTCCTAGAGACAAATAAACTACCAAAACTGAACCAGGAAGAAATAAAAAACCTGAACAGACACATAGCCAGTGAGGAGATTGAAGCAGTCACCAAAAATCTCCCAACAAACAAGAGCCCAGGGCCAGACAGCTTCCCAGGGGAATTCTATCAAACATTTAAAGAAGAATTAATTCCAATTCTCCTGAAACTGTTCCAAAAAATAGAAATGGAAGGAAAACTTCCAAACTCATTTTATGAGGCCAGCATTACCTTGATCCCAAAATCAAAGACCCCATCAAAAAGGAGAATTACAGACCAATATCCTTGATGAACATAGATGCAAAAATTATCGCCAAAATATTAGCCAAGAGTATCCAACAGTACTTTAAAAGGATTATTCACCATGACCAAGTGGGATTTATTCTTGGGCTGCAATTTTGGTTCAACATGTGCAAATCAATCAATGTGATACAATACATTAATAAAAGAAAGAACAAGAAACCATATAATGCTCTCAATAGATGCTGAAAAACCATCTGACAAAGTACAACATCCTTTCTTGATGAAAACTCTTCAGTGTTGGGATAGAGGGTACATACAACAATATCACCAAAGTTATTTATGAAAAACCCACAGCAAATATCATCCTCAATGGGGAAAAATTGAGTGTTTTCCCCCTAAGGTCAGGAACACAGCAGGGATGTCCCCTATCACCACTGCTATTCAACACAGTACTAGAAGTCCTAGCCTCAACAATCAGACAACAAAAAGAAATAAAATGCATTCAAATCAGCAAAGAAGAAGTCAAACTCTCACTTTTTGCAGATGATATGATACTTTATGTGGAAAACCCAAAAGACTCTACTCCAAAACTGCGAGGACTCATACAAGAATTTAGTAAGTGTCAGGATATAAAATCAAGCACAGAAATCAGTTGCATTTCTATACACCAACATCAAGACAGAAGAAAGAGAAATTAAGGAGTTGATCCCATTTACAATTGCACCCAAAACCATAAGATACCTGGAATAAACCTAACCAAAGAGGCAAAGAATCTATACTCAGAAAACTACAAAGTACTCATGAAAGAAACTGAGGAAGACACAAAGAAATGGAAAAATGTTCCATGCTCATGGGCTGGAAGTACAAATATTGTGAAAATGTCTATGCTACCTAAAGCAAGCTACACAGTCAATGCAATCCATATCAAAATACTATCAATGTTTTTCAATGAAATGGAACAAATAATCCTAAAATTTATAAGGAACCAGAAAAGACCCCGAATAGCCATAGGAATGTTGAAAAAGAAAGCCAAAGTTGGTGGCATCACAATTCCAGACTTCAAGCTCTACTACAAAGCTTTCTCCCTGGTGGTCTAGTGGTTAGGATTCGGCGCTCTCTATTACAAAGCTTTCATCATCAACACAGTATGGTACTGGCACAAAAACGGACACATAGATCAATGGAACAGAACAGAGAGCCCAGAAATGGACCCTCAACTCTATGGTCAACTAATCTTCGACAAAGCAGGAAAGAATGTCCAATGGAAAAAAGACAGTCTCTTCAACAAATGGTGTTGGGAAAACTGGACACCCACATGCAAAAGAATGAAATTGGACTGTTTCCTTACACCACACACAAAAATAGACTCAAAATGGATGAAAGTCATCAATATGAGACAGGAATCCATCAAAATCCTTGAGGAGAACACAGGCAGCAACTCTTCGACCTTAGCCTCAGCCACTTCTTCATAATAGCATCGCCAAAGGCAAGGGAAACAAGGGCAAAAATGAACCATTGGGACTTCATAAAGATCAAAACCTTTTGCACAGCAAAGGAAACAGTCAACAAAACCAAAAGACAACTGATAGAATGGGAGAAGATATTCACAAATGACATATCAGATAAAGGGCTAATATCCAAAATCTATAAAGACCTTATCAAACTCAACACCCAAAGAAAACACCCAAAGAAAAAATCATCCAGCCAAGAAAAGGACAGAAGACATGAAGAGACATATCTGCAAAGAAGACATCCAAATGGCCAGTCAACACATGAAAAAGTACTCAACATCACTCGACATCAGGGAAATACAAAACAAAACCACAGTGAGATACCACCTCACACCAGTCAGAATAGCTAAAATTAACAAGTCAGGAAATGACAGACATTGGCAAGGATGTGGAAAAAGGGGAACCCTCCTACACTGTTGGTGGGAATGCAAGCTGGTGTAGCCACTCTGAAAAACAGCATGGAGGTTCCTCAAAAAGTTGAAAATAGAGATACCCTATAACCCAGCAATTGTAGTACTGGGTATTTACCCTAAAGATACAAATGTAGCGATCTGAAGGGGCATGTGCAACTGAATGTTTATAGTAGCAATGTCCACAATAGCCAAACTATGGAAAGAACCTAGAAAGAACCTTTCTATCAACAGATGAATGGATAAAAAGGATGTGGTATATATATACAATGGAATACTAAGCACCGATCAAAAAAAAAAATGAAATCTTGCCATTTGTAATGACATGGATGGAACTAGAGGGTATTATGCTAAGAGAAATAAGTCAATCAGAGGAAGACAATTATATGATCTCTCTGATATGAGGAGTTTGAGAGGCAGGGCAGGGGGCCATGGGGAGTAAGGAGGGAAAAAATGAAGCAAGATGGGACCGGCGAAGGAGACAAACCATAAGAGACTCTTAATCTCAGGAAACAAACTGAGGGTTGCTGGGAAATGGGAGGGAAGGGATAGGGTGGCTAGGTTATGGATATTGGGGAGAGTATGTGCTATGGTGAGTGCTGTAAATTGCTTAAGACTGATGATTCACAGACCTGTACACCTGAAGCAAATAATACATTATATGTTAGTAAAAAAATAAAAATAAGGTTAAATCCAACAAAAAAGTTCACTAAGAAAAAGTTTGGGTAATGGGCATTGGATCTAGCAATGACGTCATAAGTTCTATTACCTCAGCAAGGACAGTTTCCACAGGCAGCTGGGGTGAATGTCCAATTGCAGCAGGTAGTGAGGAATGGATGGGAGTTCCAACTATAAGAGACAATGGGTATACCCCACCATTTTGAGAACTCTAGGCAGAAAGGAGAAGTAAGAAAAAAAGAAATGGCTAGAGGAGATAGCAGGAGAAGGATTTATTAGGGTAGGAGAGACTTACATGGGTATCAAGGAGCTATTGTAAAAAAACAGACATAATAGAGAAATCATAGTACCAGGCTAAAAAAAGAGACTAAGATCAAAGACAGAAAGTGGTGCACATTGACATGAGTCTTAAGGAAAAGCCACAATTGGGGTGAGGGTTGTAGGTAGGTCTGTAGAAAGAAAAGATGGCCACTCAGAGAAACCCTCCTGATGGCTTTTGGTATTCACTCTGAAGGTAGAGTGAACAAAAATCCCAGTTTGCTGGGGACAGAGGCTTTTGCAGAACAACTGGTCAGCCTATTGTGGGCTCAGGGACATGCCTTCCCTCTTTTTCACTGGGTCATAAAATTGGGGTTATGCCCCCAAATGATTATGCCTTATTTCTTGCTTTGCCATTGTGTGATGATCTCATCTTCCCACTTAGGGGTAAGCTCCATAAGGGTGGAATGTCTGTGTGGTGAAAAGACACTTCAGGAGCTGCATAAATTCCTCTGCTTCATTGTGAGATAATTTCCAACAGACCTGAAACAAGGTTACCTTGTGAAAACCTTCATAAAAGAGGGATCAAAGAGGCCACCTCTATGGACTTTCCCAAAATTCAAAAAAATTACGAAGTTCCCACCAGAACGAGCAGAAAACCACTCCTTGGCATCCAACCCCACTCTCAGCATTTTGCTGTGAATAAGAAATATCACAGCCACTTTCCTTTGTTAAGTGCTTACCAGGTACTAGGTATCACTTTGTTCAACTATTACAGCAACCTTATTAGGTAGGATCACTCCCATTTTATAGTAAGATGACCAACACTCAGAAAAGGTAAATAGCCAAGGTCACACATTTAATGAGCACAGAATGAGATTCAAAAGTAGGTCCCTCAACTCTAAAACACACAGTCTTCACCGCTATCTAGGTGACCTTCTAGCCTAAGAGCCTTTTCCCCAGACATAAACCCTGAGCTGTCCTATGTCTGAAGCAACCTTTCACTCTCTCATGGATATCTCAAATTTTATTTTAACTCTTGCCTTCTTTCTTCCTTTCAAAGTGACCTCCTTCCTCTGAAATAACCAACTGCCACCAGGTGTCCCTCCTCTCCTATTAGTGAGCACCACTTTGTTCTAATTGCAAATCAGAGGGCAATGCAAGCAAACTGGAAAGCCTTCCTAGCTTAATTCAATTACACAAATTCATATTATCGAGCAACATACTATACCCATAGGACACCCAGATGAGAGAGCAATGCAAAGGGTTCAACACAAGCACACAAGGACAAGGCAAAATCAGAGAGCTTCAAATCAAGTTCTAGTTGACAGGAGGAATAGATGGCATCAAACTGTTGGGGGTAATGATTATGGAATGTGATGATTAGAGTCCTTTGTGACTTCTACAAGTAAATATCGAAAGGACTTGGGTTTTCTATCATCCATACTGAATGAAGGTTTAAAAATAGGTCCCCAACTGTACCTCAAAGGCGACCTAATGTCTTTTTCCTTCCTTGTTTATTTTCTGCATCTGTAAGAAACTGTTTCTGAGACCTTACGTGTGATTCAGATGTTGACCCCAGCTCTTTAATATTAAAGGAGTTTGGGGGAGTGAGGATGTGGAACAGAATATTTAAAATGACTTTAGGGCATTTAAGATGCCATAATTAAATTATTAACTGGTTTTTCAATTGCTTGGCCGACTCCCTTTGTTCATCAGACAACAAATGCTCTGTGGTAGTAGCACTCCACAATCAGGAGGAATATTCCTGATGGAACAAGCTTGTTACATTCTGTGTCTTTGAGGACTCATGCATGAATAATGCATCATGTTTTGAAATTTAGAAAGGGACTTGAGAGTCAGAGGAAACCAAAAAACAAAGAAAAGTTCGGTCATGACTTCCTTTCCTACAGCCCATGACTTCTTCATCTATCTGGGCGGACACAGAGTGGCCTATGTCTTCCTCCATCTGCGAAGATTTCAAACGCTGCAGCCTTGCCCGTGGGCAGTCTGTTTCACACCACGGCTGCTTTCTCTGCCCTCATCCCCTTCACATCCTACTCCCCACATTCCTGGCGTGAGAGAAAATGTCTACAGAAAAATCCTTATTATTTTATTGGCAAGACCAACTTCGAAGGAAAAAAAGAAAGAAGAAATGAAACAAAGTTAAAATCTTCCTCTAATTTCCTTCTGACCAATTATGTGACTTCCTGTAAGTCCATTTTGATTTCTTTTAGATAGTGAGGGAAATTCAGGGGCAACATAAGCTTTGCCCCCAATTAACGCTAGCAAAGGCAGAAATTTCCACATGTAAGCCCAATTTTCATCTCTTGACACTTTGAAGAGTTCCATCACACTGTATCAACAGAGTCACAGCTCATTTCAACTCTATTTTTTTGCTCCTCCGTGCTGAGGACTGAATTCATCATTTGCCTCACATCATCTCCATGATTGTCACTGGTCTCAGCTGACTGTGGAGTATTTTGGTATTGATTCTATTTCTTTATCTCACCACCTGGGTAGAGTTATTTCTAAGTCCCTTGTAAGTGTTACGTCAAAGGGGAGGGACATCTGACCATTCCTCAATAGCATTTTTAATCACTAGGGAATGTCAATAGTCTGTCAAAGGACCTATAAAATGTCTTCAGCAGAAGATGTCAAAGACAGGAGGTTTTCATTCGAAATGAAGACAAGGCGGATTCTGTCATAATTAGCGGGGATGGGGCAAGGGTGGTCATTCTCATGTCCAGCCAGGATGCTCCCTTAAGTGGCACCTGGAGCAGAACTACCTGTATCTCAACCAGAAATCTAAAATCTGAATCCTTTGTGTCTTTAGATCAAGGTCAAAGATACCACTTTCCAACGTACATGAAAAGACAAACTGTTAGACTGTCTACCTGTCTGGTCAGCTTTGTGTGTCTCATATTTGTAAGCCCACACATCATGGTATCCCAAAGCTACCACTTCAGGAATAATCCTTCTTTGCTCTCCTGGGGCAGGACTCCCTGTCTGGCTTTTCTTCAGGACCCTTACCTTTCAGGGTTCCTGGTTTCTCACTCACATCCGCTATCAGAACAGCTCTCAATGGCTCTTCAGAAAAGTGAAGTAGCCCCTTCAATGGGAACTTAAGCCAAGTGCAGTTGAGAAGGTCTGGCTATGGGGGAAGGGAGGGAAATAAAAAGTAGAAATTGGAATGTTCTTCTCAAGACATTAATAGGTCTTTGACAAGAGATCATGAATGTTCCTTGGAAATTAAGAATCACATCCATAAATGATCAGATGGCTCCCTTTTTTAATGTACAACTCATTAGTGACTTATAAACACTACAGAACCTGAAGAACTTTCTATCAAATTCCTCAGTTTTCACCAGAAGCAATACCCTCCTTTGTTACCAAGGAACAACCTGAAAGTCAGGGAAGCTGACAACATGAAAAGAGGTCAAGGCTACACTCTTACTCATGCACAGTACCAGAATCCAATCCCAAGTTGACTCCAAATCCGTGATCTGTATAGTCACTGGTCCAAACAGAGCACCAGAATCATCACAACAACTTTTTAAAAACATGAACTCCCAACACCAGCCCCTGCCTGCCAGCTCAGAATGTCTGAGAGGAGGATCGAAACTCAGGGTTCTTGTTTCTTTTTTTTTTTTTTTTTAAGATTTTATTTATTTATTTGACAGACGGAGATCACAAGCAGGCAGAGAGGCAGTCAGAGAGAGAGGAGGAAGCAGGCTCCCGCTGAGCAGAGGGTCTGATGAGGGGCTCGATCTCAGGACCCTGAGATCGAAGGCAGCGGTTTAACCCACTGAGCCACCCAGGCGCCCCAGGTTGGTTTTTTTTTTTTTTTTTTAAGTCTTCCTGGTGATCCCCTCAGTGAGCACGTTGGAAACTGCCATCTCCTGTTTGTGGTTGCAGGCCAATACCACTTTCTCATGTCTTATTTGCACAAACATTCTCCCCCCCACACCCCCATTTCCAATGATTGCAATTCACTTGTTCTGTAGAACCAAACTGAAAACAAAAACTTTTTTTCAGGCTGAAGTCATCATCTCATCCATTTTTTAAAATTTATTTATTTGAGAGAAAGAGAGCAGAGCGAGAGAGAGCACGGGATGAGGTGGTGCAGGGAAAGGCAGGACAGGGAGAAGAAGGCTCCCCACTAATCACAGACCCCCATGCAGGACTGATCCCAAGACCCCAGGATCATGACCCAATCTGAAGGCAGATGAGTCAGTGACTGAGCCACCCAGGCGCCCCACATCATCTATTTTTAAGAAACCTCACAGGTTCTTGTGATTTAAAAAATTATATAAAGGATCCAGCACAGAGCCAGGAGTTTAGCCACACAACACATTAAATGCTTCCGTCTGTTTTCTCTGGCTCTTCATACTTTAAAAGCAAGAACTATGGGGGTGTTAACCAAATCTTTTGGTTTCAGGAACAAAATTTCGTTTGAAAAATATCTTCAACATCAAGACCTCTCCGAGTAAGACACTGAGACAGCATATTATTATCAGGTGCCGGGAGTATTACCATTATAAGTAATTGACGTGCACGTGTTTGATTAGCTGTTCTCACAAGATCTATACGCTTATCACAACGCCGTCCATCCCCAACCAAAAGTAATGTCCCCCCTATCTTCCCAGTTTGGAAAATAATTTCTTACTAACATACCAGATGACATAGATCAGGAGCCCACTTGGAGGGAGGACCACACAACCCACACCACCAAGTGCGGCAGAGACGCTCCAATCCCACTCGTTATAGAGAATTAAGCTTGTTCTGACTTGCTTTTTCATCACATCTTTAAAAATCCTTTTCACCTTCACAGTGAGAAGAATAGTATTTCTATAATGTTTTCCCCATAAAAATTTTGACTAAGAAGCTTTTATCTTCACCAAGTAAGAATAAGGGGGCACACAGGTTCCAATAAGAATAATTTCATTTTTCCTCTTTTTTAAAAAAAAATACACGTCCGGACTCCGTAAAAAGATAGCTCACGGCCCTGTCTCCCTTTCACAGCTTCTTCTGCGCAAACTCGTTTACAAAGGGACTAGATTGCCAGTCTTTTCTGATGATCTCTCTTTCCCTCATCCCCGTCTGAATTTAAATGGGGTCATTATGTCAAGCTGGAATAAAATTATTTTATACACCCTAACTCAGAGAAATCTTGTTTTCACTGAAATTCTCTTGCTAAGCAATAAAAATGGGCTAGAACCCAATGGTTCGTGCTGTACTTCTAAGACACCTCGGTTAGTCGACGTGGCATGCGCACCCCAACACTTCCGTTTTCCACGGGCTGTCAGTAGTAAAATAAGCAATTGTTTTTGTTATTTTTAACTCTCCAGGTTTGCTCTGTTCTTACCCAAAAGCCTTGCTTTGCAGATTGGCATCCACCCACCGGCAGTCCCTAGACAGAGGGCCTTGGTCTTTTCTGGAGAAATGAGTAATATTGTGTCCCCTAAACTGGAGCTCAGCCGCCACGCTGGGAAGCTGGGCCTCCTAGTTCAGGCTGCTGCGTGCCCCAGTGTGCTCCAGCGCTGCGTGCCCCCACGTGCCTCCACGCGTCGGCCGCAGAGCGTGGGGGGAAGGGCTGGGCGAGGCTCACCTACAGGCTGTTGCCAAGGCAGAACTCTGAGGCGCTAGAAGAAGGTGGAATAGAAAGTACATGGCTGAGGCACCTGGGTGGCTCAGTCGTTAAGGGTCGGCCCTGGGCTTGGGTCGGTGGTCCCGGGTCCTGGGATCAAGCCCCGCATCAGGGGCTTTTCTCTCTGCAAAGAAGCATCAGGCCTGCTTCTCTCTCTGCCTGCCACTCCCCCCCTTGCTTATGCTTTCTTTCTCTCTCTCTCAAATAAATAAAATCTTTAAAATAAAGAAAGAAAGGGCATGACCTGGGACCTGGAGGCAGAAGTTGTGTGTAATCCTTCTATCCCAGTGGAGCCCATTGCCAGAAAAAAAAACCTCTCTCTCTAAGCCCCTTGTGAACACATACAGAGTCCAAAGAATGATGCAAATGTTCTTTTCTTTTCCTATCAGGATACGTCTCAGGTCAGCTGTCTTTTCGATTTCTTTTTCTCCTCTGCTTGCTCCCTCTTTCCACTGAACCCTGTGGCACATTATTAGTGCTGGACAGTCAGACAGATTCCTGGCTCCATCTCAGGTAGGCAAATGTAGACCCTGATGTTCATCAGACTAGATTATTTGGTAAACAATAAAACCCTCCTGCATTTATTGATCATCTCCTAGAACACAGTAAATTTTTTGCTACAAAGCCCCTCGCCCTCTCATCCTTGGCTGGATGAGATCAGGATACTATGGTCTTAAACACTGCAGCAGAAAAAAATATTTTGGCTTTACGTCCCAAAGACTTAATGCAGAGGTTTAAATGCAGTGGGTTATTTCCACCATACCATACTTATTACTTTTAAAAATAATAATTACAATAACAACTCATACTTACTTTGTTTCTGCTAGTTTTCAGTGCTTTATTAAGCACTGAAGGCTCTGTTAAGCCTCCCAACAATATTAAGAAATAGAGTTAAAAATTACCCAGTTTCACTGAAGTTAATTTTTCAAAACTCACAGTAAACAGTGGCAGCAGCATCCAAACCAGGAAATTGGGTTCCCCAGCCCATGTCTCAGCTGCCACATTAGACTGCTATGTGGGCAAAGAGTACAAAGATTCAGTAATGCAAGAAGAATCCATTCTCAAGACCTCGTGTCCAGCATGGTGATGACAGTTAACAACACTGTACTGTACACCTGAAATGTGTTAAGAAGAGAGCTCTTCAATATTCTTACCCCTAAATCCCCCAAATACAAATGGTAACTATTAAAATTATGCATGTATTAATTATTTTAATTGTGGTGCTCATCCAACAATATGTATATCAAAACATCAAGTTGTATACCTTAAATATATACAATTTTTATATGTCAATGACAGCTCAAGAAAGCTATTTTGAAAGAAAGGAAAGGGGCGCCTGGGTGGCTTGGTCAGCTGGGCATCCAACTGTTGATTTTGGCCCAGGTCATGATCTCACGGTCCTGGGATTGAGCCCTGCATCTCTCTCCTTCCTGATAAATTATTTTGCCACAACCCAACAACAGTTCAATAAGAATTTTCAGTACACACAAATTTTATATTATTAAAATATTCTATATGATATCTATCAATTTTAAGAAGCGAGTATGCAGGACAAATGCTTTTGAGTGCAAAAATAGGTAAGTAAAATGTCTTGTGTTTATTTCATCAACTAGTGTTATAAAATGTAAACATGTGTGTTTGTGTTTAATAGTTAAGGACAGGGTTTTCATCAGCCTAAAATGAGAGAATTGCAATGCATTCTTCAATAAACTTGCACAATATATTTGCATTACATAAAAGATTTTCTAAGATTCACATGCTTTTTAAGTCCATTTATATCACAGCATATCATATCACAAACTGTGTACCTGATCTTTTGAGCTAAAACAGGGCAGGTTCCAGATATTCCAAATATACAATTTCTTCCTGTAGTTTAGTAAAGACCACAAACTTATCAGATTTCTTCAAAATTAATCAGCAGAACACTGAGGGTTTTTTGCATGAGAAAAGAAGCCAACAAAGCTTATATAACTTATATATATAACCATACATTTCCCTTGTTCCCCAGTTGAACGTGACCTCTTCTAAAGTAGATAGACGGTTTGCACAAAGAGCTCAATAAACATTGGTTAAATAACTCAGGCTCTCTCTTTTGACTTCCACCCTACCATACACATACCAGTACTACTAGCAAATACCAGAAGGCAACTGGCTCTGAAGTCAGCCCAGCCCCTGTCCCTGGGGAAGTAAGAGTCAGAGTTTAATCACCTGAGCAGAATTTATTTTATTGCGAAGAGTCATCACCTGGTTCCCTTGAATACAGATAATTCACTGGATTCATCAAGCTGTCACAGGAATTCATAAGTGTGCTTGAGGTGCCATGAACCTCACCAGCTCAGTGAACTTGTTCTGATGGCAAAGCTCCTTTTGTAAGAGAAAGTGTAGGTGCGGAGCCGAATTCTCTTGCTAACCTTTGTTCTCCTTCATGTCAGCCACCCTTAACCCCAATGAAGCAGAAGGACCCTACCATAAAATGAGCCCTTTTCTGCCTAGTACCCCCATGGCCCTTGGTGTTGGAGTCGCTCCCATCCCTGCAGCAGAAAGTTGGCCCCAGGGTTGGGATCCCGAATCAGAGTCTGTTGCCTGTAGAAATGCGCAAGCTCAGTTCATACCCTGCAGGCGCCCAGTCAAGTGCGAAGCTCCGTGTTAGCAGCTGCTTTTAGATGTTCATTTCTTTAGTTTTGTTCAGCGTCCAGTTGATTGAGTCGCTTTACAATCAGGCTGTTGATTCTCTTAAGATCGCCTATGTCCTTTGCCTCAGCTGTTAGTCTTCTTGACACGTCATCCATCTTGTTTCCAGTTTGGACTTCAAAATAGAAAACAGACTGGGTTACACTGGTTTCCAGGCTGTTCCGTCAGGACTGGTTAGTGCCATGTTAGCTGAGTGCTGAAAGGACCCCGTGGCCAGTCCCCTGCTCCAGTCTCCCAGGCAGCCCGGATGCCCGGGAGAGGAATGGCTTAAAACTAAAGTTATCTACCAAGTGGATTATTTTTACAATTTGTTGGGGCCAGCCTAGACTACCTTTGGAAGCTCCGCACAGATTTTGGTCGAGAAACATCACTGTGAGCAACCAAGGGAAACCACTGGCTTGTCTCATTATGAGCACATCAGGGAAGTGATTGTTACTTTGTCTTTTTCAGAGACCTCTTCTCAGAAGGTTTTTGGCTTCTCATCAGGAAACGAGGTTTTCTGGGTTATGATCTTTTTTTTTTTTTTTAAGATTTTATTTATTTATTTGACATACAGAGATCACAAGTAGGCAGAGAGGCAGGCAGAGAGAGAGGAGGAAGCAGACTACCTGCTGAGCAGAGAGCCCAGTGCCGGGTTTGATCCCAGGACCCTGGGACCATGACCTAAGCTGAAGGCAGAGGCTTTAACCCACTGAGCCACCCAGGCACCCTTGGGTTTTGGTCTCTTTTGACATAGCTCTGCTGGTTCTGGATTACCAGCCCATAAATGAATATGTAAGAATTCCCCTCAGACCATCCTGAGAACAGAGACAATATTTTCAAAATAAACCAAACTCCTGGTGATAAAGTCAGCTACAGAATGGAACACATTGAGGTCTGCTGATCAGAGTTAAAATTTCCAGGAAATGCAGCACAAAATCCACACTTAATATTTGAGCTTCTTGATTTCCAATTTAGGCAAGTTTTTCCCAAGCTATCTGTCAGGAACTAATGCCACAAGGCTTAGTGAATAAACTAATAAGGGAAGGAAAACTAGAAATTAGAGCTTCCCCTTCCAGGTTTGGGACAAATTATTGTTCAGAAGCTGCTTCTTTCCCATGTTTGAAAAATTATACTGGATGAATTATGGTCCAAAACTTGAAGGAAGGATCTTTTTTTTTTTTTTAAGTTTTTATTTATTTATTTGGCAGACGGAGATCACAAGTAGGCAGAGAAGCAGGCAGAGAGAGAGAGGAGGAAGCAGGCTCCCTGCTGAGCAGAGAGCTCGAGGTGGGGCTCGATCCCAGGACCCTGGGATCATGACCTGAGTCGAAGGCAGCGGCTTTAACCCACTGACCCACCCAGGCGCCCCTGAAGGAAGGATCTTAATTGAGATTTGCTACAGAGCAAGATGGAATACCACTTGCTTCTGGGGAAAAATGTGAAACAAAATTCCTAACACATGAGATACTTTTCCCTCTTAGGAACCTCCTATAACATTAGTCACAAAGAGAAGGAAGCAGCAGCCATGTTGGCTTAACTGTGTTCCACAATACACTGATTCCAAATTAAACTAAAAAAAAGGGGGGGGGGTTGCAGGTGCAAAAAAGTTAGAGAAAAATTATATACTGACTTGCCTCTTGGAAACTCAGAGGAAGGTTAAAAAAAAAAAAAAAGAGCATTATCTAACTCAGCAATTCTCAGGTGCATTTGACCATAGGATCCTTTTTTTCTTCAGGCAACACTTAGTAATATCCTATGCACCCAGTATTCTCAGGAACACACTGCCTGGCCACTAGAAACTGCTACCAGAGGCATCCATAGTTATCTACCCTTGCTGTCTATTATTCCTTTTTAGCAGAGGGATTATGACAAAAACCTAAGGCGTGTTGTTGGGGTTTTATTTTTTCTAAGATTTTTATTTATTTATTTGAGAGGGAGAGACAGAGATTGTGAGAAAGAGCACAAGCTGGGAGGGAAAAGAGAACCAGACGCCCTGGCTGAGCAAGGAGCCCAACCTAGGACTCGATCCCAGGACCCTGGGATCATGACCGAGCCGCAGGCAGATGCTTAACTGAGTGAGCCACCCAGGTGTCCCAAGGCCCCATGGTTTAATAAGAAAGTAATCGTCATAAAATAAGCCTTCTCTCTCATGTAAAAAGACCAGAGTTTTAAAGAATACAGGTTCTTCCACTTCAGAGAAAGGTTACAAATCTGCACTCAATCCCACTGAGAGTAAAAAGATTTCTTTGTTAAAGAGGAGCACAGGCCAACTTCATTTCTAGATGCCTGTGCCAACTCTGGTCTTAGTTTGATTTAAGTTTTGTCTGAAAACCAGAGGAAGTCCTTACTTTATTACTTCAACGCAGGAAATGAAGGGCAGGGGAGCTCTGGAGCCGGACAGAGGGTTTGGATCCTGGTTCTGCCTCTGATTAGCAGGGTAAACATGGAGAGGCAAACTCTCTGGACCTTCGTCTTGCATTGATGAAACAGAAATATTAAATACTACCTCAAGACGTAAAAATTAAGATAATTAATTTATGTGTCTGGCACAGAGCAACTGCCCAATAAAGACATCCTTTACTCATGTCTTCTTCCATTTGTTAATATGACTTTGCCCTCAATATAAAACACCAGCAGCAAATATAAAATAAACCATATTTATAAGGATGCTGATAAAGTCATGCTCTTTGAGGTAGGGCAGGAGAATCTTTGGGCACTTATGAGCTGTGGACCTTGGGCACGGTAGTTTAACTCAGTCACTGTCCCAGATGGGTGTGGCAGAATGATATTTGGAGCATTCATTTTGGTTGGTTGGTGTAACATGTCAGAAGGTAATCCATAGGCTCTCTATGGTCCTGAAGGTTCAGGAACAAACCACATCCAGCCGACGGTCAGATACAAGGGCACCTTGTCAGGAAAGTTGCCCTTGCAGCTTCTAAGTGCAAGAAGGCAAGGGCTGGGTGAAAGAAGCCATGAGGGAGGGAGTTTGGGGGGAAATAGAGTGGGAAGCTATCAAAAAGTCCCATCCTCTGCCCACCTGTCTCCCCTGATCACCAGCACTACCTCTAATCCTGAATGAATTTAAATTAAGGGCATTCCAAAGACATGGGCTCCACTTCTCAATGCCGATCTTCAAAGGCTCCACGGCCTGCAAAGTAGGAAAGGGCAGAAGGAATGACAGTGTGGTGGATCCAGGGGGAAAGGGTGTCCAAGATGACTCCCTCCACTTGGGCTTCTTTCACTCTTCTCTCGGGGCTGGGAGGAAGCTGAAAAGAGTCCTGGATGATGGCCCACAGGGGGTAGCTGAGAGAGAACACTGGTGGGCTTGAGGGCGGGGGGGGGGGGCGGTCTTTTGGCTGAGGAGCTGTGTGGGACAGCCCAGGTCCCCACGGGAGAGGTCAGGCCCAAGCCAAGAGCAGGCAGGGCAGCGAGGAAAGCCCAAGCACTGTCAAACCGGAAAGAAGTGGTCTTACCGCCTTCCTAGCCTTCCTAACACTGCCTCAGGGAGTGGGGGGCGCCTGCAGAGCCCTCAGGCTACCAGCTGATTCCTGGGAAGTGAGAAAACCTGGAAAGGAGTTGGAAGCCTCAGCTGTGATTCTGCTACAGACCTGAATGAATAGAACCGTTTTACACTGGACCAAGAAAACTGACAGTCACCAAGGATAAGCCGCCGGTCATTTGACAGCTAGGGACTTCAAGTAAGAGAGTAAAGTCCTAGGAGGTGTTTGTGAACTTTGGGCACCAGGGGCTTGTGTCCCCACGATCCTCCTGGAGCCGCAGGGGTCACTCAGGGCCACCGCACACCCTCTTTCAGCATAGCTGTGAGTGCCAAAAAGCACGTCTCCTCCCAGAACAAAGTTAAACAACCAGCCACAAAGTAAGAGCCTTTGAGTAATGAGAATATGTCGGTGGTACTTACCTATTAGAAAAATCACGAAGGAAACCAGTGCCAGGCTGACAATCAGCACAATTATCAGCCCCATAAAAAACAGACTATGACTTCCGTTTCCTGAGTTAGTGCCAACATCCGGGATTTTCTCCTCGAGGGCTGATAGGAAACAAACAAAAACAATGACAAAAACTCCTCCGCAGATGGCTTGTCCACACACCTGAACTGTCCCCATGATTAGAGTGTAAGGGATACACCCGTTTTCCCCAGTGATCGCCCTGGGGAAACCTAAGAGTGACTTAGGTTTTAAGAATGCCTTTGGGCTGGTGCTCTTTGTGAATTTTTTACCTTCTTCCAAATTGGTATTCAAAAAACAAGGAATCTCCTTGGAAAGTTCTTTGAAGATGGTGTTAACACTGAAGGAGCCGGACCGGGGCTTTTCCTGGGCTGGGCAGAGGAAACTACATACATTAAAGGCTCAGAACGTTGGAGGCTCTGTCTGGCCTTCTGCCAATGTGACCCAGGAGTAAAAACACAGCTGGCTGGGACACCTCTTCTAAGCAGAAGGCTGACTACTCTGGGAGGTCACCCAAAGACACAGATGTCTCCTTGCATCGTGGAGGTCATCAGTGAAGCCCACATCCATTTAAGCAGAAAAATGGCTCCAATGTATTTTTGTCTCTTAGAAGCATCTTTGCGATCAAGCTGCTCTGGAAACAAGGTTCTTCCAAATGTTCTGAAGTTAAATTGAGACTGCAACTATGCTTTTAAGGCAGCTTGGGTCAGCCAGAGCATGAAGCATCTGCATGTGGCCATCATTTTGTAAGACCTGTGTGCCTAGTGACACCCAAAGTAAATTCATTAAGAAATAGAGAGACTTGGGAAGACTAATGACTTCCTTTTTGTATTCTCTCCTCCTTGGCATCGGTCCCACACAGGGTGCTACTTGATTGTAGCTGGGTGAGTGCCTTGTGTCCTGAGCCAAGTCACCCTACAACAACCTTTGCTTCCTAATCAAAGCGATGGCATAAATTGGCATCGAAACACCTGCGTCTATTGAGACTTACCCAGTAAAAGCAGGTGAAAACCCAAACGCATTAAAATGAAGAAACAAGCAAGACCTCAGGAAGGATGGAAAAGGGGAATAATAGGTGTAAATTTGGGACAGTCAGAGTTTAGAACAGAGTTTAGAACAAATGGCCAGTGGAAAATTAAGGCCTGTATTTGAATGCCACAGTTTAAGCTGGAAAAATGGGGCTCAGAATGATCTGATCGAGCTAGTTTACAATATTTAGGGAATAAAGTCTACATTTAGTAGTTAGCAGATTTTTGTTTTGCTTTTCCCCTCCTTTCTTAAGCCTTTAGTTGGGGCCATTTGTAATTTGTAAGTAGAAAATTAAGTTGATTTCTTTGCCCAATAAAATTCTAGTGCCTTTTTAAGAGCTGGAGGAATGTGTGGAGCATTTTCCAGGAATGCACTATGAAGTCAGAGCTCTCTAGGGAAGTGGGCCCCACTGGTGATGTGGATGGGGTCCCCAGCAGGTGCAACAGATACCCAGAGGGAGGAGCAAACCTCTTGGAAGACCTGAAGCCTCCAACCCTTTCCTGGGAGAGACACTCCACAGGAAAGTCTCAGAACCCTTGAAGACAGATTCCAAATCTTGCTTAGAAGCCAAGAAAGCCCCTACACCTGGCAAGTACTAAAAGAACAAAAACAAGAATTGCCTAATAATAAATAGCACTTCAGACGTTGAGCTGTTCCTAATGCCAACCCTGCCCCACCCCCACACACACACCCAGGTCCAGATTAGCATTTGCTATTTTTAGGTGGCCTGGAAGCCAGGAAGGGCCCTCGAGCCTGGGAGGAGGCACATACAGAACAGGTGCTGTGATCCCGCAGGACAGAGGTTAAGTTTGTTTAAGTCGTTTATGGAATCCACAATATAAAGTTTTCTGTCTTCAGGCATGCCTCCAGGGCCCGTGTCCTGGGAATGATTCATTGTTCCTGGAAGAAAAGAGTGAAGTGAAGCAGCAGGCTGGGCCCAGGAGCCCGGGTCACAAGAACCACAGGCCGCAGGCACATAAAGAACCCTCCACGTGCATTCCTTTCAGCCAAAGGTCTAGAAGAGCTGTGTTTGTCCAGAAGGAAATTTTTCCTTGTGGGGACAACTTCGTATCTACTCTTTTTGCCTGGCTTGCCAGGAAGCTCAGACTCAAGTGTGTGGCCCGGTCTGAGCCCTTTATACCTTGCTTCTCTGAATATCCTTCTCCACCTCCGCTGATTCCTCAGTTCTATCTTCCCCGGGCCTCCTTTTTTTATTTTCTAAGTTATTTTAAAATATTTTTTTCTTTTATTACATTGTTTATATTCTGGTGAAATGCCTCAAATCCTTTGCCCGAGAAAAGTATGTATAAACATATAGGGCCTCGGGCCCAAAGATTCTGAGGGGAGAAGAGAGTATTAGGATGAACTGTCCTAACTGCATGAGGTTTTAAAACAAAACTGCAATTTTCTTTTAACTCTTTATTTTATTAATACATTATTTATTTATTTATTTATTTTATTCTTTTTTAGTATTTATTATTTATTTATATATATATATTTTTTGAGAGTGGGGATGGGGCAGAGGCAGACCAGGAGAGAGAATCTCAAGCAGACGCCACACTGAGCACAGAGCCCGACACAGAGCTCGATCCCATGACCCTGAGATCATGACCAGAGCTGAAATTGAGAGGCAGACGCTCAACCAATGGCACAAAACTGCCTTTTTTGTATTTTATATTCTCCCTCAATATGGCATATGAGTTTCTACCTTAAATGTACCCTTTAGCCCTGAGCTGCTGGCTGGGAGTCCTCAAGACGAGATCTTCACAAGCTTAGAAGCTATAGACAGGAACCCTATGGCAAGCTGGAGACCGGACTCTGGGACATCTGAGGTCTCTTCCTTCTGAGTTTCCTTAGATCAAGGTCACTTACATAATACAGAATTTTAAAAGTGAGACTTATATTTTCTAATGACAGCACCACTTCAGACAACCCCGAAAAGCCTGAATGGATTAAAAAGGTCTATTTTAAGCTGTCTGTCCAGCACAACAGAGAAATGATGGCCCTTGAACTACATGAAATACAGAGCTCTAGGAAGACAAACTCAAATTACTATCAAAGCTGTCTCTTTCACAGTTCTCTCTTTTCATAAAATGAGTCTGATAGTGATCCCGGGCTTTTTGATCTGAAGGGGATGGTGGACATGCTCTGGTCTGGTCCCCATCCTTTCCTCAGTGAGGATATCGAAGCTGAGCTGGGGAATGCCCGAGATCATCCATTTAGTTAGTGGCGGAGCTAGAAGCGGGCCTCTCGCTTCAGAGTTCTCTGCGTCGTCCCTTTCTTCTCCGCATCCCTCCCTAACCCTCTTTCAAACCTCAGCTCAAACCTCTCACCTCTTCTAAGAACCAACCTGCTTCTCCTCTGTGCTTGTGCTGGATGCAGTTACCTTCTTCCACCAGAACACTTAACCTGTTTTACAACATTTATTGCTCCCATCTTTGACTTTCCCAACTGACAGAAAACTGTCAATTTTCTGAGAGTCAGCACCGAATTCTCCCAAGTGCCCAGTGTCAAATGGATAAGCCAGTGACTTAAGTGGGAGTAATTAACATATTTTATTCAAGAGCTGAAGCTCACCATTTTCAAAAGAATTTAAGGCAGTTAATAATAAATGCACTAATGGAAATAAAACTGAGTGTAAAAATCCTCATGTGATATCTAACTGGCCTCTGGTAAACTCAATAAGCTTTGTGCCTGCTGATAGAAAGCAACACACTACTTTCCATAAACATTTTACAATTTTCTTTCAATAGCACTTACAGAATGAAGAAAAATAGGAGAAACCAAATTCAGGGGGGAAAAAAGATGTGAACACCTATAGAAGATCTGAAAAAAGAATCAGCCATTTACTAAGTAGATTAAATTATATTCTAAAATATTAAAAACCAGGAATTTTCCAGTGATACCTGAAACCCACTAGGAGTTATGAAAAAAAATATGCTCCTGAAGTCCTAAGAAAAACAGCGAGTTCAGAATGACCTGGGGCGCCTGGGTGGCTCAGTCAGTTGAGAGGCCACCTCTTGATTTCGGCTCATGGTCTCAGGTTTGTGGGATCGAGCCCCTCATCCCACTTTATGCTCAGCGGGGAGTCTGCTTAGGAGTCTCTCACCCTCCCTCTGTCCCTCCCACCACATATGCTCTCTCTCTCTCTAAAATGAATAAATAGATTTTTTAAAAATGCCATGGACTCATTAAACTTTTGCTCAACCAAAGTTAAAGACTGAACAAGGTGTTTCAGTTACCGTGAAATTTTAATTAACAAAAATACATAATTCTCTGGGTAGTTTAGCTACTACTGAAGCACACCTTAGATACTGAATTCCAAATAGACCCCTGGAGCATTCATAAGGGAATGACAAGGAGTGGTCATTTTTTAAAAATCAGCAGCAGCATATAAAATAAAGGAGCCTTAGAGCTCAATCAAATCTTATCCTCTCACAGGTAAAACCATAGTGACTGAGGCATGGTCACAGATTTCTATTCTTCCAGAGATGTTTCGTGTGTTATTATCTCATATACTCTACTCTCTCCGATACTAAAATTTGATGAAGACTAAAGGTTATATGTTTCACATCATAAGATCATCATTCCAGCCATGGCTCCTATTTTAGGCTTGGTGACTGACGCGTGGTTCATTTTTGGATCTCTGACTTAATGTCCTTGAGCCTTAGCTTCCCCTTTAGGAATGGAATTCGTATTGCTCAAATCTCAGGCTGAAGCTTAATTGACGTTTACAAAGTGGAGGGCCAAATAGAAAATCACAGCCACGAAAGCTAACCCAAGAGCCGTGCAGTTAATTAAATCTCCAAATCATTAGCCTAGCTACTGCTGACTACAAAGGTGACTCAGGGCAACATGGAGTCCAAAAGCACTAAGGCAGCAACTTAAGCTATGAAGGGCCCTGAAAGTAAATTTCTTATTCAGGATTAAGTCACAATATAAAGAGATGCCACTTTCATGTATTTTTAAAATTAACTACAACATGCAAATGGAAAATAAAGACCTGTCCAAGAAAACAGAGTTGGGGGTCTGTGGTTCACGGCCACCAAGTGCTCACCAATGACTCGATAAGTAAATGGATATAGGATCACATGGCTCTAAAATGAGGACCCACGGCTGTTGGCATCCAGTTGTTGCTATCTGTGGCTCCTCCGTAGAAGGGCAACAATCAGCAGGGCTGGTTACTAAATTCTGCCTCACCCGGGCTCAGCCCTCCTCCCTAATCCTGGTGTGCAAATCTGCTCATTAAGGTGGACCAAAGTAGTATCCTTTTAATGGAGCTCTTTCTGATACCTGGCACTAAAACATGTAAGTAATTTCATTTTCCTCCAGCTTAGATCAATGCTCACAACGGATTCTTTTCATCATTTAAGGACTCTTTCACTACCTACAAATATTCTGACAGAATAGTTGTCTATGAAAAATGGCTTTGCTCTTTATTTTTTAACCAAAGGTGCTCGGTCTCAAAGCTCGGAAGTAACACACCGATATTGCTTGCCACAGGATCAGAACTGTTATAATTGGGCATAACTCAAAGCTAACAGGAAGCTTTATTGAGTGAGTCATGGTAATTTGTTTTTTAATTCCATTTCAGAGTCAGTGCCTCTTCACATTCAGGAATTAATTTTTTAAATCAAGTTTAAATCATTTCTATCAAAAGTTAAAAGCAGAGTGCATGCAACAAAAAACATCCCAGGCTCAAGAATCATAATGAGGTCGGCAGAGTAATAACATGCAAATTACTTACAAAAATGTGAGCTTTGACTGCTAGGCGGCCAGGAAAAAAAAAAAAAAAAAAACCTAATCAGAAGCAACTGCAACAAAACTTTACAAATTCCGTGATTCTTTGTTTGCCTTCCTTCAGCGCACAGGTGCTCCTACAAGGCCCAGAAACCCCAGCTTGATGTCGGTCTATATTTAGTGTTCATTTAGCCAAGCAATGTAAGATGCCAAATACTTTTTTCAAAATGTCAGAGGTTTTTTGTGAATATATTGCTGAAACCATGCTTTGAAAATAAAAAGCCACCATGCTTTGATTCAGTTGGTAACTGAGGAGGTCCTTATTGGACCAAAGTTAAATGTTATTTGGCTGGTGTGTGTGTGTGTAAGCAGACACATTTCTAGCGCCTCGGCCACGGTATGCGCCCATATATAAATGTCCACTAGCAGACTGGAGCTGCCATCCTGACAACTACCTCACACAGGACTCCAGACCAGGCAGAGGATGGCAATCAGCAAGGACAGAACAAGGTTGTGATATTATCTAGGGGCATGGCACTTCAGAGAGCCCCTAGGGCGTCCAGTCACTAGGAAACAGGATTGTGAGGGGGAGATTTTGTGGCTCCAGACCCACCGCAGGAAAGGGAACCACTTTGTCTCATCCACCTCCCTGTCTACTGCAAAGCTTTATTCACTCAGTTTTTAGGCATCCTCCTTTCTCAGGAATGTCGGGCTTTCTCTTGTGTGGCTCCCTCACGAACACGCCAAGGAGCTTCTGCCCTCTGCTGTACATAAAAGGAGCTACAGTGAGTCCTGCCGTCCCTGTGAGTCCCACTTGAAGGCCACAGGGACAGACTCTCCCAGCGGGATGCTGAGGGCTGGGTACTAAAGGGATGCGCAGTCATTTCTAATCCCACCTTCCACTGCCCCGTCTAAGACAGACATTATTTGTCCTTGAAACATTTTGTATGTCAGTGAGAAAATATTGGCTTCACAGAACTTCCTTTACATTTTACATTCAGTACAGAGCTCACCCTACTTTTAGGGGAAAGGAAAGCCATTTTCTTAGGCTTCATCTGTACCAGCGGACCAATTCATGCAGAAGACCTAACTCATAACTGCCTTCTCAGAACTATATTGTACATTAAAAACCTATGCCAAATTCCATGAAAAATGAAAATGTTTGCTGTTAATTATCAGCCTGTTTTTTAAATACTCCCCTGACAACCTGATCTGTCTTAAACCATCAAATCTTTGAAAAAATAATAGAATGGCCTCATTTTGAGCATTTACTGTTTTTCTCTCTCCTATAGTCTTAAAAGCCTGTGAATTATCAATTCCCTCCAGGGATGAGGAAAATGGAGCCTAAGCAATTCCTTACACCAAAATCTGAGTAAAACCTTTTTTTTTTTTTTTTTAAGATTTTGTTTTTGAGAGAGACAGAGATAGCAAGAAAGCATAAGTGGGAAGAGGGAGAGAAAGGCTCCCTGCTGAGCAGGGAGCCCGAAGCAGGACTCCATCCCAGGACCCTGGGACCACGACCTGAGCTGAAGGCAGACATTTAACCAACTGAGCCACCCAGGTGCCCCTGAATTTTTAAACCAGTGAAGGGGCTGAAAGTTTTTATAGCTTATGACCAACTGTCTCCCAATTCTGGAGAACTACATTAAGAGCAAAGCAAGAGGACACACCTCATTTTATCTATTACATACTTGAAAGAACACATTAGGAATAGTTCAAAGCCACAAGAAGAAAATAGGTATTCTCACCCGAATTGTTTAATCTGGGGGCATTTTTAAGTATTTGATTTTTACCGCAAGTAATTTATTCTATCTAGATTCAATTCCCAGAAAATTCAGTGGATGCCACTTGAATCATGGAATGCTGGTTGTTCCAAAATTAATGCTTGAGCCTCAAAGAACTTAGTAGGCAGGGGCCATTTTAAATTCCTTTAAAACCAGCAAGATTAACGAAGAATCAAGGAATGAACTTGTCTGTCATATACCATTTTACTACTTTCAAGAAAACTCAAACATTTGTATACACTGAATCCCCATTAATCCTTGTTGAGCAAACATCCATAAATTTCATGAAAATGTATCCACCTATAAACGTAAGAAGCAGATAAACACTCATCTCTTCTTCCTCCTAAAACCCCAGCTAAAAGGCAGAATAAAGATTTCAAAACCACAAGAAAGAAAATTGGAAGAAACAATACTGAACAATATTTTAACAAATGTATTAAATATGGAAGAGACGGTGGTTGTTAGCCTGCCTTCACAGGCCTCCAGAGGACGATCACTGATGAGTGAGGGAACCTGCAGAGTCCAGGCGGGCTCAAGAATTGGCGGCAACACTTAGTATGGAGCTAAACACAAGCAGGTCATTTCATGAACATTGGAAAACTACATTATAGAAATCTCCCAGAAAGAAAAATGAATGAAAAATAAGGAATCCAGCAGCTTTAGTTATGTCACGGGGTTTGGACCCGAAGAAAAGTGTCTATGTGTGTGTGTCCAGTTGGGTTTTTTGGCTTGGGGAGGGTGTAGTGCAGGGCAGGGTCAAGAACCTACGAATTTTATTTTCCAGATTGCCAGGGACCACCAAAGCACAGTATCACACAATTTTAGAACACTAAAAAACCTCTAAAAAAAAACAAATCAGAAATAAATACTGTGCATCACAACACTTTAATTTGAATAGAGCAATGCCTTTGAAACTCGATTATCTACCTCAAGTCTTATATACCAATCCATACTACCTTTCAGACATGTAGTACTCTCAAAGTAATCAACCTCCCATGCACCCATTCCTGAAGTTACTGAAGGAAGTGTTCCACTTCAACAATTAAGTAATCTAATAACCAAGACATAGGGTCCAGGAAATACAAACTCCAATCCGAGAGAAAAACAAATCCCAGGATGATGAAGTCTCAGGAAACAGCTGTATACATGGGTAAGAAAGAACTTAGTTTACACTGAAACAAGTACACAGTAGAGCTTTGACCATGTCAAAAATAGATTTAAAGTTTTACCTATTTGGGACTGTTTTGGAAGAAGTAGTGATGTGTATGTAAAACCAAGACAAAATGTTGAGAATGGAAACAGAAGCACTGCGAACTAGTTCGGGAATGAACACAGAAAAATATGGTCGCTATAATACAATGATGCCAATTTAATGAAAAAATTCTGGGAGAATGAGAAAAAAGTAAAAAGGCAGAAAACTTCATCTATCAAATAGGAAACTGTCAGATGTTTCTAAACATAGCAAATTAAAAAATAAGCAGTATAAGCCCCACTCAGAAATATGAAACCAAGGTGCTAGGAAAAACCTCAAGGCTGAAAGCCCCCTAAGAAATGGAAAAGGATGGTGCCAGGAGCTAACATGTTTCCTTACAATCCTTGCGGTACTATTAAGCTATGTATATAGATCGCTTTAATAAAAATTCATTATTTAAAAATATGTATACATGCAGGAAATTGAAAATTTAGGGGGGAAAACACTACTTGCAATCTCTTTTCCACAATTCTCACCTACTTGGGAGCACAAGGAGGTGACAGAATGCAAACTCAAATTCTGGATTCCAAGGTGGTCTTCCTCTGCACCGGATCTGAAGGATGGGCCGCACACTCACAGCAACCAAGAGCATCCCCACAGGCCAGCCGAGTGCAGCCGAGGGGCCCCATCAGACCTCCCAGAGATGTGGAAAATGCAGGAGAGGAAGAACGCTAGTTTGGGAAGTACGTTCACTGAGTTTGGTTCTTCTCTACACTGTACATGCTTCCCCACCCCTCCTGCCTCTTACTACTGTTCTCTGCACGAATACCAAAGAAATCAGTAACTAAAATCCCAATGATATGCTACAATATTATTCTAATTTTCCCAGTGACACTGCTACTTTTTTTTTCATTTACTTTCATGTTGTCCAAATATACAGAGTAAGTTTTCTTCTCACTCTTTCCCTACTAGCTTGGTCATTTTGAACTCTACTTCAGACCCAGAAATGTTTCTTCTATTAGAAAAGAAGCACTTTTTTATGTGAAAAGATCTTTATTTCAAAATACAAGAATATAGCAAATAAAATGTGTTAGTACCCTCAGAGGTCAAGGTTAGCAGCCTTTCTGGCATATGCTAATTGTTCAGGAATTCCCATAGCTGGAATGAATAACCTTTAAGTACATCTGTAAGGTCTATTCTGTAAGGTATAAATTCTCTATGTTGATCCCAGTGACAAAATTAAATTAGGTTCCATTTAAAAATTAAAATATAGCAGCTTTTCAAGAAGAACTAGCTCCCAAAACTGTATCCAGAACTCACCTGTTTAACATTTTAACTTAAATACCATGTATATTTACAACATTATAATCAATATTTTTGGACAACCACAGTATAGGAAATTTAACCTTGGGTAATAATTTTCCTCATTATGAAATCAAATGAAATATCATATTTTTGCTCTCCTCATAAACAGAAAATGACCAAACATTACACTTTATTTATGTTTATGTTTACAGAGAATATTCAGTAATCAGAACTCACCATTTGTAATACTGTACATTAAATTATAATATAACCCCTGCTACAAAAGCTATCTATGCTGACCCTAGATAAAAACTATCCCTAGTCTAAATACATTAGGAATTACACCAAAGGGGAAAAAAAAATTTAGAAAGTGGTCTTCCAAATGCTAAAAAGCTAGAAGAATTCTCCAACATCTGCTCTCTTATCTCGACATTTGCTTCGAGCTTTTGTTCGAGCTTTGAAGGCTGCAGAGTTATACAGGTGCTGAAATGAAGGAAAGAAAAACACATGTGGATCACTAAAATTTAAGATACTCTGATAAAGGATGAATTAAAAATCACAAAGCAGGGACGCCTGGGTGGCTCAGTTGGTTAAGCAGCTGCCTTCGGCTCAGGTCATGATCCCAGCGTCCTGGGATCGAGTCCCACATCGGGCTCCTTGCTCGGCAGGGAGCCTGCTTCTCCCTCTGCCTCTGCCTGCCTCTCTGTCTGCCTGTGCTCGCTCTCTCTCCCTCTCTCTGACAAATAAATAAATAATAAAATCTTTAAAAAAAAAAATCACAAAGCAAAGAAATGAGCTAACTCAACCTTATCAATTTTAAAAGTTTATAAAGCACACACAAAGAACAAGGGGGAAAATTAACACATAATAGATGATATTCTGTATTAACACATAATAGATGATATTCTGTATTAAGAAAAAGTATTATTCAAATATGTAAAATATCAAATTCTAACAAAAATTTTTAAAAAATGTATCAACATTTAATCTGATCAAAGAAAAAAACAATTCATGAACTAAGGTGAACAAAATACCCAAAATATCCAATTAATTAAAATAGCAAGGAAAAAAAATTAGATTCCATCTTAATGCCAATTAAACTAACAAATGTTTTAAATCCTAAAATTCAATGCTGTCAAATATGTAATAGCTATGTGCCTTCATTCATTAATATAAATAATTAAAAATGACAGAATAACTTTAGAAGGTAATTTGGCAGTACATATCGAAAAAGTCAGAATTGACTCTGTATTCCCATGTACAGATTTCTTCTGAGAAAAAAATTCAAAGGAGAAATATATGTAAAGATGCTAATATTAAAATACTCATCAATTATATGACCATAACAATGATTAACTATAGAGAGTCTATAGAAATAGAATTAAACACTTCAGGGGCACCTGGGTGGCAGAGTTGGTTAAGCTCCAACTCTTGGTTTCAGCTCAGATCGTGATCTCAGGGTGGTGGGACTGAGCCCCACATTGGGTTCTGCGCTCAGCATGGAATCTGCTTGAGATTTTCTGCTCTGCCCCTCCCCCAAATCGCACACTTATGCGTTCTCTCTCCCCAAATAAAATCTTTAAAAAGCATATTTATGTAAGAAATATATATATAAACATATATATGAGATAAACATATATATTTACAAACATATATATATGTGATTGAGCACTTCACACCCACTAGTATGGTTATAATTTAAAACAAAACAAAAACAAAAAAGCTAAAATAACAAGTGTTGATAAGGATACAGAAGTTGAAATTATCATACATTGCTGGTAGGAATGTAAAATGGTTCAGGACCTACAAAAAATGGTTTGGCAGTTCCCTAAAAAATTAAACATATAAGTACCATATGACCCAGCAACTCCATTCCTATACCTAAAAGAATTAAGAACAAGTGCTCTAATGAAAACTTACACACAAATGTTCATAGCAGCATTATTCACAATGGCCAAAAAGTGTAAACAAGCTAAATGTCCATCAAAGGATGACTGGATCATCAATAATACTCCACACAATGGAGTATTATTCAGCCCAAAAAGGACCGAAGTACTGGTATGTGCTAGAACATGGATGACCCTTGGCAACATAATGCTGAATGAAAAAAACCACACAACAAATCACATGTTATTTGAGTCTATTTATACAAAATATCCAGAACAGGTAAATGCAGAGACAGAAAGCAGACAAGTGGTTGCCAGTAGCTGTGGGGGCGGGGGGTAGAATGGGAATTGAATGCTTAAAGGTATAAGCTTCCTTCTGAGGAGATGAAAATATCTTGAAACTAGACAGATAGCTGTACAACATTGTGACTGTACTAAATGCCCTGAATTATATGACTGAAAACAGTTTGTTATGTGAATTTCACCTCAGTAAAAACATAAGAATAATTATAATTTAAGGATTTTTGAAAGGTTAAGTGAAATTATAAGTAATGTCACAAACTCTCTAAGCCTGTTTCCTTAACTTGCAAATGAATCTGGTACTTATTAAGTAGGTTTAGTTATATGATACAAAAGAAGCACTATGTAATATTTATTCTTTCATAGAAGTTAACAGAATAAAGGAAAACAAAGAAGGAAAATTTCTTTATTAATGGGATTAAGAATAAAATTATTCAATACAACCCCTCTGTACTCTAACTGCAATGAAGTTTCTACAATTTTAATACAGCTATTGTGTCTGAAACAGCATGAGGCACCCAAGGCCCACAGACTCCACTCAACACCTATCGCCTGGTAGAATCGAAGCATCAGCTCTGCTTCTCTTCAATGCATTTGGTTCTGATGAGAACAAAAACAAAACCTACCCTTTCAAAACGAGAAATCTTCATCGTTTTAAGTGTTGCGGCATCAAGCATCACCGGGGGTCCAAGTTCAAATACATTACGAAGGAATTCATTTGACTTCAGTAAAATAGAAAGGTAATAAAGCTCATTATTAAACATCAGCTCTTTTTTATATAAAGTGAAATGATTAACAGAAGTAATGTGAAGCTTATAAATAAGAACATAGGTCACTTATTTTGTTTCTCTTTGTAAGACTAAATTGTTTCAAATGCCTTGAATCCAGTAAAGTTATGAGAAGAGCAACAGCGCTCTACCGAATTTATAGATGTTCCACCGGATTTATACAATACAAACAGAAGAGTTTCATACTTATTGGATTTTACTTTAAAATATAAATGTAAAGTTAATTAATAAAATGCAGTTTTGTATCATGCTAAATGCATTCTGCATATCCCGCTAACTTCAAAAGCTCATTCAGTGAACTACATTCAAAACTGCTCCCTAATTTAAAAGCAAACACACAGAAAAGAGGTCATTCACTCACCTGCAAATGATACTGCAACCCTGATCCAAGAACTTCCTTAAAGGTGTCATAGGTATGTTTTTTGACCCAGCAATCAATATACATTCGTTCAGGGCCAAATTTAACAGTTTCTGCTGGAAAATCCCGTTCCTAGACAACAGAAGAACCAAAATTTTAAGAGGAATTAAGACGACTTAAAGAGATCCTACATATATACAATTTCTAAATAGACACATTTACGTGCTGAGGTAAGAAAATATGGTTTAAACGGATACTGCCATCCCTGAGATGTGAATAGACTAGAAATTACTATCCTAATAAGAGTGTAGAACTTAATCTAGTTGTCATAGACTTGGCACAACTGAGTTCAAATAAATCTTACTGGCAAACCACATTGTTGTGAATGTCTTTAAATTTCAGTAGCACTCAAGAAACCTCAGGAAACAAACTGAGGGTTGCTGGAGTTGGCGGAGTGGGAAGGATGGGGTGGCTGGGTGATGGCCATTGGGGAGCGTATGTGCTGTGGTGAGTGCTGTGAACCGTGTAAGACTGATGAATCGCAGACCTGTACCCCTGAAACAAATAATGCATCATATGTTAATTTAAAAGAAAACTTGAAGGAAAAAAAGTTATCTCTACCAGTCTACAAATGGGAGGTGAAGTGGGGAGGGAAGAGGAGGTGGTATCAAAGATAAGATGCCCCCACACACCAGTGGTGAAACCGAGGGGAAGCAGGGTCAAGAGAACACAAATGGGGTTAACAGACCAACCAAAAAGAAGGGGATCAGCAAGGGTTTAAGACCAGGCTTATTAAGAAAATGAGAGCAGGTACGCCTGGGTGGCTTGGTTGGTTAAGCATCTGCCTTCGGCTCAGGTCATGAATCCAGGGCCCTGGGATGGAGCCCCACATCGGGCTTCCTCTGCCTCTTGCCCCTACTTGTGCTCTCTGTCAAATAAATAAAATCTTAAGAAAAAAAAAAAAAAAAAAAGAAAATGAGAAGGAATAGGTGAGTTTAAGACTTCAGAGATGGAATAATTTTGCCAGAAGACAATTTTAGAAAGTATAACCCTGAGAGAGAATCAAGTGAATGAAAATAAAGGAAATGGAAGTAAAGATCATGAACAAATATAGGATACGGTTTTCCAAATGCCCAGAGCAGTCACACAGACTAGGGGCAAAACTTGGGAGGAAAAACACTGGCCACTCCATTGTTTGATGAATCATGACTATGAAAGAGCTACCAGGAAGAGAACAGCGGGTCACCAGAGACAGGATCAAGAGACGGAACTTAATCACTCCAATTGTCTTCCCCTCACCTACGTAGCCCCCTTCTTTCCCAGCAGACACAGCATATAACATGGAAGAACAGAATGCAAACTCCAGACTTACACAAGTATGCTACTCATCGGCTTGTCATTTTGCCAAGTAATTTAACCCCTTTGGGTCTGTTCCCTTGCTTGTCAAGTGGGGCTTTCCTCCCTCTACCAGTTATGACAAGTGTTAAGACAAAGTCTGTGTGTGAAGCACATACAGTAGCTGATCTGTTACAACAGCTCAAAAAAACCACCAGGGTTCTACTATTTCAGCCTTCCTTATTTCAGAAAACACTGAGACACCAGGAAAGAACTCCCTCTAAACTCAACTGCATCCTTACCTACTCTTCTCCTAAATCTCTCCAGTTCAAGGCAAATCATACTGTTTAAATCGTACTCTCAACCTTTCATTTATATTTTAAAATGCTCCCTTCTCCATGGCTTTCTTCTCCCATAAAATGCATCCAGCGTCTTAAACAAGACACAGTAACACACGCTCCCACAGTCCAGTGGTCAACTCTCTTCCCCTTCCAATTATAGTCGTATTTTAAAAAAGAACAGTCAAGACACCCCATCTCCACTTTTTCACTTCCCATTCTCTTTTCAATCAATCCCCATTAAGCCTTCCTGCCGTCATTCTACTGAAGCTGCACTTGTAAAGGTCACCCACCAACGACCTAACTGACAAATCTAATGGACACTCTGACTCTCTCTCACTTGCCCATCTGCAGTTCTTGGCCCTGATGAAAGATAGCACAGTGCAGCGAGTTCAAATTCCAGCTTTCCTACTTACTGTTCTTTATGCCTTTAGTAAACTCCTTTTTCCTTAAAAAGTTAATTCTGTTGCTTAAGAGTTATAAAGGAATTAAAATAAGAAAACTGTATGTCAAGGTACCTAACCTATTACATGCTTGCTAACTTGAGAAACACATGGTCTTAAAAGAAAGACTCCTGAATGAAAAGAAATGACAGGCAGCAATAACTATGCCTAAAATGGAGAATTCTCCTCTGTAGCAGTTTAACAACCTCCATCCATCCAGGAAGCAGGGTCCTTCAGAGAAAACTGGCTTCCAGTAAAAGCAAAGAAACAGCAACACTCAACAAGGCTGGAAGGCCAGACCTTTCTTTGGTGGTTACATTGAAGCAGAGCTGGAGCACAGCAAAGCCGGTCAAAGGGCATGGGAGGAAGAGAAATCCTGAGATGGAGAGGAGAGGGTGTTTAAGGTCTGGGAGGGAGAGCACCACAGGTCAGAATTATGAGGCAAAGAAAGGGCTTTTACTTTTTGTACTGCTGGGCAAGAGCGACGGGCACACAAAAGACCTCTTAAGGCTGCTTAAAGATTTTACTTATTTATTTGAGAGAGAGAGAGAGAAAGCACGCACGAGCAAGTTGAGGGGTAGAGGGAGAAGCAGGCTTCTGCCAAGTGGGGCTCAATCCAAGAACCCTGGGATCATGACCTGAGTCAAAGACAGATGCTTTACTGACTGACCTACCCAGGTGAGTAGGTTGCAGTCATTCAAGAAAATGGCTCAATTTGAGGATACCACCACACTAAAATTTTAAGATCAAAAGGATCAATTGTTAATACAGATGTCTGCTCAAGTTCGGGAATTTTACTCTGTTTTAGATTATAAAAACCAGAGTAAATATAAACTACTCCTCTAATTAGAGTTAGCATTAACAAAATGTTCAGGTCCCAGAAGACCTCTATACCTATACCCTAGGTTTTACTTAGATTAAAATGAAGAAAGTAGGGAACCTGGGTGGCTCAGTGGGCTAAGCCTCTGCCTTCAGCTCAGGTCATGATCCCAGGGTCCTGGGATCGAGCCCCGAGTCGGGCTCTCTGCTCAGCAGGGAGCCTGCTTCCCCGACCCCCACCTCTCTCTGCCTGCCTCTCTGCCTACTTGTGATCTTTCTCTCTGTCAAATAAACAAAATCTTTATTTAAAATAAATAAATAATAAAATAAAATGAAGAAAGTAGTTCTTAAGTAGCCTATGTATGAGAGTCATTTCAACATTTCAAAACTGGACCTGAATGGGGTCTTAGCATCTTTATTTTTTTAATTCCTACTCTAAGTTTTCATATACATGTCAGGCTGATGACTCTTTGGTGACATACTAATTCTTAAATGAACTGCCCTATCAGATAGCAAGTATCTGAGATATTTATTCTTATATCCAAGAAATAATTCTTATCTAGCTAAGAAAAAGAAAAACAAAAAACAAAACAAACACTTTGGTATTCTCCACAGTAAAACTGCTCTTATCCTGCAGTTCCTTTTAACCATGCATTCTATCCAAATCCCTGAAAGTTTCTAAATCAATTTATTTGCCAGATAGATTAAAACAGGTTAGAAGACTATAGAAGATACTCAAGCATCAGATGATTTTAAACCCTTATTTAAAGGCTGGATTTCATCACTTCTCAGCCTTTTGGCTAAGATCTAGTGTAAAGGCTGGATTTTGTTATTCAGTTTTTAGCACTCAGGTTTCCCAGACAAAGATCTTTGGTTAAAGTACTGAAGGGTAGGCAATAATTTACCATTCACAAAAAATACCATACTAAATATCTACGTGCTAATAAGCACCTTTGCTTAAATGATGGCAAGTACAACAAAGTGAAACACACTTTGTTAACTATGAAATTGTCATATTTTTTAACCTAAAAAAAAAAAAAAGTACCTTTATGCATCAGAACTAAATTTTCCTTTGTTTAAAAAAAAAAAAAGTCATCTCTATGTATGTAGTTAAAAACCTTGCTTAAAAGGAGGAAACCGTTTTGCCCAAAACTGAAGTTCAATCAAAAAATGACCCACAATTGTCCAGTTTAGCCTAAAACAATCTCATCTCAAAACAAATAGCACATGCCTGGCTGGCTCAGTTGGTGGAACATACAACTCTTGATCTCGGGGTTATGAGTTCAAGCCCCATGGTGGGTGCATCGAATCTACTTTAAAAAAAAAAAAAGAAAGGTAGGAAGGAGGGACACCCGGGTGGCTCAGTGGTTAAGCTCAGGTCATGATCCCCGGGTTCTGGGATCAAGCCCCAAATCAGGCTCCCTGTTCAGTGAGGAGCCTGCTTCTCCCTCTCCCACTCCTCCTGCTTGTGTTCCCTCTCTCGCTGTGTCTCTGTCAAATAAATAAAATCTTTATAAATAAATAAGTAAATGAAAGTAGCCATTATAGCATTAAAAGACCTACCTCCACTGCCCTCAGGATATCTCTGAACACTGACCGCTGCTTTCTCTTGTCCACTTTGGCACGGTGCTTGTTTCCATCTGTAGCCAAAGCCCTAAGCATCTGGGTCAAAGAGTCCATGTCTTCGTAAAAGAAGTCCTGGTCAGGAAAAACAATTTTGTTTAGTTCATTATTGGGTCTTCCCCCCAACCTTTCCTAGTGCTAAAAGAGAACACTCTACTTTGGAAAATACCCAGCAGGGGTAAAAACAGCACCACAAATCTCCGAGCTCTTTAGAGATCTTGGCACACAGGAACACATTAATGCATTTATAATATCATGCAGAAGTTTTAATCCAGAAATGCTGACTACACGATGATATACTACCACTAAACAATTAACATTCCCCTCCAAGTATATCCAGATACATTCAATAAATATTTAGTGTGCTCCTACCATACTCAAGACATTCCTAGGATTTCAAAGTAGTTCAGTGAAACTGAATACCACAAATACCAACATAGCTTCTATCCTTTGGCTCTTCAGTCCCCAAAGCACACAACCCCGGAATTCCAAATATTCTTATTCCAAAAGTACAAACTATCAGTAATGCCTAAAGCACCGAACTTCTAATATACTGGCCATATTTCAAAAAAGCAATACAATTTAAATCTGGTGCACAACTTAAGTAATTAAATTACTCAAGCTAAGAAGATATTTTAATCCCTTTTGAAGGGAAGCCACAAAATGTATTACTGTTTGCTATTACCTTGATAGGACTCCCCTCCAGCAAAAAACTATCCAGCCCAGTAATATATCAACAGTGTAGAGATTGAGAAATCCCACTATAATTGACCTCTGCCATGAGTAAAACTCAATCTAGTTTACAGTCTGAGCCAATGAGTTCAATACAGTATTAACTTGGAAAAATTAAATATTAATATTATAGGGAAACATATCCATAACATGTTGGGGCATTAAAAAGAAAGTAAATTTAAGACATTAAAAAAGTCCATAAATAGCTTCCAAAAGCCAATTTACTAGAGTGTAGGGTAACTCTACAGTAAAACTATACACCCAGGGACAAATGAGCTCTTGGAGATACAAATAAACACCTCAACTCCTATCAGTAATAAAAAGAAAACAGCATAATCATTATCACAGAAGGGTATGTGTGTGTGTATGCTGTGTCTGTCTGTCTGCCTTGTTCTTGCAGCACTTCCCATGTCAGGTTAGGTGGGGACAAAAAAGGAAGAACTGGGGAAGATCTGTCTATATTATATTTTGGTATAGTTTCCTGAGTCAGCACATTATGTGGCTCCCAAGACCTGTAACTCTGCCCAGTAAACAGTCTTTGTTTTATTATAGGTTATCCCAGAGAGCCCCTAAAAGGCCACTACCAAAAGATCACCACCAGGAGGGGGACGTAATCCTCACTTTAATGAAAAGTTACCTTAATAGCTACCACTTACACTGTATCTATGTTCTCAACAACCCCATGAGGTAGTTACTACTTTATTCTCCATTTTAAAGATATTGATACCGAGGCATAGAGAAGTCACCCAACATTATCCAACTAGTAAGGGTGGAAAAGAGATCTGAACCTGGGAACGTGGTCTAGAGTGCACTCTTACCCATTTGGTTGTAGAGCAAACATGCATAATAAACCACAGAGAGCTCTCACAAACAATTCCTAATTCTTCATGTCAACTTATGTTAGCAAAAGGCTCTGAATATTTCAATGCCATGAATTTGCTTCCAAAACCCTAATTTAAATCAGCCTATATATTCATCAACACATGGTTTAATTTTTTGAACACTCCTTAACTACCCCCACCACAGCCACACACTCACTCCTTTCAAAAAGCTTACTTAACAAAAATAGCAAACAAAACGCTAGGTTCTGTTTGTAACCAAGGTCACTTCTGTCCTTAACAAATAGTTACCCAAACTTGTTCAATTTTATCTGAGTTCTCCTAGCTCTCTCATATGATTTATTATACCCAGAGAATATAAGCTACGTGGGCAACAATAAAAGTGTATTTACAATTTTTTAAAAAAATTCAAGATGTATAATTTGAACTGCCTTATTACTTTACTTTTAAAATACACTTTAAAGGAAAAAGAAAAATTACCATTTCTGGCCTGTAGAAGAACAGAAGATTAAAAAAGTGGGACATCTGGCTTCTATGCCTTGAGGTTAGGGAGGCATTAACTAGCGCAGTAAAATTAAATTGATTGCTAAACTTGAGGCCAATTTCTCACATAAGTAGATTCATTCGCTACTGAAAGCATTAATAACTTCTTTCATTCCCACCCTGCTATCCTTCAAAGAAAAAGGGAGAGGCTGGGGTAAGCCTAAAAAAGACACTTCCCAGATATTTTTAAACACAGGACTAGAATGGAGTTATTCATTGTTAAATAACATATTGAATTCCTGAAAAGGTTTCATTCCAGAAATATAATCTTTGTTCTTACATTAAAAAGCAGCTAATAAGTAAGCCAAGGTTCACAAGAGAGGATACAAACCAGGGTGACCAAATGTCCCAGTTAGCTTGAGAGGAAAGGTTTCCTGGAACACAGAACTTTCAGTGCTAACACCGCAACAGAACCAGGCGAACCGGTCAAGTTGGTCAGCTATCACAAACTCAAATTATTTTTGAGAGCCAAATTGAGGTAATAAACATCCACGGACAGACAGTAGGTAGGGAACTGCAAAGCACATAATGCCTAGTCTAAAGGGTGATGTTTGTTTTCAGCTTTGGCTTAGAGAGGTTAAAAAATAGTGACTAAACTCATTAGATCTCAAACCTATGTCGCCTAAGTATTTCATCCATTTGTCTGACATTTATTATAAAGCACCCATGCCTGAATCACCTTAATATGCCCTGTGTCTGAGACATCCGAGCAGAGCCACACAGACTGTCATAGACAACTCTCTCCACAAGTAACAGTGTCCCTAAACTTGAGTTATACAGACAGCAAGAGTTACGTGTAATAAACTACACTTAAATGTTGCTCTACCAACCCCTACCGGTTTATACTCTTAAAATTTTTATACCACCACTGCCAAGAAGCAGAGCAATCAAGCTGGCCATACTCCAAAGTTATCATCCAATTCTTAATTATGAATATAATGGTAGAATAATGGTCCTTGAGACACAATCTTTTCCCTCTGTTCATCAGACACTTACACTCTCCATCCCTCTGGCCAATTCAAACATAAGTGCCAACGATTCACCAGCAGCTATTCTCATGTTGACATCATCAGAAGAGAGGAGGCTTGGAAGTTTATGGAAATGCCTAAAAAACAGTTAGTCATTACTGTGTGAACATAGCCAATCATATCAATAAATGTTGTTTTTATAAAATATGAAACTAAGAATACATACATCTCAAGCTTTTTCTTCACTTCACTGATTGGGCATATAGTCAATAATAATGTCCATGCGAGAAGAGCGCTGATATGAAGCACTGTATTAGGGGTGCTGCAAATAACATTAGTGTCTTTGTCTTTGAGATAGGACTTGGTGAAGATACTTTCCAAACATTCCAGAGTTGAATACAGCTCCTAATGCATCAGAACACGAAGTAAGGTAACCACTTTAAATTTAAAATATGCAAGTATATTAATTAATTAATTAAATTTGAAATGTGCAAGAGTAAAGGGTGTTCTACTTACAGTAATGTCTTCTGTAGCAATAAAACAGCAAACACCAAAGCAAGTTGCACACTAAAAAGAAAAAAATAGGCATTAATGTTGGTAATTTTCTTATTATTTCCGTATTTTCCTGCTTTTATAATTCAGTGTGAAAATTTTCTCAACTACATGATAACACTGCTCCCAAGCACAGAATAAAAAGAGAGGGATGCCTGGGTAGCTCGTGGGTTAAGTGTCCGCCGGGGTCCTGACATAGAGAGTCTGCTTCTGCCTCTCCCTCTGCACAGCCCCCTCTCTGCTCATACTCTCCCTCACTCTCAAATAAATAAAAATCTTTTTCAAAAAAAGAATATGAAAAGATAAAGAATACAGGATAAAGAGTTAACGGAAGTGGATTTTAGCCCAAGCTCTGCTACCAAATCAACAATGCGACTTTAGGAAAGTTACTCAATTTCTCCTGGGTCTTCCTTCTTTAATCCAGCAGATCCTTTTTAAACTTCCAACTCCAACTCAAAGACAGAGATGAAGTTTGCACATTGGAGATAAAGAAGCCTACTCTTCTTAAAAAACCTTTAAACACTAAGTTTGTTATAAGCTTTTAAGCACTTAAAACCATTTATATTCATTCATCTCTTTTTATAAAGACTCTACTATGAAAACTTCTAAAAGAAATCAGTTTCCAAGAAATAAAAGAAATCTTAAATTTAATTAACTATCCTCAAACTTGCCACCTCAAAAGGGGTCTCATTCATTCAAATTCCACTTTTTTCTGCCTATGTTGAAAACCAGTCAGGAATCCTAGAATTCCCTTTTGTTAGGGGAAAAGAGGTTAGACAAATGATGACATTACAGGACTACCATGGTTTAAGTTACCTAATAAAATGGAGCTCAGAATACAAAATTTATATACAAGCTGCTTGCAACATAAACGGGAACCATTAGTTTTCAGAACACTGCTCTAAACAAATAAATCATATGAAAACAACTTATAATTTGTGAGATTTCTGTATTCTCCATTTCCCTTTTTGCTACATTTTCACTAAAATCCTTTCATGTTGTTCTAAGTGCCACTAAAGCGTGAAGTCTTTAAGTCATCATTCACACAGCCAAGTTCCTGGTATTATGAGGACATTTGCAGATTCATCTGCTCGGTGTCACTATTTTATTTTCATTATTTCAGCCTGGTAAAACTGGATATTGTTAAAATTAAAAAGTAGTCGAGGCATTACTCTCGATAACAGAATCTTTTAATCTGTAATCCCTCATCCTAAACAAGCAGCAGAGGCAAAGCCGTATCTCTCTTTTTGATGCCTCTAAGAGAGAAAAGATAGCTTAAAAACTAGAACTGCCTTCATTCCTTCTGCTAATATGAGGATTGCCAAGTACTTTTTTAAATTCACAGCGAGCATCAAACATATTATTTTAAAAATGACAACAAACACACATGCAAGGAAAATTAAGGGTTTACTACAAGTATCCACGCAACAGTGTTTTCTGTCAAACATTTCAAAAATACCCCTATAGTCCTGCATGATTTAAAATTTCATGAAAACCCAAAAAAGGGGGATAAAAATATAAACAGCAAAAGCTTAATTAGGTATTCTTGGGATTATGAACTGCTAGAGGGCAAGAGATTCCTATGAAGTCACCAAAATCCCACTTTTTTTTGCCTCTGGGGAAACAGCTTAACTATTCCCAGACTCCATATAGTTGGTAAACCAAGGAACCAGCCACTAAAGTGATGCATTCCGGCCTGAGCACCTGTCTTTTTTCTTTCCCCACCTTGCCACTATAGCTGCCATAAGGAGGACTTAAAGGTAGGACACAGAGATGTGGATGGACACCCAGGGACTCTGCCAACTTACACAGTGATATGAGCAAGAAGTAAATTTTTATTAAGCCCCTAAGATTTCAGGGTTTATCTGATAGAAAGATCAATGTCATCTAAATGTAATACTAAACAGTAATACTAAAGAGAAAGCTAATGTGAAAAGTCACTATTAAAACTATTAGAAAGTCTTGAAGCTGAACTGGTTTCTTGTTTAAAAAAAAAAAAACCAACAACAGCTCAACAATCAAATCTACTAAGATTAAATTCTTAAGATCCCTTATGATTCAAATCCACTTTCCAAACCCAAAAAGATGCTTCTGATAATTACCTGAGCACTCCAAAAGCAAACAAACAAAATCCACAATCTAAAGTCAACTGTCATGAGTAACGAGTATCAAATAATCAGAGAATGAAACATGGTCTTTCAAACCTCATGACATGACTAGAGTATCTCACAAGTTACAGATTCCTACAAAATAAAGCTTTCAGCTTTTTTATAAGGACTTCTAGGCCACAACAGCCAAGGTTTTTTAAAAATACCTATTACATTTCTTAGAATAAAAAATGACCACCCAATAAGCACTTTCTATATCATTTAAGTTACAACAAAAATTATTCTTCAATCATCCTGAAGAACTCAAGATAGTATTTCCTATCAGCTTATGACCTTTGATTTCGAAGACGTCGAGATGTGTTCTATCTGGGATATTCTATGGTATCTCAGAAAATTTAAGGAAACAATTGTCAATACTATTAAGTCTGCTCAAAGTAAAAGATAAATGCAAATAAAATGTTAATTAAAAACCTATTATTTTAAAAATGTAACCTTCCTAGACCATTCATCAGAGTATCTGGATGTCATGCCTGGACAAACTTATAAAGTAAAAAATCATATACTTACAGTTTGCCTAGCCTGGATACTAGCTGTTCCATCACAAATTATTTTCTTTAAGACTGGTCCAAGAGTTTTTAAAACCTCTTCACTTTCAATTCCAGGGCCCAACTGAACACAAAGAACAGATGCTAATGCTGCAGCCGCACGCTGCTCATCACTCTTACCTAGGAAAAAAAGCAAAGGTACAACCATGAAAAATTGTTCTGAGAGAACTTATTAAGACAGCAATTTCCCACATTTGTACAATTCACCAAAATAATATTTACTGTTCATATAACCCCGTAATATGCTACATGAACTGCAAACCTAGTGACCTCAAACTCTGGAAACCAACCTCACCCTAGAACCACCACTTATTAGCCAAATAAATGACTTCTAACTCTTATTCTCAAAACGTACTTCTTCAGCAGTGAAATGGAGATTAACATCTGTCTTCAGGGAGCACTGTAACAATTCAGCAAAATGACGTGTTTCAAGCTGACCTGACCTTCCAGATCTTTCATGTACTCATAGAACAGTGCTCAGGTAGACTCTGAATTAGTTTCTCAATCATTTCAGATGGATGCAGCCCATGAAGTAAACTAAACCTTCAAGGTTTCTCCTTCCCCAATTTTTTTTAAACAAGTAAGGGATTAAAAATAAAGGATTCTTGGGGCGCCTGGGTGGCTCTGCTCAATAAGCATCCAACCCTTGATTTCATTTCAGCTCATGATCTCAGGGTACTGAGATCCAGCCCCGCATCCAGCTCCACACTCAGAGGGGAGTCTGCTTGCCCCTCCACATTCTGCTTACACATGCATGCTCTTTCAAATAAAATCTTTAGAAAGAAAGAAAGAAAGAATTCTTTAAAACCATATGAAAACTGCAGATACCAAATTATTACCTGACAAATTAAAAATCTATTAAAAAAGCAGATTGGAATGGAATTTTTAAAGGTCATCTAATCCAACTACCATTAATAGGAAACAGTCTCAAAAAAGTTGGCTCTGCTATCAACTATACCACTAAAAAGTTATATAACCTTAGACCAATCTCACATTTCCTAGGCCTTTATTCTGTACAATGAGAGAGATGGAATGGTTGAAAGGTTTGCAAATATCCATTCTATTGCAAAGCTTTCACCTGAGGTAAAATGAGAAAAACAAGAAGATAAAGGCAATAAGCTCATTCAATTTAAAAAGAGCATGTGTGCTTCCCACATTTCTGATGCTAGAAATATTTTGTTAATAAAGACCTAATGATAGGTCTTTATGATAAGGTCATTATTCTCATAATGTTCTTACTTGACAAAATAATTAAGCTGGCAGCCCCAGACCCTTGTAATTTTAGTGGTTGCTAAAAGTGAAGTTTGTTAATATTAGACTTAATCTTCAAGGTCTCTCTTCATTCTTAAAAGTTCTATGATTATAATATGACTTCCAGAATCTCCATTACAAAGTTCTAGAATTTAAACATTTCAAGGGATATCCTGAAAATGATGTCATCCACAGGTACAACTGAGGTTTTTAAAAATGCAAGGGAAAATGAGCTATGTGATTATAATACTTTTTAAGTTAGGAAAATGAAGTAGGATGGCTTTTTTAATACCTTTGTTAAAATCTGACACAAGCTTTCAAGATTTTCTTATACATGAAAATGGCAATCACCTGTTCCAATATAAACATGGATGACAATCCATCACAATCCTAGTTTCAAGCTGTTTTTACATAAACAAAAACAAAGCTTCTAACAAGTCTCATTCTGAACTGAATAAGCATAGTGTATTCCTTGACAACCGTAAAGTTAAGAGTGAGCCAATATTCCATTTCCATTAATAAATATTACTGCAAAGAAGGTGGCAAATTCCTTTTTAGTTCTGTGCCTGACTCAAAAATAAGTATATTACCTTTTTTCAGGCAGCGTTCAATGCTGTCAGTCAAAGTCATTCTTCTTTCCAGAATAAATTCATAAAGCATTTTTGAAGCCAGTGCATTTTTAATACCTTCAAGAGCTGCCTGCCTTGTCTTTGCACTATTTAAAACAAATCAGAAGATCAGTTTGGTGTGTACCATAGGTCAACAATGACTTATAAAAACTACACTATTTCCCTCTCCATTTCTCTTTATACATTTGTAGATTCTTTCTTTCTATAGAATTGTCATCAAGCTCTAACCATTTTTCAGTGTAATAAGGTGAATCCACAATTCACCTCATTACACAGAAGACATATTCTCCCGTATTTCATATTTAAGCAAACTCACAATTTTTTGATACTGCAAAAGTCTGGACTTCGCATTTGCATCTTTAGGGCTCTTTACTTCTGTTTAAGTCAGCTCTAGAACTACTATGAAATAAGAAAATTTAGCTTTGCTATTTTTCACATCTGCAATAAAATTAGTGGGCAAGAGGCTTAAAGCAAAGTTTAGCTGTTCTTTCCAGCTGAAGAGTAACTTTTAGTCCAACAAACCCATTTCAATTGCAATCAAATACAGTTATATACTATTTATTAGCATATAACTGTGATTCTAGTCATTATGCTAGAATAATGACTAATCTAAGACAATCTAAATTCTAGTGGCATGTTCCTATCTATGTTAAAAGTCCAAAGGAACAAGAAACATTTAAAGATCCAAAGTAAACAAATCAGGCTTTAGAAAAATATACTGCTAAATCACAGAACTGCATATAATATACATAGTGGCTGATCAGAATCACACAAAGTTTCCAGTATCTCCTACCTTTTATCCAGGGTCAAATCAATGAATCCCTTCAATTTGTACTCTAAGTCTTCTTGAGTTCCTTCCTCATCAAGGACTTCTGGTCCTAAGGAATAATATAAACTTACCATTGTTAATTTAAGTAGGAAAAAAGCAGACAGGAAACAGCGATAGTGTGCCTTAGCTATAAGAATTCTTCTACCTAAAACATCTTTTTATCTAAAGTTGCAAATTTAAATTTAAAACTCATACCATCTTCAGCAAAACTGGAAGGATCGCTGTAACCACTGCAATGGCTCATGGTTTCAATCGATGCATCCTCATCACTAAAAGGTTGAACATTCCGATTCTGGCCACCTAGTAGGCAAAAAAGGGTGGAAGTAGATGACTGTGCTGCCATATGCTCAAAAAGCTCACTTGGGAATTTTTAAATCTACTTAGGAGAAATTTGGTAATGAAAATCCAACCTTATTTAAAAGGGATTATTATGCTACAAATAAACATATTTAAATATTCTAAAATAAGTCAATTCACCTGTTTTTCAGACTACTGTTTTACAATATACATCAACTTCAGAAATGTATCAAAAACTGGTATTATGGTTGAAAAAGTATTTCCAAAACATGACTTCGTTGAAGACAATAAAAATATATCCAGAAATAGAGTATGAAACAATAGGTCATAAGAATAAGAGTAAGTACATTTTTCAAGGAGAATGACTGAGCCTAGTAAACATAAACATGGTAAATGGATTAATTTTTAAGCTACACACCTTGTGTGAAGAAATAAGACATTAAGAGATGGTAGTTTTAAAGATAACTTGAATTAAGCAAGGGGATGGGGGGGACGCCTGAGTGGTTCAGTCAATTAAACATCCGGCTGGCTCAGGTCATGATCTCAGGAGCCCCATATGGGGCTCTGGATACTGGGGTCAAGCACAGTCTGCAGTCCTCTTGAGACTCTCTCTCCCTCTGCCCCTCACCCTGCACATACTCACGCAAACACACACATGCAGTCTCTCTCTCTCTCAAACAAATAAATAAATAAAATCTTTATTTAAAAAGGTGGGGGGGGACGCCTGGGTGGCTTAGTCGGTTAGGCGGCTGCCTTCTGGGTCATGATCCCAGTCTCCTGGGATCGAGTCCCATATTGGGATCCTTGCACGGCAGGGAGCCTGCTTCTCCCTCTGCCTCTGCCTGCCACTCTGCCTGCCTCTGTGCTCTCTGACAAGTAAATAAAAATAAAATCTTTAAAAAAATAAAAATAAAAATAAAAAATAAATAAAAAGGTGGAGGAAGGAATAAAATAGAAATTTTGGGTTTTGATATAGTAGAAAAGCTTGTTAGATGATTCACTTTTAAAAGAAAGGTTAACATATCCAACAGTTTAAAAACATCAGGGCTGTTACTAAAAAATAAAATCTTTTTTTTTTTAAGATTTTATTTTTTGAGCAATCTCTACACTCAACTTAGAGCTTGAATTGACAACTCCAAGATAAAGAATCCTATGCTCCACCGACTGAGCCACCCAAGCGTCCCAAAATATAATCTTTTTTTGTAACTAGAATCTTTCCTCAAAATTAACTTAAAAAATAAATCCAGGGTGCCTGGGTGGCTCAGTGGATTAAGCCTCTGCCTTTGGCTCAGGTCCTGTAATCGAGCCCTGCATCGGGCTCTCTGCTCAGACACTTCCCCCTCTCTATCTCTGACTACCTCTCTGCCTAATAAATAAGTAAAATCTTCAAAAAAAAAATAATAAATTTAGTTATATTTTGTTTTGCAGGAATTTAATAATAAAGTACTGCTCTGTCATGAATTACATTCAGCACTGAGTTACAGTACGTCCCAAAATCTGCCTCAAAAGTGACTTTGAGTCACCTGATTCACCTTTGAGTCCAAGTTCCCTTATCAGTAAAATCAAATATTGTACCAAATATCACCAGGTGCCTCTGTTCAAGAAATTCACCTCACTTATTCCCTTAAAAAGAGGTGTCTTGTTTGTTTTTGTTTGTTTGTTTGTTTGTTTTTCCAATCCTCTATGTTTAAGCTTCCTAATTTTAGTATTTGGGGGGTATTTTTTAATAAACTTTTTTATTTAAATCAAAATAGAACCTGGCTAATTTTTAAATCAACAATAGATGACAAGCAGCCTTCAAATTTGCTTGCTATTCTAAAGGAATAACTTTGCTAATAAAGGTAGGACAGCCTAAAGAATAAACTAAGAAGCCAGGCTACCATAACATATTAATCAGAGTGCTTAGGCCAGGAATAAACAAATAAACCAAGACCTATGACATCATACTCTATTTCTGGATCTACCTTCATTGTCTTCCATGATTTGAAGTCATGGGAATAGTTAAGAGCCATCTGATTTCTACTAATACACATTCACAAGCCAATTCATATTTTTTACTTTTCATATTCAGTCTCCTTCTAAACTGCCAAGAAGAGTACTCTTAAACACCTCTTCCTCAACTCCTTTCCCTAAGTCTGTTTCCAAGACTCCAGGAAAGAGAAGGTAAACAAACAACAACAAATCAAGAAAAAGAACCCTGTATGAATGCCTGATATCTAGATCAAATTCACCCACTGTGTGATCCCAAGTAATATTAATTAGGTGGCACTCTAGACATAAAGTCCTTATATCTTCGGGGTTTACTAACAAGGTTTTGTTCTTTCATTTTTAAAAAAAATGCTCTCTTTAAATTAAGTGCAATGAAAAATAAGCATACTTGTCAATTTTATCAGCTTTCTAAAACCTTGCATAACTTAAAAGAGAAAGAATTTAAATGGAAAATCAATTAAAGTGATAGGAAACATGGTTATCTTTTTATTGTACATGTTAAGATCTCATTTGAATCCCTTCTCTACTGGATGTCATTTAAAAAATACCAATAAGGTAAATGGCTTTTAAGTAAGTACAAGTTTGTGACAACATTCCATCCCTTCTACTCAGTTATTATTTATTCCTTTATTTAAAAAGTAATACATCCACATGGAACCAAATTAACTTAAAAAAGTAAATCCCACTGCATAACCCACTTACCAGAGGTAAGCACAGATAACAAGTACTAGTGTAAATTTCCAAAAATATTCAAAGCCTGTACAGTTTTATACACTCAACGAATTCTTTTCCATTCGTTTGAATATACTAAAATTCAGTGTTTAAGTTTACCTTTTCTACTGGAAATAAATTAAAAAAAAAAAAAGCAACAGCAATAAGGCTGATGAGAAATGAGCAAAGAGGAGAGGGGAAATTTGAAAAGTAATACCCCACCACCACCTGTGGTTATTCGTTAGCCCTAGGAAGAAAGGAAATTTCAGTTTCTGGGGGGATAAAGATTTGTTTGTGATTCGAGGAAGCCATGAGTAACTTTTAAAATGACTGCTTGCTGCTGCTTCACCATCATCTGCTCCACCAACAAAAGGTAAAAACTTAAAGAAGAATAAAATGAATAAGGACCTCCCAGACAATTCAAATTGACTTCAGAGGAGGAAAAGCTAAAATACAGAAAAGAATAGAGGTACCCCCTATTCACATTGAGCAATCAAATGCTACAACAAACTAATTTTGTATTTTACATCTCGATCAAGAACGAATTTCATGAGTATCGAGGGCTTACAATCAAAATAAAGAGCAACATAAAAGGGGGGAAAACTGCAACTATAATAATTCATTTCTACTGTCAATTATTAAATGTTTACTACAGAACATAAGTTTTCATGCTGCTATAAATCCTACAGGAAAGCGTTTTAAACGCCAATTTCGTATCATCTTTAACAAGAAAAATACTATTCATTAATGAACAGAGGCGTATCATTACGAGGGTCGATAAGCAATTGTGTTGACAAATACATAATGGTTAGTACTAGTTCTGATGGGCTAAAGTCCGAGAATTCCAATGTTTAACTTCAAAATCTCGACCAAAAAATTACTAAATGAGATGATTTCACCGAGTTTAACTTAATACTCGATTTAAGTTTAGTGGTGTCCCATAAGACTTTCTTTTAAGTCCTTTTCCCCTAACCCTATACTTAGTAGTAGAGAATCAGGAGTTCATTTAAGCACCTACCCATCCAGGAAAAGCTTCAACTTTGCAATGAGAACACACAAAAAAAATCTAAACTTTTGGCCAATTGCAACCTGAGTTCCCCACCACCTCGCCCACCCCGGCCTCAGGGGACAGAACCTACATAGAACGCTGCACAAAGGAGAACGCGGTTTCTGCCCCCCGGGAGAAGGTCGCTGGAGCACCCCCCGCAGACGAAGAGGGGGCGCGGGGTTTCTGGAGGTGCCAGTTTGTAATAGAAATGGACCCTAGGCTCGGACAGTGGCCCTGAGCTTCCACGCCTCCGCCCAGCCAGGTGGACACGCGGGATGCCCAAGGCGGCAACGGAATGGGATGCCACACCGGCGCCTCTGCGTCACCCGGGCCGCAAAGCGCAAAGGCGGGCCTCGTGACGCAAGAGCCGGGCCAAACGCGCAGGACCTTTGGCATTCCCCAGGAACTCCACGTTGGAGTCGGTGGGTCAAAGGCAATCACTGACAGAAAGAAGCAAATCCACTCTCGGCCCCACCCTCCGTCAGGGTGAGCTCTGAGGAGCAAGCAGCAGCTTCTGAGAAGAGTTCCTCTCCCGCCCAACAATCCGTCACCCCGGACCCGGATCCACTCTCAGGCCCTAGAACCTATTCGCGCCGCCCCTCCCCGCCCCCAAGGCCGGTGCCAAAGAGTTCGGTCCGCAAGCCAGATCCAAATCGCGCGAGGTACTGCCCCCACGGCACGCCGGGAATTGTAGTTCGCCAGTCAAGCAAAGAGCCCGGCCGACACATATGTCCAGAGAAATGGAACTACAAATCCCACGGCGCCCGAGGTTGAGACTCGCAAGTCCGGCCGGCAACGGGGATGTCGGCGGCGGGGATACCCCCTTACCTGCTGTCGCCGCCGTCGCTGCAGCTGCCCCTGTGCCGCTGCCACCACTGCCACCGCGGTGGGGAGTGTTCCGCTTCTTATTCTTCGGCATCGTGGGACGCCCGGTGCCGCCTAAACTCGGAGCTTAGCGAAGATCAGCCGATGGAGCTGCACTTTTTACTCGTGCGTCTGTGCGGCGGGCGGCTAAGAGGCGAGTCTTCAGCTAACAACAGAGGCGAGAAGCGGCGGGGGTACGAGCGGGCGGTGGCAGCAGCAGAAATCCCCGTGAAGAGCTGTAATCGGAAACGATACATGTTTCTCTCTAGCGCGGGAGCTAAGGCGGGGCGGGCTGGGCCACGACGCCTTAAGTAGCAAGACCGCCGCCTGTCGTCACCATCTGTGGGCGGGACTCGAACTCTCATTAGCCAATCCCTATAGACCTCCCCACGGGAGTCCTACCTCCGGCGACCGATGGATGCTGACTACCAATCCCATGTCGCAAATCTTCCAGCGGCGACCACGGATCAACGCCTCTCTGCCGCACTGAATTCTGGGAAATGTAGTAAATCTTCGGGGGCACGGTCTCCTGTCTCCGCCCAACGGGCTTTTCTGCGCTCTTTTCTCCCTACTCTTGTCCCCTCCTTCTCAGCGGCCCCGCCTTGTTCCCGGGCGGTGAGCAATGCAGCGAGTATGCCTGATGACGAAGACCAGCTTCCAACTGGGAGCTACGCAATCGGCTTAGCTCATCTTTATCTCGCCGGTCGCGTTCTTCTGTTTAACCTCTCCCCTGCTTCGGTGCAGCTTCCGTCCAGGCACAGCCATACCCCTCCTCGGGAACACCTCCAAGATTTTAGTTGTTGAATTAGTTTAGTGATCACCACTACCTATAATTGAGGGGCTGTGTGCCCCCTACCTCCAAAAAAAGGCGTGCTTTAGTCGTGTAGTTCGTCTCTTTCTCCCAGTATAGACCAGAAAGATCTGGTGATTCAGTGTCACAGGAGTCACATTTATACACAAAAATGAGTCCTTTGACAATTCGGCCAGTTAGGAGGTCAATCTGGGATAAGAGTTGGTTTCTGAGAATTCAACAGCTGGTAAAACAAACATAAACTATAAATACCAATATCGCAGTGTTTTTTATTTTCCAAGGCGCTCTTAATATGTCTTCCCTGTTACATTTGTCATGTATTTGGGACCTGTCATTAGGTTCATGTATTGTGCCCAAACTCACTGACTCACCCCAGCATAGGTGGCTCATCCCTCACTCCACCTCTCTCCTGGGCTCCTCCTCTTATTTTCTGCTGCTTGTAGCATATTTCCGCCTGAATGTGCTGCCAGCACCTCAATCCAATATCACTAAAACAAGAACTGTTTCCCTCTTCCTGTGCCCTTTGTGTGTTCACAGTACTACTATCCTCTATGTCCAAATTCAAAAACTCAAACTTCCTATGTGGTTCCCCACTCTCTTTCGTGTTCCCCAATCAGTTTTATGATAAAACTCTAAATTCATGTACTATTCTCCAGTCACACATGGCCTCAGTTCACACCTGGGCACCTAAAGGGATCTTCCAGTCATTTCACCAAGGTTTCACACATGATAATGCTGTCAGGTTTATTTATGATCCCCTGTTTTACTAATTCACTAGTTTAATAGTTGCTCAAAAACATTCCTCGGTTCCATTACCAATATGTTCAATGCCAAACCTCTTAGCTTGGCCTGGACTCCCTTTCCAGCTCCATCTCTCACTGCTTCCCCATACACATCCCATTCTTCAGCCATGTGAATGAAGCCTTAGGGAAGCCCTAAACAGAACTGTTTCTTCCTCCTCACAACTCAGTGCTCTTTGTAATGCTCTGTTGTCACTTACTATATCCCTACAGGTCACACAGCCCATTCAAAGATGCTCTCCAAGGGGCCATATTTCAGGATGGCTTTTGCGTTCTTTAATCCTAAGGCAGCAAGTAAGCCACATAGAGCATGTAAACCAGGTCAGGATGCAGATTGGTGGACACAGCTCCCATGATTTCCTTCCATCATCCCTCCCATGACTACACATCTGAAGTCTAGCGACCTTGGGCCACACTAAGTGAGACGAACCCAGGTTAGAGGAACACAGAACTCCATACCTTTTATAACACCAGGCTCTCCATCATACAGAAATAAATACTACTACACTTAAGGCAATAATTTTGCCACAGTGTAAGCCCACTGACATCCATACAGGCTGGATGTCCAGGCTCCAAGCTTTGAACATGTGCTCTGCCTGCATTTGGGAGCATGTTCCTTTTATCTGCATCCACGTTCATGTCCACTTAGAGGCTTTTCTGGGGCAGGCCCAGCCGTGGCCTACACAGGATATGCATACATGTTTTACATTAATTTATGAACATCTGTCATCTAATAAAATTGTTGGCTCCCCCAGAACAAGAAGCTTGGTCTCATCATCTCTATTCCTCACAGCACATAAAAAAGTGTTATCTTCATAATTATAGATAGTCAGCATATGTTAAATGAACGTTTAAGAAATAATTGTTGACTATATTTCTCTAGTTCAAAAACAGGAAGAAACATGACATACACTGAAGATACCTCAAATTATGAACTCTGAGAGGTACTTCTGATAAAATCATCTCACTATATTTTTATGTGTATAGTTACTTCAGACCAGTACAAGCCAGAAAGAGTTAGTCACAGTCCTCATAAGACAGTGGTCCTTAACTCAACATGTTGGCTTTACAACATATTTAAAGAAATTACAAGACTCCCAACAACACTGAGTCACCAAGTGACTACAAATAGCAGGAGGAAAGGGGAAGAGGACACAGGGCTTTTTCCTTGTCAGGATTTGCCTTTTCTTTCTCCAGTGACTTCTGCCTAGATCTCACAGGCCAGACTTCTGTCACACAACGATCCCTGACCCAAAGGGAGTCTAGAAGACAAGTATTTTCAGCTGGGTTTATTGACAATCAAATCTAAGGTTCTGTCAATAAGAATAAGGGGGAGATCATGGATGTCAGGTAAGCAGCTAGCAGGGTCTCCTTCATGTACTATGAGGCAAAGTTTTCCCATGCTCTAATAAATATCACATATTTGTTACCACTTGACATTATGTGCTGCATCTCAGCTCTTAGCGGTAAAAAGATGTTTCCTCCCCCTATAAAATATAACCTACTCAGTTTAACATTCTAACAGACATCACTATCACGTAAATAAACTCATTGTTGCAAAAATAAATTGTACATTAATCTGAATGTGTGGACACACCTGAGAAGAGTTCCAAGCTCTCATGGGATCTGTATATTGAGAAATAAGGCTCAAGAACAATTAATTAACACAAATAATACTTGGTGTGCAAACTTCCTCTGAAGGCATAAACATAAAAGCCTGTCTTTGAATGACTTTAGTCATGGCTTCCTTGGGATTCTTTGCATAGCATTAAGGAAAATTAAACGTCTCCCAGATCCAGCTGAGACTTACCATAACCTAGTTCCTGCCTGTCTTTCCCAACTCATCTCTCATCACCTAACAACAGTCATTTATGACAGAAGGGAAGGCACTGTGTTGTTAGAAGTTCTTCCTCTTGCCCTATCCTCTTACCTCTCAGCCCCTAGCCAGAGATCTGCTATTTTGCCATATGGAACGCCTGGCAGGTATCGCAGCTCATCATGCTCAATGCCTGGCTACCTCCCCCACTCCTCTTTTCACCCACTACACTTTGCCTAAGTGTGTCCTTTGCCACCTCAGAATATAAAGTTCTTTCCCCCTTAAGACTTTTGTAACAGCCATCCCTCACCCCTGAGTTTCCACAATTGCCACTCAGTTCTCAGCTCAAGTGACGCCTCCCTAAGGAGCCTCCCTACTCTCCATTCAGACATGGTCCCCTCACCCCACTTACCACCACCCCATGTATGTTATTCTCCTAAAGCACATCTCACCACCTAATGCTTCTCAGGTTCAGTCGTTATTTTCTCTTGGCCCTACTACAATGTCAGAATGATGGTAAGAACAGATTTCATTTTATTCACTGCTTTATCTTCAGTATTGGCTCTCAGGAGATATTCATGTTTACTGAACGGATAGATGGATAAATAACTGAACGTTTTTTTTGTTTTGTTTTGTTTTGTTTTGTTTCCATTTTGGACATGTATTTTATTGTATAGAAATTCCCAGCAGAGCTAGCATTAAGTACCTTTGTCAGGAGATGCCTATGGAAATCTAAGTCAGAGAACAGGGACAGGCAGGCCTGTCAGCTCTTCCTGCAAAACCACAAAACACTGGGACAACCACCAGCTGGGCCTCAAGGTACGAGGTGGTGGGCCACCCAAGGTACAGTCCCGCATCCCCCATGTGTGAATCTAGGTGAACAACGAAATTCTGCAGGTATAAAGTGTGACCCCAAATGACAAATGACTTTCTTTGGCGGTACCCAATATATCACGATCAGCGTTCCTCCCCTGGATGAAGTTAACCTCCTAAGCCAGCTGTCCTTCTTACGTTTTTATTTATTTATTTTAAAAGCAAACCAAGTGCATATAGCGTCTTTTAAAAAGTCTTGTAAACGCAAAGTTTTTAGGTGTTATTTATAATCTGAAGAGATTCATAGAAAAACTACTGGACTTGTTAAGACTACAAATACTAGTCCCCTTGTCCCCCCATGAAAAAAGCAGTTGTTACAAAAATATAAAAAATGTTCCTCTGCCTGGAACATCCTCCTCCACCAATTCCTCTCATCCTTTAAGTCACAGATAGATCCTGGGCCTCCCTCCCCCAGCCCATCAGATTTAAATGTCTCTCTTCTATGTTCCCATAGTGTCCTCCTTAGAACAGCATTAATTACATGTATTGTAATTCTTGATTACCATTTCCCCATCAGACACAAAATGGGCAAAGTCCAAGATCATCATTACTAAATCAGACACCAGAGCCTGATACGTACCTAAGCTTTACATGTAGCACCTTTGTGCAAATTAGAAAGAGAGGACAGGGCACCCAGCTTGATGGGTGATAATGAGCTGGAATTCAGCCCCCTCTCTCCCTTCATCAGGGAACAACCTGTCCATTTGTACAGAGTGGCCCTCATAGATAATACTGTTTAATTCAGTGAGGGGGTGGATTTCCTCTAAATCAGAGCAGTTTTCTTAAAGATAGAAACTGAAGTGGGGGGAAAGGATGATACTAATAATTATCAGAAGTCCCCTCCGCTGCTCGTGCTGTTGTAGGTTTTTTCCTCTTTTTTACCACTTGATTACAGTATGATTGATATACAAAAAGCTCTACTTGTTTGATGGATACAACCTGATGAGTTCAGAAATAAGTAAACACCCAGTGGGACCATTACTACAATCAATGCCATAAACATATCCATCACCTCCAAAAATTTCCTCCTACCCTGTGGGTGAGTGTGATAAGAACACTTAATTGTAGGTTCACCTCACATATCTCATACACTTCTTACAATGACCGTATGCAGGACAGATTAGTTGTAACACTTTGTGGATGAAGAACTGGACTCAGAGAGGTTTTGTCACTTTCCCATGGTTGTACTATTAGTAAATAGTATGTCTGTGATTAAAGCCCAGGCCCATCTGTTTCCAAGGTTGTCCTTGGCTGACCTCGGCCACATGGCAACCTGAATGCTTCTTCCCAAGAGTCATGGGTTATGTATGTAGTCCTACTAGGAAAGGCCATGTGGGCAGAATCTTGTCTTGTTCCCTGCTTTTGTAGTGTCCCTAGACGCCTACTGTTGTTGACTGATTGTTTGATTGTTTGGCAGATTTAGAGTTTCTGATAATTCAAAGACTCTGGCAGAATTATATTTTTAAATAACAAAGTCATTCAACCAAATAATGTTTAAAGTGATTATCATTTGTTACATTTTAGGTATGTTGCTTTCTTTATCTGTTTGCAAGTTTTGTGTTATTGCCAGGGAAGATGATAATACAACATGATAAATATGCAGTCCCTGTTTATTTCTTTTTTTTTTTTTTAAGATTTTATTTATTTATTCGACAGAGAAAGATCACAAGTAGGCAGAGAGGCAGGCAGAGAGAGAGAGGAGGAAGCAGGCTCCCTGCCGAGCGGAGAGCCCGATGCGGGACTCGATCCCAGAACCCTGAGATTATGACCTGAGCCGAAGGCAGTGGCTTAACCCACTGAGCCACCCAGGCACCCCCTGTTTATTTCTTTTAAGAAGGGATACAGTGGGGTGTCTGGGTGGCTCAGGTGGTTAAGCATCTGCTTTCAGCTCAGGTCATGAGGTCCTGGGATCGAACCCCACATTGGGCTCCCTGCTCAGCGGGAAGCCTTCTTCTCCTTTTACCACTCCCCCGTTTGTGTTCTCTCTCTCTCTGTCAAATTAATTAATTAATTAATTAATAAACAAACAAACAAACAAACATCTTTTTAAAAAAATAAGAAGGAGGTGCCTTGGTGGCTCAGTGGGTTAACACCTCTGCCTTCAGCTCAGGTCATGATCCCAGGGTCCTGGGATCAAGCCCCACATCGGGCTCTCTGCTCAGCAGGGATCCTGCTTCCCTTCCTCTCTCTCTGCCTACGTGTGATCTCTGTCTGTCAAATAAATAAATAATCTTTAAAAAAATAAGAAGGGATACAGTGGCAATATTAGTTAAAACTCCTAAGCCTCCAAATATATATTTATTTGCCTTTTTTCTTTTTGTTATGTAGGAGACATATCTCTTATTGGTTCTGAAATTGCATACACTTTCTCTAATGAAATTCCTGAAAAATAAAAAACAAGATTGTCAGTTGTCCTCTCAAAAGAGAATGTTGCTTATCTCACAAAGTTGTGGTTCTATCAATACTACAGTATAAGGCTCTATTAGAAGAGGACTGTGAGGCATAAATACTATAATATACATGGCCAGACAGTAACGTTTATCACACGATGTATTGAAAGGGCTTTTCATGAAAATAGCATACATATGGATTTTCTTTTCTTTGAAGAAAAAGCTTCAAAGAAGCTTGGACTCTTTCATTTGGATATCCTCTGATACTTCATACCAAACCTAATCAAAATCAAAATCAATTTGTTCTCTGCTGACCCCTCTATCCTAAAACCTACAGGGGCACCTGGGTGGCTCAGTGGGTTAAGCCTCTGCCTTCGGCTCAGGTCATGGTCTCCGGGTCCTGAGATCAAGCACGGCACAGGCTCTCTGCTCAGCAGGGAGCCTGCTTCCCCCACTGCCTCTCTGCCTACTTGTGATCTCTCTCTCTCTGTAAAAAAAAAAAAATCTAAAACCTACAGTCGGTTCTCCTTCCGCAGTTTCTCTGGTAGCACCAATCTTCTGACCAACGAACCAGAGAATCTTAAAATCAAAAAAAAGACTTGAGGTCATCTACTTTAAACTCCTGTCTCATCAAGGAAATGCTTTGGCAACACAACTGAGATCCTGATCTCTAACTCAGTCTACCAGGATTCAAATCCTGACCACTTGAATGGATTCTTGAGCAAATCACTTCACCTCTCTGTGCCTTGGTTTCAATGAGAATAATAACAGAGCCTATTGTATTGACTTGTAATGAGGAATACATGAAATATTACTATGTAGAGCACTCAGCCCAGTGCCCAACACAGAGTAAACACTCAATAAATGTTAGTCTTTAATATTAGGAAGGAGATATTTACCCATCTTTTCTTAAACTCTGCCAGTGCTAAGAATCACACAACTTTCAAGGCAGATCATTCCAATATTAGAGTTATCATTTTAAGAAGTCCCATATTCCTTCAATAAACATTCATCAAGGACGCCTAGGTGGCTCAGTGGGTTAAGCCACTGCCTTCGGCCCAGGTCATGATCTCAGGGTCCTGGGATCGAGTCCCGCATCGGGCTCTCTGCTCAGCAGGAAGCCTGCTTCCGTCTCTCTCTCTCTGCCTGCCTCTCTGTCTACTTGTGATCTCTGTCTGTCAAATAAACACATAAAATCTTTAAAAAAAATAAAAATTAAAAAATAAAAAATAAACATTCATCAAGTGTCTGCAATGTACAAAATATGATGCTAGAACCTAAGAACAAAGAGAGGAGTAGAGAATAGTGTCTGTCCTGACAAAGTTCCCAGTCTATGCAGTTCAGCACCAAGTGGCCTGTGGCTGTCCTGCACCCCCTTGGAAGGGATACTTCAATGTTCCGCAGGGATGTGACCAATGAGATGCTTCAGCTACATCAAAGCAACTAGTTCACAGGCTCCCCAGGGAGGTCAGTCCTCTCTTCTGGAAGAAATCACCTTCCTCTTGTGAACCTCCATTTCCTTATGTCTAAATAGGAGTAAATAACCTTGCCTATTATGTCACTGGATTGTTGTAAAAATAAAATGAGATCATTATATCATCCTTGTAACCTGTCAGATATTCTGTAAAGATGAGATATTCCATGTGTTAAGCCAAAGAAAAAACATGACTCTTCTCATGATAGAATTATAGATACCAGTCAGCAAGGCAAGGTCTTAGGTCTTTTGGCTAGGAACTAATACCTAGACCTTGGTCTATACCAAGACTCCAAATCAGGTTTACCAGCAAGGACAAGACCAGACTGAATCAACAAGGCATCCAGCACTGCTCCTGAGAATCTAATTGGTGGCCACATATTTTGTTGGAAAGTCATCAGGTTTTAGATCCAGACTGACCTAGAGTCTAAAGGCCTTATCTTCCACTTACTAGCTGGGTGATCTTGTGCAAAATACTCAATTTAAGCCACAGATCCATTTGTAAATTAGATTCTCTCTCCTGGGAAATTCAGAGTTAGAATGTAGAGACATTCAGAGTTTGGACTAGTCTTTTGAGCAGAGGGGATGTGATATCAAGGAATATAAATTAGCTATCATCTGCCCACCACAGACTTGAAAAAACAACAAAGTCAGTCTGCAGAGAGAAAAGAACCAAACAGCACTACTGTGAGAAGCAGGGACAGGAGTTGAAACTTCCCAGCTCCCGATGTACTTCCACTTTCAGAGAACAGAACTTCCTAAGACTCAGATGAATTTGGGTTCCAGGATCATCCCTGAACTTTTAAAGTAAACCGTTTCTTTAGGCTTAAGTTAGGTCTAGGTTTAGGCTTAGTCAGTTTCTATTTCTTGCAGGCTGGAGTAACTGATAGTTTCTTCTTGGCACTTCCCTGTTTCCTTGAGTGATTGTTTCTTGGAGACCCAGGAAACTATTCAGTCAGTTGCAAACAGGACTTGCAGAGCCTAATCCTCTACTCTCAGATGAAAGGTGGTGGGAAGTAGGAACAGATTCTCCAACACTTTAGAGGCATGTTAGTGTTTTAGCATTTTCCTAAATTATGGAGAATGAGTGAACTGCCAAATTTCATTCATCATCAGTGATATTTACCATGAACCATATCAGCCAAAAGAATTCTGAAGAGTTAGTTTAAAAACCTAAACCAAACTGAACTGACCTTAACAGGTTTATTGCATTGAAATATTTATATTAGGTGTTCTAAAATTATAATTATTTTATTAAAAATAAGAGAAAATTGGCTACTGAACACATGGCTATAAGACTGAAAATTTTATTAGTAAGATACATTTAATAATTATGTTGTCATTCCATTTAAGAAAGACTTCGTAGTTAATTTAAAACAGACACCATCGATTGCCTACCCCAAATCTACCCAGCTCTCTCTCCTCATTCACAAAACTGCAATTTTGTCCAGATTTCCAACCCCCTTTGAGTGGCTATGTGCTTCAGGGAAAGATGGACCTAGCCCCAGCACCAAGCACTGGGTCATGAATGATCCCGTGACTGATTCCTCCTATGAATGGTTGGTTCAGTCTTGGACACACAACATAATTCTAACCAACGAAGTGTGAGAGTTGAGGGTTTGTCAAGAAGACTTCTCTTTTCCAAAAGAAATACAAACAAAAAGGTGGTCTTCTCTTTCTCTGAATATTGTCATTTGAGACCAATGACAGGAAACAAAGCTAACATACCAGGAACTGTAAGACAGAAGGATTACAGAAACTAGATGAGATTTCTGAGATATTCAATTACCACGTAGCATCACCTATCACCTCTAGACCACTCACCATGTGAGATAATAAAAGTACTTAATATTTAAGTCAATTTTAACTGGAGATTTCTGTGACTTGGTGCTAAAAGGATCCCGACTGATACTGCTATATCTAACAATCTCTTGAAAATGATGGTAGCATTTGGCAATTTCTAACATTCTTATATGTGTTTAAAAGTGAGTTGAATAAAAATAATTCTTCAACTATTCCCCTACAACCCTAAAAATTCCATATGCTCCAAGAAAGAAAATGGCTTTGAAATCCTCACTCCTGTCATCTGCTGTTTTGTACTTAGAATGTACCAACATAGTGCCACTGCCCACTTCATGCCGCCCCCACAGAAGTCTGTCCAAGGACACCCTGTTAAAACTCTTTATTTGGAGAATTTCCTTTCCTTCACTCCCACTATTATTGTATGAGAGTGCTTTCTGGGCTTTTCCCCCTAGTATCCTTTTCTTTCTCCCTCTTTGCCATTCCTAATTAAGAGTGATCTTCCTTGGGGCGCCTGGGTGTGGCTCAGTTGGGTAAGCCTGTGCCTTCAGCTCGGGTCTTGATCCCCAGGTCCGGGACCAAGTCCTGCCTTAGGCTCCTTGCTCAGCAGCAAGCTGGCTTCTCTTTCTCTCTCTGTCTACTGCTTCCCCGCCTGTGTGCTCCCTCGCTCTCTCTGTCAAATAAATAAATAAAATCTTTTTAAAAAATGAGTAATCTTCCTTAAGGCAAACCCTGTCACTATCCCCATGTAGACTTTCCAAATCCCACCTTTGCCCCTGCAGAATGGACTGTCCCCTCCGATATGGTAAAAAGTGCATTTTCTGGAGTCAGACTGTTAAGATTTGAACCCTGGCCCCACCCTTTACCAGACACAAGTTACTGAATCTGTGCTTTCAGTTTCCTCTTCTATAAAGCGGCACCAATCAATAGTGCTTTTAGAATTATTGGGATAATTAAATAAGACAATGCATGTTAGCACTTAGCACACGCCAGGCACATAGTAAGTATTCCATAAATGTAATAATGCTGTGATTATGATTACAGAAAATCTATGGCTTCCATTGCACCAACTTCTCTATATTTTTCTTTACCAGGCTTTGAGTTACTAATTCATTTTTGTAGCTCAGCATCTAGCACTGGCCTAAAAGGTAGTAGGCACTACACGAACAGTTTTTGATTGAATGTCTGTGTTACTGCCTAACTCATAACCCTTCATCGGCCCCTGACGGCCTATAGTATAAATCCATACACTTTAACGTGGTTTACAAAACTTCTAATACCTGCCTCCTATACATTTGTCTCACTTCCTCTTCTACATACCAGCTAAGCATGATCACAGCTAAGCATGATCACTCATAGCTTCCCGAAGAAACATTTCCTTCAACTGGGAATGTCCTCTCAGGCCCTTTTCTAATCTGGTGAATTTCTTTTGACATCTGAGGCCAAAATCAAGTATCTTTTCCTATAGTCTTTGCTGATCATCTTAAAACTGGCCACCAAGTCCAGAAACACAGGCAAACACATAATAGTTTTGTTGGGATTATTACATTATAGGATAAAATAATCTATCTGCATTTCCAAACTTCATGGCAACACTGTAGCTAGAACTGATCCCTCCTGCCTCTGTGCTCCCACAGTATCTTTTGCCTCTTTCGTGAAGCGCTAACTACCCGGGATGCAACACACAGAGGCCCTGCGTTATTGATCTGTGTCCCAACCACTGAACTCTGACTGACACAGGTGAAGCACGCAGAAAATATTTGTCAAATAAACAAAATATCAACAACTATTATGGCGCATCTATGTGTTGGGCAAGGAAAACTACCACCCACTGAATCACTGATCAGGAACATCCCTAGTGCACAAATCCTGCCTGCAATCACTTTCATCCTTGTTGCATCCTTGAAAATGAAGTAAAATGCTTGCCATGTGCCCTGGTGATGACGATGACTTCCTATTCTTCTTCTTCTTTTCTTTTAAGATTTTATTTATTTGATAGAGAGGGGACACAAACAGGGGGAGTGAGAAAGGGAGAAGCAGGCTCCCCACTGAGCAGGGAGCCCGATGTGGGGCTCCATCCCAGGACCCTGGGATCATGACCTGAGCAGAGGGCAGACACTTAACAACTGAGCCACCCAGGCACTCTGCCCTGGTGACTTCATACTGCATTGCTTATATTCAGTTCTTACTCGTGGTTAAAACATGTCTTCTTTGAAGGAAGATTTGCATGTTTCGAAAATGAAAAAATTAAGGAAATGTAGTTTATAATTAGTCAATGTTATTTGATGCCTTCACAAAGAAAAGTATCAATAGAGTAAAATGAATAAAACATTTCAAAATAAATGATACACTAACATATGAATGTTCTTATTAATAAGAGAAAATTAAAATTTTACAAAGAACTATTATCTAAACTGACCAGATAAATGCACTACTGTTAAGATCAACTTTAATTTATACTGGCTGATGGAGCACATGTATATATAGTTACAGTCAGATCACATGGCATTTCAACTAGTGAACTTGTGGTCCCCCATCCCCTCTACCTGCAGTCTCTAAATTATGGTAAAAATTCTAAGCAAGGGGAACCTGGTAGCTCAGTCAGAAAAGCCTTGGACTCTTGGTTTCAGCTCAGGCCACGATCTCAGGGTCATGAGATTGAGCTCCACGTCAGACTGCACTTGGCATAGAGTTTGCTTGGGATTGTCTCTCTCCCTCTCCCTTCCTCCTGTTCACGTGTGCTCACTCTCTCTCTCTCAAATAAGTAAATCTTAAAAAAAAAAAAAAACTCAAGCCAGTCTCCTCTCAGCAAACTCTCTAATGAAACAGTATTTCTTAAAGACAACATTTGGCCAGAAAAACAAGCAATTCACATGACAGTTTCATGAGACAGTCTATGAAGTGGAAGATAGCCTCCAGCGAGTGATGGAAACCATGTTGTCAGATGCATGTTTCACAGCTGCACCCTGGCAGGTCTAATGAGGAAAACATTTAGAGGCTCTGCTTTAATAATAACTTCGTTTCCTGGGAAACTTTATTCTCTCTCACAGTAGAACAGCTTACAATTCCACGGACACTATGAGCATTCTTAACATTTAAGAGATGATCCGATCTGGGGGAAGTTATATTTTCAATCTGATTTTGAGTATTGCTGTAGGGAGGTAATGCCATCATCACTCATTGAAATCTAGAGTAAAATTATTGTCATCCAATAAGGAATTACTCTGTTCACCATTAATCCAACCCATAAACGTCAACTTGCAAAGTGAGTCATAGTAAATATATATTCATGGTGCAAGAGCACCCAAAACTGACACTGTCAAGTTGGCACTTAAAACCTCTCAGAGGAAGTTGATAAATTGATACAGGATGATTCAAAAAATATTGAACACCTTCCAAAGTGGACTACTCAGTAACCAGGTAATGTACAATCACATATGTATTAAACCGTGGGTGACCTTTTAACTGTCTAGCCATAGGGAAAGTGTTAAACCTCATGTTTATATTGTTAAGTGTTCAATTATTTTTGAACCACTCCATACAGTACTATGGGTATTCTAATCTGAGGTCCAAAAATGGGATTTAGATGCGCTGTGGACTCCCTGAAATTATATTTTATCCCATATTATAATTTGTCTTTATGTAATAGCATAGAATCAACAGAACTTTTCATTAACAGATTTTACAGTGATATTAATAATTACTTAATTTAATCTTAAGTTTAATTTAGGATTTAATAAAGTCATATATCCCTTTTAGGTCTATTAGTAGACATTAAAAAAAAACATGTTGTCATATTAAGTACACTTCATTCACTGCAATCCCTATCATAATACCAATGGCATTATTCATAGAACTAGAACAAATAATCCTAAAATCTTTATGGAACCACAAAAGACTCCCCCCAAGAGGCAAAGCAATCTTGAGAAAAAAAGCTGGAGGTATTATGCTCTCTGATTTCAACTATAAAACAAAGGTATAGTAATCAAAACAGTATGGTACTGGCACAAAAATAGACCCATAGATAACAGCATAGAATTGGGAGCCCACAAATAAACACACATTTATATGGTCAATTAATCAATGACAAAAGAGGCAAGAATGTACAATGAGGGGGGCGCCTAGGTGTTTAGTCAGTTAAGTGTCTGCGTTCTGCTCAGGTCATGGTCCCAGGGTCCTGGTATCCAGCCCTGTATCACTGGGCTTCCTGCTCAGTGGGTAAGCTGCTTCTCCCTCTCCTCCCTGCTCATGTGCTCTCTCTCGCTATATCTACCACCATCTCTGTCTCTTTCTCTCTCTCTCTCTCTCTCAAATAAATAAATAAATAAATAACTTTTTTAAAAATGTACAATGAAAAAGACAGTCTCTTCAGCAAATGGTGTTGGGAAAACTGGACAACAATATTCAAAAAAATGTAACTGGACCACTTTCTTACACCATATGCAAAAATCAAATCAAAATGGATTAAAGACTTAAATAAAAGACCTGAAGCCATAAAATTTCTGTAAGAAAATAAGGCAGTAAGTTCTTTGACATTGATTTTACCTACATTCTTTTATATATGTCTGCTCTGGTAAGAGCAACAAAATAAAGAACAATTAGGACTACAACAAACTAAAAAAACTTTTGCCCATCAGAGGAAACCATTAACAAAAGGAAAGTCAACCTACTAAATGGGAGAAGACATTTGCACATGATTTATCTGATAGGGGTTCATACCCAAAATACATAAAGAACTCATACAACTCGGTAATAACAACAACAACAACAAAAACCTGGTTAAAACATGGGCAGAGAAGGCATACATACGGGCAAAAAGCACATGAAACGATGTTCAACATCCCTAACACCAGAGAAATGCAAATCGAAACCACAAGATACACCTCACACCTGTCAGAATGGCTATTATCAAAAAGACAAGTATTGGCAAGGATGTAGAGAAAAGGGAACTCCAAGCACTGTTGGTAGAAAGGTAAATTGGTGAGGCTACTATAGAAAACAATATAGAGGGTCCTCAAAAAATTAAAAATAGAACTACCATAAACTAGCTCTTCCATTTCTGGGTATTTATCTAAAGAAAATGAAAGCACTAATTCAAAAAGATATACATACTGCTATGTTCACTGCAGCATTACTTACAGTAGCCAAGATATGGAAGTTACCCAAGTGTCCACTGATAGATTATTAAATAGAGAAGATGTGTTATGTGTGTATACATACATACATAATATTCCAACATATATACATAATATTCCAATATTATTTCACCATATAAAATAATGAAACATGGATGGATCTAGAAGACATTGTGCTAATAAAGTAATTCAGACAGGAAAGACAAATACCATATGATTTCACTTACATGTAGAATCTAAGAAACAAATGAACAAACAGAAGAGAAACAGACTTATAGATATAGGGAACATACTGGTGGTTGTGGTGGGGGGGGGGAGCAGGGGGATGGGTAGAGGGTGGGTGAAATAGGTAAAGAGGATTAAGAGGTACAAACTTCTAGTTATGAAATAAATAAGTCCCAGGGATGACAATGTGCACTCAATAAAATCACAATAACTTTGCGTGGTCACAGAGGGTAACTAGACCTATCAAGGTGACCATTTTATAATATATAAAAATATCAAATTACTATGCTGTACATCTGAAACTAATATAATACTGTATGTCAATTATCCTTCAATTTCAGAATAATGAATACACTTCTACTCCGGCTGCAGCAGAGCTCTTAACCAGCATTCCTGCTGTAGGACCCAGGGTCACTGCTAGTGCATAGAGAATCTTTTCTAACTTCTACAAAATTTAAAAAGTCACCAAGATGCCCTTCCTCTTGGAGAGAGGGAGGCAGTCCTCCAATGGGGAGCATTGTTTGGTATGGGAAATGTGATTGGGTTTCAACCCCCTGGCACCTCCTCAGCTGGATACCCTTGTGTATCACACAAACTATACAATTGCAGACAGCAGCCCCACTTGGGTGCCAATGGAAGTGAAAATATACCAGGACTCTTCCGTACATCTCCTATAGAAAATACTTTGAACAAAGACTGTTTTATATATTCTTGCTCGGAATTTGTATTTGTATTTGATTCTAAGATCCACATTTTTAAACTATTTAACATCTCTGAAACTGATGTTTCTTACAGTGCTATACCCAGTCAACCACTCAATAAATTTTATATAACGAATACACACACACACACAAAATTAAGGAAGTGAAATAATTCTAAATTCTATTTTTATATTTCACTCAGAATAATAAGTCATTTTCTACTTGAAAGATGATACCCTGTAGATCTATCAAATAGAGCACTTTTTCTTGTCCTCTGTTTTCAAGGACTCCTTAGACTAAAATAATTCCTCCTCAACCTCAAAGCACTTTGTTTATATTCTTCTTGTGGCCTTATGCTATTCTGCTTTGCACTGTAATTATATTTTGCTTTTCTTGCCTATAAAATCCTACAGGGCAGGGCCTGTGGACCTTTGTCTTCTCTGCTATGTAGGGCAACAGCATAGTCAAGTAGAAGCAAATTGGCCTCTGGAGACAGGCCAACCTCCATCCAGGTCTTGGTCCTATTGTCTACTGGCTCTATGATCGTGAGCAAGTTATTTAACCTCCCAGAGTCCCATTTCCTCACTTGGAAAATGGAGGTAACATGGGATTGGTCTGAAGGTTTAAAACTGAGTTGAGTTAGAAAGGACTGGCACTTTGCAAGTTCTTTGTAGCAGACTGCCACTATTTTTCAGCATTCTGGAAACAGGCAGATTCACATTCAGGTTTGGCCACTTATTATGATGCCTTACTACCAGTTACTTCTGGATGCCTAAGCTTCTAAGCACCATGAAGGTAGGATGCTATCTGTCTCATTTACCATTTGTCCTTAGCATCTAACACAGAGCCTGGCTGGTGTTGAATGGATCAGTGAATGAATAAAAAATGAAGTTAATCCCTTAGAGCACTATTGTGAGAATTAGAAAGAATGTATAAAAGTGCCAGTCACAGTTACAGTGCCTGGTACATAGTAGGCACAAATAACTCATTTTTTACTTTCAAAACAAATAAATATGAAAAAAAAATAGGATGCAAAATATGCTATGGGCATTCACACCCTTGTATTTATCATGTAATTACTGGAATAGGCAAGAGAGGACATGGCTAAATGGCTGGCTTGATGACTAATACATTCTACCATAAAAATGTGCTCATACCTCCAACACAACACTATTATAGGCAGCAAGAGTCACTTATCTGTTTAGTAAATACTTACTGAGCACTTAGGAAGTGGAGGATACCAAAACAGATAAAATATTTATGAACAAGTACATCTATGTCAGGGACTAACATGGAGGTGCTTGCTTTCCAAGACTCTGAGGCCTTAGATGACTCAAGTTTCCATGTAAAATAGATTTTAAAAGATCACAGAGAACATACAGGACACTCGATAGCCCCTTTCCTCTTTATTTCAAATACTACTTCCATAACTGTGACCTGTCTGCTCCCACCCACTTAGACAGAGGGAGGTAGCGCCTCTGATCTTTGTCGTAAATAAGAGAGTATAGGAGCCATGACTCTGGAGGTCAGGACAAGGGAGGTTCCTACTGCCCTGGATATACCCTCCCATTATTACAGCACCACCAAGTGAAGGAAGGCTGTGTAGAAATGAAGAATGGGTGGAGGGAAGGTAAACTGTAACCATGAGTCTAAAGATAGATGATTATACCTCATCTGTAACCTGGCTTCCTGGTGATCTCACCTAAATTTTCCTTACTGATGTGTGTCATTGTTGTTCACCAAGACAGATAGGAAAGTAGAGTTCATAAGCCATACTGGAGTAACTATCGATCAAAGAGGAGGAAAAAGTCCAGAGCTGTCATGCTGAATTAACAATTTAAATTTCATCATACATCCTTATATTGATATCCTTAATTCAAAATATAAGAAGACACAGAGTTATAACAATGCTATAGGTCTTCATACAAGCCTTTCTTGGCAGTCTAAGCAGTAACCTCAAGACCTATCCTTAAGCTTCCTCAGCCTCCTGTATCCCCTCTAAGCCTTTAATGATGGATGAGATTTCTGGCCACAACAGGGAACACAAGACATAGGGAGCAGCAGCAACACTACTTGAAAAATTATGAACAGAAAATTTTCTAGGACCAAATACGCAAGAAGGAAAGAAGGGAGGGTAGAGAGAAGGTGGAAGGGAAGAAGAAGAAAGGCAAGAAATAATAAATCAACCTAACAAGATCTAGCCATATCAAAGATTAATTATGTAAAACACTGAGCTAAAGGAGCTCTGAGGAATGGCCCTTCACCCCCACCAGTCTTTGGGGGGCATTTGTATTAACTGGCTGAGAAATATGATGTTAGGGGTGCCTGGGTGGCTTAGTTGGTTAATTGCCTACCTTTGGCTCAGGTCATAATCTCAGGATCCTGGATTGAGCCTCACATCAGGCTCTCTGCTCAGCGGGGAGCCTGCCTCTCCCTCTTCCTCTGCCTGCTACTCCCCCTGCTTATGCTCTCTGTCAAATGAATAAAATCTTTAATAAACATACAAACAAGTAAGTAAATGCTAAAGGGGGAAAAAATGGCAAGTGTAGTCAATTAAAAGAAAAAAAAAAAAAAGGAATATGATGCTGACCTATAAGAAACAGGATGCTGAGACAACATTCTATTTCAAACACCAGATCTCAGGAGGGCCCAGGGCCACTTTTGGGGGTACCAAGCTACAAACAGGTGGTCAGCATCTGACATCCTCCTTGCTCTGTTTACGTAAAATGTCTTCTAGTCTTCCTCTTCTCCTGGGGCAACTCCAAATGGAAGAGACAGGAGTGGCAGGAGCAGCAGCTGGTAGGGGTGTGTCTGTGGGAGGAAGGCGGGGAGTTAGCCCCGCTCTGGACATGCATTCATCACTGTGTGTTCTGGGTAGGCCAGATGTTAAAAGACTTCTCCGGTCTTCCAAGGACAACAAGGATCAAAGCTAAAGCTCCTGTCATATGTGACAAAAAGGAAATTTTTCTTGTTCCAGGTTCTCCTTCCAGGTACTTGGGAGAATTCTTCCAGAGCACTGGCCTGCTTTGCACATCTGCGGAGCCCACTGTCTGTCCCCATCGAGCAGTCCAGAGCCCAGAGCCAGGCTGCCCTTTGGCTCTCAGCCGGTGACGGCTCCCTGTGTCATAACTACCCTCCCCGGGCTGCTGCCAGCCTTCCCCCTCTGCTTCCATACCTGAATCCCTCAAAGCATCACGAAAATCAGAAGGCCTGTGCTGACCGAAAAGGACATAACACTACAGAAAACAGTATTTCTCCAAAAACGAAGTGGGCTCCAAGTCCTCATCCTGCCCTATGGTGCATCTGCTCCACCTTGCCTAGTGTTCTCATATTTTGCTCTCCTTGGTTCACTACTCCTTCTACAGAATTAAGGCAGGAAGACCTAAATCTGAGAAGTCCTTCAGCCTCTGCAGGTGCCATCAAGCCCACTACACCTCCGATCTGTACCTGCCAACATGAGACAGAGGGAGAGACTGAAGCAGCAGGAAGAAACTGAGAAGAAAGAAGAGGAGAAAGATTGGGTGTGAAACATCAGCACCATACTCTCCATCTCACAGCAGCCTCCTGATGGTAACATTCTTTCTTGATTTTTTAATGTGACAGTTTCTAATCCATAATAAGTGATCTTCTCACAGGAAAAATTGAAGGACTGTCTGTTACAATTTAACCAAGCTGAAATTTTGTAACATGAGGCCATACAGTATGTTCTTTTGTAGAAAAATGCTAGGCCTGCCTTATCCCTAAAGAAAAAAGAACACAGTGAAAAAGAACACAGTGAGACTGCCTTGTTTACTAAGGCTGCTAAAATAATAAATTGATTATTGTGAGTCCCATTTTAGTATGTCTGAGTGAGAATTTGTTGAAGCAGAAAGTGCATTATGGGGAAAATGCTTAGGAAGTGAAATTGGGTATTTCATACATGGAACAGCAGCTGCTCAGAGAGAGGAAAACCCCTCAGAAATAATTTATCAAGTGGTGATGCAGCCAACAACAATGAATACAACTCTTCTTCCAAACGAGGGAATGGTCCTAGATAGCTGTCACTACAGATGACAGCAACATTATAGTCCAGATCTTGGAACTATTGCATAACTAATGTTCAAAGGTTTATAGCCCAGAATGAACATTCTGGAGAGCAAACAATCTTTGATTCAACATTATCAAAAACAGAATATTAAAGCATAATCACAGAGTAGACATACACCATGGCCAAAATGCAAAGTGATGTTGGCTTGGGCAAGAAAGCATTCTATAGGCATGAGACATTCCAAACACCAGTTAATACTGAACAGGCAAGTCTGACATTATACAAGTGTGTGAGGTAGGAAAGCCACAACTAGTATAAAAACAAGAAAAAAGAAAAGAAAGATAAAGAAGAGTGGTAATAAAAAAGATCAACAGAGTAATTGCAACTTTTAGTAGATAAGTCTTCCAAGGGCATTTGTAAATGATATACAGGCTTTTTGACAGACAGGTCAAGTTATTTTTTCTGAAACTATAAACATTTGTTGTTGGGAGACAGTTGGGAGACAGTTTTAGAAAGTTTTAGAAAGAGGAAGCAAAACTGCCAGGTTGGTAAAAGGCTACTGACATGAAAACAATAGCTTCTGAGGAGAGGACTGACATGATGTTGATGATTCTTTTAAGATTAATCTACTAATCAGAAGAATGAGTTGAAAGGGGATGGGCAGGGTTGGGTTCAGGTTCTGTGCGTCTGAAGCTATTATCAGCCTAAAGAGGGTGTAGGGCGTTTTGGGATTTTGTTTTTTTTTTTTTAAGATTTTATTTATTCATCTGACAGAGAGAGATCACAAGTAGGCAGAGAGGCAGGCAAATAGAGAAGGGGAAGCAGGCTCCCTGCCGAGCAAAGAGCCCGATGCAGGGCCCGATCCCAGGACCCTGAGACCATGACCCAAACCGAAGGCAGAGTCCCCAACCCACTGAGCCACCCAGGCGCCCCAAGAGGGTGTAGGTCGTTTTTAAGAAAAAGAATATATATTTAAGAATATAAAACTGCTGGTGCCATACCCAGAGACTTTGAATGGACCCATACAAGGAAAGAGGCCTGAAGGTTAAACTTCTGTATCTTCACAATAAGCTACTTTATGTGTAAGTGATAGTTTAACCCCTATCTGACCACCCAAGCTGGAAACCCAGAAGTCCTCTTTTTTTTTAAAGATTTTATTTATCTATTTGAGAGAGATCACAAGCAGGCTCCCTGCTGAGCAGAGAGCCCCATGCAGGGCCCGATCCCAGGACCCTGAGATCATGACCTTAGCCGAAGGCAGCGGCTTAACTCCCTGAGCCACCCAGGCGCCCCAGAAGTCATCTTTGACTCTTCCTCGCATTTCCTCTTCAGTCACCAAGTCATGACCATTTCATTTCCTAATTATTTCTCAAATTCATTTCTTTCTTCATTCTTTTTTTTTTTTTTTTTTTTGAAAGAGAGAGCAAGCATGCAAACAGGAGGGAGAAGGGCAGAGGAAGAGGAAAAGAAAATTAAACAGGTTCTATGCCCAGCACAGAGCTCAAGGTGGGGCTGAATTTCATGACCCTGAGATCACAACCTGAACCAAGATCAAGAGTCTGACACTTAACCTACTGGGCCACCCAGGCGCCCCTCTTTCTTCATCCTTAATACCAATACATCTACCAACAGCATCTCTTACCTACTCTACTGCAAAGAGCTTCCTAACAGGTTCCCTGTTCCCATTCCTGACCCTTATCAGAAATCCTTGACTCTAACACTCGGAATTCTATCTAATCTCTACCTAAAAATTAAATCTACGATTTCACATATCTATTGAGTACCCTTCATTAAAGCCCCAGTTAGGAGAAAGCATTAAGCCTCCTTAGCATGACAAGCAAGGCCTCCATGACCTTGTCCTTTGTATCTCAGCAACCTCAGCATTCAACTCTTCACAGTATCAACAACATAATGCCTGTATTTCTTTGCAAAATAAAAATCTAAAAAATATATATATATATTAAAAAAAAAAACACCTTTAAAGTTTTCATATCCAGGCTTTCAGTTCCTGGCTGACCTCTTAGCTTAGAGTCTCTGTTTCTCCTCATCTTCCTCCTTTTCACCTCCCTTAAGGTACTCCCCACACTATACTGAGGACTTGTTTCTCTCTTTTCGTCTCCTCTCCAGCCTATCATTAACTCAGGGGTAGGAGCGATGTCTGACTCATGTTTGTATCCCTAGCACTTAGCAGAATGTAGGTCCTCGTTAGATTATTTTTGAATGAACAAATTAATGATTGAATCAATCACTTTATGGGTCATTCTCTCTGACAAAGGACATAGAGACAAGAAGAGTAGAAAACTTATTTCTAGATTATGCCCATTATTGTGGATAAGAGAAAGAAAAGAAGGCAATTAAGCATAGGCTACTGAGAATAATTAGAAAAGTAGAAGGAGGGCCCCTGAGTGGCTCAGATGGTTAAGCGTCTCCCTTCGGCTCAGGTCATGATCCTGGGGTCCTGCATTGGGATCCCTTGTCAGTGGGGAGCCTGCTTCTCCCCCTGCCCCTCTCTCTCTCTCTCTCTCTCTCTCTCTCTCATGAATAAATAAAATCTTAAAAAAAAAAAAAAGAAAGAAAGAAAAGAAAAGTAGGAGGATTAACAGGAATTGTGTCATTTACTTTCGATTTATCATTAAGTTATACCATTTCTACAGTGAATGCATACCACTTTTTAAATAAGAAATAAGTTTGGGGCACCTGGGTGGCTCAGTAGGTTAAGCCTCTGCCTTTGGCTCAGGTCGTGATCTCAAGAGTCCTGGGGTCGAGCCCCACATCAGGCTCTCTGCTCAGCAGGAAACCTGCTTTCCCCCATTCTCTGCCTGCCTCTCTGCCTACTTGTGATCTCTCTCTGTGTCAAATAAATGAAATTTAAAAATCTTTTAAAATAAATAAATAAGAAATAAGTTTATTAGGGTACATGCTAAGCTGCTTAAAACAGAGACCCCAGAATGCAAGCTGGTGCAACCACTCTGGAAAACATCATGGAGGTTCCTCAAAAAGTTGAAAATAGAGCTACCCTATGACCCAGCAATTGCAGTACTGTGTATTTACCCTAAAGATACAAATGTAGTGATCCGAAGGGGCACATGCACCCGAATGTTTATAGCAGCAATGTCCACAATAGCCAAACTATGGAAAGAACCTAGATGTCCATCAACAGATGAATGGATAAAGAAGATGTGGTATACACACACATACACACACACACACACACACACACACACACACACACAATGGAATACTATGCAGCCATCAAAATAAATGAAATCTTGCCTTTTGCAACGACGTGAATGGAACTAGAGGGTATTATGCTGAGTGAAATAAGTCAATCAGAGAAAGACAACTATCATATGATCTCCCTGATATGAGGAAGTGGAGATGCAATGTGGGGGCCTTGGGGGAGGGTAGGAAAAAAATAAATGAAACAACATGGATCAGGAGGGAGACAAACCATAAGAGACTCTTAATCTCACAAAACAAACTGAGGGTAGGGAGAGGGTGGTGGGGTTATGGACATCGGGGAGGGTATGTGCTATGTTGACTGCTGTGAAGTAAGTAAACCTAGCTATTCATAGACCTGTACCCCTGGGGCTAATAATACATTATATGTCTATAAAAATTTTTAAAATTATTTTAAAAATTAATTAAAAAAAAACAGAGACCCCAAAATAAAATGGTTAAAATACAGTATAAGTTTATTTCTCTCTCATGTAAAGACCCAAAGGTGATTAGTCCATGGCTAGTGGAGCAACAGTGCTGTCCTCAACATGCCAGCCCTGCCTCTTGACCACCAATTTCTAAGGCTGCTTCTAGTCAAGAGTGACAACAAAAGCGGAGGACAGGACAAGAGCAGCAAATTGCTCCCAGCTCCTGGCCCAACAGCCATACCCAGTTGCGAGGGATATTGGGAAATGTAGTCTCTAGTTGGGCATTGATATGCCCAGCTAAAATTCAGAAGAGTTTCATCCATAAAAGGGAAAAAGAGAAAGGAATACCAGGGATGACTAGTGGTCAGATGGAAAGTGTTCTGTTCTGTTGCTTCTCTACGAGAGAGAGGAAAAGAGAATGTTTTAGTAAAGCGGTAGAAGCAAAGGCCAGATTACAAGGAATTAAGAGTTACTGGGTACTGGGAAACTGAAGATTAGAAAGTACAGACCATTTATTCATGTTCAACAGCAAACTGAAGAAAAGAAATAGGGTGATGACTAGGAAAAACTACAAACTTGAACCAGATTTTATTTTGTTTTTCTTGGAGAAGGAATAACCCGTGCTTGTCTGAAGTTGTCAGTGGAGATAAGGATCAAATGCTTGAGAAGACCTAAGCCTGGATATGGCAGCTGTGCAGAGTCAGAAGGCCTCCTCTCCTGAAGCTGAGGGAGGGATGAGAGGTCAGTCTGGAGACACTGATACTGAAGTGGAAGGTAGGGGGAAGTTTATCCTACCCACCAGTTCTCCAGCTCTCCCTCCACAGAGTCCCAAGCCCCAAACTTTCCTGCCCCTAATCCTACCCAACCATCCCCCCAAATATCACCTGTTACCCAGTACCATTTTCTACTTTGCAAAGTCAATGAATCACCTAGACAAGAGTTTCAACAAAGACTTCGAGGGACACTCAGCCTCCTCTTCAATTCATTTAGTTACACACTCTTTATTCAGTACAAAAAGATTACTCTCTACATTCTGTCAGCTAGGGGGATAGAGGTGGACAAGACAAAATCCTTGCCTCCGTGGAATCTGAGTTGGAGGACAACATGTACATTTCAACTATAACCTTCTGAAGACAATGCCTGGCATTTGCTGTGTTACCCACTTTACTTCAGCAGTAAAATTTTCTGGGAGGGGAGAAGACAGGGAAACAGTGTGACACACAGGAGACACACAGTCACACTGAATCTATACCTGTTCTCTGGTGGCTAGAACATAAATCTAGAAAATAAATCCACAGAACTCATACTTAGAAAATGGAGATAACACCATGTCTATCTTGAAGAGATGTTACTAGGTATTCAAGCCTCTATACAGTACCTTGAATGACCATAAAGAGCCAGTGGTTCTACCACCTTGATTCTCCACAGGAGCACATGCTTCTCTCCTTCTGTTTTCCCCTTCTCAACCCATTCTTGGCCCTCCGTTTGCTTTTTAATTTTCTTCATGTTCTCCTGCATACAATCACCTTCCGACTTTCATTTAAACTCAACAGGCCATTTGTAATCACTGCTGGGCAGTGGAGAGTACAGGTTAAGAGGATACGTGGACTTCTAAGTGAAAGACTTGAGTTTGATTCTCAGTCCTGAGCAATTTCACCGATATCTCTGAGCCTCAGTTTTCTCATCTGCAAATGGACATAACACCTACCTTGTGGCTCGCTTCTGAGAATTAAATGGGGTGTCTGTGTAAAGTTCACACACTGTTAGACCTAGCAATTACCAAAAAAGCAATTACCACATATTTGTTATTATGTGACAATGCACCCATATAAAGAAGCTGTCATCAGCCCAAAGCCTGACTGGTTCAGGCTGTTGGCCCAAGTTAAAAAAAAGTAATGAAACAGCATTAAATACTGGGATGACTGATACATTCCTTCCGGAACACCCTACTGCTATACAGACTTAGAATGAACCAGAAGCCAGAAGACTGGTCTGGCTTTAACAGCAGTCAGCGGTTCTAGGGCTTCTGGGGTTGGCCCTATTAGTAGGAATAATACAAAATGCTGAGTCATCCTACCCTCCCCCAACAACCACCGGATTTGGAGGGGGGCGGGGAGCTGTCAGGGACTGAAATCCTCTCTGGCAGGCTTCTCAGCAGAGCATTCCAGGGCCTACGTGGCCCACTCTGATCTCCTGACCCACTTGCAGCTCACCTTTTCTTTTGTCTCAGCCCTATTTATGATCTCACCTCTCTGCCTACTGATCCAACCGGTTATTTTCCTCCTCTGGGCACAAGCCTCCTGACCTCAGTTCTGGAGCCACAGCCAAACAGGCAGGTGTTCCTACTGATACCTGGGAATTTCCACTTGGGAATCAGGGGATGCCCTGAGCAGAAAAAGGTGCTTTCTTCCTGAAAACCCTGCTCAAGTTTTTTTCTAAAAGAGTCAAATGAGAGGAAGGAGAAAGCAAATAAAAAACCTGCTTCTAATGGACATATAGATGAAGTGAAGCAAAAGGAAAAAAACTAGACATGTTTTCCAGAAGACAGATGGATGCAACTACTTGATTAATTTCCTAACCTTATCTGTGCATTCTAAGGATGCTGCCAGAGTTATAAAGATGGCTTGCCATCTCTTCTCTGTTGTAAATTCTTTTCCATAATAATATCAATTTTGGTAACTAATTGACCCTTGCTCTGTGCTATAGGCCTGTGAGATGAATGGTTTGTTCTGATTTTCAGGCTTCAGAGCCTTGCAATAGAATGCAGATGTCTTGAGTTACAGAATTGGTCAACAATACAGTATTTAAAAAAACAACAACAAAAAAAGACCACATGGGAAATGATTTTCTGCATCTTTGCTTACTGAATAAACTGTACTGGCAAAAATACTTGCCCTTTAAAGTCTTGAGTATACTGCTCCTTGTACCTATGTATCCTTCTAGGTCCCCACTTCCTGTTTCCTTGGTTGTGAAATGCTGTGTGGTTACAAGTCTGATGCACAGGGACTGAGTGGTCAAAAAAGCCTCCTCTGTCCCCACTTCTGCAACCCTGACCACAGACCCTGCAAGTGACAGGAGGTGGAAGTTGCCGGCAGGTCTGAAGAGCACTAACCACTACCTCTACCACTTCCTTCCTTCTTCGGTTTCAATCTCTGATAACTGTTCCCTGCCCCTCCTCCCATCAGGTGATGCAAATGTAACCATCCCCTTGTGGGGGAATGTACAATGTGGCTGTGACATCTTACTCCTATCCACACTGATCACCAAGGGTGGCTGTGGCATGGGGGACTGCTTGCTGCCTTGCTGCTCTATGCCTGACTCTCCAGAGGGCCACTGAAGATGCCTTGCCAACAGAGAAACAGTGCCTTGCTAGAATAGGAAATATGCACCCTACCTCTGCTCTCTGCTTCACACAGGGCACTCTGTTGAGCCATTTCCTGATCTTGAGATTATTCTTCTTGGCTAACAATTTAAAAGACTTGCCATCTGCTCACGAGGTCCTAAAAGTTTTGATTTCAACATCTGTGCTAAAGATCAAGTCCTTAGTTTCATTCCTAATTCATATTCATTTGCAGACTAATTTTTTTTCAGGCCCTAGGTCTCTGTGCTTATAATAATTCTCCTGGTTGTTAATGAAAGGGCCTGACACAACTCGTTTTATTTAGTTTGGGTTTTGTTGTGAATTATTATTGAGAAACAGGACAGAATCACAGAAGGGGAACTGATGACTTTTTTTTAACTATTAGGGGTTATGCTAATTATTTTTATTAGTGTTTTCTGATTATAAAACTATTATATAATGTTTTACAAGATATGAAAAATCCAGGAAAGTTTAAATCACCAAGGTAAAAAGGACAAAAATCGTACCACCCCCATGGCAGTAACTGCCCACATTTTGATATATTTCCTTCCAATCTCTTTTTCCCACAATTTTTAATAAGAATAGGAAGGCTATTTTTATTACTAGCACCCTTCAGCAAAGAACTGGGGCTGGGCTGGTGGGGAGTGGGGGACACACATATTTGCTTGTGTTTCCAACAACTCCAAAAGACAGGTGTTGCTGAAATTATAGAAACTGAGTCCTAGAAAGGTGTTAATAATTTGCCTGAGTGAGGATTCAAATCCACATCTCTCACTCCCAGGGCAAAACTTTTTATGAAGTGGACTCCCAACTGAAGCCTTTTCGTGGATTTTATGGAGAGAATGAAATGTTCAGAGAGGGATGCTGGTCTTACTGAGAGTCAGATCTATCCAGTGTATTATTAAATCAGGGCTACTGAAAGAAGTCTCTTCATCTGTGCGTGTGCGTGTGTGTGTGTGTGTGTGTGTGTAGCCATTTTCAAAGAGAGACCGATTTCTCCGAGAATCCAAAATATCACTGTTATTGTAAGCTGAGTAGAAAGAAATGGAGAGAGTGCTCTGAATCATCTCAGAGCAGCTCAGCAGTTCCACTCTAACAAAAGAGAAAGGAGAGTAAATCTTTGACAGTCTGGGCCACTTTCAACACAGCAAGAGCCTGGCAATGTCTTGCCTTCCAGGGACTTCCAGCTGCAGACAAGTCATGACAGCACCATCAAGAGCTATTGGCCAGATGTGAGTAAATGACATTGAACACAGAAATGGAGTTGTAGTTCTGCTAAAAACCTTTGGACTGAGATAAAAATATATATTAAGCAATCACTATGCCTACCCTCCCTGTACAAGATCTGGGGCATTAAGACAAGTACATATAATAAATGACTTCCCTGCCCATGAAGAGTTTCATCCAGTCAACAAATATTTATTGAGCACCTACTATGCACCAAACACTGTAAAGACAAGATAGGTCAGTAAACAAAACAAAGATCCCTGCCCTGAAGCACTGGCTGCTGAGTGGGAAAAGATGGACAAGACACAATAAACGTAATTGAGACAAGCTGTGCAAATTCCAGAGGCCAGGATTTGGGTATGAAGTGCAGGTTTTACTGGGGAAACTCCTACATGAAGGGGTAACAAGAGGCATAGGGTCCCTGGACCTGCTATTCATTTTATAGTCACTTGTTTCCAGTCTGAGGGTTTGCTTTTATTTTCCTTTTACATTTCATCTTATTATTACTTTTTAATTTGTAAAATGTTTATACTCTTCATTATCTTTAAAGAAGTGTCACCTCCACCTCCAGCTCCTCAGCCTTTTTTCCTCCCCCTTGTACAAAGTCATTTTCACTAATATTTTTATTTATCCTTTCAAGGCCTTTGTATTTGGCAGAAACAAGCAAACATTCTTTTCTTTATTATTATGTTATAATAGTCACCAAACAATACATCATTAGTTTTTGATGTAGTGTTCCATGATTCATTGTTTGCGTATAACACCCAGTATTCCATGCAATCCATGCCCTCCTTAAAACCCATCACCCGGCTAACCCATACCCCCACCCCCACCCCTCTATAACCCAGTTTGTTTCTCTGATTCCATAGTCTCTAATGATTCATCTTCCCTTCTCCTTTCCCCCATCCTTTCAGATAGTTACAGGCCATTTCTCTCTACATTTTTAAAAAACATTTAACCACCTGTTCCCTTCTTTTGTCCATTGTGCCTTTCTCAGGAAAGTACTTTGGAAACTTTTCTGACTCCAGTAAAAAAACAAAGGCCACAGGGTAGTCATAATAAATGTATATATCAACTTGGAGAGGACTGGCATCTCCTTGATGCTACCTTGTCTGACCCAAGAAGGTGGGATGTCTTCTTATTTGTTTGTCTCTATTTGTGTTTCACAGAGCGCTTTACAGCTGTCCTCTTATCTGTTTTGCACATTTCTTTGCATCCATTTGGTAAAACCACAACAGGATGGAGAAAAGCCCATGGTCATGCTGACTGGTCTTACTTTAAATTTATTACCACAGACCTAAAGCAGTGTCTTCCTGCTCCCTAGTAGGTAACACTGTCCTGTCTTTCAGCCTCCAGCTCCCCCCACAAGCTCATTACAGCCTCTCCCCCCACCCCTCATTCAGCTGATGGTCTTGTTTTCTACCTCATCAGAAAACAAACCAAAACGGAACAAAAAATCAGAAGACAACTTCTGGAGTTTTCCCTTAGGATAAAAACGCCAGCCACCCAAATTCCAATTTTTCAAAAACTCTCCCTCTAGGGGGGGAAAAAAAGAAGGAGAACATAAAAAAACCAACAATAGTAGAAATCCAAGGGCAGCAGTCACTCCATAGCCTACCTCAGAAGCCCAGACTTGTGAGAATTACATGGAAGAGGAGAAAGAGCAGCGGGGTCTTGGTGATAGTAGACTTTGAGTAACACCAGGCTGGGTTCACTGCCAGCAAAGACAAGCAGAATACTGGTGTAAGGCAATGAGCTGGTTAAGCCTCCTCCACTGGGCCCCCAGGGGAAGGGCGGACCTTACCCAAATGTGTGTGCTCCCTCCTGAGTGCCACAGGTGGACTGGAGGATGCCTGGGAATGCCAGGTTCACAGCAAGAACGAAGGCCCCCTTATCATTCCTATTAAAGTCTGGAGGATGTATAAGGGCTTAGTTGCCATGGCTGAAGCTTCTTTTGAATCCAGTGGATGGGGCTAAAGGCCTAGAAGATTGATAGTCATACTGAGAAAACAAGATAAACACCAAGCAATTGATAAGCAAGACAGAATGATAGAGCTTATTTATATTTACACACTGATATATCTACTAAATTAGGCGGTAGAGATAATTCAGAAATAGAATAGTATATAATAAGGTACTGATCATAGGATGCCAGGGATAAATACAAAAATGCTTGAGAACAGAGAGATCTCACAGCTAGAGCCATCACGTCATGGATTATCTTGAGAAACAGCAGCAGTCTAAAGCTAGATTTTTATCTCCAGCATAAAGATTGTTAAGGAGGCTCCTGCCACATAGATCTAAACATGAGCAGGACAGAGGATGTACATTGGTGACCATAGATTATCTAATGGACATGATTTTTAGGAAGGTCTCAGTTTAGCCAGCAGAGGGCAAAAGAACACAGAAACCATTCCAAGATTTATGATCCTTGGAATGTTCAGAATAGGATTGTATAGGTGTCTTTGCAAAAATAAACAACAAAAACATGACAGGTGTGGGTCTTTTGAAAGATCATATTTAAAAACAGCATGTCTAAGGCAGTGACTAATTACTGTTGACATTGCAACAAAGTCTTGCTTTTTGTAAAAAGTCAGAATTTATTTAAATGATGCATTTCCTTATACACCTTAAACACCTGACAAAAACAGGGGAATATGTTTAAATAATTTAACCTTAATTTTAAGAAATAATTTTAGTTGAAAATCCCACAGAAATAAAGTCTCTGAAACTTTAATAAACATGCATATTAGTGATTAATTTTACAAATCTCAGAAATGGATTTCTTTAAAGAATGTGATGCAACTGTAAATATAGAATACAGTGACGTGTGTGTGTGTGTGTGTGTTTTAATATTTTATTTATTTACTTCACAGAGAGAGGGAACACAAGCTGGGGGAATGGGAGAGGGAGAAGGAGGCTTCCTGCTGAGCAGGGAGCCCAAAATCAACATAGGGCTCCATCCCAGGACTCTGGGGATCATGACCTGAGCTGAAGGGAGATGCCCAACGACTGAGCTACCTGGGCACCCCTGCAGTGACATTTGTTAAATGAGGTAACGAGTGTCAAAATGTTAAATGGGTTGTTTATTAAAGACAATTATGCATTTAGCCTATGCAGTCAGTAAGAATGGAGGTAGGAAGAGGGGGAGAAGGAACTGCCCTTTCCAACAGAAAGAGGACAAAAGCAGCCTTAGACCTCAACAAAATCCTGAGGCCAGTGGCCTTATATCTGTTCCCTCCAATCTCCATCCACTCCTTTCCTGCTGCTCACCCGGACAATTGCAAAAAGTGTATTCACTATTCAAATGAAGTTTCAAGCCCACATATTCCAGACCCAGATAGAGAAACTGCAAAAGGTTTTCCCCAGCATATTGTTAAATCACTTGCTTTGGGGGTGGCAACCAAGTATCAAATTCACTGAGCAGGAAGTCTGAGAATCAAGATTCTAGCTCTAAGGTGAACATTATCTGGGTAAACCACTGAACCTCTCCAATCCACAGTATTTTTCATCTACAAAATAAAGGTGTGAGGCTAGATGATCTCAGAGATCCCTACCAATCCACAGATCCTAAGTTTCTATTTATTTTGTCCCCATCTTATACTTCTCCATCTTACCTGATATGTGAGCTGGTAAAACTATAGGATGCTAGTCTCTGCTCAAGAAAATATGCAAATTAAGAAAGAACTCTTAGGACACCTGGGTGGTTTAGTCGGTTAAGCATCTGCCTTCAGCTCAGGTCCTGATCCCAGAGTCCTGGGATTGAGTTCCACAACGGGTTCTCTGCTCGGTGGAGAGCCGGCTTCTCCCTCTGCCTGTTGCTCCCCCTGCTTGTGCTCTCTCTCCCTCTCTCTGTCAAATAAATAAATAAAATCTGAAAGTGAGAAAGAAAGAAAACTCTTAAAGACCCTGAGAAAAAATAATCTCTACCACTAGAATGTCAGACCTTGAAAGCAGGATACAAGGAAATTCACTTTATTTTATCTACTGAGTGGAAGATTTTATGCCACTCAAAGCACACTTTTTTTTTTATTTTTAAAAGATTTTATGATCTAATTTTTATTTTTGTAAAGATTTTCTTTTTAAGTAATCTCCATACCCAACATGGGTCTCAAACTCACAACCCCAAGATCAAGAGATGCCTGCTCTACCAACTGAGCCAGCCAGGGGCCCCCAAACCACACTTTCAGAGGCCAGCTTCAGGTCAGAAGTCTGCTTTTACACATCTCAAGTCTCACTGAACTGTAATCATCAGGGCTCCCAAGTCACTGAGCAATCAAAGCACTGACTAAGGGAATTAAGAGCAGGCAGGACGGACAGTTTAAACACTCTTCCAGGCAGTGGTGTAGAGAAGCATTATTTCCTACCCAGACTTTAAACTATCTGTAGCGGCTGAAAAGCACTGGGCTCTAAGTAACAGAATAGCCAACCTCAGAAGCTTAAACCCTGAAGAACAAGAAGCTCCAAGCTTGGCTCCATGGGTGGTCAGTGGCTGCCAGGTCAGTAGTTTCCTCCACAGAATTAACACCTGATGGTTAACAAGGTGTGTGCCACATTCTAGGCAGCACAGACCCTAACGGCTCCAGAAACAGTGAAGGATGAGTAGACAGATGGAACTTTCTTCTCCTGAAGCTTTTGCTCTTATGGGGTGGGGGGATCTTTCCCCCAGCCTAATTGCTCTTATATTTCATTGGCCAGAACTAGATTACATTTATTTCTTAACAGTTAAGAATGCCAGGAAGTCCAAGATCAAGGCGCCAGCTGAAACCAAAAATCCTAAACGAAATACTAGCCACCCAAATTCAACAGCCTAGTAAAAGGATCACACACTCTGATGAAGTGGGATTTATCCCTGGGATGCTATGATGGCTGAACATACACAAATCAATAAGTGCTATATACCACAGTAACAGAATTAAGAATAAAAATCACATGATCATCTCCATAGATGCAGAAAAAAAGCATTTCTTGTATAAAAGCACTAATCCCATTACAAGGGCTACACCCTCAGGCCCTAATTACTTACCAAGGACCCTACTCCAAATACCATCACATCGGGGATTAGGGGTTCAACATATATTTAGTGGGGGCAGAGGGCATACAGACATTCACTGTCCATCAAAGAGTTTTACCATTTCATTTTCTATCCTATTGCTTCGCTTATTTTGTTTCTTTTGCTCTTCTGTTACAAGAGTCGTCTCTGTGTTGAACACAGAGTTCAACAGCCAGGTTGTTCCCAGGCAAGTGACTGGAGACATTTCCTTGGGAAAACTCTCTTGGAAGACAAAATGCACACTGTCTGTTTCTGGAGCAGCCCAACAGAGTGCAGCACTGCACTGCTCACACCCTCCCAGGGACGGAATGGTACTGGTTGTCAAATTAATTTCTTCTTTCATTCACAGTTCATTCTGGGCTTCTGCCTGGTCAAGAATTTAGAGCCAGAACCTTAGACAAAGGGATTTAAGCTGCATGCTAAAAAAATGTCAAAACTATTGTGCGTAAGAGAGCTGTGCATTTTTTTTTTTAAATTTTAGAAAAAGATGCCACCAGGATTACAAGATAGATTCCCCCCATGAGTGAAATCTGTTTGGTAACTCATCAGAAAATCTTCAAACTATGAGTGAATTCTCATATTCTCTTCCATAAGCCATTAGACCGTGTCTTTCTACTTTTTGGACTGTACAGTAACACAAATTTGGGTAACCTATTTTTAACTTTAATTTTTACCTCCCCATGAAAACCTTAATGATGAATAAGGGCCACTTTTTGGGAAAGTTGCTTATTCCACAGAACACAACTGTTATGCCTCATGTTAAAGCACGAAGCGCTGAATCAGAAGGTCACCTTCTCTTACAGTCTTTCTCGATTTAAAAAGAAACACCCAAAGATGACAAGGAGTGGCTTCATTTTCAAGGTCATCTAATGAGAGAAAAACAGTTGCTCTAGGTTAAAGCAGAGCTTTTTAACTAAAGCAAGATCCCACCATTGGTACCCAGAATAGCCAGGGGTTTACAGAGCAATTGCTAGAATTACCTAGAAATACAGAATCATCTCCCAAAGGGGAAGTTTTTGTTTCTAGGGGATAAGACACAGTCTCTGAGGGAGTGACTAATGAGAGGCAAGACGCAAAAGGTCTAAGGCATTTGTCACTATCCTAAGTATAGTATTTAAGCGACAAGCAAAAATGTATACATACATTTCCATTTGAGGGGATAAAGCGCCCTTTGACCCCGAGCATACTCTGCAGTCCAACTGGCTCTTATTTTTTAAAAAGTATATGTATAAATATATATATCTCGGTTTGTGAAGACCTGTCCAACAAGTCTGAAGTTACAAAACATAGGAACAAATACCCAACTCTTCTGGTGATTAAATTACAGGTCTCTTAGCTGCTGGAGGCCTTTCAGAGGCAGCTCACAGCCTGGGAAAACATCTAATTCCTGTTAGACCCTTTAGGGTCCACAGCTGTTGCCTTCTTATTTTGACTAAAGGTGATTGCCCATGAATCCCCAGGTCACATAAGGATGCTCACCACTGTATTAAAAAGACCCCGGGCTCGGTCCTGGTTGGGGTGAAGGAGCTTCCTGTGTGCATGTGCGTACTCCTAAACTTGTCAGAGGCTACAGCTAATCAGCGAGAAGCAACACTGAGATGTAACTATTAATGCAAGATTCATTGTTAAATGTTTTTTCATCTTGTGTAGTTTATTTTTTAAAATTTTTATTTAAATTCAATTAATTAACATATAATGTATTATTGATTTCAGAGGTAGAGGTCAGGGATTCATTAGTCTTTTATAACTCCCAGTGCTCATTACATCATGTGCCCTCCTCCTTAATGCCCATCACCCAGTTACTCCAACCGCCCATACTACCCCTCCAACCACTCTGTTTGTTTCCTATGATTAAAAGTCACTTATCATTTGTCTCCCTCTCTGATTTTGTCTTGTTTCATTTTTTCCTCTCTTCCCCAATGATCCTGTTTTCTTAAATTCCACATATGAGTGAGATCGCATGATAATTATCTTTCTCTGATTGACTTACTTCGTTTAGCTTAATACACTCTAATTTCATCCACATCATTGCCAATGGCAAGATTTCATTTTTGATGGCTGAGCAATACTCCATCTTATATATACCACATTTTCTCCATCCATTTATCTGTCAATGGACATCTGGGCTCTCTCCACAGTTTGGCTACTGTGGACATTGCTGCTATAAATATTGGGATGCATGTGTGCCTTTGGATCACTACATTTGTAATTTTGGGGTAAATACCTTTTTTCAGCTTCTTGAGGACCCACCACACTGTTTTCCAGAGTGGCTGCACCAGTTTGCATTCCCACCAACAATGTAGGAAGTTTCCCCTTCTCTCTGCATCCTCACTAAGTCTGTCATTTCCTGACTTGTTAATTTTAGCCATTCTGACTGGTGGGAAGTGGTATCTCATTGAGGTTTTGATTTGTATTTCCCTGATGCCGAGTGATATGGAGAATTTTTTTTTATGTGTCTGTTGGCCATTTGTATATCTTCTTTGGAGAAATGTCTGTTCCTGTTTTTTGCTCATTTCTTGGCTGGATGGTTTTTTCTTTGGGTGTTGAGTTTGATAAGGTCTTTATAGATTTTGGATACTAGCCCTTTATCTGATAGGTCATTTCTCCCATTATCTTCTCCCATTCTGTCGGTTATCTTTTGGTTTTGTCAATTGTTTCCTTTGCTGTCCAAAAGCTTTTTATCTTGATGAAGTCTTGTAATTGTTAACTGTTTACATAAGCTTTTTTGAAGTTTATCATACAGACAGAAAATTACAAAAATATTAAGAGTGCAGCTCAATGAAGAATTCCTAGTAAGGAGACAGATCATAGGGGAATTTACTGAAGGAGAAGTCACCCTACAATTAAATATTTTAAGGGGAAGGAGTGGCCAGTGAAGAGATGACTGTGAAACCAAAGTAAGAAAGCTTGACACATGTCCCCCAGAGTTTAAGGAATACAAAAACTGGTACCTATTCTCAACAGAAAGGTATAAGGTGAGGGACTGGCTAGAGCTGCCAGTACAAGAAGAGAGCAAGAAAGTGGAAGCCTGCAGCACTCATACCAGCTGTGGACAGGGGCACCCATTTCCCAGACTGACATCACAGACCGTCATCACAAGATCATCATCCTCACAGGCTCCCAAAAGGATGCCCATTAGGATAAGGAAAACCCAGGTAAGGTCTCTGGAATAGGGCGTGGGGATTCGTAAGAATGTAGAAAGTTCCATACCTGAGTCAGAAAATAGTGTAACTAGAAGGCCCATGGGGGGATGAGAGGGGAGAGGTGTGCCCAGAAACTCCTCAGCAGAGAAAGGCCAGCACTTTGCTTATCCATAAGAAGGGGTATTTGCTATCAAGGATAGGAATACACATAGCTCCAGCTAAGTTAAAAGACAGGCTATTCTTTTTCTGTCATCCTCTTGCACATCCAAATCCTGGGGGAGGCTGAAGGATGGAGCAGGGAAGCAGAAGGACAGACCTCCCCACTGCCAGTCTGTGGGACTATAGGTCAGCCCTGAGCTGAGTACAAAGGGTGGAGGTGGGGATTTGATTAGTTAAGATAGGAATTTTTAATAATACCTGGAAACAGGACTGCTTAGATAATGAAAAGAGACCAGAGATGGATATCATTTGCCCAAGATGGTCCGCAGAGCCGGAAAAGAAAATCCAACATGGTATGTTTGAGGACACCTCATCCCATAAAATGGTTACGTAAGTTTGACCATCCATAGCCAAGAGATGAGAAGAAGTTTACTGGCTCTCCTAAGGTATGCAGCCTTGAGGCTTTGAAATCTGAGGCAGGGTTTCGGGTGAGATAAAGAAGTCTTTTAATTAAAGTCAGCAAGGGTAAGAGCAAGGTGACATAAGATTCTCCCAGGAACTTCAAAGCAGAAAAGATTAAAATGACAGCTTGGACACCTTAACCATCCTAAGAGTAGACAGAAGTATTTATTGAGTATAGTCTAAGTTTTCTCCAGAAGCTAGAAAAAATAGTCTTCTTCACTGGTTATCACTTACCTACTGGGCCCTGTCACACCACACCAGGAGTCAAATATTTCATTGCAGGGACCTCATTTTTGGAGGGAAGTGGCCCAAAAGTAATACAAGAATTTTAAACAGCAAGGAAGGAGATTCAAAGCCCTGAAAAACAAGCAAGTCGAGGTAACCTGGGATGTTGAGTCTAAAGAGACTGAAGGAGTCCATTTCAAGAGCTGTGACCTGCGTCATGGTGGCATGATGATCACTATGTGTGCCTCTAGATGGCACACCGGCCACTTTATGAGCAGTTCGAGGGTGGCTGGCATTGTCTTCAGAACCTTTGTGTCAAAGTGACTCTTAGCTGTCTTTTAGGGGAGAGGTTTAAGACCTAACAAGCAAGGCCATTCTAGATTGGGGAGCCCCCTCTCCCTTGAAATAGCCAGTGTCAAGGAGAGAATTATTCTTCACACATGGAAGTGGAACTCCAGACTGAGAAGCAGGCAAGCAATGGATTTAGATATTAGAGGCTTTGTTTTCCTAGGTCTGTCTCTCAAGGAAGAAAAATGTTCAGAGTTGGCTCTCACTGGGGCAACGAGAGGGATTCTGACTTCTAATGCACAGTAAGGTTGGTCAGAAAGGAAGAAAAATATCAATAGAATCCCATATAATAGAATTCAAATAGCATTCCATGTAATAATTTCCAGTTATTTTCAAGGCCCTCAAATTTTCCCATATTCCCTGTTGATGTCACCAATTTGGAACTGCAAAGTGTTTCTGTTCCGATGGCTCTCTGGGTGAACAGTGAACAGTAGTGAAGAGTTGGGGGTGAACAGTGGTTAGTAGTAGAGCAGAGGTCCTGAAGTATCAGACAGAATCGTTTGCTTTTCTCATTAGCCACTCAACCAAGTTTGGGTATCATCACTGAAACCTGGGGGACATAATTTTGAAATGTGTAAAAACAAGACCAAAACTCTTTGGCAAGTAACATCTTAAATCTCACATTCATCTAAGAAGTCTTGCCTCCTACTTAGCGTAGGATATATTTTTTCATAGCGTCTGTGATATATTTCAAGAACAGGCATGAAAAATAAACTGCTTTCATGCCCTTTCAAAGAATCATTTTGAAACCTGACTTTCAGACTTATGGTAGGAATTTAAAATGGACTATCCACCCTAATCTAATACTAGTCTTTTGGTACAAGGATGACAATGGACACACTACAAAGATTATCATACAATCTTTGAGTAGTTTTATTTTTATTTGTGGTGGTGATGAGTTTAAAACGGTCCATTCAATGCTTTCTTACTGAACACACATTTTGGAAGGCAACAGTTAGCTTAGATGTATAAGCAATTCATGGAGGGGAGCAAATACACATGGATAAGGAAACAATAACTACAGATAATATTTACTGAATGCTTGGTATGTGCCAAGCCCTGCTCTAGTATTTTATTCACATGCATAATCTCATTTAATCATCACGGTCACTTAATAGGATAAGAAATACTAGAAGTTTCCTCTTATCCATGGGAAATATATTCTGAGACTGCCACTGGATGCCTAAAACCAGAGATAGTACAGAACCCTAGATACACGATACTTTTCCTATACCTATGATGAAGTGGAATTTATAAATCCGGCACAGTAACAGTTCAGTAACAATAACAAAATAAAAAGTAGAGTAATTATACCAACATACTTAATAAAAGTTATATGAATATGGTCTCCCCGTACCCAATATCTTACTGCACTGTACCCACCCTTTTTATGATAATATGAGATGAGTAAATGCCTACCTGATAAGACAAAGTGAGGTGACATAGCGAAGCCAAGACTGACCTTCAGACAATTCATCAGAAAGACAATCATCAGTTTCTGGACCATAATTGACTGTGAGTCACCGAAACCAATAAGGGCAGACTACTGGATCATTATCTCTCCTTGTTATCAATAAGGAACCCAAGGCACAGAGAGGTTAAGTGACTATTCCAAAGCCAAACAGCTTGGAAGTATTGCCCCCTGGATACAAGCCTGTTCTTTTGTATTCATTCACACAATAACATAATAATTCGATGCTCCCAGTAACAGGACACAACCAGTTTGCTCTGATATATCCAGTTTTAAAATTTCTCCACATATCTACACCTCCTCCCGACCAGCCTTTAGCCTTTTGAAAACAGCTTAACACTAGGTGGTACTGATTTAATGAAAATCTTGAGAATGAATTCAAAGTTTTTAGTTTATATTTCTGAGTGTGCACTGTTGTTTGACATTTTAAAACAGCCAAAACATTGTCTGAAAAAATGATTGAGTTATATGATTTTTCTCTTTAAGACAAATGTAAAGTCCAGATATGTTCATTATGGGCTATAATTAATTTCACTGTTCAGTTTCCTCTAAAGATGATAGATTTTTTTCCTGCCTTATAACACCCACTCCTCACTGCTGGTTTCAATCTTGGCAACATTTACATAAAATACTAAACCAGTCTCCTCACTCTGCCCCTCGGAGACTTCCTTCCTCTCACCTGACCCCTCCTTCTCCCTGGGATCCAGCATGTGCACAACCCAGGGGTTGTGCCGTTTTAAATCATCAGGGACAAGTTACAGTTAAGACTCAGATTTCTGAAACAACAAACTGTCATTTAAAAAAAAAACAAAAAACAGGCTGTTAGGGTTAGATTGCTATACTTAGGATAGAGAGGTTTATGACTGAAAGAAATGGAAGTTCAGCAGATCTCAATGTTTGCAGAGCCTAGGGCTAGAGTGAAAATGTTGGTGAGGATGTAGAGAAAAGGGAACTCTTAATGCACAGCTGGTGGGAATTTACATTGATGCAGTCACTCTGGAAAACAGTATAGAGGTTCCTCAAAAATTAAACAGAACAGAACTACCATATGATCCAGCATTTCCACTTCTGGGTATTTAGCTGAAGAAAATGAAAACACTGACTCAAAAAGACATATGCACCATTATTTATTTCACTGCAGCATTTTATTTATTATTTTATTTATTATTTCACTGCAGCATTATTTACAATAGCCAAGACAGGGGAGCACCCAAAGTGCCCATCAATGGATGAATAGATAAAGAAAATGTGATCTTCAGCCATAGGACAAACAAAGAAAACTTGCCATTCATGACAACATGGCTAGAACTAGCGGGTATCATGTGCTAATTGAAATAAGTCACAGAAAGACAAATATCATATGATCTCTCTAACGTGGAATCTCAAACAAAACTGAATTCACAGATACAGAGAACAGAGTGGTGGTTACTAGAGGCATGGGGTGGGAGGTGAGGGAGCAATGGGTAAGATGAAAAAAAGGCAGAAACTTACAAGTACAGCATGTCATGTAATGTACAGCATCATGAGTACATTACCAATGCTGTATTGTGTATTTGAAAGTTGTCAAGAGGGTTGATCTTAAAAGTTCTCATCAAAAGAAAAAAATTTTTGTAGCTTATTTGGTGATGGATATTAACTAGACTTTTTGTGGTAATCAATTCACAATTATAGACAAATGTAGACACATCATGTTGTACACCTGACACTCATATAATGCTACATATCAATTATACCTCAATAAAAAAAGAAAAAACTTACTTTTAATTCTTATTTCAAAATGTTATATTAAAATGAGAAGGCAAAATAGTAATTATAGTGAATGACTCTTAAAAACTATTTATTGGAGTACCTGGGTGGCTCAGTGGGTGCAATGTCCAACTCTTGATCTCAGGTCTTGATCTTAGGGTCATGAGTTCAAGGCCCACATTGGATGTGGAAGCTACTTTTTAAAAATAAAATTAAAATTAAATCAAAATAAAAGCTATTTTTTGTGGTAAAAACTCATAACATAAAATTTGCCACCTTAACCTTTTTTTTTTTAAGATTTTATTTATTTATTTGACAGACAGAGATCACAAGTAGGCAGAGAGTCAGGCAGAGATTGAGACTGGAGGAAGCAGGCTCCCTGCTGAGCAGAGAGCCCGATGCGGGGCTCGATCCCAGGACCCCAGGATCACGACCTGAGCTGAAGGCAGAGGCTTTAACCCACTGAGCCACCCAGGCATCCCCCATCTTAACCATTTTTAAGCATACTGGACAACACTCATAACTATAGCCACCTTGTGCAACAGATCTCTAGAACTTTCTCATCATGCAAAACTGAAACTATATATATTGTTCTATACCCTCTGAATAACTTCCCTTTTGCCCTCCTCCCTGCCCCTAGCAAATACCATTCTACTTTCTGTTTCTAAGAGTTTGACTATTTTAGATCTTCACTTAAGTGAAATCATGCAGTATTTGTCTTCATATGACTGGTTTATTCCACTTAGCATAATGTTCTCAAATTTTATCCATGTTGTAGCATGATTAGTAATATTTTAAGTTATCTTTTAGAAATATTAAATTTCACTAAGTTTTTATAAAAATAAGATTATTTACAATTTTTGCCAGCCATGGAGGTAAGCCACTCAGATCTCACTTCAAAGGAAAAATGGCCAGGAAGTACGCAGTTATCCATGGCCCCTAGCCACCCCTTCAGGATCCGCCTCAGTGCGCAGTTTGAGGCTCTGCCATCTCAAGGGAGCTTTCAGTTAGAGGCTACGAGACAAGGAAACGAGGGGTTAGTCGTTTCTGTTTAATCTAGGACTCCCCTACTGGCAATCTTTGTACCAGAGATCCCCGCTGGTCAAGACTTTCTCAGAACTATATTGCAGTCAGAGGCTCCTCCTACCCAAACTTACTTCCTTTCCTCTCCGTAGGTATCAGACCTACATTGTGGTCTGAAGGCTTTCCTGACCCATTCTTGCTCCCTTTTCCCTTGATCTTTAATAGACATTTCCCCCAAAAAAATCCCTTGTACTTCTGGCACCTGTTTCCTAAAAAACACAAATTGGCACAATTTTCTAGCATTTAGTATCCATTTAGTTGACAGCACAGAGAATTGGTATTGCATTTTATTCAGGTTACATCTAGGCCCACATACATACAATATTTAACATCATATGAATTAATCTTGCAAACCGTCATTGTCCACCATTTGCAGTTTGTGTGAACACCATGCTCTGGAAACACAGATTGGAACATGAGGAGAAGCAAGAACATGGACACTTGGGCACTACAGAAAAATGATATTTTGTTGTGCAAGCATCTACTACATTCAAGTTACCTGAGAGGAAGTATTCAAAAGTTAACTAATTTGTCTTCTCTTTACTAAACATTTCTGTTACTCAAATTCTCATACTGAAGCAATATCCATCTCCAATATCTGTAGTGGTAAAGCACACTGACCTTCAGGTCATTCAGATGCCAATGACTGTTGTTTAAAAGTACTTGGGGGCAAAAGGTGTGGTTAAATATTTCACTGGGTCCTGAATAGTATTAACCCTGAAGATAGATGCATAATGTCACAGGTTGTACTAGATGAGAGCCAAGCTCCGGATCCCTGACAAAGAAACTTATGTGTTTTCTGTGCCTGTGAAATACTGGTGTCTAAAACACAGAGTTCAGGAAAGGAAACCGTGTCATCTGGATCTAAAGATGGTGCTGACATTTTCTTTTTTTTAAGATTTTATTTATTTATTTAACAGGTAGAGATCACAAGTAGGCAGAGAGGCAGGCAGGGGAGGGGGGAAGCAGGTTCCCCGCTGAGCAGAGACCCCCCCCCAACCCCCCCAATGCGGGGCTCAATCCCAGGACCATGACCTGAGCTGAAGGCAGAGGCTTAACCCACTGAGCTGCCCAGGCGCCCCTTTTTTTTTTTTTTTTTTAAGATTTTACTTATTTAATTGACAGAGATCACAAGTAGGCAGAGAGGCAGGTGGGGTGGGGAAGCAGGCTCCCTGCTGAGCAGAGAGCCTGATGTGGGACTCTATGTCAGGACCCTGAGATCATGACCTGAGCCAAAGGCAGAGGTCATGATCACAATGAGCCACCCAGGTGCCCCTAAAGATGGAGCTGACATTTGAAAATGGGCATCCAGACTTCAAGGGAAGAGGGTATTGTAGGAGGATCCCAAGTTTACCTTGTTCCAGAGATACACCTGGAGAACAACATCAGTGGAAGAGATGAAATTGAGAGCCAAACTGAACCAAAGGCATGGCCACAGGACAAAGGGATACTGCAGATACAGAGAGGAGAGGATCATACCCTACCCCAGGCACCCCAGGCACTGGGAACCTACACTGGGCTGATGATCCCCATAACATTTGACTTTGTAAACCAAAGGGGCTTAACTTCTTCAGTTCTAATGATTAAAAGGACTTAAACTTCTGGAACTTTAATAATCAGTGGGCTTGCCTCTAGGAAATCTGGAGGGTGATGGAACACTGAAGTAATTGCCCTCAAAGAGACAGCACAACAAACAGTCCTGCTGAGATACAGCACGGAAGCAACAAATTGAAAGACACATGGAGTGTATGGGGTGGGGTGGGGTGGGAAGAGTGGAGGGGATTTGTTTGCTAATCTCAGGGCCTGTGCTGGAGGAGTAGGGATCTTTGGGAGACTTCTATTAGAACAAAGGGGCCAGCAGGTGCAGATTTCCATCTCTCACTCCCCTCCCCAGCCTATAAACACAAATCAGCACAGCACAAACACTCCCCACCTAGCTTGCTAACAGCAGCTCCAACCCTGCACACTTCTATAGATCTTCCTTTTCCAACCTGGCACCCTCCCATAGCAAACACGCACAAACCTAGCTAACATCACACACCTGTCCCGAGGGCTCTCCTGGGGCCACCGACTACAATAAACATGGCAGTGTGCAAGCAGCGCCAACAGGGGTCAGCATCACTCCAAATTGACTCCTGCCCCTTTGAGATATGGTAAAGGAGATTCTTTTGAGTGGAAAGACCACAAGGAAAAGTAGCAACCACAAAAGCAGTAAAAATAAGTCAAGGGACTCACAAAAATCAGTCAAGGAACTCACAAAACAGAAAGATCAAAAGTATGACTCCCTATACTTAAACTGGGGGGGGGGGCAGGGGGAGGCAATAAAGAATGGACTCAAACTTAAGCAACCATCAACTTAGTATAGACTGCTATATGCAAAGATGTTATATATAAACCTAATGGTAACCACAAATCAAAAATCAGTAATGACTATACAAAAAAGAGAGAGAAAATAATCCAAGTATATCACTAAAGAAAGCCAATTTATGGTGAGAAGAGACAGAGAAGAACTACAAAAACAACCATAAAACAAGTAACAGGGACACCTCGGTGGCTCAGTGGTACAGTGTCTGCATTCTGCTCAGGTGATGATCCCAGGGTCTTGGGACTGAGTTGCACATCGGGCTCCTTGCTCAACGGAAAGCTTGTCTCTCCCTCTGCCTGCAGCTCCCCCTGCTTGTGCTCCTTCTCTCTCTAACAAATAAATAAATAAAATCTTAAAAAAAAAAAGTAACAAAATGGCAATATATACATACCTATAAATAATTAATTTCAATGTAAATGAACCAAATCCTCCAATTAAAAGTTTTAGGGTGACAGAATATTTTAGACCTAAAAGACCCACCCTAAAGACCCACCCACATGCTGCCTATAAGAGACTCATTTCAGACCTAAAATCAAATGCAGATTGAAGGTGAAGAGATAGAAAGCATTTATCATGAAAATGGGAGTGAAAAGAAAGCCAGGATAGCAATAACTACATCAAACAAAATGGACTTTAAAACAAAGACTGAAGCAAGAGGCAAAGGAGGATACTATATAATAATAAGAACAATCTAAGGAGATATAACAATTGCAAATATTTATACATTCAACATGGGAGTACCCAAATACATAAATCAGTTAATCACAAACACAAAGGAAGTAATTGATAGTAATACAATAATAGTAGGGGACTTTAACACCCACCTACATCAAGGGACAGATCATCCAAACAAAAATTCAACAGCAAAGAGTGGCTTTGAATGACACATTTGACTAATATATATATTGAGAACATTCCATCCTAAAACGGCAAAATACACATTCTTTTCAAGGATACATGGAACATTCTCCAGAATATAGATTCTCCAGATTCTCCAGAATAGATTTTGCAGCATCATTTACAATAGTCATGATATGAAGCAGCCCACATGTCCACTGATAGATGAATGAATAAAGAAGAGGTGGTGTGTGTGTGTGTGTATAATAGAATATTATTCAGCCATAAAAAGCAATGAAATATTGCCATTTGCAATTACATGGATGAAGCTAGAGAGTACAGTGCCAAATGAAATAAGTCAGTCAGAGAAAGACAAATACCATAGTATTTCACTCATAAGTGGAATTAAAGAAACAAAAAATAAACAGTGGACAAGGCAAGAAAAACTTTCAAGACAAATTACCAGAAGAGATGGAGCTGCTGAGAGAGAAGGAGAGAGCTCTGGAAATCTTCAGAGGTATACCCTCGAGTATCTGGCTGAGTATTATTCTTTGAGTGTTTGAAAGGAAACTACCCAAGGCCAGGAAAAGAACCACTGGAAATGAGAAGGCCCAACAATTCCCAGGGGTCACATAGGGTGGGGAATGGTTTATTCTGTATAATCCTGAGGGGAAAGATTTCTTAATACATGAGGCATTGTGAGGAATCCTCAAAAGTGTGCCAGTTTAGCAGAAGGGCTAAATTATTTCCTGACTGAAGGCAGCTCTAGACTTGCCTTAACAAAGAAAGCTTAAAGACAAAAGTTAAAAGGATCTGATAGGTTCCAAGTAACTTAACTGTGTGCTGAGACAAAATCCAACACAATTTGAAGGAATACAGCAAAAACCAAACACTCAAAAATATGAAGTTCTCCATGTCTAACATTTGATCATAAATCACCATGCAAGCAAAAAAAGCAGAAAATATTACCTATAACCAGGAGACATTTTGATTTTTAAAAACGAGAAATGAAAAACATGATGACTTAGCAAAGATATTGAAACAGTTATTATAACTATTCAAGAAGGTAGAAAAAAATGACCATTATGAGGAGAGAAATGGAAGATATTTAAAAGACATAAATGAGACCTTTATAGGTAAAAAATATGTCTAGATGAAAAATATACTAGATGGCATTAATAACAGGTATGATGCTGCAGAAGAAAAGATAGCTAAACTTGAAGAAGGGACAGTAAAACTATCTGAGGTGAGCAGAATTCTAAGATGTACTCCCAAGATTTCATGCCCCTGGTATACAAATCCCACATAATCCACATGACTATGAATATGATACATTTTACCTGGTGATTATGTTATATGACACAGATGATCTTAAGAAAGAGAGATTATCCAGGCAGACTTGACTTAAGCACATAAGCTTTTTGAAAGCAGATTGCTTCTCTGGCTGATCACAGAGGGGAGTTACAGATCAAAGCAAAAAAAGTATTTAAAGCACTGTTACTGGCTTGACAATGGAGGAGACCATATGATAAGAAATGTGAGCAGTCTCTATTTCATAAGATCAGCTATGAACTGAGGGGCAGCAGAAAAATAGGGACCTCAATCCTATAAGTCCAAGAAAATGAATTTTGTCAACAAACAGTGAGCTTGGAAATGGATGCTAAGCCTTACATGAGAACCTCATTCCCTGTCAATACCTTGATTTCAGCCCCGTGAGATCTTGAAGAGAGAACCCAGATACGTTGTGTCAGATTTTTGGCTTATAAAACTGTGAGTTAATAAATGAATGTTATTTTAAGGCTCAAAGTCTGTGGTAGTTTGTTGTATAGCAGTAGAAAATTATCCATGAGTGGGGCACCTGGGTGGCGCAGTCAGTTAAACATCCGACTCTTGGTTTTGGCTCAGGTCATGATCTCAGGGTCATGACTGAACCCTACATTGGGCTCCTCACTCAGCGCAGAGTCTGCTTAAGACTCTCTCTCTCCCTCTGCCCTTCTTCCCCATGTGCTCTCTTTCTCTCTCTCAAAATAAATAAATAAATCTTTAAAAAAATTATCCATGAAGCAAGAGAAAAAATACTAACAAACGACACAGCATCAATGACTGCAAGCAATATCAAGGATTCTAATGTATGTGTAATGGAGCCTTAGAAGAAAGGGGAAGAGCATAGTTAAAGATATAATGGCCAGGACGCCTGGGTGGCTCAGTTGTCGAGCATCTGACTTCAGCTCAGGTCATGATCTCAGGGTCCTGGGATCTAGTCCCGCATCAGACTCCTGCTCAGTAAAAAGCCTGCCTCTCCCTCTGCCCTGCCCTCTGCTTGTGTGCATTCTCTCCCTTAAAAAAAAAAAAAAAAGATATAATGGCCAAAGTATGTAAAACATTTAGCCCAATTATGCCTAATATATAATATGTGAAATTCTCACCATAGAAAATTTACTTTTATTCAATACTACAAAAAAACTGGAGTTGTAGAAAAAAGTTTACTATTTAATTTACTGAAAGAGGTTACTAGACGAAATGTATTGAACCTATAAAAAAACAGTATGTAGATTTTATAGGCTCAATGCCTAAAAGTTGATCATAAAACTTGACCTGACATCAAGCATTTTCTAGGAAATTTATCAGTAGATTTCTGACTTTACAGAGCCTTATTTCATTAACAAATATCCAAATTAGCTACTAGGTAAAATTGAAATAATTTATTAAAATCAAGATCATCTGGGTGCCCGGGTGGCTCAGTCATTGTGTCTGCCTTTGGCTCAGGTCATGATCCCAGGACCCTGGCTGGGATCGAGATCTGCATCGGGCTCCCTGCTCAGTGGGAAGCCTGCTTCTCCCTCTTCCACTACTCCTGCTTGTGTTCACTCTGTCGCTGTGTCTCTCTCTGTCAAGTAAATAAATAAAATCTTTCATAAATAAATAAATAAAATCAAGACCATCTGCCAATCAGTCATTTAAAAATATAGAACTCCGGGGCACCTGGGTGGCTCAGTTGGTTAAGCAACTGCCTTCGGCTCAGGTCATGGTCCCAGAGTCCTGGGATCAAGTCCCACATTGGGCTCCCAGCTCCATGGGGAGTCTGCTTCACCCTCTGACCTCCCCTCTCATGTTTTCTCTCACTTTGTCTCTCTCTCTCTCTCTCTCTCTCAAAATAAATACATAAAAATCTTAAAAAAAATATAGAACTCCAATGCCATTGTAGGAAGCCTCTCTGATAATACCTAATGATCTCCACTATCTGATATTCATGCCCTTGAGTACTCCCTCCCAGTGCTCTGGAATGGAATTATTGGCTCACTTCTAATGAATAGAATATGGCAGGAGTGAGAACAAGCTGCTTTTGAGAGTAAATTATAAGAAGACTGTCTTCTCTTTTGGGCTCTCTCTCTCTCTCTCGTCACTAGCCTAGAAGGAAAGCCAGTTGCCATGTTTTGAGGAAACTCTGTGGAAAAGCCTAATTGGCTAGTGATTGAACAACCACATGTGCGGCCTTCGGAGTGGATGCCAGCATTACCATCAGTCGACATTTTGGATGAGACTACAACCCCAGCTGATAGCTTGGTCACACCTCCTAAGAGACCTGAGGCACCCAATTAAGCTGCACTCAGATTCTTGACACACAGGAATTCTTTCAAGCCTCTATGAGTTGGGAAAATTTGTCAAACAGCAGTCGATAACCAATACAGTTTAATTATTCAGCAGTTTAATCTTTTTCTTGAAGAGGAAAATAATCCTACTTGTTACTCTGTGTACCACAGTATTTTCATGGATCGGTAAACAAGTCAATGTGTAGCAGGCTATTACATGAGGATTCAAAATCTGTAATAATTTGGCACCATAATATATTCAAATATTGTTACCAGTAGGAAGTATGATATAGAGAATAGAGTTTACCAGGAACCAAAGTAACACTTGGTTCATTTTATAATCTTAGAGAATCATTAGGTTCTTTTAAAAATGTTCCAGAGAGATATCTTTAATTGCTGGTGCTATGTTCAAGTTAAATAACTTTCTACCCACACAAATGGGTAAAATTATATGACTCACTAATTCTCCCACTGAACAGAACTCCACAAAACCTTTTGGCCATCTGGCTAAGATAGTACCTTTGGGACTAATAACCTAAGGCTCTCTGGGACCTAATAATCATATCAGACTAATAAATATAGCTCTTACTAGCTAAATAATATCCATGCTAGAGATGTAAGATAAAGAAAATGATGATTAAAATAGCATTGGTTTAAACTTTAAAGCTTATGTTATTGTCATTTACAGTTTCATTTGTTTCTCACCAAAAATCTTGTGTACTAGATATTTTTATCGTAAGTACTTTTCACAATGCTTATTCTTTGTTATGTATCTAGGACAGAGTTTGATAACTCTAGAGTTCAAAGACAGTTTGACACAAACAGAGTAACTGTTGGCTCCTGAAGCCACAAAATGCCTGCATTAAAAAAGTTAATAATCTGGGACGCCTGAGTGGCTCAGTTGGTTGGACGACTGCCTTCAGCTCAGGTCATGATCTGGGAGTCTCAGGATCGAGTCCCGCATTGGGCTCCCAGCTACACGGGGAGTCTGCTTCTCTCTCTGACCTTCTCCTCACTCATGCTCTCTCTCACTGTCTCTCTCTCAAATAAATAAATAAAATCTTTAAAAAATAAAAAGTTAATAAATCTAACATAATGAGAAAAATCCTATTATCCTACCCACCCTTGGCTGGACTTTGTCTTTTCTTCTATTCCACATTGTTTAAGACTTTATTTTATTTTTATTTTTTTGGAGGGAAGGTTTACTCTAGCTTAATGAGCCAAATTCTTTGAGCCAACAACTACCTTCCTTACAAGCCCATAAACAAAATTGACCATATTTGTTATGGGAAAAGGCAGTCCAAAGACATGGTAATGACTGCCTACTGTGGAATTTTCATCTCCTGCAGAAATTTATGGTCCCATTCACCACCGCATCATATGCCTCCTAGAAAAAGAAGCAATGGGTATTTCATTCCTGTCTAGAAATTGATGTGTAGCTAGGGGTAACATGTGCACATTCACATCTGCCTCAAGCAGGGTGTAAAATGTGCCCATGAATCAAAGATTCTCTAGTATTTTTAAATCACAGAAAGTCAGAACTAGCTGCAAGAGGCAGGCTTTGGGAGTTGGGCTGCACTTCCCTGAAATACGTGTCTTGATCTTTTGTTGATCCATTTCCTGGACTGGGAGTCCTCTAGAGGTTCTTTTGACTCTAATGTTATATTTGTGGACCAGCCAAGTTCATTTAAGGAACCTGCCTAAGCTGTGTTAACTATGTGCTGAATCCTTGATGTGATGGTATTTTTCATGGGTGCTTTGGATTATGACACACAGTGTACACAGTAGGATATTACAATATATCTATGGCTGGCAAAGAGTCATCAAAACTAGTTGAAAAAGAGGAAATCGTTGCATGAAAAGAAAACATTTAAATAACATGTCTAGCAAAGACCACTAGCAAAGACCAAAAGTCGCAATTTCTATTTTCCCCTATTTCCTTTATATTAGAACTTCTGATTTTAAACAGCCATCTGAAACAAAGATATTTCTTGGTAGTTTACTAGTAGATATGGTCATTTGTCTAAGCTCTAGCCAATGAGATATAAGCAGTAGTGTTATGTGTAGTATCTTGGAAGAGTCCTACTGGCTTAAATGCAGAGAAGATGGCTGAAGCACAAGAACCATGAACCTGAACCATGAGATGGCACTTGCATACCAAGAATAGCAGGCCAACAATATAGAGGGGACCTTGATCATAGACACATGAATGCTGTCTCTAGATAGTCAGCCCTGAACTATCTCCAAACTTCATTTGACAGAGAAATAAATGGCCATCTTGTTTATATCACTACCATTTTAGATTTCCTGTCACCCACAACAGAATTAATATTGGTGACAAAGCAAGAATATTTGTAACCCATTTTAATAAAGTTATATAGGTGTGTATGCCTACATGCATGTGGACATGTGGTGTGTTAGATCCAGCCACCCAGCATCCACTCTCCCATTTTTAAATCATTCTTATTTCCTTTTATTGAACTGCCTCTCTATCACTGTGTGAGGTCAAGGTGGGTGGTCATGAACACATTCTCTCTTTAATGGATCCAAGGGGGGGGATCTCTAGAGTCTCCTTTCATCCGGTCCTTCTTTTCACCTCCCTGTTTTAGGGAGAGGGAAGGCAGAGTGTTCTGAAGCTCAGTCCTATCCGGTCCTTCTTTTCACCTCCCTGTTTTAGGGAGAGGGAAGGCAGAGTGTTCTAAAGCTCGGTCCTAAGTCCTCTCCATTTCTTGACTGTGCTCTCCCACAAATGAATTTATCATCCACACCAGCATCTGCTACATCTATAAACAGAGGGTCCACAAAATACATCTCTAGCCCGAACCCGTCCATTGAATTCTATACGCATGTATCAGTCAGGACTCTGGCAGAAATGAGTGATATGCTCAGACTGGCACAACTTAAGTGTGTAGACAGGATACAGGGAAATTAAAAGAGGTAGAACAGTGTTCTGTAATTAGCAAGAATGCAGCCAGAACCTGGAAAGACAAGGCTTGCAGGGGAAGGTGTCTGATGAGAGCTGTGACCTTTGGTTCAGGGACACAGCCTTTCCACAGCAATGAGGCAGGGATGAAGCCAAGAAAACAAAGACAAAAGTCACTCCTTTTCCTCTTTTGATCTCCTGCTAGTGTATCCCACTGAACTAACCTGATCTGAAGCCAGAGGCAAAGGGAGTTTTGTTGATGCAGGTCACCCTCCCAGGGCTACAAGCAGGGTGGAGGGAGATCTGGAGGCAAAGACAGAAAATGTGTGGCACAACCCATATATCTTGTTACCTACTTAACATCTTTTGATGTCTCAAGGCACCTGAAATTCAGCATGCCTCAGAAGAAACCACTCATGCAACCCCTCCCAAGATTTAGCCAACCTGGTCATCTTTCACTGTTCCCAATCTTAGGAAATGACACCATTAGCAATGTATTTATGCAACCAAAAACCTGGAAATTATGCCTGGTCCCTCTTGCCCTGTCCATTCATACTCAAGTCTATCACCAAGTCCAGCTAATTTTATGTAGCCTAAATTCCACAAAACAAAACAAAATAAAAACCATTCTCTCCTAGTACTTTGATTCTTTTTTTTTTTTTTTAAGATTTTAATTTTACTTATTCATTTGGCAGAGAGAGCAAGAGAGCACAAGCATGGGGAACAGCAGAGGGAGAGGGAGAAGCAGGCTCCCTGCCCAGCAGGGAGCCCAATGCAGGGCTTGATCCCAGAACCCTGAGATTGTGACCTGAGCTAAAGGCAGGAGCTTAACCATCTGAGCCACCCAGTTGCCCCTAGTACTTTGATTCTTCAGAACAAAGGTGCAAGCCAGGAATGCAGGCCAGGCCAAGACCACTAGATCCCTATTATTAACCCTGTTCTTCAGGCTCTCTTCAATCTCATGAGACTCCTGGATTCTTCCCACAAAGCTTCTTTTTGGTCAATTTAGTGAGAATTAGTTTCTGCTGCCTCAACAACAGTCTTAATGAATAAAGTAAAATGTTTAATTAAGAAGCTGAGAAAGTACTTTCTCCTCAAACATGTCCTCACTCTTTACAACTTACAAAATGTCTGAAACTGTTCTTTATCTTCACCTATCTTCTGCAAAGACAGGCAATAAAAGATAATTCTGTATTAAAAAATGTAAAGCACAGCTATGTATAATTCAATCATAGCATGGCCCATATGTTAGCAATGGGCATCTCTCAGAGTTTTCTCTTTGGGTCTTTTGTCTCCATGTTTTCTACCATAAGCACTTATTACCTTTGTAATTGAGTTTTACGAAGTAAGTAAACATTATCTTAAAAAAATAAATAAATTATCGTGTACTGATGCTGGAATAATAGTAAAAATGCTTTAATACTGCATAACAGGCACATAGCAAGAAAGCAGCTACTACAGAATTGTATTAAAAAACAAAACTAAGATTTGGGTGTTTTAGTGATATACACACAGTGGCTGAGGTCATTCATTCAACGTGTATCCATATATTGAGTGTCTGCTTATAATTCCTTACTTATACTTCAAATAGGTTAATTGTTGGACTCATAGACTATACTTTCATTATATGTTTATGTACAGAACATAGTCTACACAGGTCCTACAGATATAAATGAAGGAAGATTTTCATTCTTAAAACACTTCTAGTCTTGTGCAAATTGACACAAAGTATGGCATGGGAACCCTTTGCATCAGAGTCACCTGTGGCAGTGGTTCAAGGAAAATGCCTAGGTTCTTCCCCAGGAAACCAGAGAAAATGACATAGTGAAGATAAGATTTAAGCCTGATTTTTAAAAAATTATTTTTATTAACATATAATGTATTTTTTGCCCCAGGGGTATAGGTTTAAGCCTGGTTTTAAATGATATAAGGAAATAAGGAATTAACTGGCCAAAGAAACAAAGATCTGGCATTCTAATTAGTATAAGACAAAAAATATTTAAGAACATAATTCTAGAGCTTCCCAATTTAGTAACTTGTAAATAATGTGTCATAATAACAGTATTACAGACTTACACTTCTGCTACCAAGACAGCACACACGCTTCAGTTAAGAGCTGAATGCTGGGAGTACTCATGCCCTGAAAAAGTAATTAATATATTTATTGATTATCCTCCTGTGCATACTTCAAACAGCTTAATTGTTTGACTAACAGACTGTACCTTCATTATAAGTCACAGTGACCAATAATAAACTGGATTTTTTTTTAAGATTTTATTTATTTGTCAGAGAGAGAGAGGGAGAGAGAGCACTTGCAAGTGCACAAGCAGAGCAGCAGGCAGAGCAGCAGGCAGAGGCAGAGAAAGAAGCAGGCTCCCTGCCAAGCAAGGAGCCTGATGCGGGACTTGATCCTAGGACCCTGGGATCATGACCTGAGCCAAAGGCAGCAGCTTGACTGACTGAGCCACTCAGGCATCCCAATAAGCTGGGTTTTTATAGCTTTCTTCAAGTTAAAAATGCTCATAAGGAAGATGTGGTCCATATACACTATGGAGCATTATGCCTCCATCAGAAAGGATGAATACCCAACTTTTGTAGCAACATGGACGGGACTGGAAGAGATTATGCTGAGTGAAATAAGTCAAGCAGAGAGAGTCAATTATGATATGGTTTCACTTATTTGTGGAGCATTAACAAATAGCATGGAGGACAAGGGGCGTTAGAGAGGAGTAGGGAATTTGGGTAAATTGGAAGGGGAGGTGAACCATGAGAGACTATGGACTCTGAAAAACCATCTGAGGGGTTTGAAGTGGCGGGGAGATGGGAGGTTGGGGTACCAGGTGGTGGGTATTATAGAGGGCACGGCTTGCACGGAGCACTGGGTGTGGTGAAAAAATAATGAATAATGTTTTTCTGAAAATAAATAAATTGAAAAAAAAATGCTCATATTTCACACCTGAGAAAAGTTCCACTTATTCTATACTAACATTGCCTTTGAGTTCATAAAACATCAAGAAAACCTACATGTAAGTTGTTTTCCAAAAATCTGCAACCAAAGTACTAACAAAATGATTACTTTAAAATCATAGCTCCCATGCTGCTTTTACCTTGCCTTAATTGCAGTTAACTCATTCATCCATTCATCTGTTGATTGATTGATAGATTGAGTCATTCACTCAAACATTCATTTACACAGAACACTGTATACATGTGCAAGAGACTGGAGAGTCAATGATAATTAAATCCTTCCTTCAAAAAAAAGTTTGCTGATAAGTTCACAGATAAAATGAAGATGAGAGGTAGTATATAATAAATGCCACCAACTGAAACATGCAAAGTACTAAGAGGACTCAAAGGTGAGAAAGCTGGCTGCCACTGGGTTTCACAGGACAGCTTTGCCACTGACAGGTCAGATAATGAGGGAGTAAAACTGATAATCTCAGCAGTTGGATATAGGAGTGGAAGAATCAAGCAGATGCTTGGAGTCTGGGTAGCAACAACAGAAGCCAAAAAGAGGAACAGCTTTTGAATGGGGGGAAAATGAGTTGTTTAGGACCAAGTCTAGCATGTTGCTGGGATATCTAATGAGATATGAAAGCAAGGAATTAGGAAAACTAGTCTCTGGCTCTGGAGAGGGTACGGGGCTGAATATCACGGGGTCAAGGATAGAGTCAAGGCTCACGGCCAACCCAAGTTTTGTTGTTAAACCTCTTTGATCTTTGGCTGCCTCCTCTGCAAAGTAAAAATGCTGTGTTAAATCCAAGGTCCCCAAAGCATGGTACACTTCAGGATTTTAGATGGTCCACAGAGAAACCTCATTTTACTATTTTATATTTATTTTCAGGTGTTTTCCAAAAAAAAAAAAATATATTGCACAAGAAAACCCTGATTTCACTGACATTATTTCTTTGGCTAAATGAAGAAAAAAAGGCATCTTGGTTTTTAAGGAATACTAAAATATATTGGCAATAGTCTGATAAGGTACAAATTGTGAAGACAGTTTGCAAATGCTAAGTTTGGGAAGCTAAATTTTGAGTTGTCTAGAAGGTGTTTAGTACTAAATATTCCTAAATTCTATCTAAAATCATAGGTTTGATGCTATTTCCATAGGTGGAAGTGGAGGGCTAGATAAGATTGACAAGAAAGAGTATGTGAAATGAGAAAGGGGCTCAGGGCAGAGCCTGGAGGATCCTGCACTGAAGGGATGAAGAAGGGAGCTGGGAGCAGGATGGGGCAGTCCTGTCTGAAGCCTCAGTTGGAGGTGGGGGTGCTGTAAGTAGAGAAGGAGGCAAAGAGGAAAGGCAAGGAGCTGTGCCTCTGTTCTTAACTCTTGGAAATGGGATAAAGGGAGATTCTACTGTGTAGAGGGAGCAGAATGTGGAGGAGACAGCCAGTTACTTGTACTTCACATGCCAAGCAGAAGTACTCTGATCCTATGATTCAGTAAGCTGAGAGAAAAGGAGGGTGACATTAACTGCACGGAGTAGAACAACAAACTCAATCACACTTTGACTCAAATGTCCCACACTCTGTGTCTGCACCTACTCTTTTATGTGTGGGCAATTCATTCGAACTGACATTTAACTGGTGTCTAACTACTTCCAGAAACTATTCAAAGTAGTGGGGACTTAGAAATGGATGAAATACAGTTGCTGCCCTAAAGAGCCTACAGTGTGGAAAGGAAGGCAGACATGCTTACAAATAAAATAGAACTCAGTGTGAAGGGTCCAATCATAAAAGTATGTTCAAGGAACAGCAGTACGAGAGAAGAGAAAGTGTAAAACTCCACTCTGATGAGAATGGGAGAAGAAAAGACTACCCAAATATAGATGACCCTAAGTCATAAAGGAAATTTTACATTTCCAAGCACTCTAAGATTTATTCATTCAAACAATATTTACTGAATGCCTATTACGTGCCAGGCACTATTCTAGACACAGAAAGTAAGAGTGATTTTAAAAACTGAAGAGAAGGGATGAACAGAAAGTAAGAGTGATTTTAAAAAATCCCTGCTCTTATGGAATTTACAAGCTAGTGAGGGAAGATAAGTAACAAATCAGCAAAAAAATAAATAGTATGTGAGATGGTGATTAAGTGCTATCAGGAAAAAAAATGATAGGAAGGGAGGTTAGAAAGGGCTTAAGGCAGCGTGAGCTGTTATTTTTCTTACTCATAAGTTTAAGGCATGCGTGAGCTGTTATTTCTTAAAAGAGTATTCAGGAGAAGCCTTAGTAAAAACAGGATCTTTGAGCAAATCCCTGAAGGAGGAGAGGAAACAAGCCATGTGCATTGAGAGGAACAGTATTCCAAGAAGCGAGAACAGCAAATGCAAAGGTTCTAAAGTGGAAGCATGCCTGGCATGTTTGAAAAGCACTGGGCAGCATGAGCGGGCACCAGGGAGCCACAGAGAATAGGTCAGAGAGTTAATAGAGGGCCAGATCAGGCTTGAATATTTTAAGAGTGAGATGCTTTAGAAATCTCATCCAGGTAGGTGTGTCCAGGAGACACTGGGCTCTTTGAGTCCGGAGTTGAGGTAAGAGGTCTGAGCGGAGCACAGATGGTCCACAGACGGTATTTAAAGTCATGAGCCTGCATGAGACCACCAAAGGAGTGAACATAGATGGCAAACACAGGTCTGTGGACTAAGCCAAGAGCTTTCCAGTGTTTGGAGATCATGACAATAAGAAGGAACCAGGAAAGAAACAAAAAAGCAACAGTGAGAAGGGAAAAAAGGGAAGCCAGAAGAGTATAGTGCCCTTGAAGCCCAGGGAAGAATAGTCTCAAGAAGGAAGGGGTGATCAACTGTGTCACATAGATTAAGTGTGGTTAATGGGTCAAATAAAAGGAAGACTAGGAGGCGGCCATTGAATAAGCAGAGTAGAAGTGCTTATTGATCTCAACAAGCCAAGTTTTGGTAGATTGGGCAAGCCAAATTGGAACTGGGAAGCACAGACAAGTCTTTTGAGAGTTTTGCCCAAAAAAAAGATGCAGAAAAATGGGACAGCTGCCAGAGGGAGATGTATGGTCAAGAGGGTTTTTAAAATTTAAAGATTGTTTTTGTTGTTTAATAGGGATAGCACAGCCTGTTTGTATACTAACAGGTATGATCTAAAAGAAAGAGAAAAGTTGGTAAATAAGAGAAGAAAACTGCGGGAGCAATGGGTCTGAATAGAAAAAGAAGAATGATAGACAACTATGCATAAAAAAATGTTTGGTCACTGACACATTTAAACTAATAGAAAACCCCCAAACAATCATTCATATGTTATTCCTCAACTCAGGTTTCCTCCGTGGGCACAACTGCTTGTGTGTATGTTTTTTGACATTTTTGTGTACGGTACACGACTTGTTCCTTTTTGGTGTGGTATTTTTATACAGGGCTCGATCAATGCAGGGAAAGTTGCTCTTTCTTGACAGCCCTGAATCATACCAGTATCTCCAGTAGAATGGTCAAAGGGCCTCTATAAATGAAGTTTGTGTTAGTTTTAGGAAACCTTAATTAGGGGAAATTTCCATTAACATGGAAGGGAGGGACGTGTTTATTTCTGTGAATTGGGAATTGTCTTGAGACTCCTCTAGTCTTCACTTCCTTCCCCCATCAGAAGCTTCGCAGAGCCTGCATAGCATAGACAAGGAAGAGTCACATATCAGACAGAACAAACACAGGGATCTGACTACTTGAGGGACACACTAGCATTGCGACATCTGAGAGAGGTTTGTTCTTTTCAAATCAGTTTCTTGAGGAGAAATCTGATGCTAGTATTGCTCAAAACATCCATTCATACCCTATGGCATGTAGAAAATATGCATCCTTACAGCAAGGAAATTGGGGAAAGTCTAAAGGAATTTATAGCCAATTCTGTTGTCGAGGTTTTTAACAACTTTTTTGAAATCTAATTTATATACCATAAATTCACCCATTATACAGTTATGTCAATGACTGTTGATAAATCTATAGTTATGCAATCGTCACCAAAACCCAGCTTTAGGACATTAGGATGTTTCCATCAACCCATAAAGCTCCCCAGGGCCCATTTACATTTAATCCCCACTACCCTAGGCAACCACAGATCTTATTTCTATGCCTATCAATTTTCCTTTTCTGGATATTTTCTTTAAATAGGATCACACAGAGCTGCCTGGGTGGCTCAGTGGGTTAAAGCCTCTGCCTTCAGCTCAGGTCATGATCCCAGAGTCCTGGGATCCAGCCCCGCACCCAGCTCTCTGCTCAGCGGGGATCCTGCTTCCTCCTCTCTCTCTGCCTGCTCCTCTGCCTACTTGTGATCTCTGTCTGTCAAATAAATAAATTAAATCTTATTAAAAAAATAAATAAATAGGATCACACAGTATGTGATTCTTATTCCTACCTCTTTCACTGAGCATTATGTTTTTGAAATTCATCCATGTTGCAGCATCTATCAGCACTTTGTTTTAATATATCACTGAATAGTATTTCATTCTATGGGTATATCACATTCTGTTTATCCATTCACTAGATGATAGTCATTTGAGTTTTTAGTTCGGGGCTATTATGAATGCTATAAACATTCACATGCATGTCTCTGTGTGGATGTTTTATTTCTGTTGAATAAGGGTTTTTAACTGTACAATTCAATGGTTTTTAGTACAGTCACCAGAATTGTGTAACCATTGTCACTATCTAATTGCAAAATATTTTTATCATCCCAAAAAGAAACCCTATACTCATTAGCAGTCACCCCTAATTTCCCCTTCCTTCCATCCCCTAGAAGCTACTAGTCTACTTTCTAACTACAGATTTACCTATTCTGGGCACTTTATATAAAGGAATCATACCATGTGGAGCTTTTTGTGACTGACTTCTTTCACTTAGCATAATGTTTTCAAGATTCACCCACATCACAGCATGTGTCAGTGCTTCAGTCCTTCTCGGTAGCAAAAAAATGCCAGATTCTTTGGATACAACACCCCTTATCCCTACCTCAGTTGATATACGCATCGGGGTTGTTTCCACTTTTGGGCTATTATGAATAATGCTGCTATGAACACCTGTGCACAAGTTTTTGCATGGACATATGTTTTCAATTCTCAGTTCTCTGGGTTATAAATCTAGGAGTAGACTTGCTGGGTCATATGGGACCTTTATATTCGACTTTTTGAGGAGCTGTTAAACTGTTTTTCAAAGTGGCTGCACCACTTTACATATCAATCAGCAATGTATGAGGGTTCCAATTTTTTCACAAGCTCACCAACACTGTAAACTGGAAATTCACTTTTTACCAGCATAAAAGGGGTTAAGCAAACCTGTGATTTTTTTTTTTTCTATGTGAATAACACAGCGACATCCCTGGGTTGATCTTCCAGAATGAATGGCTGGATTACTCCTACAACTAAGGAGAGAACACTCTCAAATGCAGACAGTGATCCAGGGCTAGATCTCAGAAAAAGACTCCCTTGTAGTGAGCTAATCAAATAATAACATCCTCATAGTAATAGCTACCCAACAACAGCCTTGCAACTTTCCAGAAACTGCTTATTAAACCTCAGGGCATTATATGTACTTCACGATTTCCCGACCCAAATGAGTAGTTTCACTAACAAGTTCTAACTGGTAAGGTAGAACTTTTGTCTCATCCAGGGAGGAAATCTGTGAAAAGAAATGAAATGTGTATGTGTATATACATACATATATATACTACTACAGAATTCAGCATTGTTTTATTTCCCACACTAAAATGTCTAGGCTGGGCGCCTGGGTGGCTCAGTGGGTTAAAGCCTCTGCCTTTGGCTCAGGTCATGATCCCAGGGTCCTGGGATTGAGCCCCACATCGGACTCTCTACTCAGCAGGGAGCCTGCTTCCCCCCCCCTCTCTCTCTGCCTGCTCTCTGCCTACTTGTGATCTCTGTCTGTCAGATAAATAAATAAAATCTTTAAAAAAAATTAAAAAAATAAAATGTCTAGGCAGAGAGCCAAAAACCTCAAAATAAGCTTTCTTTCAGTGCAAATAAATAACAATGAATAATTTAAAAATAGTTCATTATGTTGAATTATAATCAGTAATACCTAAGTATGAGATTATGTTATATATTTTATACACTGTTCAATCAACTGCTTTAATTACAATTTTAGTTATGTTTTCTATAATAATAAAAGAAAAATATCACATGTCACTAGTGGATTATAACAACAGATAGAATAATGTTAAGTAACAATGCACCCTTGAGTGTGAGTCCATAAGGAAAATTTACATATATCATAGTCTAAGAACACTTTAGAAAATATCACACCAATATATATTTGAACAGAGTTGTAATACTATGCGAGTAAACTAGTAAACAAACCAAACATCCCCCTACTTGATGAAAAAAGCAATTCAATGTCAGCAAAAAACTTTGCAACGCAGCGAGAGAGAGGGAAAGAATAAGAGAGAATAGAGGGAATCTAAAAGATAAAGTCTCAGGTATCAAATCCTAGAACAAATAATCTTAAAAATGTTCTCTTCTCCAGATATGCTTCATAACTCATATTTATATTAATGTACTGTAATCTGTGTTGCTATATTTCTATTCATTTTCATTGATAATTGGAATTATTAAACTTCTTTTCTTAGTGCTTAGCAAATGCAAAATGTTAGCAAATCCAACCTTAGAACGTATCATGGAAATGGCCCATTTCTGACAAACATTATGTCCACAGGGCTTGTATCAAATGACTATGTTTAAGAAGGACAAAAGTGTTCCAAAGGTCCTCTGACCAACAGTATAACCTCATGTGTTGTGTACCACAGGCACTCAATCAATAGAGGGAGAAAGACTGGAGAATTAGCTAAGCACATTTACAGAAATCAAAGATTATCCAGAAATCATGTGGGTTTTTTTTTAAATGAACAGAGACATAAAAGGGCTATCCTTTTTTAATCCCTTAGAGTCAACCAGATACAGGATTTAACCAATCTCAGAATATGTTCCTCTTCTGAAGTAGAGAAATAGACCCCATTATAATAATGTCATTCATACCATATCATGCCAGGACAGCAGATGAGTCATTGGAGGGGGCCTCTACCTGAGAAAGGCCATGTCAAACCTGACCCAGCTCTTTATGCCTTCCCTGCAACTATGTCAAGGGACTGTTCTGCGTGGCCTCAAAGATGGTGGGAGGAAGAGCATCTGCCACACCACCTGCTATTTCTGCACAGAAGAACCCCCGTCACCCAACCTGGGCTACAGCAGAGTCATCCAGGAAAAATACCCTACCCTCAGATGTGAGCATAAAGGAGTGGGTGGCTATTTAAGGTCTTTTACTTTGACTCACTGTACCCCTAAAAGTAGAGTTCTCTTTTAAGAAATTAGTGCCAAGAGGGCTCGATTCTGATGACTGCCTGAATTAAAACCTGTTACAACTAGGGAAATTGGGGTAAGCTGCTCCTGCCAGTATAACTCTGGAGGGCTTCTATCAGAGATACCAGTATTAACATAAGTGACCTTGTTCTAGCCTGAAGCTAGATTTGGGCATGTGGGACACAGAGACTTCTGAAATTCCCCAAAGTCCCTTGGGATGTGGCCTGCTTTGTTTCTACCTTCCCCTTGACTTCATGTGACTGACCCTCATAATCCTTCTCTTTGAGGATTTTCCTTTTCAGCTTCCTGCCCCAGGAGTCATCATAGAATAATCAGTTACTTCAACCATCTGTAATAGTGATCTCTCTCTCTCTCTCTCACACACACACATACACACACACTTAACAGAGAAAATAAAAAGACCTCAAAGACCAAGCTGCAATGAAAATGGCTTAGACAACCTGAAGACCCATGAAACTAAAAGGTATAATAAAATCATTCCTGAAATATTTAATGTAACTAATTGCTAATACTGAAGATGCCAGGAATTCATCAGTGTATAAAAGAGATAAAATCCCTACTAGGGGAGAAAATAAAGGAGAAAAAAAGAATAAAGATGGGGCATTGAGTGGACTGCAGTGGTCAGGGCAGATTTCACTGTGGAAATGCCACACTTGAGCAAACAACAGAAAGAGATGAATGAGTCAGGCAGCACCAAGAAGAGCGTTCCAAGCAGGAGGGCAGCAACTGCAAAGTCCCTGAGTTGGGACTGTACCTGGCATGTGCAAGGAGCGGCGGGAGGCCCATGTGCTGGCATCAGAGTAAGCAAGCAAAAGAGAGGCAGAGAGAATGAGGTAAGGGGGGGTGCAGTTCATATATAGGGTTTCTTGGGGCCACGGAAGGACCTGGGTGGAATGGGTATTCACTGGAGCATTTCAAGCAGATGAAGGACCCTGTTGAGAACACTTTGTCTGTGACTGGTCACACACAGCACTCTCATAGTTGGCCTGACGGTACCAAACTGAGAAGTACAGGTGAGTACTGGAGAAGAGAAAAAGAAGTCAAGTAGGCTGAAGAATACTAGTGGACTAGCGCTGGTGGTGAGGGATGTTGTGATAAGGAGCACAGGAAAGAACATAGCGTCCACATTTGTTGACAAGAAATAACAGCCATCACTGAGATGGAGGGTATATGAACACAGGTGTTGGAAAGCATTCACATTAGAGCCAAACTCCCAACCTATCTCAATAACCCAGAGGGTTCTATAGCCCAAAAAATTATAATTTGGGCTCATAAACAAAAGTTAAAATATGACCAAAAGATTTACTTTATTATATCATGAGGTCACATGATCTTTGGGAAAACACTGCCAGATGTGTCCCATCACTTGTATTATCTGTGTCCCACACTAGCAGCTGCTTTTAATTAAAACTGTAAGCTAATTTACACATAAATATACTGGTGAAATATTAAGCAACCATTTTATAATCAGCCCTTGGAGTATTTCTAAACAGACAAATATATAAAGGAAGAAGACAAAGAAATTCCAAGGTCCAGTGCTGGGTAAACACAGAAACTGAGAGATTTCTGTACAGCAATGTCAGACCAACTGACCAATAAGCACTGGCTCTTGTCCATGAGGTAAAGTAGAGGATCTAGGACATAAAGCCCCTGGAACAGATGGGGGTGCTGGGTATTGGGAGGGGCTTATATCTTCTCTGCTTATTTGATTCCCAAAGGAATATTCACTCACTGTGATTTTTTTTTTCTAAAAATGACAGGATGAAGTAAAACATCCTTCTTCTCTAACCCCTCTAACTACATGAAGTCACAGTTAACAACCAGATGTTTCTTTTAGACTTTTTTCTGTGCATATAATTCCTTACTTATAAACACATATTTCATATGTTTCCACATTACACACAGAACAAAGTTATTTCAACAATGAAACTGTAGGTATCCTTTACATATTGTTCTACCCTTTCCCCCTTACTTACCTCTTCATTGCTTTTTCTCTCCAGATTAGGTTGTATAGATCTGTCTCACTCTTGTTTTAACAAATTTTTTAATGTGGTAAAATATACATACAGTTTAGCACATGAACCTGTTTTAAGTGTACAATTCAATCATGTTAAAATTAAATACACTTACAGTATTTTGCGCCTCATGCCTAAGAGATAGGTCACACATGGACTTTGGAGTCAGTCTGCCTGGGTTCAACTCCTGGTTCCCAGACAATCAGCTCTGTGGCCTGGAGCAAGGCAACAGTTTCTACATCTGTAAAATTGCAGTAATACCACTATCTATCTCATAGGAGTACTGTGAAGATCAAGTGAATATCAATACTTAAAGTACTCAGAAAAGGGCCTAGCATTTGAAAAGATTTAACTATGGATCAGATCATATTGATAATAAGTATATATCCTAATATATCTAACCAGTTCCCTACAGATGGCATTTAGTATATTTGGGGGGATAGCTCTTCAGAGGCAGCTGGAAAGGTGGGAGAGCCACATTAGCTGAGCTCTGTGACAGAGGGTGCTTTCGGCACATGCTGGAGAGGAACAGTAAAGGTCAACATGCTACAATGAGCGGGGCTGTTCTAAACAAGGAAGAATGACCCCATTCCAGCACAGAAACACAACCTTACCTTTTCATACTACATTCCTGCTTCCTGTAATTTTTTCTCCACAGACTTGCACACAAACAAAACGATAAATGTAAAAAAGTCTAGTCGATGTAGTTTTGTTTTTAACTGATGGGAAATAATCCAAATGTGCTTCTCCACATGGGACTAAATAATTATTAAAGTACATTCATACGGGGCTCCTGGGTGGCTCAGTGGGTTAAAGCCTCTGCCTTCAGCTCAGCTCATGATCTCAGGTCCTGGGATCGAGCCTGGCATCGCATCGGGCTCTCTGCTCAGTGGGGAACCTGCTTCCCTTCCTCTCTCTGCCTGCCTCTCTACCTACTTGTGATCTCCGTCTGTCAAATAAATAAACAAAATCTTAAAAAAAAAAAAAAGTACATTCATACAATTGCATGCTATACAGTGGTTTTAAAAGATTGAGAAACTGCCCATGTACTATTAAGAAAAGATTTCCAATATATATTAATTGGGAAAAAAAAAAGTTTAGAGTGACATACAAGGTATGCTAACATTTCTGTAAAAAGGAAGATGGTAATTAAGAAGCCACATTTACATATGGTTTTATTTGTGTATATGACGTAGAAAAATAAATGGGGCTCCCTGGGAAAGGGTTTACAGGCAGAGGTGAAAATGTGGTGGATGGGATTAGGGTGGCAGTCAGAATTTTTAATATGTGCCTTCTTCTAATTTTTTTTAAAAAATTTAGAATCCGTAAATACCATAGTTTTTTTTTTTTCTTTTTGAATTAAGGAATGAGGTAGGCTTTTCTCCAGCATTTGTGGAACCTGCGACAAGAATAAAAATACAGGTCTATAAATGTAAAAGCTATAAATCAAGCTAACAAACTGTTAAATAAAATATGTTCTCTCCCCCTACCGTGACAAATAAACTTTCTTAAAGACAAAAAAGATAAATAAGGGCAAAATTTGAAAGTTGACATAATAGGGGTGCCTGGGTGGCTCAGTAGGTTAAAGCCTCTGCCTTCGGCTCAGGTCATGATACAAGGGTCCTGGGATCGAACCCCACATCAGGCTCTCTGCTCAGCAAGAAGCCTGCTTCCCCCCATCTCTCTCTGCCTACTTGTGACCTCTGTCTGTCAAATAAATTTTTAAAATCTTAAAAAAAAAATAGAAAGAAAGTTGGCAAAATATAAAACACATAGAATTAAAAATTATTATTATGCATATCCACATAGCTGAGCGATGGTTTGGTGATGTTTGGAAGAATAATAAAATAAAACAAAGTAAAATTATATTAAATTTAAAAATTTACGAAGTAATTTTTAAAGATTTATTTATTTATTTGAGAGAGAGAGAGCGGGGGGTGGGGCAGCAGGAAAAGTACAGAAACTCAAGCAGGCTCCCCACTGAGCACAGAGCCTGACATGAGGCTCCATCTCAGCTCCATCTCAGGATCATGGTCTAAGCCGAAACCAAGAGTTAGACACTTAACTTAACCTACTGAGCCACACAGGCATGCCCACAATATATTTTATATTTATTCTATACACCTTTTTCTTGCACATCATTTCAATATAAACATACTATGTAGTCATAGTCAAGATTTTTAAATAATTTGAGTGTTACTGACAGTAATAACAAATTAGAAATCTTTCTTGAGTATTTAAAGTTTTTAGGGTTTTTTCCCCTAAATTAGTTTGAATTTGAAGAAACCACTCGGCTAAAGCAGAAACAACTGGAATTTTTAAAACCTTTTTAAAGCAGTACTTACACTAGAAACAAACTATGACATCTGATCTCATGTTCAAACATTATAATGGGGTCTTTACTGCAGAAATGATAATATAATATTTAAATTTCTCCTATAAATCAATAGCACTCAATTGCCCTTCTCCTCATCTCTCAATGCAGATCTATATAGTATTTCTTAAATTCTTCTCATTTCTAATTTTTAAATCTTAAGATATTATAAAGAAAACTAGAAATAGCATACTTCCTGCAATGTCCTACTTCAAAAAATTCAAAATCTTAGAAATTGCCCATGTCTTTAAGTATGAATACCAGGTTTCTATTAAATTGGGAGACTACATCAGTTAAAAAAAAAAAAATGTAAAAATGCCCCTGTAGTGACTCATTTGGTTGGGTAACTACCTTTGGCTCAGGTCATGATCCTGGAGTCACACATTGGGCTCCCTGGTCGGTAGGAAATCTGCTTCTCCCGCTGACCTCTCTCCTCTCATGCTCTCTCTCTCTATTTCATTCTCTCTCTCTCTCAAATAAGTAAATAATTTTTTTTTAAAAATGCCCCTGTAATCCTTAAAAACTCAGTCATTATTACAGAGATTGATGATGTGGTGAAAAAGGAACTCTGAAGTGCACTGACACAGGTGAGGATGTGGTCAGTATATGCACGCAGCAACAAACCATTCTTCTTTCAAAATACCTCAAATCATAATAGAACTGAAGAAATAATGGCGAACAAGTTTCCGGAACTGCTAAAACCACCAAGGAAAACCCAAACCAACCATCTAAGACAGATGGAGACAGATGGATAGGGCTAGGCAATAAAACTTTTCTAAAGAGAGTGACCAGGGAAAGAAAAATCTCCAGTCTCAGAAGAGAAGGTAATTAATCCTATTATTTCAATGAACTTGAGCTTCTTGCTACAATGTTTCTAGAACATTCATGTGACTGTGATCTTGACAGTATGCTCATTTATGTATAATATAGCAGCAAGGATCTGATGTAAAATTACAATATTCTAAGCGTACTTTATTAAAATGCTTTATATAGAGTAAGAATTTTATATTCCTATTACTCCCTTACTTATTACTCATCTTAAAGTTAACTGGGTAAGAAAAAATGGTTATTTGGGAGCAAGAGGAAGAAAGAAAACGAGGGAGACCATCTATATAAAAAGAGGTTTGGATGAGGTGAGCACTGTTTGGACTGATTATCAGGGTAGACCTATATTCATTCATACCCCTATGCTCACTTCTCATAGCACCAGAATCACATTGTGTTGCAAAGGCCTTTTTATTTGATTGCCTCACAATTACACCATAAGCTTACAGATAAGGATGGTGACCACTGTATTTTCCATTGTGTCTCCACCAATTACACAGGGTCTAAGAGACAGTAGGTACTGGTAAATGTTAACTGGCTAGGTGGATGGATGGATAAATAGGTAAGTAGGCATGTGGGTGGGTTAGCTCTTACGTCAAAGGTGTTAGGGAGTTGCACATCCCTTGGCTACAGTAGATAGGAAAGTTTCTTCATATCCATGGGAAGTTGGACTACCAATGCTACAGCCACAAACATCTCTCAGATACCATTAACCTCTCCAAGGTGTTTACCTAATAGGTGTTTACCTAAAGTCCAAATATTGAAAGACAAATCTTGAAAATCCAAACCTAAAAACTGGAAATCCTAGCAACAGCAATCAAACAAGGAAAAGAAATGAAAATGTAAATGTACCTCCTTCTCTTAATTGACAATACCTTTCAGAGAGAACTCTGGTCAGGGATTTACTGCCAGAATGCCTGGGTAGCTCAGTATTCACAAATCTATCAACATGATATACCACATCAATAAGAGAAAAGATAAAAACCATATGACTATATGATCATTTCAACAGATGCAGAAAAAGCATTTGACAAAGTACAACATCTATTCATGGTAAAAACCCTCAGCAAAGTAGGTTTAGAGGGAACATACCTCAATATAATAAAGGTCACACATTAAAAACCCACAGCTGGGGGTGCCTGGGTGGCTCAGTAGGTTGAGCTTCCAAATTTTGGTTTCCACTCAGGTCATGATCTCATGGGTTGTGGGAGCAAGTCCTGTGTCGGGCTCCATGCTCACTGGAGAGTCTGCTTGGAGATTCTTTCCCTCTCTCTGCTCCCCCCACCCAACTTGCATGCATACTCTCTTTCTCTCTAATAAATAAATAAGTAAATATTTTTAAACAAATAAAAAATAAAAACCCATAGCTAACATCATACTCAATGAGGAAAAGTGAGAGCATTTCCCCTAAGTTCGGGAACAAGACAAGGCTGCCCATACGCACCACTTCTATTTAATACAGTACTGGAAATCCTAGCAACAGCAATCAGACAAGGAAAAGAAATGAAAGGCATCCAAATTGGTAGAGGAAGCAAAACATGCACTATTTCTGGGTGACATGATACTGTATATAAAAAACTCTAGAGTCTCCACCAGAAAACTACTAGAACTGATAATGAATTCAGTAAGGTCACAGGATACAAAATCAATGTACCGAAATCCATTGCATTTGTATACACTAATAAGGAACCAGCAGAAAGAGAAACTAAGAAAACAATTCCATTTATAATTGAACCAAAGAAAATAAAATATCTAGTGATAAACTTAACCAAGGAGGTGAGAGACCTGTACTCTGAAAATGACAAACTATTGACGAAAGAAACTGAAGACAACACAAATGGAAATATATCCCTTACACATAGAATGAAGAAATAGTGTTAAAATGTCCATACTACCCAAAACCAACCTACGAATTTAATGCAATCCCCATCAAAGTACCAACAGCATCTTTCACAGAACTAGAATAAACAATCCTAAAGCTTGTATGGAACCGCAAAAGACCTCAAATAGCCAAAGCAATCTTGAAAAATAAAGAAGCTGGAGGTATCACAATTCCAGATTTTCACTTGATACTCTAGTATCAAGCTGTAGTAATCAAAACTATATGGCAATGGCACAAAAACAGACACGTAGACCAATTTAACACAACAGAGAGCCCAGAAACAAACCCACAATTATATAATCGATAAATCTTCAACAAAGGATGCAAGAATATGCAATGGGAAAAAGTCTCTTCAACAACTAGATACACCTGGTTATTCATTTTGTGTAGTAAGAGAAATGGCTCAAGATTAGAATATATATGGATTCAGAGGTGGTATCGAAAGGGCCAGCCTTTGGTCAGGGGCATGGGAGGAAAAATATCAGAAGATGGGGGACAAAGAGGTCTAGGAGAGAGAATGTAGTTAGACATACAGGCAAAGGCACAAAGTATTAAGGTCTGTGTATCAAATGTTGGCATCCACCAGACAGAGTCTATCATAGAAAAGGCGATAAGCAATCAAGTAGATGAACAGCCAGGCCAGTTGATGCCTTTGTCATCAGCACTGGGATCAGTGCTGGCATTTGGCCAGAGTGGCAAAGATGGAGGTAAATATCTGGGCCAATAGCATGGACTTTCACTAACCAAGACCGATCTTGCTACTGGTCATTCACTTTGAATGTAAAGAGAAAAGGTCTAAGGTTAATTACTGGTACTGCTGAATGTCCAGCAACAGAGACCACCACCGAGCCTCTGAAAAGGCATCATACCCCAAAGAGATTAACTAGCTAACTTGGCAACAAACTAACTACATTGGGCCCCTTCAATCCTGGAAAAGCCAGCAGTTCAGGAATACATGCATGTTCTGGGTACAGATTTGCCTTTCCCACCTGTAGGCCCCAGTCAACACCCTCAGGGGCTTAGAGAATATTCCATCCACTGTTAAGAGATCCCACATACCATGCTGTCAGGTCATGGGACCACATCACAGCAAAGGAGGAGCAGGAGTCAGCCCATGATCATGGGACTGCAGCACATGCCGCATTCCTCGGAAGGAGCCAGCTTGAGAATGTTGTAACTTCCTGGAAACTGGCTGGTGCCTGGAAGCACCAGGTCAAGAGCATGACTCTGAAGGGACCGGGTGCCAATCTCTGGAATAGATTATATTCCCAGGATGGAAGAGCTTTATATGCTGTCTCCAGGGGAAAGAACAGATGGACCAAGAAATAAGAGTGGAAGCAGAAGTGGACTCACATGCCACTCATCTCAATGACCCGGCCACAGGGGCTGTCACTCCTCAAGTTCTGGGCTCTGCAGGCTTATAAGACCTAGCATCCTGAGCAGCCACTTTTGCCAGGGGACCTAGCAAGAGTCACCCAGTCATCTCAAGCTCCCTGTGTCCAGGAACCAGCAGGAGGGAGAGAACTTATGGCAGTAGCTGCCTCTCATCATCAGAAGGAGGTAGGCCTGTTGTCACACAATGGGGACAGACAGGAATATGGGTGCAGCCCCCTTGGGCACTTAGGTGTAGCTGCTCCAGCTGAAGAAGGGCATGGTGACCAGAAGCTTGGGCTTCTTGGGGATAAAAGTGTAGTAGGTCACAGCACCACGGAGGCCACTGAGGCCAGCAGAAGTGGTAGCTGAAAGCGAAGGGAACTTAGAACCAACAGCAAAGTAGGAAGACAATGAAGAGCCGTTCGTCTGCTCACCGCCCCCTTCCAAGTCTCCCTCAGGAAGAGAAGCCCACGACGCCATAGAAGAACTGAGAAGAACTGCAATGCCAGTGGGTTCGGAAGTGAGGCTCCTGCGCTGGGAGAAGATGGTAGTCACAGAGCCGTGTCACCCACCTCCGCTTCAGCACTGGGAGTCCAGTCAGCAGACAGCCTCCAGCAGTCCCGTCTTCGTGCCGCCCACGGACACTGAGCGAGGCCGGCCGCGGAAAGCACGGCATTGCAGCCCCAGGCCGGAAGAGGCGGTGTCAGACCAGAGCTCCTCACGTGATTGGCTGCGGCTGGGTAGGCCCGCCAGCTGCTTCCGCCCACTTCCTTCCCCGGGTGTGGGTCAGGAGTAAGCCTTGAGCAACCCAAGCTCCATCTTAGCGTTTACTCCTGCAGAACGTACCTGAAACGAGGATTATATCAAGCACAGCAGGAATTCTTTAGAGTCCCCTTTTTTGCCTTCTCCCATCAGCTTTCTTCCTAAATATTAACTGTTGCAGTTTCCTCTGTTTAGAGCTTACCCAAAGCACTCTCTCTCTCTCTCAATGCTCAGGCCACAAAGCCCCAAGTGGGTCCCAGACTTCAGGCCCAGCTGGCAGAGAACCCTTGGGCTCCGCAGCCACAGAGCCCTCCCCCACCTCTCCATCTCGCTCTCTAAGTGTATTTCTTCTTTTTCTTCTTCCGCAGTCACTGTCAATCTGCGGGGGGATGGAAAACTCTGGACACTCACATGTTATATTTTTGGGCCAATGACACATATCCTATCCATGCAAATTAGTACGAACAGTTTAATAGAGTACCCGGAAAGGTACTTGCGTTTTTAAAAAGTGACTCTCCACAGAATGCTTCTCTAATGGAGAATTTCCGGCAACATATTTAATAAGGTTGAGCCTTCCCTATATCCTTCCAAATGCACCATTACTTTGCCTGCATGCAGCCCCTTGGCTCCCTGAAATACCTAAGAGCATTAAAACAACAAAAATAACAAATGACTGAGTTCTTATTACATGTTAGCCATTGGGCTGGGCCTTTTACATTCCTTTAAACCCCACACCAACTTCATTTCAGATAAATAGCTGAGTCTTGGAAAGCCTAAGTGGCTCCCCAAGGCATGCAGCTTGGAAGTGGTAGAGAAAAAAATGCACTGAGCTATTTTGACTGCAAGCGCCCAGCCCACTGGAATTGAAGGAAAGCCGCTCCCAGCTGGCACACAAGTGCGGTGCCATTAGCAACAGCTCAGCAACACGCCACAGAAATCAGCACGCACTTTGTTGTTGAATGATGTTCAAAAGGCATTTTTCACCATTTAGGGTCTGAAATAATATACCAGACTGTGAAGAAAATGTTTGGGTGGGACATTCTTGGATCAAATTTCCAAAATTTCCTGTTAATTTTCATACCACGCTTTAAAGCAAGAATGAAGCCATCTACATGTATGAGTGCTGTGAGTTAGAAAAAAGCCCCATTCCCCCGCCCTTTTGGGGTGGAGCGCTGTTATTTAGCCAATTTCACTAGATATTAGTGATGGTCAGTTGTTTTAGAGGAGCACTCAGATGGAACAAAGATGCCATGGTCTCAGCCCTCCCAAGGAACACCAGTGCTTGAGCCCCAGTGAATGGGTTTGGTTCATTGAATAACAGTTGAGGAGACACAGCCAAAGTGCCTAGAAGCCACCTCCCCTCCAGTTCAACATTGCCTTTCTTTGCGAATTCCAGTTCATCCAGTGGTGAGAAGGAGAATGTAGAGAAGTGATATTGGGGTCCATTACACAACCATTTCAGTAAGTACAAACCCCTGGTATCTTCTTGTTGAAAGTGGCAGAGATTTAGGAGCAGGTAGAATGGCTGTGATCATGTGACTAGTCAAAATATTTCAACCATTATTGCATACTATGGACCCAGAGAGGCCAAGTACAGGGGATTCCTGGCGGCAGGCAGCAGGACACTACAGCCTTGGGGTGGCCTGGTATGCACCAGGCAGATTTCCCCAGAGGACGGCAGTCCTTCTCCCAGAGGGGCTCATGTCTGAGCCTACTCATAGCATCACTGATGGTGAGAAGTAGAGGGAGGATGGGAGACATATAAGACAGCCTCAGGCATGCTGGAGCCTTGGCCAGTTACAGAGCTATTTTCCTCTAGTGCTGACCAGGGCTCCCTAGGGCTGAGGTGGCTGGAGTGATAAAAGGACATTCTGGGAGCTTTAGCCAGTGTCTATTTACCAATTGATAAGGAAAATTTCTTTTTTAAGGTTTTATTTATTTATTTGAGAGAAATAGAGAGAATGAGCAAGGCAGGGAGGAGCAGAAGGAGAGGGAGAAGGGAGCCTGGGGTCATGACCCAAGCGGAAGGCAGACTCTTAACCAGCTGAGCCACCCCGGAGCCCCAGGAGCTTTTAATGTTGTACTAATGCACACTGCTGTACTGGTAGCAGCTCTGGAGGTGACACATGGATGACACATGGCAGTTTCCTGGACAACACTGGTGTTATGATCAGAAAAATCCTTGAGCTACTGATCATTTCTTCCAGGGACCAGTGTTGTTCAGGAGCTCTGTGGATGCCTGGGGACTGACTGAAAACACTCAGCTAAAACCTTCCCTATGGGCAGAAATATCCAGGGCAAATGTAATCCAGGGCTATGTCTTTTCTTTTCTTTTCTTGTTTTTATATTTTATTTATTTGACAGATAGAGATCACAACTAGGCAGAGAGGCAGGCCGAGAGAGAGAGGGAGAAGCAGGCTGCCCACTAAGCAGAGAGCCGGATGCAGGGCTCGGTCCCAGGACCCTGAGATCATGACCCGAGCTGAAGGTAGGGGCTTAATCCACTGAGCCGCCCAGTCGCCCCATATGTCTTAATCTCTAAGTAAACCTGAAACCTGTAGGTTCCAGGACATGCCTGTCATTGTATCAGTTCCTTCTTACAGACCAGAGATGGTAAATTGGCATCATCTCAGTTGATTGCTGGTGGCTACCTGATGCACTGTGTCAAGTGGGATTCTAAAGTTACACCCAGTCTTTGAGAGAAAAAGTCCCATTGATAGTGTACTGGTGACATCTTTTAGATCAAGGCTTTCTTTTCCCCCTAGCTTTTTGTGTGGTGGGTCATGGCTGCCCTTTGCCACCTAGTAAAGACTATAAACACCTTTTCAGAGTAATACTTATTGAAAAAGAAAATTAAATAAAAAGGAAATCAAATATGTTAAATACAGTTAACTAAAAACTCTAGGAAGTATTTAAGATACAATAATATATGTGCATCTTTATTATTGTATTCAACAAGATCCAGTGGTGAGCCCAGAAACCATTAAATTTTGAAATACTAATGAGTATAGATGATATTTTGAGATGTCTACAACAGCTGAATGCACCATGAATATATCTGTGGTTTCTATCATCAAAAGCACTGCAAATTCTACAACGATGTATTGCCTACATTCATGGTGGAAGGAAATGCTATGCTTCAGTTTAAGGTTGGTGAAAATAAAGACGTCATCTTTTCCCATTCATGTTCAGAGACTCTTTTAATTCTAGCTTTGGATCTCTTGGGAGAGGGCTCAGGGACTCCAGGTTTCTAACCCATAACTGAGACAGCCACACAGACCCATCTCCTGGTCTGTCATGTTTTTCTCTAGGGCATCCAAGACCAGTACTCACTGAAGTCCAGAATTGTGCACACCAGTATTTAACACCTGTTTACCTAAATACATATCATTCCATGACTCTGGAGGATAATAATGGTGGGGCGTCCAAGTGTTCTGGTTTTCATCATGGTCCAAATCATGGTCCAATTCCCCGGGAAAACAGAGAAGTCTCCCTATTGTGTTAATTCTCTACAAAGTTCAGGTTGCCCCAAGGCCCACGGAATGGAGCTGCAGACACCAAGGATTCAGGTACTCTCATGACCTGACAGGTCCCTGTTATGGTTTGGAAGTCTGGAGGATCACCAACTACTCTGGATGTGGTTAAGCAAGAAGAGAAGGGCATAGATTCTATTGGAGTCCCTTCTGACTCCAATAGAATCTATGCTCCGGATATGGCAGTAAGAGCACATATCATGGAGAGGAATGGCTGGCACGTCCTTCTTAACTGTGTTTGTAAGAGTTATACCTTCTTGCACGTTGATGGATTTATAATTATCTCCTGGTAAAAATGAAGACCGAAAACAGACCATTTTCCAGACAGAGACTTTTAAATAAAAATCAGCAGTAGACTTTCACAGTGGTGTGAGTGTGGTAAATCAGGACTAATACTTTCACAATATGAAATGAGACTCAAATTCATCATTACCATGTATTATATTTGAATTGTAGTTATTATTTAAGAGGAGGAAAAAAGCAAACATCTTCTACCTGGGATATCAAATGGTGCTGCTGTGAGAGATTGTCAACCCAGCTTTCTAGATAGTTGCCAATAAACACTCAGAAATTTTGTTGCCTCTCATCAAGCCCCTCTGAAACTCCAGAAGCAGTTGTGGAAAATATATGCTCAGGCCTTGACCTCTGAGCTGTCTGTCCAACATTTTATTCCTTGACCTCAAGTTTGCTTGAAATCACCTGCACCATCAAGTTCCCCCTTCAGACTGTTCATTTAACTATTTCATTCTCTGGGCAGTGAGGTATCAAAGACTTGCCCAGCAGTGTGGCATTCAAGACCGCAAGCCCCATTTGGCCTCCCGTGCTCTGAAGACTCTGTACTAGTTATTAACAATAGCCCCTAGAAGTCCAGAATTGGCTTTGTGTGAGCTCTGCTTTTGCCTCTAGGCTTGCTGACCACTACCCATCCACCAACTCCCAGTGATGAGACAAGGATAAGCCCCTTCATTTCTTTCTTTCTTTTTTTTTTTTAAGATTTTATTTATTTATTTGTTAGGGAGAGAGAGTGCAAGCACTAGCAGGCAGAGAGGCAAGCAGAGGGAGAAGCAGGCTCCCTGTTAAGCAAGGAGCCCAACGTGGGACTTGATCCCTGCCAGGGATCTGACCTGAGTCAAAGGCAGACGACGCTTTACCGACTGAGCCACCCAGATGTCCCAAGTCCCATCATTTCTATTTAAAACTTTGGAAACTGGAAAAAGTTCTGTCAGGTCGGGTCCTTGATGCCTAATAAGACTGGAACTTGCCTTTCCTCAATTAATTTCTGCCTAAATCACATTTCTCCTTGTAATCCAGTCAACACTTCCCAAACTCAAAGTCCATAAAGAAGTGAAACCAAACATGAGCTAAATGACTAACATCAATATATGGAGCAGTAGGCTGGGAAAAAATAATCCAGCTGAGTGGTGATGGTGATGATGATGATGATGATGATGGCACACTTATTAAGTGCCTCGTACATTCTAGAAACTGTTATCTCTGATCTTTCAAATCTATACTGTTGGTCCAGAAGTCTGTCTTTATTCCCGTATCATGCTGCTTTGACTACTGTAACTTTGTAATATGTTTTGAGAGTAAGAAGTGTGAGATCTCTAACTTTGTTCTTCTTTTCCAAGATTGTTTTGGCTATTTGGGTGCCTTGAAATGCCATGTGAATTTTAGGAAAGATTTATTTTCTATTTTTGCCAAAAAAAAAAAAAATACCATTAGGATTTCGATAGGTGTTGCATTGTGGAAAATCTATTACATGCTTTTTTTTTTTTTTTAAGATTTTATTTTATTTATTTGAGAGAGAGAGACAGTGAGAGAGAGAATGAGCGAGGAGAAGGTCAGAGAGCGAAGCAGACTCCCCATGGAGCTGGGAGCCTGATGTGGGACTCGATCCCGGGACTCCAGGATCACGCCCTGAGCCAGAGGCAGTCGTCCAACCAACTGCGCCACCCAGGCGTCCCCTATTACATGCTTTAAAAATATATTCTCATTTATTTCTTATGATATTTGGGAGATAGGTACTATTATTATTTTCCAAATACACATAATAAAATTGAGGCATATAGATGTTATGTAACTTGTCAATGGGTCCACAACTAGTGAGAGAACCAGGTTTTATACCCAGACAGAGTCCAAATACCATATGTTTCATGATCATCCTGAAAAGACTGAGGATTTGCATAACCTGAAAAGTTTCTATACTTCCACTGTTTAAGAAGTAAGGAAGAACTGAAAGGAACCAGCTAATTGTTCACCAGCATCTATTCTCCCCTTCTTTACTAATAGGCCTCTGAGTTTAAGTGGCCCACACCACCGCCGAGCTGATAACTGCATGTCCCAGTAGACCCTGCAGTTAAGCAGCCACAAAGAAACACTCATGTACTCTGTGGTTCTTCCCCTTCTTCCTCCTGACTGGGTTGGAAGCCCTGTCTAGGCATGACCAGGTAGCCCTACCACCCTGGAGCTCCTCAAGACTGTGGGGAGAGAGGCAAATAGATCCTGAGGTAAACCAATGTATCTATCCTTGGGTCTTTTTGTTACAGCGTCATAGCCTAAACCCTAACTAATGCTATTAACTTTGGGGATGTTTCACTTGGAATTTCTGTATTTAGGAGAATGAGGTTTTCAAACATTTGAGACCAGAAAATAGCTTGGTGATTTTTTTTTTAACTTTTTGGGTAATTTTTAAGTTAAACTTCCCCATCTAGTACCTTTTTAGAAAGATGTTGGTGCTGAGTTATGGAAATTAGGGCATGTGCTTTGAATTTATTTTCTAGTAGTAATAATGAATGTTCATCTAGCTAAATTATCTTGACTTTGTTCCTAAGATCATCTGCTTTTTCCTGTGGAGTACCCTGGTTGGAGTTGGGGATTGGGCCCCAGAACCCAGGGTAGGGCCTAGCCAACTGGATTATCCCAGCAGTGAGATGGCCCATCCGCCTGGAGACACCCACTCTGACAGCTCTGACAGACTGACATTGTATGTGTTAGCATGGTTGATGTTCTTCACAGAGAATGCTTGCTAGGGTCATGGATAAGCCTCAGATCTTGTATGTGGCCAGGTGTAGATTTCACGTGATATTAATCAGAGCTATCCTCATGGAAGGTAACGTTTGGAGCCATTCATCTGAACAAAGACTTTAAAAAGCTTTTTTTTAAAGGAAAATTTCAAACATATTCATAAGTAGAGAGACTAGTATGATGAGCGCCCTTGTCTCTGAATGTTTTTATGTAGATGAAGTCAAGTTAAAAAGAACATCAAGGGCGGCTTTGAAGACGAAGAGAATTTGAGAAAGAACAGACAAGGGAGGTCATGATAAAAGGGAGGAGTTCTGCTCAGACAAAGGCTTTTTATAAGATGGTAACGAAAGAAACAGGGCAGCTCACCTTGCCCTAAAAACACTTCAGCTCCCTCCAACAGAGCTTAAGAATTAATCAATCATAACAAAACAGTTAACATCTACCTTACCTTTCTTATGCGCTGAATATTGTTTTACAAACTCCTTAGGTAGCCATTAGTATTTTGCTCATGTTACAAATGAGAAATTTGTGACTTTCAGAAGTTAAAGTTAACTTTCTCAAAGTCCCATGGCTGATAAATGTCAGAGCCAAGATTTGAAACCAGGACCTTTTTGACTCAAGAGGCTCTTACTCCTAACAATATGTCTGTGTTTAAGTATGGTTCATGGGCTTTGACCTAACATCACTTGGGGCACTTGTTAGAAAGGCAGACCACCCTAGACCTAGTGCATCAGAAACTATGGTGTATGAGATTATGAACAGGCATCTGAAATCAGATTTTTCAGTTCATCCAAGTTTGAGAACTGTGGCTTAGTGACACTCTGTTGAGGTAGTCTCCATCAGAGGTTCTCTGAAGTTTCTGATTCTGTACCATTAAGATGTATTAAAAGATGCTTTCTCAGGATATTCTCATTCTTTCTCTAAATTACATACATTATTTTTTTTTAAGAAAAGTTTATTTATTTGAGAGAGAGAGCACAACAGTGAGCAGTGCCAGGAGGTGTAAGAGAAGCAAGCTCCTTGCCCAGCAAGAAGCCAGATGCGGGGCTTGAGACCAGGACCCTGGGATTATGATCTGAGCCAAAGGCAGACGCTTAACTGACTGAGCCACCCAGGTGTCCCTATGTACATTCTTTATAAATTACTCTTTATGATTTAGTACATAGACACAGTTGTTCTAGTGTATAATGTATACCATAAATATCCACAAATAAAAATTTTAAAATATCCCAAGTGCATGCCCTCTATTCCTCTTTTGAGGACATTGTTCTATAGTCAGTACAATATGAATTTGTTATCCCATTTTATCACGCCATCCATATCAGGAGTCATAATGGGAACTGGCCCTCAGACAGGGATTATAAATCAGGAAATTTCATGTAGAAATACAGGTCTCTGACTTCTTTTGGAAACAGTAGATTTGACCCCCTTGGGCCTGAGTTTGTGATGCCATCATTGGCAGGGTCTGCTGAGGAAAAAATGAGCGGGACCCCAGCAGTGAGTCCCTCGTGGGGAGTGTGCACGGGTGCAGTCTCGGCCTTGCCCGCCTCGCTTGCTTGTATTAAATAGGGACCCAGTGGACATTTCAGGCTTTGATGTCCAATCTACTGCCAAGACATGAGGATTTCTTATTCTACCCTCACATGAAGACAGTCTTCATCTTGGTATGTTGTATGCTGCCAGATAATTTTTACCACCAACCTTAACTTTTAAAACCAATCATCTTAGCTCAACCCATATGAATTTGCCATTTCACAGGTTCCAAATGCTATAAATAAAGGAATTTTACAGGGTTCGACCTAGTTGTAAATCTGCTTTTGGAGCGCACTGTGGTAAGAGTTCACTTTAATAACAACCCAGGTTATTTCAGTGGCTGAGGTAATGAAATGCTGCTGAAAGAAAGAACTGGACTAACTGAGGCATTGAAAAAACATGATTAACTGGGGTGCCTGGATGGCAGTTAGGCATTCCGCTCTTGATTTCAGCTCCAGTCATGTTCTTAGAGTTGTTCAGGGTTGTGAGATCGAGCTCCACGTTGAGCTCCACTTAAGATTCACTTTGTTGGGACGCTTAGGGGTGCAGTACATGAAGTATCTGCCTTCGGTTCAGGTCATGATCCCAGGGTCCTGGGATCAAGTCTCATGAGGGGTTCCTTTCTCAGAGGGGATCCTGCTTCTTCCTCTGCCTGCTCTGCCTGCCACTACCCCTGCTTGTGCTCCCTCTCTCTGACAAATAAATAAAATCTTTAAAAAAAAAAAAAAACAAGAAAAAAATCAAGAAGAAAGAAGAAATTAAAAAAAAAAAGATTCTCTCTGTCCCGCTCCCTCTGCCCCTCCCCTGCCTCTTTCCCTCTCTAAAAATAAAATAAATAATAGACAAAAAAGATTAAACCATGATTAAATAAATAAATAAATAAATAATAGACAAAACCTCCCACAAAACCATGATTAACTTTGTCACTGGTTTCAAGGGAGACTCAAAATAACCATGTTGTCACTTTCTGAGGAAAATAAAAGCATGCAAGGATGAAAATTATTTTATACATTAATAAGCCAGATTCTCTCCAGAGCTGAAACCCCTCATTGTTTCAAGAAAGGGACATGATGAGACAAAAAACCCTCTTTCGTTTGTGCCTCAGAATGTCTTTGGTAAAAGGAGACACTAAGTTTCACTCTGAAGTTTGTGTTTCTCCATTTGTAACTGGACTACCACAAGGTTGTCTTGAGGCCTGCCTCTTTCTGGCCTCATGTCCAAAAAGAACATAGTTCCCAAATCCAGAAGACCTGACAATAGGTTTTTTATCAAGGAATTGGTTTTTCTAGTCATAAGGAATTTTATTAGGAGGAATAATTACCTCAAAAAAGAACTGATAATGGTTAAAATTTCACATTGTACAATTTGTTAGACAATAAAAGAGATCAAATTGTCTTGATAAAATTTATATTCACAAATATTTGTCTAGGGAAATTGGATTTGATAAAAACAATGGTCACAAAAGAAAAATTACAATATCAGAAGTTATAATGTATACAATTTGATGAATATATTAAACACTTCCTGTACAATTTATACAAAACAGAAGTGACTTCTTTGGAAATAATTTAAATAAAATAAAAGTAAAATGTATTACAGACAAGTTCACAAGACAGATAGGAAACTGATCAAGGAATTAAACTGCCTTAACGGAACTCACTGCAGAAAATGTATTCCATCTGTATTCATAAACATGGAGTCCAAGGGACCACGGTCAAAACATCAACCACCTGGGGGCACCTGGGTGGCTCAGTGGGCTAAAGCCTCTGCCTTCAACTCGGGTCATGATCCCAGGGTCCTGGGATAGAGCTCCACATCGGGCTATTTGCTCAGCAGGGAGCCTGCTTCCTCCTCCTCTCTCTCTCTGTCTCTCTGCCTGCTTCTCTGCCTACTTGTGATCTATAAATAAAATCTTAAAAAAAAAAAATCAACCACCTGGTGTAAATGGTCAGGGCCACACTCTGGGGAGAGAATGCCCAGTTCCCACTAGAGAGCAGCTTCCCAAACCCAGTGGAACTTGGGCACATGTGTGGAGACCTTTTGACTGATTTTGCTCAAACTCTACAGCCTACCACTTAAAACAGCTTCGCTTGCACTGGCTACTTTCCAGCTACCTACCCGACTTTCCCCAGATCTCCTCCATTTAGACCGGGTGACTTCCCCAGTCTGGGTTTTCCAGTTCTCACCATCTTCCCTGCCTGCCAGGTCATCTTCGAGTGGTCTACTTCCTACCGTTCCTTCAAGACTCAGGCCTAGCTCCTCTTCCTCATTGCCTCCCATGTAGCTTCCATCTCCTTGCAATCCAGACTTTGTCTCTTTGAATAACCTTCTACCAAAGTCACCAAAGACCTCTCCATTGCCAAATGCTACAAAAACTCTTAGACTGACTTCTCTGTCCATCACTCCCTCCTTCTGGTAACCATTTCTTCTCAAGTTTCCATGACATAGGGCACAATGAGGCTCCATCTGGTCAAGGGCAATGCTCACAAAGGGATGCAACTGTGGGCCATTATCAATCTACACCCAGGCCAGCTGGCGGAAGGAGGGCCTCAATCCTGAAGGAGGGAGCTGAAGTGTCCGTTATATGCCTCAAATTCAGCAGGTCCAAAATAATAGGCATTTGGTCCTGACCATTCTACTTCCAAAATTTTCCAGATTTTTGTTGTCTTAGTTGAAGTGCTCATCAGCATCTGATCAGATTGATGTTCTGGTCTCTCTCTTGGTCTGCTTGGCCTACTCTAGTTCCTCCTTTATACAGTCAGTTTATTTATTTATTTATTTTTAAAGATTTTATTTCTTTATTTGACAGATAGAGAGAGATTACAAGTAGGCAGAGAGGCAGGCAGAAGGAGAGGAGGAAGCAGGCTTCTGGCCAAGCAGAGAGCCAATGCGGGGCTCGATCCCAGGACCCTGAGATCATGACCCGAGCCAAAGGCAGACACCTAACCCACTGAGCCACCCAGGTGGCCCCAGTCAGTTTATTTTTTAAATGTTTTCCCCATTTTTATTGGGAAACAGTTGACACACATCACTGCATAATTTTAAGACATATAGCATGGTGGTTTGATTTATACATATTGTGAAATGATTCCCACAATAGGTTCAGCTAGTATCCATTATTTCATATAAATATACTAAAAAGAAAAGAAAAAAGAAAAAATTCTCCTTATGATGGGAACTCTTAGGATTTGCTCTCTTAACTTCCTGTGTATCAAACAGCAGTGCTAACTATAGTCTTCATGTTGCATATTACATCTCTAGTGTTTATTTATTTTATATTTGGGAGTTTGTATCTTTTGACCACCTTCCTCCAATTCAACACCATGCCTCTTGGAACCACAAGTCTGCTCTCTTTATGAGTTTATTTTAGATTCCACCTGTGAGATCATACAGTGTTTGTCTTCTCTGTCTGACTTACTTACTATACTTACTTACTATACTTAGCATAATCCCTTCAAGGTCCATCCTTGTTGTTGCAAATACTAGGATTTCCTCTAGTCCATTGATTGCTTGATGATACCCCATTGTAATGATGCATTTGTACATACTGCACTTCTTTATTCATTCATCCACTGATGGACACTTAAGTTGTTTCCATGTCTTGGGTATTGTAAATAATGATGCTATGAACATGGGAGTGCACATGTATTTTCAAGTTAGTGTTTTCATTTCCTTTGGATATATTCCCAGTAATGCAATTGCTGGATAATATGGCAGGTTTCTTTTTTACTTTTTAAAGATTTAATTTAATTTAATTTTAGATTCATTTCTTTGAGAGAAAGAGAGTGAGCAGGGGGAGGGGCAGAGGAAGGAGAGAATTTCAAGCAGACTCCCCAATGAGCATTGAGCCCAACACGGGGCTTAATCCCATGACCTCAAGATCATGATCTGAGCCAAAATCAAGAGTTGAATGCCTAACAGACTGAGCCACCCAGAACCCCTTAAAGATTTTATTTTTTTTATAAAGATTTAAAAAAAAATTTATTTGACAGGGGCGCCTGGGTGGCTCAGTAGGTTAAAGCCTCTGCCTTCGGCTCGGGTCATGATCCCAGAGTCCTGGGATCGAGCCCCGCATCTGGCTCTCTGCTTGGCTGGAAGCCTGCTTCCTCCTCTCCTTCTGCCTGCCTCTCTGCCTACTTGTGATCTTTGTCTGTCAAGTAAATAAATAAAATCTTAAAAAAGAATAATAAAATAAAAAATAAAGGATAAAAATTTATTTGACAGATAGAGATACAGCAAGAGAAAGAACACAAGCAGGGGGAGTAGGAGAGAGAGAAGCAGGCTTCCCGCTGAGCAGGGCACCTGATGCAGGGCTTGATCCCAGAATCCTGGGATCATGACCTGAGCTGAAGGCAGATGCTTAATGAATGAGCCACCCAGGTGCCCCTAAAGGTTTTATTTTTAAGTTATCTCTATACCCAACATGGGGCTTAAACCTACAACCCTGAGATCAAGAGTTGCATGTTCCACTGATTGAGCTAGCCAGGTGTCCTTCTTTTTTTAATTTTTGAGGATCCTCCATACCGTTTTCCATAGCAGTTGTACATATTTATAGTCCAAGCAGTGCACAAGGCTTCCCTTTTCTCCATATCCATACCAGCATTTATTATCTCTTCTCTTGTTGGTGTTGGCCATTCTAACAGATGGATATGTCAGCATTGTCAGGTGATAACTCACTGTGGTTTTAATTTGCATTTCCCCAATGACTGGTGATGTTGAGCATCTTTTCGGGTGCCTATTGACCTTCTTTGGAAAAATGTTTTGGTCCTTTGACCATTTTCAGATTATTTTTTAGTCTTTTTCTTATTGTGGTAAAATATACATAACACAAAATTCATTGTTCTGAACATTTTAAAATAAATAACTCAGTGTTGTTAATTAAATTCACAATGTTGGGGGAGCCTGGGTGGCTCAGTTCATTAAGTATCTGACTCTTGATTTTGGCTCAGTAATGATCTCAGGGTGGTGAGTTCAAGCCTCACGTGGGGCTCTGCACTGGGTGTGGGGCCTGCTTGGGATTTTTTCTCTCCCTCTGCCCCTCCCTTACCCACCCCACTGCCTTTTCTCTCTCTCAAAAAAAAAAAAAAATTGACAATGTTATGCAACTATCACCACTATTTCCAGAACTCTGTAATTATCTGAACAGAAACTGTAACCAACAAGCAGTAACTCTTCATTTCCCCTTTCTCCCTGGGAACCAATTTTTTGTTTTTCTAGGAATGTTTTTTAAGGAAGACACTAGTACACCATGTGTTGCTGTCCATGAAAATATCCTTAAAGTCCTCTTCACTCTCCCTTCTGTGCTGAAGATCCTGCTTGCTCTATGAACCCTGTAATCTCTCTCCAGTCTTCTCCTAACTTGCTGCCCTCTGGAACTCTCACCTTCTCCTCATATACGATTGCACCAGCTTCTAGCACAAGGCTTTCTAGAGCCCACATAGCTGGCAGTGTAGTCCAGCTTTTGTCTCATGACGAGCAGCCTCTTGGCATTCTTGGGAATAAAATTCTCCATTCTAACCCCAGAAAAATATGATGTCCCCACACATTTATTTATAATATTCTTCTCAGAAGTGAGAGTGGAGAGACCGAATGCATATTGGCTTGGGGCACCAAGAATATTTCCAACTCACAGCCTGGCCTTCTCCCAGTTCTTTTCTCATGGGGTTGCTGAAATTCAAACTGCACTGGCAGCATCTAAGATACTGTAGGACTCTAAACTGGAATGGACCCGCATGTGATGCTGAGACCAAGGCCTGGATGATAAGAAGACAGTAATATAAAGAGTCTGCACAAGAGTGTACAGAGAGAGCATGTGTGAAAACACTGAGGTGGGAGGAAGCGTTGTCTGTTCAAGGAAGCCTGGTTGCCTCAAGAGTAGTGGGCATGCAGCGGAGTGGCAAGGGACGAGGTTGGAGATGTGGCCAGGTCCAAATCAGGAGGGCTTTGGGGGTCATGTAAGAAGTTTACACTTGATTTCTTGTTCAATGAGAAGCCATGTACATGAGCTCTGACAGTCTCATGTATGTAATAGAAAACTTCACTTAAAGGGTTTAAGCAATAAAGGGAATTTATTGGCTTGAGTAACTGAAAAGTCCAGGGGACTGTCTTGAGGTGAGGGCTCTGGTTTCATTTCATCTTGCCTTTTTTCTTCTCTGAGAATCCTTGGCCTACTTTCTCTCAAGATGGCAAGATGGTTTTTGGCAGCAACTGGGGTACCTGTTTTTTTTTTTTTTTTTTTTTTTCACAAGGAAAGGGAGAATCTAGCTTCTGTAAGGCAATGAACAGACTCCCTCACAGTCACTCTGAAGGGACTCAGCCGGGACCAGTCCCAATGGGCACCTCTCTGCACCACCCAATCTCTGCAGTGAAACTCTAACTACAGGCAGTTCTCCCTCCCTCCTGTTGCCAGGGCTGTGGTCATTCCCAAATGGCATGCTGCTACTTAGTGAGGGTGGAGTGGTCCCCCCAAGATCATTTGGAGACAATTAGGGAAGAAAGAAAGGGGAAGTAGGTGCTGGTAAGTAACCCCCAAATTCATTATACTGTGGAAGGATTGTTCAAGATCACTCTAGCTGCTGTGAAGAGGACAGACTGGAGGAGCCATCACAGAAGGGGGGAGGCTAACTAGTAGACGGTTGCTGTGGTTTCGTCCAGGGGTGGCACAGACTGAGGAGATGCATTTGGGGGAGAAAATTGACTGGACTTAATGATGGGCTGGATGATAGAGGAGGTAGTTGTGACCAGATTCTGAGAAGTCTCAAGTGCCAGGCTTTGGATGTTATCTTTGTAGGTTGATGGAGGTGTTGGAGTGGGTTGCCTTTTGGGAGAGTAAGAGATTAAGAATTTTTGGTTTTCAATGTCTTTCTCTTTCTCTTCCTCCTTTAGTTTTTGTTTGTTTGTTTGTTTTGTTTTTTTTTTTTTTTTTTTTTTAGTTTTTACAATTTACCACAGCATATTCTTTTGCTTTTCTAATGTTTTCCAAACGATGAAAACACCAAAATGAAAATCTGTGATTTCATTAGATTGATTTACTGCTCATCCTGTATCCAAGTCAACTGACTGAAATTATCTTCAAAAAAAAAAAAAAAAAGAAGAAGAAGCTTGTTTTCTGTAGTCTAATTTTATAAGCCCAAAAGAACCCAGCTTCACTTCAATCTCAGAACACTGTGAAATTAATATTAACTTAGCTGAATGTTTTCAGTTTGAATTAATATGCTTGTGATGTTATTCAGTCTTGCAAATTGCTATCATCAGGAAGTGAACATGTTTTAGCTTTTCAAAGTATCAATTATGAGGCATAAGAGTTCAACTGCAGCTCTGGTTTAATCCTCTGGCTATCCATCATCTAAAGAGTATTGAGAGTTGAATTGAACGTCAAGGATGTAGGATGGCTATTTTTGCAGACTAGGCAAACAATAGCTGTAGTTTGATGCCCTTGATGAAAGTGGACTGGTGTGTTAATTCTGCACATGAAGTCAGCAAAGCACTTAACATTTTAAAGAACCCATTCTTGTTCTGATTCAGGTTTGAGTCTGTCCCTTCAAAACGAATTGCTATTCCTCCATTCAGTAAAGAAGTTCAGGACTTGGCTTTGTTTCATTTTAAATTCCCATGTATTATTTTGTCATCAAAATACAAAATACTTGGTGGGGCTTTTTTCTTTTGGACAAATCCCCATCTCTCTGTTCCTTGATTTTCTCATCATCTCTTTACCCTTGATGAGGATGAACATTCCTGACTAGAGAGCTCATAACATTATTTTGAGGGTCAGGTCAGATGATACATGGAAAAGTTGTGCAGACAGCTCAATTCTACATAAAATGTTTCTTTTCTGGTCGTGCAACATCTATAGTCCTAGCAGTTACTGTGAGAGTCCTTTTGCACTACCACTTCCTCAGCCTTTGTGTAAGGTACAGAGCAATGCGGAAGGTAGGCTGGAAGTGCCAGGCAGTTTATGCTGTGGGAGCAGTCCTAGATCTGTGGCCAGTGGGGGTTGGTGGATAAATAGCCCATCTCTCTTGCCCTTTGGTGGTAGTGGTGGGTGGAGGGCCACTCCAAGTGTTCTATGCGATCCCCTAGTCCTCAGTAAAGTTGAACTCCAGTTCTCTTAGCAGTAACTTCTTCATTAATGAACACTTTAGTGTTCCTTCCATTTCACTTTTTACTTCCTCTACTGCCATCTCCTGAGTTTACCTGTCACGTAAATGATCTGCACTCAAGTTTTCTTTTAAGGTCTGTTTTTGGTGGAACTCAACCTAAGACCCTAGTTTTAATGGTCTTTCAAAAAGTATACAAGCAGCGAGCTCGTCACTGATATTCTAGAATTCTCTGGCTTTATCGCCCAGCCTTAGTTCTGGATTGGGATGGAGTCTGTTTTGCCTCCTGACTGCCAGGACTCAAAAATATTTACCAGTAAACTCTTCAAGATGCGGTTTCCTAGTAACTTCGACTATACGTACCGTCCCCTGAGAGACTGTGTACCTTCTAGAGGGGCCGGGTGATACATGAGTCAAGCAGGCAGAGATGAAATACCACCTTTATTACTAATAAAAATGCTGTTGGAGAGCATGGCATACAGTTGTGGGCACTGACAATGAACCCCAAAGTTAAACAGATTTATCCACACGGTCACAGACAGCATTGGGTAACTGCTGGCTTCTAACTTCACAGGCAGAGTCTGTCATTCTGAAGTTTGCAGAATGGAGGAGCAGAACAGAGTGTGCTCTCTCGGCAGACCGACAGATCTGAACAAGAAAAAGAAGGAGAAAGGGGCTGAGTCATAGATGCCTCGTTCTTGTTCCAGTCAGAAAATTCATTTTCCTCACTCATAGCAGTGACAGGGGGCAGAAAGAAACTGAGAAAGGTATTGTAATGGATTCCTTTTCTTCTGGAAACAAGGTGTTAGGGAAATGGGTTTCCTTTTTCCAACACTCCCAGGTTTTTTTTTGTTGTTGTTGTTATTAGCTCATTGGGCTTAACCGTTAATTTCAAAGCCAACCAAGAGTGTGACCGTCTCCTTAGCAGGAGACCAGCAATCTATCCTGACAGTACTGCTCCCACCACGAGCACATCCCCTTGCTTTTCCCATCCGAATGGCTGAAGAGCATAGCTATTGCCCTCAGAAGGCGGTTCAGTGACTGAAGTAATTCCAGGACCATGCTGAACCCTAGCTGAAAGTTCCTCAGTTCACTTTGCAGTCCTAACTGTGTCTAACCATGTCGTTTGGACAGTCAGGGGCTCTGAAGAGATTATATGACAATGTAAAGATACCTCAATAAAAATTTTCAGTAAAATATTGATATCTGCCAATTTAAATATAACCCCTGTGAATTCCCCAGGGAAAAAAAGTTGAAAGATTAGATTCTCTTTTATGCTTGACTTAAAGATAAAGACATTAGAATCTAAAACTCATCCTTCTTGATTCTGCTCATTCAAAACCAGATGAGTTAGTTCTTCACGCCTTGGACAGCCACTGTGGGTCTTTCAGCAGCATGGACAGGGTCTCACTAGAACTACTGGTGTGGCTTTTTTCAGAATCTCAAAAGTTAAATTATACACCAAGTTTCTAGTATACCTCACTTTTAAAAAAGAAAGGATTAAAAAATTTTATTTGAGAGAAAGAGAGAGAGATAGCAAACTGGGGAAGGGGTAAAGGCATGAGGGAGAGGGAGAGGGAGAAGGAGAATCTCAGGCAGACTTTGTGCTGAGAGTGGACCCTGACTTGGGATTTGATCTCACAACCCTGAGATCACGAGTTGAGTGGAAACTAAGAGTTGGATGCCAACCGACTGTGCCACCTAGGCGCCCTGATATACCTCATTTTTAAGAGTACCATCAAAACACTTAACACCAACATAACTAAACAAAAGAAAACAAATCAATACCAAGAGCTTCAAGTAATTATCAAGACAAAATGATGCTCCCCAACCCCTGTACCTTCCATAACAGAGACTCAAGGATACTTTGATTTCTGCTTCAGCAGGGTGTTGAAGATCTTGACCAGTAAAGTTAAACTGCATTGGGAGGAATCTTCCCCAAGGGGTTACCACTGGTAACATGCTTCACCATTCCTGTGAGGAAAACCAACTGGTAATTCTCTCAAGGTGACCTATGAGATTGTAAGAGATCAGAATATGCCACCCCAATCGTTGCCACTCTGGCATAAGGATTATTTTGAACTGAAGGCAACTGAGATAAAGTTGGCATAGGATGAGCTCTCTGTGGTACCCTATCTACCTGAAAACAAGATCATAAATTGCCCAAGGTATCTCCCCCCTCCTCCCACCATCCCCCACTTTTCATACCAGGAAGGGACTAACACCCTTATCATCAGAAATGAGATGGCACCTCTTTGAGGTCTATATAAACCTTACCTACCTTACTAGCCCTTACCTACCATTAATTTGCCATGTATTTCCCTTCCTGCCATTTGCTGCCACTAAAAGCTCAGTCTTTTTCATATGCCTTGACAGTTCTACTTAAATGTACCCTCTTTTGGTATAAGAGCACTCAAACTTAGCTGTTTCTTTGGGGGTTTTCTATTCTTTCTGAAAAGCCCCCTATGTAAAACTTTTTTAAAAAACATTTTTATTTATTTATTTGAGAGGAAAGAGAGAGAGAGAGTGGAGGTGAGTGCAGGGGGAGGGGCAGAGAGAGGAAGAGGTGGAGAATCCCAAACAGAATCCATGCTGAGCACAAAACTTGATCTCATGACCCATTAGATCATGACCTGAGCTGAAATCACAAGTCAGACACTTAACCAACTGAGCCACCCAGGCACCAGTTTAAAACTTTTAACATCAAATAACTTTTTTTGGTTAAAATTTTTTAAAAAAATATTCTATTTAGGGGCGCCTGTGTGGCTGAGTCCATGAAGAGTCTGCTTTGGCTCTGGTTGGGATTCAGAATTCCTGGGATCAAGCCCTGAGTCGGGCTCCCTGCTCAGCGGAGCCTGCTTCTCCCTATCCTTCCTCCTGCCTTTCTGTCTGCTTGTGCTCTTTCTCTAGCTCTCTGTTCAATAAATACAATCTTAAAAAAAAAAATAAAAGATTCTATTTATTTATTTGCCAGAGAGTGCACAAATGGGGAGTAGCAGGTAGAGGGGAAGACGGAGACTCCCTGCTGAGCAAGTAGCCTGATGAGGGACTTGATCCCGGGATCCCAGGATCATGATTCCAGCTGAAGGCAGCCGCTTAACTGAGGACTGAGCCACCCAAGTGCTCCAATGTCAAATAACTTTGTGTATTTTTTCTCATATTAATCTGTCTGCTGACAGTTTATTTTGCAGAATCAGCTGAAGAACCTAAGAAGGCAGAGAAGTTTTCTCCCCTGTAAGGTATTTACATTCTTGCAAAGAAATATCCAGGGATGGCAAGCCCAATTATGAGTCTGCTATGAGAGGTCTTTCTTTCCCATCTCAAATCTTAAAAACCTTTTTACTTTTCCTTTCCCCTCTGAGCCCTCTGTCTACAATATCCCCTGCCTGATCTGTGGGAATCTAGACTCTAAATAACCACACGGTTTCCACACTGGATTGTGCTGTTGGTCTTTGTTGTGGAATAACAGGACTATAAAGCCTTTTTTTGAAGGGTAGCTTCTCTTTCATCCCCTCGTTGGTTTCACCTGGAAAACATCCTCAGCAGATTCCTGAACTAAAGCTGCTATGATCATTTCTGCAGCTGAAATTTCTAGGTTTAGCTATGAATCACAAAAACCCCAAAGTAACAGTGGGGAGGTAGATATTTATTCCATTCAGATGAACGTCTAGGTCATCGTTCAAGGGCTGGTGTAGCCTCAAGATAGGGATCCAGGTTCCTTTGACACTCTTGCTCCATCACGCTTGGTTTGACCTCCCTGTCCCATATGCAGACATCTTTGGCAACAGAGCAGGAAGGGATGAAAGGAAAGCAGAGAGTGCTTTGTCTAGTATCTTAAGGAAGACTCTTAGAAGCTGTCACACTCGACTCTTCTGCTTACATCTCATTTACCGTAATGTAGACGAGGAAGTGTCCTGAGATGCTGGAGAACCTGGGAAATGTAGTCTTCATTCTAGCTGTCATATACCCAACTAAACTTATTATTCAAGAAATGGAGAATGAATATGGGGGCAACTGGACTACCAGATTAATTGTACCAGTGTGGACAGATACCTCTGTGGAGCCCTCCTCAGCAGTCCACCTTCCCTTGCTTTTGATTGGTCCAGGCCTCCAGCAGTATTTCCCTCCATTCTGCCTTTGTCAGCAATAGTGCATATGTTCTGGGTCTTGACTTCCCCTCTATGCCTATTCAAGGTGGAACAGCTGGATTTGTCACAGTTTAATTTACCTCCTAGTAAGTTAAAATTCCCCAATAAAGGCCTAGTGTTTCTACAGTCTGATGCTTTTTTTTTTCCTTTTAAATCTTTCTCTTCTTTCTGGCCTAGACATGTACTTACCTGACATTCTGTTCTAGATTTCGTCTAATGGGGTCTTCTGTTTTGAGAGATAAATCACTAGGTCTGCTTGGCCAAAAGCAACGGTTGTTAAAAAACAAACAAACAAACAAACAAAACAAAACAAAAACAAACACAAAACCAAACCAAACAAACAAAAACCTTGGCCAGGGGGGCCTGGGTGGCTCAGTCAGTTGAAATTCTGCCTTTGGCTCAGGACGGAGCCCAGCATTGGGCTCCCTGCTCAGTGGGAAGCGGCTTCTTCCTCTCTCTCTGCCTGCCACTCTGCCTACTTGGGCTATCTCCCTGTCAAAATAAATAAATAAAATCTTAAAACAATAAAAACAACAACAACAAAATAACCTTGGCCACTCTCACCTTTCTGAGTTAGATAACTAGCATGCATTTTCTGATTAGGCTAATAGCCAATCCGGGCTTGGATTCCGTTTATCACTGTCCTTATTAGCTCTGTTATGTTTCATGTTTTCTGGTTACCTTCATTTAGTATTAATTTTCAGAATTTCTCAAGCCTGCTCCCTCTGGGCCTAGATAGCACTTGTATCTCTATTTACAATTCTAGTGACATCTGGAAACCCGTTCAATGATCCCTTGAATAGTGTACTTTCATCTGATTGATCCTCCCCTTTTGAATTGTCCAACCTTTCAGGGTACACTTTGCATCAGTGTCCCAGTTTTTGAGGAGGAGTTCCCAATAGTTCTTGACAAGTAGTCTCTATTTTCTGTGTAGCTCTAAGAGAGTCCTTTGCCAGTAGTGGTCTATATTCTTGCTCCCTCTGAGAGTCAGCACAGTTGGCTGAAATTTTGCTTCTATTCTTGTTTGATTTTTTTGGGACCAAGTTATTATTTCTGAGCTAAAAAAAAAAAATTAAAAAAAAAACCACCCCAAACCTCCAAAACATCTACACATTTTAAAAATAACCTCTTATATCTTTTCCCTTTTATCTGTCCTTCAATTTCATTTTTCCTTTTATATCCATCTCATCTGTTCTCTAAGATCTCAACTTTATCTCCAAAAAACCTTTCTCCTTCACAAGCTTAATTATTCTTAATTTTGTTCTCATTCTTTCATTGCTCCTGTTCTAAAACTGAAGCATATTCTAGAAACACTCTACATACTTCCTGAACAAATCTGATTCCTAGACACACAAGGTTCTAGGCATAGGACTGTCTTCTTATCTTTGGTTTTAAAACAATTTAACTCAATCATGTCTTTAACTTAGGCATTTTCCATTATAATGGCTTTTATTTTTTTTGCTTTAAAAAAAAGGATTTATTTATTTTGGAGGGGGAGGGGGCAGAGGGAGAGTCACTCTCAGGCAGACTCCCCACTGAGGGCAGAGCTGGAAGTGGGGCTCTCACTACCCCAAGATCATGACCTGAGCCAAAAACACACAGGTGCCCCCCCCTTTTTTTAAAAAAGGATTTTATTTATTTATTTGAGACAGAGAGAGACAGAAGAGGGAGGGTGAGAGGGAGCAGCAGACTCCTCACTGGGCAGAGGGCTCAAAGTCAGGACCCTGAGTTCATAACCCGAGCCAAAGGCAGACGCTTAACCAATTGAGCCGTCTAGGAGTCCCTCTGCTTGGTGTTTCATAAGAGATCTGTGCATATGTCTGCAAAGTTGGAGGCTTGGAAAACTAAAGCCATGGTCAGAGCCTCTAAAATTTATAAATTCAGTCACTTTTGGATCACATGGAAGGGGATGCCTTTTTTTTTTATTTAAGATTTTATGTATTTACTTGACAAAGATACAGAGAGAGAGAGAGAGAGAACACAAGCAGGGGGAGTGGAAGAGGAGAAGCAGGCTTCCCACTCAGCAAGGAGCCCATCCGGGGCTCCATACCAGGACCCTGGAATCATGACCTGAGCCGAAGGCAGACGCTTAATGACAGAGCCGCCCAGGTGCCCCTGGGGGATGACTCCTGAGACTCATGACAGGCCACATGGCTTCAAGATTAGTCTTTGGGCACTGCCTACAAAGGCTGGTATTAACTGTTGGAAACTACAACTTCAAACTCCAGTACTCTATAGCACACATGCTATGTAAAGAATGTACTGTAAAATAAGTGACAGCATTAGAAAATCATCACTTTGCAGTCACTAGAAAAAATAATAGGTAACAATTACCAATGAATACTGAGTGAGTTAGATAAAAGATCGATGGGGAACTTTATAATGATGCACTGACTGACAACACCTGAGTGGACTATCAGCTCTAAAATCTCTAAAAACTGGTACTAGGGATATTATGTGCCTGATGTGATGCAACAGCAACAGTATTTTTATAAATTATTTGTGCAAATAAGTTTTTGAACACAAATTTACTGGAACTTAAGTCCACCAGTCAGCAAGAAAAATGTGTGATAGAAGAACATGTTAAATGACACAAAGAGCATATGATCATCCACATCCAGAAAGTGAGATAATGGGCTTAGTTTCTTTAACAAAAAAGTGACATTTTAAGAGGAAGGAAGTACAAACTGTATAGATTATAAGACCCTTAAGAACCATACCAATCAAATGGAATATATGAATCTCACCTGGGACCCAATTTTTTAAAAAGATTTTATTGATTTGAGAGAGTATGAGCATGAGATGGGGGAAGGGCAGAGGGATAAGGAGCAACAGACTCTCCACTGAGCAGGGAACCTGATTCAGGGCTTGATTTCAAGATCCTGACATCATGACCTGAGCTTTGCGAAGGCAGCCACCCAACCAACTGAGCCACCCAGGTAGGTGTTCCATGGGACCTGATTTAAACAAACCAACTGTTAAGGAGTTTTAGATTACCCAAATGTTAATAACTCACCACATTCACTTTAGCATCCTCTCTCTATATATTCACATTTGTTTTCTGAGAGTAAGTTGCAACCAAAATGCTCTTTTACCTGTAAGTTTAACTGTGTATTATCTAAAGACATGGACATTCTCATAAATAACCACAGTACAATTGTCAAAATCTGGAAATTAACACCAATTAACAGTAGCTACCGATCTTATTAAAAGTGTACTATTTGTCCCACTAGATCTTTTATGGCAAAAGAAAATTTTCGTGGGGTCCAGAATCTAATACAGGATTGCATGTAGTATTATCTCTTTAGTTTCCTTTAATCTAAAAGAGTATTTTAGTCTTTGTTTTTCATGACCTTGACTTTTGAAGAATAAAGGCCAGTTATTTGGTTGACTGTCCCTCAACTTGGGTTTGATTAATGTTTCCTTGTTATATTCATGTTAATGCATTTTTGGAAGGAATCCTCAAACATGTTTTGTCTTCCTCAGTGCATCTAATTAGAAAGCATACAGTATCTGTCCTGTAACTGATAATACTGTAAAAGGACATCTTGAGAAAGATAGGGAAAATTGAAAACATAGGATATTAATAAGTTAATTTTGTTAGATGTCATAATGGTATTATGTTTATGTTTTTAAAAAATGGTACTAATCTGCTAATGATAGATACATTGTAGAAGACGAGGCTTGATGCCCATTTCTAGGGAGTTTGGTTACTCTATGCAGAAAGCAATAATGATAATATAGTCAGATTTATACTTTTCTGAAATTGCTTCCAATCTGCATTCTCCAGGTCTTTGACCATTTTTCCTTTCTTTTACTGGCTCCTCTTTTTGGTCACTCTAAATCTTCCCCAGTGTAGTCAAATTCTGTGACTTGTTGGATGAAGAAAGCCTGTGGCAGAGGAAAGTGAAATTACGCTGAAACTAACTTTATAAATAATTTGAACATTTCATTTCTTTGTGATTTACGCATCCTCTTTATTTAAAAAAGAAAAAAAAATTTATAGCAGTCTTTTCACCTAATGTGGGGCTCAAACTCATGACCCCTGAGATCAAGAGTCACATGCTCCATCAGCTGAGCCAGTCAGGTGCCCCAAATGTCTTCCTTATTATAAATAATTGAGTCTAATGAAATGAGATCATTTATAATGATTACATAGTAAAACTTTATAGACAAAAATACAAAAAGTCCTCATTTTATTTTTTGGAAAGTACTTTTTAAAATTTTATTTCACCAAGGAGTAATCCTTTGCTGATGTTCAAATTTAAACTATTCTTCTGTTTAAATTCTTCAAATTTAAACTATTCTATTAATCATCTCATAAGAGAAAAAACACAAGAAGTTGCATTTTCTTCTAGTTTTTCTGTGGCATTTTCTTCTAGTTTTTCAAGCTCTCATGTAGTAGCAACTGGTTCAAAATACTGCTTTGTTTCAAAGCATGCAGTTTAGATATATCTTCACTGATGATGGTAATATTTCCATTTTGTTCCTGAGCTGTCAGGTCACTTTCACTGTCAGACAGTGTACATAGTAGAGTGTCGTTTTCATAGGTTGGAAAATAATACCTGAAAACAACCACAGATATAATGAATAACCAAACTATAACTCATCCAGAAAAGTTTCTAGGCAGTTGACATACACATTAGTATATTCTGCTGGGTTTCCTCGCCAATAATTTCAACGGCATTTTGCTAACGTGGTATGGGAGACAACTTCTGAATTACTTTTACTTTGACCTTTACTGGCTGATACCAGTCTTAGCTGCATCCTTGCTAGCTGCCCATTCAGCCTCTGTTTGATATTCCCACAAGAACTCACTATCTGAAAAGGCAGCTTACTCCAGTATTGGGCAACTAGTTGTTAGAGATATTGCCATGGATGAAGCTAAAAATGAACCCCCTTCATTTCTATTCAAAGGTTCCAGGTCTTCCCTAGAAGATTACCAAAACTCAAATATGGCTACTTTTTCATACATGAGTCCTTTAACTACCTGATGAAAACACGGTTTCCTTTGAATGTGTGTGTGTTCTTCCCAACCTAATCACTACTGGTTCATTCATCCTAGGTGAATAAAAATTAAAACATTTATAGAATTTTATGTCTATTTTCTGGACACACTTAGGAATTAGTTCTGGAGTTATCTCTAAAGATTTCAACTTATTTAAGAATTACAGGAACAGGGTCTCAGGCAATCCAGGACTGACTCTGTCTCTAACAAATCGGGACTTTTCTTTCTTGCATTCTTTTTAAAGAAGATATTTATTTATTTATTTATTTATTTGGGAGAGAGAAAGAGACAGAGAGAGCAAGGGAGTGTGAGCAGGGTGAGGGATAAAGGGAGAATCTCAGACAGATTCCATGCTGAGTGCAGAGCCTGATGTGGGGGTCAATCTCATGACCCTATGATCATGACCTGAAACCAAGAGTTGGGATGTTTAACTGCATGAACCACCCAGGTGCCCTGAAATCTGGGATTTTCTAGAGGAAAATCTAGAGCTTTGGGGCTAGTATTGGGGGAGGGGTGGGAGGGCACTTATTTAACACTTCCTAAGAAGAGAGAAACCTCCAGGCAGCTAGAACCGTACACCCTCTCCGAGGTTCTCCCAGCTGAGGTTGTCCAGACTGCTATAAGAACCAGCCCAGATGGCTGAACTAGCAAAGGGTATCTGGGAGTCTGATACCACCTCCATAGTACAGATCAGTGGGCCAACTGCTTAACATTTATAAAGTTCTGAGATGCAAAATATATACCAAAAGCCCTAATAGTTGTGTGCTCTTTGACAGAATAATTTTATTTCTAGGAGTTTATCTAAATGAAAAAATGAGGCAAGTGTGCAACAATGCAGGCATATGGATATTCACTGTATTACTATTTATAAGAGCAAAATGCAAGAAACGACCTCAATAGCTAGGAAATTAGGGTATATCTATTGAATGGGGTATCTGACAACCATTAAAAATGATGCAATTGATATATATTACATATAAAAAATGCATGCAATAATCTGTTAACAAAAATATATGAAAAAAATCTTTAGTTCTATACTTACATCTTTTTCTTCATACCAAAAATACTAGAGTTGGTTATACTTATAAAAGGGGATTCCTTTAAAAATAAGGTTTTTTGAAGATTTTTGCTCTTTTTTATAAATGTATCTTTCTCTTTCATTAAGGTCTGGAGAAACTGAATAATGGAACAAATAAGGGATATGGAGCAAAGAAGTAGATGCTTGGTTGAGTAGTACTCACTCTGGTTGATCCCATGTCTTTCTTTCAGGAAGTAGTGATGTATGTTTAGCTTCTTCCATATGAGTCCTTAACTCCGCTTTGGATTTGAATTTCACATGGCAGCCATAACATTTACATTGGTGAATTTGTCTCCGGATGAAATTGACCAGTTTTACTTGCTGGTAGAAATTTAATCCTGAAATAAGATAGTTTATACAATCATCAGACAACTGGTCAGGCCTACTTTTGAATTGTTATAATTTTTTAAAAGAGCCAATTCTTTTTTTTTAAAGATTTTATTTATTTTTTTGAAAGAGGAAGAGAGAGTGAGTGAGCATGAGCAGGGGGAAGGGCAGATGGACAAGCAGACTTTGTTCTGACTATGGAGCCTGAGGTGGAGCTCCATCCCAGGACCCTGAGATCATGACCTGAGCCAAAGTCGAATGCTTAACCATCTGTACCACCCAAGTGCCTGAGTCACTTCTCTGTATTAACCAACCTGAAGAGGCACTACAATTATAAAGAATGATAGATACCAAACAATAACAGCTAATACTGATATAGGGCTTATGTGCTAGCCACTGTTCTAACTAGTTTCCACGCATTACTACATTTATTCTTGCAGAACTCTACCACGTAGGTAGTATTATCATATCCACATTATCTATTAGGAGACTGTCCAAGGTTGCACAGCTAGTGGGTGGTAGAGCCAGCATTTGACATAACATACATGTCTGTAAGAAGAGCAAAGTAAAGTAACACTTTCCAGAGTCTAGGAAAGTAGTCAGTCAGTAAGCTGAGGTATGGGAAGTGAGTGTTCTACTGCCTTTGATCCATTAACAAGTCAGCAATTTACATCTTCATGCCCCTAATCTTTCCATCATACTTATACTGAGAATGATACAATTGGGTCCATCTGTGACAAATAATCTAGCTACACTGTCAGGCAGTACAGAAGCTGTTTTATATACATTGTCCACTCCCTTCACATTCTGTTGACCTGAGGCCTTATGTCACACAGCCAGTAAGTGCTGGAGCAGGACTATGAACCCTAGTCTCAAAAATCCATGGGCTTTCTCTTAGCCGCTTCCACTTTATTTATAATAGATACTAATCATTAGCTTGTATTTTATTTGAAGGATTCATGTATGTAGGAAAGAAGAAAGACCACATGAAATAAAAAACCATATTTGAGTATTACAGTTCAAAATGGTTGTGAATCACTGCTTCAGGCAGTCCCATTGAGACCATCTGTGGAGAGACACATTTGGCTGTGCATTCTCCAATCACGACTCCTGAACAAGGCATCATTTACAGGAGTGTGTATAAAAACGCAACATCATGGAAAACAACTTCTGAATCAAACTCACCAAGTTCTGACTTTATTTTGAGGAGATCAAACTCGTGAGCATCCTAAAAAAGGAATGAATATCTGTGAGCATGTAAATTATTTCATCTTTCAGGCTGAAGTTATAAACAGACGGCTTATTCATAGGAGTTTGAACACTGCTGAAACTCAGGCTCAGTTCATCATGTTCTGCTTTTGAAGTATTCGAGATCTAACTGCTTCCCCCAACCACATCCAACTACTTTTTAAAGCACAGTCCAAACAAGTCATGCCAATCAGTTGAAACATTTTAATTATTCACAGTTTGTATCTACAGTTTTCACAATTTACTATGTATGCATTCTGCAATCTGACAAAAGTGTCCTCAGTCTGTGGTAAAATGTGGCCCTATTTACTGTACTGTGTGCCTGGACTACAATTACGGATATAGGTCCTCTGCTACACAAGCAGATAGGTAATTTTACAAATCCGCTTTTCATTTTATGCCGTTAAACGCACTGTTTAATGCAAATTTCTCTTCACTGACATCTTTCCATAAATTTTATTTCTTTTGATTTTTACAATGCAGCCTTATTCTGTTCCACTTGGGCAATTGTCCATCTGGGTAAATGTTTGAACTTAAAAGCTTACAGAGAATAAAGAACATCTAACTTCTTATGAAGGCATTCAATGTAACATCAGAAGGCTGGATAATTAGGAAATCCATGGTACTTTATGACTGGAAGTGACTGAGCAGAGGGCGAGGACACAGGTCAAGGATGTTGCAAAGGAAATTTCCTATACAGGGTAGGGGTATTAAGACTCCTTTCAATTCAAAGATATTAGGGTATTATTAATTAAATTTAAACACTGAAAATTAGACACACATACTATTAGCAACCTGTTTCAGAGAAAACAACTCTCTGCTTTCTTAAGGGTAAATGCTCATGGCCTTTCACATACATTCTATTTTTTCTTTAAATGGAACTAAGAAGAGTGTTTCTGAACGAGAGCAGGGAGAAGGTGGGTGAAACAGGATAATCTGCGTTACTGTTGGCAGAGATGGCTGGGGGAGGGTAGGGAGAGCGAATCAGAATCATCCAGTAATATTTTTTAATTATAATCACTCCTCTACCTTTAAGCTGCAGTACTGTCATGACTCATTAGATGTCCCCCCTCTTCAACTGCACTGTCCAGCTGAGGATCAGAGTTGTTGGGAGTGTGTCATCTCTCAGATATACTGGGGTGAAAAAAGGTTTAGAACTGCCAGCTTCAAGCTTCATTATAACATAAAAATGGCATCCAGAAGGGAGCACATGAACTGGAAATACCCTCAAATTTCTTCCCTCCAAATTCTTTCAATTGCAGGAGCTGCACAATCACATCCTGTACCCTCTGCCTCTACATTGCCCATGCCCCACTGCCCATTTCCCTCAAGGGCTTCAGGAACCCTTTCCTGCTTTCCTTATTCACTAGCACAGGAGGCAGTGGAAAAAGATGCAGAACCATCCATATCTTGAGTACTGTTACTCATGGTTACTCAGGGCCCACATTGTAAGCTAGAATTATCTCATAAACATCTCAGAGGTAGGATGGCATCAGTGGTCTGTGAAATCCCACTCTAACAGTTTGCACAGGTCTTGTGCATTATACTAAATTGCCCTGAGTTCTGGTTCTTCTTGATGGATTGGGCCTGTCTCTTCTGTTTTGCCTATAGCACTTTCTTTTTAATAAAAGATTTATTTATTTATTTATTTGGCGGGAGGGGGGGGCGCAAGTGAGCACAGGAGGAGGGGCAGAGGGAGAGAATCTTTCAAGTAGACTCTACGCTGAGTGTGGTGTTGAACTCGGGGCTCGATCTTACAACCCTGAGTTCATGACATGAGCTGAAACCATGAGGTGGATGCTTAACCAACTGAGCCATCAGGTGCCCCACTTATAGCACTTTTAGGAATAGGATAATGGCAAACTAAACATAAGCTGATAAGACTGCTATCATGATCAGTGTCCCTGTCAGAACAAAACAAAATTCAAATGAATAAAAGTATCTCACCTCCATGTGAACACATAATTTCTCAATGGTTTCTGCTTGCTTTTCACAAAATAGGCAGACAGCAGAGTCAGGGCGTTCTTCCCAATCAGACCAGTCACTGTGTTAAAAAGAAAACAGCAAATAGAGAGAGTCCCCTCATTAAGAGGGTGTACTAAGCAGTCACTTGCCATTACTTCCTCCCGCTTGGGAAACCCTGCCACTCTCTTTCAACTCTGACATTTTTGTAAAGATTGTCACATCATATTATGACTTTTTGATATAGTTTTGAAATTCAAAGCAGCACCATGAAATTAATATAAATAGTGAACAGGTGCTGCTCCATTTTCTTCTATTTGCTTCTCTTCTGAGCAGCTATTTTACTACAGAATCAGATTAATGTCTTTCTGACACAACTACGTTTAATTCGCAAAGGAGGCACATCAGTAGATGCGATGCTCCCGCTCATTAGCCACAACCACTAAGTACACATGCTGTGAGGTGCGATGCTGGGAGTGTGTCTCTGCATGACAAATGGTGTGTTTTAAAAAGGCAAACCATGTATCCTTCATGTGAGAAATACTGATCATTTTAAGTGTTAAATCTGGTGGTAAACAGAGAGGTCAAAAACCACACAGGACCCATGTTACCATTCCTGTCTACTCCCCATCCCCTGACTTATTTTGAAGACACTATCAACTTCTTGTCCTAAGCCTGGAAAACTGAAATCCCAGGAGAGAAATAAGGTCAAGCATCTTTGAAGGAAAAGAGGATGAGTAACAGGGAATCCTTTAAGGTTGAAAAGAACACTTCCCAAGCTTGTAATTCCAAGGAAAGAAGCTGTGAATATTTTAACTAGGTCAATGGGATGTACACGGAACAAGGTTAATTCCGTGACATTCTCTACTCCAATGACAAGCAGCACTGAGAGTTCAAAGGTTGTGTAACTTCAAGATCTGGGCACCAACAAAGTGAGCAAAATACCAGTGGAATGTATCTTTCTCTGCATTATTTTTTACTTGTGTGTTCAATTAACAGCTTTTTAAAAAACTTTTAAAATTTTATTTTTATTTATTTATATATTTATTTTTAAGGATCTTATTTATTTATTTGAGAGAGTGATAGACAGGACAAGCAGGGGTGGGGGGATTGGGGAAGGGAGAGGGAGAAGTACACTTCTTACTGAGCAGGGAGGCATGGGGCTCGATTCTAGGACCCTAGGATCATGACCTGAGCTGAAGGCAGATACTTAACCAACTGAGCCACTCAAGAGCCCCTAAAGTTGTTTTTTTAAAAAATTAATTTATTTATTTTAAAAGATTTTACTTATTTATTTGAGAACGAGAGAGGAGGAGGAGGAGCAGAGGGAGAGGGACAAGCTAATTCCACACTGAGCAAAGAGCTTGATTTGGGACCCGATTTCATGGCTTTGAGATCAAGACCTGAGCCAAGACCAAGAGTCAGATGTTCAACTGTGTCACCCAGTCAGCCCTCAATTAACAGTTCTAATGGCAAAACACTGTTTCGCTGGAGTAACAGTTGCTTTAGTGATTTTTATGTCAAAGTTACTTGGAATTCAAGTTTTTGCACTATTACATGGATGGATGATGACAAGGAGAGAAAGTTTTCTTCATTTCTACGGTCTTCAGAATAATCACTTTAAACCAAACTACAGAATTGTTTTCCTACTCTTAGAACACAGCAATTAATTAGCAGCCATAACAAATCTTACTCTTCCTGATGGTCTAGCAACTCCCGATCATCTTCCAGTTGAACTTCCTCCCACGACTTTCCAAGTTCCTGTTGTGGGAAGAACAGAGAGATTAGGGAGGATGGAGGGAGCAGGAGGAAGAGGAGAAAGGAGAGAGAAAATAGACACAAAATTAAAATAATAAAACCCACTCAAAACCACATACTCACTGGTTTTAAATCAGTATAAGTAGGATTTATTAAAACAGTTATTTCAGTGACAAGGAAGGATGTATCCTAAAATGCTTTTAATAAGTTTTTCTTTTTGGAGAAGCAGTGATATTCTTTCAATCAAATTCCTTTCTCTTAAATGTAAACCAGTTTCTCAACCCTGGACGCATATTAGACTCTTTTGGGGACCTTTTTTAAAAAACCAAAAATATCTCTTGATGGGGCCTGTGAGACACCCACGTAGCTGGGACTGTTTCTCCCTGAGGTCCCCTAGAGTCTATTTTTCAAACAGCAGCCACAGTGATCTTTCTAAAGGATACTTCCTTGTTTGTATAAACCCTCCTATGGCTTTTTACCACACTTAGAACAAAATTCAGAGGACTTATCATGGTGTGAAAGATCTGCGTGTTCTGCCCTGGCTCCTTCTACGTTACTATGCTCCACGCCTTTTTCTCTGGCTCAATTTGCTCCAGACAGATCAGTGTCTTCACTATCCCTTGAAAGCAACAAGCTCACCTCCACTGGCTACCTCTGTACTTGTTGCATTTTCTGTCTGAACACTGCTCTCCCGCGTAACCATGTGGCTCAGTCGTGGGGGCATCTGCTTAAATGTTGCCGCCTCTTCTGACTCCTCTGTCTAAAACAACACCCATTCTCCCAGTTACTTTTTATTCCCCTATGATGTTTTATTATTTTACTTTTAAAAAATATTTTATTTATTTATTTGACAGACAGAGATCACAAGTAGGCAGAGAGAGAGAAGGGGGGAAGCGGGCTCCCGCTAAGCAGAGAGCCTGATGCGGGGCTCGATCCCAGGACCCTGGAATCGTGATCTGAGCTGAGGACAGAGGCTTTAACTCACTGAGGCACCCAGGTGCCCCGATGTTTTATTATTATTATTTTTTTAACATCAATCACTTCCTGAAATCAGTTCTGTGTATCTGTATGTTTTCTCGTTTGGTATTCGTTTTCTCCACCAGAGCCCATGAGGACATGGACTCCCCAACGAAGCCCATGAGGACATGGACTCCCCAACGAAGCCCATGAGGACATGGACTTTGTTCATTGTTCTATTTTCAGAGCCAGGCATATATGGTAAGTACTAGAAAATACTTTAAAAACTGAATTGTAACTGAAAAAGTCTAAAAATTCAATACCAATTTAGATCCTACCTCAAAAGGTTTTTATAAGGAGACTAAATAAATTAGTTCACATAGAGGCAAACCTCAGAGATATTGCAGGTTTGGTTCCAGACTACCCCTGTAAGGCAAGTCGAATAAATGTTTTGGTTTCCCAGTGCATATAAAAGTTATGTTTACATTATACTGCAGTGTATTATGTGTGCATAATGTGTGCATTACGTCTAGAAAAACACTGTATATACCTTAATTAAGTATTGTGAGCATTACCAAAACGTGACTCAGAGACATGATGTGAGTGAATGCTGTTGAAAAAATGGCACAGATAGAGTTGCTCAATCCTTCAGGACTGCCATAATCCTTCAATTTGTAAAAATCCATGAAGCACATAAGCGAAGTGCAATAAAACTAGTTATCCCTCTATATAAAGTACATGGCAGCAGGCAATAGTAAGTACTCAAATATCTACTTCAACGCCTTTTATCTCTTACAGTGCATGGAGAAGTTGCACCCATGTAGGGCTGGGTCTGGCAAACTTAGCCATAGTTTCAGCAAAACTTTATGGAGTAATAAGCAGGAATGATTTCTTTTGCCCTAACCATTTATCTTTTCTATTCCTGAATCATTTATTTCTCCTCCTTATTTCTTCTTCTTTCTCCATCCAATTTCCCCACTGTGCCATGCAAAAGCAGACAGTGCACTAAAGAAGGATGTAGAACAATAATGGGTACCTTTCCAAGCAGCTAAACTATGGTTACAGTCAAGCCCAACCTGAGCTGTTAAAAATACAGACGTTCTTGTTTGATATTTCTGTTTTGGAAAAAAATAACTAAAATTCACTCTCAGTTTTGAACTTTTTTTCTTTTCTCAAAAAAGGTATTCAATTAACGAAAAACAAAGAACTACAAGGTCCATTATGATTTAGGGGAAAAAGAAAATCTATCATTCGTCAACTTAATGAGAGGTGTTGAGGCTGTCATTATCTATCAGCTAAATGATGCATAAATTCAGACACGCAGAGATTTACCATAATGTCATTAGAGATAGTAATTTGGACTCTATAATGTACTTCCCAGAGTGTCATGAAGTGTCTGAACCTCATTATGGACATCAGGAATGGCTTCAACACTGCCAACAGGATCTCTGTTAGTTGGAATTTTTGGTGATAAAATTAAATCTTTCATGGATTACTTGGTCTCTCTGGACTTATACTTAAAGGTCATTGCTGCAGGATATTATTCAAAGAAGGGCCATCTGTGGTATTACCATTTTCAATGATAGGGACAAATGTTGCTTACCAATAAATGTTTTGGCGAAAGAGACATAAAATATCTTTTAGTGTCAAACTTCCAAACCCAAAGAATTATTTTGCAACTTTCTGAGCATTTAGTATAACATGGAGGGATTTTCCTAGGCAATAGCACTAACCATTTACCACTTGAGAGGAAAATGGAACTTGGTGTTCATTAGTGTATTAAGAAACAAGTGGTTTGCATGTGACACTGGCCCAGACTTTCCTAGAATGTTCCACCTTGTGTAGTCAAATATATATGATTTATTATAGGAATAAGACCCAAAAAGAAAAAAAAAAGGCACAGACTCTCTAATTAAGATGCTGTGCTTGCTAATGAATCATGTTCGGAAAGCAAAGATTTCAAGAAAAACAAAGTCTGGAAGGTGTATCAGTAAAGATGTTCAGCACACCCCCTCAAACCCTTATATCAGATGGTTTATGATCAATGAGAGAGTGGGCAAGAAAAACAAGACAAAAAAAAAGAAATCTCCTTCACCTAGCATCCCCACTGCTCCAATACACATACTTGTACGTACTTACATGAAAACCCATTATAAACAGAGAAAAAGAAATGTTTTATTTTTTATTTTTTCAAGTTTTTATTTAAATTCTAGTTAGTCGAGAAGTGTTTTACATGGGGGGGCACTTGGATGGCGCTTGGTTGGTTAAGTGTCAGCCTTCGGCTCAGGTCATAATCCCAGGGTCCTGGGATGGAACCCTGTGGCAAACCTGCTTCTTCCTCTTCCTCTGCTGTTCCCTGCACCACACTTCCCCCACTTGTGTTCTCCTCTCTCTCAGATAAATAAAATCTTAAAAAAAAAAAAAAAAAAAAAGAGAAGTGTTCTAAATGTAAATAATTTCATTAGAAAGAACTATACTAAAACTATAAAAGCAGGTTAAGAGCCAAATTTTGGGGGCGCCTGGGTGGCTCAGTGGGTTAAGCCGCTGCCTTCGGCTCGGGTCATGATCTCAGGGTCCTGGGATGGAGTCCCGCATCGGGCTCTCTGCTCAGCAGGGAGCCTGCTTCCCTCTCTCTCTGCCTGCCTCTCCATCTACTTGTGATTTCTCTCTGTCAAATAAATAAATAAAATCTTTAAAAAAAAAAAAAAGAGCCAAATTTTGTTACAGCTAGCTTTGTATATCTTCAATAAAAAATACAAATAAAAAATGATAAAACCACTGCAAAAATAATTTCCTTTAGGAAGACTTAGGGCTTGAAACATGAATGCCTTAGGACTCGGTAGCTGACGGCTCAGTGATGATGGCAGGGGCATCTGAACGTGAAACTGCCTGTGAAATTGTCCCCTTGACTATCTCCACTATTCACCGAACACTTTTGTTTGTGAGAAAACAGAGAGAACCCATAGTAGGTAATCTAGTCTCTGCATAGTGACTTTTTATGAATTTGCAAGTCTATTATTATTAAAAACCTGATATGACTTATTAAGTATGGAAATTATCTCACCTAAGGAAAAAAAAAGGAATCTGTCAATTTGCTGAGCTCAGAGGAGAGCCAAAACCACCTCTGTGCCTAAGGTGTCCCACCTTAGATGACTATTAGAGTCCAGGAAATATCCTGGATGCTGCCATCATTGCTGAGTGGAGATTCTGCTCCGAGTGGAGGAGAGGAACTCTGCTGGCACTTATCTGCTACAGGAGAGGTTCAAGCATTAACTTTGTATATCCCATCCTGAGGTGCTGAAATTATGTGCTTAAGTGTCTCTCTCTCATATGGCCTCTAAACTCTCTGAATCAACCCCCTTGTCTGTAATATTTTTTTTCCTATTCCACCAATGTCTCGTACTGGAAGGCACTCAAATGTGTGTAGAATGTATGAAGCCAATGGAAGTGCTTCTTGGAGGGAAGAGGACGTGAGAAATGGATGTGTAGACCCTGAGGGCTAATACAACAGTTCTTCACTCTTTGGCTCCACATTCATCACTCATGTCAGCCTTGTTCCTCAGAGGAATACACAGTGAGTATCTGGGCAGCGTTTTTTCCCCACCTTTTTAAAACTGAAGCAATGTCACTATTCACTGCTTAAGTAAACTTTTAGAAGAATTATTCTTCATATTATTTTGTGAAATATTAAGTATTTTCACTAATGGGGTCTAAAAGGAAACAAATGATGCTGAACAATCTCTGACCCTCATTTTTCTCTAATTACACAGTATTTAGTATTTGGAACAGTATTTACATACTCATTCTATATATTATACCTTTTATCAACAACAATACTCAGGACGGTATTAAGGTTGATAGTTCTGGTAAGTCCTTCTCTATGTAGGGACACTTCTACATCTTTAGAGGCTTTATTAGCTTCTTCAATCCTTTTCTTTTTTAAAAAGGATTTTATTTATTTACTTGACAGAGAGAGAGAGAACACAAGCAGGGGGAGAGGGAGAAGGAGAAGCAGGCTTCCTGCTGAGCAGGGAGCCCGATGCAGGGCTCTATCTCAGGACTTCGGGATCATGACCTGAGCCAAAGGCAGACGTCCAATGGCTGACCCACCTAAGCGACCCTCTTCAATCTTTTTCCAAGGTAAGTTTATTTAATTTCCAAAATGCTGAGGCTATCATAACACATTTTAGGCTTTGTTTTTTAAATCATTCTTCTTCTTCTGGGCTATTTACTTCAGTGGGAAAGCAGACAGGGCTAAGAAGGCTAAGGTTGTGGGTCAGGGCCCTTGATGAGCTTATTAAAGTCAGTTTTACTTTGACCCAGACTCACTTTCTAGTTTAGTACAAAAGAGAGTAGGCAGGAAGGTGGTGAAGAGATCATTGCAAATTCATCACCATTACTTGACCAAAACCAAACCAAAAAAGCAAGAGACAGGTACCTCATTTCAACTGAGGAAAAACTAAAGGAAACTGATACGGAGAGGTTAAGAATCCTGTTCTAACTATGTGACTCTGGGAAAAGATCCGTGCTTAGTTTCCAAACCTATAAAAATGGGGATAATGATAAAATCTGTGACACATGAATATGGTTAAGAGTAAATGACTTAAAATACATATCCAACACAGTGCCAGGCATACAGCAAGTAGTCAAATGCTGCTAGTTAAAAGAAAAAATTGCTTATATTAATAGTCTCCTAAAATGAATTAATTTTCATTTTATATACTATTCAAGTCTTTATATTCTCTTGAAACACTCTTCTTAAGCTATGATTCATGCCACATCATATCTGGACACTCAGTGGGCAGTATTATCTAGCCTGTTCATCTAGAGACAGCTGGTCCTTGCTAATAATTTCAGTTTTGAAAGACATACTCTTCGATTCCCAGAGAATAGAGCATCATACTTTTCTGAAAGTGTCAGCAGAATCTGAGTGAACAGTGTCTTTGAAGTCTCCTCTAAAAGGTAAATACCTCCAGCTGTGTGTGTGTGTGTGTATATATATATATATATATATATATATATATATGAAATGTTCTGCTAGTCCTAAACTCTCAAATATTATTTTAAAAGATGCCCAGGAGAAAGTACTACTAAATTGCTTCCGTGTAGCTGATATTTCTTAGAGCTAACACTGAGGTCCACTCCCAGTTGGATTGGGCTGGGCCCTGAAGCAGTGTTTGTTCTAGGAATTAATGATTGAGTGATTTCAAGAGAAGACTGAAGGACTCAGAGGCTGCCTTTGCCTTTAGCTAGTTGTAAAACATTTGCAGCAGATCATGGCAACTTCTCAGAGCCAATCTTCAAACACATGTCAAACTTGCTTCTCAAGGGGAATTTTATTTTAACAGTGCAAGGATTAGTTAGAAGAGACAAAAATTCCACCCTACAGCAGACCTTTCCAACATATTTCAGGAGATGCTTGTTTCTGTCCAATTGATAAAATGGTTGATGATAAGCAATTATGCCTTCTGTGGCCATGAGTTTGATTTCTAACTCATTCCTAATGAGAGGAAAAAAATAATTGCCATGGGCTTAAGAAAAGTGTCAGAAACAACTCTCTTTCTCCTAATTCAAGTGGAGAGTTATGTAACCCTTTTCTTTATACCAGTGGATTATTTCACTTATTATGTACACCCCCAAATTCAGCAGAATAGGGCAGGGCCAGTAGCACTGCCAGTCACTGTGGCAGTCAAAATCCCCACTTCCATTTCTAAATGCACCCCCCGCCCCGCCCAGTGATACATGCCTCCTACCAAGTACCTTCTCTTAACAAAAAAAAAGCTCATGAAATGGTATGAGGTTTCTAGGAAGGAAACATTTCAATGTATTTAAAATCCTTCACATGGTAATACCATTATCACATTCTATTAGCCGGACAAATCAAAGTCCTCTTGCCTAGTGAAATGACTTGGTTTTTCTAAAACCTCCATCAAAAATAAGCTGGCCAAGGACGATGGTAAGTTTGTTTTTTTGTGGAAAAAGGAAGATTTTTTTTTAATGGGGAGAGAGGGAAGAGTGAAGAGATTTTTTTTCCCTCTCATTAAGATAAAATCTTAGTGAGGCTCCATGCCCAGTCTGTGAGCCTGACTTGGGGATGATTTCACAATCCCGAGATCATGACCTGAGTGGAAATTAAGAGTTGAACACCCAACAAACTGAGGCTTACGAAGAGGCTGTTTTTAAAGAGTTATCTAGCATAAGATACCTACCACATCCAGAGGCCAAAAGATGTTTCTTGAGTAGAATACAGAAGTCTCTGGTCTCAAGGTAATAAATACCGTAACAAATAAGTAAAAGTATGTAGATACTCAAATACTTTGTTTATTATTACTTTTTTTTTGGTCCAGATCACTGTGAATTCTAGAGACATGACATTTCTACTGTATAAACATCTGGCAAATCAAAGACAAACCAAAGCAAATTATGCTTTGTAAACTAAACACTATGAAGCTAATCACTGCTTGGAAGTGTCCCTCGATTACATTTTGACCTTTATACTAATTGCTTGTTTAAATATTAGACAGCCCTTAGAAAGATTTTTGTTTGTGGAAATGCAATCAAATTTTAAATTATGAAGAGAAAGCCTTACCAAATAATTGATGACATAAAATCGGTCATATTCTCTGTTCTTAGGATTAATCCTCCGATGCTGTTTTTTCCTCATATGATCTTTAAGTGTATTTTTGTCCCTGAAGGTCTTCTCACAGTACAAGCACTGCAAACTAAAAAAAAACAAAAAACAAAAAAAAAACAAAAACACTGACAGATTACACATATCTCCTGGAGAGCTGCTATAAAAGTCCTTTATTTTCAAGTCTTATGATTCATTTTAGGTACAGAATCTTCAAGTGGGATACAACATCCCTGTCAGAACCTCTTTTACTTCATTCATTCAGCTTTGTGGGATGAAGTCTTGGTTTATTTTGTGGTTGGCTACACTGGCCAACTTGGCTATGCAGTCAAACTGTGACAAAGATAGCTAATACCCAAAAGCTACTTTGGTGTCTTCTAATCAAATTTTCTCTTCTAAAAATGAAAATGTAGTTATGTTCTTCAACTAATTACAATGATAACTAGCATTGGTTGCCTCCATTGAGTACAACAAATTAGTCCATGATTTGGCATATTCTCTGAGCTGATTTGCAGGGATTAATGCCTAGTTCCAGTACACACTAGCTGTGACACTTGGTCAAGTTACTTGCCTTCTCTATTGACATTCATTTTCTAACTAACAAACCGTCTTTCTCAACCTAAGTCTGACAGATGATACTGCCTGGAACTTCCCCCTATCAGTCATTAGAGTTCTATTTTTTGGAGTCACACAGATTATGTCTAATCTCCCTTTTACATGAAAACTCTCAAATGAGTGAAATCAGATGTTTTAATTTCGAATTCTTTTGCCATCACTACTAAACACCCTTTGAACCATTTCTTGTGCCAGAGAAATAACTGTATTATTTAACAGCAAATAATTTATGGCATTAAAAAAAGATCATGCTAATCTTGCTAGAAAGCACATCTGTTATTATTTTATTAATGAAGGATCATTTAGTAAGAGTGAAAGGACTTGTTTTAATGTAGTGTTGATATCAGAATTTGAACTCAGAGCTTTTAATATTTCTTTCTTAATGTCATTGCTCTGAATGTTGTGTGCTGAGATTTCATTTGGAAAAAAAAATACAGGGGTACCTCGGTGGCTCAGGTGGTTGGGTGTCTGACCACTGATTTTCACTTGGGTCATGATATTGGTCATGTGATCAAGCCCTGTGTTGGGCTCCACATTTAGTGGGGAGTCTGGGAGTCTGCTTGATTTTCTCTCTCTCACCTTCTGTTCCTCCCCCTGCTTAAGCTCTCTCTCTAAAATTCAATAAATAAAAATTTTAAAAACGAAGAAAAAAAACCCCCCAAAACTAGGTTTTGAGAGAAAAAATACTGGGTCCTCTCCTAGAGAGAAATGTTGATCAATTTCTGAAAGCCATTTTAGTGACCTAGCAAATTTCCTTCCTTATTTTACAAGCTAAGCTCTAGATACCCACTAGATATCCACAGTCACCAGAGTATGAACTTAGAAAAAGTAGAGTGTTATGATATATAAATGTGAGTAAGTACTAAAAGGTCAAAGAATGGACAGAGTTTGTCTCACATAAAGCTGAATAACAGAACATTTTGACAATATATTTACTACATATGTGAAAAATTATACTGAAAAATGAATGAATTACCAGTACAAAATTAAGAAATGTGGAGATACTAATGAGGAAGGGCACGTATGAAAATTCAAGGCGATTAATAATGTTCTATTTCTTTTTTAAAAAAAGATTTATTGAGAGAGAGAAGAGGAAGAGGACATGTGCGCACACCCATGTGCATGAATGGGGGAGTGGAGGGGTGGAGGGAGAGAGAATCTCAAGCAGACTTGACCCTGAGACCATGACCTGAGCCAAAATCAAGAGTTGGGATGCTTAGCTGACTAAGCCACCCAGGAATCCCTGTTCTATGTCTTAGGCTAGATGGAGAGTATATGCTTCATACCCTATATAGCATATGTTACATGGTATGTACATTGTTTGGTATTTATACTTTCAAAAAAAAAAACAGTAAAAGACAATATGATCAGAGAAAAAGAAGGCTGTCATGTAAAATGTGAATGCCTCTAACAGGAGAAATGAGAAAATTCCATTTTATTAATCACTTCTATTAATTAATCATAAAAAATTCACAACAGACAATAAAAAAAATTGTCAAGAGTCCAAAATTAAAATAGTTTCAGCTTGCGTTTCATGAAAAAAAATACTTACTTGTCCAGCTTTTTCTGTAAAGTGCATAGAAATTCATTGCAGTTTACAATGTTGTCTGGCAATCCAATGTTGAAAGCATGTTCTCTGGCCATGTGGTTTAAAAGAACAGATCTAGGAAGGAATTTGAGCAATTTATATTATTTACAAATCATCTAGAAACAAATCAGGTTAGGGATATCAATTTTATAATGACAACACTAATCAGAAGTACATGCAAAGGTTAAACACTAAAATATAAATTTGGGCTATGAAAGAGTCATATGTTATAAAGTACTTAAGTACACATATAATCACAATAGTTCTTTACAGTGAGTTAAAGTCCCATTATCTTCCACTGGACAGGAATATACTCTATAGATGAATTGGGTTTCTGTCCTTTAAATTATTACATAAACTGTGGTTTGCCTACTTCTCCAATTCATCATGGGAAGGAGGAAGAGACAACTGCCAAAAGGAAATATGTCCTGCTATGTACATCCAGGGATCACAGACATTTAGTTAGCCCACTATCAGACACAGACCAGGAACCCACAGTAAACACATCTAAGAATATGTAAGGGTTACCATAACCTGAATACACCATGACCAGTCTGTTGATTAGTTTATGCTGAAAAGGAAAATTTTAATTTTTCTAAGTTTTACATAGCAAAAATGCCTATGTGTAAAATATATTATCATACTGGGTCTTTAGCATAACTTTATTTTTATTTAAAATAAATAACTTTATTTTTATTTATTTTATTTTATTTTATTTTTATTTTTTAAAGTTTATTTATTTATTTAAGTAATTGCTACACCTAACATGGGGCTTGAACTCAGGACCGCAAGATCAAGAGTCCCATGCTCCTAGGGCTGAGCCAGCAAGGCACCCTCGTTATCACAATGTTAGTTCATAACATGAAGGTGACAGTTTTGGGGAACTCATTAGTACACAAACCATTAAAAGACTATGCACAGTGACACAAAATACAGTTTATCTAGCTTATTTAGACACTTACGGTGGCCCCCAAATCACTATGTTTTTAGGGTTATCATTTTTTTCCTTTAGAAAATAAAATAAAGCAACCAACCCTAAAAATGTTTGCTGATTTTTTAAACTATGTAGGAGTCCCATTTATTAATCTCATAATTAACATAGTCTTTTGGCTAACCACTTAGCTATTATCAATAACTATGAATAAAACTAGTATTTCATAGAGTACTTCATAGTGCCTTTTGGCACAAATTTTTCTCTACGCCAACTGCCCTAGAGAAGAATCCAATTTTCATTAGTGGTGTTTTAAACATCAGCGCTGCAACCAAACCATTTTCTAAATTCAAATTAGTACCCTCTCCTCAATGTTTTTTAAGTAATAATGTCAGTTACTGTGTTAGGCTTTTTGGTTAATACTGTAGACTGCCTTCTTTGAAGCAGGCAGAAAATGATATTTTTCTGATTGTCCACTCTTATGTTGCCACTAAAACTATTCCCAGTTCCTAGAGGTTACAACTTCATGACTTGTATTTAAGTCATATACATTTGTAAATATCAAATGCTGTATAATGAGAAATCTCTCTCTTTGTCTTTAGTTCCTGGCACCGAGCTTCTAAAACCCTTGGAATTTCTCCTTGATAGGATTATCTTTGTTCTGCTGACAAGGCCACTCAACCCAAGACCGTTAGGTAGCTCCATAATGGGAGTGGGTCAAGGAAAAGACTAACCATGTGATTACAAGGTGGTGCTTTTGAGTCTCCAGAGAGGGGAGTGATCTGGAGATTAAGTTCAATGACTGAAACAATGCTCATATGACGAAGGCTTATTAAAAATTCTGGACATCAAAGCTCAGTGAAGATTCCTGGTTGGTGAATACTCTGATGTGCTGGGTGAGTGATACATCCTGATTCTTTCGCACAGAAGCTCTGAGTTCAGGAACCTCCCAAAACTTGCCCTACATATCTCTTCACTTGGCTGCTCCTTTATAACAAAACTGCAGTCCTAAGTATACTCACTTTCCAGAGTTTTGTGAGTCATTCTGTAAATTACTAACTATGCAAATTGGTGAGAATCCTTGAATTTTTGGCCAGTTGGTCAACTGAACTTGTGGCTGGTAACCAAAAAGGAGGCCGTCTTGCTGGGCATGATGCTGCTTAACCTGCAGAGTCTTATGCTAACTGTGGGAAATTGCTTTAGAATTGAATTATAATATGCCAGCTGGTTTTGAACCCAGCTGGGAGTAGTAAAGAATTATCAATACCCCAGTTTTGTTTTTTAGATCTTTATTAGTTTTAATATTCAAAAGTGAAACATCGAAAACTGCTAAAGGTTTAGTGTTAACACTATAGAAGGGTGTGTCTATAGTAGTTTGTTGTACATGGTCTTGCCTGTCAGCCAACTGAAAAAGTCCTACAACATTAAACACAAATTTATTTTTGGCATTTAAGGAAAAAAGAGGCAAACCAAGAAACAGATTCCTAACTATACAGAAAACACTGATGTTACTGGAGAGGAGATGGGGGGATGGGTTAAATAGGTGACAGGATCAAGGAGGGTACTTGTAGTGATGAGCACTGGGTATTGGAGTGTTGTATGTAAATGATAAATCACTAAATTCCACACCTGAAACTAATAATACACTGAAAGTTAACTAACTGGAAATTCAATAAATACTTGGAAAAAATAAAAAAAAATGAAAAAATTATTCCCTTATTCTGCTTAGAACAGCTACAGTCCATCTTTAATGTTAAGCATAGTAAAAAAATTACTGCTGATATATAAAAAAGTCCTGAGCTAATCCACAGAACTTAATTTATATAACCATTACGAATGTTTTGATGTGTTTTCAGATGAAAAAAATATTTAAAGACATGGATGAGGGCAAACCTGTTCCCGAAAAATTCTTCATTGCAAAACATACAAATACCGTGAAAATGGTTATCACTTCTTTCTTGCTGCTGTTGTTCCAGAATTTCTTTCTGTAAAGTAGAAACAGATATTTCATATTATTATTATTTTTTAAGATTTTATTTATTTATTTGACAGAAAGTAAGAGGGTGAGAGACAGCACAAGCAGGGGGAAAGGCGGGCAGAGTGAGAGGGAGAAGCAGCTCTCCGCTGAACAGAGCCCAAAGTGGGGCTCAAATCCAGGACCCTGGGATCATGATCTGAGCCGAAGGCAGATCTTAACCAACTGAGCCACCCAGCCATCCCTGATATTATCTTTAATAAGTGTACAGTTAGCTAATGAAAAATGTTATAGTCTGAATGGGAGGAATCTGGGGAAGAAGCACAAAGGGAATATATGAATATTGACAATATTTCAGATTTCTCCATTTCTGTCCTTGTATCAAAACTCCAAGTCTATACTGTAAAATGCTGACAGAACACTCCATTTGGATAGCTTTGCAGGAAACTCAGAGTCACCTGGGTCTCATCATCCTTCCCTACCCTGGCTTTACTCCTGTTCTTATTAGTTAACTCCCATCCTCACCCTCTTTCCCAAACAAAAATATGGTAGGGTTTTTGATTTGCTCCTTTTGGTACCTCTCAGTTTAGTCTGCAATCAAGTTCTGACAAATTTTTCACTTGAACTATCTTTTTTTTTATATTTTTTTATAAACATATAATGTATTTTTATCCCCAGAGGTACAGGTCTATGAATCGCCAGGTTTACACACTTCACAGCACTCACCATAGCACATACCCTCCCCAATGTCCATAACCCCACCCCCCTTTCCCAAGCCCCCTCCCCCCAGCAACCCTCAGTTTGTTTTGTGAGATTAAGAATCACTTATGGTTTGTCTCCCTCCCAATCCCATCTTGTTTCATTCATTCTTGAACTATCTTTTATATTACTTTTCTCCACCATTCCCAATGCCATCGCCCTGAGTCCAGTTTTTGATCAGTCATGGGATTACAATATAGAAGTCTCCTAGAGGGTCTCCAGGATCTCAATCCTTTTTTCATCACATCCATCCTTCTTTTTGTTCTGAGGCAAACTCTTAAGCATGGTTTTCCTACGCTATTATCTTGTTATTCTTCAACTCAAATAATTTTTTAAAAAGATTTTATTTATTTATTCATGAGAGACAGAGAGAAGCAGAGGGAGAAGGAGGCTTCCCATGGAGCAGGGAGCCCAAATAGGAACTTGATCCCAGGACCCCGGGATCACAACCTGAGCCCAAGGCAGAAGCTTAACCGAATGAGCCACCCAGCCGCCCCCAACTCAATAATTTTAAATATGCTTTGGTAACATTTGCTCCAATCAGGGTGGTTCTACACACCATCTTTCCTTGAGGTCATTTTATTTCTCTTTGATTTTTGCCTGTTATGAATCTTAACCTGTAACTTAAGATTCCCATTTCTATCACGATTTCCATTTCCGGACTGCTATATGAGAGTTACAAGTTCTGGCTCTGAAACACTGAGTAGGCTTGGATTTGAACGCTGGCACTCTGTGGTACTCAGTATGTAACTTTTTCAATCATCAGCTTTCTCATTTTTAAGATGAAAATGGAAATATTATCTCAGAGAATTGTTTATAGGATTAAATCAGATAATTTATGTACAGGGTTCAAATTGTGCATGGGTCATTAAATGTTGGATATTATTGTTAACCAGCCAATGTCAATTTCCACTGTTTATTACCATCATCTCTTTGTTAACTGTTTGCTTGCCTTGTCTTCTGAAGGGATATGAAAACTCTTTGGAGTAAAAATTAAGTCTTAGAGTATATACCCTGTGAAGAATATATAAATGTTGAGAATTTTAAATTGTGGTAATTCATGATGCAGAATACATCTCAAAAAACTTTTTAAAGGGCTAAACATGAGTTGTAAATTGTAACCTCTCATCTCTGATTAGGGGAAAATTAAGTCTTTATGCTGTTCTTAGAATGGCATACAGCTTCTCTTATAACATGGAGCTCAAAAGAGGAACTTTATAAAGTTTGTTGGTGATTCTATGAATACTTATAGAATAACATAAAAATGAGCTAATAACTAGAAGGTTAATAAATTCCATGTGGCATTTCTGGAAATGTTATCACCAAACATCTAGAAATACTAATCCATTTGAAGAAAAAAAGTTAAAAAGTTACCATGATAAAAATCAATTCCATGAACTGGTTCTATCTGTGATAGAATAATGAATATCACACTTATCCTTCCCCTGTAAACTACTATAAAATAACTTGCTTCATCTATTTTATCTGTTTTCAGACACTGGATAATGGACAGTGCAGGGCTGCGATCCATGAAAGAAGAAAATAATACACTGCCTGTTTTTTGCTGGGTGGTATTTCCAAAATGCAATATTGGGAAGTGAAACCCAAATGAGGTGTAGCTACCTCATTGGATGGAGGGGAAAAAAAGAATGGAGTTCAGGACACTATAGTGAGTGCACTCTGTGGGACAAGGTACTAGAGAGAAGAAGGCTGGAAAGAGGGAGCTCAAGAAACCTGTACCAGGATTTTTGGTCTTTGTCCAAATACCGAGCTGTACATGTACAAAGTAGGACTCTGTAAGTTCTGACAGAGGAATTTCCAGGGGCTGTGAAGCTGAATGGACATTCCAGAGGTTACAGCATTGGGATATATTGGAGTTTTGACATGCAGAATAAACGGACCTTGCTCAACAGTTTAGGCATACAGCAAATATAAAAGAAACTCTTTAAATTTACGTGCTGGTAGCAAGTGGATAGATAAAAGCTAGAGAAATAAAAGAGCTAAGGTAGACGTATCAGACCATCTCAATTATTGCTTTTTGAGTTTAAGTGAACCTTGCAGCAAAACTGAAATGTATAGAAGTCAAATAAAAGAGGTATTGTTAAAGGAAACTGAACTTTTATAAATATGCCTGGTTTGACTAAAAAAAAAAAAAAGAAAAAAAAAAAAAAAGAAAACACATTTCCGAGCTCTATATCAACAACTTCGTTAGCAGAAAAAACAAAAACCCTAATAATGCTTTTGATAAAGAACCCTATCACTACTGGTACAGTAAATCCGAGGCCGAACATGTACTTTCTCTGCCTATTCCTGTTTTCAGTCCACAAGACTCAGTGCTCATTAAAAGTCACCATTCTGGCTCGTACATCTCAAGCTTGTGATGATATAACCCAATTTGGCTAAAAAAATATCTCACTCAACTTCGTTATCTCCTTGGTTTTGGCTCAGCACAAACACAAAAGATTTGTGAGTCTAAACCAGAGGGATACTACACCATTTAAGGTTTTCTTTGGCCAAATATAAGTTTTATCAACTGACCCTAAATTGCAAAACTCGAGTGGAAACATTAGAAACATAAATTGATTCTTCTTAGGAGAGCCTAATTTACACTTTGGTATATTTGAGGCAGCATGGGATAGACTGGACAATAAGAAAAGTCACTGTAATGGCAAGTAACTAAAACCAGGCTGTTCCGTTCTGGAACCTCTCTCCTACAGTGATGGTGGGTACTGAGGACTCTCAGCTAAGTTCACCTGCACAACCGACAACCATAATAAGAGATGAAGATTCCAGAATGCCCTTGTACTCTAGGCTCAGAGATGCCTAGCAGGTCCCATACAACTCCTTTAATTTTTACCCAAGTTCATTCCATTAAGATCTGTCTTTTGTCTATGGCACACACTCTCTCCCCACCCTCAACAAACTCTTTTTAAACTCCTTTCCAGACCTTCTTCCAAGGGGAGCTACTTAAACCATTTGTTGCTCTGCCTCTGCTTTCTGTTTATTTTATTTGCTTAAGACTTTTCTCATTTTCATATCAACAAGTCTAACAAAGACTAGCTTTATTTGGATTCTCTGCTTTTCCTAGACTTGATAATTTTAAAATTAGAGAAGTCTTATGTAAATGAAATAAGCAGAAAGAAGATGGTTAATTAAGAAAAAATAGTTTTTCTTTTCTCTTTCTTTCCTTTTTCTTTTGTAAAGCTTGGTATATGATTAGTTCTAGCATATACTTTAACTCACTTTCAAACAAAAAAGTATAATATTAACAGATAATCCACAGCAAGCATCACAAAGATGTGCAAATCAAAGCCTACTGGCTTTGTGGTTTTATTTTTCTAAAAAAAAAAAAAAAAAAAATCCCATGCTGGGTACACATAGTAGATTTTATTCACGGATTTCCAGAATAGAAGGATGAAGAGAATGTCACAGATGTTATATGTTTGAACTTCTCAAACTTATCTGATGAAATCAGAAAAAATTTTCATTACAAAATAGGCTTGGATAAAGACCACAGTTATAAGAATATAAGATCAGCTTATGTATTAGGCAAAGAGTCATAATAACAAGCTGTATTTTTGTCTAATTGGTTTAAAATGTCAAGAATGGCAGGAAAGGGGTCAGTGCAGAGTCTTTCATCTTTATTCATAAGCTGAAGGCAGAGGAAACATTAATGAAATAGCAGATAGAGCAGATGGCCCTCAATAGTCAGAGGGGATTGACATATATAGGTAGAAAATGAAAATGTGAGTTAGGCTGAAAGTTACAAAATCAGCCAATTTAGGAAAAAGCAATTTAGAAAAATCTCAATTCAGTTAAATATTTGTATACAGGAAAGCAGAAACTGATGCTTAGAATGACATAACCAATGGAGATAGCTTATGCTACAGTCAGGAAGTAAAACTAAGGCTGATGTTATTAATTATAGATACCAAAAATGTTCTCTAGATACTGACATTTCAGATTCATAACAGACTTTCCAGCTGAATGTCTGTATGAGTGACTAGGAGAGCAAACAGCACACTCCAAAGGTTCCTTCCCGATCCAGCCCCCGGGGCAGTAGCAGAGCAGAACCTGTCAGGCAATCTCAGTTTAGGAGCCCAGCTAAGCTCCTTCAACAGAGAACACAAAAGTTGTCCCTAGTAAAGTCAGAGCGGTAGCCCAGAGCCTCCAAAGGAAGGCAGCAGGATCTCCCAGTCCTCCTGCTTTCTACTTTCAGGACAATGGGTTTTCTCTGAGGTCTTTGGGATTATTGATTATTTCATTTATACTTCCGCCTGAGCTCAACAGTTATTTCAGGCTGCTATGAAACAATGTGGCATAGAAATGAGAGTAAAAGAAAGAAAAAATTAGGATGGGCACATAACTTGAAGGTTAAAAAATAAAAATAACAACACGCCTACATATGCACAAATTCATACCTAAAGGTGGGCTCCAAATTTGGCTATCAGTTTTCTTAGAAAAGGGAAACCAAGCCAGCAGGGGTTTGTGCTGATTTTGTCCCTTATTCCTCAGAGGTAACCTTTATACCCTTGACATTTCTTGAGCGGCTGGAGTGTCCGTCTTACTCAGGATGAGCCCTCTGACAGCACCTGACAGCTAATGTTAATGAGAGAACTCAGGATGGAGGCTGCTATGCCAGAAAGTCCCACCGCATGCTTAGTGGCTCAGGACTTTGAGCCACATGCTATCAGCCTTACCTCAGAAAGAGGGAAGTGGTGGCTGAGTTCCACTCTGTGGTCAATGACTCAATCAATCAGTCTTAATGAAATTTGGGTAAAAACCCTAGATACCAAAGCTCAGATAAGCTGTCCTAGTTGGGAATCCTCTGCACTGTCACACACTGATGTGCCAGGAGATGTGCCAACAGATCCCTGGAAATGATGGAAACTGTGCTTAGGACTTTGCCAGACCTTCCCCCATGTATCTCTCCTGTTGCTTCTGATCTGTATCTCTTTCTATAACAAAACTGTAGTCCTAAGTACAGTGCTTTCCAGATTTCTTAGAGCTGTGGGGCAGTAGGACCCCTCAATTTGTAGCCAGCTGGTCAGAAAAGATGATGCCCTGGAAATCCACCCCCACTTGTGGCTGGTGTTAACATAAGGACAGTCTTGTGGGAGACTGTACTTTGTGAAGTCCGGCTTAGCTCTAGGGAGCTAGAAGTTATTGATAACAAGTATACAATGTGATTTAATGGACAATATATTAGAATAAATAGACCAAACAACATGGACTGTTTCTCATAATGATCCTCAAAATAAGCTTATTCTCATGCCAAAGCACATTCCAAACTCAGTGACGTGCAGAGGGGTTGGATGAAGGTTGTTGGGATACAATACAGATGCCTGCTTCCTCCTCACTGGAGGCTGAAAGTTTAAGACTATCTAGAAAAACTACTCAACTCAAACAATGTTCCCCGAATGCAGTTTTTATAAGGTAATAATCTGGATTTTGTCTTTTCAGCAAAGCATCTAGAATGCTGCTTTTCTAGCTCTCACTTGGATGTAGAGCCACAGGCCTTAAAAGGTAATCAGGAGGGACACCTGGGTGGCTCAGTAGGTTAAGCCACTGCCTTCAGCTCGGGTCGTGATCCCAGGGTCCTGGGATCAAGCCCCACATGAGGCTCCTTGCTCAGCAGGAAGCCTGTTTCTCTCTCTGACTCTGCCTGCCACTCTGCTGCTTGTGTGTGGTCTCCCCCTCTCTCTGACAAATAAATAAATACATAAAATCTTAAAAAAAAAAAAAAAGGTAATGAGGAGACATGTGGGTTGATACTGTCATAGAAATTGCAGAGTCCTAAACATGGACTGGATCTTGCATGCAAGTCATTTAATGCTTAGCCAAAATGACTCAAGAGAACAGCCACAAACTAGACAAAAAAATCCCTAAAAAAATTCATTTTTAATCCCCATTTCACCCTTCCAACGCCAACTACTGGTCTCTAAAGTTTTATTTATTAATCAAGGTCACAATTTTTAGCATGGATTAAATTTTAAGTAAGGTGTCACCAGTTGCCTAGTCCTGATTGGATGGGTAGGTCGGGGATTGTGAGAAAATTATCCCAATAACACCTAGCAATGAGTGACATAATCTGCTAACATCTCCACAAAGACAAACTTCTGGCAAAATATATTCCAAGATAACTAAGTACAGCAATTTATTATACTTATTGCTGACAACTTGGTTAAAAGATGAAGATTGAGTACCAAACAAGTATAGGTTTTAGAATTTATTTATGACAACTAGTTGATTCAATTGTTTCTTCAAGCCATGCCTTTCAATAGACAAATACGTATATCTCTTTGAACTCTGAGAAAGGAAAAGCATCTATCTACTTTAACCCAAAGTGGCACTTAATCACTAAGATATTAATTAAAATAAAGGAGAGGGAGGAGGAGGAGTTCTGCTCTGCTACCCTGTTTAGGATTAATAAAGTCACAGAGGGGAGCCTGGTTGACTCAGTAGGTAGGAGCATGCGAATATTGATCTTGGGGTTTGAGTTCTATGTCTGGTATGGAGATTACTTAAAAATAAAATCTTAAAAAAAAAAAAAAGAAAAAGTCAAGGAGAGTATCCTTATAATGAGAAAAAGTTGGAAAAATCAAAAAAGGAAAGAAATATAAAATCATTCCTTATTTTAAATCTAAAAATCTATATATTTGTAACCACAGGACTGTACATTTTATTTATTTTTAATTTATTATTTTTAACTTTTTTTTTTTAGATTTATTTATTATTTTAGAGAGAGAGAACATGCATGCATGCGTGCAGGGGAAGGGGAAGCATGGAGGAGGGAGAGGGAGAAGGAGGGAATCTCAAGTAGACTCCCTGCTGAGCATAGAGCCAGAGGTGAGGACCGATCCTGCAGTGCTGAGATCCCATGTGAGCAGAAATCAAGAGTCCAACAGCTAAGAGACTGAAGCACCCAGGCACGCCATTTAATTTTTTTTAAGTTTATTTATTTGTAATCTCTATACCCAATATGGGGTTTGAACTCACGACCCTGACACCAAGAGTCACCCGCTCTACTGACTGGACCAGGCAGGCACCCCTGAATTGTACACTTTAAAAGGGTGAATTGTATTTCTGTGAATGATATCTAAATAAAGCTGTTATTTTTTAAAGGAAAAGAAAAAACATGAAGCCCCAAGACACAAGACAAACTGAATTCCAAAGGAGATAAACCTCTCTTAGGAGGGACAGAGACACAAATTATTTCCCCTTTGAGAAAAGGAAAAAAAGAAAATAGCTTAAATTTTACAGAATTTTAAAGGGTAAGTCCCTGGGAACCCTAGCCACAAAACAGCTCTTTTGTTTCTACAGGTTTCCTTCAAGTTTTCAGGAGAAAGATTGGCAGTAGGGGAAAGAAATATGAACACCAGCCCATCACAGGTGAGCAGGCACAAAACCCACTTGATTTCTAGGACCCTTCTTTAGCATTCAAAGCAAAAGCCAGAAGCTGCTGGGGGAAGGATCAAACCTTGCATTGCTACAAAGAATTGGTTTTCTGCTGCTAGGGAGAGCGCAAGAAATGCTGAGAAATAAAATATCATTCCTGAGTTCTTTCTGAGTATACAACAGTGTTCAGTGGTATAAGAGCTGGATATGAAGACAGGCTCAGGAGACCCTAACCGGCAGTTTGCCAAGCAAGTTCTACAACACATTTTTTCTTAGAACATTGAAGCAAGTTATAGGCATGTATTCTGGTATTAAAGGATTTAAATACTAAAAAAATAATAAAGACATTTGAAATTTATGGAAAGGATGGTTATTCTTTCTAAAAGACAGAGTAGGTCTGGCCACAATCTGTTGGGATGACAGCAGGGAAAGGAGACAGCAAAGGTCCAGGGTGCATTTATTTTTTACTTCTATGAGGGGTTACAAAAGATCATCCCCTCAAGAAAAGAGATGGTGGCATAAACATTTAGGAATATATATATATTTTAAAGACTTTATTTATTTATTTGACAGAGAGAGATCACAAGTACGCAGAGAGGCAGGCAGAGAGAGAGAGAGAGAGGAGGAAGCAGACTCCCTGCTGAGCAGAGAGCCCGATGTGGGACTCGATCCCGGGACCCCGAGATCATGACCTGAGCCGAAGGCAGCGGCTTAACCCACTGAGCCACCTAGGTACCCCCAACATTTAGGAATATTAATAAGAGTTAAAACCTTCAAGAAGAATCAATCCTGGAACAGTTTAGAATTCAGATTTACTTAAGTTTTCAGCCATCAATATAAGTTCAGGGTAAAAAATAAAATAGTAAAACATCAACAAAATGGAAGTTTAAAAAGAAAAGTAATAAATATTAAAAAGTACGTTAGTCAGATGCAGAAAAAGGTCTGTACTGTTGATATAAATGAGTCACAAAGTACTAGCTTTCTTTTGAAGAGACTTGGTTACAGTACCAGAACCCAGACTGCATACCAAATGGCAAAGCCCCCTAATACAGATGGAACACTGATCAGCCTTTTCTCTTTAAGAATGTGAACATTTGAAGCTCTTATAGCACTGGAGATTCTGGGCTGGCACTCCTTTGAGAAACTGACATCAAGTCATAGAGAATGGTACCTCACCTATTTTTGGTCATAAAAAGGAGACCACAGAAGTTTGTTTGCTATTTCCTGTTCCCCACACCCGCACTGTCCCAAAGGAGTAAATGAATTGAAATTAACACATAGAAGGTTTTATATTGTTTTTTGGTGAAAACAGGTGACTTGAACATTCCAGCTGGCTAAAACAAATGCCATTTACTCAGCAAAAATTTCCCAAAGGTTAACTGAAGTTTTGGTATTATACTGGGCATTGTGAACTACACCTTCTTTTTGGTCATAATCTGTAATTCAGAATTTAAATCTTTCCCACTCACTGAGAAAAAAGTTCTTGTAAATTGATCAGTGAATATTAAGGTTTTAATGTCTACTTTGTAACTGATAGCTAAAGTTAATAATTCTCTACAGAAACCAATTCTTCCTAAGTCACTTCATTCACTGGAATTACCCTTTAAAATGTCTTTATTGGGGCACCTGGGTGGCTCAGTGTGTTAACCCTTTGCCTTCGGCTCAGGTCGTGATCTCAGGGTCCTGGGATTGAGCCCTGCATCGGGCCCTCTGCTCAGCGGGGAACCTGCTTCCTCCTCTTTCTCTGCCTACTTGTGATCTCTCTCTCTCTCTGTCAAATAAATAAATAAAATAAAATAAAATAAAATAAAAAAGTCTTTTTCTTCCAAAAGCATTTTCAAAGCATTGATTTATCTGCAGCTCCACTCTAGAGGCTTACTTCAGATATCAGCTTTTCTAAAAACTCTTCTCTTCCCCTTCAGAAAAACCATGAGATTTTGGAGAACAGCCTTCCAAATAGAGCCAATAGCAGGTGCAAACATCAAGTGATGCTGGCAAGAGCTTGTGTCTAAGGAATGGAGACAGAGACATGGCCATGTGGCTGGATATGGTGACCAAAGTTGGGGAGAGAAACAGGTACCAGACCCTTTGGGATCCTGGTAAGAGCTCTGGATTTTTATTCTAAATAAATTTGAAAGTATTGGAAAATTTCATTTACTGGAGTTATATGAAAATGAAAGAGTGAACATTATATAAACTATTGAAATTGTCTTCAAATCATTTTAAAGTCAGGAAGGATAAAAAATAACACCATCCTCTCTTGTTCTTTCTGCCATTTCTCATATCTTCTTATAGTAAGCATGGTATTTTCATTTTGATCTCACTCAGAGTTATGGTGAAGGCTTATCACATCCTTTCTCTAATGTAAAAACTCAATATGAGGAAATTAAAGTAAAGAAAGCTCAATAAACTTCCACCAATTTAAGGAATGGAGAGCAAGTCTGATTAACAAAGTAAAATGGAAATGAATTAATTTTGTGTAAAGATACTGACGTAGTTTCAACCATATTCAGAACAGAACCTGCCGGCAACTTACTTAAATATTTTAGAAGCCCTCTGAGCAGGGGTTAAGTAAAAATCTATGTATTCACCAAAGAAATCCTTTTTAAGTGTCTCAAAGTGCTAGGTAGCCGCAGGAAAGACTAACCTGTCTGCCGGAATCTGATGACTTGGGCATTTTGAGTTCATGTTCGTAATATACCCATACAATATACTTAGTGTGCTTAAACAAAAACACAGATCCACATGTAGAGGCAGGAATAACTGTATTAATGCAAGGATTATCAATGACACAATACCATTTCTTAAGATAAATCAACATTTTATGAGAGCTGATAGGAAGTTAACTTTGACAATAACATCAAGGATCTTAATAAACAAATGAGAAAAGGCATGTCAATGGCTAAAGCAAGACAGTAAGACAAAAAAGCCAGAGAGAAATTTCTTAACTGGTTTATGATATACTCCCACAAATCCACGAGGTTTGATGTGACTAATATTCCACCTTCTTAAAAGACATCAGCACCTCCCACCCCTTCTGAAACAGCAATGATAACAGAAACAACCATCTGCTTGCTACATAGGACAGAAAGCATTTTTCTTCTTCTTGGAGTCGCAATGAGGTGGCTTTTTGAAGGGAAAGGAAGAGACAAGAGACAGAATTAACTAGTAGAGAAAAAAATTACATAAAAGTAACCATTAACAGGGAACAGACCATTACATTGAAAAAAAAAAAAAAGAAAAGAAGGACAGAAGAAAAAGAACTGCAAGAATTAAACACATGCCAATTAGAAAAGTCTAATTTTCATTTGTACCGAAGATAGGAGAGAATCTAGCGTAGGCAAGAAGAGGAGGATTTTAATAATGGAAAAGTGCCTACAGGAGACTGCAAAATGCCCCCCTCTTACACTGGAAGAGGAGAGAGCACCAAGGGCATGGCTCAGTACAGTATAACCTCCCTGAGGAAGCATTTTCTTGGATAAACTCAAGGTCATATACACCTTTATGTTTCTTTAACAATAGGGAAAACTCTGAAAACGTATTATCTTCAAGTTTTAAAAGAAAATGTAAGCAGTTTAGGTCCAAAGAATTAAGAATTTACTACCTACCACTGACTTAAGATAATAAACTAAGAAATGGGATTTTTTTTTTAGATTTCATTTATTTATTTGACACACAGAGAGAGATCACAAGTAGACAGAGCGGCAGGCACAAAGAGAGGAGGAAGCAGGCTCCCTGCTGAGTAGAGAGCCTGATGTGGGACTTGATCCCAGGACCCTGAGATCATGACCTGAACCGAAGGCAGAGGCTTAACCCACTGAGCCACCCAGCGTCGAAATTAGATTTTCTTAAAAAAAAATCTTAGCAGTAGATACAAAACACCATTACTTATTTACATACATATCTATGTTGCCACTTATCCATTTTTATTCATTATAACAAAGGTCAATTTAGAAAATGTCTCTTTTGCTTACAGAAGTAAGATCAGGGGCACTGGGGTGGCTCAGTGGGTTAAAGCCTCTGCCTTCAGCTCGGGTCATATCTGAGGGTCCTGGGATGGAGCCCTGCAAAAGGCTCTCTGCTCAGCAGGGAGCCTGCTTCCTCCTCTCTCCCTCTCTGCCTGCCTCTCTGCCTACCTGTGATCACTGTCTATCAAATAAATAAATTCTTAAAAAAAAAAAAGAAGTAAGATCAAACTAAATAAAGGATCTTGGTACAACTGGAAAAAAGCATGGTGCACTGGGTTTGGGAAATAGCAGGAGTCTGGGATGCTTCCCTTATTATTTTATATAGTATATAGCTGTGACCTTGAACATTTCTCCTAACAATCTTGAACTTGTTTTTTCCATTTAAACAGAAATAATTTAATTGTCTTACTGGTTTCATAGAGCCAATATGTATGAAAAATGGTATGTAAATTTTTAAGTTCTGTTAAAGGAGTTCAGAGTGGTAAACTTTAGGATTGAGTTTAGTATAATTTCAGACTGGGTTTATATTTATTTGCTAAATAGAAACATTAATCTGAAGGCTAAAATCGCTCAGTGGTCATTTTAGCTAACTTGATCTCTGTTGGTTGTTAACAATGTTAAAGTTCAATGGGAAATATCATATTATGTTTGGGAAAGTTGTTCTAGATGCAATCAGAAGGAGTATGCTACAAGGGTAGGAATTACGCCAGAAAGGTATACATGTAAACTGACTTTTTTGCTTTGAAGACACTAATAGAAAATAATTTAATCTTTTACTAAAAATCTCTAAAATATATAAAGAAATGTGCCAGGAAGAAAAAAAATCTTAGTAGGAGAACCACAATTTCATTTTGTTGTTGTTTTGATTGTGTGTGTGGGGGAGGTGGAATATATAAAGTAGCATTAAAATCAAACATTTTTTAAAAAAAAATTTTAAATTGTCATAAAACATTTATAGTTGTCATGAATGAATGCTTAAGGTGATACGATAGTGATTTTTTAAAAAAGAGAAACTTCCAGGCAGTTAAATGGATATCTCTCCTTATCCCAATTTAATTGAAATTATATACTGAGAGCTTATGAATGCCACATCTTTTCCCACGGGCCAACTGAAAAACTAGTGCTTTTTAATACTAAGGTGTAACCAGTGATTAAAGATGTCTGCCTTGCTATCTTATATCTCTTTTAACAATCAGGGAGATCTAAAAAAAATCAGGGAGATCTGACTATACAGTTTTATTGACCCATCTCACCAATACTTGAGGATTAAAATTTAAGTTAAACCTTTATGAAGAAGGTTCAGGGCAGATACAAAGTAAACAGGGCAATCCTTAAGAGCCATTTATTCCAACAATGAAGATAGATTTCTGAATAACAGTAATTGAAAAGCCAAATAAAATCGTGTATTAAGAGAACTCTGAAGACGTTATTAATTCTTATAGGTGGCATCTGGAAGCTTTTTTGGCAAATGTGGCATTTAAGCAATATCTTGAGGGGTATTTTATTTATACAGGTGGACTGGTGGGGTGGCATTCCTGGTTGATGAAACAGAGTCCTGAAAGTACCTAACACATTTGAGTAAATGTGAGACAAGTAGTGTTTTCACCAGACTGCATTCTCTACAAGGGCAGGAAGTATGGCCCATTTCATCTACTGCTAGAACAACAGCATTAAGAACACTGGTACAAGATAAATATTTATTAAATAAACTGAACACTGAGTAACTGAAAGATAAAAGACACCAGAAATGCAGGCTTAGCTCATAAAATCTTAAGAACATGTAGATGATAAAGAACACTGCAGGTTTTGGCAGAATAAAATTATCTGCTATATGTTTTAATATTAAAATATCAAATTATATTAATATTAAAATTCTGGAGGCAATGTCAATTGATTGGAGAGGTGAGTCCACAGGCAAGGTAAGATAAAAGTTATGAAGATTACAAAGAAAAGTATGAAAATGGGATTCAGAAGCGGAACTGACAGGAGTTAAAGACAACTCTAGAAATCTCCAAATTGAGTGACCAGAAGAATGGTGGTACCATTACATAAGCAAACAGGCAAATCATAAATTTTAGTAGAGAAAGAAATAAGTTCAGTTTTAGGCACATTCAACTTAAGGTGTTGACTGGAAATCCATATGGAGACGTTTAGTATAAGGGAGGAGCGTTAGATTTGGGGTTTAAAATTTTCTTTTAATTTTTTAAAAATTTTTAAAGATTTTATTTATTTACTTGAGAGAGAATGAGTGAGAGAGAGCATGAGAGAGGAGAAGGTCAGAGGGAGAAGCAGACTCCCCAAGGAGCTGGGAGCCCAATGCGGGACTCGATCCTGGAAGTCCGGGATCATGACCTGAGCCGAAGGCAGTCGTTCAACCAACTGAGCGAGCCACCCAGGCGCCCTAGATTTGGGGTTTAGAGGTAAACCAAGATGAAAGCTGTAGATGAACTCAATCAACAGGTATTTATTCTGACTGCCTACTCTGCACCAATATTTGAGCCTTCAGTGTAGCGGTAATAGTTATGACATGAGTGCACAGTCTAGATGAGGGAATGACCTTAAGAAACTTATACATATCCACTGAAGAAAAAAGGGGCTAAAGGGCCACTGGAGGATAGTAAGGCAGCATGATGAGATCAAGGAAACATGTTTGTTTGTTTGTTTAGTTCAACAATTATTTTTAAAAAGATTTTATTTATTTGAGAGAGAGAGTGTGTGTGTGTGAGACGGGGGAGCGACAGACTGAGAGGGAGAAGCAGTCACTCTGCTGAGCTGGGAGCCTGATGTGGGACTCAATCCCAGGACCCTGGGATCATGATCCCCTAAGCCAAAGGACAAAGGCATGACCTAAGTCACCCAAGCACCCCCATTTTTATTTCTTTTTAGAAAGATTTTCTTTCCTTTGAGTGTGGGGAGTTGGGGGGTGGGTGGGAAGGGACAGAGGGAGAGAGAGAGAGAGTCCCTGAGCGTGGAGCCTGATGCGGGTCCTGAGATCATGAACCAAGCAAAAACTGGTCTGACGGTCCTTACCCGACTGAACCACCGAAGTACCCAAGGGAACATTTTAAAGAAGAAAGCTAAAGAAAAGAAGGTATACAAACTATTAAACTCTCGAGAATCTTTCCTAATCTGCAGTTCCTTTCTGAGCACAAATAAAAAAAATCAAAGAAGTGTTAAGTAGGAATCAAGCTTTTCAAAAAGAAAACTGGGAACACACACAAATCTCACAAATGTCACAAGGAACCAGTGAGGTCTACAAGAAAATGGAAAAAGAAATATGGTTCTAGCCTTAAATCTGCTATGGTAACCTGAAGTGAATTCTTTAGACTCTATATTGTCCAACTACTCACATAGAAATAGGAATTTTTTAAAAAATGGGGGAAATACCAACATGAACTTAGCATATATTGAGTACTACTTAAGAACATTTAAAGAAGTGGCAAAGTCAATTTGAACTCAAATCATACAGAAGTATTTAACTAAATGCTTTATTGAGAGTTTCAAGTGAGATAGGAAATATCAAAGAATATAATCCATATGTGAGTTACCATTAATGTAAATCAGGAGAACAAATGCCATGTGAGTTCTCCAGTTTGAGTGTCCCTCCCTCATGGACTTGAACTGAGTTCACTTAAACATGGATTACATTATATATCCAGTATCATAATGTAACTTAATTGGTTTAAATTACATTTTTCAGAAGCTAGATTGAAACTCTGATGAAGAGAAATTCTTCGATAAAATACAATCAATGACAAATAAGAAAAAAACTACCAAGCTGTGGCAGAGTGGGTGACTTAACCCTCTGGGTCTATGATTCCCCTCCCGCGAGTTCTTAGAGGGAAAATAAGGACTAAGGACCAAGGACCAAGGGCATAAATCTCTTCCCAAGTTCCAATACATGATGACAAAGCACCTTTCAGGAATGGTACACCAATTCATATTCTTGAAAGTGGCTGAAAAAGTTTTTGTCCTTGATGAAAGATAAAAGGTGTACTATTGCTTTTGCTCAGAATTGTTTCATTTGATTGTTTGGACTTCTTTCCGGAAATGCCTGTTACTGATAATGTAGAGCTCATTATACATAAAAGAAAGATATCTTGTCATCAATGCAAACGAACATCACCACACCAACTTCATGCTTCCATAGTTTAGAGCATAAAACTGTAATGAAATGCTTGACTGCAAATTCAACCTGTCTTCCTGCTATTTGACAAATCTTTCCTTGTTTGATCCTCTCGCCATGATTCCCAGCAGCAGCCTATTGTAAATCTCCTGTTTTCCCTAAATTCCAGTCCTAGCCTGAATCTCTTCCCTATACACATGTGTCAAACGCTGAGCATCCAAAACAGAGCAATTCCCAGAGTCTAGAATAAGAGTAAGGCATATGGGAAGCTAAGTACTTACTATTAGACTGGCACGGCACTCTTATAAAATGCAAGTTGGTGCAGCCTCTTTGGAGAACAGTGTGGAGATTCCTCAAGAAATTAAAAATAGAGCTTCCCTACGACCCTGCAATTGCACTCCTGGGCATTTACCCCAAAGATACAGATGTCGTGAAAAGAAGGGCCATCTGTACCCCAATGTTTATAGCAGCAATGGCCACAGTCGCCAAACTATGGAAAGAACCAAGATGCCCTTCAACGGATGAATGGATAAGGAAGATGTGGTCCATATACACTATGGAGTATTATGCCTCCATCAGAAAGGACGAATATCCAACTTTTGTAGCAACATGGACGGGACTGGAAGAGATTATGCTGAGTGAAATCAGTCAAGCAGAGAGAGTCAATTATCATATGGTTTCACTTATTTGTGGAGCATAACCAATAGCATGGAGGACAAGGGGCGTTAGAGAGGAGTAGGGAATTTGGGTAAATTGGAAGGGGAGGTGAACCATGAGAGACTATGGACTCTGAAAAACAGTCTGAGGGGTTTGAAGTGGCGGGGGGGGTGGGAGGTTGGGGTACCAGGTGGTGGGTATTATAGAGGGCACAGCTTGCATGGAGCACTGGGTGTGGTGAAAAAATAATGAATACTGTTTTTCTGAAAATAAATAAATTGGGGAAAAAAAAAAAAAGGCACACATTTGGTTTAAAGCCCCATCTTGCATCTTGTTCACTATGTGGTCCTGGGCAAAAGAGTCTTTCTAGGACAGAGTTTCCTCATGAAGAGAACAGCATTTAAATAGCTACTTCAGAGGGCTGACGTGAAGCAAGGACCTAAGACAAGGAATGGCATATGGGTGGCTCTTAGTAACTGCTAGCTTCTTTCCATGTCTTCATGTTGCTCTGCTCTTTGCCAGAGTTGTCAGCGTTAAGTGGATTTTTACACAGCTATATTTATCATCTTTTCTCCACTTCACTCCCATAGACAATGGGGAGACATCGATGGGTCTTTATCACTAAAAAGTCAATGTTCCACAACTTAGCTCCATCTCATCTCTCTAAATCCATCTCCTACTCCTCCTCCAAAAATCTTTCTACCTTAGCCAGACTGGATTTAATCAACTTTCCTGACATCTTGAATACTTAGATCCACATGCATTTTTCCTCTCATTTTCACAACTCTGCAATTGCCCAAATCCATTTCACTGTTAGGATACAGTATTATCATTGTTATTTGCAACCTTAATTGAGTGCTTTCTATGTGACAGATACTGTTCTAAGTATATTACATGCAATATCTACTTCATCTTCACAAACCCTACAAGATATTCTATCATCTCCAGTACTAAGACAAGAACACATATTTGCCTTTTTCCTCTATGCTCTTCTATCACAGGAGCCATGCCTTGCATTTTTTCCTTTGTATGATTATCTAGTTAAGCAGGAATTCAAGAATATATACATATATATTTCACATTTTGTTAGCTGCCATGATACTCACTTTCATCAAATCTATCACTTTGTCAGACTATAAAGTTAGTAAGAAGGTATGATGTGATTTAATAAGAAACACACATTTGGTCTTTGTCCTTGCACATAGCTCCTAAAGTCCTAAGTGTTCAGAGCTATTAAAAAGTGTTTTTTGATATGTTAATGAGTGACTTTTGGAAAGCACACAAGTAACCTAAGGATGTGAGGGATGCTGCCAGTGGAGCCAACTGTGTGATTAGAGGGTTACAATTTTCAGCAACCCCCTTCCTACCTAGGAGAGAGGACTTCAGTCACCAAAGGCCAATGAATTAATCAGTCATGTCTCAGTAATGACGCCTCCACAAAAATCCCAAAAGGAGAAGGTCTGGAGGGCTTCCAGGCTGATGAACCAGAACGCCTCCATGTGCTGTCTTGCCAGGTCCCAAACTCTACAGGGACAGAAGCTCCTTTGCTTGGGATCTCATCCCATGTATGTATCTCTGCATCTGCTATTGATTCATATTCTTTTGATATCCTTTGTAGTAAACTGGTAATGTTGTTAGTAAACTGGTTTCCTAGAGTGAGCTGCTCTGGCAAATTAATGAAACCCAAGGGGGTGAGGGTCATGGAAACCTCTGATTTACAGTCCGTGGGTCAGAAACACAGGTAGCAACCTGGACTTGCAATTGTCATCCGAACGGTAGGGCGGTTTTGTGGGACTGAGCCCTCAGTCTGTGAAACTGTGTACTATATCTGGGCAGATAGTGTCAGAATTGAGTTGAACTGTAGGACACACAGTTGGTGTTGGAGAATCGCCAGTGGTTTGGGGAAAAAGAAAACAAACATGCTGAAATGGGTGTCAGAATCTTAAAAGATCACCTAAATTTTAGAGATGTAATATTTCTGGGACTTCATCTATCTGCTGACATACAGTAAAGATTCTGTGTATAGAGTAATAGCAATGGCTGAAGTAGTAGGGTTTGATATAAAGAAATCCTTGGGGCACTAGGATTATGGCAGTTTGATCATTTTTGATTAAGGCCACTGTGAGCAACAGTGAGAAAACCCAAAGCAATAAAAAATTATGAGTAAGTACAAGCAAATAACCTCCCCCTCCAAAGGACTGCAAATTCATCTGTGTTTTGTAGATTGCTTAAGACACTACAATAGAGAAAGAAGAAAGACTTTAGAAGTCCTGTTTCTTTACTGGGTTTGTTGCCATAGTAAAAGCATAACTTTTTTGACATATAAATCAACATTCTCCTCCCTGTGTGAGAAATAATCATTTGGAGTGTTCACAAAATATAAGGTGCTTCAGGAGGCTTCCTTAAATCCTATGACTCTGATGGATTATTTTCTTTTTCCATGTCTTGAGAATTTAGCAGAAAACAATGAAATCACAGCTCTCTGTCGTAACATTATTTAGCCAAATCCAAAGACATAAGGAATATTTAAAAGTAACCACTAAAGGAGGAACAAGTCATTTTCAAGTAATAGTTGAGGTTAAATCACAAATAATGGAAAACTGTATATTTTTAAATAAAATTATTAACTTTAAAAAAAGGACAAATTTCTGTTCAACTTATGAAAATAAAAATGTTCACACTTGTATATGTTGTTACCCTTTTTAAAGACCAAAAATGCTGAGAGTTTCAAATCAGCTTGCTTATGATTAAAGCTGAAAATGAGAAAGGCTACTATGAACAAACCATATGCTTAATTCATAAAGGGGTATAAAAGGAGTGCATAGCACATTCCAGTGAAGAGGAGAAAAAAAAAGTTAATTAATTCAACTCAATTTTAGCTGAGGGCATTTTTCCACGACTGCTGAACCCTAGCATGTGCCAGGCAGCTAAAATTACACTTAAATGTGTAAGCTTTGTTGTTATTTTAGAGATAATCCAGGAAGCCAAACAAAGTAAAAAATTCTCACTGCATTTTTAACATGAATGCTTTAATCTTCAATCAAGTGTATACTTATCTTCTGTTTTAAGATCTTTATGTATTACCTCTTTTGTGTATGTTTGAAAGTTTTAAGATTAAAAAGTGAAAACAAACAAAAAAGAACAAAAGTGATTTTACAAGTATTTCCAAAACATTGTTCATCCTCTAAAACCATTCTTACCAGTCTCTGTTTCTGAAGTTCTTCTCTAAGTAGTCGATCTTCTGGTAAAACGTCACATAACAAAAAGTAATTGTCTTGTTCTTCTGTTGAGAGATTAGGAAAATAAATAAGGTCAACGGCCATACCACTCTGAACCCGCCTGATCTCGTCTGATCTTGGAAGCTAAGCAGGGTTGGGCCTCGTTAGTACATGGATGGGAGGAAAATAAATAAGAAATGGTATTTATCATTTTTTCTCCAGAAAGATGTATTCCTTTAAAAAACATACATATATGTATGTCCATTGGGATCTCTCTTCTGGCATATAGTTCTGCTTAGCCATACTGAAGTTAGGCAACATAAAGAGAGCAATTTAATTTTAGTTACCACGAAAGTGAGAGAAATCTAATTTAAGGAAGTAAGGTTATTTCTTTGGATTTTTGGATTGTAGGGAAAATATGGTAGCTAAGATGTATACTTACCAAGTGGAGCTGTGGAATTGATTCTTATCACACTACAAAAATCTGTAATGGGCTGTTCAGTGAACCTTTTCCTCCAATATAAAATGTACCTTAGAATAATCAAAAACAAAGGATAGTAAGAAGACCCAATATTCTACTTACTATAGAGTGATAAGGTTTTATAAGACCATTTAATTATCCCAAAACAATAAATCAAATGTTGACTGAGAACTGCTAGAAAATTTGTAAGTGGAAATGCAGTAGAGCACTGTAGAAATATGAAATAAATATTTAATGAAATGAAATTACTCTGTAAAGGCGTGGACATGATTAAACTTTACTATCCCCAAATTCAATAAACAGACATATGGGGAAGTTAAAATGAATTATTCTTAGGTGATAATGAAGTTTTTCTGAAATCACATCTAAGTTTATGTGAATTTAAAATGCAACAATGATTAAATAGGCTTTATCACACATTTTCCAATAAATTGAAAAGTGGGGGGTTATCTTACACATAAAAAGAACTGAAGGCAAAAAAAAATGCAATGAGATGTCAGTCTAAATTCAATACCTATATGACAAGATAGAAAAATTTTGTATGTGCACTCTGTGGCTGAAATGAGGCAGATTTTTTGAAAAATAGCCAAGCTTACAATTATATCTAATGAGTGTACTTAGAAGCAGCACCGTGTGTAAATTTTAAAGTATAGCCTAACACTCGGACCTGCACTGTCTGATGAAAGAAGGAGTAAGATGACAGGATTCAATGACCTGTTCATCTTCCTGTTTATCTAACAAGATTTATATTGGCAATTGCAATCTCATTTATCAAATGGTACCAAGACAAGAAGGTAGCCTCCTTCATGGGGAGAAGAGATGTGGAAAGGTTGACTTTATAGCTGACCGTTTATCAGGCTATATGGTTGATACATAAAGAACAACAACAACAAAGAACAACCAAAAAAACTTAGAGTAGAGAAAGAAAAACCCCTGAAGGGGATAGGACTTATTGAAATAGATTTAGTAACAGACAGTAAAAATTTGGACATTTTAAATGGCTTGGTAGAGCAACCAGCAGTGTTTTGTACATAGTAGGTTAACAAGAAATATTTTTAAGAGGTAGAAGAGCATTTAAAGATTCCTGTAAGTTTCTCTTAGTAGCCTTCAACTCTCACTGTTTTGTCTCCTTTTAATTCTTCTTTCCCTTTTTCCTAACATTAATGTCCTAGCTCCATGGTGCTCTACAGAAAGGGGTTCATGTATTTAAAAAAAAGAAAAAAAAAGTGCTTGGGGAGAGGTCTGAGAGAAAGAGAGAACTGTGACACAGAAAAATATAAACAGATGACAAGGCTGAGTATAGAACATATAAGGAAAAGAAGTAAAAGAGTAACATATGAAAATAGAACCATGTTTTAGTTCTTCCTTCTCATGTACAACCATACTGTTGACCGGGATGGTTAAATAAGGGGAGAACTCTTTCCTTATAGATGGTGCAAGACCTTATTTTAAGAGATCTAAAAATGACGTATCTGAGGTTCCAGCTCACCCTCAAACCATAACTTCACCGTAACTATGGTGAGCTTGTTGGCTTCCACACTAGAAGTGTCAGATGGGCAGAAGGCAAGTGTGTACTGGGGCCATCAATGGGGATGAAAAGAAGAAAAGTACCTACAAAAGGCGGAAACATTATTCTCTGATCCCCAAGGGCAAACTGCACTATTCACTTAGTATCTTAAACAGCTACTCTTATTCTTTTTTCATTCCCCACAATTTACCACCAAACCAGAGGAGAGAGAAAAAGGGGGAAATAAAAGGAAAGAGAAGACAACATAAAAATGATACTCCCAGCCACTCTTCTTAGTTTCCCCTCAGCATTTTTCTATTGTAAATTGGTACCAGGGATGAAGAACACAGAAGAATCTCTATTAGAGACGCCAGGAATAGAAGATGGATTGTTCTTCCAAACCATACTACATAGCCATCTATTTTCTGACTAATCAAATTCATACAGCAGAACTGGGTGCTAAGATAATGGACTTAAACAAAAACCAGGACAGTCAAGCTGGATACAGAGTTTTCATCATGGCTACTGCTACAATACACCATGGAGAGGTTCCTCACCCCGATTACTACTCCAGTGAGGCCATCTGGGGGATATTCAATGTTAGGGGAACACTTAGTGTGTCTCCAGGTTTTCTTACTTCTCTAGTGTATTTAAAGCTACAGTTGCAATCATTCAATATTTAAAGGCAGCCAAGAAATGACATGAGATATGAATTCTTTATTTGGAGGACAGTTATCAAAGCATTTTATACTTCATTAAAAAGCCATAAGAGTAATTATTAGGTCATCAGCAAATACTTTTTTCTTTTGAAAGAATTTCAATCATGTTTCATTGAATTGTTTCCCAAAAAAATCCTTCTAGTAGTCCTGCCTGCCCAGCCTGACTGTAACTGGTGTACTTTCTGACAGGGGCATAAAGATTTGAGATATGGTTGTTAATTAAGTAGTACTGAATGACTGGAACTTAATATAGAAAAAGATAAGAATTAAGGAGTTACCATTTATCTTCTGAAAAAATTTTATAATTACTGGATAAAGCTTGTAAATGGTTCAGTGTAAATAACTATGTTAAATGGCTCAAAGGAAAGATTTCTATTTTTGTTTTATTCTGAGAAAGTTTTACTGTTAACTTTTCCCCTATAAAATGTTAAATATATTTAACATGAAAATTTATAGTTTCTTTCCTATAAAGAACAAGGTAAGTATCTCACCTATTATTTATCATCTTTATTACTTATTATACTCCAAAGAAACAATTCCTCTCTGAGAAGCTATATATGTACACATACATATATATATACACACACAGATACATGTAAATCTATACATATACACACACATATACCCACCCCTGAAACTTTTCCGACATTAGGAAAAAGTCATATAATGTTGAGAAGATTCCAACTTAACTCTCACAAGTAGTTAATGTTTGTATTGTTTTGGAGAGGAATTTTTAGTTTTCCTAAATAGTAGGAGGGTATTACCTAAAGGAGACTGGATATATCCAAAAGCATTTCTTTTTTCTTTTTTTTTTAAATCCAAAAGTACTTAAAAGCAAGAGTTTATTCACATATGTTCTTGGTCAATTTGAAGTAACCACCAAAGTGAAGCTTACTGGGAGGACAGTTGACCAGGAAAAGCCAGGTTTCCAAATTTAAAATTACATGTTAACCACACATTTTATTTGGAAAGTGTATACATATGTATATATACATATATCAGCTATATATCTTTTGCTTTTTAATTAAAGCATCTATTTTACTGCGTAACTATATTTAGAGGGTGATTGATTTCAACATTTAATTATTGACTCCTAAGTCTGAGACCTAGTAAATAATTTGGTTTTTCTGCCCACATACAGATGAGATTAATATCAATGATAAAAAAGAAAGGTTTGTACAAATACAGCTACTTAGCTATTACACATCACACAAAGGGAAAAATATAAACTGAAATTTAGATATTCCTCACATAGGTCATCATATTTTTCTCCAATTCCTGAGGAAGAATTTGCATTTACATAATAAAGTGGGTTAAGAGAATAGATTTACATCAAAGAAAAGCTGAGATATACAATTTATCAAAGAATAGCTCATTTGATAGTCCTGTCAATGGTTATTTGGTAAGAATCTGAAGATCTCTAACTTAAAAAGTATCTAAAATAAATCCAACAGACTTCACTACATACAACTAGAAATCATATATGAGAATACTCCCAAAATACTCACATACACACACATACATATATATAAAAACACAAATATTTTAACTCAAAATAAAGATTAAGGAATGGGAATGAGAAGTATGAAGTGCTTCCTCTGAAATTATGTAGTAATTAGTTTATTCTACTAGTTGGTAGCATATCTCATTCATAACTCTCCTTCACTATTCTCTTTCTGCTTCCTGACAACAACAACATCTAAAAAGCGCAATGCTGAGTGGATATGAGGGGTCATAATAATACAGAAAGCACTCAACAGACATTCTGTATTGGTGCTAGGCAGTTGAGAAGAAGATGAAGGGTTAGAGAATAATAATACTCCTGTAGGCTTCCCAACTATTTCAACTTAAAAACAAACTCATTCTCAAAGTTTAGGGTATTTAGGATCCTAAATTAAATTTTCTCAAAAGTTATATTTGATATATAATAATTATGTTTTCAGACCAGCATTATACCCATAGAAAATTCAAGCTATAGTTGTGGAAAACAAAGATTTCAAATTGTAATCAAAATATAATGAAATTTTTGGCTACCATCTGGTGGATATAAAAGATGTCCAAGGCACTGGCCAGTCCTATACATGTCCTGGTTTACCTAATGCTCAACAATCTTATGAGAGTTGGTGTTATCCCCTTTTACTGCTGAGGAAGTTGCTGCTTAGAGTGGTTTAAGTAGTTTGTTAGAAGTTACATGGTCAGGAAGTCACCAAGTCTTCACTCAACCCTAGGCCTGACTGGTTTTACAGTTCAATCTTAGTAATATAGCTTGCCGCTTTGCAGGACCCATCATAAGAAAGGAATTGCTTGCTAGGAATAATGCGGTCTGGCAGATACATAGTTTAGATGCAGAGATATTACATCATCAGGGCTACTTCAATGTTTTGTACGGAAATCAGGGCAGAATATCTAGAAGTGGGTCTTGGCCAGATATACCAAAATGTATGCTTTTAGTAATTGTACAAAACCAGTTAATTACCATGATAATGTGCATATGAAAAATGCTTCCAAGTGTCAACTAATAACAACATGAACATAACTGCATTTCTCTTGGACAATCACTTCTAGGAATTAGGAATTAGAAAACAATGAATAACTGCTTATATTACCTGTCTCTTGGTATGGATATTCTAAGTTAGCTGCTCATAAACTGGAATTTAGCTCACTTTGGGTCCTGGCTATGCCCACGGTTGGCATTTCCTCAACCACTAACCTCTATGTCTCTGTTCTTCATCCTCTTCATCTTCTTCCCTTCAGTACCTCATTCACTGACCTCAACAGTGATCTAGCTTATACCACTTTGGTTTGTTGAATAACTCTTTACTCTTTTGGCCTGACAGGCTCCAACCAAATGTCTCTGTTTTCCCAACAATTTTTGAAAAATAATATGAATGTTTATATTTGCATAGGAATATTTTCATATATAAACTTATCTTTAAACTGTTTTTCCTTTATGGAATACTGAATTTAATTCTTTTAGGGACAACACAAAATTTACCTTTGGAAATCAGCAACCAACTTGACGTCAGCTATGACCATCTTATGTTCAATAATCATGTGCTTCAGAAGTTTGTCTTGTTCATCCATAGGAAAATGTTCTTCACAGAAAATACAAGGCACAGATGGAGAACCTTCTAAAGCGGTGATGCCACCTGGACTTTCTGGCAGGGAAAGCGGCTCCAGGATACAATCCTTACTGTCTGGGAGAGAGAAAAAGAAAAAACAAAAGCGAAAAGAAAAAAAAAAAGAAAAAGCTGAAATCAACTCTTTAGGATCATTTCTCACCTCCTGCATTAAAAGGATCCTAAAGATATTTACGTCTTTCCAAAATGAAAAATACACAGTGCCAGAGTACAGGATACTTTATTATCCTTTTAAATGGATTCTGCAACCTAGAAGCAGGGAGTGTTGCAAAGCAAGCTCAAGCTCCCCATTTGCAGGCTTGAATGGGGGAAAAACCCATTTGTCAGAGCAGCTGTTCAAGCATTCTTGGACACTGTCCAATGGCAGCAATTCCGGGGGTACTTGCAGGGGGACTGCTGCAAAATGATGTGTTAAGGTTCCATGGCTTGACTGTGACCGATGGCTGATAGTCATCACATTATGGTAAGTAAACGGTATATACTGAGTCTCCAGATGATACCAAGCCAGTCTTTTAATCTGCTTCCTGTTGCAGCTGCAAACTCTTTCCTGGTTCTGGTAACTTGTCACATGCAAAGAAGATAGCTCTCATATTGGGTTGACACAGCATGTGCTGGGTGGCCCAGGTGGCAATTTTTGATGTTGACTTATGTCTACCATTTGCTTTGTTACACAGTTACGTACCATAACTCAGGTTCTTGTGAACAAAGAGATGAATGCCGACTTACTAGACATACATAGTAAACATTTTTCCTGCTGGTACTATTCATTTTCCTAACATCATCTATAGTATCTTTAAGAGTAGAACTGTGTAAGGTCTATAGTTCTGAATTCAGGACTCAAACCACAGCCAGTTATGTCAGGAGCCCTCTTCAGTCTTCCAGAGGGAAAAGGCTGCACCTGTCACCTTATGCAAGGTACTGAGTAGTAACTAACTAGGCAACTAGGGTGAGATATTTAATATCTGAGGAAGGGCAGGGAATCTTCTTCATAAAGAAAGAGAGCTACTCCAGGGTGCCTGGGTGGCGCAGTTAGTAAAGCACCCAACTTGGTTTTCAGCTCAGGTCCTGATCTCAGGGTCCTGAGATCAAGTCCCATGTTAGGCTCTGTGCTCAGCGCAGTCTATTTAAGACTGTCTCTCCATATTCCTCTGCCTCTCCCCTTAATTCTCTCTTTCCTTCTCCCTCTCTAAAATAAATAAATGTTGAAAGAGAGAGAGAAAGGAGGAAAGAAAGTAAGGAAGTAAGTAAGTTATTCCATAAAAAAGTCTTTGGAATTAGCGTACTACTAATTTTATTTCTTGTTTTTATATTACTTTACCTTATTTCTAAAGGGCTTCTTAATTGCCTAATTCACAGAAACAGTCACTGGTGCACTGATAACCAGGCCTTAGCACTGGGTAAGCATTCATTCACTCCACAAAAATCAGCTGAGTAGCTTCTGAGTACTGGTCTTTTCTGCTTCATGTTGCATGACAGGGTCCTTATTATTAAGGCTAAAGTGCTTGCAACTTATTTGACAGTACAAATAAGTCGAAAGGATAGAGACGGAATGTATAGGGTTTATGTGAGCATGGGGATAGGAGAGTCACTTAACTGAGCTGGATGAGAGGGTGTCCTCAAGGACATGTCCTCAATACATGATTCAAAATACTCTGCTCATATTAAAGTATGCTAAATTAAACTTTTATCTTAGTTCCATAAAATTATTTAATACCAGAAAAGGTGAAAACAGGATATATATGACAATGGAGAGGCTATTTAGAATATACAAGCACTTCAAGAAGCACTATTAACAAAAGTGATGTTATCAACTATTACATTTATTACATTATGCAATGGAAGCAAGGGATTCTGGAGTTCTATAGTTTTTCAGTTGTAGGTTAAATTATGTAGGAACTTAAACCCTCATGTTAAAAATAAGACGGGGGAAGAGAGGTAATATACTTATGAAACTATATTTTACATTCACTAGAGTGGGACAATAAAAGACAACATATATTCTAAATAAAGGTACCATCAGTGAACATTAACTGCCATCTAGAAAATAACAGGTACCATCCTACACCCTTCCCCCTTAAATTGAATGATGTATATGTAAATTCATTTTGTCTGACTACAGAAAACAATGTATTAATCATCACCAATAGCAAGAGCTAACATTACTAAGTGTTTGATATTTGTAAATTACCAGCAGAGGCCTTCAGGGCACTTTCTCAATCATAGCTACCTTTCCCAATTAGTACTATTATAACCCCCGTCTTACAGATGAGACCACTGAGACTTAGAAAAGTTAAATCAAGGGACCTAAACACAGTAAGTTAAGACTAACTTCAAACAATACACTATTCTGCCCCAGTTCCAAAAGTCATTTCCCCCAATCTGTTTTCCTGTATATATTCAGTGCTATTTTGAATTCACATGTGTTTATAAGGCACACCGAATTTCTGTGTATTCTGCCAGTGTCCTGCAGTCTCCGCAGTACTACTTCCACCAACAAATCTCAGTTCCCCACCTCCTCCAAAAACCACTGGGTACTGTTTATTTCCATCATTGTCTGTATGCTTTCCCAGAGTTTCAGTATAAATTCTCTAATGTTCTTCCGTGGTTCATCTCTCCTCCCTTTTGTATGTTCAAAGTCTAGTTTCTCTTTCTTCAAATTATTCTTGAGAGAATGAAACTAAATGTTCACACATCCTAGAATCAAACTGCTTGTGGTTACTATACAGACATATAGAAACAAAATCATATATATGCAAATTTCATGTATGAAGAACTTGTGGTTTAGAAGGTGCTATGTTGCTTTGGGAGCTCAAGTTACTATGTAATCCAGAAAAGAAACAAAAATTTTTATAGGCTTATTTATTTATTTGAGAGAAGGAGAGAGTGAGCATCTGCACAGGGAGGAGGGGCAGAGAGGGAGAGAGAAACTTTAAGCAGACTCCATCCTCAGTCCGGAGCCCAACTTAGGGGCTTGATATCACAACCCTGAGCTCATGCCCTGAGCCAAAATCAAGAGTCAGACACTCAATCAACTGAGGCACCCAGGCACTCCCAGAAATAAAAATTTTAATAGAACATTTTGGACAACAAGATTTTAGTGTTCTGACTCCTTAATCATTTATCATCATGCTCAAATTTACAACAGCATTGATTAAAAAAAGTAATTTGTTTACCTACTTGTCTTTCTTTTTCCCACTTTGGATTGTTAATCCCTGCAAGGCCAGATGAGTCCTGGTCATCTTTATTTATCCGGCATGTATACTGTGTTACTGCACCAGGACTGTCACCAACACTGGGGGTTCATTTGTGCAAGGCACTGTTAAGCACTTCATACGTGCAGTATGGCTCAGGTCATGATCCCAGAGTCCCTGGATGGAGTCTCACATTGGGCTCCCAGCTCCATGGGGCATCTGCTTCTCCCCCTCACACTCTCTCTCTCTCAAATAAATAAATTCTTAAAAAAATAAAAAAGAACCATAACTACAACGTATCACATGGTTAAAAAAAATACAGAAATACACAATTCTTTGCTACAGGGACCTTGAACTTGAAAAGGCAAAAGGAAAAAAAACTTACATCTAGCTCCTTTCAGCAAAGAGGCAAAGCATCTTGGAAAGTCTGCTTTGGCCCCAAATCTGCTTCACACATTCGTTACAAATGAACAACAACAAATTATCTGCTCTAGTTCTCACTTTGAACAGCAACTCTGTTCAGATGAACTGTAAAAAATACCATCCCAAGAGAACTGAATTTTTGAGGAGATCCTATGCTGATTATAAATAATTTTACTGACTGGGTAAATCCCCGAAGTGCCAAATTATTACTCTAGGATCCTGCTTCTCGAAGTTTTAATGTGCTTACAATTCACCTGGAGACTTTGTTAAAATGCAGATCCAGATTCAGGAGGTGTGGGGGTCAGGGAAACATGCCAATCCAATCTCTTGCTGCTATGAGCGTAATTGAAAGATAGTCTCAGGTGCTAGGCTCTGAAATCCTACTTGCACTGAAGCCAAGCTTCCACAGGCTTGATTAGAGGCAGCAGAAATGGTAAAGCAGACTGGTTCCTGTGAGACATGAAATTTCACTGACATGTGACATTGGCTGGAGGACTCCCATCAGCTTGTCAGAAACTTGCTTACAACTGTGCCGCAGTCTGACAGTCTCATCCACCACCCCTCCTTCCCTCTTTCCTTCACAGGGGTCAGACCTACATTGCTACCTCCTCCCGCACGCTCTCCTTTTCCCCTCCTCTGGTATCTCCCCCCAAAATCTCTTATACGTCAAATCCCATCTTAGTGTGTGCTTCTTGGAGGACATGAACTAACAAAGTAGGTCTAGGAGGTAAAAAAGCTTGAAATTCTGCATGTCTGAGCTCCCAGGTGATGTCCGTCTTCTCATCCACAGCCATACTTGGAGTAGTAAGGTTCTACTGAGGGAACAAAACCAGTCACAAACTCATAATATATCTGTGTGCTAAAATGACAACCCTAGACTTTATAGTGTATCATTTCTGCCAAGTAGATAAAAGCTGCTGGTGCTTTGAAGGAAAAATAAGAAGCTTCTGAGGTTTCTGTCCCCCTTAAGTCAAATGAGAAAAGCCCAAATCAACAAGTATTTGATAAGTTTTTCAGCATTCCTTCATGGGGAACTGCACAACACCTCACACATCCCTTCAAGCTCTTTAAGGAAGCATCCACACTTTGCTTTGCACACTACCATCACACTGCTAAAACTCTGAAGGAAAAAAAAGGAGTATTTTGGTGATATACTCGTAATGTGGTGATACACTCAACCCAGATCAAATAAGTTTAGTTGCTACTCTTATCCCACTCTGATAATCTAAATGATAATCATAAAATCTGGAACAAAGATGGGCAGGGTATTTCTGTTTTTGTAGTTTTAACTTAGGAAATGCTATAAACAAACACCTAATTTCCAAAGTAAAGATTTCTTTTACATTTGTTCTTTTTTTATATTAGTGTAACTTACTTGATGATTGCTTTCTTTAGTATTTTATCAGGTCAAATAATATTTTTTGGGCCTGTTCTCTAAGCTTTTGATTTGACAAACATCATCTCTTTCCATAGGACTCCGATGCCAACTTAACCTCATTTATTATGTCTTAGTTTTATTCTGAAAGTTAAACTCCAAGAAGGTAACTTTATTTCTAAGTTCTTGAGGGTCCTTCTCTTGTAGCTAAAAAAAAAAAAAAAAAAAAAAGAGGATCTCTACTTCCTATCTGGTTTTTTTTTTGCCAGTTCCTTAATTTCTAAGTGTGCACCCCATACAGATGCATTTGGAAAATGGAGAAGACTGGGTCTGGTCTTTTTTTTTTTTTTTTTTTAATTTTTTATTTTTTAAAAACATATAATATATTTTTATCCCCACGGGTACAGGTCTGTGAATTGCAGGTTTACAGGTTTACACACTGGGTCTGGTCTTTTTAACCATAACCTATCTCTAAAGCTCCGAGTAAGAATGTAAGACCCTTGGGCACTTGGGCAGCTCAGCTGATGAAGCCACTGCCTTTGGCTCAGGTCATGATCCTGGAGTCCCAGGACTGAGTAGCACATCGGGCTCCCTGCTTGGCAGGAAGTCTGCTTCTCCCTCTGACCCTCCCCACGTTCATGCTCTCTCTCTCTCACTCTTTCTCAAATAAATAAATAAAAATCTTAAAAACAAAAGAAAAGGAATGGAAGACCCTTATTTAACTACTCTTGGGCTAGTAATTCATTTTGTAAATTACTGAGACTTCGTATTAAAAAGATTAATTACTATACAACTACTAAGAGTAGGGGAATATGGCCAAGGGGGGGTGCACTTAAGTGAGTGTTATTATACATTCTTGACACCACACTGAGACTGCTGAGGAGGCTGTGCTGAATTAGTACACTCAACTATAGCTGGTGGGTTTCTTGCCTTTGGTACCGAAAGAGGGTTATAAACACACTCAACCCTTAAACCTGTGCTTAGAAATTTAAGGAGCTAATTTAACATGAGCAAAAAGCTGTAAAAACTTTATTACAACATCGCCTATAAAGCAAAGTAATAGAAACAACCTAAGTGTCATGCAAATGAAAATCAGTTTTTAAAAATATGGCAGGGGTGCCTGGGTGGCTCAGTCAATTAAGCATCTGACTTTGGCTCGGGTCATTATCTCAGGGTCCTGGGACTGAGTCCTGCATCAGTTCAGTGGGAGTCTGCTTGTTTATTTCCTCTTCTACTTTAGCCCCTCCTCTATTTGTGTTCTCTGTTTCTCAAATAAAATCTTTAAAAAAATAAACTATGGGTATCTGTGCTTATGTCATGCATTTGCTAAATGACAATTATGAAGACAACGGAGAAATACTGTAAAACATGTTTGATATTTGTTGAAAAGAGCCTAATCCACAATGAATTGCATACAATTCCTCACACACACATACATGCTACATATACTCACAAAAAAGACTTAAAGAAAACATCCGAAAAGAAAAACAATGAGAGATTATGAATGCATTAATGTACCCCCAATTTTCTTTAACACTGATTTTTTTTTTTTTTTTGAGAGAGAAAGCCAAAAGCATGGGAGCGTTGCACAGGGGTGAGGGAGGGGGAGACGGAGGGAGAGAATCTCAAGTGGGCTCCACACTCAGCACTGCGGCCAGCACAGAGCTTAATCTCATGACCTGAGCTGAAATCAAGACATGGATGCTCAACCAATGGAGTCACCCAGGCGCCCCAACACTGAAAAATTTTAAATAAAAAGCAAGTTATCTGATGAGTTTCTAAATGTGACTGTGACAGATAAAATGAAGAGAAAGAAATTAAGCACGTATAATTTTATTTGGCCACTTTCTAAGCTTGACATTTAAGATGAAAAATTTTGATTAAATTTACCATTTTAAAATTGAGTGCCTACCATGCAGAAAGTATATGTTAGACACTATCAAAACTATGAAGATTATTAATATAAAATCCCTATCCTGAACAAGTTGCTAGAGGTAACTATGAGACAACTACACAAATTATATTAGTCAACATATGCAAAGTTCACCATAGGAATCAAGGGTTAAGGAATAGTGAGGGGAAAAGACAACACAAATCAGGAGAAACAAAGGAAATTCTCCATAGAGGATTCCTAAAATGGTAAAGAATTCCATCAAGTATATATACGTAGTTAAAAAGCCAAAATAGCCAATTAGTGCTAGGGCCTAAGTAAGAAAAAGCTGCAAGGGTAGATGGACCACACGTTGGTGGGCCTTAGTGCCAGTCCAAAGAGTTATATTTAATTTGGAAGTTGTGAGTAGATTCAGAAGGTCTTTAAGGAAGTATTACAACATATTAAGTCACAAAACAAGACTTAACAAAATGAAAACACAACAAATATATGGGATGCAGCAAAAAACGGGACTAATAGGGAAGCTTACAGTGGTAAATGCCTATGTTAAAAAGAAGAAGGATCTCATGAACAATCTCACTCAAGGAATTAGTCAAAGAACAACAGACTAAACTCAACTTAGCATAAGGGAGGAAATAATAAAGATTAGGACAGAATGAAAATAAAATACAAAGTCAATAAAATTAAGAATTGTGTTTTGAAAAGATAAACAAAATCGACAAATCTTTAGTTAGAAAAAAGAAAAGACTCCAAATCAGATATGAAAGAAGGGGAAATTATAACTGATACCACAGAAATACAAGGATCGTAGGAAACTACTACGAATAACTATATGCCAGCAAAATGTATAACCTAGATGAAATGGATAAATTCCTAGAAACATACAACCTGCCAAACTGAATCATGAAGATAAAGAAAATGTAAATAGACCTATAAAGAGGCTGAATCACTAACGAAAAACCTCCAAAGAAAAGCCTGGCAACAGAATGACCTCACAGAAGAATTCTACCACACATTTAAAGAAGACTTAGTGCTATTCCTTCCCAAACTCCTCCAAAACATCAGGAGTGAAATACTCCCAAATTTACCTTATGAGGCCAGCATTAGCCTGATACCAAAAACAGACAAAGACATTACAAGAAAACTACCAGCCAATATCCCCAATGAATACACATGCAAAAATCCTCAACAAAATACTAGCCAAATGCAATGGCACATTAAAAGAATTATATGCGATAATAAGCAGAATTTATCCCTGGGATGCAAGGATGAAAATTAATCAGGATAAAAACACTCAACAAACTAGGAAAAGAACATTTCCCCCAACAAAATGAAGACCATTTATGAAAAGCTCACAGTTAACATCATGTTCAACTGTGAAAAACTGAAAGCTTTCCCTCTAAAGTCAGGAACAAGCAAGGATGCTCACTCTTGCCACTTCTATTCAAAAGAATACTGGAAGTTCTAACAAGAGAAATTAAGCAAGAAAAAAGAAATAAATTATCCAAATCAGAGAAAAAGTAAAACTATCTGCAGATGACATGAATTTATATGCAGAACACCATAGATTATACACACACACACACACACACACACAACTTATAATGAATAAAATTCAGGCAAGTTGCAGTCTACAAAATCAACATGGACAAATCATTTGTGTTTCTATACACTAACAGTGAATCTTCTGAAAAGGAAATGATTTCATTTAAAATAGCATCAGAAAGAGTAAAATACAGGGTGCCCACAGCTGGCTCAATTGGTAGAGCATATGACTCTTGATCTTGGGGTGGTGAGTTCAAGCTCCACAGTAGCTGTAGAGACTACTTAAAAACAAAATGTTATAAAGAAAAAAAAAAAGAGTAAAATACTTAGGAATAAACTTAACCAAAAAGGCAAAAGACTTACACTGAAAACTACAAAAACTGTGAAGAAAGAAATTGAGATACAAATAGTTGGGAAGACAGCCTCTGTTCATGAACTGGAAGACTTAAATGTTAAAATGTCCACATTACTCAAAGCAATCTACAAATTCAATGCAATCTCTATCAAAATCCCAATGGGATTTTTTGCAAAAATAGAAAAAAAAATCCTAAATTTATATGGAACCATAAAGGACTCTGAATAGTCAAAACAATCTTTTTTTTTTTTTTTTTTTAGTCAAAACAATCTTGAGGAAAGAAGAGGAACAAAGCTGGACACATCATACTTCCTGACTACAAAACATATTACAAAGCTACAGTAATCAAAATACATGGTACTGGCATAAAGACAGATATATAGGGATCAGAGAACAGAACAGACAGTCCAGAAATAAACCCACACATTTGTCAAATCATCTTTGACAAAGATGCCAAGGCTACATAATGGGAAAGGACAGTTTCTTCAACAATCATTTGTTAAAGAACACCATTTGTTGTGTAAACTAGATATTCATATGCGAAATAATGAAATCATTTATCTCCTTACCTTGTAGCACACACAAAAATCAACTCAAAATGGATTGAAGGCTTAAATGTAAGCCAGTCACAAAAGGACAAGTTCTGTATAATTCTGCTTATATGAAGGACCTAAAGTAGTCAAATGCAGATAAGCAGAAGGTACAATGATGGTTGTCTGGGGATAGAGGAGGGAAAAATGCAGACTGGTTGTTCAACTGAGTATAGAGTTTCAATCATGCAAGGTAAAAAAGTTCTAGAAATCTGCTGTGCAACAATTACACATATTTAAAAATACTAGAGGCACCTGGGTGGTTTGGGCAGTTGGATGTTGCCTTTGGTTCAGGCATGGTCCCGGGGTCCTGATTTAGAGTCCCATGTCAGGCTCCCTGCTCTGCAGGGCAGTCTGCTTCTGCCTCCCCTCCTGCACTGTGCTCTCTTACTTGCTCTCTCAAATAAATAAATAAAATCTTAAAAAAAAATATTGCGCATTTGGTCTCATAAACTCCTATTAAACAGTGCTGCGCAAGTTACTTAACCCCTCATAGTCTGTTTCCACACCATAAAATGGATTAAGCATAATGATCACTGATAGAGTTGTTACGAGGGTTAATTGAGGAAATTAATGTGAAGCACAGAGATGACTGACACACAAGCTTAACAAACATTAGGTCCTATTGTTACTACTGATAATTATGAGTACGGCTGTAAGTTTGAGGATAGGCATTATCTACATTGGTGTGTATTAGAAGTTCCTGTGGATTGGGGCACCTGGGTGGCTCAGTCAGTTAAGCGTCTGCCTTTGGCTTGGGTCATGATCCCAGGGTCCTGGGATCAAGGCCCACATTGGGCTCTCTGCTCTGTGGGGAACAGGGAGCCTGTTTCTCCCTCTCTTTCTCTCTCTTCCTGTCTCTCATGAATAAATAAACAAAGTATTAAAAAAAAGAAGTTCCTGGATTAATTCAAAATACACATTCTATGGCCCTAACATGGACCTAAAGGATAAAATCATATGAGGATGGAGCCCATGTTTCTAAAGCATAGGATCACTTTGTAACTATTTACTCTTAGGTTCTGATTATATTGTTGAAATTCAGAGGCTCCTGCATTCTCTTGATTACCTTGTTATTTCTGTAGCACATTATAATAAAAGAAAACTCAATGAGATTTTTAATATCGAGATAAGGGCAGTTGAAGAAATTTATACTGATAGCCACAGTTTTCTGAATACATGAGGTATCAAACCATAATGAAAGGCAAGAGCTTAAGGAAAAATAGAAGAGACTTTGAACTACTACAATGGAAAATGCAATTTAGATACAACAAGATAAAAAAGAAATCATAGTAGAAAAGCCCTGAAGGCCCAGCTAAGGTTAGCTAGAAGTCCAACTTTGGGACAAATTTATTTTTCAGTAAAAGATTTGTATTCTGTGCCTAAAAGCAGCTGATTGTTCTTAAAACATGTATATTTTAGGTTGTCAAATCATGCAGCCCTACGGAAACACATATACATATATACATAATGACAAGATTTTTAAGTAGGCTATTTTAGAAACATCTAACCCAGTGCTGTCCAATAGAACCATCTGAGACAAAGGAAATATTCTGTATCTGCTCTGTCCAGTATGGTCCATTACCCACATGTTGCTACTGAGCACTGAAAATATGGACAGTAAGACTAGGGCAACTTTAATTGTGTTTAATTTTAATTTAAATAGCTATAAGTGATTATTGGCTGTCATATTATATAGGGCAGATCTAATTAGTGCTGAAGTTCTTAATGTTGGGTCCACACGCACCTCGGTGATTCATAGCCTCAGGTCTATGGAATTCAATGTGAAACATATAATTCAAAATTATACATATGTGAATTTTTCTGGGAAAAAGGTCTTTTGATTTAATAGATTCTTAAAGAATTCTGGGGACTCCCAAAAGTTTAAAAACTATGTATCTTGTCAATATATTTCTATCATTTCATCCAACATTTTTATTTATGATGTGTATGTGAAGTGTCCTCATGCTGGGATTTCAAGCAATCAAATCACTAACTAAATTAATCACTGTTCTGCAGTAGGATTTAAATTATCTCACTCTGCAGCCAGAGCAGAAGGAGAGAGCCTGAAGACAGAACAGGCATAATTATAATGGCTATAATGTAGAAACTACAGACAAATCCCCTGGCAAAACTATTTTTTTAAGAACTGGTTATCACAGTGCCTAAAATCCCTGCCATTAAAGTCAATGCTTTGGACTACTGTTTCTGGAAATAAAATGTTATCTTTTATATAAATACAGGAATTTACTATCTGACAACAGTCACAATTGTTTTCTTTATCTATGCTCTCTAATCCAGAGAGTCTCTAATAAGACCAGATTATCACATCTTGTCTACAATAAAGATTTGAGAAAAAGCAACATGTTTTCCACATAGAATCTGGATCAACAACTCTCTTGCTCCCCAAAGATTTTTTTTTTAACATTCCTGTTCTATAAAGAAAAACTGTTTCAGGTGTTAAGCTCTACAGCACACTCTATCACCCAATTCTTTTTTTTTAAGATTTTATTTATTTATTTGAGAGAGAAAGCGCACGTGCCTGGGCTGGGGTCGGGGGGCATGGTGGCGGGGACAGAGGGAGAAGGAGAAGTGGACTCCCTGATGAGCAGAGAGCCTGACTCCTATCGCCTAATTATTTCTAGTGAAGCAGGTCTGTTCGGTTTGTATGCAAGCATTATCAATACCAAAGATGAGTCAGAAAAAAGACTGGATGACAACATGTGTATGGATGACAACCACTCTGATATGAATCTGGAGCTATTACCATGTCCAATCTTTCTAGAAATACTCAGAAATTGCTTTCTTATGTATCTCCAAAGCACTGTCCATCCTATTAAATTCCCTAAGGATGGGCTCAGAAGTTGCTTATTTGTAGATTTTCTCTTTTTGTCTAGAAAACTCTCAATTAGCTTAGGAGCTACTAAAAAATGGAGCTTAGGAGCAAACGATATAGTAGACTAAAGGTTGTAGAAATAGGTTGATTTCTACCCTACTATGGCTAATGAGATAATACCATTAAGCTCCTTTTCCTTATTATACTATGAAAACACTGCAGAGAAATTTTGGCTGCTGCCTCCCCTCCACACTGCATTTCTTACTTTCAAAACTACCTAATAGTGAAAACGTAATTTAAATAAAAACTTGAAACAAAAACAAAACATAAAAAAGTTTCCTCTCAGGCAACTTTGGTGTAAAACTGGGAAACTAAACGGTATGCTGGTTTCACTTCTTGGCTATAGAATAATATGTTTCTGGATTATACATGATACCTTCTTAACTATTCCATTAAGAGGAGTTAGTAGTGTCTAATGCAGTAGTAACAATAATGTCACTTATTACTTACAATGTTTCCAAACAGCAGCAGCTGTTAAAAATATTATAAATTCATAATATTTTAGAAGGAAGTAAATCCTAGGAAGATAATGTAAATGGATAAAAATAAAGCCTCATTAATATGATAAATGATTAATACGTAGGTTTAAATCAGACAAGATTATTACTGTTAAAATATGCTTTAAAACATACATGGTTAAATATATTCTGTACTCTGGAAATATTTTAACTCTAATGTTTATTGACATGAAAGATTTATAATCCATTCCAACTTCTTTTGGATTTTAAATGACTGCACTTTGTTATATGATTACTTCAAATATTTTCTCATACCCTACTACTTCTACTGTGCATTATCAAAGACATTTCAGAGTACTTCAGTGCAAAGCTACTAAAAAGTTCTTATTTGATAGGAACAGGACCAAGGATGCTGGAGGTCTAAGTGGAATTCAAGGCTGGATACATATATATTTCATTTTAAGAAATAATGGAAACAAATGGAACTAAGTTCTCAATTTTATCCTCTTCTACCAACAGAAGATAGTAGTCGGGGGTCAGACATTAGGGATTTGGGAATAAAAATCTGGAAATAAACAAAATAGGCATCACAATTATGACCACATTTAATGGTAAATTTAATTAACTTGAATAACCTACTGCAAATAATGCTGGTGATCCTGATAGGAGGGCTCATGTAACAGACACGTAACAAAAGAATTTTGGCAAGAATGAGAAAAAACAAATTGGTGAATGCTTTTATATAATGTAACTTATGGCAGGAAGGATGGAAGGAAGGCAGGGCAGATTCTAATTCAGAAAGATCTGACTGGTTATTGCCCTGACTTATGCCAATAACAACAACTGTCTCCAGCAGAAATTACACAGTATATCCATAGGGGTTGTGTTTAACCTGCTTTAATTGATTTAATTTGACAGGCAATTACTTTGGAATTAGTATTCTTGTCAATATTTTAATGAAATGGGTTGGCAACTTGAAAACTCTTAATCACCAGATATTTCCTATTAAGTATAATTAGTGTTTTTGATAGAACCACAAACTTCTGAGTTGTGAGACTATTATAGCTATCTCTATTTAGAAAACTAAAGAGCTATGACATCTTTTCATTTTAGTGTTTGATAACTTAATTTATCAATATCAACATTTAAAAATATAATAGTTTGTTTTTATGAAACAGGTTAAGAATAGTTTTTTAGGCACAGAGAAATATTAATAAATATACTTTTCAATAGTACCATATAAACAGATTTAAAATCTTATTTTAAAACACTTGAATTCCTACATAATTGAGATATAGTAGATATATTGAGAAATATGTTAGACATAAGACATATATGAGATATACTATAAATACATTTATTTTTATATGTGTAGATTTGAGATATGTATGTATGTATGTATGTATTAGATACCAATTAGTTCCTTGAAAAAAATTGGTTTTTGTCTTTCCATTGACTGGGAAGTACTCTGCTTCTTTGACAACTTTACCAATGCAATTCACCTTTTCGTTTATGTCCCAAACATATTAATAAAGTCAAGTGGTAGTTTCAAATCAGTATCTATGTTGAATGAATTTTTCATGTGGAGAAAAGTCATTGAATATGTTTTTTGCTCTCTGGACAAACAATTCTGCTATCTCAAACACTAAATACCACAACAGATTTTGAAATTAAGATAACATGCTAATTGTTTTTTGATCTTTGGGTGAGATGTTAAAATTATGAATCACTAAATTCAATTACTAATTTTCTTCTTTGAAGAAAACCTATTATTAATACAGTGGGCCTTCACAATGATAGTACTAACTAGATTATTCAGCATTGGTTAAATCAGCTGTGATTCTGATGGATCTTAATTGTTAAAATAATAAAAGACCTCTTTGTAACAGTCTCCTCAGCAATGAAGCAGCTCTGTAATCGCAAGGCTCTAAATGATCTAAATATGAGAAATCCATTGTATCACTCCATTTTACAAACATGTTTCCCTAGAAAGTAATTCTCTATTCCAGGTCACTCACAGGCTTAAAAGACTGTGCTAGATACTGAGGAACAAATGAAGAAAAGAATGACCCCGCCCTCAAGAAACCCGCATCTTTTCCACTAGGGAGACTGGTCAAACCCAAAGATACATCTCATACAACTGAGAAAAGTCACAAGCACCAGAGGAGAGAAAAGAACAAAGCAAAAGGGCAAGGTAGCCTATATCCAGTAAGATTCCAAAGCACTGAATTCATTTACTCAGTTCCAATCACATGCCAGCCACTTGTGCAGTTGTTTGGCCTTACTTTGAGACATTTTACAAATCCTTTTCTGCAAGTTACTTGGACATTCCAGGATTTGGGCTTCTTTTATAAAGACATAGTTATAAAGACATAGCTATGAGTAGCATTCAAAACTTCTGCAAAACACCTGAGTGTCATTTGTCTAATGACAACCTCTTTTGTATCTTCAGTGAAATTTAGTATAAATCCCATCTCCGTGATACAACATAACCTACAAATGCATGATCATACCAGAAAACCACTTGACTTCCAACACAAACCATATGGGAATAAAATGATGTTGGTTAATAAAACACACAACAGATTTTAGTCCTAGCATTTCAGATATAGAATTAAATTCCCAAGTTTTATGTCACAATTACAAATATTAATCCAAAAAGTGATATAATAAATCTTGTTATCTCTAAAACAAGGTTGAAGTCAGTTAACATTAATGGTCCATGTTGCCAGTTACTCATCCGACAGGAAACTGAGTTCTGCTGGCAGTTAATGTGACTAGCATAGGTTTCACTGGAATGTCCAAAGGCAACCTGAATATCTTTAGTTATTTTTACTTTCAGGCAGTGATTCTCAAGCCTGATAGTATATTATGAATCAACTAGGGAGCTTCTGAAATATGCTGATGTTTTTTTACACAGAGATTCTAATGTAATTACTCTATGGTAACCAAGACATGTTTTATATGAAGCCACAAACCACTGTTCTAAGAAAAACCTGATATCATAGTCATTCTTTATGACTTTATAATTTAGTGTAAGTATAAAAAAAACTAAATATTTTAGGGAGGAAGAGTAAAAAAAATCATTTCTGGTTTTGGGAAAAACATCTTTCCTATGGGTTATAGAAGGGATATTTTGTGATAGACAAAATTATATTTTGTAGAAAGTAGGCTGACTAAAAAAAGGACTTAATTTATGAAATGTAATCAGACTAAAGCCTTTTTGATAAAATGTTTCTTTAGTGTGAGTCGGCTCACACACATTTGATAAACTGAAGAATAATGTCAGCATAGCACAGCAGTTGTATTGTTTTTTTTTTGTTTTTTTTTTAACCAGTTGTAGTGTTTTGTTCCCCACCACCCCAACCCTGGTAAAATAATGATTTGAATTCATCAGGGCATTATTTAAAGAATGTCTAAGCAATATAGAAAATTCTTTAATAAAACTCCTGAAAATTCCAGGAAGGAGGGGCTTCAAAAACTCCTACCCTAGAGGTGCCTGGCTGGCTCAGTCAGTGAAGCATGCAACTCTGGACCTTAGGCTTGTGAGCTTGAGCCCCACGTTGGGTCTTGTAAGAAATTTCTTAAAAAATAAAATCTTTAAAAACAACAAAAAAACCCACCTGCTACCCTTTCTACTTTGTTTAACTAGACAAGGAAGCCAAAAATGAAGATGAGAAAGTTGCAAAGGCATTTGTTCCTGTGTTTAAAAAATGCCTGATTAGGGGCGCCTGGGTAGCGCAGTGGGTTAAAGCCTCTGCTTTCAGCTCGGGTCCTGATCCCAGGGTCTGGGGATCAAGCCCCACATCGGGCTCTCTGCTCAGCGGGGAGCCTACTTTTCCCACTCTCTCTCTGCCTGCCTCTCTGCCTACTTGTGATCTCTATCAAATAAATTAAAAAATAATCTTAAAAAAAAAAAAAGCCTGATTAACAAAGAGGGTCTCTTCAACAAATGATGCTGGAACAAGTGAACATCCACATGCAAAGAAAAGTGAATCTAGACACAGACCTACATCCTTCACAGGTTAACTCAAAATGTAGCATAGAACTAGTAAAACACGAAACTATAAAACTCTTAAAGATAACAAAGAAGAAAACCTTGATGACCCTGATTATGGTGATGCCTTTTTGGGTACAACATCAAAAACGTGTAAGAAATAACTGATGAAAGAAATAAAACTGATACCATGAAAGAAATAACTGATAAGCTCAACTTTGTTAAAATTAAAAACTTTTGCTCTGCAAGACAGTATCAAGAAAATCAGGATAAGTCACAGATTGGGAGAAAAGATTTACTATAACACACTTATAATCAAGGACTATTACCTAAAATATACAAAGAACTCTTAAAATTCAACAATAGGAAAACAAACCTGATTAAGAAGTGGGCCAATAATCTTAATAGATATCCCCAAAGAAGATATACAGATGGCAAATGAGCATATTAAAAAAAATGCTCCACATATGTTAACAGGAAAATGCAAATTAAAATAAGATACTACTACACACCTGTAATAATGGTCAAAATCCTGAACAATGACAACACCGTATGTTGGTGAGGATGTGGAGCAACAGGAACTCCCATTCACTGCTTCTGGGGAATGCAGAATGGTACAGCCACTTTGGAGGATAGCTTGGTGGTTTCTTATAAAACTAAACATGTTCTTACCATTCGATCCAGCAACCATGCTCCCTGGTATCTATCTAAAGGAGTTGAAAGCTTATGTCTATACAAGAACCTGTAAACAGATGTTTATAGCAGATTTGTTTCTAACTGCCCAAACCTGGAAACAGCTAAAATGTCCTCCAGTAGGTAAATGGATACACTTGGGTACAATCCACATAATGGAATTTTATTCAGTGCTAAAAAGAGCTATCAAGCCATAGTAAGACATGAAGAATCTTTAATGCATATTACTAAGAGAAAGAAGTCAATTTGAAAAAGCCATAAATAGTACGATTCCAACTATATGATGCTCTGGAAAAGGCAAAGAAAAAATAAATGGAGACCATACAACGATCAATGGTTACTAGGGGTGGGGACAGACAATTAGGCAGAGCACAGAGGATTTTTAGGGCACTGACAAGACTCTGTATGTTAATGACAGATACATGTCATTACACATTTGCCCAAACGTTAGAATGCACAACACCAAGAGAAAAAAAACCTAGGGTAAACTATGGACTTCTGGTGATTTTGATACTTCAATGTAGGTTCAACCTTGGTTAAAAAATGTACCATTCTGGTGAGTGATGCTGATAATGGGACAAACTATTCGTCTGTGGGATTGGGAGGAATATGGGAAATTTCTGTATCTGCTTCTCAATTTTGTTGTAAACCTAAAACTGCTCTAAAAAAAATAAAGTCTTAATAATAAAACATTTGATTAGTAGAATAAAACACTTGATTAGTAGAGTTTACACACTGAGTCAGTTGTTTAATTCTAAAGAAACCAATCTTCATTTGGAGTAAATGTCACATAGTGAAAGAGGCAGCATGAATTCTTGAGTTCAAGGAAGCAAAGAATCTACTGGACTGTGATTCTGAATGTAAATCCAGTGGAGATTTAACTTTGCTACTCTTTTTATTAGGACTGCTCTGGTTACAAAGTTGTACTGGTTTTGAGTGATCTGTCCCCAACCGTATTCCCTATATGAGATATATTTTTATTGTCTGATTTTGTGGAATGCAAAGTTTTTCAGGAATGAATCTAAGGTTACTGGGGCAGAAACACCCCTATGGTTTGTATACAGTGAAGTATTTCTGGGCACAGTACATTGGGAGAGAAGAAGGCATCTACTGGCTAAGTCTAATAATACAGCTCAGCCTTTGGACGTTTATAAATCCTTAGTAAAAGAAGGTGGGGCAGGGAAAGAGGGTAGTCTAAATACTGAAAAAGGGCTTCCAGTGTAGCATATCACAGGTTCCCAGCTCATGAAGTCCTAGAATCAAAACTCCACTTTAGAGACAAGAAAACTATGACCTAAAAGCTTTTTTCTACTTCACTTGCATGCCTAGTAAAGCTTTAAAAGCCTTCTTATATAGGCCAATGCTCATTATGCCAAATAACTGGCTATTTTAACTGTTTTGGCATCATATTATAACCAAGTCAACAAGGAGGCTTTGTCCTTCCCCAATGCAGTTCCAGTTTTATTCTGCAAAACAATGAGGAAATAGTGCTTTTTTCTTTCTTTTTTTTTTTTTAAACCCAAACTGCTTCATAACCAATTTTACTGGAATGGATCCATTTTGGATTCCAAAAATATTCAGATATAAAATTGCCAAAGAGAGAGATAAAAATATTAAATGGAGAAAGATAATAAAATATTACCCAACAGTCCCAGTTTGTAAGATCTGGGATACTGATTCATGGAATAAAACACCGATATCAAAAAAAATGTAGTCTTCCAAAGTGAAAAAAACTCAAGAAATTTAGATTAAAACAAAATACTTAAATGACTATGTATTTGAAGTTATTAAGTGGCACTTAATGAAACCTAACCAGATGTTTATATAAACCACATAAAACAGATATACAGTAATTATCTTAAAAAATTTGAGAGTAATTCAAAATAAGCAAGCCAAGGAAAGATATATATACTGACAAAACAACAGCAACCCGTCCAAAGCTTTGGTATGTTTTACTTTGATAGAAGCATACATGATTTCAGAAAATCTTCTAACTTTGGATTTGAATTTTGGGTACACAAAGAGACATTTGGAAACAATGATGTATAAACTATTCTTTGTACTTCTCTCATTATAAAATCATTCCAAATTTCTAGTGTTCACGATCTTATGTGGGATAAAGTTCTGTATAAAGAACAGAGAAGAGGCTCTTGGCTGGCTCAGTCAGAAGAGCATGCAACTCTTTTTATTTTATTTTATCTTTTAAAGATTTTATTTATGTATTTATTTGAGAGACAGACAGAGGGTGAGTGTGAACTGGGTGGGGTTGGGGGGAGAGGGGTGGAGGGAGAGAGAATCTCAATACAGGGCTTGATCTCAGGATCCTGAGATCAGGAACTGAGCCAAAATCCAGATTCGGCTGCTTAACTGACTGAGCCATGCAGTGCCCTGCACATGCAACTCTTGATCTTGGGATTGTGAGTTCAAGCCCCAGGCTGGATGTAAAGATTACTTAAAAACAAAACAAAACAAAACAAAAAAACACAACCACACACACAAAAAAAAAACAGAAAGGCAAAAATGCAACACATTGTAAATCCTTAAGGAACATATAAATACACTTTCATGTCAAATTGTCATGCAGTACCTTTGCCTTTCCAGAAATGGCACTCAAAACTGCTCAGACTTGGGTCTTACACTGGGCCAGAGTTTTAAAAAAATGCTTAGCTTTGCCTATGAAAGGAGAGACTGAGTTCCTGTTGCTTGAGAATTTCAATCATCTGTGGGAGCAACTAGAGAAATCTTGGGGAGGATCTATCTGGGTGAAGCTGCCACCGCTGCTATTTTTTAAAGTACAATGGGCTCAGGTCCCCTTTGTAGAATGAGGAAATGTTAACAGTAGAGAAAACTGCTTTCCTCTCTGCCTCTTAGATATAGTGCCTCAAAACTCCTAGTCCTCTTCCAGTCAGCTGGCAAAGAGAGGTACATTAAAGAAAAGACTAGAAAAACAAGGAAGGCGGAAAATGAAGAGGACTTTTAGATGCAGGCACAAATGAAACAAAAACAGATAGAAAAACAGCCAGCAAAACTAATCAAATATTAGCAATTATTCAGAGTGCTATTCATTGCCTTTCTTCTCCTCCTCCTTTATTCCCCAAACCTCTTCTCATGCTCAGCTCTGAATCTGTAAAACTTTAAGGCATTTAAGAAACAAGACTTTCTGAACAGAATGTAATTATTTTCAAAACATCCTACAGTTAGAACATTACAGGGAGAAGTCTCACTGATGAAACTGACAAAAAATGAGATCAGAATCAAGAAACTAGGTTTCCAAATCCCAGCATTCCACAGAAAATGATTACTGATCATGTATGAAAGCCACTAAAAAAAAATACAAAAATGCAAAATAAGTTACTTGGGTTATATAAAATAAGCTAATGGGAGAGTAATCCTAGTCAACATATCCAATATACCTATATATTAAGGTGATATAGTAGTGGTCAAAGGCCTATCACAGAGCAGAAAGGTGCTTCACTCTGAAACTCACGGAAAGCTATCATTTCTGCTATGTCCTAAAGCAGTAATTTACAATGGAAGAGGAAGATACTGTTATAATTTGAGAACTTTCATAAACCACTCCTCCTCCAGGTGGAAGTCACTGGGATGAACAAACTTGTACTCAGAGGAATAAAGGACAGGAAGCCTATGAATATCAAAGATGTAATTCCTACATTTATAAAAAGATAAATATACTTTTTTGGTGCATTAAGGGATTAATAGAAAACTTCAAGGATGAGTCTGTGTGATTTCTAGTAGCTCCAAAAGAGAAGAAACAGAACTACAAAGAGCCATGAGATATTTTAGGAAACAAGGACACACATTATTGGCATTGATAGTTTTTGGTGAAGCAATTGTTTTAGAAGTGCAATAGAACTTAGGGCTTTCAATAAGGTTTTCAATGTTTCACACACCTCAGTTTTCTAATTCTTTTCAGAAGTCAGTTTGTTGTGATATACTGGTGAGGTTTTCAAGTACTGGAAATTTCAGAAGTTGTAGCAACTCTTACCCACTGTGTTAAGAAAGTCTTTGTTTTTGGTTTATGATTTTATAGCCAGTGATAACAATGGACCATTGTTAGTGATTGACTGACCAGAGAGTAATTATACAGTTATCTTAGGAATTAAAAAAATAAATGTAGAAATGTTAATAATAGGAGGTAGAGTTGCTTCTCTGTAGGGCAATGATAATACTACTCACAGTTTCTACTAGTCCCTATTACTTAAAGGTTAGCAGAGCACAGTCAGCAATATACCTGCCTTTGGTAGTTTCCTGCTACACCCTTCCTTCTCCATTGCTGATCCTTCTTTTCTACAGACAGGCACCCAGTAGTGTTCTGGGAGTTCCACCTTTTCTTCCAATTCAAAACATAAGGAAGAGCTCACAACTGTCATCTGTATTTCTTGGCTGACCGATGTAATATTTTGATTCAAAGTCTCACTAGTTTGACTAAGCCAGTTTTCTAAAAGAGAATTTTTTTTTTTTTTTAACCAATATATGTTTCACTTCAAAACTTTTGAGAGAAACAAAGGGCAAAAATAACAATACCATCTTTCAGAAATAACCACAATTAAATTTATGATGATTTCCTTCATCTTATCCCAACATATATTTTTATTAAAAATCCAAATAAATGCTTTCTTGGTACATGCTTTTTCCCCACTTAATATGCCACCATGTCTTCAGCTTTAGGAACTCTTTATTTCCTTTCTAGGGAAGCATAACCTGAGTAGGGCCCTAATTCTTTTTTTTTCTTTTTCTTTTTTGAAATTCTTCAATATCCCGAGATTTTATGTAAAGCATCTTAACTAGAAAACAAAAAAAAGTATAGGATATGGTCTATTTAAAGTTAATACATTGGTCTTATAACAGTTTTATCTGAAATATATCTAACTTTCATTTACTTGTCTTTATCTCTATAGCAAAACATTCATTTAAGCTTCCATCATCTATTACATGAACTTCTGTAATAGTCTTTTTTTTCCCCCCAATTTATTTATTTTCAGAAAAACAGTATTCATTATTTTTTCACCACACCCAGTGCGCCATGCAAGCCGTGCCCTCTATAATACCCACCACCTGGTACCCCAACCTCCCACTCCCCCGCCACTTCAAACCCCTCAGATTGTTTTTCAGAGTCCACAGTCTCTCATGGTTCACCTCCCCTTCCAATTTACCCAAAAGCACATACCCTCCCCAATGTCCATAACCCTACCTCCCTTCTCCCAATCCCCCTCCCCCCAGCAACCCACAGTTTGTTTCGTGAGATTAAGAGTCACTTATGGTTTGTCTCCCTCCCTATCCCATCTTGTTTCATGGATTCTTCTCCTACCCACTTAAGCCCCCATGTTGCATCACCACTTCCTCATATCAGGGAGATCATATGATAGTTGTCTTTCTCCGCTTGACTTATTTCGCTAAGCATGATACGCTCTAGTTCCATCCATGTTGTCGCAAATGGCAAGATTTCGTTTCTTTTGATGGCTGCATAGTATTCCATTGTGTATAGATACCACTTCTTCTTGATCCATTCATCTGTTGATGGACATCTAGGTTCTTTCCATAGTTTGGCTATTGTGGACATTGCTGCTATAAACATTCGGGTGCACATGCCCCTTTGGATCACTACGTTTGTATCTTTAGGGTAAATACCCAGTAGTGCAATTGCTGGGTCATAGGGCAGTTCTATTTTCAACATTTTGAGGAACCTCCATGCTGTTTTCCAGAGTGGTTGCACCAGCTTGCATTCCCACCAACAGTGTAGGAGGGTTCCCCTTTCTCCGCATCCTCGCCAGCATCTGTCATTTCCTAACTTGTTGATTTTAGCCATTCTGACTGGTGTGAGGTGATATCTCATTGTGGTTTTGATTTGTATTTCCCTGATGCCGAGTGATATGGAGCACTTTTTCATGTGTCTGTTGGCCATCTGGATGTCTTCTTTGCAGAAACGTCTGTTCATGTCCTCTGCCCATTTCTTGATTGGATTATTTGTTTTTTGGGTGTTGAGTTTGTTAAGTTCTTTATAGATTTTGGACACTAGTCCTTTATCTGATATGTCGTTTGCAAATATCTTCTCCCATTCTGTCAGTTGTCTTTTGATTTTGTTAACTGTTTCCTTTGCTGTGCAAAAGCTTTTGATCTTGATGAAATCCCAATAGTTCATTTTTGCCTTTGCTTCCCTTGCCTTTGGCGATATTCCTAGGAAGATGTTGCTGAGGCTGAGGTCGAAGAGGTTGCTGCCTGTGTTCTCCTCAAGGATTTTGATGGATTCCTTTCTCACATTGAGGTCCTTCATCCATTTTGAGTCTATTTTTGTGTGTGGTGTAAGGAAATGGTCCAATTTCATTTTTCTGCACGTGGCTGTCCAATTTTCCCAACACCATTTATTAAAGAGGCTGTCTTTTTTCCATTGGACATTCTTTCCTGCTTTGTCAAAGATTAGTTGACCATAGAGTTGAGGGTCTATTTCTGGGCTCTCTATTCTGTTCCATTATCTATGTGTCTGTTTTTGTGCCAGTACCATGCTGTCTTGATGATGACAGCTTTGTAATAGAGCTTGAAGTCCGGAATTCTGATGCCACCAACTTTGGCTTTCTTTTTCAATATCCCTTTGGCTATACGAGGTCTTTTCTGGTTCCATATAAATTTTAGAATTATTTGTTCCATTTCTTTGAAAAAGATGGAATTGCATTAGGAATTGCATTAAATGATAGGAATTGCATTAAATGTGTAGATTGCTTTAGGTAGCATAGACATTTTCACAATATTTCTTCTTCCAATCCAGGAGCATGGAACATTTTTCCACTTCTTTGCGTCTTCCTCAATTTCTTTCATGAGTATTTTATAGTTTTCTGACTATAGATTCTTAGCCTCTTTGGTTAGGTTTATTCCTAGGTATCTTATGGTTTGGGATGCAATTGTAAATGGGACTGACTCCTTAATTTCTCTTTCTTCTGTCTTGTTGTTGGTGTAGAGAAATGCAACTGATTTCTGTGCATTGATCTTATATCCTGACACTTTACTGAATTCCTGTACAAGTTCTAGCAGTTTTGGAGTGGAGTCTTTTGGGTTTTCCACATAGAGTATCATATCATCTGCGAAGAGTGATAATTTGACTTCTTCTTTGCCGATTTGGATGCCTTTAATTTCCTTTTGTTGTCTGATTGCTGAGGCTAGGACTTCTAGTACTATGTTGAATAGCAGTGGTGATAATGGACATCCCTGCCGTGTTCCTGACCTTAGTGGAAAAGCTTTCAGTTTTTCTCCATTGAGAATGATATTTGCAGTGGGTTTTTCATAGATGGCTTTGATGATATTGAGGTATGTGCCCTCTATCCCTACACTCTGAAGAGTTTTGATCAGGAAGGGATGCTGTACTTTGTCAAATGCTTTTTCAGCATCTATTGAGAGTATCATATGGTTCTTGTTCTTTCTTTTATTGATGTGTTGTATCACATTGACTGATTTGCGGATGTTGAACCAACCTTGCAGCCCTGGGATAAATCCCACTTGGTCGTGGTGAATAATGCTTTTAATGCACTGTTGAATCCTATTGGCTAGTATTTTGGTGAGAATTTTCGCATCTGTGTTCATCAAGGATATTGGTCTATAGCTCTCTCTTTTGATGGGATCTTGTCTGGTTTTGGGATCAAGGTGATGCTGGCCTCATAAAATGAGTTTGGAAGTTTTCCTTCCATCTCTATTTTTTGGAACAGTTTCAGGAGAATAGGAATTAGTTCTTCTTTAAATGTTTGGTAGAATTCCCCCGGGAAGCCGTCTGGCCCTGGGCTTTTGTTTGTTTGGAGATTTTTAATGACTGTTTCAATCTCCTTACTGGTTATGGGTCTGTTCAGGCTTTCTATTTCTTCCTGGTTCAACTTTGGTAGTTTATATGTTTCTAGGAATGCATCCATTTCTTCCAGATTGTCAAATTTGTTGGCGTAGAGTTGCTCATAGTATGTTCTTATAATAGTTTGTATTTCTTTGGTGTTAGTTGTGATCTCTCCTCTTTCATTCATGATTTTATTTATTTGGGTCCTTTCTCTTTTCTTTTTGATAAGTCTGGCCAGGGGTTTATCAATTTTATTAATTCTTTCAAAGAACCAGCTCCTAGTTTCATTGATTTGCTCTATTGTTTTTTTGGTTTCTATTTCATTGATTTCTGCTCTGATCTTTATGATTTCTCTTCTCCTGCTGGGCTTAGGGTTTCTTTCTTGTTCTTTCGCCAGCTCCTTTAGGTGTAGGGTTAGGTTGTGTACCTGAGACCTTTCTTGTTTCTTGAGAAAAGCTTGTGCTGCTATATATTTTCCTCTCAGGACTGCCTTTGTTGTGTCCCACAGATTTTGAACCGTTGTATTTTCATTATCATTTGTTTCCATGATTTTTTTCAATTCTTCTTTAATTTCCCGGTTGACCCATTCATTCTTTAGAAGGATGCTGTTTAGTCTCCATGTATTTGGGTTCTTTCCAAACTTCCTCTTGTGGTTGAGTTCTAGCTTCAGAGAATTGTGGTCTGAAAATATGCAGGGAATGATCCCAATCTTTTGATACCAGTTGAGTCCTGATTTAGGACCGAGGATGTGATCTATTCTGGAGAATGTTCCATGTGCACTAGAGAAGAATGTGTATTCTGTTGCTTTGGGATGAAATGTTCTGAATATATCTGTGATGTCCATCTCATCCAGTGTATCATTTAAGGCCTTTATTTCCCTGTTGATCTTTTGCTTGGATGATCTGTCCATTTCAGTGAGGGGAGTGTTAAAGTTCCCTACTATTATTGTATTATTGTTGATGTGTTTCTTTGATTTTGTTATTAATTGGTTTATATAGTTGGCTGCTCCCACGTTGGGGGCATAGATATTTAAAATTGTTAGATCTTCTTGTTGGACAGACCCTTTGAGTATGGTATAGTGTCCTTCCTCATCTCTTATTATAGTCTTTGGCTTAAAATCTAATTGATCTGCTATAAGGATTGCCACTCCTGCTTTTTTCTGATGTCCATTAGCATGGTAAATTCTTTTCCACCCCCTCACTTTAAATCTGGAGGTGTCTTCGGGCTTAAAATGAGTTTCTTGGAGGCAACATATAGATGGGTTTTGTTTTTTTATCCATTCAGATACCCTGTGTCTTTTGATTGGGGCATTTAGCCCATTAACATTCAGGGTAACTATTGAGAGATATGATTTTAGTGCCATTGTATTGCCTGTAAGGTGACTGTTACAGTATATTGTCTCTGTTCCTTTCTGATCTACCACTTGTAGGCTCTCTCTTTGCTTAGAGGACCCCTTTCAGTATTTCCTGTAGAGCTGGTTTGGTGTTTGCAAATTCTTTCAGTTTTTGTTTGTCCTGGAAGCTTTTAATCTCTCCTTCTATTTTCAATGATAGCCTAGCTGGATATAGTATTCTTGGCTGCATGTTTTTCTCGTTTAGTGCTCTGAAAATATCATGCCAGCTCTTTCTGGCCTGCCAGGTCTCTGTGGATAAGTCAGCTGCCAATCTAATACTTTTACCATTGTATGTTACAGACTTCTTTTCCCGGGCTGCTTTCAGGATTTTCTCTTTGTCACTAAGGCTTGTAAATTTTACTATTAGGTGACGGGGTGTGGGCCTATTCTTATTGATTTTGAGGGGCGTTCTCTGAACCTCCTGAATTTTGATGCTTGTTCCCTTTGCCAAATTGGGGAAATTCTCCCCAATAATTCTCTCCAGTATACCTTCTGCTCCCCTCTCTCTTTCTTCTTCTTCTGGAATCCCAATTATTCTAATGTTGTTTCGTCTTATGGTGTCACTTATCTCTCGAATTCCCCCCTCATGGTCCAGTAGCTGTTTGTCCCTCTTTTGCTCAGCTTCTTTATTCTCTGTCATTTGGTCTTCTAGATCGCTAATTCTTTCTTCTGCCTCATTTATCCTAGCAGTGAGAGCCTCCATTTTTTATTGCACCTCATTAATAGCTTTTTTGATTTCAACTTGGTTAGATTTTAGTTCTTTTATTTCTCCAGAAAGGGCTTTTATATCTCTGGAGAGGGTTTCTCTAATATCTTCCATGCCTTTTTCAAGCCCGGCTAGAACCTTGAGAATTGTCATTTTGAACTCTAGATCTGACATATTACCAATGTCTGTACTGATTAGGTCCCTAGCCTTCGGTACTGCCTCTTGTTCTTTTTTTTGTTGTGAATTTTTCTGCCTTGTCATTTTGTCCAGCTAAGAGTATATGAAGGAGCAAGTAAAATACTAAAAGGGTGGCAGCAATCCCAGGAAAATATGCTTTAACCAAATCAGAAGAGATCCCCTATCGTGAGGGGGGAGGAGGGGGGATTTCTCCCCCCTCACGATAGGGTGAGGGATCTCCTCTGATTGGGATCTCCTCTGATTGGGATCTCCCAATCTCTTCTGATTGGTATCTCTTCTGATTTGGGTATAAAAAGAGCTTCAAAAATAAAGAAAGAAAAAAAAGAAAAAAAAAATTAAAAAAAGAAAACGAATAAAGAAAAGTATAAAAAAGAATATATATATATATATATTTATAGTTTAACTAATATATATTTATATAATATATATATATATATTAGTTAAACTAGTTATTAGTTATATATATATATATATATATATATATTAGTTAAACTAGTTAAAAAACGTTAAAAAAGAAAAGCTCCTTGGTATTGAAACTGCACTCCTTGGTAGGTGAACTTGGTCTTGACTGGATTTCTTGTTGATCTTCTGGGGGAGGGGCCTGTTGTAGTGATTCTCAAGTGTCTTTGCCCCAGGCGGAATTGCACCGCCCTTACCAGGGGCCGGGCTGAGTGATCCGCTCGGCTTTGCTTTCAGGAGCTTTTGTTCCCTGAGCGCTTTCCGTAGAGTTCCGGAGGACGGGAATACAAATGGCAGCCTCCTGGTCTCCGGCCCGGAGGAGCCGAGAGCCCGGGGCCCCGCTCCCCAGTGCGCCCTCAGCGAACAGCTCCTAGTAGCTCCCGTCTGCCTGACCTCCGGCCACGCTCCGAGCTCACCGAGCCTGCGACCGGTTCAAGGCAACACCGAGCTGTGAGCTTACTGTCGGCTCTGTCTCTGCAGCTGGCTTTCCCGTTCCAATATCCGCAAGCTCTGTGACACTCAGACACCCCCGATCCTTCTGTGACCCTGTGAGACCTGTGGCCACGCCGACCCCGCATGGGCTTCGCCCCGGTTTAGCCTCTGGAGCGACGTCCCTCAGCGGAACAGACTTTTAAAAGTCCTGATTTTGTGCTCTCTTGCTCCGCTGCTTGCTGGGAGCTGGCCCCTCCCCCCGGGGTCTATCTTCCCGTTGCTTTGGATTCACTTCTCCGCCAGTCCTACCTTTCAGAAAGTGGTTGTTTCTCTGTTTCTAGAATTGCTGTTCTTCTCTTTGATCTGCCGATGGATTTGCAGGTGTTTGCAATCTTTAGATAAGCTCTCTAGCTGATCTCCTGCTAGCTGAAGTAGTCTCAGCCTGCTACTTCTCTGCCATCTTGACTCCTCCTCCCCCAACTTGAGAACCCAAGAGGCTGATTACAAAAATGTGTATATGCACATATATTCCTCAAGGAGAAGAATTCACAACTTTTACTAGGTTCTTAAGGGTATCTGTGAGGCTCATAAAATCTTAAAAACCAAACCAAACCCACAAAGAGACCATATGTCTAGGAAGCAAATGGTTCCTACGTAAAAGTAGATGAACCCTGCATAAAATGCTGACCTTGTGGATCTGGGTGTTTAGCACACACACAAATGAAAACTAATGGCTTGTACTGAATAATGCTGAAGAGTGAGACAAATCTGAGGAGTTATCCACTGTCCTGATGCGATGATCTAATATTGTAAAAGCTGGGACTTTCATCGGAGGGGTTTTACTTTCTTCAAGGCCAAACTGATGAAGATGATACTTTGTTTCCTAGCATTATGCTAGGAAATTTATTTAGTATCTGTTTTAATGATCAGAAATATCCTATGAGGAAGGCAGTTTTATTATTAGGTAGTGAGAGAATAATAAAGTTTTAAAAACATATTTACTTATTTTAGAGAAAGAGAGAGTGCACACCGAAGGAGGGGCAGAGGGGGAGGGAGACAGAATCTCAAGCGGACTCCCCACTGAGTGCCAAGCCCAAGGTGGGGCTTGACCTCATGACCTCAAGATCACGACCTAAGATGATATCAAGAGTTGGACATTAACCATCTAAGCAACAGAGATGCCTCAAGAAAGATAAACAGCTTTAAACTTATCTCAATAGGTCAGGGACAACCAACAGTGTCGACAGCTTTGTTCAGTCACAATGCTGCCAATAGTTAAAGTCAACCAATCTGCACACACTCCTGCTTCCGAGACCCTGACACCCCCTTGACTTCTATAAGTCCCCAAACCCAAAATAATCAGCAGCCTGCTTTGTTGAGTAGGCCTATGTTTTCATAAGTACAGGTCTCCACTGTCCAGCAACAGTAAATTCAGCTTTTTGTTTCAGGTATTGAATAGTGAATGACTTCTTCCTTGACCAGAGAAGGTTACACAGGGTTATACATCCAGTAAGTCAAGAAGATTGGGATACAAGCAGTCTGACTCCAGACCCTAAACTTTTTAAGTCATTATAGTCACCCTAAGCAAATATCTTAGTATTTGGATTATGATAGTTTATATGGAAAGCCTGATTTCATCCTTCTTTTTTTGACCATAGAAATGTTATTTAAAGACAGTATATGGTGGGGCACCTGGGTGGCTCAGTTGGTTAAGTGCCTGCCTTTGGCTCACATCATGATCCTGGAGTCCTGGAATTGAGCCCTATATTGGGCTTCCTACTCTGCAGGGAGTCTGCTTCTCCCTCTCCTTCTGCCCCTCCACCCCACTTGTGCTCTCTGTATTGCTTGCTCTAATAAATAAACACAATCTTAAAAAAAAAGACAATAAATGGTAATTTATTATTGCATCTAATTTTAGTCTTCTATGGAGACTGTGAACATGTTAATAAGTCCCTATAAAGTTAGGCAGTATTATCCACCAACTTTTATAACTCCAAGTTTCCATTTTTAAAAGACTGAAACACATTTAAAACATAACATTCTCTTAAATGTTAAGCTGCAAAGAGTTTCTAAATATAAATAACAATATATTTTTGTACTAAGACAAAATATATCTTAGAAAATATACCTTGTATATTGTTTACAAAACATTCCCAGAAATAATCACATGGAAAAAATTTTTTCTATCATTCAACCTCCTTTACTGATACCTTTAAATACTTAATAGCTTTCAAGGTATTAATAAAGAAAATAAAACATGTGCAGTGTATTTTTTGTAAATAAAAAATTAAGACAAACAGATAATCTCTAAAAAAACCCTGAAACTAAAAATATTGTTTGCCATGGGAACTCAAAGTCCACGTTCTCTTGGTAATGACTATTTCCCCTATGATGTATGTTCTCCCTTTGGCTTTCTTTCTGAGCTTTAATATAAAGCTAAAAATTCTCGGCCAAAATCTTGGCCATTTTAAGATCCATAAATCTGGGCAAGCAGTCACATGGCTCAATAATAATCTTTTTTTATTTTATTGCTTTTTAAAATGTCTCAGTAATTTGGAAAACAGAACATAAAGGGAGATGAACTCTACTGAGCCTGCAAAACTAGAAGGGCAGACTGTAGGAAGGAAGAGAGCTATTAAATGCAAGCAGGCTGAGAGCAGTGTACAGAACTCATTGTAAAGAAATATAAAGTAATGAGTTAGGCAACACCAATTTCTACAGAAAATGAGTACACCCCTGGTACTCATATGCTACAAGACAGTGAACAAAGAATAAATGTTTCATAGAAGACTTGACTCTAAACTTTCAGCACAGTGCTTAAAAAACTAAATAGAGGGGCACCTGGGTGGCTCAGTGGGTTAAAGCCTCTAGCTTTGGCTCAGGTCATGATCCCGGGATCCTGGGATGAGCCTTCCATTGGGCTCTGCTCAGTGGGAGTCTGCTTCCCTCTCTCTCTCTGCCTGCTTGTGATCTCTTGTCTGTCAAATAAATAAATAAAATCTTAAAAAAAAAACAACAACACCTAAATAGAATTCTAAGGTGTTTACTGCCTTGGTATAAGTCAAAGGATGTTATTTAAAAATGAAATAACTAACTTTATTTTGAACAAAGAGTAGTTAAGGTCACCTTGCTTTAGAACAGTTTTCTACTACAGAGTATTCAAGTAAAAGCAAGCAGAATGACACAAGATCTTTGAGTAGAGGCTTTGATATTCAACAGGATTAAACAAATGAGCACTGGTGTCTTTTAGTGCAGAACAGATTACGAAGAAACTCATGAAATCAGACACAATTCTAAAGGGACCACAAAGGTTAAAGAATGTAAGGGCAGGGTGTATCCAGTACATGTGATAATATTCAGAAAAGCAGCAGCAGGAAAACAAATGGGGGAGAGATTAATACTAAAAAATGAGATTTCTTTTTTCATCTTTAACACAAGTTATCATTCTTTTCTCCCAGAAAAGAATGGTTGTCAATAAGGACCCAATGAAGCAATCACTTTTCTTAATTTGAAAATAAAAACCAGAAAGGAGACCTAGCTAGTCATACCAGGTGTCACCCATTAGCTCTTCTTGGGATTTAGTAAACTTTGCAGCCTCTCATCTTTTATAGGTGTAACACCAAACTGTTGGAACTGTTGGTTGTTAGGTAAAACAGACTTTACAAATGGTGAAATGAAATTTTTTGGTGGTTAGAATCTTCCCAAGCTGCCTAAGCAAACCTATAAGCAGGAGAACCACTGAGGCCAAGTTTGAACTTAAAGACCATTGTTAGGGTTTATGATGGTCTGTCAGTACAAATTCTAATCCCTTTCCCACACACATTCCTGTGATTAGATCTGTCTGATATTAAAATGCCACCAAATTCTGAAAAAAACATTAAGACTAAAAGAAGAAAAAGTTCCAAGTTTGTAAGAAGTGAACCTCAGATGAGAAAAATGCAATCACTCTATGCTGTAACTATTCATTGCAGAAGTCAGAAAACGTAGAACAGACACCAGAGTAGGCACAACTTTCTGGTTCTATCACCTTTGCTCCCTACTCAACCTTCTGATTTCATTCTCTTCTTGCCCAATTTCAGAAAACTGATGCATTGGGACGCCTGGGTGGCTCAGTTGGTTAAGCAGCTGCCTTCGGCTCAGGTCACGATCCCAGCGTCCTGGGATCGAGTCCCACAAGGGGCTCCTTGCTCGGCAGGGAGCCTGCTTCTCCCTCTGCCTCTGCCTGCCTCTCTGTCTGCCTGTGCTCGCTCTCTCTCCCTCTCTCTCTGACAAATAAATAAATAAAATCTTTAAAAAAAAAAAAAAAGAAAACTGATGCATTCCTTATACTCTGAAATGTAATATGAAAATTAAAATTTATCTGGTAATGAAGGGTGAGCCCTTCCCCAAAATAACTGCCATATAAAAGCAAGACTGGGGGGTTTATTCAAGAGTATCTTTGTTAATTTGATCATAGGGGAAAAAAAAAACCCAAACGAAATGATATCCAACAATAAAAGAATGATCAAATGAATCACAGAAATTAAGTAGGTCATTAAAAATGTGTTTTAAGCGATTTAATGGCATGAGAAAACACTCAGGAAAAATTATACAAAATCATATTTATGTTATGATCCCTATTTTTAAAAAATACATAACATATTTTTAAACAAAAGAAACTACCAAACAAGGAAAACACAAAGATAAACTGGATGAGGGAAAGGAATTCCTTCTGTTATCTTTAACTACGCTAGAAGCTTTATGCCCATATCCCAGGAAATTTGCCCAGGACAGATGCATTTACCCACATGATAATTTTTTAAAAGAAAGCTTTTTCCTAATGTATGTATAATTGTTTTGTATATGGTATTGTTGAATTCACATTATCTATTGACTTGGTATCTGGGGCTTTTCTAGGAGGGGCATACTAGAAGTCGAAGGTCTAAAGTGCGGACTACTCAGCTGGAGCTGCTACTTCTGTGCATGTGCCAGCACATTTAAATCTTTCCCTGCCAATTTCTCTAAGAAAAGTTCTGAACATTCAAATCTCTCCTAAAACCTTGCCTTTTCTCTCTTTCCTCTTTTAAATAAAATTCCCTTTGGACACTGTAAGTAAAAACATGAAAATCAAACAAAGAAAAAAAACCTCACTGAGTATGTCTCTGGAATTATAGTACTTTAGTAACTTTTTAAGTAGTTGCTTAATTCAGAATATGCATCCCCTATAAAAGATTTAAAAGGAAAAAAAAAAAAGCTTTGGGGATGCACCTGTGGCTTAGTTTCTCTTCTATTAATTTAAGGGTTATAATACTCTGTATTCCTAGACTTTATTCTGTGCCAATTAGAGTTAGGTGAGTGTTTCGAGAAGAAAAATGATCTTCCTTCTGAAATTTAAAATACAATGAAAACAAAACTCCATCAGTTAACCTTTTATAATACATGGTAGAGTAATCAAACTTGGTTCAGTTTAATTCAGGCAAAAATATAAAAATTCATTTTATTTAATTATATTTGGGGATAATGAAACAAAATAAGAACATCTGCTGGCATGTTAAATGTCTTTCTAATTAAATCTAGCAGTTGAATGAACCAATTCATTAACAATAAGCCTAGTTTATTATCTCATTAATACAGATGGTTAATATCAGGAACAATAAAAGAATCTCAAAAAGTACAAAAACAATTGCAAAGTGGCAAGGGCATCAGAGGGAATAGTATTTGAAGCAAAAGAATACCATGAAAACAAAAAACAAAGTAAAGTGATTTAGGAATATTTGATATAGAATCGGTAGGTAAAGTATGTGTTGAATATGTTGATATTCCTCAAGACATGATCTTTGCAGTCAGTGACTTATGCAACCCCTTTGAAAAATAACTGCTCAACATAATGATATTCAGAAACCCGGTAAACTCCTTATACAAAACACTGTACTGTTTTCTGAGACGTTGCTAGATAATTTAAAGCACATTATACTCCATTACCCCATGGAAAGAATGTAGAATTTAAAAAAAAATTCTCAATTCTAATCACATTTCCCTGGTACTTTGAATTTTGGATGAGTGTGGAAATACAAAGAAAGATTTTTAATAAGGTCTGAACAATTTGGTCCAAGAATTATGGTAATTAAGTATCTCAAACAAGCACAAAAACACTCTATCCTATCCCCTAGCTTAATACTTCATTAATAGAGTTCCCTGGAGATTTTCTAAAGTGGCTAACATATCCTTCCTCAAGGGCAGAGATATATTCTTCCTTATTCCAGATCCCTTGTATATGGTAACTTCATTTAAAGGTTTTTTGTCATTTCTGCATATAAGACATTACGAAGATAATTTTGGGTTACAGCGATAGCTGAAGTTACTACAGCTGAGAGAATGGAACAAAACATTTTAAATCAAGTTTTAGAAAATCCATAATTTGTTTATCATGCTTATAATATGTAAACATCTCCCTTCATTTTAAAATATTTATTGAAAATCTACAGTATACTAGGCACCAAGCTAGGACAAAAGACTACAGAGAGGAAGACATGGATCCTGTCCCCAAAGCACAGGTAGAAACACAAGCAATTATGGCATATTATAGATAATGATATGTGCAAGGTACAAGGAAAATCCAGGGTATGGAGGGCATTTAAGTCTGCCAATCAAAGTCTAGGAGTTATCTGAATCAAGACTTTAAGGGCAAGTATGAGTACTATATGGGAGAAGGAAACCTAGTCGGAACAGCAGAGAGACCATGAACACTTCAAGGAGAAATATAGCTGAGACAGCATTTCAAGGAACTATAAATATTACTAATATTCAGAGATCTGACTGCAGTAAGGAAGCAATAGCAATGGTTCTGGTGGAATATAGGAGGGTCTGAATTAGGGCAGTGGTGATCAATAGGAGTGACTCCCAGTGCTTATCAGGTGAGTGACAAGAATCATTCTGCTGCTATTGTTTCCTTGGACTAGAGACCTCGGGACTTCCCACGAGAAGAATCTTACTTATCTTGGTTTCTGAATCCTGTTTGGCTATTTCTGTTTTTTTTTGTTTTTGTTTTTGTTTTTGTTTTTTTTCTTCACTATGTCCCATAGCCTGGCTTTCAAATTGGACCTGACTACCAACAAGTACAACTCCTTAGGTTCCGTTCCAACATCCAGGCATACAGATACTTCAGTTTCTGCAGTAACCAGCAATTTTAAATACCTTCAGTTTCGCCCTGCTTCTCCAGGTCAAATTTCTGCCCGATCTCTAACCTCTCTCTGACAACTTGACATGACAAAGTAAACTTGTCCTTTTTTAATTCTCTATTACATCTACTTCCTGTTTTTTTGTTCTCTAAGTTATGGACTCTGAAAGATTCTTGCTTTTACTGCCTGCATTTGATGCATTATGGGATACAGAGGATGGATTACTACCAGCAGAAAAAGCACTCTTTAAAATACTTTCAAGAAGGGGGCTACCTGTCATCACTCACACAACAAAACATAAGAAACACCACCACCACCACCATCACCACCACCACCACCACCAACAACAACAAAACCCCCCAAAACCAACAACCCATGTGCTTTTAGAGTCTAAGTCATTACCTGTTATCATTCTTTTTTTTTTTTTTTTTTTAAAGATTTTATTTATTTATTTATTTGAGAGAGAGAGACAGTGAGAGAGAGCATGAGCGAGGAGAAGGTCAGAGAGCGAAGCAGACTCCCCATGGAGCTGGGAGCCCGATGTGGGACTCGATCCCGGGACTCCAGGATCACGCCCTGAGCCGAAGGCAGTCGTCCAACCAACTGCGCCACCCAGGCGTCCCACCTGTTATCATTCTTAATGGCAATTACTTAGCTTTTTCTTATGCTTGTAAATAACGGATAAATAAGAACTAGGAAAAATTTCTTTTCATTGGTTGAAACCTCAGTCAGACCCTCTTCACTGCCATATTTTGTCTTAACACAAACTAGAATTCAACTAACATTTCTAATCATTTTGGCAGAATCCATCACAAACTGGATGTGATGTTGTTGCCTACTACTGTACTATTCACCTGTATACCAGTGAGTGGTTCCCAAGCTTCAATGTACCTCCAAATCACCTGGAAGACTTGTTAAACCAGAGTACTAAGCTCCATCTCAAGCTGCTCATTCAGTAGGTCTGGGGTGTGGCATGTGAATTTGTATTTCCAGGTGATGTTGGACAACCATGTTTTGAGAACCACTGTCATATACTCACAACGGGGTATGAATGCAAGGAAGAAGGTGGTATCCCAATTATGGTTTACCACCCTTCCCCCAAAAAAGCTTCTCTAAATTAGACTGCAATTCTGGTCAGTTTAGAAGGTTAAGGCTTGATCATGGGAAAGATTCCAAAGTATCAATTCTTCTTAAGGAAAGAAAATAATAAATGCAACTGTGTTTCATGGCTATTTTAACAGAGATGCTCTGTGGGAGAGCTTAAGATGTCTCAGTTTCATTAGCATGATCCAGTGTTGCTATGGGGACCAACTGGAGAGGAATCATCAGTACACAAGAAAATGAAAAGAGAGGAATTGATGAAGTAAAACAACAACAAGAACAAACATTTCTGAGAAAATAAAGCCAAGTCGCATTGCCCATTTTCTGGCATTTACATAAATTAAGGTATAAATTCTCCTTTCACAATGAGATGTAGCCACATACAGATAGCACCATCTTTAACAGATGCACAATTCCTCTGCAATTCAGAGAGAGAAGCAAAAACAAAATCTTTTAAAAGGGAGAAGAAGGAAATGGCATTAGGGATTTTTATTAAGCACAGTTAGGCATGATGACTGCGAGACCAGTGGCTGTGCAGAAAGGAACATTTTGCCCACTTGGATCCAGTTCTGCACAATAGGGGGAGATGGAAGACTCAGGCAGATAGGACACATAGCTCTGCGGACTGAGAAAGGGAGAAGGTAGGTGAATGGCCTGTTCTTAGTCTGTTAAAAAATGGAACTAACAAGAGAAAGAGAGGAAGGAAGAACCTGAAATAAACATCAATTCTTCATCTAAACCATCTTGTGTCTGCTTCCAGTCTCCCTTCTTCAAGCTTTTTATTCCATCAGTTCCTAAAATTAAAACCATCCTATCTCCTTATTTTCTTCCTCAACATATCTGAACTTTTCTAGCTTATACTTTGTCTACTTTTTTTTTTTTTAAGATTTTATTTAATTATTTGACAGAGAGAGACACAGCAAGAGAGGGAACAAAAGCAAGCGGTGTGGGAGAGAGAGAAGCGGACTTCCCACTGAGCAGAGAGACTCATGTGGGGGTTGATCCCAAGACCCTGCAATCACGGCCTGAGCCGAAGGCAGATGCTTAACAACTGAGCCGCCCAGGAGCCCACCCGACATCTATCCACTTTTTAAAATGAAGTTAAAAAAATTTTTTTTTTGAGAGAGAGCATGCATGCATGAGTTGGGGGGAAAGGCAGAGGGAGAGAATCTTGAAGCAGACTCCCTGCCCAGTGTGGCAGGACTCAATCCCAGATCACAACCTGAGCAAAAACCAAGAGCCAGACACTCAACCAACTAAGCCATCCAGGCACCCCGTCTACCCACTTTTGTTATCCAACTTTATTTTTCACTATCCCTCTTCTTGTCTAGGTCCTTTTTAACACCAACTTGGAAGAAATTCCTACTCAGAGCTTTCCTCTCCTTGTCAGATGCCACATTCATTGTCCCAACTTTAATGATTTTTAACTGTAATCCCAGATGCCTCAGATCCCAAGGAGCTCCACTGGGTATGACAGGAAAACCAAAACAGATAGCTCCTTGGCCTTCCCTGACCCTCTTTAGCCACAGAGGCCTAGCTTTTATAGGTTTTATATGTTGGGATTTTGCGTAAGATAATCTGGAAAATAGTTCCATCACTTAAAAAAACTTTGAGAAATACTGCTAATATACTAAATCATTTGCCACTCAACAAATTGTTGTTACTGGTACTATTGTCTACATGTATGTTTTGTTTCATAAATTATACTGGGAGCTCCTTAAAAGTAGCTTATCTGTCTTTTCCCCATTGTGTTTAGCTCAGTGCCAAGGTAAAGCAGAGCATTCTGTTGACGAATTCATTTTTTTTTTTAAAGATTTATTTATTTATTTATTTGACAGACAGAGATCACAAGTAGGCAGAGAGGCAGCCAGAGAGAGAGGAGGAGGAAGCAGGCTCCCTGCTGAGCAGAGAGCCCAATGTGGGGCTCGATCCCAGGACCCTGAGATCATGACCGGAGCTGAAGGCAGAGGCTTTAACCCACTGAGCCACCCAGGCACCCCAACTGATTCATTTAAAAATTTATTTTGTAACTGATCTCGTAAAATTCATACTGAGGTGACAAATTCTGAGATGACTGACATAATATACTGCCTATGAGTATATTTTAGCTCACATAAAAAAAAGCATCTCTTGGGACGCCTGGGTGGCTCAGTTGGTTAAGCAGCTGCCTTCGGCTTAGGTCATGATCCCAGCGTTCTGGGATCGAGTCCCACATCGGGCTCCTTGCTCGGCGGGGAGCCTGCTTCTCCCTCTGCCTCTGCCTGCCATTCTGTCTGCCTGTGCTTGCTCTCTCCCCCCGCCCCTCTCTGATAAATAAATAAAATCTTAAAAAAAAAAAAAAAAGCATCTCTTGATATAAGTTAGTGTGTAATGCAAAAGAATGGATTGATACATGATTTTTTTTTTTAAATCAGCAGCAAACCCATAGGACAGACTTTTGAGGAACAGAGACCTTTCCAATGCCACTCAAATCAGGCCATCTAAATTTGCAGTTAATTTGTGAGACTGACCCAGCTTTGTGATGTTATTGATAATTTCTCAATCCCATTCATGCCTTTTGGGTTTACATAACTTTTTTGTATACTGATGCACAACTATACGAACTGGTTCATTTTGCTGAACTACATGCACTGCACTTTATGTTTTTCTTATCCCATTATTTAAGAAATATGCAGCTAATGAAACATCCATTGATATGGTTACTTCCTTGGAATTACAACTGCATTTGAGATGCAAGAGGCTAGCTTATTGCAACTGAAGAGAAGAGAAGGCCACCAAGTGGAATACTGAACTGAGAACAAAGTGCCTTTGTCACCATAAGACCCTGCTGTTCTTCATGCATTTCTTTAAAAGAGTGAGTGAATAGAGTAAAATAGCATGGTAATATTGGTCCTGTGTCCAGTACAGAAATAGAGCTGTGTTTTTGTTAATCACTGAGGGGAAAAAAACAAAACAAACTCAAAACTCTTTTCTTGCAAAAAGGTACATTACAAATATATACAGTGTCTCTAGGACAAAAACAACTTTGCTTGACTCCTGAAGTCTGTTAGGAGAGAATAGCAAGACCAGAATCTTCCTCACTTCCTTCCCTCTGTCTGCTTTCCTTCCATTTCTCTTCTTTCAACCTATATGAAAACCCTAATAAGAGAGAATGTAGTTGGAGCTTCAGCAAGCATTCTCTCTCAGCTTCTAGCAGCTACAGTGGCCCTCAGAGACTATGGATCCCAAAACAATGTACAGGCTGGCTGCTGTCAGTGTCTTGGAGTCGGGGTGAAGGGGCAACAGAAAAGGAGAAATGAAGACTTGAAGAATCAGGAGCCAAAATGACTGGGAAAAGAGTGGTTACTAGCACATCAGAATACCAGAAAGAGGAGTAATTTTTTTTAAGGGAAGCCTAAAAAAGAAGAGTGTGGAAAAAAATTGTTTGGATGTTGCAAACAGAAGAATTTATTCAAAAGATATACAATTTGAGCTCTTCTGCACCAGTAACTAGGCATTCAAAGTAGAAATGAAATAACAGGAGGTTACTGTAGGTAGGTAACAATAGATGGAGCACATTATATTTCATTTGTGAAAACTGCTTGTAACTGCCTCTTGAAATTTTTTTCTAATCATATAAATAACTGCATATAATGAGGGAGGCTTTAAAATGCTAAATTATAAGCATTATGTTTAATGTATATATCAAGATTATAAATGTATATATCAAGATTATAAAAAGTTGATTAATGTTTTAGAAAGCATATCAACTAATCACATGACCATAAATTCTGATCTAGATACTTTACATTTTTTATTTTTTAAAGACTTTATTTTTTTAAAGTAACCTCGACTGCCAACATGGGGCTTGAACTTATGACCCCGAACTGAGATCAAGAGTCGCAAGTATGCTCTACCAACTGAATAGACAGGGGCCCCTAATCTAAATACTTTAATAAAACTGGGCAACTAAATGACATCATAAACTTAGAGACCTTTGGTATCTTCAGCAGAAAGAGGTAATAAAGAAAACCATATACATATACATATATGGCATTAAAACAAACCCCAAAACATCTGTTTAGGGAATATGCTTCTATTCTCTTTCTACTTTATCTCTGTATATATAAATTCATTTCTACAGTTTTTCTGTTTTAATTCTAAAGAAGCTGAGGTCACTGGTACCCAGAATGTCAATGGGTCCATTATGATGAAAAGAGCTATATTATTATCTAAATTACAACACCAGAAAAAACCCACTTCCAACCTCATAGATTGCAGAAACTGAGAACCTAGGAAGAAGAAGGTTTGTTAAAAGAAGTATGGGTGACAATCAAGAAATGGGCAGAGGACATGAACAGACATCTCTGCAAAGAAGATATCCAGATGGCCAACAGACACATGAAAAAATGCTCCACATCCCTCGGCATCAGGGAAATACAAATCAAAACCATGATAAGATACCACCTCACACCAGTCAGAATGGCTAAAATTAACAAGTCAGGAAATGAAAGATGCTAGTGAGGATGCGGAGCAAGAGGAACCCTCCTAAACTGTTGGCGGGAATGCAAGCTGGTGCAACCACTCTGGAAAACAGCATGGAGGTTCCTCAAAAAGTTGAAAATAGAGCTACCCTATGACCCAGCAATTACACTACTGGGTATTTACCCTAAAAACTAAAACATAGTGATCCGACAAATGTAGTCATCCAAAGAGGAATGTGCACCCGAATGCTTATAGCAGCAATGTCCACAACAGCCAAACTATGGAAAGACCTAGATGTCCATCAACAGATGAATGGATAAAGAAGATGTGGTATATATATATATATAATGGAATACTATGCAGCCATCAAAAGAAATGAAATCTTGCCATTTGTGATGACCTGGATGGAACTAGAGGGTATAATGCTTAGCAAAATAAGTCAATCAGAGAAAGACAACTATCATATGATCTCCCTGATATGAGGAAGTGGAGATGCAACATGGGGGGTTTGGGGTGTAGGAAATGAATAAATGAAACAAAATGGGATCAGGAGGGAGACAAACCATAAGAGACCCTTAATCTCACAAAACAAACTGAGGGTTGCTGGGGGGAGGGGGGTCGGGAGAGGGTGGTGGGGTTATAGACATTGGGGAGGGTATGTGTTATGGTGAGTGCTGTGAAGTGTGTAAACCTGGTGATTCATAGACCCGTACGCCTGGGGCTAATAATACATTGTATGTTTATTAAAAAAAAAAAAAAAGAGGGGGGGCCAAAAAAAAAAAAGTATGGGTGAAACAGAAATATAAAAATCCATACATTTCAATCAGGTTTAATACCTTACTCATTGTAATGGGAAATACATGTTATTTGCACAGACAGACTCTGACAGTTTACATGTTTCTAAAATTGCCTTTTGGGTTCTAATTAAAAATATTAGATTGTGCTTAATTTCTAACATGAAATGTGGGGGAGTGGTAGTGAAAGAGGATATGTAGAATTTCCAGGGTCAACAAAACTTAAGGTACTTATCATTGCATTCACAACCATTTCAGCTATTCATTCTGAAACTCACTGCCAATTATACACCATGTGTGCTTCATTAATACTGACTCGCCACAGAATTTCTTTTCTCACCTATACTTTAGTCAGATGTTCAGCTACATAAGGAAGAGATTACTGAGACAGATTTTTAAAGTCTATCAGGAACCTAGAAAGTTATCTAAGTGACTCAATCTCTAACACCAGAAAAAAATTAAAGCCCCCCAAAATGAGGTCTAGTATAACCAAAGAATATTATCTATAAATAGTCCATTAAGAAAAAATTTCAAGAGATTATTTACATGTTGAAATAAAGAGTTACTACTGATGTGTATCTTTCTTTAGATGTACCCTGATGCTGGAAAAATCAGCAGGGAAATCAAGAACATCTTGAAAAGAACAAGGTTGAGGGTCTTACACATAACTGATTTCAAAACTTCCTAAAAAAAACACTATGGTAATTAAGACAGGGTGTTACTGGCATGAGAAAAAAAATCAATAAAGATGAATGGAACAGAACTGAGAGTACAGAAATAAACCCTCATATTATGGTCATTAGATTTTCACAAGGATGCCAAGACAATTTAGTTGGGGAAATGATGGGTCTTTTCAATAAATGGTTCTAGAAAAACTGGCTGTCCATAGACAGAGCTGGACCACTTCCTTATATCATACACAAACATTAACTATATATGCTATTCATTCACGGCAGAGGTATTTAAAATGACAGCACAGGACAATTTTTGGTGTAGTATGATGCTAATGCACTAAGGTAAGTAGATTACAGTACTGCTTGCTAAAAACTAGTTGTGTGACTTACGCTTTTGGCTTTGCAAATTGTTCATCTCCTAAATGTAGCTGAGGAGATAAAATGAAATCAAGTATTAAACAATGCTCTAGAAAATACAAATTGCATATGACGTGAGGAGGACTATGGAGGGAAGCTGATGTAGTTATTGGCTCTTCAAGGACATTAGCCTCCAACTAGTCGAGAGTCAAGAAAAAAGAAGATGGAACAGGGGTGCCTCTGTTTCAGCTCTGGACATACAGCAGACAGATGCCTAATTCCATCCAAATGTCAAGTGTCAAGTCAGGAGTAACACTGACATCTCTTACTAAGCATGCAAATATAAAATATAAGAGCAAAGCAAAATCAGTAATATAAGAAATAACAGGTATTGGCAAGAAGAAAAAGGAACCCTCATACACTGTTGGTGGGAATGAAAACTGGTGCAGCCACTCTGAAAAACAGTATGGAGTTTCCTCAAAAAGTTAAAAATAGAACTATCCTACAAGCCAGCAATCACATTACTGGGTATTTACCCAAAGAATTCAAAAACACTAATTCAAAGGGATACATGCATCCTTACGTTTACTGCAGCAATATTTACAAAGCCAAACTATGGAAGCAGCCCAAGTGTCCATTGACTGATGAATGGATAAAGAAGATGTGGTACACACACACACACACACACACACACACTGCAGTATTTTTCAGCCATAAAAAAATGAAATCTTGCAATTTGCAATCATATGGATAGAGTATAATGCTGAGCAAAATAAGTCAGTCAGAGAAAGACAAATGAAACAAAATAAATGAACAAAGAGAGAGAGAGAGAGAGAGAGAGAGAGAAACTAAAAGACTTACAGAAAACAAACTGATGGTTAGTAACAGAGGGGAGGTGGGTAGGGGGATGGATGGAATAGGTGAAGAGGATTAAGGAGAGTACTTGTCATTATGAGCACCAAATGATGTATGGAAGTGTTGAATCAGTACACTGTTCGCCTGAAACTAATATTACACTGTATGTTAACCAGAATTAAAATAAACACTTAAAAATAAAAACATATATATCTCTACCTATCTATCTATCTATCTATCTACATCTATATGAGCAAAGTGTATCACAGCCATAATCTCCATATGGGAGATGACATAAGAAACCAATAATGGAAATGAAAGGTTAAGAAGAGGAAATGCTGGGCTATATTTTGGTACTGGCAAAGAGTCAGCAAAAACATTTCACAGGAAAGGTGAAGATGATCCCTAATTTTAAGTCTTAAGGAATGAGTAGAGGCTGTAAGGTGGAAAGGCAGGAAAAAGATACTTTAGGCAGAAAGAATATTTGAGTTATGGTTAGACTGGTCAAAATGATAAACTTTCTCAAAATATGCAGAGATAATGGAAGTGGATTATTCAAGTACCTCTGGGCTTTTAGAATGACCAGCCATCACTCTGAAGATTACAAGGTATCCTAGTGACTACAGATAAAACCAGTATAGCAAGGTTTATGAGATTAAGAACTGCATTACTAGATTACTTCTTAAATTTTTTTTTAGATTTTTATTTATTTATTTGACAAAGAGAGATCACAGGTAGGCAGAGAGGCAGACAGAGAGAGAGGGGGAAGCAGGCTCCCCAACAAGCAAGAGCCTGATGTGGGGCTCCATCCCAGGACTCTGAGATCATGACCTAAGCCGAAGGCAGAAGCCCGACCCACTGAGCCACACAGGAGCCCCACATCACTAGATTCTTGACATGGACACTGCATTTAACATTTGATATACAATTGCTCTTCAGAGTCAGGACTCAGGGGATCCTGAGGGAATATCATCCCAGAGAGCAGCTTCAACTATAATGTCTAGATTGTCATCAAACACTACTAGTGTGCTATCATTTGTGCACACACAGATACTTGCACTACCAGTAATCTCAGAGAAGTGGCCTCAATTCTCAGTACTTTATTTACAATCTGGCTTCCAAGTTAATTGCAAGTAGGAAAATCAACTCAAAACAGGAAGAGTTACACTTACAAATTCAGAGCATTGTCCTACATGAATTAAGTGTTAATCCACAAACTCTTTCAGACTACTTTGTTCTAATCTCCAAATGCACACACTTTATTCGATTTCTCAAGGTTTCTTTTGTGTAGTTGAAACCCTGTTCCTTTTTCTTGCAATTCATGTTGTCTGTCTTCCACTTGAGACTTTAATCCCAATTATACTGACTCCCAATGGCACCTTAATTCCCCAAACCTCATTATTCACTAAGTCACTAAAAAGTTTTTAATATATGACCTTTATAGGGCAAAGGCTTTGAAATCACTGTAGTTAAGGGGGGCGGGATCCTTTTTGGAGGGGGGTGGATGGCAGTCCCTGGATACTACTGTTATTTTCATCAAGGGAGCTAAGAGGAGAAAACTGTGGAATACTTTAAATTGATACCAATTTTCTTTCCTAATGAAGTGGAAACTACCATTATAATAGACAAGATTTTCCCCCTCCAAAATAGCTATTTCAAGCAAATATACTTGCTATTAGGGAGGAATATCTAAAATAAGCTGTATACTGATCAAATGAAAGATTCTTTGAATGAGGAATGATCTACAGTTGTCCTGATTCTAATACATGATACAAAATAGTGCCATGATGGTATGTTCCCTTACTTTCAGGAAAAATTGAGATGTCATGCATGTTAAAGAAAATTTAAAGAAAAAACAGTAAAACATTCATAGGCAAGGAAGTAATGTTATAATAAATCATCAAAATAGAAAAAAAAATAGGAGAATGGGGAGATGAAAGGAGCCAAAAACAATCTAAAAAACTGTGATCTGTTATTAGAACCAGATGGTATTCATCAGAGACTTCAGAGGTAACTGAGCTACTCACAAAAAAACTTGCAGTTTATCATTAAAAATAAGTACCCTACTGCAAAATTCAATACCTCTGGATACTAGATGAGGATGACTTGGACTTATGTCAATGGAGTTAGATCAGATGAAGAATTTGCAGTAGATCTATATCTAAGTTTTCATTAAGAGAAAAAAATAAAACAACAAACCAGCATTTCACCTTTCTGGTTAATCAGGCCAAACTTCACTCCAATTAACACATCAACATTTAAAAATGTTTACAACAAATTAAAATTTTTGTTACACATACACACACACAATTTTAAATATACACAATCACTCCTCCCAAATGATGTGCGGTCTTGTTTGAAAATTCTTATCAGATTTGTACAAAATCTAGAGCTTAATTATGGTAAGATCTGCCATGGATCAAAAAAATATAGAGTTGCAGGGGTATATGGCCATTGTTAATTATGGAAAAGACAGCAACTTTTCTTTCTTTCTTTTTTTTTTTTTAAGATTTTATTTATTTATTTGTCAGAGAGGAGCGAGAGTGAGCACAGGCAGACAGAGTGGCAGGCAGAGGCAGAGGGAGAAGCAGGCTCCCTGCCAACCAAGGAGCCCGATGTGGGACTTGATCCCAGGACGCTGGGATCATGATCTGAGCTGAAGGCAGCTGCTTAACCAACTGAGCCACCCAGGCATCCCAAGACAGCAACTTTTCTTAGGAAAAAAAAAAAAAAAAAAAAGACTTCTTAGAAATAATTAAGAAAAACATAACTTAAAAAAATTACTTTCATCTAGAAAGTAAAATTTAGAAGTTCAAATTCCCACATGACAAAAGCCTTATGAGCACTCAGTGGATAGGCTTTAACTTCTCCATCTGGCCTCCTAGATTATTCTCCTAATTCTGATCTCCCCTCTGAGGAGGGGCTACCTGTAACAGAGAAAAAGGAAACTCTCAGCTACCTGTGGTACAGATTAAATTAGTGGTGACAAGCAATGAGGAGTCTTGAATGAGGATATACTTTCACTTTGTGCTTTTCCCATAGGCATGGACAAATCATAGCTGGCTTTTGAGCTGGAAGGTGACATGATACATTATACATTGTAGGAAGACTTATTTACCTTAACATCTGGTTTGAACTGCTTAGGGAACATGCTCCATTAACAAGAGCCTCTGAACTACTGGTCTTGCCTCTGTACGTGCATCTTCACATTAGGACCGCCACGAGGTTGTTCTTAGTAGGTCAATGTGATTCATGTTATTCACTCACCTAAAACATTCCCCATCATGTAGGAGATAATGCAAGTTCTTTTGCTAGACCCACAAACTCCTTTTTAATACAGCCCTTGCACCCTGTTCAGATTTGTCTCTACCACATCACTTTAGATTAGGATAATACATACTTATAGGGCATCTTCAAGCCTTTCCTCAAGCAGCTTCATCTATCAAAAAGGCCTACCTCACCTGGCAAAGACCTTGGCCTATGTATCACTCCTGGAGAAGCCTACCCAAACCTCCCTGATAGGTTAGAAGCACATGCGACAGTTACCTCTTTGCTTCAGATTCTTTTACTACACTTCTGCATTATTATCCTCTACTAGACAAGTGTCTCCTTCGGGGCAGGAACTTTGTCTTATTCTTTTTTTGTGCCTTCAGAACTTAGCACATAATTACTACTCAACAAATGCTCAATAAAGCCCAGAGCCCAAGACAATCAAAAGTGTCTTTTTGATCTGTAAGGCAAACTGTCTGTGTGTGTTCTTGTTTTTAATTAGGGAGATTCTCCTAAATGCTTCTGGAGACCATTTGGCCTGAAGGAAAACAAAGATCCAAATTGTGAAATATCCACATCCTTATAAATACAGGCCTGAGCACTAGACAGCCTCTTGGTTCTTCTAAGATGGTTATCAGATGTAGTCTTGTATTCCATTTTATCTCCCACTACTGCTCTCTTTACTCTGAAGCATTAAGCAGTTTCTGAAATGTGCCTGGATGACACCTGGCTTTCATCTCCTCCCCCTGAGGTGCAGGTACTCTATCTATCTACATGCTTGCTGGAGTCTGTCCTAATCCTCTGGTCTCTCTCACTTCTTCCATGAAGGCAACAATGATTATCCCTTTCAAGTAAATTTTTTCTCTATCCATTCCACTATCCACTGATGGGAGCTTAACCTCGTCACTGGTATATGTGTTTCTTCTCCATTTAGACTTCAAGCAAGACAGAAACTATGTTGTCTTTTTAAACTATTTTCAAAAGTGACTTAACCCAGTGTCACTTCCAGCTCAAATACTCAAAATATTTAGATTAACTAATACGTGACTGACAGTTAAAAGGGGGAAGAGCCTAGTCATACTCAGGATAGAAGGGATGGTCAGGGTAGAAAGGCACTAGTCAGTAAATCCAAAGGTGGTCATTTCAAGCATGATATTATTATACCTCTGCTTTATTTATATAACCCTCTATATTTTATGAACTCATCCCCTAAACACCTCAGTATTAAACTGCCAGATAAGAAAGATTATTATTTATATCATAATTATGAGAAAATAGAAGTTTAGGGAGTATAATTTATTTAAAGTTGTACAACTAAAACATGAACTGGATTCTTGTCTGTAAGTTTAGTGTTCTTTTCACTATAGTATGCTTCCAACTTCAGGAAAAGACCAAATTTCAGGGGCTGTAAGTATAAAGGACAATAGCTATCAGTCAATAAACAAAAGGACTTAGCAGGTACTATGTACAGTCTGAGTACCTAAAATAATAAAAGAGGAGGAAAGTTAAAAAAAAAAAAAAAAAGCCCCAGCATTTTTAATAAGCTCTTTCCAAATCCTTGGTGATGACTTTCTATAAAGAGTTTAATATTCACAAGAATGAGGTCAATGGATAAGTCCCAATGTCCATGAAGTCAAACAAAAGGTACTATGTGCTGTCTAGAGTGCTTTAAAAAGAGGGGGGGGAGGACATCCCTCCCCTCCCCAACTTAAATGAAAAAAGGCACTCACCTATGCACACATTCCTTGGCTAGGTCAGGAAGAAGGCAATCTGGAAAAGAGGGAGTATCTTCAGTATGTATGGTGACTCAAGAGAGATATTCACCTGGAACCTCAGACGTGCCCCTATGTGGAAGAAGGGTCTCCGCAGATATAATTAAGGTAAATATCTTGAGCTCATCCTATCTTGAGATTAGGGTAGGCTCTAAATCCAACAACTGAAGCCTTTTTAAGAGACAGAAAAGGAGAAGAAAAAAAGACATAGGGAGGAAGGCTATATGAAGACAGAAGCAGAAATTGGGGTTATGCTGCTAAAAGCCAAGGAATGACTGATGCTACCAGATTCTCCTTTAGATGCTTCAGAGGGAATGTGGCCCTGCTGACATCTTGACTTCAGCCTTTGGGCCTTTAGAAAGGTGACGGAATAAACTTCTGTGGTTCTAAGCCATCAGTTTGTGGTAATTTGTTACAGGTGGCCTTTGGAAACTCATATAGTATATATCAGCTGAACTATTAGAATTAAAATTTCTCTCTACAGCAGGTAATGGGATTCTCCTAGATAACTATATGAATAAGGTTAAAAGAAGTGTGTAGCTAATTCAATCTATGGTTCAAGAACGGCTTCACATAAAAAGTGACATTTAAGATTTTAAATATGAGGGGTGCCTGGGTGGCTCAGTGGGTTAAAGCCTCTGCCTTCAGTTCAGGTCATGATTCCAGGGTCCTGGGATCGAGCCCAGCATCAGGCTCTCTTCTCGGCAGGGAGCCTGCTTTTCCCGTTCTCTCTGCCTGTCTCTCTGCCTACTTGTGACCTCTGTCTGTCAAATAAATCTATAAAATCTTTTTAAAAATTTAAAAAAAGATTTTAAATATGAGTATAACAGAGAGAAAGGGAGGAGGCTTACATTTATAATGAGGGTTATGATATTTATAAAGTGTAACTTATGCAGGATATAACTTAAAAAATGTTGCTCATAAGTATATGAAAATGTGTTTGAGGTTCTACAAGTATGTGTGACTTTCGGAGCGTCCAAAGATCAGCTAACAGTACTAATATGACAATAACTTTTGATAACTATCCATATAGAAGATGAGTTCAGAATCTGATTAATGCATTATCACAAGGGATATCAACAAACATGAAACTTTAGAAAACAGTGGCAATATAAAGAGAACAATCCAGTTCTTTCACTTATACACTGCTTCGGTTAACTCTGAAATAACATTTTAAGTGAGACTCCTGAAGAAATGGAGATTTGCCAGTTGGCTCTGAATACTGCTAACTAGAAGTGAATAACAATGGTCCAATGAATCATTTCTAAGCTGTTTTAAGAAACCTTTCACTAAAAAATTCCTCTACATCACACGAGTTGTGGATTTTACATCAAAGAGCTACTTGGATTCATCATTTCATTAATAAACAGTAATTCAGGAACGTTGACATTTCTGACAATGATGCTACACACATGCAAATAAAAAAAATCGCAACCAACCTACATTCTTCAAGTCAATGAAAGTTGATAGAGGAACGTGAATTAAATTTTTATAACCTTAAATAATGTATTAAATAGCTATGGTTACCTGACTTAATAAGAAGCACAAGCTTGAGTGCCTCGGAACAGTAGGTCAGAAACCCGTTACTTAGGAACACCTTCCTTTTCCATTGTTCAATATTCAGATCTTACTTCAAATGTTCTAAGAAAGGGATACTAAAAGAAACAAAAGATACTGATTTAAAGAGTTCTCCTATTATGCTCAAGGGCTGGGTTTTATTTATTTATTTCATTACTAGCATGGACATTTTCCAAAGAACTCTGGCATTCTGGATATAATGCTCCTTAGAGGATGCTACATCTCCCTGAAGCAGAACAAATAGTTATGCTTTTTGTCTCTACCCTGTGCCTACTACTCTGTTTATTTTCCCCCCACTTAGGACTTGAAGTAAAATAGGAAAGCCATAAAAATGAGTGATAATGGTTATTCCTACAGACACAAGATGAATGATCTCTTTTTGAACACGTTTACAGATGAACTCTTTGGGTTGTCTAAGCTCCTAATAAACATGATCTGCTTAAGAGGAAAATGACCCTGACTAGCATTTCCCAAATCAAATTCCATGGAACACTAGCATCCCATGAAATGTTAATGTGTGCCAGTTGAGAAAAAGATAGTGTGGTCCAATATTTGGAAAACTGCAGTATAATATTTATCACCTCTTCACAAAAATTAGCACACTAAAGTCCTAAAGCAAGGAAGCTATCAGTTTAAGTCAGTAACTGTAAATTTTTTTTTTAGTAACTGTAAATTATTTGATCATAAAATTCTCTGCATGTGTAAAAAGGTATTGTAATACTTTTATCTTGTGATTCTATGAAGTTCTGAAATATTGTCTCCTAAAAACATAAATGGCATGCTACATTAGCCCTACCTACTTCGATCACATGGGCAGACAAAAACAATGAGAACACAATTTTCTATGAGTATCTCTCAAAAGCATGACAGAAAAAAAATGATTTTTTTCAGTCAATTACCTAAAAGTTAAATTAATTTAGGCTTTAAGAATGTGTAAATTCATATGGTTGGATATACTTGGAATTTCATGTAATAAAAGGAAAACAGGATTGTGCTCTATTTACAGAAACAACTATAACTAATGGTATCTAAAAATATCACATTAACGGGGGGGGAATTATTAACATCATAATCAGTTCTATCAATAAACTCTAAAATGTTTCACAAGGAAAAAGATCAAGAACAGTAATCTCTCTGAGGCATCAAATTCCATGTAGTCTAAGGGTCATGAGAAAGAAAGGGTATTATTACCTTATACTTGAGAATTATATTACAACTGGCTGATTATTCAGGATTAATGAGCTCAGGGTTAGGAGTTCAGTGGCCATATGGGCAACTGTAATGAGTTGTCTGGAGCTAGGCCTCTGCCAATACTGCCAATCAGCATGGCAGGGGTCCCTAAACCCACCAGCAATTTGGCTCTGCCCCAGCAGGGGACCATCTCAAGGCAGAGGCTCTACACCAACCCCAGTCTTGACCTCATCTCCATCTGGGTCCAGGATGCTAGTCATTGGGCATGTGACTAATAGCTGGGAAGAGAGCCTCAGCTTGTATACCTTTTCCAGTAACTGAGTGCTCAACCCACTGCACTGATTCTGTAAGCTGTGATCTGATGAAGCCTCAGCCAGAATAAACCTCTTAACTCGTTTCTCTTAGGTCTTTTAATGGCTTGAGACCTGTCCCTAAAGCCCAGTTTATTTGTGATGGTGTTCCTACTACTGAAATAGATTCTCTCCTTGACTAAACTTTGGTTTCCTGAAGGCTCCTCTCAATCCTTTTCTTGATTAGGCCTCGCCAGTCTAATTTTTGCAAGAATCCTGCTACATCAGTTCAGAGAGACTCTCCCATCCTCCGTATCTGATGAGGTTCCTCATCCTCTACCATCCTCCAGGTGATATCTCATTATCTAGTATCTCACCCTGGCCTGCCTTTAGCAAGAATCTCGTCAAGTCTGTTTAGCCAGATTTCTAATTAGTAATTTTCTATACCCCTGGCCCCAACCTGCTCCTTGGCTAAAAATTCCCGTCTTTCCTTTTATTTGGAATTGAGCAGTTCTAGACCTGTTTGTATGTAATTGATGTCTGTTTTATCATCTTTGCAGCATTCTCTGTTTCTGGACCTTCCTTGGGATGGGGCCTAAGCAGACATTCAACCTATCAAAGGGAGAATCTTCATATGCCACCTGCTGTGTTCCAGCATTATTTTTCTAATTTCAGAAATTTCTTTACAGGACTGAGCAAACACATGACTTCATTAGCAAAGGCATATTAGTAAATTCTAGTGTGGGTCTTCATTATCTCTTGCTTGGCAAATACCCACGCTTCCTGACTCATCGTTTGCTCTTCAATACATTGTTACCTGATTAAACTTTGATCTTGTCATTCCCTTTCTTCATCTGCAGAGCTGTGGGCTAACATTTGAGAGTAAATGATCTAGTCTCAACTCACCTTTTCAAACTTTTCACTGTTCTCATTTACCTACTATTTTCTCCAAGCAAAATGAATTGACTTGCTATCTCCCAAATATACCCTTGGTTTTTCTATTGTTCCCTCCCTTTGCCCAGCCACGTAATAAATGCTTTTCCTTATTTCTCCATGTCCAAATCTTATTCAACTTCAAGGCAAAGCACCACCAGCTGGTCTTAATCTCTTTCTTATTCAACTCTGTCTTGATCACTCTGATGGTCCTTAACATTTTCTACCTTGTAATAGTTATTTAGATACTTCTTTTATCTTCCCTATTAGGCTGTAAGATCCTTGATGGCAAGACCTATCTTGTATTCTATAGCATTTATAGCATTTAAAATGCAAAAACTTGCACGCTGCATTGCTTAATAAATATTTCAGAACTAAGTTTCAGTTCAATTAACAACTTTCAGATGCACACATTATTTAAAAAATGGAAAGGTGAGGGGATAGAATGAGATGGGATGTGTCCTACTGATTTAGCCATAGTCTCATGGAATGACAGACCCTAGAAGTTACCTATTGCAGTGGTTCTCCACGAATTTTCTACCTTGATACCTGGTCAATACACCTACACACTCACATGTGCAATGTATTCTTTTTTTTTTTTTTTTTTTTAAGATTTTATTTATTTATTTGACAGAGAGAGATCACAAGTAGGCAGAGAGGCAGGCAGAGAGAGAGGAGGAAGCAGGCTCCCTGCCGAGCAGAGAGCCCGATGCGGGACTCGATCCCAGGACCCTGAGATCATGACCCGAGCCGAAGGCAGCGGCTTAACCCACCGAGCCACCCAGGCGCAATGTATTCTTAAGGGAATACCCAGATACACTTGTTTTCTTTCTACACGGACTCTAGGACAGGCATAACTGGGCTCCCTAGCTATAAACCTACCTTCTCTTTATTTGATATTTGAAAGACGCAGTTGAAAGGATGCTAATATAAACGAATCACCTCATTTACAAACCAGGAAATCTTAACCATGAGGGCAAAAAACTTCTCTAAAATCAGAGTCAGTTAGAAGCATTAGTAGGATTAAAACTCAGGTCTCTGGCTCCTTGTCCAGTGAGCTTTCTATGAAGCAGTACGATCTATGATCAACGCTGCTAGAAATAAACCTCAGAGTCCTAGTAGGTTATTAGCAGTACTTTTCTTTATGTGGGTGCATATTTATAAAGCTTCCAAACTTTTTTTCACTTTATTTTCCTATCCCTCCTCTCCTCCAGTTGTAGAAATTAGGTGTATGGTGCTTTAACAAAGATAGTTTAATTGCTGTTACGTTACTGTTCAACAACTGTTCCTGCTATTAATTGCTTTATAATGATAATTACAATTAGTAGTACAAGATATTTTCTTTTCTAATTGGCTATTACTGGTGAATAGCAGCTTGTTACATAAGAGAAAATTGTGTTAAATAACCACAATTACCATTCTGAGATCCTTCTCTTAAAAAACAAATCTCTGTAAGTTTTTGGATAAAAACACTAAATTTTTATTTATTTATTTTATTATAAGGCAGGGCCTCTGTAATTACTTGTGGGAGGATACATCTTTCAGTTAAGAAAAAGCATGAAATGAGGTGAGTGTTGGAGAAACCAGGAACTGGAACATGCACTTCCTTTCTTTTAAAAAGAAAAACATTTAAAAGCTTTCAGCTCCTTAGTAAATGGATACAAATTGCAGATTCAAATGTATTCACTTCTTCCCACACTGTGATACGGAAACAGAAAGGGCTCTCCAATTAGCTCTGATGAAATATGATTGCAAAGCCCCACCAATCACATGGATATTTCCCATGGGTTATGGGATATAGGAACATATCCCCAAAGATAAAGTCAGGGGTTCTTCATTTTGCCTCATATAGGACCCAGGATGGAGCCAATCCATAGTCACCATTCAACCAACACCAAATGACATCACAGCATGGCACTGTGGAAGATGAAGTGATCCCAAGGGATATGTGACAGACAGTCTCTGCCCCTAAAGAGTTTACATATTATAAAACCAAGAGTATGTCTTGACTCAAACTCTAATGTTGGTTAGTTTGTAATGAGTTAAGTCATATCCAGCCTTTTCTAGTAGTAGCAGTCATAACAATGAGGTCAAACAACTTGCTTGAGCTCACACAGCCTGTAACTGACAGCTACTTTTGAATCCATTTTTTCCATTCCAAAGAGCTGTCGCAGCTTCTTGTGATAGATCTTCATCAGCAGCATCATTCATCCCTATATTCACTGCTTCACTCAACCTCCCCAAAAGATATGTAATTAACTGCAGCATTTTCATGATGGAATGGAGATTCAGAGGTTAAATAATTTTTCCCAAGTTCACAATGCTACAAAGCAGCAAATTCATGATCAGAGTCTGACTTTGAATACATTTTTTCTTTCTATACAGTTCTACTCAATGTATACCATATTGACTTATATCACTTAAAATATTCTACCACTTCTCAATTGACACCCCCCTTCCCAAATGAACCAAAGGTTTAAGTCCTGTTTATTTCTAGAAACTTTACTTGGTCCCTAGAGCCAAAGATAGCACCTAACCCCAGTTGCCTATCTTGCAAATAAATGACACTAGTCACAGAGTACTGGCTGAGACAGAAGACTGATCAGTTAAATCCAACACCACTTTTGGAAAAAATGGCTCTGCAGACATCTGGGTCAATGAGGTCATTTAGAACACACTTGTTTCAGTGAGAGATGGCCATTTTTTAAGATGCTGTCAGTGAAAGGCCAATCCAGTCAGAGTCTGATGAGTTTATTAAATAAATCATAGCAAAACTGAACCCTAATTCTGTATCAAAGTTCTCCAAGAACAGCTAACAGAAACATGTAAAGAGTCAATCACTGGAGATGGTAGTATCCTGCTTTGTTTCTATTTACTCATAGATTTATGTTTAGAAGAAAGTGTAATTTTTATTACACGAATCTGGTCAACATTTTCTTTAATTTTTCAAGATGGGAAGTGTATGTGTTGTGGAGGATGGCACTGTGCTTTTGCATGAATGTAAGTCTTTGTAGACACAATGAGAAGTGTATGTAAATTCTGTGTCTGCTACTCCAAGTAATCCCTCAACAGGAGCCTCATTATCAAATGGAAAGACACATTAGAGTTGTAGTACTCAAAATTATTACCTGTATCACCTCTGGCACACATGCTAAAGATGAGTTCATACCTGTATCTCAAATAAGTCACCATTTATTGAGGACCAGCCCACCTCAGTCACCATTCAACATTTCGGCAAGACAGATTTGATTATTACCCATTTTAAAGATGAGAAGTGGAGGTTCCTAGGTTGATTAATGTGCCTATGGGGGGTAAGTAACCAGGATCTAATCTTACATTGGCCTGACCTCAAAATGTACACACACACTCTTTTTCCTATACTATACTGCTTTTCTAGAGTAACATTAGCTTTAGGGCGTATTTATGTTCAAGGAAAGTCTGTTTCAGACCTTATCCGATGGAATTTAGTTTCTATGAATGTCATTATATAGTAAATAGGATAATAGGTCTGTTTTGGTTACTGTGCAAGCCACTCTTGCACTTATAAATGAAAAGGGGATACTATGAGTATCTACTTCAGGTATGTTGTTAGGATGAAATGACATAAGACCTATGACAGCATTTGAAACAGTACTTGGCACAGTTACTGCTCAACAAATGTTAGCTATCTGAATTAGTACCACCATTATTTTAACATCCTCTTTTATAAAATTTGTCTTAATATTCTACAAGCAGTTTCCACATATTTTTCATAGGAAAATAAATGATGTGCTAAAGGAGGCCTCTTCAGAATCTTACACCAAACCCACAGGGTGAGGTTTCCATAATTCTTTTTCTTCCATAACTCCCTCTAGCCTGTACCTTGCAAGGCCATCCCAGTGTGCAAGATTATCTGAACTTCTTGCTGACTCTGAATGTGGGTATGTGTGCAGACAGCTGGGGATGAGGGGGCAGCACTGCGTAGGGATGAGAAAAAGTATGAAGATAATATAAAAGGCTTTCAGGGCACATAGTTGCAATACTAGTACGGAGCACCAACAGACACTAATGACTCCCAGGAATGCAAGGGCAGACTAAGCAGCTATCACCAACACATTCCTAAACTTCTCCTTGGTTATAACACAATGTAGATTGCTTCCTAAGTACATACAGAATCAGAGGGTAGGCAGCTTTCTAGTTCATTCAGGCATACCTTGACACTGAAAACAACTAATATTTATTGAATTCCAAGATGGTAAGAGGAAATGATGCCAGGCTGTCAGAGATATATAACTGAATGAAATAATCACAACAACTCTGCAAAACAGGTATTATATTCATATTTTCATAAATGCAGCAGCATATGCAATAAAGCTATTCACAACTATTAAACATCAGAGTTGAAATTCAAATACAGTTTTTCCAAGATAGGGTCTAGTTCTCTTCCCACTGTCATGTTAAATGTATGCAACTGGACTTGAAACTAAAGCTGGAAATAAGATGACAACCTGTGGAAAACCAGATAACTGCCAGACAGATGATGGAACACTGATTCCAATTTCTATGCAGCAGCTCACTCAGGTATGGGTTCAAGGTTATAAGGAAAGGCATCAAGTATTTAAAAAAAAAAAGTAATCATTATCTATACAATACTAACACTTCACTTAAAAAAAAGAAGACTAAAAACTACGTGAAAATGCTAACTATGATTACCTCTGACAGAAGATCATATTCATGATGATATATTCTGCATTTCTGAGTTGGTGTGCATAACTTCCACAAGCATAAAACATATACTCATTTTTTCTTTACATCAATTCCTCTGTGTAAAATAGCAGCCATTCTAAGTACTGTGAATGAATTTCAAACAGATTGTAACCATTAAACTATTAGAATGTTTACTTCATGCAGCTCAGATAAGCATTGGAGGCATAAAGGTAAAATAAGACAACTCTTGCCCTCAAGAAGTTCACAGTCTACTGGGAAAGGCAAAGCTGTTCATAACTAACTACAGTGTGATATGGTTAAGTGTGATAGTGGAGATGTGGTAAGGAAAGCAGGATGACTGAAGATGAGGCTGGAAAAGTAGATTTGAATCTTAAATGCCACACGGAGAATTCAGACCTCATTATACAAGCACGAGAGTCACACTGAAGATCTCAAGTGAGGATGCATGAACGCATTCGTGTTTTGGAATGTGGACTAAAGGAGGGAAAAATCAAGAGTCAGTGAGGTCACTAGGAAGGTTTTGCAATCATCCAGGCTGGAATTCATTTCTGGTTAAACAATGATTAACTACTGACAAAGTGCCAAGAAAAGGTCTTGGCAGACAAAACTGAACATGTCAAAGTTTCAAGAACACAGTTTGGAGGATGGAGGACACAGATAATTCAGCACCAATGGTGAAGGTTAGAAACAGAAAAGGGGCTAAAGAGATGAAGAACAAATTCAAAAGATTTCAGGCACAGAAAAATAAGGCTTAGTAAGTCATCACATTTGGGATATGAGGGCAAGACAGAAATCAAGGATGCTTCCTAGGTTTCTAGCTAAGGTCTGATGCTATTTATTGAAATAGCAAATATAAAAATGAGGAGTTCACACCACCTGCTACCCCCACTCCTAGAGAAATCACATATTAGTTAATAAGGTCTCCAGAGGAAGTACATTATAAATCCAAAGTAGCATTCCCATGATTATCATCTACTGAGCATGCATTTGCAGAGAAAAAAGTTAACTCAGTTAGAATATTACAATATAGATACACAGGTTATTACTGTCAGAAAAAAATCACCTCCATCACAAAGATCTCCTGTAAGTACTTTCAGTTAATAAACTATATGTGTTATCTTACTGCCTGTGACTAAAATCAGCAAAAGAAAAAATATCAGTAATACATCTCTAAGTGTGATTTACTATCTGTTCTTAATTTACTATGTGTTACTTAATAGACTATCTTGTATTTACTATCTGTTCTTAATTTTAGAAGATAATATGAAATCCCAGTTACAGTTCAAATCTATGTAAAGCAGTGTTGTGCAAGATCAGGGACTTTTCTGGAGAGGGACGGAACCTCAGAAGTCTGGCAGCAGAGATCTCAGGTAAGATACTGTACCTGCTGGCACACTACTCGGTGCCATTGGAGTAGAAATCGTCAGTCCTAGGATAGTCAGCACACAGACTGATATTTTAATTAGACTGAGAGTGAAACCTCTTAAAAAAGACAGTTTTTATCAAAATCAAAAGCTTCTGCACAGCAAAGGAAACAGTCAAAAAAAACAAAGAGGCAACCCAGGGGATGGGAGAAGATATTTGCAAATGACAGTACAGACAAAAGGTTGATATCCAGGATATATAATGAACTCCTCAAACTCAACACACACGAAACAGGCAAACATATCAAAAAATGGGAAGAAGATATGAACAGACACTTCTCCAATCAAGACATACAAATGGCTATCAGACACATGAAAAAATGTTCATCATCACTAGCCCTCAGGGAGATTCAAATTAAAGCCACATTGAGATATCACCTTACACCAGTTAGAATGGCCAAAATTAACAAAACAGGAAACAACATGTGTTGGAGAGGATGTGGAGAAAGGGGAACCCTCTTACACTGTTGGTGGGAATGCAAGTTGGTGCAGCCTCTTTGGATAACAGTGTGGAGATTCCTCAAGAAATTAAACATAGAACTTCCCTATGACCTTGCAATTGCACTCCTGGGCATTTACGCCAAAGATACAGATGTAGTGAAAAGAAGGGCCATCTGTACCCCAATGTTTATAGCAGCAATGGCCACAGTCGCCAAACTATGGAAAGAACCAAGATGCCCTTCAATGGATGAATGGATAAGGAAGATGTGGTCCATATACACTATGGAGTATTATGCCTCCATCAGAAAGGACGCATACCCAACTTTTGTAGCAACATGGACGGGACTGGAAGAGATTATGCTGAGTGAAATCAGTCAAGCAGAGAGAGTCAATTATCATATGGTTTCACTTATTTGTGGAGCATAACAAATATCATGGAGGACAAGGGGTGTTAGAGAGGAGAAGGGAGTTGGGGTAAATTGGAAGGGGAGATGAATCATGAGAGACTATGGACTCTGAAAAACAATCTGAGGGGTCTGAAGTGGCGGGGGGGTGGGAGGTTGGGGTACCAGGTGGTGGGTATTATAGAGGGCACGGATTGCATGGAGCACTGGGTGTGGTGAAAAAATAATAAATACTGTTTTTCTGAAAATAAATAAATAATTTTTTAAAAAAAAGACAGTTTTCAAGAAATTAATGATTTCACAGGGAAAGATATTCTTGAGAATCTAAGTAACTGCTTAACAAAAAAATACAAATATACTTTTAGTATCATTATTTCCACCTAAAACTTTCATCATACTTTGTAAGCTTTGAAAAGAATTTGGATAAAGTTACAGAATGATACATAAATTATTAAGGGGATTTTTAATGACAACCTTACCTTATAAGAGTGATATAAAAATCAACCATTAGTTCTCCCATTGATTGCTACAAATTAGTAAGGATACTTGTTAGCTACGAGCCAAGATGAGGAATTTTTTGGTTACAGATACTTCTAATTCACTGCTGCTCAATATAGTTTGAAAACAAACTGGAACATAAAATTATGCTTTATAGCACTTACTCAATTCAATCCAACAGTCATTTAAACATTGGCCCTTGATTACTGATTTCCTCACACTGGTAAGCACAGGGGAAAAGAACACTCATATATTACTGATAGTTGTGTATACCGACATCTTTCAAAGAGAAAATCTGACATCTTTCAAAATTTTAAACGTGTGTTACCTTTGACCCAGCAATTCCTTAAGAAATACACACCAAGAGGGAGAAGGACATGTAAATAAAGTTATTCACTATGCCCAGTACATGTTCATTAACAGAGGAATGGTTAAAGTATGGCACATTCATTTTATGGAATACAACTGGCACAGTCCTTAAAAAAATGAAGCAACAAATACACTGACATGGAAGAGTGTCTATAATAGAACATTGGGAAAAAGGAGGCTGCAGATCTTTGAGCTTACAAAGATTGATCCCTTTTTATTTTTCAAAATCAGAACGATACAGATGTTGTCATGTAGGAATAAGTGAGAAAACACACAATGAACTTTTAAAAATTGTTATTTTGGGAATGAACTGTGTGGTGGAGGAACCTTCATTTAACTCAAAGGCACTGGCTTCAAATATGATTATGAAAAAGAAATTTTTAAAAAAGATTTGATCTATTTATTTGACAGACAGAGATCACAAGTAGGCAGAGAGGCAGGCCGAGGGAGAGGGGGAAGCAGGTTTCCCACTGAGCAGAGAGCCCGATGTGGGGCTGGATCCCAGAACCCTGAGATCATGACCTGATCCAAAGGCAGAGACTTAACCCACTGAGTTATCCAGGCACCTCTATTATGACAATTTTATAATAACTGAAGATGTTTAAAAGTTCTACAATGTTTTTGAAAGAAATTCCCAATTTTCTTTTATATGAGTTAATATGTGAGATAAATTCTTCAAAGATTCCATCTTTAAATGTTAAACAGATAGCCAGACCTCTGGAACCTTGAGAATACTAGTATCTTACCATTGGGTAAAAGCCCCCAAATGAACTGCGTAGGGCATAGGCATAACTATTTAAAGTGGGAGCCTATCAAACAATGCTTTGGGAGAGGTATTAAAATAATTTCAGAGCTAGGAAGTTCCACTGATGAGCAGTGGGAAGAAATTGCACTTTATCACTGTGCTGCTGAGTAAAAACTCAAGACTAAATGTCAATTTAATCGTGAAAACAATACCAAAGTAACCCCCAAAATATCAAATAAGGACAGAGAACCTTTAAGCCCCAAACCATGTCCAACAGAAAAAGACAACTTGTACTAAATTACACATCAAGCCAAAAAAGAAAGGAGGTGGGAGGGAACAGATGCACTAAAGGTAGAAGAATATGGATTGGAATCCTCAAAACAATCCGCCATGGCAGCCTCCAAAGTTTGATTTTTGATCTCTACAGCGGATCAGAGGGCAACTGAAAAGACACGTAGAGCCAAAGTAGTTGCGATGATTTTCATAACCACCTTCAAATTTTCTCTGAAGCCCTGAGTGCAAAATACTACTTCCTTTCCTCTTTTTCTAAGGACTCGGCCAGGGTCCACAGGCAACCCTGGAGATGGCCTGGGGCGATCAGAGAGGCTGTTGAGAAACACAATTTCCCTTCAGAGGCCGCTCCAGCCATCAATTAAGCAAATTTGTAGAGTGGAGAGAAGTGACCAGTCTGCAACTGGAAATCCTCCTCCCGAACCCAAATAAAACACATCGCCCGAGGCCAGCGGAGGCGGAGGCAGGGTACTGGAGAGGAGAGAGCTGCTAATCCAGGAGTCACAATCACACATGCGCGAACAGGACTTGACACACACCCACCCGGCTCGGAGCGCAAAGCTGCGAGCTCCAAACGGAAGACAAACGCTCAGGGAGCTTCCTCGGCTTCGCAGAAAGCCATTCTATTCCATTTTCTCTTTCCTCCCCAGAGCGTTCCCACCCGGGAGCAGCCTTGGACCCCACCCCTCCGGGCTGGCCCCGCCCGTGGCCCCCTCGCGCCCAGGTGGCTTTAGAGCAGGCAGGCTCCCGCGGCTTGCCTGGCGATCCGCTGCACTCCTGATCGGAGAGAAAGGGAGACAGACCATTTATACTTCAGGGGCACCGTACTCACCCTCATAACTGACACCCGCGACTTTGCTGTGGTTGCCCTCACAGTCCTCCTCCCCTCCGGCAGCAGCCCCCTGGGTCTCGGGGGCAGCCATTACGCGGCCAAGGAGAAAAAGGAGGGCCGCCAGGCGGGTCCGGAACCAATGGAAACGCGACTGGAGGCGAACTCCCCATCAACGCAGGGTTTCCTTCAGGTCCTCTCCTCGCCTTCACGTCCTGGGCCAATAGAATGTGGATAGCGGTGCCTAATCCCCGCCCCCAGCCGCTGATGCCACGCCCCCTTCCGGGATGGCGAGGCCCAGAACTACAATTCCCAGCGTGCTGCAGGGACCCTGAGAAAGGGAGGGCTGGGAGAGGCGCTGGCGGGCGGGGGTGCGCCGGAGAGTATCCTGGCTTGTAGCTTAGTTCAGTGAATCAGAACAATGACTGCGCCGCCGGGTTCCCGGGAGCGCGTCGGAGGACTGTGAGCAGCAGCCGCCGGGAGAGCGGCGGGCGGCGCAGCCTCAGCTGCGCGGTGTCAACGCCGGGTTCGGGAGCTTCCAGCGCAGACCCTGCCCAGCGCCCACAGCTCGCGCGGAGCCGCCGGGTTCCAGCGTTGCAGCCGCTACTCGGGAACTGTGCATTGTTGTGAGCCGGAGAAGGCGCGGGGATTACAAAGCCCAAAGACCCCGGGCCCCCCTTTAGCCATGTGGATACCTACGGAGCACGAGAAATACGGCGTGGGTGAGTCTCCGCGGGGCGAACTTTTATTCCTCTCTGGCCCGAGCGGGTGCGCATTTCGCGTCCTTGCCCCTGCGCCCCTCTGGCTCCGCGGGGCTGGAAATGCCTAATCCTGGCATCGCGCTGCGGGTTTGGGGCTTTGCCGAGCCAGCTCCGGGCAGAGGGGTGTGCGCCGGTGTCTCGCTCCTCACCGCCCCATCGGCGCTTCCCGCACCGGCTCCCGGAGCGCCGGGACGGCTGGAGGAGCGCGCGGCCAGCCTTCCCGCTGCGGGCTCTGCCTGCGGAGTTTGAAGTGGCGACGGGGCGTGTGTGAGTCAAGTTGGAAGAGGAGAGCGAACGGCGCTCCTCTCCCTCGTTCCTCTTCTTCCCCAGAGAGGGCAATGGGATGCAACGATTCCCCGGGGTGGAGAGGGAGACAACAACTACTGCGCATAGAGCACCCCCAAAACAGAAGGGAGGCGCAAAGCCTTTTCTTCGGCTCCACATTCTCAGAGTGCGGAATGTGGCACCGTCCTCAAAAGAGCCGTTCTGACAGACCGAGCCCGACCCCAGCTTCCTTCCTTCCTCCTATCCCGGGTTCCTGGGGTGCGAGTGTTGAGGGGCTGGGAGATTGGTAAATTTCAACATCTGCGCCTCTTTGGTCTTTGGAGGGGAACGGGTATTTCAGCAGTGTTTTTACTTCTGGCCACCCTCTCGGCCCGGGGTAAGCGCTTTGGGGGTTGGTGGAGGACAGCTGTGGAGTGATAATGGAGAGGGGGAAATCGGAAAGCCTGGGTCTTCCAGGCGAGGAGACAGATTTTAGGAAAGGACTACTCTGACACTGGCGTTCGAAAGAAAAGGAACAGGGTAGCGCTCGCGGTTCTGTGCAAAGGTGAACAACAAAGGACATTAATGTTGACTGATGAATACAGGAGTCTCCCTTCCTTTCCCTCCTCCCATTTCAGGCTGATTACAGTTCCCTTTTTTGTTGTTTGATTTCAGCTGGGTCTCCCCTTGACAGTTAGTCCTTTTAGGGTTGTGGCTATTAAGAAGCCAGGCTTTCTGACAAGCCTGCAGCGGCCAAATGCAATTATAACCTCTCAGAAGGTTTAACAGGCTGGAAGCGTTTTGGGTTTTACTAACAATCTTTATTTCCTATAATGCCTCGTCCTGCTGATTGCTGTACTTTTTTTTTTTTTTTTAATTTGGGTACAGAGCTAGTGATTTAGACAATGTGTAGGTATCTGCTTATGTTCTAAATTAATTTTCCTGTAATTAAAAAAATCTGGCAAACCTTTCCAGGGAATCGTAGTCATAGGGGATTTTTTTTTTTTTTTTTAACTTCCCATGGGGATAGGAATTTGGAGTCCACTGAAAGGACTGTATGATTAAACAAAGTCATTCCTGTATTTTCATTAGCTTTCATTCTGACTGTGGCCGTTCAGCAAGACAATAGTTTGTCCTAGACCCACCTTTGGAAAGGGGTTCCAGTTTTCCCTCTCTTCAAAGTGGGGAGAGGAACCTTTGCCAGGCACTGTACTGGCAAAGAGTAGATGTTGGTGGTTATAATTTTCCTTCTGTCCCCTACTCCCACTCCCTTTTTGGGTAGATTAACCCTTGCTAGGAAAAGATACTGCCTTTGCTGAAATGGTGAGGGACTGGAGTGTCCCCCTTGTCACTCACTGGGTTTAACACTCAGTGCAGGAAGCACAGATCCATCCAGCAACACTGTCCCGCTTGGAGTCGATCCCAGATGTTGCTTTCTTCCAAGTGTTAAATTATACAGATTATGGATGGGATTTATTTTCTTGATTTCTTTACGTGCCAAGTCACAGCTGGGTGCTGGTATTGATTAGTTTTTCTCTCTCCTTTCTTTATAAGCCTTGCGCAGAGGCTTAAAACACACTCTGGGATTTCCTGGAATGGCAAACCGGATATTATCGGTCAAGTGTTTTGGGCTGCAGCAAACACCTTGCTTTTGGGTGGTTGTGATTTGGTTGCAGAGAAGGGGGAGATGGAAGGGTGAGCACAGCGTTGGGAAAAGGAGGTTGAGTTGAAGGTGAGGATAGAGAGGGGTCTGCTCATTTATACAGTATCACACATACAGGAATGTTAATCTTTTATCATTAATTTTTGAGCATTTGGCTTATGAAATGCTTAGCTGTTCTTTAGAATCCATCTGTTAGGCGTGTGCATTTTGTGTATGTGTGTGTGTGCATGTGTCTGTGGTGAAAATTTTGCTAGGATACTTAAGTGTAGACTTTATTTCTCACCATGGAGAGCACTATTTGCAGCTATCTATGCTGCAAGGTTTGGTTTTTTTTTTTTTAACCTTGGTTTAAAAAAATACATGTGCTTTTCTCATCTAGTTCTTATAAATACTAAGGAAGAGATATTTTACGGGCAAAAATGTTTGGTTGTTATCAGGTGTAGTAGTAATTCAGTTCCTCATTCTTTGAAATAAATTAGTCTTGTAACTTGTAATAACTGAAGTTTTACTGCACATTGTATATTTTTCCAATGATACTTCTTAGCCATCATCAATTATATATGAGATAATTATATGTCTTTATATATTTCTGTTTTAGTTTCAAACAACATTGTTAATATGGATAAAATTAAATTTCATACCTATAGTAAGATGTATCAGATAGAAATTCCTTTTCAAACCTGACATATGGACACTCTTGATCCAATTGATGGGTGGTCTTAAAATAATGTATACTTATAGACCTAAGTGTTCTGATTCTAGAGAATTAGAAGGTATAGTGATAAAGCTATAGTCCTGAGGGATAGTGGAACTTGTCTCTTTAAAACTATATTACTAGGCACAATGATAGACATATTTTATCTTGGGAAATTCTGGTTAGCTCTTGGTCGTAGGCTAGACACTGCTGCCAGCAGTGTGACCTTAGGTAAGTCATTTAACCTTTCTGAGTGCCCGCCTTTGGGACAAATGATATCCAAAGTCCTTCCCAGTATTAATTCTTGAGAGTTCTTCCAAACAAATGCGTCTTTTGGTTAGAAAAATACCTCCATGGTGTAGAGATTGTTACAGGAAAGACACTTGTTTTGACCATACCACATGGTTTTTTAACTAACATCAAAGGTAAGCAAAAGCTACCTGGCAGGCTGCCAGAACCCAGGTGATAGTTACTCATTTCAATCTGTTTGATTCTCTTTCTCTAGGAGGAGCTTCTTGGGCAGTGACAAAAGCATTCTTGATAGACACCCCCCCTTGCACATTTCCTTAGGATCACTATCTGCTTCCTGCATGCCCTCATCAGTCATACCTCCCTTCCATCCTTCCAAGGGATGGGAATTAGTCACAGAGAAAGTTACATTATGACTATTGAAGAAACATTTCTGTATTCATTTGTTCAGTATCCATGTATGCACAGGCTTCCCAGGTGAGCCAGAGCACCTTACTGGGCTGCAAACTGTGTGCCTCTCAACCCCAGCCAGATGTTTAACATGTGTGAGCTTAGAGGGAGGTTATATACTGGATTGGTCAGTGCAAAAAATTCACGAGCCTTCCTGTATTCTATAGGATCTTTAGGATATCTTTTCTTTGAAAAAGTGTGCTTTAATGGTAGCCTGTGTGGGAGAGTTATGAGCGAGTGTGTCTGTCCTCTTACCTGTTTTTCAGTTTTTTAGCTACTAGTTTCTTGAAATGTTTCCTATTTGTGGTACCATGTGTCCAGATAACATGTATAGCTAAATAGTGATGTGCTGCCTGAAATTATTTGTGGCACTTAGAGCCTGGCACAGGATTCTTCACTTTAAACAGGAAGCAAAGAGGAGTGATTTATATCTCCAGGCAAAGCATCACTGAAGCTGAGCGCCTGGGTGGCCCATTGGGTTAAGCCTTCTGCTCAGGTCATTGTGTCAGGGTCTTGGGATTGGGCTCTCTGCTCAGCAGGGAGCCTGCTTCCCCCTCTCTGTCTCTGCCTGCCTCTCTGCCTACTTTTGATCTCTCTTTCTCTGTCAAATAAATAAATAAAATAAATAAAATCTTTGGGAAAAAAAAAAGTGCCACTGAAGGGCTGTGCAGAATGGCAGCTGATGTTCTTGAGTTCCTCTCTTAGGGGAATAGCCTCTAAACATGTTTCCCTCTTTTGGCCATTCTCCTAAGGGAGGAGGATTCTTTCACGAGGCACTAGAAACACAGAGATAGTACCCTTCCTCTTTAGTGTTGTTTTTTGTTTATTTGTTTTGTCATTTTTTCCTGGAGGCAGTGTGGTTGGTTTCCTGTGAAGGAGATTTACAAATTTTGAGAAACATTAGGCTTTCCTGTCTCCAGCTTTACTCTTTTGGAGACTACATTTTCAGAATTATCTTTGATTCAGGATGTCCAAATTTCTAGCATAAAGACTTCGTGCTGTGAGCATACATGGCAGGGAAACATTACACTCTAAAGAATCCCAACCAAAATGCTATAACCGTAACATATTAATACAATGTTTTATAGCTGAAGAAAATACTATGAAGTTATTTTATTTGGGTATACTCTCTGAAATAGAATGGGGATGAAGAAGCAACTTCATAAGAGATTAAGTGACTTAACGTCAGTGACTTTTAATCTTGGCTAGGAAATACATTGAATAGGAAATAGATTTATCCAATTCATCCATAATATCATTCATAATAGGAAATACATTTACTTTCCTCATTTGATGTGTATACACAAATACCATCAGCACAAGCCCACACGCATAAGAATACAACAATATGTGCTCATATTCTGTGTGATCTTCTATTCTTTATCATAAAAAAAAAAGTTTATGCTAACTTGACCTAATGACTTCTTTTTTTTTTTTTTTAAGATTTTATTTATTTATTTGTCAGAGTAAGCACAGGTAGACAGAGTGGCAGGCAGAGGCAGACAGAGAAGCAGGCTCCCGCTGAGCAAGGAGCACAATGTGGGACTCGATCCCAGGATGCTGGAATCATGACCTGAGCCGAAGGCAGCGGCTTAACCAACTGAGCCACCCAGGCGCCCCAACCTAATGACTTCTTAGTGCATCCTGACTCACAGTTTGAAAAGTACTTTTGAAAGCACAGTTTGAAAAGTCCTTCCTAAGGAAGGACTGGAACTAGACTTTTTTGGGTTTCTGGTCAAGTTCATTTGTGACATTGTTTTTTTTTTTTTTCCTTTTGTTTTGATTTTTTAAACAGTTAGATGTTTGTGTTTATTTTTGACTTAGAATTTAGTAACCATACATAACTTTTTTCCTTCAGTGTTGTAAAAATCTATCTCTGTATGTACTATTTCTTATTATAGATAAAACAAATATCTAAAGTCATCACATGCATTGTATAAGTTGTTTCTTCAGGTTCATGTGTGTCTTCCAACTAGGATCTTTTTGACAAGGATTGGTATGCACTACTTAGTGACCAATTTTGGATGTTTTCTATGTGATTTCCTTTGAGGATGATCTCTGGCCCCTGTAACAAGAATAAAGACAGTAAACCTACTGAGCTATATTGTCAGTTATAGCATTCCTACCCATCATCATTTTTTGCTTTTTCTCATGTTGCTTGCTGATTATTATTGGAAGAAACAATGCAGGTTATATAACTATTTTTTTAAGGCACCTTGATGCCTTAATTTGTCTTTTTTTTTTTTTTTTAAGAGAGCATGCACACGGGGCAGAGGGGTGTAGGGGGAGAGAATCTTAAGCAGGCTTCATGCCCAGCACAGAGCCCAACATGGAGCTTGATCCTACTATCCTGAGATCATGACCTGAGCTGAAATCAAGAGTTGCCTCTTAAACCCCTGAGCCACCCAGGCACCCCTCGCCTATGACTGAAACTGTAGAAGGTACAGCATATAGAGAAGATGCAGTTAATGCACAGATGAGAATAATTCTTTCTGCTACATCATGGAGATTATCAGCAAATTCTTTTTTAAAAAACTCGCTTTGTTGGAAATATGAGCAGTATGAAACTTAAAAGCACACATATTCTTGCTTGTGGAGGAGGGGGGGTGGCTTAAAAATGAGAAAAGAGAGATTCTTGCAGTAGATGACTTGAGAGAGTGCTGGAACCAGGTTAGCAAACCTTGTATGGTAAAATCCGGACGGATCTGAGGTGGTTAGAAGATGGGAAGCAACAAGGCTTTGTGATTGGATATGAGGAGTTTGGGAAAGGAAGAAGTTTAGGGTGTTTCTCTGGTTTCTGGCTGCAACAAAGGGTAAAACATATGAGACATTTTTGTAGGCGTGGCAGGTTTCTGGTGTAAGATTGAGTTTCCTTTGGCCACCTTGATTTTACCATACCTGTCCAATGTTCAGGTGGCCGTAGCTGGTAGGTAGTCAGCCAGGAGCAAAGGAGGGAGGCTTTGGAGAAGAGAGTGTGGTTACAGAGATTTTTGGTTTATGTGTGATGATTGAAGTGGTTGACCCAGATAAGACTTTATTCATTGTATTGACTTTGATTACGTAGTCTGCTTGCTCACTCTAAATTTTAAAGCGACAGGCCGTAAATTGCTAAAGAGCAGTCATCTTGGAGCACTTTATTAATATGGGAACAGGGTACTCTAAAGGAAGAAATATTACCTGTCCAGGTAGAATAGGTAGTAAACTAAATTTTTATGGTCTTTTCTTGCTTCCCATTAGTGCCTTGCCTGGCTAAGGCATCAGTTGCCTCTATTTCTGTGACAGTTCTCTCCCAAGCAAGTATCTCATGCCAGATTGTGCATGTTTGTGAGATTTCACCGACAGGATGTTGAAAAACAGAATGAACAAATATTTTAATAAGCAAGATTTATACATCCCTCAGACAGCATGTATGTGCATACACATATCTAAAAATGGGAAAATCCTCAGATATCCAAAGCAGTGTATTAGTACATACAGATTTTATGTGTGTGTGTGTGTGTGTGTTAAATAGATAATACCTCTTAGGAACCACAAGGTCAACTTTAGACTTCATTAAGTTATACTACTGCCCTCCTGAAAATTATGTCATTTGAAGTAAGGGATTCCAGCTTAAGATGGCATTGGGCTCCCTTCCCCTAATGTACACTGTCATAACTTCCCACTGAAATATCCATAAATGCACATAAAGAGGCAAACATTGATAATATTAAAAATCAAGTCTGACGTAAGGCCTGTTGCCGCAGTTTGGGAGTAATTTTCCCAAGGCAGGTGGAATTGGATTAAGGAAACCCATTGGTGGTTTCTTTCTGCTTTCCTTCACAAAGAAGAGCAGCTTCAGTGACCTGGGCAGAAGGCCTATCATCTCTCCGCCTGTCACCAGCTTAGAGGTCAGGTTAGTCCTTTCAACTTGGAGTGTTTCCTTTCCTGCCTGAGGCATCTATGGGCCTTCTCTTTCCACCTCATCTTTATATTTCCATTGAGAGATAACCATTTCCAGAAACAACTGGGATGGGAAGGGGGTCGGGGGGTGGGTAGCAAGGAGTCTATGCCACTCTGTCTTTGAGAAGTATACGGGGGTCTCTATAAGAAAAGCGATTTCATGGGTGCCCTTGAAGGGCTGTAGTAACAAAGCATGTTGGGTATTGTAGTTTCGCCTGCAGTCTCTTGGTGACGAGTAGTGGGATAAAAGATGAGTCACCTGCATTGCCAAAAACCATGGCACATGGAACATGATGGCTTATAGCTGGGAACTTGGCTCAGAGCTGTGCACATCAACCAGATTTTGAAGGAAGGCCTGTAAGGGGGACTCAGTACGTACTTTTATTTTCAGCCATGTTCAAAGCACTGCAGGGAGTTTCAGAACCAGTGGTCACATTTGTGTCCCTAAAAGGAAGGAGAGCTACTAAATCTGGAAACAGGCATGTGTCACTTAGTAATAAACTAAAACATGACTGTTTCTCAGCTGGGGAGGAAGAAGGGAAAGCATGACATTCACATGGGGAGGCTGTTGGAAATTGCAAGTACATATGTGTATTACCCACCCCTATTCATGTCCGAGGTGGGTGTGCCAGGAAGAGGAGGCTGGTGGGGTTTCTTCTGAATATGAAGTTAGCAAGTCTTTCTCTTGATGAATTGGATAACCATTCCTCCGCCAAGTTGTGAATCATTTTCATAAACCAAGCAATTTATTTATTTTTATAAGTATTAGTTGGACATTAACCTCAAAATGTCTCCTTGAAATCTTTAAGCAGAAATGTAGAGATTGGGTTCTATTTCTTTTTCTTTTCTCCAGAATAAAGTATCTTGTCTGTCACTGGTCATTGTAGGTAAACATGTTCAGTAACATGGGCATGTGTGTATGTGAGGCAACCAAAAATGGCCCTCACCTGGGTCCTGGGGAGAGGAGAGAGCCTATTGGTAATTCTCCTGAGGTGTCCAAAGTTGGTTGAAGAGTCTGTTGGTGGTAGAGCTTCCATGATGGCAAGCCTAAGAGGTTACCTAGGCTCTCAAAGAACATGAAAATTCAAACAGGAATGGGTGGTTATAGAATGAATGAAGATAGAAGAAATTGTTGAGATTTTTCTCCAGAAATCTGGATAATAAACACTAACAAAAGATAGGGGTATTCCTACAAAATTACACACATAGTAAAAGTTTGTTGTTTCTTCAATTTGCCTTTTTTTTTTTAAAAGGAGAATTGTATTTGTATTAATTTTCACTGAATACTCCTAGCTGTAATTTATAGAAATTGATTCAGACAACCAAATATTTGCATTCTTGGCTCCATGTTAGAACAGTAGGTATAACTTATGTTAAAAATACAGTGATGAATGTTGAAATGGGAAAGTGCTTAAGTGAAGAATGGGGATACAAAATTACAAAAGTTGCTGTGTTGTTATAACCAATTGTTTCAGTTGAGAAATGGCGGTTTGTTTTGCCTTCAGTACTTTTAATAGTTTCCAAATTAACTTCCATTTCTTTTACAATTAGAAATAAACTATTCTCTTCTATAAACTGACCAGGATTAGAGGTTAGACTGATGGAATCTGAGTCTGAAATGCCTGAATTTACTTTGTCATTTATGTCTAGGAAGTAATCTGTTCCAGAGTTTCAGAGTGGCTTTCCTTGGTGTACCGTCTAGATTATTGTGATGGCTCTGCCCTGTTCATGCTTCCTCAGCCCCAGTGAATTTGTGCTTTCAGATGACCTTGAGGTAGAACTCTTTGAAAAAGAGCCCTAATCCTTCTTTGAAAAAGAGCTTCAGACGAACTCACCTAAGATAAAAATGCTGTTCTCTCCATGATGTATTCATTTAGAGAACTTTGAATGTAGGTGTCACTGCTCACTTTCCCGTGTTCTGTGAACTCAGTGGGCCCTGGGATCATTTATGCAAGAGAAATTCATCCACAGAGTCAACCAGTCAAAAAGGTTTTAGTTAGCAATTGGGAATAATTTCTTATTCATGGCTGTTACAGACTGAATGTTTATATGTCCCCACCCCTCAAATTCATATGGAAGCTCCTACCCCCAGCAAGGCTATAATTGGAGTAAAGAGGTAAGAAATAACAAAAACAAGAGCACAAAGGTGGGGCGCTGATTGGATAGGATTAGCGTTCTCTTAAGAAGAAACCCTAGAGAGTTTGCTTGCTCTCCGCGTCCGCGCACATGCATGTCTTAGTGTTTGAGGACACAGTGAGGCGCAGCCAACCACCAGCCAGGGAGAGGTCTCTGGCCAGAAACTGATCCTGTTGGCCCTTGTTCTTACACTCCTAGTCCCCAGAACATTGTGAAAATAAGTTTCTGTCACTTAAACCACCTCATCTATAGTGTTTTGCTATGGCAGCCTGAGCTAACACAATGGATCTAAACAGTTTTGGGTACTAAGAACAGGGACAAAGGGAATAGAAGCTGAATCCTGGACCTCAGTGTGACAGATGTAGTCAGTGTAGATCCTTATCCTGGCTGAAGTCTGAGCCCCCTAGCCCACCCACAGAAAATGGAGTTAGCTGAGTCAGACTGTTTGATGATGATTATCTGCTCTGGGCTTATGTTTATTTGAATAATGGCAGTTTTGCAAAGGTGCTTACATTGTCTTAAGGGATCAAACCACTTTGGATGCCAGCAAAGCTTCCAACTAGAAAGCATCTGGAGAAGTAGGATCTTGAGATGCTTCTTTTCTTCCTGTTGTAATTACTTATAAAGAACTTGAGGTGATAGGTCTGACTATTGAGGCTAGCATTTGAACAGGTAGATGCCGTTTATTATACGGAAATTTGGTTGGAGACATCACTTTGGTATCCTTTGTTTTTGAAAGGCCTGGGTGGTTCAGATGGTTAAGCATCTGCCTTTGCTCAGGTCATGATCTCCAGGTCCTGGGATCGAGCCCCTTGTGAGGTTCCCAGCCTGGGAGGGAGTCTGCTTCTCCCTCTGCCTCTCCCCTTGCTTGTGCTCTCTCTGTCCCTCTCTCTCAAACAAACGAATAAAATCTTGAAAGAAAGAAAAAAAGAAAAAAAAGAAAGACAGGCTGGCTTGGGTGTTGAATGCCAGCTCCCTAACGTGAATAAAGCAATATTTGGGGAAATTCCCCTTCCCCCCATTTTCTGTCCTTAAATATGTTTTTCCTGTTAGCTGGTAGTACATCCCTCTAAGAATTCACTTGCTACCTATTTTGTTTTCCTTAATGGTAACTATAAAGGAGTATCCTGTGACTCATTGATGACTTACGTTGGATGATTATTTATTGAGAATGTCTGCTAGGTATAAGGCAGTGTGCTAGCTTGGTGGAGCATATAAGGAGGTATAGATCTGGATCCATGAACAAGTAATAAATTGAGACATGTATCATATTTTTAATCTCACTTAATTTATACATTTATTCAAAGTACGTGTGATCTATTTTTTAAAAATTCAGTAAGGTTCCCCCCCCAAAAAAAAATTCAGTAAGACAATGCATAAACAGAGAAATCAGTGTGAAGGTTAAGACAGTTATTTCCCCTCAAACTTTAAAATGCAGATAAGGACTTGGGATGGTGGTATTATTCACTTGTGAGCCTGAGGAAACAGCCCTGTGGAGGGAGTGTCTCATATCCTGGAAAACTCAGAACTTGTATAAAAGAATAGGAGTTTCAGTTTGAGATACTCTGCATAGAAGTGAGTCACCAGCTGCCAGGATTGTCCAATATAAACACCTGAGCCATGTTGTACTTTAAATAGCTGGAAAACCTTTTCCTCTTCCTACTGGGCATTTTCCATGTCCCACCCACCATGTCCCCTTACCCCGTCCCCCCAGCACAACCCTATCACCTCACCCTGTTAAGTACCTTAGAAAATGGTTTGCTCTTTCTTGTAGTTTCCTTCTAAGATTGGGCAGAGGAAGAAAGATAGAGCCAGTATTTCTCGCTTCAAGAACATTTTGGAGCAACAAATAAAAACCATAGTAAATGTGTAAGTAAGAGTGGGTAAGCAGAGGAGAAACTTAAAAGATGGAATGTTTGTATGCCTGTGGGATTGGTCCCATGCAAACACAATGAAGCCTTAGCTCCAGTCTGGAAAGAATGAGTGATTTGTTCAAGGTGACCCAGCTGGTACGTGGCAGAGGTGAGATTTGGACACACTGTCCAAGTCTGGAGCCTGAAGCCCCTTCATGGTACCACCATCTTCTGTGCACACAGTCAGGCCTACAGCAAGTCTGGGGACCTAGCCCCAGGCTTTGGGGTTCCATGGACAGTGGTGAAGACATTGGTCACCATTCTTGACTTTTTCAATGAGATGCTGGTGTTAATACTAGAAGTCTGTGCAGTAAGTATGGGTATCCCCTACTTTGCAAAAGTTCGCCCTACACCACTACCCTTTTATGACAGACCTAAAGTAGTACCTGTTTTTGCAGAGTATCCAAAGAGGATTGTTGTTTTTACAAAAAAAAAAGGGGGGGGGGCAGAAAGTAAAAATACCCTTCAGCATCTGTTTTGCAGAGAGCTCTTGGAGCGTGGCGCCACTAAGCGCTTCCCCTGGAACCACATTCAGCCTCTCAGCATCAAGCCGCCTATCAGAAAAGGCTGAAGAGAGGTTATTTTTTTTGAGTCTGGGAATGCTTGCAAATTTTTCCATGTAAATTAATAGTAATTGATTCTTTGTCTTAAGCATTTTCTTTTTTTTTTTTTTAAGATTTTATTTATTTATTTGACAGAGAGAAATCACAGGTAGATGGAGAGGCAGGCAGAGAGAGAGGGAAGCAGGCTCCCTGCTGAGCAGAGAGCCCGATGCAGGACTCGATCCCAGGACCCTGAGATCATGACCTGAGCCGAAGGCAGCGGCTTAACCCACTGAGCCACCCAGGCGCCCCTGTCTTACGCATTTTCTTATGAACTTTCTTATGAAAGTTTTCATAGGATTGCTCTACTTTAGGATAGCAGGGGAAACCTGTACCAACCTTGTCCTTTTGTTCTAGCAATGGTTTCTGGTGGCGGTGGTCAGCCGCACGGTGTGCCGTCTGCCTGTAGGTGGAGAGTGGGATACAGCACAGTGGTACTGGAGAGACCACCCGATGGGTCAGGAGTTGATGGTGCCAGAAGGGTGTGGGGAAGGGGGTTTGAGAGGCAAGGGTGAGACCATGCTGTGTAACCAGAAGGAAAAGAAGTGTGTATCCATGAATGAGGGTGGACCTTAGCCAATCCTGACCAGCAACAAGGAGAAACCGTGGAGTAAGACCCCAAGTTCTCAGTGAGCAGGGGTGTGTGTCTGGGGACTAGAAGAAGGAGAGGTAAAAGGAAGGGAGCATCAGCATTGATGATCAGAACCACGGAAGCCTTCATCTGTGAGGCTGATGCTGGTAGCTCTAGCTTCTCATGGACGTGGGCATCTCACTCTGCCCCAGCCTCATGGTGCAGAGCAAGTGAGCTGGTGCCTTACACAGCCTTGGTGTGCTGGAGAGGTACCCCTTATTTAAATTACTGCAGTACCTTCTTAATATGTCTCCTACGTGGTCTCTTCTTTCTCGAGAACATGCTCTGCATTAGAGTGCAAGTGATGTGTTTTTGCAAAGTGAATTTTTGTTTGGTGGTGTGCATCTGGAGAAACAATACCTGTGGTGTTTCCTTTGCAGTTAGGGTAGAGTCCTTTCATGGCTTACAAGGCCCTTCTTAAATTGGCTTCCATCTGCAGTCCGGTCTAGTGTCAGATGGTTCTTTCTCCCATACCCTGGGCTCCATCCTAGGGAACCCCTTACCTTTTCTCAGATTCCGGGTCTCTTTCCTTGCTGGAACTCTGCCTTCCTTGACCACCCTCTTTCCCCTTCTTTACTTGGGAAGCCTAACTGTGGTGTCTTTAAGAGCTTCCATTTCTGACTGCTTCCAGAAATGAAAACTTGTCCCCCGTTCCTCATTGTGCCTGCAGCTGCCTCTCTTAGGACCCTTCTTACTGCCGTTTGACACTGTCTGCCATTGCTATGGGCTCATGAAGCCTTTGAAGCCGGAGATGCTGTGCTCTTCAGCTTCGATTTCCCTGGATGATAAATACAGAACTAGCTTTGAGTAGGCCCAGGAAGTGGTGAATCAGTGAACAAATGGTCTTAGTCCATTCAGGTTGCTGTAGCAAAATACCACAGATGAGGTAGCTTTATAATCCACAGAGATTTGGTGCCGGCATGGTTAGGTTCTGGGGAGACATTCTTCTGGACTGCGGACTTCTTGCAGGAAGGACCTGTGGAGCTCTTTGGGGTCTCTTTTGTAAGAGCATCAATCCCATTCATGAGGCTTTACCCCTGTGACCTAAACATCTCCCAAATGCCCCACTTCCTAATACCATCACACTGGGCATTAGGATTTCAGTATATAAATTGGGGAGGGGGGTCTGAACCTTCAGACCAGAGTAAATGGGTCCTTGGAAGAAGGGGAGATCTCTAGGCTTAGTGTGTTGTTAGGTTTGTTAGGTTTCTGTACCAGGTTCTTAGAAAGTATAAACCAGCCTCTGAGAAGATGAAGCGAGTAGACTGGCGGGGGAAATGCCCCCAACATCCGCCAGTGTTAGTCCGGGGGAAGACAGATATTTGTCAGAGAAGTGACAGAATTTGTTGAGAGTCTAGGAAACTACCTACATAAATTCTGAAACATACAGCACTGTTCTGTTTGTTTTGTGCCCATATAAAATTGGCATTAAAAAAAATCCACATAGAGAATAAAAACAAAAAAGGTGTGAGTGCTCTTTTGTGACAAGATCCACTGCTAAGCACTTAAGTCTGTGAAGACAGGGCTGGATTTTTTTTCTGTTGTATCCCCTGTGGTTAGTATACTATTTAGTACATACTTTATAATATGATTTATACTATGAAAAATAAAATAGATTCTGAGTCTCTGTGGGTAGGTCTCAATTGTTAAAGGACTGTTCGCAAGTCAAGTCTCCACAACAGCACGTGGCTGGCTGCCTGACTCTGTTCACATGCCGGACGATGCTGGGGCACATCTGTTTGTCACATGGTCTGGCCACCACGTGATCAGCAATTGTAGAAAGTCTTCTGGCTAACACTGTATCTTTGGCTAACACTGTATCTTAGACATTTTTTTAAAGTTTTTATTTTAATTCGGGTTAGTTAGCATATAGCGAAATGTGAGTTCAGGTGTGCTGTATATTGATTCAGCACTTCCAGATTTAGCCTGTGGGGTCAGGAGGCAAGGGCGCTCCTTAATCCCCATCACCTGCTCCCCACCCCACCCCCCCCCATCCACCTCCCCTCTAGTTGACCAGTTTGTTCTCTACAGGTAAAAGTCTGTTTAAACATTTTAGTGCTTCTTTCTCATTTTTTTCTTTTCCTGACTTGTCAGTGATTCAGCTTCGCAACAGAAGTTTCATGCTGCTGCTTTTTCAGAGTAAAAGTATCCTAAGATTGCAAGGCACTTATCAACAGACAAAAAATCCCCCCAAAACCGCTACCCAGTATGCACTTAGCCTTTGGTGAGAAACAGCCCTTTCACTGTACTGTAACCAAAAAATACAGAGATCTATGACATGCTGAAGAGATACACGACACTTGTCATTCATAGTTTCTCATTTTTAAAAAATTTATTTATTTTTAGAAAGAGAGAGAGAGAGAGAGCACGCACAGGGGGAGGAGCAAAGGGAGAGGGAGAAGGGAAGCAGACTCCCCCCTGAGCTCAGAGCCTATGCTGGGTTCAGGTTCAGTCTCACAACCCTGAGATCAGGACCTGATCAAATCCAGTGTCGGTCACCCAGGTGCCCCAGGTTTTCTTTCTCTCTCTCATCTTTTTTTTTTTTTTTTTTTTTTTTTTCGCGAGATCAGCCTTATTCATGAGAACATTTTATTAGAAGCCACCTGTCATGCCCCGTTTGTGCAAATGCAGGTTGTGTTCTGCACAAGGTGGCTGGGTTTGGGAATGTTGCCTCTGACAAGAAGGGATACTCTCTTTCCGATTTGCGTAGTAAGTAGTATGATAAGAGCTAACAGGAACCCTGATCCTTGTTCTTAATTGATATTGTGCAGATAAAATTTTGAAAATATAAAACAAATTTATTAGGGTAAAATGCTGTTTTTATTGGCTTTATATGTTGGGGTTCTAGCCAAGAATTCATTGAAAAAAACAAAAACAAAAACTTGACTGTGAAAACCCAAGTTTGAAAACCACTGACTTGGCAGAATGCCTTGGAAGGAGACTAGATTACCGCAGCTAAATTTCTCTTACCGCAGGCTTTGAAATTACTGTCCGAATTCTGTTGATGAGCTGACATCTTCCTGCTTTCATTGGCATTGGAGAAGTCTTCTGGCTTGGGGGGAAAGAATTATCATGGAATTACTGCAATTGCCATGAGATACAGTTTGCGCCATTTATATTGATGCAGTAAAGCTTTCGTGTCTGAAAAAAGCATTTGTTTGATACCATCATAGTGTCAAGAACCTAATTCAGAGGGCTCATGGGAGTTTATGAGAGCAGGAGCCTAGGGTTCTAATTTTGGTGCTTTCATAGTAACTGTATGAACTGTATGAGGGTGTTTATCTCTTAGGGACTTCTTAAGGTCTCATGTAAAGTGAGGCTTGGATGGAGGGATTTCCAGTATTCCTTGAAATTCTAGAATTCCGTTTTAAGTTCGAGATTTCCTTGGGGACTCTGACTAGATGCCAGTGGAGCTGACTGGAGTATTCTATTTCTGAAGTGTTTCACTTTGTGTTTAGGTAACTGAAGGTGAAGTGAGACCTTTACTCTTTCTTGTGGTCGCTTGTGCCAGACCATTTACTGCATTCACACTTTCATGTGTTATCTCAAACCTTTTGGGCAATTCCCTGTGGGGTTTGGTTCTGTGACTTTTGTTAAGTGTTTGATAAATATCACATTAAGCCACTCTATTCCCCTAAGTCTTTCTGTCCCTAATAGGCTTTTGCCAGGGTTATTAACTTATTCAAATAAATAAACTAAATCCCGTTGTCTATTTTCAAGTCACATTGTACCAATTCAAAGAAAACAAATTGGTTGAGGGCATCAGATTCAGACATAATTTATTTCTGAAAAGGATTTTTTCTTTTTTAGTTGTGAAAAAAGAGCTCAGGGATGGAAATATATTACACTTAACTGTCAAAAAGAAAAGAATCCTCCTCGATCTCATTTCACATCCAAATTATACCACTCAGAGGCCACACTGTGCAAGACTGGTCGGATTCCACTGACTGGTTGAGATTACTTCTCTAATTGGAAAAAATTAGGACTATTAATCATTGTGACACCAGGCAAAATGTCATCACGTCATGACATTCTTATTTTCCACCTGAGAAATGGTGGCGTCTGATAGCAAAACCAAACCCTCCTTTCTCTTCTCTCCTTCCCATTTCCTCTCTGGCTGTGGTTGTCTGGAGTAGATCAGACAAAGAGTTGCAAAGAGCAGAGGGCATAGACATGGAAGAAAGCTTTCCCTCGTTTCTATTCCACAGAAACAGGTGTGATAATAAAATGGGGTAGAGGTGGAAGGAAGACCTCATAAGCCAGGGAATTATATCGTGGCCTAGGCTTTTGAAATTATTTGCATTAGGTAATTGATGGAGATAAAGTCTTTTTAGGCATGGGGACATCAAAGTGATTGAACTCTGAATTTTCATTTGTTCCTCCTAAATTCCCTCAGAAGGGAAATGGTTTAAGCACTTTGCCAGGATTTTCTCAGGAGGATAATAATTTTCTAACTATAGAAGTAATTACGGTTGTAACACATGAATTATTTTGGTATTGAGTTTTGTAATTTCTTAATATTTTGGCATACTTAAAATTTATTTGGACAATTGCATATTTTAAGGAGGATTTAAAAGAAAAAGGCAACTAACTGACAAATGCTGGGGTATCTCATAGTTAACTTTTAAAAACATTTAATTCCGCCCCCGACCTCATTAACATCACTTAAAAAAAAAAAAGAGTAATGGGGGCTCCTGGGTGGGGTCCGTCCATTGGGGGTCTGACTCTTGGTTTTGGCTCAGGTCATGATCTCGGGGTCATGGGATCAAACACTGTGTTAGGTTCCACAGAGTCTGCTTGGGATTCTTCTCTCTCTCCCTCTGCCCTTCCCCCTGCTTGTGTGCATGTGCATGCTTTCTCTCTCTTTTTCTCTCTCTCACACATTAAAATCTTAAATAAAAAGAGAAACAAATACATGAATGTGTACAAAAATGTATAATTAGGGACCCCCTTTTGATTCTTCTTTTCTTTCTTCTTTCTTTCTTTCTTTCTTTTTTCTTTTTTTTTGGATAGCCATGGCTTTTTGCTGGGGGACCTTTGTTTCTCTAATAAGTCACATCTTCTGTAGGTCTCTGAAACTCCGTCACTCTCCTGAGTTCTTGCAGTACTCTAAAGGGGCTAGTGGCATTTTTCTGTGTATTGTAGTATTTTCAGAGGGGAAAACTATTACGACGTAATTGGTGAACCTTAGGTCTAAATCCTGCAGTTTTTCTGTGGCTGTCTCATTAAGCGCACTGGGAAGATTCTTGCATTTCTGTTTCTACATCGGTACTGATATTAATTTGATGTCAAATTGTTAATGCAATCATATTTTGTGATGATCTAGACTATTATAGGCAATACCTCATTTATAGAATAGTAGTAGACAGGTACTGAAACTCATTTCTGTGTCAGGCACCGTGACTGGGTTGTGTAGACATTTCATTCTCTGCGCAAGCCAACTGCATGGTACTGTTTCACCCCAATTTTACAAATGAGAAACTGAGGCACAGAAGTGTTACAGAACCTGCCAGAGATTTCAAGCTAATGAGTTGTGGAGCTCTGATTTTCTGTCACATTCCAAACCCCACTGCCTTTACCACTGGGTTACGGTGTCTCCTGGTCGGGTTTTTGTTGCCAATTCATTTTGTTTGGGTTGTTGGTGATAGTAGAGGAGTTGGGGGTATTGATTATCCTAAAGGTAAGTTGTTGACGAAATCCATAGTTATAATTGCAGCACATGTTACTCCTTTTGAAACCAGCAACTCCATTAGGATGAATGAGTGTAAGCTGTTCACTGACACAGCCAAGGCTAATGGTTGGACAGCTTGTGATTTTGAAACCTTTGCATTGGACTGGGGCCTTGATCTAAGTGAGAGTGTGCATGATATCCCAACGAGGTTCTCCAGGTCAACCCGTCACTGCCCCAGAGCTCATCAGAAGGCAGTTTGGCCTGAGACTCAGCTGAACAGGGGCTGCTTCCAGGAGCCTGGTGTTGGGGTTCCCCAAGTGTGCAGCTGGGATGGACACATCTACCAAAGTGACCCCTTCCCTCAGCTGCAGCCCCTGATAGCAGGTACTTTTCCTCCTTGTGGTAATCACCATCTGTCAGATCATGTAGAAAAGGCTGGATTCCATTTAGCAAAGGCAGTGTAGGACAGTGCACTCATAAGGTGGGAAAGGCTGTTAATGAAAACAGAATGCACAATGATAGAGACCTGCCAGGTCTTTGGATGGGGGCAGAGGGAGGTCTCTATGGCAGTACTGGGGAGATGTAATGATAACACCATCCTGTAAGGTTAGTATCATAGTCAGACTGAGGCTTTCTTTTAGTTCAAGTGACTTTTGCCCCAGAGAGCTCACTGAGGATGACCCATGTTCCAACTCCCTTGTGAAGTCATCATTGGATCTGACAGAAAATGACTCCAGTGCTTAAATTATACCTTTTCTGTGTGTAGAATAATAATACCCTGTTCCATGGATATGGGGCTTTTTAAAATTTGCAGTGCCTTCTCACTTGTCCTGTTTGATCCTCTTAGCATCTTAGAAGTAGATAGGAGAAGTTAGTTTCCCATTTTAACGATGACACAGCGAAGGCACAGGGAATAAAGTCGTCAGCAAAGCACAAATAAAATGTGACAGGTCAAGACAGCCCAGCTCTGCTGTTTGTTTGAAGGACTGTCTCAGTTTGTTCCTTTGTATACATATTTTCTCTCTCTGCAGGGCTTTGACTGTTTACCCCATGCTTGGTACAAGTACATGTCTGAGTAGTGGACCAAACCAGGTCCCGATGGGTGGCCACCACATGTAGATGAGAATATCAGTGTGCCAGCTCATACTTTGTTACTGTGTTCCCTAGACCAAACTTAGCCTCCACATGGCTAGAGCTGTGAGTGCTGGTTACTCTATAGTTCAGTATTACTGGTTTCCTATGCATTCCTTAGCATTTTATAGCCCATCTCAGTTTTATTTAAAATTTTTCTATGTACGGGAATGTTGCTAAGCTTTAGTTTCTTGCTCCGTAAACAGGGATAATAATACCTACTTGCTTATTCACAATGTAATTATCATGATCAGGTGAGATCATTCTGGTGACGCCATGGAAATGATAAAGGGCTTTACAAGCATAAAGAATTACTATGGATGACCTTAAGGTCAGGATGGAAGTCAGCTCTAGTTGGAATAATTGTTCGCGTTACCATCCATAACTCCTTCTCTCAAGACCTGCTACGAGCCCCCACGAGGAGTTATGGGGGTCACACAGGGGTTTGTGAAGGAGCAAACTTGTGAAGCCCCTCTGGAATGGTCTGGCTTATGCTTCTGGGAGCCATTGACCAAGGCCTATGACCATAGAGCAGGGCGCCCCTGTCAGGAAGGAGTCACCCGCTGATCTCCATGGAACCAGGTGTTCATGAGGTGGGCCCATGCTAGGCTGCCTGGAACTTGCCAAAATGTGGATAGTGGCTTATGCCTTTTGCTCAAAAAGGAACAAAGAAAAACGAAAGACACTTTGGAGTATATGCTTTACTAAACCTCAAGTCAGATGTTTCTTTTGTGATGCTCCTGTGTGACAGTGGGTGGAGTCTGTCGTGCACTGTGGAGAGATGGCCGAGAGCACTGTCCATGTGAAGTGCCCCCTGATCATGCAGGAGGGAGGCAGGGAGGGCTTGGGAAAACTTGACCCTGCCCGGAAGTTCTTAGCAAGTGATGGTCACTCACGTGACTCTATCTGTGCATATTCTCTGATCTAGGAGTTCCTCCTTTGTGCCAGCTGCTGTGCTAGGTGATGCGTCAACACTGGGGAGAGTGGGGTTTTTGGATCTCAGGAAACTTAGAAATACACTCCTCCACGAAGTATGTGTTAGGTATGTGTGTTAGGCAGTGTAGCATGCTGTGGGTATAGAGATGAACGGCGAATTCCAAGGAGCTCAAGTCTGCGTGGAGAAGACAGAAGGGATCACTGGCTGTGGTCCTGGGAGAGGCAGGGGGCACGGAGGAAGGTCTCCTTTGATCGGGGCAGGCACGAGTGTCCTGGAGATGGTAATACTTGGAAAGAGTGGCAAAGTAATTGGAGGAGTTAGGTGGGTGGAAGGATTGGGGAAGGACTTGCCTCGATAAAGTATAATTAAAGGTAAGTAAGCCTAATAGTGTGTGCGCAGTGGCTGGGGAGCTGCATTAGATTACTCTGAAAAAATTATTATTCTAATACTCCTGTATGTAGTTGATGCATTATCTTATTCCATTGTAGATTTGTGGCTCTCAGCCTATCTGAACCCTTCACCCCTCACTCCCAGGAGTGTTGGCAATGTGGTGTTTTTCATTAATAGAGTGATTGGGAAGCCCTAGTGGCATCCTTTGGACCCAACTGGAAATACTAGTTGGCTTCCCGAAGGAAAGACCCCTCTGTCCCAAATGCCTATGGCATCCTCCTTGAGAAACCTTATTAGGCAAAATCCCATGATGAAACAAGGAGGTGAGCACGCTTGCTATTTTGAATTAAGGCACGAAAGCCAAGGCCTTGGTTTGTGGGCCCTCAGTAGGGTCTGGAATGACTTTTCTGTAAGTGACTTTCATTTGAAATTTCTTTTGCTTTTTCTGATTTCCATGTCTTATGGCTGTTCTGTCCCAATTCTAGATAATACCTTAGTAGAGGACATCTTTTTTAAGAGGAAATAGTTAATTCTCCTCCTGTGCTTGAGTGGGGGAGCTCCATTAAAGAAACAGCCAGCCCTTTCTCTGCTGCTTCTCTCCCTTCCTCACTAGATTGCCAACTGGCTGGCTACTTGGAGAGAAGGTGTTTGGTTGGCCTGGCCCAGTCCCACCTTTCCAGTGGTATCTGTCCCTGCAGAGAGTTTGCCTTCTGATTTGTGAGGTCAGTGGTGGGTGTGGGAGGCCTGCATGTTTGTGACTTAAACTCATTATAGGAGTGTTAGCTGGGCCGTGTGTACAGTGATGTGGTCTGTGTACTGCACAAAGGGAGCAAGTGGTGGCTGGAAGCCTGCCAGAGCTCCGCTGTACCCAGCCCTCTGTGCTGGGAGCTGAGCTGTTCTTCTCATTTGAACAAGAGCATTGTATAGACCAGTGGCTGTCATGTTGCACAACTGCAGAGGGCACCTCGGTATTCTCATTCTCATTGTGTTTCTATGTCTGGTGTTCTAGGTCTTGTGTGTTCTGCCTTGATAGTGAGCAGGATGTGTACATCCAGCTATGCTGTTCTGTATGGGGCTGGTTGCTAGTAAAGCTGACATTTTGATCCCCGTTGGTTTGACTTGCTTCCTGTTTCATTCCAGTGGATGAAAGGGGTATTACTTACTACTTTCCCTGGTCCTCTAGTTTTAGTGAAACAAGGCTTTTGTGGTCTGTGAGATCTAAATTTTGTCTCTTACACATACAGTTGGCACGTGTTTGTGATTACAAGTTCACAGCATAGAGGAGCGTAGAGTTGGAAGCTCAAGTGTCTCTTCACCTCCCCCACTCTCCTTTTTATAAGGAGATGCTTTATAAGCATGCTTTGGGGGAGAGTCTCAGATTCTTTAACGTTCTGTCTTTTTAACAATGTGACCGTTGGAGTGCTCAGTTGGCTCGGTTGGTTAAGCGTCTGACTCTTAATTTTGGCTCAGGTTGTGATCTCAGGGCTGTGGGACCGAGTCAGGTGCGCTCAGTCGGGGGTCAGCTTCTTTTCCTCTCTCTCTGGTCCTCCCCATGCTCATGCTTGTGCATGAACACACACCCTCTCTCTCTCTCTCTCAAATAAATAAATCTCGGGGCATCTGGGTGGCTCAGTTGGTTAAGCAACTGCCTTCGGCTCAGGTCATGATCCTGGAGTCCCAGGATCGAGTCCCATATCAGGCTCCCTGCTCGGCGGGGAGTCTGCTTTTCCCTCTGACCTCTCCCCTCTCATGGTCTCTCTCTTTCAAATAAATAAATAAAATCTTTTAAAAAAATAAAAAAATAAAAAAAATCTTTTAAAAAATGTGATCACATTATATAAGTATTGCAACTTTTAACATCATATTTGTCCATACATGTACATTATAAATTTAGCTTTTAAAAAGCTAATATATTTTAAAGATTATTTATTTGAAAAATTTTATATAATAATAATAACTGTAATACTTAAAGTTGAGGCTCACCATGTGTCTGCTTTGCTCTAAGCCCTTCATATGTCTCATGACAACCCTATGGGGATAGATACTCTGAGTGCTATGTTTCAGCTCAAGAAAGTGAGGGACAGAGATCAGGTAACTTGTCTGAGGTCATGCAGGGCAAGGATGTAACTTTGGTGTTCGAAGTTAGGTCTCCTGGCTTCAGAATGGGTATTCTAAGGTCTATTTGATAGCATATGGTATAAAATTCAAAAGGTGCAAAAAGTTAGTGATTGGAGGACAACTGAGGTTCCTGTCCCTTTTCCCAAATTCTCTTCTGTGGGGCAGCCCTCTGTCAGTTCATTGGGAGCCCCTTGGGTACACATGCCCACACTCCACTGTGCACCCATTAACATAAGGCAGTACATGGACATACATTTTTTTTTTTTTTTATATGAGTGAGACACAAATACAGCTGTTGTCCATCCAGGTCAGCCCTATGATGCTGCTTCCCATCACCCTCTATTTAGCCTCTGGTAATCACAGTTCTCTTTGCTCTATGTGTTTGACAATTTTAGATTTAGATTTTAGATTTTTAGATTTTTCATGTAAGTAAAATCTTGCAGTATTTATCTTTGTGTCTGGCTCATTTTACTTAGCACTGTATCTTCTCAGTCCACTCATGTGGTCACAGATAGCAGGATTTGCTTCTTTATTAAGGTAGGATACTCTTCCATGCCACGTTTTCTCTATCCATTCATCCCTTAATGGGTATTCCGATTGCTTCCATATCTTACCTTTTCTTCTTAATAGTTGCATACTACTATACTGTAGGAAGGTATCATAATTTATTTAAACACCTCTTGTTGTGGTTTCCAATAGCACGCTATTCGAAACAATGCCACCTCAAAGCTGTTTCTGTTATATGCAAATATGTGCAATCATGTAATGACACACGGGAATATCTGTACAGTATATTCCTGGAAGTACGGTTGCTGGGTCAGAAGGGGTGCACGTGCAAGCTTTTTATGGATCTTGACAAATGATCTTCCCACAAGTCTGTGCCATCGTGGGCTCCTCCCAATGTCTTTGTTTCCTCAGTCCCTTGCCAGCATTGAATATTATCTCAAATATTGTATTAGTTTGTTAAGTGATATCAGTACGGGAAAAGAGGGAAATCAGCAGTGTTTGGAGTTAGTTATCTTTAGCTAATCAGTCTTGATAGTATTCATTTGCTCAAGAAGACTGACGTGCAAGTTATGCAGCTACTCCCCGTTTTCCTAAGAAATGTCTTCCATTCTTTTCTTTTAATCATGTAGTTACTATGAAGCATTTTTTTTTTTTAAAGAGTTTTTATTTATTTGACAGAGACAGCGAGAGAAGGAATACAAGCAGGGGGCATGGGAGAGGAAGAATCAGGCCTCCCGCTGAGCAGGGAGCACCATGCACGGCTCCATCCCAGGACCCTGGGATCATGACCCAAGCTGAAGGCAGACACTTAATCACTGAAGCATCCGGGCACCCTATGAAGCATTTTTTAATCAACTTTAGGCAAACCACCTGCACCATGTCATCAACACTGGGAAGCTTCCTAGAGGGCAAGCAGTAACTGATTTGGGAGTCTGGACTTAGTGTCCTGTAATACACAACCCAGCTCACCATGCCAGCCCTTCCTTCCAAGGTGTTAGCAGTGCATAGCCCCCAAGTGCTGGGGGACACTGTGGGAACTCCAGCTGCTCCAGAGAGGGATGCTGTCATCCTGTAATTGAGACCGCTCCAGGAGTGACTCTGGGGCTTGTGCTTTTATCGTCAGTGCTGTGTTTTGAGAGTTTTCTAAGGAAAAGCCAGTGCTTTGAACTGCGCACATGCAGATTCCATTTCAGAGTGTTTGGGCTCCACATGATCAACTCATGCTTACTTTCAAGCCTGAAAGAGCAGAATATCTGTTTGATCTGCCTGTTGGATCTCAGATGGTGTTGTGTGGAGTAAAAGGCTGCTTGCAAAAGGAAGGGAGGATTTTGTATACGGGTTGAGGGGTGCTGTGCCTCCATTTCCTTGAGGCCCCCAGGTCTCTGAATGGCTGTTGGGTGGTTCGGGAGGGCAGGGGTCCCCAGGAGGTTTTCCATGTTGAGGTCCTGGCTGGGGTCTGCCGCGGCTCTGCCCTGTGCTCCGTGGACACCCTGTCTTCTGTACAGTCAGTTGTCTACGTGATGAAATACAGATCCATGGTACTTATCACTGTCCAGTGGTTGACTTGGAAGCAGTCACGTTTTGAGTTGTTACTTTGGAATTTTGTTTTCTAGTCATGTTCTATTTTAGCCTTTTGGACTTACTGTTACTACAGAACAAGGAGCTGATGTTGTCCTCCCCCCCCCTCCACTTCAAACTGAATTGACAATTTGTCAGCTTGCTGACAACAAGCCAGAAGTTCGTACAATAGGGAGAGCCTAAATGGAAACTCTTTATGCTTATACTAAAGTGATTGAGTGTACATTCAGTATTCATCACACCATTCAGGTGCCTCTTTCCCCGCACATGTCTGATTGTGAGGGTTTGCTACAAAGCTCTTCTCATCTCCTAAATCTTGACAGTAGAGCTGCCAGTTGTATTTCCACATTTCTAATTAAGTTAGTTTTTCATAGAGTGTGGAAGAAAGGGTTTTGAGGTGACTTTGTGTGTCAGTTGAAACTCATGTTGTGGGGTGCCTGGGTGGCTCAGTGAGTTAAGCCTCTGCCTTCGACTCTGGTCATGATCTCAGGGTCCTGGGATTGAGCCCCACATCAGGCTCTCTGCTCAGCAGGGAGCCTTCTTCACTCTCTCTCTGCCTGCCTCTCTGCCTACTGGTGATCTCTCTGTCAAATAAATAAAATCTTAAAAAAAAAAAAAATCATGTTGTGATTCTGGAAGAACTTCCTTCTTTTTGAGGCACTTGGATGTTCCTTGAAGGGGTATCTTCCATGCCAAGTATCTTTGATTCACCTCTGTTTGTGTGTGTGTGTGTGTGTGTGTGTATCTAGGTTTTGTGTGCAGTGTTTTTCTGGCATCTCCCTAACAGGTAGTGATGTGTTACTCCTGTGCTACTTGATATCTGTGAGACAGGGTTCCTAGAGACTTCACTTAGAAGTCTGTCTCCTGTGGTCCCTTTGATGTCTGTTTTTCTTCCCAAGTAAGGCTCCTAACTTTTCAGCATTTCTTATCATAACTCTTGAGGACTTGGCTAAATTCAAAAACAGTTTTTAAAAATGTTGATTCCTTTTATCGTCATCAGATCATTTTATGTCTGAAGCTGCTGTATCTTTCAGATAACCTTTCTAACGGGTATGGCGCTGATTCCTTCCGGGCTGGTGAGGGTAGTGTGATCCTCTCAGAAGCTGATCTGACAGTCCGCCGCATGTGTGCGTGTGTTCCGTGTTGAGCTCCACTTCTGTGGTTCTCAACTGAGGATGAAAGGGTCGATTCAGGAGAAGGAAGATGGACGACGGATGGAAAGAGAATTTGTGTTTTTCAGATCACTTTTCTTAAAAAGACACAAAACCGGTCATTTCTGCATAGTTAGCTGCTACCAGCAACCAAGCGACGTCCTTCTCATTGTAATTCTGGCAGCTTCTTTGTAAGGCTCCTTCTGGGTGTATGAGAAGGGTCGGGTGGTCTTTGAGGAGGGATATGAGGAAACCGTATGTTCTCAGTTTATCTCTTGTCGTGTGTCTCTGTGGCTTCCTTCTGCTGGGTGTTTTGGTTCCTGACTGAGCTGGAGAGGCTGGCTGCAGAGAAGCTGAAGAGTTTCACCAAGTGAGTCCTTCGAATCTGAAGGGAGATAGAGATGCTACTCCTGCTCATTTTCTCTCTCAGCTCCCTCCTCCCCTTCCTGGCACTCATCTTCCCTCCTTGATTCTCGTCTGAGGAAGCTCTTGACTCATTTAAATTATGGAATGACTTAGGACCATTAAAAATGCAACAGACAAAAGGCCTCCCTTTGTAAGTGCATAGGTGAGTGATAGGGCCAGACTCCTCATGCCCTGCAGCGGAAACACTGTCCGCTGTCAATGTGCATGCCGCTGTAACACATTGTTGCATTTCGTCTCTAACTATGATGAGGGGAAATGTGGCCAGAAGCAGCCTTAGAAAGCTCGTTGGGAATGAGAGGCTGCTTCTGGTGTCATTAGGCGTTTGGGGATTTTTCTGATCTTGATTCTGGATACTTAACACACTTTGTTTATTGGATTGACCCTCTGCAACCAACCATTCTACTGTAGCCAGGAAAGTCCCAGTGGACGAGTGTCATAGGGTTTGTTGTGTGCATACTCGCATATGGACATGCACACATACAGCAGGTGACCACTGGTGGACCTTCATGCCCAAGAGACTGCCCGTGGTCTCTCCATAGCAAGAAGCACAGCATTTCCGTGAAGTAAACCTCAAGCTGTGGTGATCAAGATCAAGAGTTCCCCAGAACGTGCCTTTTTTTTTTTTCCACCTTATCAAAGACCTTATTTCAAATTTCTATGAAAAAAAAAATCAATATTCCCCTATTGCATTTGACATATCATCTATGAATTGACTTCCAAAGAAAGTAGTTTACAAATGTACTAGAGGACATTGTATTTAACAACAATAGCTTCTGGAGCGATGTCCCTCAGCTTCTATGAAATGAATAGTTCTATTTGTCAGGCACCAGGGTAAGTGCTTTTAAATGCATTACTAGCTTGTCTGCTTCTCACAATAACCTTGTGAGGTAGATGCTATTATTATCATCCCTATATTTTAGAAGAGCAATGTGGGGCTTAGAAAGATTACCTGCCCAAGGTCACACGATTCTAGTAAGGGGTGATATCGGGCTTTGTGCCCAGGGCAGTCTGATTACTGAACATCAACTCTGAAATTCCTCAGGCAATGCTGATGGGGTCCCAGTGTCTAAACAGGCAGAACAGGCACCACTTTGCAGGGGCAACATAGCTTCCCAGTGTCTCTGCCTAACGACTTGTTATGACTGTAATTGCATGCCCTGGAGCTGAATTGTCGGACAGGGATGACTGGAATTGGAAGTTGGTTGGCAGGAGAATTATTTTCCCTCCTATCCTCACTCTGCTTCACTGTCCCTGTAACCTAGGGCAACTTAGGTTGCAAAGGACAACCTTACCGGAGAGCTTATTATAAGGCTGGTCATACCTAGATGATCAACATCTGTGCAGTGCTTTCGTTAAAGACAAATACAAACAATAACCACTGAACTTGTTTTTATTTTCAATGTGCAATCTCATTGCTGCATACAGAACTCTCAGAGCAAATGCACTTGGTTAAAAGAAGTAGGTACCCAGGAGACAGCTTACTATAATGAGTCAGTTTCCACATTGTTACTGAACAGGACTTTGTGGTTAGAAGACTCTGGGGGTTAAAAATTGCAGTAATTAAAATTCAGTAATTGGCAGGTTTGCACAAAATACAGGTTTTTCTGTTTTGATTCTGGAAGAGCCAGATAAGGACATTGTATGTATGAGTTGTGTGTGTGTGTGTGTGTGTGTTTTCCCCACTATATTTTTTCAGTGTCAACAAATTGAGCCGTTAAAATTTTGTATTGGGGGGAGTGCCTGGGTGGTATGGTTGGTTAAGCAGCCGACTCGAGCTCAGCTCAGGTCATGATCTCAGGGTCCTGGGATTGAGTCCCACATTGTACTCCCCACTCAGAGGAGAGTCTGCTTGAGGATTCTCTCTCCCTCTGTCCCTCCCCACAGCTCGTACTTGCGCTTTCTCTAAAATAAAAATAAATAAATCTTTTAAAAAATTTTGTATCATTATTCATAATGGGAAGGTAAATGAGAGGTCACGCAGACAGATCTGCATTACTACTGCAGGAAGGAAGAACAAAGCTGCCAGCCTCATGCTGTCTTTGAAGTGAGGGCTGAGTAGAACACTGTGGGGTCAAGAGGAGACCTTTAGACAGGAGTGCACAGACCCATAGGCTACTAGTGAGTAGGTGCGGGGTCTGGGTAGATTTGAGGGAATCAATTTCCAGAGCTCAACTTCCATATGTATTTTTTCCTTACTACTAATTGTCTCCTTGCCCACCTTCCCTTTCCTCAGTAGGTCTTCTCCTACTGAGAGTAAGGCCCGTGCATCCCCAGTCATACTAGGGTCCTCTTAAGACCCTGAGCTAGAAAAACTCCTGGGCCCCAAACAAAGGGATGATTGAAATAATGGTGTTGGTGTTGATGAAAATTAATGGTTCTAATGACAGGATAACAAATACGTATGCATTTCAGGTGGCATCCAATTCTTTATTTTCCACAAATTGAAAGAGGACTTAATGGAGTTGTCAGTTGATCATTAAAAATAATTTTGATGATAGATCACCTTGAGATTGTTTCTGTCGTATGTTCCAGAAGGAATTCAAACTATTGAGGAACATTATTACAACACATTTAAATTTCCATGTAGTTATTTGTATGAACAAGTTTTCTCAGCCTTTAGATTAATAAAGGGGGAGGGTCAGATATGAATAAAATTGATGAATTCTGTCTCATTTCAGCAGTATTCATCTACAGATGCATGATTTCATTGAAAAAAGTATTTCATTTGTTCAGTCCTTAAGTGGTACATTTCAAAAATAATATATACTATATTATTTTTAGTAATCATAATATAGTATAAAATATAGTATATAAAATATAGTATATAAAATAATATAGTATTTGTGGTTTTATCATTTGTATGTGACTAATAGTATAAATCCAGAAGAAAAAAATTATGAGGTCTTATGGTCAAGGGAAACTAAATGCACATTTATGTTTTTATGTCTGTAAATCTAGAAAGACACTATGACCATAAAATAATTTATATGTATATTTTTCAAGTTTTCTGTGACCATTTTATACACATAAAACATTTTTCTGTGACTTATGCACATGTATTTATACTTAATTTGCAGAGATATTAGAATGCTTAATAAAACTTTCAAACAGTAAAAATATTTTACACTGAGACTAAATTTGGTGGGGGAAGTGGGATGGAACTATAAAATCAAACAGAAATTTCTGTTTCTCAAAAGCTTTTTTGTTTTTTGTTTTTTAAATGAAAAATGTTAGATGACAAATAGTTCTGGTGTTTTGATTTAGTTGAATTCAGTTTAGAGAATCATGTTACAATTCAGTTTTCAGTTGTCATAATATGATACCTTGGCAGTTAGATCCTCTCTATTCAAACTTGAGCTGAGAAATTTCAGATATTAACTTAAATGTGTGTGAGGGAAGTGTAGTTGTAATTCTTTTAGTAGGCATGTAAGCAAAAACACTGGGAGAACATGGAGAAAAAGCATCATCTAGTGAGAACCAGGTACCATTCATCTGGGAATACAATATGGAAGAGATAAAGGGCCTTAAAATCAGGAGGACTCTGGAGCCTTTTGGGGCCACATGAACAAAGGTGTTTGGAGGAGCATTTTCTATCCTAAGGTGGTGGTGAGAACTTTTAATTGTAGTAATAATAATTTATTATTTAAATGTCTGCCTTTATTCCCTATAATCATGATTTCTTTCATATATGGAGGCTTGTATATGTGGGCTGTGTGTGTGTGTGTGTGTGTGAGTGATCTGGTATGCTAGTGAAGAGAAGGTTTTGGGTCCTTTTGCTGGACAAAGGTGAAAAGCAGTGAGCCTGGGTTCCCTTGTGTGCATTTCTGTGCTGGAAGGTTGGCAGCTCATGATTAAATTGAGCAGTGAGTTGGATGAGCTTCTGACTTGTTAAAGCCATTGGGAGAGAACAGATCTAGAGAAAAGATACTGTGTTTCAAGGATCACAGCAGTCTTTTCCAGATCGTGTGTGCTTGTGTGAACAATTTGTATGTAGTAGGAGCCAGGTCCGATTGTGTACTAATGTCTGATGGGATTCCACAGACTCTTAGAGCCAACTGAAAAGCTGAAGGTCTTCAGCTGGTCAGGGTGGGAGTTGGCAGATGGTGTGGTCCTGGCCAAGGTTCAGACCCCACCTGGCAAGCCCAGGCAGGGCAGATTGCAGGTGGAGAATCAAGAGGGAATCCGTGTGTGCTAGGGAGGGGTGAGGAAAGGTGTGGAGGAAGGAAAAGCCTGCCCTGGAGGGCCAGAGTGGTTGTGTTGGAGGTATGCGTTGGGGCCCAGTCCCCTCGTTGTCAGTCCACACAGATACCCCACTTGCTCTCTTGACTTATTTTGGTCACCGCATTGTTCCATACACTACGGCCTTTCCTGGGGGCCATTTTCCACTTGGAAGTACCACTAGAAATGTCTTCCGTGGCGTTTTGCTGGGCCAGTGCCAGCCCTTGGGCATTTCCAGGCTTTGTCTCAGCCGGCACAGCCGTGACTGGGGTATCCAGTGGGTCTTTGTAGTGTGTTCAGAGTGTGCGGGAACCTTTGGGAGCAGGTGATTCCCAAATATTAACTATTTGGAGAGCCACACGAGATCCCAGTGGAACCCTTTAGAACTAACTGCTGACTACCCTTAAAAGAGCCGTGCAGGCTTCAAAGCCACTTCTGTTTTGCTCCGTTATTAATCTCTTTAGGAAATGATTCCTTTGGGAACTGGGATAAGAGGACCTGCTGCCTACAAAACAGCTGTCTGAGTCTTTAGAAAGAGACAATGGAAAATAATCTAATACAACAAGGCCTATTGTCCGGAAGTGACATTTCCCTCCTTCCCTTGAGTTGAGACACTTGTGTTGAAACATGGAAAAGTAATTATAAATTGGGGGTTAGGGAGGCACCATCCCTTTTGTGGTTCCTTTCTCACCCAATGCACAAGGGAGATCATGCTTTTTCGCGGTTTGTTTACTCCCTGGTGTTTGGACAGAATCCTATAAAATCTTGACACTAAATTAATCAGGCAAATGTATAGAACGTCGGAGGGATTACATTGGATTCTGGGTAATCATCGGTTGGCCTTTGAGCAATTGACATGCCAGATGTCTTTGAGGTTGGTGAAATGATAAATGTCCATGGGATCTGACTATTGTCATAAAGGGCTCACAGGAGATAATTAAGCTTCTTTCTGGTGCCCAGGTTTTGTTGCTATCTGAGACTGTGTCTTTTAGGGTAAAGTCTACCTATATAGGGGTCCTTTGGGACTACAGGCTGTCATTTTTACTGACGCATCTGCGGAGCAGAAAATAAGATTGCACACTTTGTGGTTGAAAATGTGGGGAAGCATGTAAAGAAAAGGGACCAAAATCCATCTATGATGCCATTACCAGAAATAACCTATTATTCTTCAGTGTTTCTTTTGTGTCTTTACATTTTTTAAATGCATTTGATGCATTCTTTTTAATAACAGGATCATATAATATTTACCATTTGGTATTATGGTTTTTCCACTTAATGATAGATTGCAAGCTAATGAATTTATCTCTATTACACAAGATAAATACTTGAAAATGTGAATTACTGTAATTTTAGGCAATTAGTGTATTCTAGCTTTAGAGGAGCTATTGCCCTGATTTTTACCTTGGTTTATAATGCTGGCAGTGAGTATCTAAAAGTCACTATTTTTTTTCATACAGTGGAAATGAGGAATACTTGGCCTTCATCTGAGATCAGGTCTTCTAATGGTTCACTTTTCACTAAAGATAGAGGACAAGCTGTACCAGAAATTTGGGAAAACTTATTACAAAGACATAGTGCAGGACTTAAGAGAGAGTGGCACATGAAAGTGAGCCCATGAAGAAAAGATAAAGCCTCTGGCTTTTCTTTTTCTTGGAGTGTTTCTCTTTTTTTTTGGTGGATATTTCCTGTTGGGCTGAGTGAATATTAGCCTTCTAGATGGAGGACATTTTCTTTAAGTTGCTGTAAAGAATCCTGAAATTCATAGCACTAGAAACTTACTGGAATATTTGCTAAAATTTCATTTGGATAGTGTTATAGGCTGACCTGTCACTCCCTGAAATTTGTATGTTCAAGTCCTAATCCTCAGTTCCTTAGAATGGGACTGCATTTGGAGACAGAGCCTTAAAGAGATGGTTAAGTTAAAACGAGGCCTTGAGGAAAGAAGGAGACAAGCTGTAAGAGACTCTTTTTTTTTTTTTTTTAAAGATTTTATTTATTTATTTGACAGAGAGAGATGACAAGTAGGCAGAGAGGCAGGCAGAGGGAGAGAGAGGAGGAAACAGGCTCTCTGCTGAGCAGAGAGCCCGATGCAGGACTGGATCCCAGGACCCTGAGATCATGACCTGAGCCGAAGGCAGCGGCTTAACCCACTGAGCCACCCAGGCGCCCTGTAAGAGACTCTTAATGATAGAGAACAAACTGAGGGTTGATGGAGGGATGTATGAAAACTAAATAAAGTCTAAATTAAAAAAAAAAAAAATGAGGCCTTTAGCGTGGGCCCTAATCCTACTGACCGGTGTCCTTATAACAAGAAGAAATTTAGACACACAAAGAGACACAGGGGTATGAATACAAAGAAGGACAACCATGTGTAAGACACAGCAAGAAGGCAGCTGTCTGCAAGCTAAGGAGAGACCTCAGAAGAAAATAATGCTGCAAACCCCTTGATCTTGGACTTCTACCCTCCAGAACTATGAGAAAATCAATTTCTGTTGTTTGAACCACCCACTCCGTGGTATTTTGTTTTGGCAGCCCTAGCAAAATGAATAAGGCAGCAGAAGAGTCATTTGACATATTTGGGGATATGTTTTCCAGCTATAATAATAAATGGAGAACATTTCCATGGGGGTATGAAGAAATGACCTTAAGAGGGCAGGGCCATAGGACAGAGATTGGGGAGGATCTCGTTGGATGCATGTTTTTGGCAAAGCTCTAGCTATTAGATGGTGTGGTTGATTCATTGTGTTCCCTTACATTATTATGCTATCTCACGTTATTTAACATTATGTGATTTTCCATGGATCAAATATTATATTAAAGATAAGGGAAAAAGCACTAGATGTTAAAAAAACGGGGGGGGGGAATCCCCTTATTTACATGATGATATTTAGTGAAATAAAAGAAGATATTGTCAGAATTTTTTCTTATTACTATCATCTATATAGTTCTTCTTTTCAAAAGGTAGTTTGTTCTAGGAAGCAGGTTGTAATTGTATTCATTAGTTATTTCTTTATGGGAAATAAGTTAATTATCTTTCCATTTAAGGGGAAAATGAATATCAGAAGTGAGCTATTCAGCCTTGCCAATGTGATAAGAAAATGCAGAAACTTACACCGTTGAAGCGTGATCATCCTGAAATATCTGTGCTACAAAGGAGGGCTGGGGACTGCTTGTGAAAGTTCTTCTAATATTTAGAATTGAGGATATTTACCATGCTCTGGAGAGTAAGTTGTGGGTGTTGAGTAGAAGTGGATCTGACCTATGTTCATGTCACTTTAACCTGTATATGTGTGTGTGCGTTCCCACGTGTGCTTGTGTGTGCATACATGTGTGGATTTGTGTGCTGTGACTGAGGAGATTTTTCACATGGATAAATCCCATTTTAAATGCATGGCAGTGGTTGCAGGGTAGTGTCTGATTAGATCATTGTGCTAGAAAAATGCTCTTTTAAGCACATAGAGTCCTGCTTCTGAGTGTATGCTATCCTCTGAGGCAGTGGCTGACAATATTTTTGTGTATCTCAGTAATTATTCATAGGGGGTGTTTGGCTTTAAAAATCTGGTTTTAAAATTTCTTAGATTACTTGAGTACTTTATCAGGTTTTCTGGATGCCTGGGATTTCCCTTTTAGTACCTAGTTAAGAATATTTCTTAAAAAAGCGTTAGTAAAAGGTATTAAATATCCTTTCCCTCTTAGGGTATTCTGAATATTGCTTGACCTTTGTGTAAATAACCAAGGTCATCATTATGAAAGCAATTCTTGTTCTGGAATGTAATGATGTCTTTTGGAGCTATTGAGTTAAGTATAGTTTACTCCTACAATAAACCCTAAATATATATGATTTTTGAATGTTTTCCTTGCCTTTTATACTTTTTCCCTCTATTTTGCTATCACATCATCACCTCTAATTTTCTTTGCTGCTTTGTAACCCCTTCGCCTCCTTGTAATTTGCTGCGTCTGCTTTGCTTGTGGAAATGGAGATTATAATAATTGAACTTAACAGTGGTTGTGTATAAATGGGCTGCCTGAAAACGCTCAGAAGCTCTGCTTCAGAAAAAAGTCCAAATGAAGTGTGTGATACCTTCTTGAGTTGTTGACCTGCTCAGACTAGTACACTTTTATAGGGTATCTGTTGTAGGTGAATTCCACCCAGTCCCGGCACTGGGCAGTGCCATGAATTCTGGCTGGCGAATCACAGAAGTGATTTGTCTCCCTGCTGTCTTGTCAGCCTTGACCATTTTTGCAGCTGAAAAGCAAAAGTTCTGTTTCTTTCAGTCTTGATTTAGTACCTTCCAACAGAGACCATGATTCTTATCAAAGGCTGCGAGAGAAAGGCATGGCGAGTCCACAAACGCCTAATTGAGGCTCCTGGGACTCATTCTACATCCCTTTGCTATCAACAGGATGTGTTTCAAAAATTTCCTCATGGAGTCAACCACAGAATAATTTATAATCCTCTCACCTCCCCCAAAGTGCTTCCATTAAAAGAGCAAATATCTGGTTTGTAGAATTCTCCATTTAATCGTTCAGAGTTTTCAATGATCTTGCTCTGAGTGGCATTTTATTTTTGGTCTATAAAATTTCATCCTTTTATCTTTGTTAACTACTGATGTTGCTTGGAAAACCAGAGCATCAGAGTAGTGGTGATAAAACAGATGGATGTGTGTCTTCTTGAAAGGACCACCCAGGGTGCTGATTATTTTTCTTAGGATTGCCATGCTTAGCTTGCAATTTTTCTTGGTCTTCTGACTTAAAACTGGGACAACAGATGTACCTGATTTTCCCCCTCAGTGATTTACAACATCAGCTATGGTCAGCACTTACCTTGCCTAATTCCTGGTATTGCTTAACTGTATTTATAAAGGACATTTTTGTATGTATGCTGGCATTTGGCCCAAAATGAAGAGTCACTTTCTCCAGAGACTTTGACTTCTACAGCTCCAAAGAATATATCCAGGTGAAAGCATAGATCCCAGAATGAGTGTGATGGATCTGAGATGTAAAGACATTTTAAACTTGATCAGTACCTGACATTTTACTTATAAATACCAGATAACTTTTTTTTCCAAACCCAGGGAGTATTTTTAAGTACTCATGAATAATAGTATTTTTCTGCCAGAAAATGTGATGTGTGGTGGAGTCAATGATTCAAAACTCATACAGTTTTCTACTTTTGATTTAGGTGAATCATGATCATGGCTGTATTATGTATCCAAGTAAATTGGTTTTGAAGTGCAGGACAGTTGTGAGGTATGGAGGGTGAGGAAGGGCCGGTGAGATATTTACTGTCCTACAAGAAGTTTTAATTTTATAGTGATGAAATTAAGATACTTAAGAAGATCTTAGAGATTATTTAGTGTAATACCTCTATCCCCCACCCCCAAGAAAAAATCAAGGCCCAGCAGAGTTCATTGAATTTAAGTTGACTCTAGTTGCATTTGAACCAGCAGCTGAGGAGATAGTGAAAAGGCTCAGAGGCATTAAAATGAACCATAAGAGTGACCTAGGACAGTTTTGATGATTGATATCTTAAAGTAAATTCCTTGACTATATATGATCCATCTCACTGCAGTTAACTGTCTTTGCTGCTCTTATTTTGCCATGAGTGTTTTAAATGAATAGGCTGGCTTTCTAATGTTTGTTACAGCATTAGCAAATTCTGAAATCAAGCAAGTTTTTGTTTTTGTTTTTTTTAGCCATGCCCTTTGTTGTCTTTCACAAGACTTTCCTCTTCTTGTAAAGGTGGGACTGGCCACTGGACAGCTGTGCACTGGGAAGTTACTGGCAGCCTTGGCCTAGACTAAATTCAGGCCACATGGCCACTGGCCAGAAGCTTATTAGCCAGTTTAGCTCCTTGACCACCTGCTTCTGTTTTTCTATTTCACTTGAAAATGGAGGTGGTTCTTCTGGTACAACATAAGTTTAAAAAAAAAAAATTCCTTGGAAGACCTTGGAAAGGGGAGGCAGACGAATGATCAGAGTTCCTGGTTTTGTTCCCTGAAGAATAACAGCTCTTAACTGAGATCCTGGGACTTTGGTCCAGGTATAGGCCATTAGACTGAATGAAATTTTGTCCACAAATGAGTTCTTCTATAATTGAGAACTACTGGAGATGTGTATGATGGGAACTTTGAAAATTTAAGCCATTTTGCTTATTAGATTTTAAAGCAGATATAATTATCGGAATTTATTCTTCCAAGTAACTGTTAGGACCTAAGAGAAGTTACTTTAAATATGTAATCTGTTTTTAATAATACTTCCATTACGGAGAACAGGATTTTATTACAGTCTTATAAGGTCACACTTTTTTTTTTTTTTTTAAACTTTAAGGGTTGTAGTTGGGTTGCTTTATCCCATTATCTTGAGGGAATTGTGATTTGAATTTAAAGTCAAATGTACTCTTAAGGGTTTTGATTTGAAATAAATTGTGTGCTCTGAAGACATCTTAGGGATAAGGTTGGGCCAAAGTAAATTATGAAGTCTTCCAGAGTGGTTGCTTAGGAGAACAAAACACTTATTCTTGGCAGTGTTTGTTTTGTTTTTCTCTTTAATGGCATAGTTCTATTGGCCAGATCATCTTATGTTTCTCATAAGCCTTTTCATTTCCCAAGATACCTGGTTCATGTTGTACACTGATCAATGGTGTTTAATGGTGTCTCACTTTCAGACATAATACTGAAAAGCAGCAGCAGCCTAGCATGTGATTTTCCTCTTGGAAAGAGAGAAAAGCTAGGACAGAAATGGTAGGGAAGAGTGGCCTGTTGACTTACTCTTCAGTTGCAGGAGTGATATTGTAGGTTGTGACTCTGCCACACGTCCCAGAAGGTGGCATTGACTTCAAGGGTAGGGGTCACAAGGCATTCTAGTGCTTAGAATAGGGTGAGAAGGTGAAGAGGACATTTAATAAGTATTAGGTTTCTTTGGTCATCTTTGTGTTTTTGAGTGATTTCCAGATGCTCTCATTTACCTTGGTATACTTCTTCTTTTTAAAGATATTTTATTTGAGAGAGAGAGAGCCTGAGTGGGGTGAGGAGCAGAGGGAGAAGGTCCCCACTGAGCAGGGAGCCCGATCCCAGGACTCCAGGATCATGACCTGAGCCTAGGCAGACTTTTAACTGACTGAGCCACACAGGTGCCCCTACCTGGGTATACTTCTGACAAATTTAATCTTATGCTTAATTCCGTTCCTCGGAGAAAGATACAAACTTTTTGATTTCCTCATGTCATGTTAAGAAATGGACTTGATGTTTAAATATCCAGATAAGAGAATAGAGTAATAGTTCTCTTATTGGGGTTTATTGTAACCCAGGGAAAGAAACCAGGCTTAGAGACATGTAGTGGACAGTTTTTGTTTGTAGTCGTAGATTGAAAGCCAAGTTGATACGCTGCTTAATATTAGTATTAATTAGAGTTTCTGCTGAGGTTAATGCTTAAACATTTTTGTATTCCTTAATAGATGGTTCTGTGTCTCATGAGGTTTTAAGAACATGTCTATCACCAATAAGTGACATTTCCCCCAATAGTCTATAGTGGAGCTCAGGCAGACCCTAGTTTATATTCTGGCTTTGCCACTTAGTGGGTGTTTGAGCCTTAGCTTCCTTATCTGGATGAAGGACTAATGTACCCCCCTCAGGATGGCTACGAGAGCTAAATGAAGTAAAGGATGTAATGCATTTAGCACAATGCTTGGCATACTTAATGCTCTGGAAAGGTTTTTTAAATTCATTGTAAATATTGAGCATGAGTCAGGCTGTCTGGACAGTTCTAAGTCTGGTTAGGTGAGATGGAAATCTGTCTGTTTGATTTTAGATAGAGCACATAGGCCTGGAGTATATTTGTATGAATGAAGTAAGGCACATGTAGTATAGTTCCTGGCACAGGAACTGAATTCGTAATCCAGACAGGTTAGAGAACAGCAACTGTGATTATTGTTATTTATCCTATTTTCTAAAAGTCTACCAAATGCATATCTTTTTAATATGGCTATATATATGTATATGGCTATATATATGTATATACATATATATGGCTATATATATGTATATGACTATATATATTATAGACTATATATAGTCTTTACAGTCTATATATATATAATATGGCTATTACATATATATATGGCTACATATATATACACACTATAGCATATATATATGGCTATGTATATAATATACATACATATATAATATGGCTATATATATATCTATATATATAGATTATAAAGACTATATATAGTCTATAAAGACTATATATATATATAGATTATAAAACAATAAGAGGTTACTAATATGGCTATATTTAGACTGTAAAACAAAAAATATATATATTTACAAAAACACTAAGTGAAAATGCGCAGGGTAATATTACCATGATCCAAATATAAACTCATTCTGGTGTGCCCATGTGGCACAGTCCGTTAAGCCTCCGACTCTCGGTTTCAGCTCAGGTGGAGATCTCAGGGTCCTGAGATTGAGCTCCTTTTCAGGCTCTGTGCTCTGTGTGGAATCTGCTTAAGACTCTTTCTCCCTCTCTCTGCTGCACATGCTTTCTTTCTCTTGTCTGTCTTAAAAAAAAATAACAGATGCCTTCAAGGTAGGATCTTTGTGTGTTTTGTTTGTTGCTGTCTCCTCAGTGAAAAGTGTCTGACATATAACAGATGTTCAAAAAATTGGAATGAATGTGTAAATGTGTACTAAATGAATGGATAAATGTGTAGTAAACCCATTTCAGAATGTGACTTGCCCATTCCCTTGCAGTCCTAACTGATTATTAATTTTTCCATGGCATCATGATTAAGAGTATGAATTCTGGCCCTAGACAATTTCAGCTCATATCTATTTACTGGCTCAGGACTTTGGAGCAATTATTTACTTCTGTATGTCTCAGTTTCCTCATTTGTGTAATGGGGTGTAATTGTACCTACCTCATTTTTTTTATTATGAGTATTAAATTAATGAATATTTATAAAGCACTTAGAGGAATGCCTTGCCTCTATTAAGCTCTATGTAAATGTTAAATGATTAAATTAAATGATGATGTATTAAATGATTAAATATTAATTAAGTAAATAAAAGGGACTTCTCTTTGGCTACCACTGATTGTACTAGGAGTGGACATTTAACCCAGAGACTGACCTTGGCTGACATTGACATGATGTTGGCCAGCTCAAGAAGAGGAGGTGGGTCAGATCTCTCTCCTGGGAGGTATGCGTGGGAGCTTGAGAAATTAAGCCAATTAGTTGTGAGAGAGTCAGTTTACGACCCAGAGAGGAGGGTGGACATTAGAGGGTGCATGCCACAGGGGGTGCCATGGGCAAGGGTAGCCGTGAGAGTGGAGCATGTGGTACAGAGAAGCGGAAGAAGTGGAGAGGTTGGAGGAAGGCTGTATATATGTCGCATACACTTCTTGTTCCCCCCACCCCTCATCTTTTTTTTGTTGATTTTGTAACTTGAGTGAAGCTCTGTTCTTCTGAGACAAAGGACCTGGGGTGACGAGTCATGCACATCAGCTTGCTTGGCATGTCTTAACTTGTTTCCCTTTGGTAAATGATTTTTTGTTTAGGAAAAATCCCACCTGTTCTAGGATGTGGTAATAGAAGTGGCCGTAGCTCCAAGAGAGGACAGATTCACATTTGGCCCCAACACACTCAGTGTTTTATTGCACAGAAGTCTGTTACAAAGCAGTATTGACCCCTTCAGTGAAGAGTTAAGTATCTGGGTTAATTCAGTAGTGCTTGGGAACATCAGATGTTACCATGGAAGTGACTAGATCAATAAGAAAATGTTAAATTGTGTTTAGTATGGCTTAAAGCAAAACAAAACAAAACTAAGGTAGGGAAGCATTTAGTTTGTTTTGGGAAGGTTTTCTGTAATTTTAAATCAGGTGAGATTTAGGCATTGTATGAATCAGAATTCCTTTTTTTTTTTGAGGTTTATTTATTTATTTTATTTGACAGAGAGAGATCACAAATAGTCAGAGAGGCAAGCAGAGAGAGAGGAAGAGAAGCAGACCTCCAGCTGAGCAGAGAGCCGGATGCGGGGCTTGATGCCAGGACCCTGGGCCCCCCAGGCGCCCCCAGAATTCTTTTTAGTTGCAATGATAAAAACCCGAGTGGAAAATGTAGACTGATGTAACCAGTAGTTCAAAGGTATGGCTGGCTCGGGGCAAAGCAGTATTCAGGAGATTAGATGGAATTTCTTAGGACTTGTTGCTTTTGCTCCTAGTCCGTGTGGTTGGGTCTTTTGGACAGAGAAGGGAAGAGACCTTCTTCCTCCCAGTGTCTGTCCACAAAACTAAGTGAAAGGACGCAAGTCTGCTTGGGTCACATGCTTGCTTATAGACTTACCACTGTATCCTGGAGGATGTTGGCTGGGATTGGTCCAGTCTGGGTCACATGCTTCCTCTGAGGCACAGGGGCTGTGTTCTCCTGAGTGACAGCCCCGCCAGAGTACGCAGAGTGGAGGAGGGGAAGTTTTCTAGGGGAGGAGTGTTGGCAGGAGAGAGATTTCCACTCCAGGGAAATGAATGGCAGAGTGTTTGTTATTCAGGAAACCACTCCTCCAGAGCTCTGCTCTCTCCATGCCAGATAAATGAGGTTTCACACTATTTGGAGTTACTTGCTCTCTTTGGAAACATGCAGAATAAAAATTGTGCATTTAACAAGAAAAAAATAAAAACACTGCACTATCACTTTTTAAATCAAATTTTTAATATTTATTCTATAATGGAAATGGGTCCTTTTTTTCCCCCTAGCTTTTTAACCACCATAATAGTAACGATGTACTCCATTTCTGCCCTCCAAATCTTAATAGGAAAGTTGGAACCAATCTGGATGGGGAATAGCAACCATGGGTTCAGAATACTCTTTAGTTTGGATGCTCAGGATGAAGGCTTTTTGTCATCGTTTACTTACAGTCACAGTGGAAAGAAATTCTTGGCATTAAGGTCCTCTGGTTTTGTTATGCCACATTAACCGAGACGTGTAAATGTCATAAGTGAACTATTGATACTGCTTAAGTGGTCTGGAGAGATTGTTCCAGAGCTCAAGTGTTTATGCCCAGGAGAGCTTAACCTATCTTCTTCCATAAATAAAGCATCCCTTATATCATGTAAATTAGCCCAATCTCTCTAGACAGTCAGCATGGACTGCATTTTGTTTTACCCTAAAAGGCTCTGCTGCATGAAATTCGAATGCAGAATTAATAAGATTCTTTTGTGCTTCACAGGTTGGATAAAGACAGATCCTGGGATCAAAGTGCAATCCCCTGGTAACCCTTTCTAGTCTAATGAGAATTTATAGGAATAGCGCCTTCCATCAGATTTTCCACGCTAGACGTGAAAGAGGTATTGAGCTTTCCGTCCCTTTCACACGTGCCTAGCCAGATTGTTCTATGCTGTTCGGTACCAGGTTAGATGGTGTGGTAGAAGAATTGGATTCTACCACAGGCTTATGTCCCATTCAATTTTCTAAACAAACCCAACAAATCCACTAGCTCACGGAAGTCTCTTCTCAGCCTTTTCCCGCATATTGGATTTGTATGGGTTGTAATAAATATGCTCAGTTCTGGAGATCTGTGTGTATGGAGTATATTTGAAGAGCAACTGTCTGTCTCCTGGTAGACATCATAACAGGAAAGGAAACAATGGAAATGTGCCACTGATCGGCTTTTGTGTATGTGTCGGCTTTCAAGTCCAGTTTTTAATTATTAAAATCGGAAGACTTACTTGCATGATTAATTCTTTCTGTGTACCTGCACAGATTAGGGACATGTGTGTATCAGAGTCAGGAAGTGGAGGATCCCCATGGTGACCCTGATGGTGGGCCTTGGGTCCGGCCTTACAGGACTCAGAGTCTGTGGTAGCGTGTGAAAATATTTGCCAAGCCTGCATTCTCAGCAAAGTCTGGTGAGCTGTAAGCTGATGAATGCAATGATAGGTTCTTTAATCGAGGCTGTAGCCAAGTACAAGCAATTTGTTTAGAAAGATAAATGCACAGAAAGCTAAAGTTTAACAAATTGATTGCTGTTCCCCACTGATGAAACATTCTGTTTTCTTTCCTGCCTTGGCCACTGACCTGGGGCTGGGGCTGTGATGGTGCCTGTGAAGGAGACCACCCAAGGCTGTTCAGATTTCTGGGTAACCTCTGACTACCATGTTCAGATTTTTGATGGTTTACTAGGAGATTAAGATAATTTTCAGAGAAACCAGACAGGCTGGTAGGTTTGTGCGAGCCCCTCCTTTTCAGCTGACTGAGAGAGAATTCTCCATGTCTTCCGGGCTTGCCTCAATTCTTTTCCCCAGACAAAACTTTCCCCAGTAATCTCCAGGAGCCTGCAGGGGCTGTCTGCTGCCCGAAATCCAATGACCTGTTAATGCTTTTAGAGCTAGAGATCACCCTGTCTTGTTGGGTTCTCTGGTACTGTGTGGCTCTACATTTGCCTCCCCAACTCAGTATTATCCCACCGATTCAGTCTGTGGAGTGTCTTCTCAAGAAATATTTTACTATCTTGTTTGATATTTGTGAAAGCCCTTTGGGAGAGGTTGAGAAATTTTAGAAAGAAGTTTAGAAAGCTTAGAAAGAAGTTTAGGAAACTCTTTGGCAGCAGGAGCCTACATTTGCAGATGAACTGAGACCTGGATATGTGGCTCTGGACTCACCTAGTTAAGGACCATTTGTTCCGAGTGCCAGGTGCCCTGTGATGGACAAATGGAGACTTGCAAAGGGGAGGCACAGCTCTTGTTACATAGAAGCTTTTGGTCAGGCCAAGAAGAGAAGCTGGGCACTGTTATATGAAGTATGTGACAGTTTATTTTGTGGGGAGTGGGAAGGGAGGGTTGTTCGGGGGGATAAGGAAGGCTTCTAGGGGAGAAGGGTGTCACACATGAACTGGATTTCAACGTATGGGCAAAACTTTGCCAGATACAGGACATTATTGTCAGGGAGATGACAGAGCAAAAGAAATAAGGAAGTACAAAGCTGTATTTTGAGAAGAAGAAGAAGTAGGATAATTTGACTGGAGTGAGAAGTTCGTTGAGAGAAGCAGAAAGAAAATAAGTCAGAAACTCTGGTTGGGATCAAATGATGGAGGACCCTGATGCTAGACCGAGGATCTTGGTGGGGCCAAGAACGTGGTGGAGGGGGAGGGAGGGACCAAAGTGATAAAGGCTGGGTGGTGACCATAGAGGTGGGAGCTACCAGGGATGGGGAAAAGGGTTAAGGGGCTGTTGCAGAGGTCTACCTGGTAAGTCCTTGGACAGGGGTGATGGGAAGAAATGCTAATGGCAGAGAGAGAGGGAAGGAAAAAGGTACAGCCCCAGTATATGATGGGATGGTGGTGGGTTTTTATAATCTGTAGAGTGGTATTGACTTGGAAGGATACTGGAGCTTCATTCGAAGAGAAGATCACATACTTCTGAGACACACACGTTTGTGGTAATATACCGGGAGGTAGAATATCAGAGGGCCTTGGTTATACTCAAAGAGCTAAATTGTGGCTGACCCTCTCTTCGGCTTCTGTAACATCCTCCGTAGCATCTGGTGTAGATCAGGACACTTTACCAATACATAATGAATTCAGTGATGAGATTCTTTTAGTGGGTTTGTAGTAACTTAAATGAAGCTGGGCCGAATCCTATTTACACCATAGTTATAGTAAAGGAGACCAAACCAGGACTATTTATTTATTTATTTATTTATAAAAAAAGATTTTTATTTATTAGAGAGAGAGGTAGAGTGCACAAGTAGGGAGAGAAAGCAGGCTCTCCATGGAGCAGGGAGACCGATGTGGGGCTCGATCCTGAGATCATGACCCGAGCCGAAGGCAGACAGAGGCTCAACCGACTGAGCCACGCAGGTGCTCAAACCAGGACTATTTAAAATCATTATGGAGGGGCGCCTGGGTGGCTCAGTCGGTTAAAGCCTCTGCCTTCAGCTCAGGTCATGATCCCAGGGTCCTGGGATCAAGCCCTGCATCAGGCTCAGGCTCTTTGCTCAGCAGGGAGCCTGCTTACCTTCCTCTTTCTCTGCCTGCCTCTCTGCTTACTTGTGATCTCTGTCAAATAAATAAATAAATCCTTTAAAAAAACCTCAAAATCATTATAGTTACATATGATTTTTAAAGCACTGTCAGAGAAACATCCTTTTATAACTAAACTATTGAGATGCCAATTAAAGATAGTTTTCAGCCATTTATTACAAAAGATTCCTTATAGACTTTCATTGGGCAAACTTTTGGACTTTTCTAAGTTTATTAAAATGTGATAGTTTCTTAGAAATTTTCAGGATTTGACACTGTTAGCCTTAATAGAGAGATTTCTTATATATGAATAAATAGGATTCAGCATTCTAACAGAGTTTCCAAATGTTATTTTGAAACGTAAATGCATACTGTATGTATTTATTCATATACAGGAATATAACTGGTCACTTAAAGATCTGATGAATTTTAAAAAAACAACTTGTAAATTATATCAAAACGGTGTAATCCATTGTCTTTGGGAGTCCCAAAGTCTACCCAAAAAGCATAACAAAAACAAATGAAGGTATCACTTACCCAACCGTATTAAGTACTAAACTCACTGTTGTATCTCTGTTCCAACTTCATTTGTCCACAAAGTATTTATTGAATTCATATATGTACTAAGCTGTAGGCACTGGAATACAGACGTAAGTAAACCTGTCCGTAGCACCAGGTCCACCCAGGTTTCTAGCTAGAAACGTGGGCATGACCCTGACCCATTGCTTCCTAATAAGTGTGTTTCTGAGACCAGCATCATCAGTGTCATTGGGGAACATGGAGGTGGGACCCAGCAATCAGTTTGAACAAGCCTTCCCGTGGGATTCTGATAAATGCTAAAGACTGAGAGCCTCTGTCTCTTAGGGCTTCCATGGAGAGAACTGTATGTCAGTGTTAATAGTTCCCTTTTAACTATGTATTTTATTTTATGCACTTAACATTTTGAGAAACATTCCTGGGCCTCAACAGATTGCAAAAGCGGACTATGACACAGAAACGATCAGTTAGGATCCTGTTGGCCTGCCTACCTCTCTTTGTCCCCCTTCTTTTTCTCTGTAATCCATCAGTTCATCAAATCCAATGGATGCTCTTGTTGAGGTACCTGTCAAATAGTCCTTCCTTCTGTATCCCCACTGTTATTAACTTAGCTTAAGACTCAGTTCCTTCTTTAGCTATTGAAATCACCACCTAAAGTGTCCCGCCTCAACAGGCTTGCCACTCCCTCAACCCATCCTCCCCACTGTAGCCAAAGGAAACCTTCTTAGTATGAATCATGTAACTCATCATTCATCACGTGGGATCAAATCCAAATTCTTTAGAATGGCTTTAAAGAAGTTTTCAGGGTCTCGACCTTGTCTGCATTTTCAAGGTCTCCTCACTGTATTTAGCCTGAGCAGAAAATACCCCACAGTTCTTTAACTGGACCATGACATCTTCATCTTTCTGCATTCCAGCCCCTGGAATAATTCCTCCCTTTCTTGCTTGCCTGGAGAACTTTTATTCACACTTAAGTTCTGTAGCCAGGTGGTCCTTAGCAACCCAGGCTGTGCGAGTGGCTCTGTTCTCTGAGCTGTGGTAGTGTTTTTCCTTCAAATAATCATTCCAAAAATGATCTGTTACATGTGCTGCCAAAGCGAGCATTCCAAAAATTATTTGACCGCAGAGTTCATATTTTCAGAATCTTTGCCACCCAAGGAAGACCTTCCCAGCAGATTGCTTAGGTGTGTAGTTGCTATAGGAGGGTGCTTGTTCAGCCTTAAAATGTTCTTACCTCTGGAGAGCGAGCCGACAGCTGGTACAGAACCTTGGATGGCATCATTTGGGGGAGGGAGGAGAAGATGATGTCTCCAGTGGCCGCCACAAGGAGGGGGTGGGATGGGCACTCTGTAATTACTCTCATTGTCTCGTTGCCAGGCTGCTGGGGGCCAAAACACATTTGAGGTGTTGTGGTTTGAGCTCTTGTCTCAAGTGATGGGAAATGAAGATGACTGGGGCTCCACCACAGTGAATAACTTGAAAAGCATTTGTGTCCACCTCCCAATATAAAAGTCGAACACCATCATTATCAGAATCTAGGGAGATAGGAGAAAAGTGTGAGGGGAAAGAATTTATATGTTCTTCCATCTCCTAGTGAAAGTTGCTCACTATAAATTCTTTTAGTTTTTTAGAAATTTATTTATTTGAGAGAGAGAGAGTGCATGTACGTGCAGTGGGAGAGGGGGAGGGGGAGAGGGAGAGAGAGAATCTCAAGCAGACTTCTGTTGAGCTTGCAGCCTGACGGAGAGGGCTGGATCTCAGGACAACCTGAGCCAAAATCTGAAGTCAGATGCTCAATCTACTGACCCACCCAGGCTCCCTTCACTAGAAATGCTTAATATATGTTTTAGTGGCTACATGAAATTCCACTGAATGACTGTGTCTTCGCTTACATAACTCCACTGTAATGGCATGTTAAGGTTGTTGTCCATTTTCTTCCTTTATAAATAAAACTGCATTGACTCTCTTGAATTGCATGTGTTTGTGTGTGTGTGTATATGAATAGTCTTTAAATAATCTCTCTAGCCAAATATATAATTAAGGATGTCAGTAATTATTCTTGAATTCTTTTGTTTGTTTTTTTTCACTTTTTATCTCAAAGATTTATTTATTTTTGAGAGAGTGTAAGCAAGGAGGGGGCAGAGGAGGAGGGAGAGGGGAAAGAAGAGAATGTCAAGCAGACTCTGTTGAGTGCAAGCCCATCATGGACCTTGATCTCATGACCCTGAGATCATGTCTTGAGGCTAAGAGTTGGGTACTTAACGGACGGAGCTACCCAGGCTCCCGAGTTTTTATTTTAATTCCAATTAGTTAACATACCGTGTAATATTAGTTTCAAGTGTGTAACATAGTGGTTCAACACTTCATATCTTACTTGGTGCTCATCCTGATAAGTGCACTCCTTAATCCTCATCACCTATTGAACACACCCTGCACCCCCCACCCCTGTGACAACAGTTTATTCTCTATAATTAATGATCTCTATTTTACCGTGAAGCATTTATTAAGAAGTAGAAAAATGCTGGATAATTCTCCCCCTACACAGTAATATAGTCTCCATATCTGCTACTTGGGAAAACGACATCATATAAAGCAACATTTAAATAATTTTATATGCTTTTTATAGTCTATTATAGAATGTCATGCTTTGTGAGATAAGAGAGGAACATGCTTTAGCTTTCTGGCTCATTAATAAAGTGTAGTTGTAATTAACCAAATATTAAAAAATGAGTATAGTTTATAATTCTTTGCATAAAATTTTTGCTAAGTTAAAATGTAAGCTCAGATGTAATTTTTCTTTTTTTCTTCATTACCGCACTTCTAAGAAACTCAGACATTTTTATGGGTTGTGGATGAAGTATCTCATAATTGCCTGGTAAGTTCCAAGGGTACAGTTCTTTTGGATTAAGAGGATGGGGGAGGGTGGAAGGAGAGAGCCTACTGTTTTCTGGGTTCTGTGCTAGATGCTATGACAGAGAACCTCCTTCTTCCCCAGCCATCCCGAGAAGATGGCATCGAGATCCTCCATTATAGAGATGAAGATGCCAAGGCTCAATGAAATTACCTTGTTTCAAGGTTCTGTGGCTTGTAAGAGACCCTTGTCCGTTAGCCTCCAAAGCCCATGTTCTTTTAGTTACATCTAGGTGCCTCAGGGCCCATGAACCCTGTGAACAAAAAAATGGGCTATGATTTTTGTGTGGAGGGATGTCATTACTCTAGAGCTGGGCTGTCTCCATGTGTCTCTTTACAATTAAATCTAAATAAATTTAAATAAAAGTTAAGATTCAGTTTCTTGGGGCACCTGGGTGGCTCAGTGGGTTGAAGCCTCTGCATTAGGCTCAGGTCATGATCTCAGAGTCCTGGGATCGAGCCCCGCATTGGGGATCGAGGGGGAGCCTGCTTCCCCCTTCTCTGTCTCTGCCTGCCTCTCTGCCTACTTGTGATCTTTGTCTGTCAAATAAATAAACGAAATCTTAAAAAAAAAAAAGATTCTGTGTCTTGGCCATACTACATTTCAAGCACTCGATAGTCCCATGTTTGTAAGGGTTACCACATTGGATAGTGCAGATAGAGCATTTCCATCACATACAGTTCTATTGGACCGTACTGGTCTGGAGGCTGCCTCTGGGGAAAGTCTTTACAGGCTCCTGTCCACTGTCTTAACAGAATCGCTGATAAACATATAAATACTTCTTTGGGACTTTGACTTACACTGGATTTTAGCCAATCACACCCTCATATCTTTCTAAACTCTTAAGATCTCCACTGTCCACAGTCCTGGGCCTTTGACTGAAAGACTGAGAAGGCTTGCATAACCCAGTGCTTGGGGATTGCATCTTAATCATCACAGTAGTTGATACAGAATATTACCTCAAAAACATTTAAATAGGAAGGGTAGTGATTTCTGTTTCTTTGCATGAAAAGTTCCAAACTGTCAGTCTGCCAGCTACAAATTATTTTAAATTCAATTAATATTTTCTCGGCAGAGAGTCTTAATTCAGTCTTAATTAATAAACCAAATACTGATACTAATTAGTTAATAAACCAAAATGGGGAGGAATTACTGAAAACTAAAATTCAGGATGTACTTTGGTGAATTTTGAACATATCAACATTAAAATCCTCAGTAATCTGTCTTCAGGAAATTTTTGGACAGAGGGAATAGACTTTTTAAAGGACTTTTGGTGGGGATACATAAAAGCAGTTGTAACTTACTGTCTGCATATTTTCTTATTATGGCATTTAGAAGCAGTAGGACAAAAGAGGTCATTTTGCCAAGTGAGGCAGTGTTGTGAAAGGAAAAAGTACTGTTCTATGGAGCTCTAAAAAGCTATGCAACCTCCCCGAGCTTAGTCAATTTCCTTATCCATTTCTCCATCAATAAATTGGAAGAATGCCATCTGCCTTGCTTGTCAGAGACATTGGCAGCAGCTCAAGTGAACTCACGGATTTGGTAGGGCCTGGGAAACAACCAGTGGGGTGCACATGTTAGCATGGCTTCGTTTCCTGGGGCCCCTCTTGTCTGAACCAGTCGTGAAATCTGAGCAACAACAAGGTACTGCCTGAGGCCTGGCTCTCCCAGCGCATGTTCGGCTGTTCTGTGTCTCTGACAGTGAAGGATCTTGTTCTTAATAGAGGGTCAGTAGTGATATGATTGACGTGATGAAAAATACTTTGTTTGAGGAGGAGGAACCCTAGTGCCATGAGCTGTCCTCCTTTTATGAACTCGTTCACCCTGAGCCAATATTCCTGGGAGATGAGAGAGTCTTTATCTCATGGAGGAATAAATACCAGTCTCCGTCTCAGCACTTCTTCACCAGAGAACAGTTGTCTTGATATGTAGTAGACAATACTCTATGTATCAGTTCCTCGCCTTAGTCGTGAAAGGGGGAGGTTATTGAACACTTTATTAGTGAAGTCCAGAAGGACATTGTGACAAATGCAGAAGTCACTGTGGGATTTCATATTAATCTGCATTTCAGAAAGCAAGTGGGAAGACAGAAGAGTTGTTCAAACAATATGCACGCAGTATGGAGATGTCGCCCGTAGCTGGGGAGGCAGTAGACTCTTGGGAGTTACTGTCGTTCTCATTACTTTCTTCAGGTGTAATATCACTTACCTGACCTAAGTAAAGAGTCCTTATTCTTTTTACCTTAAAAAAATACATATATATACATATATGTGTGTGTGTGTGTGTGTGTGTGTATAATATGCCACATTGTTAGTTTGATAGTGGCAAACTATCAAGCTGATAGAGATCATCTATATCACAGTGGTTCATTTTTTTTATTGCTAAGTTTTTAGCCTGGATGCTGATACCACTGAAATGCTGTTGCTTTCCGTCCTGTGAAGGACCGAGTCTGCTGCCTTGCACACATTGCTTGTTGGATCAATAGCTGGAGTTGGTAGAAATTGGAGGGTGATCTCTTTGTTTTGCCAGGACAATGTGTCCTTCACACACATCCCACATTCTATTTTGGAACTGGCAATTAACTTTGCAGTTGGAATAATGTTATAAATAATGGGTTGGTTCCCAGAATGGCCCACCAAACTAAATTAACCCATAAAATGGCGCAGCTGATAGAGAAACAAATGTGTTAGGATCTGAAGGTGCTCTCAGAAACTGACTTAGAGCTGAATTTTACACAGTCAATAACTGAAGTTGGTAAGCTGGGAAATGCTTACTCATTTTTTAGATATAAATTCCAAGTAACATGTCTGTTAAGCTTTATTTTTGACTTCTTAGTGTAGGAACTTCTTCTCTTCATAAAAACTTTAATCCGAAAGCTCAAACAATCGAAATTAGGTGACTGGTAGAAGCTGAGCTAAATATAATGTCTGCTTTATTTGCCAGAGTGTTGCTAAAAAGCACTGTGGCTTTTAGATTTCTTTTCTTTTGATTAAATGCAGTTTTAAAAATGGTCTCATTTTATTGATTCATACTGGTTTTCCTTTGTTGTAAAGAGAATTCTCTAAAAACTCAATAAGTTGGTATGTGGTGGTGGTAACAAAGGTGTAAGTCTAAGAATTTATTGTGCTACATCCTGCAAAGGTAAATACCATTCATTGTAAAATACTGTTGAAGTATAAAGACTATAAGTTAAATATTTCCTGGCATTCCAAACTCTGTAGTCTTTAAATTATTATTGAAACTGACACTGATATCTTATGTGATCCCTGATCCTCTTTGTGTTACGGTTTTGAGATGGTCAAATGCAAAAATGTGTTTAAAATCTTACTACATGATAGATGTTTACCCTCACAGGATCTTTGCTTGAATAAATGTTGATGTTTTCCTATTTTACTCAAGGACTTGAGACGTGTCCTTTAGCTTGGTGGCTGCAAACTGTGAAAGTAGGCCTGAGAGTCAGTCTTTGGTATGTTTTGAGTGAGGGAGGAGGTTTATTTGGTGACTTAAAATCTGGGACAGGGTCATTATTAGGAGGGCCTATCTCTCTTCTCTTTATTTTTAGTTGAATGGAGGAAACAGAACCTTCTCATTAATGCAAGTGGAGAAATGCTGCACACGTGGCCTTCCTGTTGGAATCTGTGACTTGACCCCCATCACCCGGCAGCACTGTGTCTTTAGGAGGTCTGCCGTGTGGCATGTGGGGCCAATTATCATCACCATGACTATTTCATTTGATGGGAAAATCCGTAGTAAATCAAGAATATTAAGTGTGTTTGTTAATATTGACGTCTTTAGAAGCCAGCTGTGCCGAAACTGGTTATTGCTTATATTTATAAAGTTTATTAAATGCTGATCCTCTGTCATGGAATGGTCTTATTGTCCATTTTCTGAGCTTGTACTTACACAGTAAATGGAAGAGTTGTTTTTTTCTTGAGCCTTTTTTTTTTTAAATTAAAGTTGAGCATGTGCCTTTATATAAATAGAGCATTTGAGAAAATAGCATTTATTATTCCTTTGTATGCCTTTTAATGGATTTTAGTTTCTCTCTCCATCTCAGAGGCAACTGGGCATCCAGTAATTGCATTTTAGCTTCAATCAGCAGGAGTTCATTTTCTAAAAAAATAGCAGCAGTTTGGTGCTGTAGGTAAAGATAGGTGGCTCTTCGTTCTGCATTTGTGTGTGAATGCTGTTTCTCCCATCTACTGAATCTCTAGCCAGACCCGGGTACCTTTTCAATAATAGATCTATGTGGGTTGTTGGGTCACGGAAACCTTTATGTTAAATTATACCTTTCTGTCCTCTGTCACTCTACTTCTTGCTAAACTTCCCTCATTATGGAAAAAAGACATTTCATCGGATAAAAACAAAGCAGCCAAGCTCTTTGTGAGACAAGCATTCAGTGACTCACGGTAACACAACTTCATGTTTGCTGGATTTAACCGCAGCATGAAAACTGGATTTGGGAAAGGATGCTACACTAGAGCATATGACTCAGAGATGCATACTGATGATGGGCTCCAGACAGAGGGTGTCCATCTGAATCTCGAATGTGCCTGCCTTCCCGTGGAACTGAAAATCCAGTGCATCCTTCTGCAGCTGTTTTTACCACCCGAGCTGGGTGACAGTAGAGGTATAGGAGGTATGCTATGGGGTCACTCCCCTTTTACGGCTAAGTGATAGCTGCTGGATTTTGAGTAAGTACCTCATGTGCATTGGTTTATTTACCTCCTACAATCTCCTAAGGTAGACACTACGATTGTCATACACATAAGGAAGCTGCCGTGGTGAGAGGCTAATGTAGCTATTGAGTCTCAGCTGCCAGCTCAGGGTCAGGTGCTACAGCCCCAGGCTTGAGCCGCTGCATTGTCCTGGCGGTGGGTACGCATCTTTGCTGTTGGAACACGGCTCCAAAGAAGGGTGTTGCATCACCTGTCCTAGGAATTGGCCCCAAGTGTAAATCAAAGTAGATGGAATGAAGTTACTCTCCCCAGAGTTGAATGTCACATGCTTGAGAGGTATTGTGCTTAGTGGAGATAAGGAAGCAGTGCTCCCACCCGAACTCACTGATTCGGAAAGACCGGTCATGAAGGGACATGTGTGACTGAAACAAATGGACCTTGCTGAGTCTGTCAGCATCCCCAAGCCACCTGGAGCCAAGTGGTGCCTTGTAATTAAGTTACGGAGACGCTGTCGATCTTGTAAATGTTTTAGAAGGAAGTGGCTAGGAAATGATGTCTGAATGTTTGGAAGCCCCGAGAAGGAAAGTGCCCTCACACCTGGGGGCTTGGAAAGTCCCGGGGAAGTCAAGCTGGGGCCGAGAGCGGTGGGCAGCGCTGGAGCAAAGGACTTGAAGCTGTATGGGAAGCTCAGAGCTAGAGTGACAGAGGTGAGCTGAACCCATGTTGGAAAAGCACCTCAGGGAAGAGCAGTGAGTGGCAGCCCAGCTTCTGGAGGTTTGTATGGGAAGCAGGGATGACTTGCTGTTCAAACGGTGGGCTCTGTTTCTGTTGTTGAAGGAAATAATTCACAGTGCTCCATAAGGGGGAGAAGCAAGATGAGGCAGGGTTCTCTCTCAGGTGAGGGGTGGAGCCTGAGAACCACCTGACTCGAAGCGTCTGGAACTGGGTGCCTGTGGAGAAGGACTCATTCATGAGGTGGAAATAATTGAGTCAGTTGCGACTCTTTACCCATAAATTACGCAGTCACCGGGTAATTTGTCCCCTGATATTTCTGCCAACTGTAATAAAATAATATGCCTTTACCCCTGCAGTTGTAACATGTGATGGACATTTTGGGAAATGCTTGGTTATAGAGGTAATGTTAGGGTCTTAGGAGCAGCAATTCCTCAGGCAGGCAAGTATTTCAAAGCTTTGGAGTATGACCTATGTTCATATGCAGACTTAGACTCCTACTCGTTTTGTTATTTTAGGCAAATCACTCAACTTCTCTCGGTCCGCATTTTCTTTTCTAAAATGTTGGGCAGTAATAACACAGAGTGCTTTTGTGAGCGTGAGAGATGGTGCCCGTGAAGCACTTCACACCTTGTTTTGGTCCACGGTAAATGTTGAGTAAATGTCAGCAGCTGTCGTCTGTCCTCCGTCCTCCCCATCAGCTGAGCTTGTGGCAGCTGAACCTGGCCCAGAAGCCTCCTCCGGGGGCTGCCCTGAGGGCGTGTTTCAGAAGGCTTGGAGTACTTGCCTGTTGATGCGTGGAGCAGATCTGGAGCAGATCCGGTGTCTTGGCCTGGAAGCGCTTTCTGTTTTCTTTACCAGTAGCTTTCATCCTTCTCCCAGATGTCCCGAGGCCAGAGAGTAGACATATCAAAAGTAATATCTTCTAATGAGGCCTAGGTTTCTTTTCACAGCTTATGTGAAGTTTTCTTCTGTCCAGGTTAGAACAGATGATTTCCCTTTAATAAGCTTCTTTAATCTTCTCCAAAATAAGGATACATTATGTATTTTTTTGTAATGCTCTCTCCCTTTCTTTTAAATTTCTTTGTTTTATTTCTTTTTCTACACTTTTTTTTCTTAAGATTTTAGTCACTCACTTAGCAGAGAGAGACACAGTGAGAGAAGGAGCCCAAGCATGGGGAGTGGGAGAGGGAGAAGGAGGCTTCTCGCTGAGCAGGGAGTCCGATGCCGGGCTTGATCCCAGGACCCAGGGATCAAGGCCTGAGCCAAAGGCAGATGCCCAGCCATTGAGCCACTCAGGTGCCCCATCTACAGAGTCTTTAAGAAGACCCTAGATTCTCACATACAGGGGGTTATCAGACCTCCGTTGGCGTGGTAGCAGAAAAGTTATCCTATGTGCTTTAAATCAATACTCTGAAAGCCCCAGTTGCCAAAAAGAGCCAATGGGCTCAATGCTTGAACATAGAAATAGTGATGTATTCAAGTGAGAAGCTAAGGATCCGTCATGAGGGAGAAGCTAAGGATCCGTCATGAGGGAGGGGCGTCATGAGGGATCCGTCATGACACTCTCTTGCAGAGCCTGGTGATGGTCTTGTAGCTGCATCATCCCTTATTCCATATATGTTAAGAAGTCCTAGCTCCCTGTACACTGGCATGAAAAATTTCCACAGAGAGTCTCTGTATCCACATGCCAAAAAGAGATGTGTTAGCAAATGGCACTTACTAAGACTTTGAAAAAAATGGATTACATAAGTGGTGTTCCAAAACTCAGGTACAGAGCAAGACAAAGCCGTTCAGCAGTCAAGAACTTGGAACCTTAGTAGCCCAGCTGCTTGGGTTGAAGCCCAGTCTCCAGCTTAGTGATTGTGCGATCTCAAGCTAGCCATTCCACCTTTGTGTGCCTCAGTTGACTCCTTGTAAAATGAGACTATTCACTGCGATCTCCGAGGCTTGTCTTGAAAATTAACTGAGTTCACATTTATAAGGTGTTCAGAATAATGCCTGACACTATATAAATGTTTGTTAAATACTTAAATACTGAGAATTGATGCGTCATGTGTATCTGAGCTGATTGGTCTGTTACTGCAGAAGACTAAAATACTGGCCAGCATTGGTTAGGTCGATTATCTGATGGATTTCATGAATGCATGAAATCGAAGGGCTAATAATTTGAAACTGGATATATTTCGTTGATGAACTGTCTTCATTCCTAAGCATGATACTTCAGATCCTCATAATAACGTGAAGCCACTTATATTTTTTTTTTATCCAGTTCTGAGGCATTCTATCTCTCTGTACACACTTGAATGCCTGAAAACTATACATGTCTTAAAAATCAGTGGATCAGGGCGCCTGGGTGGCTCAGTGGGTTAAGCCTCTGCCTTCGGCCCGGGTCATGATCTCAGGGTCCTGGGCTCGAGCCCCGCATCGGGCTCTCTGCTCAGCAGGGAGCCTGCTTCCTCCTCTCTCTCTGCCTGCCTCTCTGCCTACTTGTGATCTCTCTCTCAGTCAAATAAATAAATAAAATCTTTAAAAATAATAAAAAATAAAAATCAGTGGATCTGTTGAATGTTGCCACTCCTCCCCCAGAAAGGCTTTATTTGATGAATGCTGCAATGAAAGGGGGAAAAAACGTTTGGTTGTCTTTGAACAAGGAAATATGATGATTCATGGGTCCACATGAAGGTGCTGAACCTGTGCTCTGAGAAGTATAAAATCAGTGTCTGGGACTGAGGTGATGCTCCACCTGCCCACTGAAGGCGAGAGCCGCATGCGCGGTGGCCAGAGCCTTCCCCTGAGTCCCAGGGAGTTGGACTTCCTGGCCACACAGAGGCTTCCTTGCAGCTCCAGACCCCAGAGTTAGTTACCCCTTAGTCCAGTACCTGTGTGTCCCATCATCACTGAATTGGATTTGTACTGACATGAACTTAGAGGTAATTCCTGTAAGAAGCCTCGACCGTTTTAAAATCCGGGAAGAATAACTGGGGCAGGAATTTGTAACCAGGGAGCCTACCAACAGAATTCCAAGGTCTCTGCACTTGAATGGGGAGAGAAAAAAAATCCTCATTTTCATGAATCCTGAGCTGAGATTTAGCATTTCCTTCCGTTATGAATGTAGACAGGTTAGTATTTAGCATTTGAAATTACAACACCCGGGAATTATGCCACTAGATCCTGTTATTCAGTGGGTTAATAAAGAAGCACACATGCAACTACATCAGGATTTTTTTAAAAAAATATTTTGATAACTGCATTGCAATATATTTGTGTTCCTTTGTAATCCTCTTTTATGCTTTGAAAAACATTATTCTGAGATGAAGTCGATAGGCTTCCCCAGATTGCCCGCCGGGGTCCAGAGTACAAAAGTTAAGAACCCCGTTTTCCAGTCCTTTGCTTCTGTATTAGTTGCACTTCTCAGCCGTTCTTCTGTTTTCTTCCCCACCATGTCCCTTTGCCCGCGTTCTGGAGAGCTGAGATGTAGACTTCGAAAGGTTCAGTATCTATTGCGTCACTGGCATCTTTTTTATATTTTTGACTCTGGCAAAGGAAATTCTTTGTCTGTATTGTTTGTGATTTATACATCTTAGAGGAGGAGACTCTTTTTAGGTTTTCTGCCTCTTTAGTACCACGCTGTCTACCTAAACTTCCAGTGAAAGGTGTTGATCCAGTGACCATTGGAGAGCTGGCGGCCGTGACAGCAAGACACAGAGAGGACCTGCAGCCCTGGGAGCGGGGGTGGGGTGTCGGGGGAGCTGCTGCGGAGCAGGCAGGAGAGACTGTGCTTGTCCAAAGGGATAATATGAGGCCCGGGGTTGGGGGGGAGCCGATGGAGGCTGTGAAATGAGTTGGGGGAATAGGACATCAGGTGGAAAAATAAGGAGATGGAGAAGTAATTAAATTGAGCCTTTCTAGTCTCCTCCTGAAGGAAGCTTCTCCATATCAAAATCTACTTATGCTCCTGGGAACTGTTCCTATGTAGTTCAGGATGGATTCTTCACCCGTGTCTTCAATTACCTGAATTCAGTATGGAGCCTTCGTGATTTAGGGCTTTCTGTGAAGGCTCCCTTACCTCCCAGATAACTCCCTATTTTAGTTCTAGTTGTTGCCAGAATCTTGTGATGAGCAGTGTCCGCATTTTCTATCGAAGAGAGGAAAGTAGGCAGACTCTTGGCTTGTAGGAAATACTGCCTATGTTTGAGGATTAGGAGGTGTTGTGCCAAAGGTAAAAGCCGGTGCAAGGGAAAATATTTTTAGGTAAAATATTTAGTAACAGAATGTTGAGTCTTTGTTAAGCCACAGGGGAAATATTACAGGGAAAGTGGATGCAGAAAAGAATTTAAAGTGATAAGATAAGCATACACTGATATATCTGTAAATAGCTATGCTGAAATACCAGGTCTAGGGAATTAAAAAAAAAAATTATTCTGGTAATAGGAGAACCTGGGCTTGGATTGCCTTGAGACTCCAAAACACGCTTTGCTCACCATTTGGGAAACATAGGTTTTTTTTTTTTTTTAAATTTTAAGATTATTTATTTATTTATTTGAGAGAGAGAGATTGAGCATGAGAGGGGAGAAGGAGAGAGGGAGAAGCAGGCTCCCCATAGAGCTGGGAGCCTGAACTGGGACTCGATCCTGGGACACTGGGATCATGACCTGAGCTAAAGGCACTCGCCCAACCAACTGAGCTATCCAGGCACCCTGGGAAACATAGTTTTAATGAATGGTTAGATTTTTGTGGATTATAGACTCTAAAAAAACCAACAATTTACTGCTCACATGTGTATATATATTTTTTTTTCAAGATTTTATTTATTTATTTGACAGACAGAGATCACAAGTAGGCTGAGAGGCAGGCAGAGAGAGAGAGAGGGGGAAGCAGGCTCCCCACTGAGCAGAGAGCCTGATGCGGGGCTCGATCCCAGGACCCTGGGACCATGACCTGAGCCGAAGGCAGAGGCTTTAACCCACTGAGCCACCCAGGTGCCCCACATGTGTGTATTTCTAATGACAATACCATTCAGATTGAGGGTAATCTGAATTAGGGACAAGAGAGTATATATAAATGTTACTAGACAAGAACTATATTGCCTTCAAATACTTTTTTTTTTTAAGATTTTATTTATCCATTTGACAGAGATCACAAGTAGGCAAAGAGGCAGACAGAGAGGAAGGGAAGCAGGCTCCCTGCTGAGCAAAGAGCCAAATGTGGGGCTCCATCCCAGGACCCAGAGATCATGACCCGAGCTGAAGGCAGAGGCTTAACCCACTGAGCCACCCAGGCACCCCTCAAATACTTTTAAAACTAGATTTATATAGAACAAACTCTAGTATGTTACTAAGGGTTCTCCTTTAAAAACTAAATCGTACATCTTAGTCACATGCCATTGTAGGTAGATGTGTTTATAAAACGCTTTGGGGCTTTTAAGTAAGTCTCTTAAATGTGTGGAAAGTCATTTTTATTTGCATTACTGGTTTCCCTATTGAATCCTTAATTTAGAGGAAATGTTAAAATTTTGGATAATGTTAAACTTACCTAAATTATCACAAAGCGTTAACCCCAAATGAAAAAAAAATCAGATGGGATAAAGGAATATGTAAGCCTCTTGAAAATATTGGTTTTCAAAATTTTTTTCAAAGTCTTCTGTCACACAGACAATAAAACAATTTAGGAGATGCTGTAATTCCTGCCTTTTATTTGGCATTCCCGAAGTCATGGAGACCAAGAAGCAAAGGTGATCATGTTTTGGCAGTTTATTAAGGAAAGCCCAGGCTAACCCTTTGTGGGATGAACAAGCTCTCCTGACCTCCGTAGCCTTGAGCTGGAGACTTTGATACTCCTTCCCATGCCAGCCGTAAAAAAAAAAAAAAAACAAAAAACCTTATTTTACAAAGTTTGGCAAAGCATTTAAGGTCCAGCCACTTCCCAAAGCCGAATCCATGTGTAAAGTCACCTTGGGTTTCTGCTACCAAAACTGATTTATGTTATAGTGTATATGATATATAGTGTATATATAGTGTATTTGACACACTATATATCTATGTATAGATATATACATATCTATATGTATACATATCACTATATATCTATATATAGATATATAGTGTATTTGATAAGCACTGCCCCATTGTGATTTTAGATGTTGGATTTTGGATTTGCTCCGTGGGCTTCTGGCTGTGGGAGGTACATTTTATCCCATTAGAATGTTATAACTTCTAGTCTATTTCTCTCATTTTCTTTTTGGAATTAAACATTCATGCACATTCTAACAAGTATTCAGTTTAAGAGAAGTTAGATGACATGGAATAATTATCATAAATTAATTTTTACATACTTGATCTCGTAACCTTCCTGCACCATTTTTATCTTTTTTCTTCCAGTTAACTAAGTTCTGTGACTTGTTTAAGTTGTGACCTGGACTTCTGATTTTAGAGAAGTCAGTTGAGTATAAGCATTTCCATGCAAATCATGTTTCTAAAATCATCCCTAGAATGTGTGTATGCCTAGTGGAATGCAAAGCTTATTGGAGAAAGGATGAAATTAGGTGAGCCTGAAGGAAGTATAAAAATCCTGTTTAATGACCCCGTTAGGTTTTTATATAGATTAATGTTATTAAATGAGGAATGGTAAGCCCGTCTGGACTGTCTCATCCTCTGAAGAGCCGGTTCTGGCAGTATTAACCGGGAAGACTTCTATTGTGTCTCTACGTAGATAACATTGCATTATTGCAAGCCCCAAGGCCCTTTTCCTGAACAACATATGCTTGCATCTGGCTCCATTTTATGTGAGCCAAACCAATCTTAGGTCTAGTATGGCAGTTTATTAGTGCATATGCCTGTGTGTGTGTGTGTGTGTGTGTGTTGTTTAAGAGGGGTTTTAGGGCCTGGAGTAATGAGACATGGCCAATTAAAGCCGAGTGTTGCTTAGGGATGTGGCTCAGTGATCACAGTCTAACTCTAAATTCTTGTTTATCACATGCCCTCAATACAGACCTCAAGTAGACCGGTGTCTTCGATGCACTCTTGCCTTGCCTTTCTGCAGGGCTTACTGCTTCATGTTCCCTCTTCTCTCTGGGGCTGCTACTTTTATTCCTCCTCATGGTGCCCATTCCTGGCTCTGGTACCTTCTGCTTCCTCCTTTTCTCAATGTAAATCTTGTTGCATTGCATTGGGAGCTGCCCTTACAGGGGCACAAGAGAAGTTCTGGGTTTATAGGTCATAAAGTGTAGCACCTTAAAAAGTTTTAACAAGCAAGAGGTGTTTCAAAACCCAGTAGGAAAAAAATCTCTAATGATGAAATCCAGGCCTATGGAAAAGGAGGTCATTTTGGGTTGGGAACCTTCTTGTCACACCTTTGTGCTCTCCCTGTCCTGATAGGTTCTTTGATGTTTGCAGGCACCCCTACCAACACGCTTCAGAGGTGTGGAGTGTTGCTGTAGGGTATGATTACGGGATACCTCTGATGGAAGGGCAGTACTGTAAAACCACCAGTGTATTTTCTCAGCCGTGTCAGAAATCTGCGTAAAAGGAGCATTAGATGACTAATTTTGGTGACAGGATGCTGAACCACAAAGCCCCGTGGTCACTGCCGTGGCTACTTGCTGTCCTAGCATCCTGGAGAGACCCTGGTCCTCCTAGACCTGACTCAGGCTGCAGCTGTGAACTGGGGGCCTGGTGCCATCCACATGGGCAAATGCAGGAAGTGCCAAATGGCTTGGCAAGTTCTACTGTGGCCTTTGGATCCTCGCTGAGCCATATGGTGCTAAAATGTCAAACTGTTCTTGAGTATGGGCCACGATTGAAGAGCTAGATAGAGAAAACACACTTTAGATAATGGATCCACTGAGGCTTTTATTCTCCAGCTACTGACTTTTTCACGTTATCACTTTGCCCAACATTTACTAGGCAGTGTTTGGTTGATAGTGGGCTACTTACATGGTGGGAGATACCAAAATATGCAATAAAATAATCAGATGTTTCTTATAAAGATTGTATCTCCCATGGTTTATGTAAATTGCACTTAATAAACTGTCAGTAGAGGGAGGTGAAATGTATGAGTGACTTACACATAGAATTTAGTGGGTGGAAACTCTCAGAAACTGAGGAAAGAAGAAGAAACTAAGTCCTCCCCAGAAGACCGTAGCATCCTTAGGTTGCGTTCGCAGAGATCTTCCTAGGAACTATGCCTTATCCCCTTTTCCATTGCAGCTTTGTGGTGCTATATTCTGGCAATTGCCCTTGTAGATGAGTTGACATAATGCCTTGAGACGTTTACAGTCAGTGTACAAAGAGAAAACACAACAGGGACTTACGGATGATCCCAATCAAAACATTGTACAAGTGCTAAGTGATTGAGGCCAAAGGGAATGTGGAAGTCCAAAGGGAGAGAGGAGGAGATGAGTGATGTGGTTCAGATGAGGTTAGTCCTGGCAGACTTCCAAGAGGAGATGGCTGGACTTGGGTTTGGCCCATGTAGCTCTCCTCAGTCCCAATTGCTGGGTCTTTTTACGGAAACACGTTTTTCTCACAGCAAAGGATATCTGACTGGTTGGAAAGAAGAGATATTTATACTCAGAGTTTTTGTGCCTTATAGTTTAGGGGGTCTTGGACTTTTAGATGTGTCGCCAAATGCACAGAATGTAGCACTATATCACATTCAACGTAGACCTAATGGAAAAGATAAGTCATTTCATGTACTGGATAGAGGTGCTTAGCTTGGGAGATTTTTGGCTCTAATGAATCGTTGCTGTCTTTTCAATTTGAGTAACTCCTTCTTGGGACACTAGATTGGCTCAGTCTGTTAAGCATCTGCCTTCGGCTCAGGTCATGATCCTAGAGTCCTGGGATCAAGCCCCCCCCCCCCAGTCTCCCTACTCAGCAGGGAGCCTGCTTCACCTCTGCGTGCCCTTTCCCCTGTTTGTGCCGTCTGTCTGTCTCTGAAAAATAAATAAATAAAATCTTAAAAAAAACAAAAACAAAAAACAAAAACCTCCTTCCTGTCTTTTTTAATAAATTTTCAAAAAATTGCTTTGGTTTTACTTATCCATACTTGACCACATGTAAGCTCAGCTATTTGAAGGCTCTAAACAGCTGTGTTCTCCTGGCAGTGTTGTGACCTTTCTGGGGTTGGGTGCGCAGGAGTGAGCCTCTTTCTGTTGCCACTGGTAAAGCTTTGCAGTCCTAGGGGGATTTGCCCTTTTTTTTTTTTTAAAGAGAGAGGGAGGGGGTGTTGGAAGGGCAGAGGGAGAATCCCAAGCAGGCTCTACGCCTAGCATGCAGCCTATGCGGGGCTTGATCTCGCATGCATGAGATCATGACCTGAGCCGAAATGAAGAGTCAGATGCTTAACCAACTGAGCCTCCCAGGCACCCCAGGAATTGTTTTGAGTGGCCCAAAGGAGGTGTCCTTTTTCTTTCTTTAAAACTTTTTATTTTGAACTGATTTTAGAATTGCAGTGGTTTTCAAAAACCGTACAGAATCCCCTCATATCTCTCATTCATTCCACTTTCCCAAATGTTAACATCTTAGAGGATCCCTGCTTTTCCACCCTTAGAGGACGCCTCACCTTTGTGCACAGGAAAGCCTGTGTAAAAATCTGCTTGGCTGTGTGGTGCATAATGGACAGTAAATAATAACAAGCAAATAGAGAAATACCCTGTGTAATTTTTATGTGAGGGAATGTCACGTAGTAGTAGAAATAAGTGTCAAAGGCACCATGTTGAGGAAGTAAAACCAAGTGGAGGAAGGGTGTATGAATGATGTTGGGGTGAGAGCTGGGGCAGAGCAGGGCGCTGTGTGTGCGTGTGAAGTAACAGTAGAAACACTGGCACGTACGTGTGAACGGTCGCACAGAAAACTCAAGCTCCTGGCTGCTTCTCGGCGTGGCCAGGACTGTGTGTGAGCTGTCTGTTATATTTGGGACATTCAATTTTTTAAACTGAATGGTAGGCACTCTGTGGTTCCCCGTATCATTTTCTAAACTTTTCCAGTGACTAAAACGTTGAACTTCACACTTTGGAAATAAGGATCATGCTAAATCCCCGCCCGGCCGTTCCCTGGAGATGCCCTAGCGGTTCGTTTTCCTGCGAGAGGGATGCACCTTCACAGTTGAAGGGTGAAGGAGGGAGGCAGCAGCTGGTTCATTGATTCTTCTCTGTGGGTGAGACCGTCACGCGGACTTTCATCTTCTGTGTCGCATGTTCCCCACTTAGTTTCTGTGACTGCCTTTCCAGGCCTCATACAATATACAGAAAACAGAGAGCCTCGCGCTTTCCCTATGAGGACACTAGACACAGGGAAGTAGGGCTGTCTGCAGCTCTGTCCTCTGCCAGGGCTGGGGTCCTGGCAGCCCACTTCCTGGCCTCGCGGCCTTGGGGGACTTACTTAACCTCCTGTGCGGTAGTTCCGTCATCTGCAGAAGGGACGCGGGAATCGAACCTGCCTCTGCGGTTGTTTGCAGGACTGAGTTATGCATATAGAGCATGTTCTCTTCTCTCCCCTCTGGCTCACAGACTCCTTTTATTTGATTCCCACAGGCTCAGATGACTAGAAGTCTTAAATTTGAGTTAGTTACCTGTACTTAAGAATTGGGTGAGGGTTGTATTTAAAAAGCATGTATTACTGGCTTCTCATGAAGGAGCAGAACGTGCAGTGACCCTGGTCCTCCACTGGCAACACCGCTGTCCCCTCTAGGTAGAAATGCCCCCCGTGGAATGTAGTTCCTGGCACCCCCTTATGTCTCCTGGGCACTGAGGCAGCTGGTCAGGGTCATCTAGGAGCCAAGCCACTCCACTTGGTGATGATGACATCACCTGCCCTGCCCCCACTGGCGTTTGAATTTGCCATCTTGATTTTAAAAGGTCTGTAGTGATGCGAATAGGGAACTGGATTATGTGTCAGTAATTGGGGCCCTCCAGAGAAACAGAACTGGGAGGAGATTTTGTATGTATTCTATTCATATTATATCCCTTACATATATGTAAGGAAATCCTTGGGCAGCAGTTGATGGCACAATCTTGAGGCAGAATTTCTTCTTCAGGGAAATCTCTGTGTGTGCTTTGAAGGCCTTTCAACTAAATGGAAAAGGTACTCCCCACATGATTAAGAATGATCCTCTTAACCTGAAGTCACCAGCTTTTTAGATGGTAACCCCATCTACAAGACTCCTCCACAGCAGCATCTAGGGTAGTGTTTGGTGGCATAACTGGGCGCTAGAGCCTAGCCCAAGTTAACAAAGGAATCTGACTCGCAGATCGTATCTGTACAAAACGTCTGTAGACTTTTTTTTTTTTTTCTGTCCTGAATAGTAGAGGATTGCAGTAGCACTTAGGGTTTTTGAAGGAGTCGAATATAAGAAACTCAGAGAACCTCTGAGCTCTGCAGATAATGCTGCCATGTCTGGGCTGGGATCTGTGAGGCAGCACGTTGGTGATTGATGAGGCAGGATGCTCCCTCGAGTGGGGGGCTGACAACAAAGCTGGGTTTGGTCCTTCTGGTGATGCCATTCAGGGTTAGGAATAGTCCTGAGGAGACTCTTAAGGGAGTTTGGAGGAAGACAGGGCATTTAGGAAGGACTTGGTTTCTTCACAAGCTGTAGAGCCTCCTGCAAACCAGGTACACAGGCCTGTGCTCTTCCTGCTCAAGGTCAGGTATTAATACAGGTTCTGAATACATATCACAACCATTTGCCTCCTGCGGCTTTGTGCATTGGAAGGATGCCAACAGGGCTTAAAAGGAATTCTTCCGGAGCCTCCTTTGTTTCTCCTAGATTTGTGCAGAGCTGCTGTAGAAAGGCTGAAAGGCAAAGACTGTCCTTCTGTGTGTGTTTGTCTTTGCATTGTTTTGTTTTGTTTTATAATGCATCAGGTAAGATGATTTTGAGCTTAGTTTCTTATTATTATTGGTGGGGAAGTAGGGACATTGAACAAAGCCTCGATACTCCATTTCTGCATGATCTTTTAGAATTTGCAGCAACTTTAAATACTATTTGTGTTTTATTTGCATGAAAAATTACACTGGCTTAGAAAATCTGAAATTAATCTTTTTTTTTTTTTTTAAATTAGGGTGCATGAGCAAGGTGGAGAGACAGAGGGAGAGGGAGAAGCAGACTCCCCGTTCAGCCTCAGAGTTTGATCTCAAAGGTGTGTTCTCTTTGGAACATACTGAGGCACCGGCATTGTAGAGCAGACATGTAGGAGTCCATGTTCTGGTGTGGCCCGCACACTGCTGCATCAGAGTGAGGGACAGTGTCCAGTCAGGAGGTGGGTGGGGGGAGAGGCACCGGTAAGTCTCCATGTCAGAGTTTCTTATACTAGGAGAGAGCACAGAGCCTTGGTTGGTTGGTTATTCTACCTGTTCTACTTTGCTGCTTCATTGGAACCATACACATTAGTCCTTGGTTTCTTTCTTGAGCGAATTCTAGCTGTGCTCGTGTTTATTCTTGGGCTCTGTCACAAGCTACTGAGAGGGAAGAGCCGTGAATTTAGACTCGGGCTCTGTGGTGTGTCTAATCTTGGCTTCACTGGTGCTTCAGCTTCACAGCCTCCAGGCAAGTCACGTGGGCCTGTTTTCCTCCATCTCAACCACAAGGTGCATGAGTGGGATGGTAACTAAAATTCAAGGGATACTTCATTTTACTTCCTCTCTAAACTGTGTCTTAGTGAAACTTGTAGCTCAGTTGGAGCCTCTCACAATCCCTTGATTCCTCTGCCCTTTCCCCAGTTAACACCACTCTAGATTCAGTGCTGCCCATGGCCTGTCTCTTGTCAGTACTTCAGCTGTCTTGCTTTCTTCGTATCCCAGGCTCTGCCATCTCCTTGTTCCTCCTCAGTTAGGGACTGAGGACTGTCCTTTCACTCTATCTTTATTGGTCCTCTTAGTTGTGTGGCCTTACCTTTGTTAATATACTTTTCAGGGAAACTTTTAATTATCACCATTAGTCTGTAAAACATGTAATGTTTTGTCACACCTGGCCTAAGGTACCCTCCTGCTGCTGAATTTGTTACTGTGATACTTTTCCCAGCTCCCTCTTGGTTTCAGTTAAACAAGAGAAATTCCATTCTCTCACATTCAAAGGTTAGACTTAGATATGGCCCTTGTTCTCTGCTCTTTCTTTTCCACAAATTGTTCTTTATATTTAAAAAATGATAGTCTTGATGAAACCTCTCTGCAAAGAACCAGTGGGCATGCCTGCCATTGGGATTACTGGTTCTTGGAACCAGAAACCATCCCCTTTTTCTTTTCTTTTCTTTTTCTTTTTCTTTTTTTCTCTCTTTCTTTCTTTCTTTCTTTCTGTAGCCTGCCTTGCTCTGGGAATTAATAATATTTTTGTTCAAGGGGATCACTCCTTTTGGAGTGTAATTTTGTGCTCCTGTTTAATAGGTGGGTAGCTTCTTTTGTCATTTGAGAGACCGCCAGGCTTCATGCCATGAGTGATTGTTTCCCAAATTCCAGTGGCCCTGGTTTGGGATGTGCAGAGTGGCCCTTGCAGGAGATGCTGCTGGTGCCACCAGCTCTCGGCAGAGTAGGCAGGTGCGGTGGAATCGGGTAGGGACAGTGGTGCTGCGGTGTCCTCTCTTGGAATCCGGGCATGTGATGAGCTTTTCTAATCTGTTTGAACCAGTCAGTTTCCTCTTCTGATAGGGTGTTCTGCCATTCTCTCTCTCTCTCTCTCTTTGAAGATTTGATTTATTTAATTATTTGAGTGAGAGCGAGAGAAAGATTGCAAGGACAGGTGAGAGACAGAGAGAGAGAAAGAGAAATAGAGAATCTCAAGCAGCCTTGGTGTTGAGCATGGAGCCCAACACAGGGTTCAGTCTCAGGAACCTGAGATCATGACCTGAGCCGACACCAGGAGTCACTCGCTTAACGTCTGAACCACCCCGGTGCTCCCGTATTCTGTCATTCTGGTGTTCCCACTCAGTTTCCACATGTGTCACCCGAGTATGTATATTGTAAAATTCCTCGACAAATGCCTTCTTGGTCATTCTGCTTTAACTCTGCCAAACAGGCAGTAGCTAAAGCAGAATGCTCTATATTCAATGTCAAGAGTAAGGGCAATAATTGTCCTCTGTATTATATTCAAGCCAAAGCACTGAGAACATACCATGTTCCTTTCTGGACAAAGATTTTGTAGGAGGATGTTGACAAATTGGAGTGGATTCAGAAGTGAGCAAGTCTTAGGAACCAGTCTTATGATTGTAGGGAGGGAATGATTTTAGTCTAGAGGTAGTCGATGTTAATGGCTAACAGTTTACTGAATGTTGATTGTGTGCCAAACACCGTGCAAAGGACTTTACAGGTGTTATTCCATGTAATGCACACATAAAAATTCTGGGAGGCAGGTATTGTTGTTAGCCCGATTTTATAACTGAAAGAACTGAAGAACAAAGGAGTGTCACTCAGGTCAAGGTCAACCACCTAGGACATGGGGGCCTGTGTGGGACCCCCAGTGTCCAGAGCCTATACTCCTCACCTCTGCTTTAGAGGACATTTTTCACGTAAGAGATTAGCCCGGGAAGAGGGGTTAGGCCAAACCTATATAAAACATTATTATCAGATTTGTTTTATTGCACTGGAGAGACCAGTGATTATAAGATACGTCCTCATTTTGTTTGCCACTAAGAAAAATTTCTGCCAATTAATATTATGACACAATTAATGACAAAGCTCCTTCTGATTTTATAGTTGTTACAGTGTGAAGAATGCATGACTTAGATGGAAAAATGTTGTCCTTTGTTCTTCTAGATCGGGGACAGACAGAAGCGGTAGGAAGACTTTAGTTTAAGGAAATGGTTCCTCTCCTGTCAAAGCAGCTGAGAAATTAAACCTCCTGTGTCAGAGGGCTTGACACAGAGCAGCAGCTCAGTGTAAAGTTGCTCATCGAGTGAGCACTGAGACTGGCCAGAAGATTTTTCCTGGGTGACGTAAAGGGAGTTACGCAATTGGGTGGAAGGTGACATAAATGACTTGTAGGACCCTTTCAAATCCTCACATTTTTTATGTAATACAAATGTAAAGGGTACCACGTAACAATGACATAAAATAGAAAATGTGCTTAGCAGTTCTCTGTGCCTGGCATCTGTAGTGACCCACCCTTCTTTCTTCCTTTCTTTTCTCTTCTCTTTTTGTCATTCAGATGTATAGCTGTAATATTCTATTTTACTTTTCTCTCTAGTAGAGTCCGGTCGTTCTGGCTCAGACCTGGAGGCACATTACACTTGCTTCCACCCCATCTTCCCTACTGTTTTGTTTCCCCTCCAGATCTCACAGCTGAATCCCATTGTGTTTCCCCATTGAAAAGGAATTACGAGCTATCATAAATGAAAACTCCGCACAGTGTGCGCATACACACTAGCCTTCTGGGAAATGTCAGTGCTGTCTTCTCGTTTCTCAAATTATCCATTCATCTCTGCTTTTCAAAATGCTATTCTACCTTCAAGACCCCATTTAAATGGGATCTCCGAAAAGCCTTGCATGACCACATGAACTCGTGATAATTTGCGTCTTCCGGACTCCTATTTTGTTTATATCATGCTGATGGCATTTAACAACATTTGACCTTGCACTCTAATTATTTGTACCTGGTCTTTTGTCCTCCACCTGATTACAAGCTCTGAGGGCGGAGACAAATCTTTGCCACATAATCCTCCCACTGAGGGTTTGATCCATGGCACGTGATGAGTACATACATAAGTGAGTAAGTGAATGAATTATTGAATTTTGTAGCAGACTTACCTTTTCAGAAATGTCTGGATTAAGCTAATAAAAATTATTCTGTGTTCCCTGAGTGTATTATACTTGGATGTGGGAGTGGGAATTGTGGCATGATTTTAGGCTGAGTGATTTACAAGCTGGCCCCAGGACTGCAGATGAGAAATGAACCCCAGAAAGAAAAATCTACAAGCAGATAATGGCTTTTTGTGTGTTGCTCGTTCTTCATAGTTTCTATACTTTAAGAAATTTTTAAACACTTCCAGTAGACATAAAATGAAACAAGGGTCCCCCTGCCCTTTTTCTCAGTTTCTTCAGAGATGTAAAATTTTGCAAGCTATTGATTTAGGTTTTAAACCACAGTGAGGTAAAAAGTTACAAGAGTCTGTTTAATTTATAGTGACATCTTTGGAAATTGGCCCAAAGAATTCTTTCAACCTGTGGCACTGGTATATAACAGGAGAGAGAAATCTGATTAGTTCTTGATTGTTGCTTAATACTTGGTCTTCTTTTGGCTGAAGATTTAGATAATTATTTGGGGGCAGAGTGGCCTGGAATTAGGATGCATGTGAAAGGGAATTGACAAGGATGGTTGGGATGGCTGGTGTTTCTTATGATATTCAATACCCATTAGCCTTGTCCAATATTCCCGGGAAAGCAACAAGATTCAAATTCCCACTATATTTTGGGGTAATTTGGAGTGGTTTAATTTTTTGGTGGAAGGAATGTTTAGAATTGTATATAACCCTTAGAAAAGAGGGAGTTAGAGAAAGCTGTTGGGTCTATTATTTTTTTAAGATTTTGTTGGTTGAATTTCTAGTCTAAATGTTCTGTAATTCCTTGTAGTCTGCATGCCACTTAACCAAGACAGCAAGCTGTCAGTTGAGTGGGTGTAATACTAAAGGTTTGGATTGATGGCTTTCTGTTGCTTGAAGGAGATAAATTATATAGCTAATAAGAGCTTGCATTAGGGAATAAAATTTAATAAATAAGTTTGGCTGTAATTGCCTATTGGAATAAGTTTAATGTGTCCTGTGTAATTTTTCCATTTATAAAATAATTTTTTCTCAAGTACCTGTTATATGTGTGGTACCGTTTAGGGAAGGAGAGGGAGAGAGATATACTGAGATTTAAAGCCCTAGTTTTGATAAAAGCATAAAGAAGGAGAGGAAGCTCAAATAGATACTAAAAAGCCATTTACTTTCATGGTTTTAGCTATTTTTAAGCGACTAAAGTTTACTCCATTTTTATCAATAAGCTTGGATCATATTTACTTGAAAAATGTACTGACTTTTAATTGAACAGTGTAACAGAATCAATTTAAAGGGCCCCCTCAGAATATTATGCCTTAGTTAAAGCAAATTATTTCTTAAAGCAAAATTGATCGACCAAGGATTTAGAAAGTAAATTATACAGAAAGGACTTTATTGATTAAGTAAAGATTGTATTTGTATTTAAGTCTATTTGTGTGATTTTTTTTTTAAAGAGTGAAATAAATTTTACAGCATTGAGGGTAGATACTTATTAAGAAAATTACTGAAGTAAAGGTTTTTTGTTTTGTTTTGTTTTGTTTTTTATTTTTTATTTTTATTTTTTTTAAAGATTTTATTTATTTATTTGAGAGAGAGAGACAGTGAGAGAGAGCACGAGCGAGGAGAAGGTCAGAGAGCGAAGCAGACTCCCCATGGAGCTGGGAGCCTGATGTGGGACTCGATCCCGGGACTCCAGGATCACGCCCTGAGCCGAAGGCAGTCGTCCAACCAACTGAGCCACCCAGGCGTCCCTTGTTTTGTTTTTTAAATCATGGCATATTACTGCCACTCTGAAAATTGGAGTTTGGCTCATTGAATCAAAGGCCAGACATTTTCGCATTAAATATGATAGCACACATGAAGCTTTTTGAAATATACCTTGATAATCAGACTTATTATTTTAAAAATTTTTTTGGTTGTAGATATATTTCTATTTTAACTTTCAAAAGTTGTTTTGAAATATTAGTACAGTCCTACAGTTCATTGGATCAGTTACTGTGATTCATTGGTTCAGCCTGCCTTGTCCATGTTTGATGTCTTTAGAAGAGATTTCTTTAGGCATTTAGGAATTTGGTGATTTTCAATGGTAGATTTACCCCTCGCTCAAGCTGTTGGTGTCACTGCAAACGTTCTGTGCCTGAGGGAGGAGGACTGTTGTTATTATAGTAAAGGCTCAACCCATTCTATTAATATCCTTTATCTTGAGACTGAATTATAAAGGGTATGGGATTTTGTCTAATTAAAATTAAAATGGTTCTCAATCATTGTAATGGAGTGAAGAATTCAAAGTAATATGAGCTGTATGAATGGTGCATTTATATTTTTCTTAATGTCTAGTTGACATTACTCAGAATAGGGTTTTTTTGTTTTGTTTTGTTTTTCTAACTTAGAAATCCAAATCCTGGTCTCCACTATGGTACAAGTTTCAACAAATAATAACCTGACAGCATCTGATACATTATGATATTTTCTTTTCTATTCTATTCCTTTCCATTCATAAAATTGATTTCATAAACCGTTTCAGGAACTATGAATGAGACGTAACTCACAATTTGAGAAACTCCATTCCAAAGTAATAAACACCTGACTGTATATGATGATTCACCAAAGAAAGCAGTCTTTGTCCTCTATAAGCACACATCTAAGCAGCCTTTTAATTTTTTTAAAGATTTAAAGAAATCTTTTAAGGATTTAAAAGAATTTTTAAACTTTTAAAATAAGAGAGATAAAAATCTCTCTCATTTGAGAGAGAGAGAGTACGTACAACCATGAGGGCAGGGGACGGGATGCAGAATGAGGGGCAGAGGGAGGGAGAGAGAATCTCAAGCGCATTCCACACTGAGCATGGAGCCCGACGTGGGGCTCGATCTCACGACCCTGACTCCACGAGTTGGGTACTTAGCCGACTGTGCCACCCAGGCATCCCCAAGTAACCTTTTTGTACCATACTCTTTTTCACTGAGGCAAGGAAGTGCCAAATTGAAAGACCTAATTATAAAATTAAACAAGAAAGGGTGGTTTATTTACTTGAGGAAGTTTAAGAAGGCTCATGACAAGAACATTTATGGAATGGCAAGATAAATTCTGCCTCGACCAGCCCCAGATTCCATTTTTGTTTTGGTCTAGCTAAAAAGAACGGCACCTGGACATGCTTCTGCCTTTCAGAGACTCCGTGCCTCTGCATGACCACCTCACCCTCGCCTGGCACCTTCTCTCCCTCCAGCTCCTGAAAGGAGAATTAGGCCTCGTAGCCCCATTCTGGGAATTAGGTTGGAATGAAGGTCTCAGAAGTAGATAACTCCAGAATTTTAGGGTGTCGGATGATTCTGGAATTTGGGATCCTAAATTCTAAGGAACCTGTATCCTAAATGGATTCATCCATTTCCCTTCACGTTGTCTGTTGAAATATGCGAATGAAACCCAGAACTTCTGACCTTCAGGACTGGCTAATGCAGGCTTCCTGCTTAGTGAATTCTGCAAGGGCTGTGGGTCTGTCAAGCCATGGGCCAAGTGCCTCAGGGGAAGCCTAAACAGGAGTCATTTTCCCTAAAGTCAGAGAATATTCTGCTCATCTTTCACTGACCATTCTCTGTGTATCCCATGCCACCTCCTACTTGGTAACCAAGGACATTGAATGTAGGTGAAATAGCAAGACTGAAGTCCTTAAAATTTTTTTTTTTTCTTTTAAAGCTTGAATCCACATGTGTATGCATGCCTGTGGTCTGTAGCTTCCTCCCTTAAGGTCCTTTCAGGGGAGGGATGCCATCAATCTTTGTGCTGTTTCTAGATACCATCTCCGTGTGAATGTTTGTTGATTCTATTTTTAACATTGCATCCTTTGTAGGAGCTGCCACCAGGCTGGGATGACCACATGTCCTGTTTCCCCCCCAGGTTTTTCCTGGTTAAGTTCCATTCTTTTGTTCGTGATAGCTAGAAATCCTTTTGGGATGGCAATCTGTTCTTTAACTGCGTTGAACCGAATTTCAAGTTAACACTGTGCTTTTGAAACCGTGTGGTTTTAAACCTCCTCAGGAATCCCTGTAGTTAAGACAAAACAACCACAGAGAAAATGACCTCAGGTTCTGAAGTAGGGGGCCAATTTACAAGGGGCAAGGGATCCTATCAAAGTGAAACTCCTAGACTAAACACTGTGACAGTCCACTGTTTTCCTAATGGTCCGAGGGACTGCCAGCCTGTGCTCCCTTTCATCTTAGCTCTGAATCCAGATATTAATAAATGCTTCTGAAATGAGAGTTTTACAGATTTCAGGCCCACAGATGATAAGCATATGAAGGCCCCTTTTGTCTGAGTTAGTCTGCTATCTCCCAGCAGGACATTGGCTTTCTTTCCAGGGATGGAATTTAAAAGCATCTCCTCCATCCCCTTACTAGGGTATCAGTTTGAAACCATAAAGTTTGCGCTGACGGCACTTAGGTTTTTTCCCCCTTTCTCCTCTCTTGGGTCACTTGGGTCATGTTGTTCTCTCCTGTCACATCTCTGATTATGTCCCCTGTGACATAGGATTTTTTGGTGTCTTCCTCATTAGCTAGCATGGTATTTGGTTCATTAGAAGCACCCGATAAATGTTTGTAACAAAAAATAAGTGAAGGAATAAATAATGCATATACCACATTTTAACTGTTTCTTGAATTGTACCAGGTATGCATTCATTCTGTCATTCATTCATTCAGTCAAAAAACATTTATTGAGAGACACTGTATTAGGGACTGGGGCTATGGAGAGATAAAGACAGTTACTACCATCAGAAAGCCCATGGTTTATCAGATGTAAAAGTTCTCAGTTTCTTCTTGTCTTATGAAAGCTGTGGACAATTAAGTACTTTATGAAGTGAATGACTCACCCTGATGTTTGTCCATTAAGTCGGCATCCCTGTATCCTGCAAGACTTGCTCGCCTACCCAGGTAGACAGATCACGTTACTGCTTATACGCGGTGCTCTGGTCATTGTGGGCTGTCCATCAATCATGGATCCAGCCCATCTGAAAACAATCTCAGAAGCTGTAAGGAGAGCTGATGTCATCCAGTATACCCCATATAATTCATACTCAGAGTTTTAGATTAATTCAGAGAACAGAAGACAGCTCCCAACTACAAGAAGCAGAATCACATTTGTTAGTTTTAAGACCTGTCTGTGGGACATGGCATGCCATTTCTTTGATAACATGGCGGTTTTCACTATTACAAGCCTGTGTATTTCAAAGCTAACTTGACATTGGGAAGGAATGGCTCTATTTATTGTCTAAAATACTGGAAGTCAAATGGATTATTTTGGGTAACTTTTTCTGATGTAATGACTTGACATAAAATAAAGACTCTGTTCCAAAGATTGTGAATTACTGCCTGTGTGAATTCAACTTTGCAGGGCCATTAATACTATACTGCCACAGTGAACAAAGCTGTTACATTTCAATCAGAAATTACTGGCTCCTTTGGGTAGGACACCTCAGTATTTTTCTTACCTCTCATACACTTTACTTTTCCCTACAATTACTAACGTAAAGCATGGCTTAAGTTTATTTTGAGAGTAGAGACCAGCTTTGAGAAAGGGCAAGATTGAATAAAAACAGACTCGGAGTATGTTACATGAGATTCCTTTAGCTTTTGTGTATAATTGGGGCTAGAGGTTTTTTTTTTTTTTTTTTTTAAAGATTTTCTTTATTTATTTGACAGAGAACACGAGAGGGAACACAAGCAGGGGGAGTGGGAGAGGGAGAAGCAGGACTCCCACTGAGCAGGGATTCCAGTGCTGGCCTGGATCCCAGCTGGATCATGACCTGAGCTGAAGGCAGACGCTTAACAACTGAGCCACCCAGTCGTTCTGTGCTAATGATTTTGATATCATTCCTCATTGGCTTAGTTTTACTGCTGAGAGAAATCTACTTGCCTTGCTTAGAAAACAAACCGATAAAGCTGTATTTTCATAATTACTGGGGAAATTGTTGGAACCGTGATACCTTATTTATATTAACTATCCAAAGGTGTGCATGTGAAGAAGGGAAACCTAATGGGGGTCTCTTAAACATGATGTAAAGAGAGCTGTTGAGACTGCCTGTCCGTGGTGGAGCATGGCAGCTGTGTGTCCCTGAGCTTCAGGACATGGCACCTGTAATGTGGCACTGTGGGCCTTTAAGACCACTGCTTTCCCACGGGTTGTTGTTCTGTCGTCACACCCCCTTCCCCCTTCCTGGCAGCTCCGCTAAACCTGGGGTGCTGTCCCAGGCCTGTGGCTTCCTGGAATGCTCTTTCCTTCTAGTTCTGCCAGGTGACGTCCTCCTCAACCTTCAGACTCTGCTCAAATTTCACTTCTTGGAGGAAGCCTCCCATGACCTCTCCAGGCAGAGTTAGGTGCTTCCAAGTCTAGATGTAATCAAGGCCCTGCTCATCGGATCAGGATCCCGGAGGACTCAAACACTGAGGGGATGGCTTTACTGAAAGCCAAAGACTGGGTATATGCATGCATTTTCATTTGCATTTTCTTCCATATAAAAGGTGTGGTAGAGAAGAACTGTTCCATGAGTTAGGTGACAGGACTCACCAGTCTGCTGCTAGTTTGAGGAACTTTGGGGGAAATCCTGCCCTCAGAAAAGAGGAATGTTGCCCAGTCTGTTTACAGGTCTCTACATATGGATGGGCTAAAAGCTTCAAGGGGTTTTTTGTTTTGTTTTGTTTTGCTTTTTAGATTTTACTTATTTGTCAGAGAGAGAGAAAGGGCATACAAGCAGGGGGAACAGCAGAGGGAGAGGGAGAAGCGGACTTGATCTATCAATCGCAGAGACCTGGGATCATGACCTGAGCCAGAGGCAGATGCTTAAATGACTGAGCCTTTTTTTTTTTAACTTTTATTTTAATCTTGAAATAATTAAAATTATAGACTCACAGAAGGTTACCTGCACATGAAGAGTTCCATGTACCCTTCACCTCACTCTCCCAAAGCTACCTTATTTAGCTGCCATCCAGAATCAACACTGATGTTGCCACTTTACCCTTAACTTGACTGCATGCTCTGCTCAGTTGACCGGTGTCCTAGTGGGTGTGTGTGTAGTTTGATGCACTTTAATCCCATGGGTGGGTTCGTGTAACCCCCACCATCATCACAACAGAGACTGTTGAGCCTCCACAAAGGACCCCCCTTAAGCTACTCCTTTATGAGTGCTCCCATCTCTGCCCTGTCTCTGCCCTGTCTCTGGCTCTTGCCAGCTACAGGCTGTCATTTTGGCTACAATCCCGTCATTTTGAGAATACCATGTAAGTGAAATCGTACTCTATCTAATCTTATTAGATGGGCTTCTTACCCCCTTCCCCCCCGACCCTGCCCCAAGCATAAAGCCTTGAGATCTCTTCAGGTTGTTGCTTATATTAGTGGTTGATTTCTTTTCTTGCTGAGTCCTGTTCCATAGTGTATAAACCCGTCTGTTGAACCATTCATTCCACTGACGAGCATTTGGGTTGTTTCCAGTTTGGGGCTATCATGATGAAAGCTGCTCTACAGGTTTTTGTGTGCATATACATGTTCATTTCTCGGGGATAAATGCCTAAGAGTACAGCTATTAGGTCAGATGGTAAGTGGATGTTTAGTTTTATAAGAAACTGCCAGACTGCTTTGCAGAGTGACTGTGCCATTTTACACCTTCCCCAGCTGGGTAGGAGAGGGCCCAGTTTCTAAGGTGGCCGTAATTTCACCCTCGCAAAGTCCTCTGAGGTACAGGATTCAGAATCTGTGAGCACCGGAGAAGGATAATACTGCCACCTTTCCTTCCCAGCAGATATTAAGGGGCTGTCTAAGTTGCGTGTTCCTGGTGCTGTTTGTTTAACTGAATGTTTTTAAGTAAGCAAGCCATAACCGCGGTAGGTGTTCTTTGCAAAGCACTTTCATGGGTACTATTGGTTATGTAATAGTGGTTTATTTTGTTGTTGCTCTTCAGTGTGTCCACGGGCAAACATTCAGTGGGACCCTGCTTGTATCAGACAACACAGGGGACACCCCGGTCTAATGTGCAGATGGAGACTTGGGCACGATGGAGCTAGTGTTGAACCTGCAACTCTTCCCCTTTAGCGGTGGGTATTTATCTGAGCTTTTGGTTCACATTTAACTTGGAGACGATAATACCTACTTTGCTGGACTGTCGGGGCACCAAGTAGGATAATAGCGTGACTTCTTGGATGAGGGTAGATACTCAGAGATCCTCTGTCTTTGAAGATTTCAATATTATGCCTTTTTTTTTTTTTTTAAGATTTTTTATTTTTATTTATTTGACAGAGAGAGCACAAGCAGGCAGAGAGGCAGGCAGAGAGAGAGGAGGAAACAGGCTCCCTGCTGAGCAGAGAGCCCGATGCGGGGCTCGATCCCAGGACCCTGAGATCATGACCTGAGCCGAAGGCAGCGGCTTAACCACTGAGCCACCCAGGCGCCCCAATATTATGCCTTTTTGATTAATTTTTATATTGATTAAAATTGCTGATGTTTTTATTAGCTCTAGTTTTACAAAAAAGAGAAAAATCCATTGCTGATTCTTTAATAAGAATGGTGATGGTTGGGGTGCCTGGGTGGCTCAGTGGGTTGAAGCCTCTGCCTTCGACTCAGGTCATGATCCCAGGGTCCTGGGATCGAGCCCCCGCATCCGCATCCGGGCTCTCTGCTCAGCAGGGAGCCTGCTTCCCCCTCTCTCTCTGCCTGCCTCTCTGCCTACTTGTGATGTCTGTCTGTCCAATAAATAAATAAAATCTTAAAAAAAAATGGTGACGGTGTTGTCCCATTTCTTTTTTTTTTTAATTTTTTTTTTTTTTTAAGATTTTATTTATTTGTTTGACAGAGAGAAATCACAAGTAGACGGAGATGCAGGCAGAGAGAGAGAGAGAGGGAAGCAGGCTCCCTGCAGAGCAGAGAGCCCGATGCGGGACTCGATCCCAGGACCCTGAGATCATGACCTGAGCCGAAGGCAGCGGCTTAACCCACTGAGCCACCCAGGCACCCCTGTTGTCCAATTTCTTGATAACCTATTACGTGTAATGCCATAACTGATAAGCATGTCTCGTTTGAACTTTGTAGCAGATCTCTGATGAGGTATGCTTGTAATACCCCCTTTCCAGATGAGGGAAACCAAGTCTTAAATGCTCATTAAGTTGATGAAGATCAGTCTGTCTTGGAAAGCTGGAATTTCATTTAAACTGTCTTGCCTCTAGTGCACTAGTCATTATTCTATACCTGTTCTTTAGTACCAGTTGCTTTTTTAAAAACGCAGTTCCCTGCAAGATATGCAGATGGTGACTGGAGTGCCTGATCGCTGCCTTCATCAGGAGCCAACCCACTGAGAAGTACTTTCAAGCTTTGTGTATTAGTCAGTGTAAGCGGGCGGGGCCGGGGCCGGGGCCGGTGGCTGGGGTGGCTCTGTTGGTTAAGCATTTGCCCTGGGCTCAGGTCTTGATCCTGGAGTCCTGGGGTCGAACCCCTGAGCCCTGAGTGGGTCTCCCTGCTCAGCGGGGCCTGCTTCTCCCTCTCCCTCTGTCTGCTTCTTCCCCTGCTTGTGTACTCACGTGTGCATGTGCACTCTCTCTCTCAAGTAAATAAATAAAATCTTTAAAAATAATTAAAAAATATTAATAAAGTCAATGTAAGCAACCACACACACATAATTACCTTGTATTTCAGAGCGAAAGAATCTGACTAACCTTAGTGTGTTTTAAATAGCTGGCTTGGATTTTGAGAGGCAAGATGATTACTCTAAATGACATGATCAAGAAGCCTTGGGGTCACCCTGTGGGGGTGAGGGGATGCATTGTCTCTGAAACATATGATTTTTCCCACACACTGTAATTTCAGTCATAAAGATATTATAGAAAGTAGTAGATACTACAATTACCTGAGCGTGAACTCCCCCATCTCTTCATCAGGGACGTAACTTTTATAACGTAGAGTTCAGTATTGTTTGTAGTTTCACATTTGTTGGAGCTTGGATTTTCAGATTTGTTGTTTTTCCACTGGGCCCTGGTTTAACTCAGTGCTTTAGGGCCATGCTTACCCATGAGGCTTCCCTGTGAAAAGATGTTGTGATATTTGGGAAACCAACCTCATTTTTGAATGAATATCACTTCTTACTCTGTTTATTTCTTATCACCTTCCAGTATACGAATAGATTCAAATACAGCCTATGTTTTAGAAGCTTAAGCAGGTTATAGTTAGGAAAGCAATAGAAAAAAGGAAGCTCAATTATATATGAGATGTATCAGTAAATGTATCAGTTTAACGAATGTGGGTTTTAGGGCACCTGGGTGGCTCTGTGGTTAAAGCCTCTGCCTTCGGCTCAGGTCATGATCCCAGGGTCCTGGGATCGAGTCCCACATAGCATCGGGCTTTCTGCTCAGCGGGGAGCCTGCTTCCTCCTCTCTCTCTGCCTGCCTCTCTGCCTACTTGTGATCTCTGTCAAATAAATAAATAAAATCTTTAAAAAAAAAAGTTTTAATGAATGTGGGTTTATTCCTTGAATTAAAAACAAGGAAATAGAAAAGGTGTTTTCTTTCTTTTCTTTTTTTTAAATTGTATTTAATGAGTAGCTCCTATGGGCCAGGCACTGCTAGGTAGTTGATAATCCATTATTTTATCCTTAAAATGGTCTTATGATGTAGTTGATGATATTACTCCCATTTTATAAATGAGAAAATGAGATTTCCTGAGTCACATGGCCAGTGCGTGGCTCGACCTCTCTTCAGTTATTGTTCTGTTTCCAGACCCTGATCTTCCCTCTGATACTGGGGGAAGGAATAATAGGGCTGGAATTTGTTCCTTGGCTGGAAGAGGGGTTATTGCAGGTTAAGTATCCTTTAGTGTGGCTGTGAGGTCTAGGTAGCATACTTGTCAGTTGATTTCTTATTTAAGTGTAAATGACAGAGTTTGCCCATGTTAACCATTTCTTACTCACCTGATGGGTTATGTGTAAGAATAAGCTGTAGAGATTGTTGGTTTTTGATGTCGGTTAGAGTGTTTTCTCCACGATCTGGAAAACTAATACCTTGTTCGCATGGTAAAGTCCTGATGATAGTGTAAGGACAGAACAGTGAGGGTGCCTACTGTGCCACCTACCTTTGGATAGCCCTTTTATTACTTCTGGAAAGATTCCTTCTAACTAGATAACATTTCTTATTATGGTTTGGAACATATTTCTTAGTTTCTAAAGCAGATTTCTTTCCTCATTACAGCTGATTTAGGAGTGAATGGAAATTTAGTTTGCCTGTCTTGAATTCTAACAGGTAGACATAGTAAGTTCAAGTTCATACTGGATCCAGAATGTAAAATTTACCGTGAGTATTCCAGGGTTAAGAGGTTACCTACCTTTATAGCAGCTAAAATTCCAGATGTGATTTGCTTGAGTTAAAGAAATGATTGATGGTGTCTGGGTTTCGTTAACTAGGCCTTTATTTTGACTATAAATCAAAGGTTTATTCATGGTACTTTTTAAAAAAGATAGCCATACCTTCGTGTCATTCTTTTGTGATGCTGAAGTTTTTATTGCTGCCTATGACAGAATTGCAAGTGACCTTGCTTTTGACTTTGTCATTAGAGAAATATAAGGTTTACTTTGTTTTTGATAACTTAAAGACAAAGATAACTTCAAGACATATTTTGGTCTTTATAATGAAATGGAAAGCTAAAGCACATAGCAAATAATGCAAAAAGGATTAAACAAAATATAAAAAATAAGAGCACACTTCTCTGTCATCTCAGTAAATGCATTTGGGCTAAACACTACAGGGTTCAAATTCAGATTGGGTTTTTTTAAAAATCCAGCCAAGGGCTGCTTATAAGAGACGATCTTGCAGCATAATGACCCACCTCTAAAGTAGACAAATTCTGAGAAATAGACAGTAGAATGGTGGTTTCCAGGTGTTGGGGATATGAGGGGAGGGAGAGCCACTGTCTAATAGGTATTGAGTTTTGGATTTCCAAGACAAAAAAGTCACGAAGATCTGTTTCATAACAGTGTGAATATACTTCACACTACTGACTGGACACTTAAAAATGGTTAAGATGGCACATTTTATGTTTTAGTTTTTGCCACAATTAAAAAAACGTAATGACCCACCAAAACTAAAAATAAAAAGACAGATCTGTTAACAATGGCAAGTGAGAATCAAGTATGATATTATTAATATGAGAAAAAACAATTCAATTAAGAATTTTTTGCACTCAGAAATAAATGCAAATCAAATACTAGTAGAACTGGATGGAGAAACTGAAGAAATATTGTAGTGGTGGAGAACTTTGATACTCTATTCAAACGGAAGGGAACTTCATCTGTGCTAAATAAGAAATCAGTTATCATTTGGCATCTGGAATGTTATCAGTGACTTTTGTGGGAGCAGTTTCTATAGATGGGTATGGTCAGAACCACATTCCTCATATAGAAGAATAATGGGGAACCAGAAGGAAGGGACCTACAGACCCTAAAATATCTTTATGTTGGTCTGTGAGTCTTTCTGCCTAGAGTTATTTTCTCTGCTGATTGTTTGCAAGTCGGGATCTAATTTGTGAGTGGCAAAGGTCTTCAAACAGTATTTTCTGTTTTCTCAAGTTCAAGTGGTTGAAGAGTTCCTAGGCAAGGATGATGAAATTATAGAGGTGGTAAGCTTGGAAGGGAAGCTTCTGAAAATTCAAGGGAGAGAAAGAACCTCACGCCAAGAGGTTAGTGACTGTGCACAAAAAGGAGACAAAACTTAACTCTCTGTGGATTTGTAGGAGAATATGGTCAACACTTTGTCGATGGAGAATGGGAATGAGCCTTGTTAAGGAGCACTAGAAGCCTGTGTTCAGCAGAGCACATGAGAGAATTCATAAAAATCTAGTCACAGCACGAAGTCCAGCTCTCCAGGAAGCAGGGAGAAGACTGCTTGAATTCAGAGATTATTGAGAGATTCAGAAGATACCATATGTAATGTAGAAATACTGTTCGGGACAGGAAGGAGGCATGAGATTGGGAGTCAGGCAGATCTAGTTCAAATCCCGGCTTTGTCATTTTCTGCATTATGTGATGGGCAAGTTATTTAATTACAGTTTCCTTACGAGGATATATATAAAATATATAGCACGGTGTCTAGCATATAGTAGGTACTCAATAAATGAGAGCTGCTAGTTCATAAATGCATGCTCTCTAAGTGATTGCCTGAAACCAAGGCCAGAGCGGAGTGGTACTGGAATCTGAAGCCAGGTTATCGGACTTCAGAACCTATGCTTTGTCCCTGCCCTGCACTGCGTCTTTATCAAAGGGCTGTGTTCCTTGCGTGGGATGCAGTTGCTTGGATCTGGCATGCATGTTGCCATAGATGCTGTTCCAATAAGTAGTAGGCTCTAGTGCCAGCCTTAATGTGTTTGTGGTGTCTGAGTGCCAGCAGCACTGTAGATCATAAAGCCACTCTCAGAGCTGGAGGCGATGTTGGTTTTTTAATTTGGGAAGGCTGGGAACTACTCTGTCCTTTTGTCCCATCCCCCGCACCTCTGCACCTGGTATTTGAGCTGTTAGTCATCTACAGCAGCACAGGGAGGGAGACAGAGGCTAAGGCTCTGGGCTTCTGTAGGGGGCAGGTAGACAATTCTAGCAAAGCCCCTGGGTTTCAGGCAATCACCTTAGAGAGCATGCATTTATGAACTAGCAGCTCTCATTTATTGAGTACCTACTATATGCTAGACACCATGCTATATATTTTATATATATTCTCGTAAGCAAACTGTAATTAAATCACTTGCCCATCACATAATGCAGAAAATGACAAAGCCGGGATTTGAACTAGATCTGCCTGATTCCCAATCTCATGCCTCCTTCCTGTCCTGAACAGTATATCTACAGTACAACTGGGGTCCTGCAGTTCATTCAATTCCTACCTTCCTCTGCCATTCCCTACCCCCCCACCCCCAACCTTTTAAAAATTTTTTCTGCTCTGGTTTCTGATTCTTGTTGTGGTGTGGAATTCTGATCTCCTCTCCTGCCCTGGGTCCTTGATGATCCATGACATAACTCCCTGGATGTTTTTACTGCCAACAGTTGTTGGACACTAACAACAGGGAGCTAACTGGAGTGACCACCTCTGGCCCCATTGCTGTTTCTTTTTCACATACATCCAGTCTCATTAGGAAAAGGCAGAGGTATGTAAGGGCTGTTGGTGGGCTCTTAGCATTTAGACTTCCAGGGAAAGACACATCTACATTTAGGGTGAAGGGAAGGTCTGGTGCATCTTCTGGGTTAGTTGGGCTGCATATCAGTGCATACAGCCAATGTGAAGTTTGGAAAGCAGCAATAGAGGTGGGGTGACCTGACAGCTTCCCTGGCTTTGTTCCCTTCTTGTCATTGCATTTTGGGTGACACAGGCCTGTTTGGTTCATGGGTTGAGGACAGGCCCTGGGCAGGGGTTCTAATAATTAGGAGAAAAGATAGTCTGGCATCCCAGTCTGCATTACAGAGAGGTAGAAGGCAGGAAGGGGTATTTGAAATAAGCCGAGAAGTTCTACTGGCTGCCCAACTGTGAGGCTTAGGAGGAAGGCTTTTTTCGCAACTACTTCTCTTTGTAATGTAGAGTCATTGAATAATTGTTAATCTATTTTTACACAAAGTGAGAATTTTTTTTTGATGGCATATTTGGGAACACAAAGGGGCCAAAATGTTCTCAAATTACTCTGAAAGCTCATTTGTTTATTCTAACCAACATCTTGCCTCCCTCTCTCTCTCTCTCTGAATGATTTTCATTTGAAGAAATCCAATTAAATCTGGTTAACTGTGGCAATAAATTGCTCAATAATTCCCATAAATTCTCTAAAATTTAAGAAGGGGAAAATTGAGTGTGGTGTAAGTAAGCTTCAGGGATTTTGAGAGAAAGGATTCCTTCAATCTTGGTTCTGTGGTTCTGTTGTCATTCTTTTGTAAATAAGAGGTCTGCAAGCAGATCACAAATTTATGTGGAAAGTGGATGACTTGATGAGGGCAATGAGAGTTTCTTTATGTAATAGCTCTGCATCTTGTGATGGAAATCTCCCATGGATTTTTCTGACTGTGGAGGAGGAGGCTCTATCTACTTAATATGGTGTGAAAATAAATTCTAAAGGTAGTTAGATGGAGCGAGGCTTTTGATAAGTGCAGTGATGGCTTTGTTTGGATGTCCAGGATTGAGTCAGAGCAAAAGAAGAAGCGGGTCATGAAAGCCTAGTCTTGGACCTAAGCTTCTATTTTGAAGTAAAGGCCATATATATAGTCAGTTCTGCTATCATGCAACTTCTGTGTCCCTAAAAATCACTGTGCTGCTCAAAATTGCACAATAAAAACCACAGCACTGGGGTGCCTGGGTGACTGAGTGGGTTAAGCCTCTGCCTTCCGCTGCTCAGGTCATGATCTCAGGGTCCTTAGATGGAGCCCTGCATCGGGCTCTCTGCTTAGCGGGGAGCCTGCTCCCCCCGCCCCCCGCCCCCCCGCCTGCTTCTCTGCCTACTTGTGATCTCTCTGTCAAATAAATAAATAAAAATCTTAAAGAAACAAACAAACAAACCACGGCACTCAGATAGAAAATAGGGTTAGGGACTCAGCATTCAAAAATGTATTTAGTGACACATTAGTAAAAAGGATAGGAACCAAGTAAAAATGGTAGCATGGTTTTATACATGTTAAATGGGTAAGAAATACATAAATACTGTAGTGAATTTTGCTTGAGAATGGTCTGAAGTTGCTTGTGAAGGTGGGTTTCAGGGGGCTGCAGTTTGTGAGTTTTAGTGAATGGTGGGCGGTAGGTGGTGGGAAGCCATCAGAGGGAAGCCAGCAACATGAGGGGCTTATCTGTCTGTTTCGATAGGCTTCTATGTCCTATAATCCATAGAGACAGCAAGTTAGGAGTTGGGAAGCAGCCTATAGGGAAATGACTGCTAATGGGGATGAGGTTCCCATTTGGGGTGATGAGAAAAGTCTGGAACTGGAGAGTGGTGACAGTTGCAAGAATATTGTGAATCTACTTTGTCCTACTGAATTGTGTACTTTAGTATAGTTAAAGTGGGGACACCTGCGTGGCTCAGTTGGTGAAGCGTCTGCCTTTGGGTCAGGTCATGATTCCCAGGTCCTGGGATCAAGCCCCACGTTGAGCTCCCTGCTCAGTGGGGAGTCTGCTTCTCCCTCTCCCTCTACCCCTCCCCCTTGCTTGTGCTGTCTCTCTCTCTCTCTCACTCTCTCAAATAAATAGAATCTTAAAAAAATTAAAATAGTTAAAATGGTAAATTTTGTGTAATATGTATTTTACCCCTGCACACATATGCATACACATATAAAAACATATTTTGAGTTTGTTTTCCTGGGAAGAGTTCTGTTCTTCGTACTACAAGGGATGTGTAAAAAGGCCAGCAAGGTGCTGTCTCAAAGGATTGCTGCAGCTCAGGGGCGCCGGGGTGGCTCAGTGGGTTAAGTGTCTGCCTTCAGCTCGGGGCATGATCCCAGGTCCTGGGATGGAGCCCCACCTCAGGCTCCCTGCTCTCCAGGGAGTCTGCCTGTCCTTCTCCCTCTGTTGCTCCCTGCTTGTGCTCTCTCTTGTGCTCACTCTCTCTCTCAAATAAATAAAATCTTTAAATAAAAAAAAGGATTGTCACAGCTCACTTGGGAGATGAGGTAAACAGAACAATAGGTTACAAGGCAGAGTTGAAATGTGCTGTGGAGGAGGTGAGAACAGTAGGCTTCAGGTGTCCAGAGGGGAAGTATACCTGCCCTTCTGGAGAGATCCAAAAGGCTTTCCTACAGGCAGTAGCACATAATATGGTCTCACTGGGTCTGAACTAAGTGTCACCTAGGAAGCTCTAAAAATACCTGTTCTCAGGCCTGGCCCTGTTCAAATTAGATCAAAATCTTTGGAGGGAGGGGCTTAAAAATAGTTTTTTTTTTTTTTTTTTTTTTTTTTTTTTTAAAAGAATCCCCGGATGATTCTCACTAGCAGCTGCGGGTGAAAACCATAGGTTTAAGGAACCACTGAATATTTGGCATGTATGTTCTGGGCAGAGGAAATTACAGAAGCACATGTCCAGGTGGGAGAACCTACATTCTTTTTTGACTAGACGGAGGATGTGAGTGCAGGAGAGTGGAGGTGCCTGGCAGAATCAGCAGTTTAGGCAGTCTCACAGAGTATCTTTAATGTCAGTGTGAGAATCTGTAGTTAATTTTGTCTTCAGTGGGGAGCACTCACATTTTGATGGGCCAAGAGGGATAGGTATCGGTACTTGTTTGTTAGATAAGTGCATCTGGCAGCATTTTGAGATCAAAACGATCTGCTTTATAGATTGCTGGAGATAGGAGGCCTGTTAGGAAGGGGTTTTAATGAACCAAACTATAGGTTCACAGAGTGGAGTCTGCAGACTCTTGGGTGTCTCCCTAGATTCTTCTGGGGGAGGGTCAGCAAAGACTAGGTTATCTTCATAATAACACTAAGATGTAACTACTAGCTTTTTTCACTGGGTTTGGTGTTTGTATTAATGGTGCAAAACCAATGCTTGGAAAACTTTTGGCGCCTTAGCAGAAATCAAGGCCATGGCACAAGCTGCAGTCATATTTTTCACCTTGCCGGAAAAAATACCAGTTTCACTTAAGAATGCCCTTGACGAAGCAATAAAAATCTCAGCCCTCGGGTTCACATCTCTTTAATATTCTCTCTGACAAAATGGAAAGCACTCATAAACTACTTCTGAACACTAGAGAATGTTGGTTGTTGGGACGGAGAGCCCTTCCACAAATGTTTGGGTTGCATGATGAACTAGCTGCATTTATCAGGGAGTACTCATTTTTCATGGGAGACTAATCGACATATTACCATCATTCAGACTTGGTTATTTGGCAGACACTTTCTTGGAAATGAACAACATGAGCCTGTCACTTCAAGGCATTTGACAGCAGTTATTGCCAAAGATAAAATTTGTCCTTTCAAGCAAAAATGAGAATTTTGAAAAACCTCTATCTGTCACCATGAACTTACTAGCGTACCGATACTTTTTTTTTTTTTTTTGTAAAACCTTTCTGATGTGATTTTGTGATATTTTGATGTAATGAAGTGCATCGATGTTTGGAAGATGAAATTACTAAGTGAGCCAGTATTTTCCAATATTATTCATGGGAAGTGACTGTGCCATGAGGGTTGACCAGGATGGCTGGTATGTTCATGCCCTCATTTAGGGAACACCATGAGGTAGGTTGGATTTTCAGCATTTGGCACCTGCTTGCTGGATGGTCACATGAAAACCCCCAAAACAGATGTTTTGAGCCCAGTGAACTGAGAAAACAGTAATACTTTTATTTTCCTTTGTTAGGTTATTTTAAATGAACAGCTTTATTGAGATAAATTCATATACCATATAATTCACTCATTTAAAATGTGCATTTTGGTTGTTTTTGCATATGGACAGAGTTGTGCAATCATCAAGACAATTTTGGAAGATTTTCATCACTGTCCCCCCTCAAAAAACCTTCATATCCATTAGCAGCCATTCCCCTTTCCTCCCAAACCCACAGCTCTGGGCAACTAGTAACTTATTTTCTTTTTCTCTAGATTTACCTATTCTGGGCATTTCATATAAGTGGAAGACGCTATGTTGTGTTTCTTGTTGGCTTCATTTACTTAGTATACTGTGTTCCGAGTTACGCTGTGTTGTCTTCTGTATTGCACTTGATGATGTGTTCAAGGTTTTCCATGTTGCAGCATGAATCAGTGCATCTTTCCTTTTGAAGGCTCAGTAATAGTCCGTTGCATAGATTATACCATGTTTTTTCTAGCAAGTGTGCGGAAGTGTGTGTATGTATGTATGTATGTTTTCAAAGGAATTAATTTCAGTTCCTGTGTGGTTAGCATACAGTGTTGTATTAGTTTCAGGTGTTGAATACAGTGCTCATTGCTAAGTGCTCATGGTGCTAAGTGTGGTCTTGATCCCCTCCCCCTATTTCACCCATCCCCCTTCACCTCCCCAGCAATAGTACTTTTAATGCTGGAGGGAAGTCAAGTGAGGGTACTGGTTGTGGGGAGGGTAGATAAAAAGGGGGGGGATGTTTTGCTTTTGGTTGAGTCCTGACATGCAGTTTTCTTACCCTTCAGATAAGCTAAAATAAGCTAAGCTTATTGTTGATTTTTTATTTGGGGAAGACTTTTATGGAGTTAGATATAAAGAAACCAACTTTCAAAGATTTTTTTCCCTTTCTTACTTACCTTAATAGTCATAATTTCCTTTTTTTTGTCTCCTTTTTAAAGTCATTAATGGTGCCAGACGTTAGCCCCCTTTGGGCTGCCGGCCTCACTGTCAGAAGCCCCGGACTTCACATAGCTCCTCTCTCCTCCTCAGTCTAGTGCTTACCGGGGTCACTCAAGACTTCCCTTTCTGGTCTCAGATACTGGGCTTTGTATTTGAGAACTCAGGGACAAATCGCTTTGGTTTTGAAACTGCTAGAACTGGCCAACGCCCCACTTTTGCCTCGGGAATTCACTAATAATGGCTCCTTTCACGGTAGCCTCTGACCTAATTTGTTGCTGTTGTTTATTTGCAAGCTCGTTTTTATTGAATATGCAATCATATAATTTTTTTCCCCCGTATTGGTAATCCCCTACTGCCTTCCAGGGATCTTCCCTGTGGGAAATTTGTGGTTTGCTGAGTTTAGAATCTGCTCTCTACAGTGATAGCCGGTTGGGTTCTTAAGGCCAAGTTAAGTGCCCCATGATGGGGCACAAAAGCCCATGAGGTTCAGAGAATTGTGTATAGGTAAAGGAAAGGTGGACTGGTAGTTGGAGCTAAAGAAAAATATTCAAGAAAAGAGATTGTGGGTGGGAATACGCTGGTCATTCTTCCCATGAAATCTAGTAAAATCCATATTGCTCACTCACAGTTTACTCTGAGATAAATCTTCTTGGCAAATGTGGAAAAAAGTTTTCACCCAGATTGGAGCTGAGGAGAAATATAATGGCCTTGGGAAAGTATTACACATGTTACGTTGACTCTTCATCTCTACTTTTCATGAATGAAGACACCTATACAGCAGTTCTCCATTGTCCATGGGGCTATTTCCAAGACACTGCCAACGGGTCACTAAAACAGTGGGTAGTTCAGAACCTTCTATTATACTGTGTGTTTTCTATATGTACCTATGGTAAAGGTTAATTTATAAACTAGGCACAGTAAGAGATTAACAATCTAAGTGATAATCAAGGGAACAGTGATAAAAATACACTGCAGGAAAAGTATGTGAATGTGGTCTTTCTCTCTCTAAATATGTTATTGTACTGTACTTACCCTTACGAGATGAGAAAATGGCTACCTGAGGAGATGAGTGAAATGAGGTGAGTGATGTAGACACTGTGATGTATGATATAGTTAGGCGACTGTTGACCTTCTGACCATTCATCAGACGGAGGGTTGTCTCCCTCTTGACATTGGTTGACTGCGGGAAACTGAAACTGCAGGGGAGGGGAAATTACTGTACTTAATTAAAATATCTAGTTAACCCTAGGTGAGACAGGCAGGTCATAGTCTGTCTGGAACAGGCCTCACCCTTAACTCTTCATATGGGTAACCAGGGCCTGTCCAGTTCAGGACACTATCATGTGAGTTCTGAAAGCAAAAACTCAAATATTCAGCAGTGATAAGTTTTCTGAGTAAAGACTTGATAAACACTAAAAGTATTCAGTGAAAAATTGTGAAAGATGGCTAAATATATAAAATAAAAATTACTGACTGGAATTAAAATAAAGTGATAACAAATGATGAGTATAAATGTCCCAAATAGGTGGAAATTCAATATATGGTAAATGATCTCAATGTAAACTGGTGATTTTCAACCAGTTTGTAAAATTAAGGTGTTTTTCTCAGCCTGATATAGACACCACTGAGGCCAGAACGCTCACAGATGTCCTGAAGACGAGCAGACCGAAGTACCCAGAGCTAAGGAAGTCCCTTAGCCCCTCCACACAGAAGGCAGTGTCCTCGTGTCCACCAGGGCTCACACCAGAAGCCATTACTGCCTAGGCTGAGGTCGTTCCATCGTTCCCCAATGTTCTCACAACCCCTCCTTCCTGTCGTCTTTTCTACTTGAATGCAGCTGTTGAGCTGTGGCAGGACCAGGTGCTCCAGAAACGATGAGCTGAAAGGGCTGACTCTTCGGTACCTCAGTGACATCCCCTGCTGTAGGTCTGTCTCAGAAATGACCACACTCCTTTTCCGATGTGGCTCCCCTGAACAACGTTCTGTACTCTGCTCTATAAAGACCTGAGGGGGATGTCAAAAGGGCAAGGGGGACTTACAGGAGATGAATAGATGGGACACAGGCAAGATTTCTCTGCTGAGGTTTGGGTGCATCCTGAATGGCCAAGATGCCGGCAGCTGCACCTGCATGTCTTACCGTGGGGAGGCAGGTCGCACTGACCCTGTGGGATGGGAGGTACACGTGGCCTCCAGCTGACCACCTGCCTGATTTCCCGGAGTGGTGGACGCTGGGTCTGTGGTGGGAGTGTCTGAGAGAAGGCAGTGGAGAGTAGCTGAGCTGAAAGGCTGCAGTCAGGAAGTCAGTACAGGCAGGTACGTAGTCACCCCTGGAAAGCACAGCCCCATCTTCTTGGCTGAGAGATTTCTGGGTGACAGTTGTCCCCTGCCACACACAAGCACGCGCGCGCGCACACACCACACACACGCACACACTGTGTGTAATGGTTGTGAGATTTGACCTTTCCCTGCCTCATCTGCTGACCAAGGTGGCCCGGAGATCCTGTTTTGCCACATGCTTTTCCCCAGACAGGCCCAATATCAGGGCCCCAATACATGGGTAATAATGTAGAAATGTTCCCTATCCTATTTAACTTAGTATCTTGCATATAATAATTGAGTCATGTCTTGGAAGACTGAGGCTCTGAGATGGATGGGGGGGTACTCAGTGCACAGAAAGAGGAATGTGCGTGGACAGATGTATGAGACGCAGACCACACTTCACGTAGCCGTCTGAGATGCTCATTTCCTTAGACTTTCATGTTAATAATCTTCATTGAGCTCTGCAAGTGTGAACAATGTTTTAAAACAAGATTCTTTAATATTTAAAGTCTTTTTTAACCTTTATTGGAATTATCTGTGAATATATTACTTTTCTTTCTTTCTTTCTTTCTTTTTTTTTTTAAAAACATTTTAATGAAATAAACAAATCAGCATCAGGAGACTTGGAGGCTGGTATTCATGTTTGGCAGTCCTTTGGCTTCTCTGGGAGGGCATCCACAAATGACTTTGCTTTTGGATACAATGCTATGCTTAAAGATGATTTTTACTGCAGCTTAACAGAAAAAAAATTGTGCTCTATATAGAAGTGCACCGTGCTTGTTCACAAATATTGTAATGTGTGTTCAATAACCAGTCTCCCTAAACTTTCTTAAAACCTGAGGAGCTTGCTTTTCGGCTGAGACACAATATCCCTAAAAATCAATACATTTGTATTTTTAATTCCCTAGTTTTACCTTGAGAGAGCAGGTGGCCCAGGAGTTTTTATCATGAGAACTGGTACCATTGATATGAAAGTTGGATTGCTTGACTTTCTATAGCATTTTCTTTGAAAGAAGTCTTGTTTTTTATATTTTTAAATTTACCAGATATATATTTTTTTCCTTCTCTATGTCTCATTTGGGGCTGCAGAGAAATTGAGTTAGCCAGGGGTCTACCCCTCAGTGCAGCCTCCTCCGTAATCCTAACTGGAGGACGACATCTGATCAGCAGAGATCTTTCATCCTGTCTGTACACAGTCGAGAAAGGGTCCCCTGTTGCTCACTCTTGTTCTTGTGTTATTTTGTTTTGTTTGCTTGGGGAAATAGTAGTGGGGGGAGGGCTGTTTGGAGCCCCTGCTGGATGCTCATGGGTACCAGTCTGCTTGTTTTGCTGGGGGGCCGGGGGGGGGGGGGGATGGGACAGGACGACATTGGCCTCCCAGCCAGGCCATTTGGATTTCACCTGTGGCCTTAAAGAAAGAAACGTCTCCTATGGAGAGAAGTCCTTCAAGAGAGGCAAAGCACTTTCTTCTCATATCCACCTTTCAAAAGGAGATTCGAACTGGAATATTTTTTCTTTCCTTTTCTCCTCCTTCAATAAATAAAACTGGGCCAAACACTGAAAGTGATTGGTCTCCTTTACCTCCCTGGTTCTTAGCAATATTTAGAAATAAGGAGTCTGGCTTTATTTACTGCAAATTAAAATCCCCTACATTCTACTAGGTTCCATCCCTAAGAGGCAGGATTACAGCATCCATTTTTATGGTTTCTTCAACAATTGTTGGATTTCTGTTGGCATTGAAATGCATTCGTGTGGGCATTTTGACATTTGTCTGCAATAAATAGAAAGAATGTAATTAAAGGTCAGCTCCTGAAATGGGTTTTTAGTTTATTTTGATATCTGTGGAAACTTATAGGTTTGGCCGGTATTCTTTTACTGACTTAACTTTTAAATGCCCTTTTAATTATCCAAGTTTCATCAGGATCTGCAAATTAAGGGAGTATAAAATAAATGCCTTGTTCCCAAGAGAGTGATCTAATAGTATCCTCAATGGTCTAAAAATAACTAGTGTAATTAATGGGTAAAATATTCTCATTTATGCACCGAGGTAGAAATTTCAATTCTGAGGGAGAGTAGGGGTCTCCCTGTCTTGTGGTATCAAGTTTACAGGCAGAGGAGGATTCTAACTAGGGATTTCTTTATTTCTGTCCCTTTCTGTAGAGTTTCCTAGAAGGCTATATCTCACTTCAGTGTTGGGTGTGACACCTAACATATTATGGAATGGAATTTGGGATAGTTTCTTTATTTAGAGAGTGGCATTTATTTTTGCAAGCTCTTCAGAATTCGGACTAGCTTGCAGTGAAATTATATCACTTTATGTCTAAGCATGTAATCTCAGAAATGTTTATATTATAATCTTAGAACTTTGCAATAAATTATACTTAGAACTTGGATGTACATGTGTTTGTTTTGTTATATTTTTTAAGATTTTGTTTATTACCTGACACAGACGGAGAGCGCGCAGGCGCACAAGCGGGGGGCGGGTGGGGACAGAGGGAGGAAAAGCAGGCTCTCTGCTGAGCGAGGAGTGTGATGTAAGGCTGGATCCCAGGACTCTGGATCATGACCTGACCTGAAAGCCGATGCTTAACCGACTGAGCCAACCCAACCAGGCATTCCACATGTGTGGGGAGATTGATGATTTCTCTTTTATTTGCAGTCCTGCCTCTCTGAAATTCAGGCTAAATTCCTTATGCCCTTCAAAGCCCTCACTATATCATTTTAATAAGGTCTTACTTCCTTGGTTCCGAGAAACGAGGATAAACTGGGCAGCTGGCTGCTTGCCACATATTCTACTCCTTGCCCACTCTGTGATATTGGCTCATTCCTGCGAGGATTTCTTTCCCCACCCTTCCTGCACCTTCATTTTTCAGAATTCCACGCATCCATCCTAGGCTACTTCCATGAAGTTTTTCTTGATTCCTTCAATTAAATAAAATACAACTTTCCTTTTATGGTATGTATCATTATGTCCCCCAGAGACCAGCTGTATTAGTCTGCTAGCGCTACTATAACAAAATACCAGAGACTGAGTCACTTAAACTACAGAAATTTGTATTTTCACAGTTCTAGAGGCTGCAAGTCCACGATCAAGAGGTCAACGGGTTTGGTTTTTCCTGAGGCCTGTTTGCCCAGTGGCTTCTCTTCCTCTCCTCAGATGGCCTCACAGACCTCCCTGACATCTCTTCCTCTTCTTAGATGGACACCAGCCAGATTGGATAAGGGCCCACCCAAATGGCCTCATTTAACTGTAATAACCTCTTTGAAGGCTGTCTCCAAATAGTCATTTTCTAAGGTCTAGGCGATTAGGACTTTAGTAGTTCAAAACAGTGGCTATTTAGGGCGCCTGGGTGGCTTATTTGGTTAAGTGACTACCTTCCACTCAGGACATGATCCTGAAGTCCTAGGATCGAGTCCCGCATTAGGCTCCCAACTCCATGGGGAGTCTGCTTCTCCCTCTGACCTTCTCCCCTCTCATGCTTTCTCTCTCTCTCTTTCTCTCAAATAAAGAAATAAAATTTGGGGGGAAAAAAAGAAGAAAAAAGAAAAACAGTGGCTATTTATACATATTATGTGCTTTTTCTTTCCTTTCCCTCATTTGAGTGTGAGGTATTTGAAGATAGAGCCTTGTATAAATGGGCTTATCAAGTCTTAGTTTAAATGCCTCATACATAATAAATGGTCAGTAAATATCTGTTGGATTTAATTTTAATTAAATCAACTGTTCAAAAATTTAGTGTAGTTATTAGGCTCTTATGGAAATGATTTATGGCCAAAACATGACACTTAAGATTTCTTTATGGATTTAGCGAAATGCTGCCAAGTAATTAATAAAATAAAACATTGCCAGACTAATATGTTACTCCTCTTTTTCCTTCAGACTTAAGTAATGCTCATTTTGCATACATCCTTTCTCATTCTTATAAACTCAAGGTGAAAAGAGAGGTCAAGATTGAATTTAACATACCTACCTTTCAAATCCACATAGGAATCCTAACTGCCTAGGGCATTTATTCTCTGCATTCATTTGGCACACATTGAATAATGCTTGGGTGTAACTCATCCGTTGGTTCAGTTCTCTGGGATTAGTGACGTCAAAGGCCTTATCAGGAAGCCATGCTCCGGGGAATTAGATATTCCTTGGAAATACTTTTAAGGTTATCACTAGACTAAAAAACTGGTTGTTCCCATTTTGAAAACTTAAGATATTCCTAGCATTTCTGCCATCCTCCATTGTGCGTTATTGAGAAGCTCTATCAAATTACACATCTTCACATTAGAGGAAAATCTTTGCTGATGTCCAAGAAAATGTCTTGGTTTGGCCCACAGCCTCCTCGGCAGCCCCCTCTGTGCCTGTGCTTGGCTTGGAAAGATCTGGCTAAATATCTCAACTTGACACTCCAGGTCCTGCTCTGCTCTCTGCTGGTCTGATCTGTTGTGTTTCGAGTTGTCCTCATCAGCATTTGGGATCATCAGTCCCTGGTGCAGATTAGAGTGTACCCTCAGCCTTTCTGGCACACAGCTTTGATCAGAAAGCTGCCTAAAAGAAAAGGGCATTCACTGTGCCTGAAGGACTTGTATCCATGTATACCTCAAGGTACCAGGTTCTTTTGGGTTTCATGGCCCCCTCCCTCCCACTGCTGTGCCTGAATGTTGGGCTCTCTTCTCTTGCTGAAGATTGCATATGTGTCTTAGTTGACCAGACTGCTATAACATAATACCAGAAACTGGGTGGTTTATAAACAACAGCCATTTATTGCTCACAGTTCTGGAGGATGGAAATTCCAAGACCAGGGTGTTAACAGAATCGGTGTCTGGTGTTGCCCAATTTCTGGTTCATGACAATTATCTTCTTGATGTTTCCTCCCCTGGTAGAAGCAGCAGGGCATTTTCTCTGGGCTCTCTTATAAGGCCGCTAATCTCATTCATTAGGGCTCTGTTCTCCACCTAACATCTCCTACCATCATCTTGGGGATTAGGATTCAATATTCGAATTCTGTAGGGACACAAACATTCAGACCATTGTGTTTGGGAACTGCCAAACAGAATCTGCTGTGGAGTACATTGTTCATTATGGGTTTTCCCCATCCTTCACATAACTATAAAGCTTATAAGAAATTTAGCTAAGAAGGGTCACCTGGGTGGCTCAGTGGGTTAAAGCCTCTGCCTTTGGCTCAGGTCATGATCCCAGGGTGCTGGGATTGAGCCCCTCATCAGGCTCTCTGCTCAGCAGGGAGCCTGCTTCCTCTTCTCTCTCTCTGCCTACCTCTCTGCCTACTTGTAATCTCTGTCTGTCAAATAAATAAATAAAATCTTTAAAAAAAAAAAGAAAGAAACTTATCTAAGAATTTGGTGGCTTTGTGACTTTGCTTCAAGGAAGCTTACTACCAAATTTTAAACCTTGCCATGGTTAGTCAAGTTAACTCCTGGAGTTATAATGTTTGCATTTCGATTTTGCTCCCACAGTGATTTTTAAAAAATTTTTTAGATAATTATACATTAGTAAGAAGTTTAAAAAATAATACAAAGAGGTCCTATATACCCTCATGGTTGGTGTCTATTTTTTTAAATCTGTTTTACAGTAGAGTTCTAGATTTTCACATTAATCTTTTAATTTGCTTTTCTAAACTTAATGCTATGTTCTTTATTGTAATTTTCAATAACTTATTTAGAGAAAGGTTGAAAATAAATCAAAGCCGGTAAATAAGGATTCTGTCACCTTGGAGTCAATCGAAACAAGTTTCAGATCACCATCCAAGGTGATAGGGACAAGTAGTTTTTCTTCTTGGATATAAAATTAGAATAATGTCTCCCATATGATCTCCGACATGTTTCTGATAATGGCCAGTATTTTCCCATTTTTTTAATGATCTCAGAAGATTATTAAACTCATCTCTAAGGGCTAATTTAAATGCTGCTTTACTCCCTTTCTTGATTCCTACTGGTTAGTCTTGAACCTACCACCTCCAACATTACTGATCTCACCCTTATTTAAAATGAGCCCATTTACTGCTTATTATCACACTGTTTAGTGTTGTGTTAATTATATACTACCTTATTTTGTTTTTAATTGTGTTCTCCCCACCACATAATAAGCATTTTGAAACTTCTGCCTTCTAGTTTTTATATTCTTTCTACATTTCTTAGTAAAAATTCCTTAGCAGAAACACAGGAGGTCATTTGGATATTTTTCTCCTAAGAAGTGGCACTTTATACTTGTTCTTTCTAAATTACGCTATCCAATATGGGGGGGGGAGCAGATTTCTTCTGATGACTGATTCTCAGAGTTTGGTAGATAGTCAAGGTTAATTTTGAGTTTGAGTGCCCTTTGCAATCAGTGAGCCGGATCTCACAAGCCACGGCCCACAATTACGTGCAAAAAAAGCTGTAAAGGTTCTGAGTTGGGATTTTTTTCCCCACTTCTTCTTAGAGTGCCCTACTCTAATGATTAGTTCATGAATGGAGAGAGCACAGCTTGGTTAATGAGGCATTCTGTTTCAGTAGTGTACTTAAAAGTAATTCAGTAATAATTGCTGCATGCTATGATTCATATTCCAGATCACACAGTAGCAATAACACATCTGTTGTGGAAGTATCATTAGAAGATGGAGAGAGCATTAACCTACCTAACCCCCATTCTCTAAAGACCAAAATTCTAGGAAAAAATTCAGACTGAATTTTCCTGCAGAACCAGCCCTACAACACTGGCCTCAGCAGGGAGGGGAGAGTAGAGCATGGAGTATAGGAGTTTTTTTTTTTTTTAAAGATTTTATTTATTTATTTGACAGAGACAGATCACAAGTAGGCAGAGAGGCAGGCAGAGAGAGAGAGGAGGAAGCAGGCTCCCTGCCGAGCAGAGAGCCTGATGCGGGACTCGATCCCAGGACCCTGAGATCATGACCTGAGCCAAAGGCAGCAGCTTAACCCACTGAGCCACCCAGGCGCCCGGAGTATAGGAGTTTGAGCAGAAACTTCCGGATGGCCCGCTGGTCCTTGGAGAGTTGGCCCCGGGTCCACAGGGATAGGTAGGACTGGGTCCTTGGTCTCAGAAAAAGAGAAAGATGTTCAGGACTGTTCTTAGGGCCAAAGCAGTCATGGGTTTATCATTTTTTAAATCCTATATAGGTCATTTTTTACCAGTCTACCCTGTAATAGGAGCAGCCTTTGGTTTTAAGGGTGATGACTGAGTGTTCTGCCAGTCTGTTATTCCTGGGTAAGCAGGTCTTCTGCAGAGGCCAAGGAGTCATCCTTTGGGCTTTCCCACACGGCTCCCAGGAGCCTGGTGCTGGGACTAGAAAGGGAGGAGTGTAATGCTATAAATTTGTGGCTTTGACTTCTCTAGCCTCAAGTTCCCATTCATCTTCAGTATCCCTGCACCTACAGTCTTGTTAGAAAAATTCCCCTTTGTTTTTCCCATTTGTTCTCCAAGTTTGGAGATTTTGATCTGACAATTTAAAAAAATTAATCATGTGCTATTTTCCTAAAACACTGTGGGGGAAAAAAAGTGGGTATAATGTATAAGTATTATAAATGGAAGTGTTCTATATAAGTCGAGTTGATTTTGTAGGGACTTGAAATGAGTTCTTTGTTGTAAGAGGTAAACTCGGACATGTGTACAGCTCAGCATTACCAGAGGCAGAGGCCAAGGTATCTATGAGTTTGCCTCCTTTCAGTGAGAAAACTCGAAGAAAAAAAAAAAAAAGAAAAGATTTATTTTATTAATGTACAAGTTTTTGTTCTTAGAGGCCGGTTCACTGTGTCAATGTTAATTTCCAGTACTCAAAGTGTTTGGCATGTTTAAAGGCACCTTTTTGGGCGCCTGGGTGGCTCAGTGGGTTGGGCCACTGCCTTCGGCTCGGGTCATGATCTCAGGGTCCTGGGATCGAGTCCCACATCGGGCTCTCTGCTCAGCAGGGAGCCTGCTTCCTCCTCTCTCTCTCTCTCTCTGCCTACTTGTGATTTCTCTCTGTCAAATAAATAAATAAAATCTTTAAAAAAAAAAATAAAGGCACCTTTCTAAGCGTTTGACATACATTAACTCAGTTATTCCTTAGAACATTTCATAAGGTCGGTCCCTTTCCGAACGCCACACAACTACAAAACTGCACGGCTGGGATTTGAACCCTGGCAGTTAATTTGCTCTGGAGTCTTTTCTCTTAACCACTCTGCTATGCTTGCTTTCAGAAATCACAGTGTTTCTAGTTTTCTTTTTCTTCCTCACTCATGGAACGGTTTCTCATTTGCTTGGTCACTAGTCTCACATTTACTGAGACCTGCTATCAATTAGGTGTTGCGGTCAAGGATATTTCCTGTCCTCAAAAACCTCAGCCTGGCAGTGGGAGATAGATACATAAACCACAGATGAAGGAGTTCGGGAGTAGAAGAGACAGATCCACTGTGTGTGTGTGTGTGTGTGTGTATCTCAGGAAAGGCCTCAGGACATCAGCATTTAAAGGAAGGGTGAAGGATCAGGAGGGCTGGACAAAAAAGACTTTAAGAAAAATCATTCTGCAGGTTTAAAATGTGGAAGGTTCAGGACTGAACTACAGATCTATTTGAGGGCAAAAGGAAAAAATGATTGTAATTGCCAGTGTGGGAAAGGCAAAGAAGTTATGGTTGGATAGTGAGATATTAGGGTTAAAAAAATACCTAGGAAGAGGGGTTCTGGGGGATTTCATTGTGTGGAAAATCATAACAACAATAAATATCAAATTCAACCAAGAGAATTGCTTTGGGAAGTTGGCACTGGGTCCTGACTTTTCTGGGGCTGATTGGTAGCCTTTGTCATAAGCTATTTTATTGGTGCCATTTGTCTTTTGACATAAAAGTACTTGATGCTAAGCAACCGCGTGTAAAAATCAAGCCTCTCTTCTTTATAGCAGATATTTCACCCCTCTGGGGACCAGAGCTGTGGCGGAGGCAGGGTCACCATCATCTTGATTCAAAAGACATTTTGAGGGTGATATTACAGATGAGCTCCTTAACTAGCTTGTGAAATGTATCACAAACCTTATACTGGGAGAGTGAGTTGAGTTTACACTGAAGAACTGTTTGCGTGTGACAAAATTGTTTGTTCTGAGTAGATGACATTTTTTCGGGGGGGGGGGGTTGTTGACTATAATGCTCATCTTTAGAAGTGGTGCCAAAAGTGGAAATCTTCCCACTGTGCGGGTGACCCCACCCTGCCCTGTTGTAACACACCCAGACTCAGTTCCTAGGAGACTCTTAGAATAGATGAATAGCTGTTCCATAGAAACTTGCGAGTGTTGCTTTGTTCGCTTGGTTATTTAAGTCTGAATTCAAACATCAGAGTTTGGAATATAAACCATTCTTTAAGGGTGGAATTTATTTTAAATGCTTCCCTTAGCCCTGATCACATATGGAAGAGAGAGACAGACACAAAGAGAGAAGAGAGAAGGAGGGAGGCAGGAAGAAATCAGAATAGTTCACTAATCCCAATTTCTGACCTCATGTTTCCCTTTGGTAAACACTTGAGTATCTACTATATGCCAGGCCTGGGGGATATGGGAGTGAATGTGTGGGGTTCTTGAATTCACTGAGCTCTGATTGTAATGGGGAGAGATAGGTGTGCACAGGTAATTCCATTGCACTTTTATATTTGCAATCCTGGATGTAGAGTGGGAGTCTAGAGGAGGGAAGAAGTATCTCTGTTCTGTGGTAAGGCTTTCCCAGTGGATGGAGACAAAGATGGGGCTCTTGGGCTGGATCCTAAGAAAGAAGCAGTTCTTCAAGCAGGCTTGGTGGGGCATGATGGAGGTGTTCAGGCTTATATAAAATATTGGAGCATCCATGCCCACTTGGCTATGTTGGCTGACAAATTGACTTTGAAGAGCTGCTGTGTCTCTTCTTCTCAAAAGGAATGAATAGGGGTGTTTGGGTGGCTCAGTTAATTGAGCATCTGACTCTTGCTTTTAGTGCAGGTCATGATCTCAGGGTCCTGAGATCCAGCCCCCATCTGGACTCCAGGCTCAGCAGTGAGTCTTCTTGTCCCTCTCCTGCCCCCTCTGGTCCTCCCCCAGCTCATGCTCTCTCTCTCTCCCTAAGATAACTAAATCTTAAATAAACAAACAATAAACCCGAAGGGAAAGGATAGCCTGGTATACTGTGTTAACCCAGGATCCAAATGCATGTCAATCCTATAGTGAATCTCCCAGGAGTGCCCAAGATCTTAAAAGAGCCTGCTGTAGATAGATAGAGCAAAGAACACTCTCTGGTTAGACAACTAACTTATCTTTGGGTCGAATTATGTGTAATTTTTTCCTAGGAGATATCTAATTTTAATAATTGCTTTACATAGTTAATAATACCTGAATTGTAGCTATACCAAAACATTTGAAATGCTTCATGCATAATGTTCCTTATTCACAGTTGGAAGGAGGTATGATATTTGGCATATGTAGGCTTGAAACACAGCTCATTTTCATTGCCAGAATTTATTTTTGTTAAACTATTTCGTGGAGTCTAAAAATAAAGATATGGTTGTAAAATTATAATAGCCTAGAATTAAAAGGATAAAATACTATTTGTGAGTCTTTGTTTTGCAAATATTTATCAGCATTTAATATGTGCCATAATTCCATGAAAATAAAACCTGTTCATTATTTTTTCATTGATTCTTAATTTTCTATCTTACCTATAATCATACCAGTATAATGTCTTAATCGGCTCCAATGCCACCAACTCTATTTCTAAGTCTGAGTGAAGGGGTCGTTTTGTCTTCTGCTGTGTCCATCTAGCTGGTTGTCTGTTTAATTGTATCTGTGACTTTCCTTTGACCCACATACTATGGGGTTTCTGGGCCAACTTCATACTTGGTTGATTTGAAAGGCAAGTTTTTCTGATTGATGTAGGGTCTATGAACCTAAAAGAAAGTCGTGTTTGTTCATGAATTCAGTCAATCAATTTATCAGTTTTAATGAATGCCCACCATGTGCTGTGATAGTTGCTTAGTGGTGAACAGAACTATCCCCTTTCTTGACCTCATGGAACTTAGAGTGAAGTATTGCAGACAGGCATTGAATGAGTCAACAAACAAGTCACTACATAGTTATCAATTGTGTTAAGGAATACAATAAACTATTTTTTCCTGTTAAAGAGAATAAGGGGCTACTGTTAAAGAGAGGCATGTGTGTGGTGGGTCCTGCTATAGATTGGGTCGTCAGGGCTGCTGTCTGCTCTTTCTGTGCACTTTTATTTGCCCTTCTAGGCTGTAAATGGTGATAGCCAGTTTTAGAAATTTAAATATGCACTTTTTTTTTTAAGATGTTGTGATGTGTTTCTTCGTCTATTTAAAGTTCAGTCTTTGTTCATTTGGACCTAGTATTTATCTTATTTCAAATTGTGGGATATGCATACATATGTACATGTTAAATTATTCACCACTAAAGGAAATTACATATAAATATATATATATAATTTAATTGTAGTATATATGTAATTTTTAGAATTAAAAACACAGTTTCCTTTAGCAGTTGAATTTTTCAGAGAAATTGAGCTGAGGAATGGATGTAGGTTATCTTTCTATTTTTTAGTACTTTTGCCTTTTAATTTTGACATTCACTCCCATTCATTTCTAATAATTGTGCAGTATGGAAACATTTGAGACACAGGGCAGAAGAAGAGAAAATATTTCCTGAGAGAGCATACTATTTGTATGGAGTATGTAAAGCTCCGTGACATAACAGACTTTCAGTGCTGACAGACACAGTGCAATCCCTTGAACTCCGCTGAGGCATTTCTGAATTAATAGGCCCAGAACTTCTGAAAAAGCTCTGTCCGTGCTTTCACCTGTGTGATGACTACAAACAATACTACAAACTGAGAATCGCAAAGGTATGCATGACTAAGCTTTTCACAGTAAAAATGTTCAAAACATCTGTAGTTTATAGAGGGCTCACAGAACAACCTGAATCCTCATCCCTTTACTTAGAGCTTTTTACACCTTCCAGTATGTTTAGACCTTCCCCTGGTTTGTAGAACCAATTTCTTTTCCCAGCCAAGGAAGTCTAAGAATCCTTAATTGGATGGTTTGATGACTTAATAATACCAGATAGCTTCTACTACTTGTTCTTCTGTGATTGGTTACTCAGGTTCCATTCACTCCACTTCTTCTCTTTTCCTTTGGACAAGAATTTGCTCCGGTTATGGTCACCAGGTGCTGGGTTCCAGTCCCGTGCCCTGCCTGGTGCTCTCCGTCTGATAAGCATTTCATTGATTCTGTATTGGTGCTCTGCTTTCTGTAGTCAGACACTCCCCCACACACCTCAGGACTGAATCCAGCCCCTGAGACCCTGCTACTCTGCCTCTCTTATACAGACTATGTACTTATCTGTGGTGACACCAGTTGACCAGTTGGCTTTTTTGTGTTCTCCAATACTGTGGTCTATGATCCATTGCTGGAATGTCCAGCTGCTCATCTCTGTGCCATCGTGGCTTATGTCTTTCTTGATCTTCTCACTGGAAACTTTACTGATCAGCTATATCTTGGTCTTTGCTTTTGGCCAACACCAAATCTCACCCACGCTGGAGTACCTCATTGACATTTAATATCGTCTTGGCTACTAAGTGGAATTCAAAAGCATTAGAATTCTTTGTGTCTGAATAAACATTTATTGAGCACCAGCTGTATATAAGGCAATGCTTTATGTTGTGACAAAGAGGCAAGTGAGACCTGATCCCAATTTCTAGAGTCACATAATCAGTTGAGAGAACAAAATTAGTACATGATACATGAAGGGTTAAAGTACATCCCCCACCGCCCTGCCTAGCATTATACATACACAGAGATGATTTTACTTAATTGTAGAACTTGCTTAGAGAGACCTAATCATACCCATGCTTTTTTACTTCTGGATACACCTAAATTCATGAATTCATTAAACTTGCTTATTCAGTCTTCCTAAGGGTATTTGGTGAAATATTTTTGTTGCACGGTTTGTTTCTTAAAATTTCTTGCATTTATTTTGTCCCTTTCTACTTCAGTGAACTTTATAAAAGTATTTCACGTTATTATGCATGTTTTAGAAAGAATGAAGCCATTTGTTGATGGGGTTATCACTGTAGCAATTAGGAGAAAAAAAGACTTCTTTGAAATATTTGCGGAATTCTCTATTCATGGGATTCATAGAGCCAAATAATTTAAGAAGTGGCTTGGGTCACTTAATTAAATATTCTGTTTCTTAAGAGATCAAAATGTTGGGGTTTGGGGCACCTCGGTGGTTCAGTTGTTTAAGCATCTAACTCTTGATTTTGGCTTAAGTCATTATCTCAGGGTTGGGAGATACAGCCCCCAGCTGGGCTCCACACTGGGTGTGGAGCCTGCCTAAGATTCTGTCTCTCCCTCTCCCCATGTTCTTCCCCACTTCCCTCTCTAAAATAAATAATTAAATTAATTAATTAATTAATTAGTTTTGGGGTTTGACTCTCTTTTGTCTCCTATTCACTGTTTCTCCTTTGATTTTTTAAAAATATTTTATTTATTTATTTGGCAGAGGGATAGAGAGCATAAGTAGGCAGAGCGGGAGGCAGAGGGAGAAGGAGAAGCACGCTCCCCCCTGAGATGTGGGGCTTAATCCCAGGACTCTGGGATCATGACCTGAGCTGAAGGCAGCTGCTTAACCCACTGAGCCACCCAGGCGTCCTCTCCTTCGATTTAAAAGTGAATGTGGGGACGCCTGGGTGGCTCAGTGGGTTAAGCGGCTGCCTTCAGCTCAGGTCATGATCCCAGGGTCCTGGGATTGAGTCTCACATGGGAACTCCGGCCCAGTGGGGAGCCTGCTTCTCCCTCTCCCTGCTGTGCTCACTCTCACTCATTGTCGCTCTCTGACAAATAAATAAATAAAATCTTAAAAAAAAAAGAAAGAAAGTGAATCTAAAGTTACTATTTCCTAAAGCAGTTGAAATCCCTTACCTTCCCCCATTGCTTTCTTTTTAAGCCTTTCATATATCTTTCGTAACTGCAAGTCTTTGTCCATTTCTAGATAATTCAGCATTATTGTCTCCCATTATTGTTTGCCTTCTTTGACTCCACCTTGTCCTTATTTGTATAAAATAAGTCTAACTTTCACTGTATAGGACTGGAAGCTGATTGATAGTAAGGAGAGGGATTTTTTTCTCAGTATTGCAAATTATTCTTTTGCTGTGAAGAGTTCATAATACAGTTCCCGTTAAGCTGTGAAGAGTTCATAATACAGTTCCTGTTAAATCATTGAAATACAGTGGTAAGAGTTGGTCATTTTTGTTTCAGAACTTTCTTGTTGCTGATTTTATCATTTTCTATCAAATACTTTTTAATTTTAATTCAGTTGATTAACATATAATGTATTATTGGTTTCACAGATCACATACATTTTTAAATCCCTAAATACATGTTTTATTTTAATAGACAATTGTCATGTTTCTGTGTTTCAAGTGAGCTTACAACTAAGCTGGTGTAATTTGCAGTGTCCTTTTCTAAGTTTTTAGTGCTGATAAAGATTGGAGAGTTTCCAAGTGTGAACTCAAAATCTTTGAAAGTTGTTTTGACTTAAAATGATCTCCATATGATAAGGCTTTCAGTTGAAGAGGAATGGGCCTTGCTGAAATGCAGTTTTATTTCTCATATCTCCCTTCATCTATATAGATTGTCACTGTATCACAAAAGAAAACTCCCTGTGGCTCATTCCTGAGCTTTGACCTGATAATATTGCATTTTTTTTTCTCCTTGTGATGATTATTAATTTAACCTCAACAAAGCAGTGTTATTGAAGTAAGGAGCACATTACTCTAGTGGGAGTAAATGAATTACAATTTTTTAAAAACAGAAAGATAAAGATGGCATGAATATTCTTTTGAAAGAAACAGTTGACGTATATATATATATATATTTTTAAAGATTTTATTTATTTATTTGACAGAGAGAGATCACAAGTAGGCAGAGAGGCAGGCAGAGAGAGAGAGAGGAGGAAGCAGGCTCCCTGCTGAGCAGAGAGCCCGACGCGGGACTCGATCCCAGGATCCTGAAATCATGACCCGAGCCGAAGGCAGCGGCTGAACCCACCGAGCCACCCAGGCGCCCCAGTTGATGTATATTTTTATATAAATATTTTCCAGCCAGTTGCCAGTATTTCAATGTTTTTCTACCTACTTCACGTGAATGAAATAGTCTTAACGATATCTACACTCAGTATATTTTTCTGAGGTAGAAACTAAATTTACAGTTTTTAAATTCAGCAGTAACCAGGGCGCCTGAATGGCTCATTTGGATAAGCCGCTGCCTTGGGCTCAGGTCATGATCTTAAGGTCCTGGGATGGAGCTCCAGATAGGGCTCCCTGCTCAGTGGGGAGCCTGCTTCTCCCTGCCCCCTCTGCTCTCCCCCTTGTCCCTCCCCTGCTCATTTTTTCTCTCTCTCTCTCATAAATAAAAATAAATTTAAAAAAAAGTCAGCAATAACCATTTTAGACAGTTTGTGGTTTTCCTTTGATTTTCCCTTATGTTTCCGAAAGCCACTATTATTATTATTATTATTTTAAAGGAAGCTTCATAAAGCTAATTTCATACTAGGTGGGTATCAGACATTCTGTTCCTTAAGAATTAGGATCAAAATCACTGGATATTTTTTGCACTAGTCTTTGAGGTGATATATTACAATAAAAAGAATTTCCTTACAGAAACTCCTTACCGAGTTTCTCATTTAAAAGAAACATCTTTGCAAACTACCAGCTTTACTGCAGAGATGTTTAATACAGGTTCAACAGACAGGCTTCGTAAAATTATTGGTGCACATGAATCAGTCAGGAGGGCAGTCCCCACTAGAGTGCAAAGTGGTAGTATTAATATGATGCTTTTTTTCTCCCTTTATTGAAATGTACAATGACTTTAATTGAACCATCAATATTAAGTAGTGGGTTATTTCTGTGGAGATTAATGATGGTTGTAGACCAGCTTAAGTGATACTTTTAACAAGTTAGTTGCCCTGAGAGAATTCATTACAGTGTTAGTAAGAACAGTGGTTTGTGGGGAGTGGCAGGTGGAGGGGGCACTGAGAGACAGCAAAGATGGTAAGAACCACTTAATGATTATTTATAATCAGTGACCATTAAGCAACTCCTGGATAATATTGGACCCACTTATGTCCTTTGAAGTAACAGTGTAACTGTGTGCCTACTTAAGAATGCAGCCACATACCTTTACCACATTTAGGTTACTTTCTTTTCTGTCTTCTACTGGTAATTATCTCCACAAGTGCCCAAATCTTCCATAATAATGTCTACATGCGAAAGATAGAAATGGTAAATCCTTTGTCATTAAATGATTCCTCAGGATGCCTTGAGTTTGCAGGCTGGTAGGGATTTTAGCATTCTGTTCCACTGTCTTCCAAATGCCTACTGAGAGAGCAGCACCTCTCTGACATCCTGAGGTGTGCGGGGGTGTGATTTATTGGTACCCAGAGTCTGCTGTCTGTGCATTTTATTCTGTCTTCTTGGGGAAGGCGGCTAGTGCAATTTCAAAACTGGAATAGTGATTATGGCTTTCTGATCTAGTGCTGCCTGTCGGGCATGTTAAAAAAGAAAGGCAGGGAAGTTTAATGCAAATCACGGTCTCTTTGAGGCAGGGTCATCTTGAGCTGTTTCACAGTGCAATAGCCTTTGGAGAAACTGTTTTTAGCGCTTGGAGTGCTTTCAGATGTTGTTTTGAAGAGACTTGACGCTTAGAGCCCAAAGTCCTTATGCAGGCCCAAGGACAAGAGGGAGCACGGGGTCTTCCTGTTGAGGTACACAGAGACTGTCACTCCTTTGGCTAGAGTTCTCTGATCTTTGACATCAAAAGTACGCACATGTCAGATTTGCAGACAGCTGTTTTGTAGCCACATAACTGAATTTCAACTTCTGTATCTGTTGGAAAGTGTAAGATATCTCAGAGGGTTGTTGTGGGGATAAAGAAATAAAATGTGAACACCCTACAATCATGCTTCATACATGGAAGACAATAAATGCTCATTAATTTCCCCACAAAAGACAGATCACTGTGTCATGTATACTCCATTGGTGGATGAAAATGAGGCACAGTGTGAATCTTTATAGTGTGTTAAGGAAGAAATAGTTCATGCAGTCCCTGACATCTTCATTTATCAATGTTCCTACACAACCAGCCTTGGTGAAGATGTGGTGTTAGTAGAGAGTGGGCCTTGACTCTGTTCATGACTCACAAAAACATTCAGCAGTTCTTGGAGTGGACACTTGAATATTTGGTTGTTTTGTGAGTTAGTGAGAACATCACACCTAGGACAGAATGCAGTGTGGCTTGCTAATGTGGTCAAAAGGGGAGACAGATTGATGTGGTTGCTCCAGTGATAATCCAGAAGAGAGAAAACAGCTTATAAAATGGACTATACTTATGCCTTTAGAAGGCACAGGGAAGATTCTGGGTGTCATGTAAGGATGATACCATTAATTTCAAACCGCAGTAGCACATGCTATGTTGACTGGGGTGCTTAAATGGGTATAGTCTTCTCCTCCAGGTGAAGAAAGACCTGAGAAATAAATACGCTTGCGAATCTCTTCTTTCTTCAGGGCTGGAGGGTTGGGGTGGGGATAGCCGGGGGAGGGGTGGTGGGCGGGGTGGAGTTTGTCTTGTCGATTGTCTGTAGCACAGGTGTTCTTAGATTCAAGTAAATCTAATCAACTCTGGAAACGGCGAAAAGTGATGGGTCTGTAGTCCAGAGTTCAGCCTTCTAGAGTAGCCCTGTCCAATATCAGTCACACGTATTATTTTAAATTTTCCGGTAGGCACACCAAAAAGTTAAAAAAGTAATAAAAGTAAAAAAGATGAAATTGATTCTGTTAATATTTTATTTAACTCAATAGATGCTTAAAATATATCCTTTTAGTATGCAAAAGCATAAAAATTGAAATGTTATATATTCCCCCTTTTTTAGAAGTGCTAAGAACCCAATGTGCCTTTTACATTGACAACATATAACAAGCATTATTGAGTACTTAACAATGTAAGCTCTTTATTATTTTATTTTGTCACTGTAAGCTCTTTATTATTTTATTTTGTTTTCTTTAAATTCAAGTTAACATACGGTGTAGCATTGGTTTCAGAAGTAGAATTTAGTGATTCATCACTTAAATATAACACCCAGTGCTCATCACAAGTGCCCTCCTTAATCCCCATCCCATCCACCTCCCCTCCAGCAAAACCTTCTCTGTAGTTAAGAGTCTCTTCGGTTAAGCTCTTTAAATGCATTACTGTGTTTAATCCTTTCAGTTACCTTAAATGGTAGATACTAGGATTATCCCTATTTTATTGATGAAGAAACTTGGGAATGAGAAGTTAAGGAAGATCACAGAGCACCTCCTTGGCCCAGCTAGGAGAGTCTCAGGCCATCTAGCTCCAGAATGGGGGATGTTAACCCTTAGGGTTTCATGCCTGTTAAATCTGTCCTTCAAGTTAGGAAACTGAATGGGTGGAAATTTGGCTTTGAAAGGAGGGAGCAGCACTTGAAATTGACGTCATCCAAATTGGCATCTTGGAACCCAAAAGTCCAAATAGCTTATCAAGTGGTGATGTGGTGAGTGAGCTGCCATCACAAAGTGTAGAACTGAGAATCCTGAGGGTTTCCTCTCCATTTTTCTGACTTTTCTTCTTCCTTGCAAAGGGTTTAGCACTCCTTGTTACCTCACTGGAATTGTGACCTTTCCTGATTTTTTTTTTTTTTTTCCTCCAGGATTGTTGCGTTGGGGATGGAGTATTCCAATTCTCCTGGGTGCTTTTGCTTTTCTGTCCCTGGTGCTATTGACCATGTAAACTGTGACAAAACCCCATTTGTGGTCTTTGAACACTATTTAATTCTTTTGCATGTGCTTCACAGTTAACATTTAATGAGCTTAGGCAAGATGGCCTGGGCTCAGCATAAACCCTGTCCAGATCAGTTAGATGTGACTTTGGAGCTGGGTTTTATTGACATTTTACATGCCAAAGTTGGTTTGGGAAATTGCATGTTACCACATCCTTATTTCTGATTCTAATGGGGGAAGTTGACATTTGCCAGATTTTTAGCAACCACTGTTTTAACAAGACGGACTTCTGTCTTTGACACTGCTGTTATTTCCCCAGCCTTGAGTTTTGACTGGTAAGGAGACATGCGATTCAACAACTATTGAATGAATGAATTTTGGTGCTTTCATTTCTTTTTTTTGTTGTTGTCATTCTGTTTCATTGACTCTCATGTAGAAAACACAACTTCTCTCAAAACTTACTTATTTAACACAAAAGTATAATTTTAAAAAATAAAGAAAAAGGAAAGAGAGAGATAGGCAAGAGAAACATTAACTGAAGCATTACTAATAGTCCCCATATCTAGAAGAACATTAGCATGGTGTGTTAGTTTTTCTTGAGTTCACTTTCTGCCCATATTTATTATAGAAATTTGAACATCTATGTTTACAAAGGTAGTATAAAATACCTGCATATGTTTTCTGAACCTCACGAATTATACACATTTTGTCAATCTTAATTATCCTATTTTTCCCTGTTTCTGAAGAATTTTAAGTTAAGTCCTAGATATGATGTTATTTTACCTCAAAATTCTAAAGTACACATTTCTGAGAAGGACTAGTTTTTTTTTTTTTTTTTTTTTTTTGAGAAGGACTAGTTTTAAAAAGTAATTATCATTTAATCATTACACCTAATATAATGAACAGTATTTTCAAGAGTTAATATTAACAGCCAGTCCATATTTCTGGTGATCTCAAGGATGTGTTTTTATAGATGTTCCCTGCCTCTGCTCCAGTTTAGGACCTAAACAGACTTCACATTTTGTAGTGATTGTTGGGATTCTTAAGTTTTTTAAATTTATTATTGTCCTTTTACTCCCCTGCTGCTGTTGTTTCTCCCCTCATGCCATTGACTTGTTGACACAATGAGCTCATTTGTATGTTCAGATGCGCCATATTGCTGTTGGCTTTCACATGGTGTACACTTTCCTTTCACTTGCTCCTCTATAACCTGTAAATTGGATATTCCATCTAGAGATGTGATTAGACTCAGGTGTGTTCATTTCTTTACTCCTTTGGCAAAAAGAACTCGGGGGGGGGGGGACACTGTTCACTTTTACTTTCCTTCAATGAGGACGTGATGTCTGGCTGCCGCTCTTGGAGTGGATCTAGTCAAGATACATAGGTTAGGAGCTCCTTGCTGTACTGATGTTAGGCTCAGTCACTGACCAATAGAATCAAATCAGATGTGCTACACACACCCTTGGGCCAGCCTTCTTGTATTTCTGCAGTCACCATCAGAAACACTTCCTTTGGTTTGTTGGCTCTTCAAATTGGGCCCCAGAATAAGTATTTGTGGAGGGGCACCTGGGTAGCTCAGTGGGTTAAAGCCTCTGCCTTCGGCTCAGGTCATGATCTCAGCGTCCTGGAATCCAGCCCTGCATCGGGCTCTCTGCTCAGCGGGGAGCCTGCTTCCTCCCCTCTCTGCCTGCCTCTCTGCCTACTTGTGATCTCTGCCTGTCAAATAAATAAATAAACGCTTTTTAAAAATTAAAAAAAAAATAAATATTTGTGGAACAGGCTTAAATCTACTCCATAGTGAAGGACCCAAGGCCAGATCAGACAGGCAGTGACATTGCTTACAACTCTCACTCCCAACCTATCAACATCCTGGAGAATGAAAATGAATAAAAATTACTGTAAGCCACTGAGTTATGGGGTTGTTTGTTATATAGCAATAGCTGACTGATGCACTCATAAAGAAAAAGTTGGAGACGTTTAAATTGTCTCTGCTTAAGGCGGTTACACTTCTAGTAAAATTTGTATCAGAAGCTATGAAAATATTTTAAAGTTTAGCATTTGAAGAGATTAACTTTCATCTGACTGGAAAATTCGTTTTAAAATTTTTTAAAAATTTTATTTATTTTTTATTTATTTGACGGAGAGACAGAGATCACAAGTAGGCAGAAAGGCAGGCAGTCAGAGGGAGAGGAAAGGAAGCAGGCTTCCCACCAAGCAGAGAGCCAGATGCAGGGCTTGATCCCAGGACCCTGGGACCACAACCTGAGCCAAAGGCATAGGCCTTAACCCACTGAGCCATGGAAAATTCATTTATATGGAAAACATCCCAAAGCCACTACTTAACAGTGTGATACACAGTTCTTAAGAGCTGTATGTCCAGAAAAAGAGAACAAGCACTTTCTTTAAATAAAGTCTGCTTAGCGTAGCTGAACAGTTGTACCAGACCCTGAGTTAATACACTTTCATCAGGTTTCACACTGCTGACAAGCAGTAAGAAACAGTCACATGATGCTGTGGGCTGAGAAAATGTGTTCTTCACGTCCCACAAATAAACTGGTGCAGGAAATTTTAAGACCTGAATAATGAAAATGAAACAAAACTCTCGTTTTCTTAGAAATCCCCCCTTTCTGTCTGCGCAGAGTGAAGTAACAGATTCAGATAGAATGCCAAATTCCGGGGATATGACTTGCTACCATTTTATTCTGACACTATTACTAAACATTTCCCATGTGTGGTAGGCTTTGCATGGGGCATTTCACCATTATCACTTCAAGTAATAACCCAAGAAATGTGTGTTATTACCATCTGCACTGTGGAAAATGAAAAGGCTAAACTGTAAAGGGCATAAGTAACTTGATAAAGCTGTCGAATTGGGAAGTGGTCAGGCAGTGATCTGAAGCCAAGCTGCCTTACTCCAAACCAGTGCTCTTACTCATATCCTATACCATGAAAAAATACTTCTCGTATCTCCATTTTTTTAAAAAAAGATTTTTATTTATTTATTTGACAGACAGAGATCACCAGTAGGTAGAGAGGTAGGTGGGGTGGGGGAGGGAAGCAGGCTTCCTGCTGAGCAGAGAGCTTGATGCAGGGCTCCATCCCAGGACCCTGGGACCATGACTGGAGCCAAAGGCAAAGTCTTAACCCACTGAGCTACCCAGGCACCCCTTGGATCTCCATTCTGACATCAGAAATGACTATGTAGACATTACCACAGACCATCTTCCAGTCTTTTCTTCTCAAATGGAAGAGATCCAACATGGTCACATTTAAAGACATGCTTCATGGTCTCCCTCTTAACCCCCAAATGCTTACATGCAGTCAGGCCATCAGGATGCCCACAGAGCAATTTCAAACACCCTTCAAAAATCAAGCAAGCTTGGAGATTAAAAGTCCATACCTGATCAAAGACTGATGGGTTGTATGAAAAAGACACAGGGATCAAAGTCCCTGGAAGTGTTGTGAGTGTGAGTTCTGTCACCAAGTTCTGATTTGATTCCGTTGGTCAAAGTAGGTCAGTTACTGAGCCTAACATCAATGGAGCAGAGAAGTGTACCTCTTTTGTGAAGGTGGAGAGGGGAGAAATTTGCCGAACAGTATCTAATTTATCCTAATAACCAGGGTCATTGGTATGATTATCTAACATGGTTTGATGTTATATACAGTTAAAAACTGTATCACCAAATAAATATCACCTGTGTTTCACCTTTGAAAACTCTGCCATTAACCCTGCCTTTCAGCCTGCTTGCTCTGTATACAGATGACCAAGTTTTTTTACCCATGATGTTTAGGTAAGGAGAGATAAATTTTATTTGAGGATTTAAGGCCTCCTTCCAGAAAGTGAGGCATTTTCATGGCTATTTTGGATACTTGGTAACCTTTTTTCTTTACTTTTCTCTGCACAATTTGTCTCAGAAAGGATCTGTGGTATTACAAGGAATTTGACTTCCGGGAGTAAGGAGTTAACTCATCATGTAAAGGTAAAACACTGAGAAATAGAGGTTAATTCAATTTGTTGTAGTAACTGGGTCATGTACTACACTAGTAACTCTAGAATTTCCAGATTCTAATCTTTTATCTTCGACCAACTCACAGAACTTCCAGGGTTAAGTTGCCTAATCTCTGGGTGCTTGTAAGTGAAACCGGTGGAGAGGATAGACTGGAAAGCCTGAGACAATTGTGGTGGTTTTCACTTACCAGATAAAATTATTTTCAAATACTTTAAAATTTTATTAATATAAAATTCTAATTTCTAATTCCTAATCATTCTACCTCAGGTGCACTGAAATTTACCTTAGTGCAATTGATGGGGAAAAGGTTTTTTAAAAAGAACAGTGTTGGGGTGCCTGGGTGGCTTAGTGGGTTAAGCCTCTGCCTTAGGCTCAGATTCCAGGGTCCTGGGATCAAGACCTGAATCTGGCTCTCCTGCCTTGGCTCAGGGCTGGGAGCCTGCTTCCCACCCCGCCCCCCTGGCCCCCAGCCTGCCTTTCTGTTTACTTGTAATCTCTGTTAAATAAATAATAAAATCTTAAAAAAAAAGATTAATGTTATGAACCTACTAAAGAATAGTACATTGTAAAAATTAGAAGATTTATTTTGGGGGATATAATCAATACTAATTATAATTAGTGCTAATTTGAAGTGTACTTAATCTACTCACAAAGCATGCCCAGTGGACTTTGAATTCACAATTTCCATAATGAACTGAAAGTACGAAAGTGGCTTTTATTTAAGTATGTTTCACAATAAATGCTATTTCCGTAATTCAAATTTATTTCTAAGTAAGTCACAAGAGTAGGATTTTTATCCTGTTTACGAAATTACATATTTTCCAGATGCATGAAAGGCACTGGCGATCTCAGATAGTTGCTTTTGATATGAAGTGTCTTAGCAAGTCATGTGGTGGCTAGTATTTTTCTTTCCTTTCTCTCTCTCTCTTTTTTTATACAGAGCCTTAAATGTAGTACAAAATGTAATGTAATCTAAGTAGGTGAGAGGTGGGGTTGCCACTATCCCTAAGTACCTTCCCATCTCCATTAGAGTGAAGTGTTTCATTTAACAATACATTCTCTGTAGGATTTTCCAGTTTCTTACAGGAAGAGAAAAAATTTTGCAATAAACTGCAATTGTGATGTTTGATTCAATGGGAAATGCCAGCCCGTTAATAGATTTCTAGTCGTATCATTTCCCAGTCTAGGGGGAAGAAAAGAGATTTCGTACCACAGAGCCCACCACCCTTATTTTTTTCTACCCATTCCTCCTTTCCCTTTGACTTTCCTGTGGAATTATCAACTCTGTACCTGGAGTGTTCTTGATCCCTTAGATCACAGATGAAGGTGTAGTGGTGACTCTTATTTCTACTACTGATACTACTATAATTTATGAGAATTTCAGGGTCAAAAATTACTTATTTGGTATTATTATTATTATTATTATTTTTGGAGCCCAGTGCAGGGCTTGTACTCATGACCCTGATGAGATCCTGAGACGGAGACCTGAGCTGAAATCAAGAGTTGGACACTTAATCAACTGAGCGACTCAGGTACCCCAAACATTATGTATTAGAGATCATACAACGCATGATTTCAGTAGCCTAGATTTCCTCTCACTCCAGTCATGAAATATGTTTTTTTTCAAAGAAGTTTTTCATTCATGGTTCACTATTTCATTACTGCTGCTATTATTGCTATTTCTCTCTTTTTAAAAAAAAATATTTTATTTATTTATTTGACAGAGATCACAAGTAGGCAGAGAGGCACAGCAGAGAGAGGGGAGGAAGCAGGCTCCCCGCTGAGCAGAGAGCCTGATGCGGGGCTTGATCCCAGGACCCTGAGATCATGACCTGAGCCGAAGGCAGAGGCTCAACCTGCTGAGCCACCCAGGCACCCCTATTATTGCTATTTCTGCTACCATTTATTGAGTGTTTATTTCATGCCGGAGACCCGTGGCCAGGTCTCCATACGTACTCTTATTTAGTTCCTAAATGAGACTCTTCTGCAGTAAGTGTTGTGACATCCATCTGACACATGAGGATTCTGAAGCCCAGAGAGGATCAGCAGTTTGCCCAATTTGTCACATGTTTGGTAAAACAGGGAGCAGGTCTCCAAGCCAAGTGTGTCTCCCTGTAGAGCCTGTACTCAGGAGCGCTATGCTGAACGCCCCATTGCTCTGTAATCCACTTCCTTTGGTCTTGACATTTGGATTAGGGAACCTTAGATAGTTTTTCCTCCTTTCACTCTCAAGTCCCAAGTTCCAGGACCATCTTTTTTTTTGGTCTGTTAAAGAAAACTTCCATTTGTTACTTATTTAATACACATGTACTAAATATCAGCTGTGTGAAGAGTGCTTATTACTATGTTAGGAAACAGAGCTCTAAATATTTGTTTCTTGCTAGTACAGTCTACAAAGCATTTGGGGTAGCTGATAAAATGCATACACTCAGAGAAGTTAAAAATAAATCTCAGAGATCATCAGGATAAAATAACTTCCCTCCCCGGGGCTGTCTGGAAGAGACCCACTTGAGGGTCCTGCTTCCATGTTCTTTATTTGTCTACCTGGTCTGTTCTGCAGGACATAATGGACATAAAATCTTGTGGCGACTTTCCGTCTCAGACTTCCCCCAGAGGACTCTGCCCTCACCCTGAGCCCTGGAAGCAGGCCATCCTGATTCATGACCACAATGACCAGCGTCTCCTGAAGATTTCAGAGTGTGCAGAATATTTTCACATGGATTGTCGTGTTTGTTCCTTACAACCCTGACAAGCAGTGGTCATGTGGAAACTGAGTCATGTAATACAGCTTGCCCACATTCCGGGAAGTTCCTCTGAACCCTACTGCTTCCTTGAATTGTCCCCCGGACTTCATTTCTCTCTGCCATGGGGTTCTTCTTCCTGATTCAGTTCTTGTAGAGGCTGTTGCTGGCCCCACCATGCCCCTTCACGTCTCAGCATTTTTGTTAGTGGGAGACCCTCCTTGTGCCCTTTTAAAACTTGTTTCATATTGTTAAACACCAGCTAGAAAAGTTACTCAAATCTGCTTTCTCATCTCTTACACCCCATAAACCACACAAGGTGAGGTTTTAATGACATAAATATAAATGCGGAGGCCTCACGGTACCTCGCAGTGCGTGTCCAGTGGCTAGTATGGTATTCAGGGGATGGTGTACTTGTGGAGCGTGAGGAAAGTAATAGAAGATGTGTTTTCTGACAGTGGTCATCTCAAATAGTTGGATACGTTAGTTGTGTAAGTATTCCTGGAACAGAGGAACCGTGTTATCTGTGCCTCACAGAGGTGAAAACCAAGGTCTGCCAGTAGGTCTGTCTTCCTTTTCACCAAATGGGAAGTGATGTTCCTACAGGTCGCTGCAAGTACGCGGCTGATTGTAAGTAACCTCTTCTTGAGCAACTGAAGCTGCCACAGGAAATCGGAGATATTATGACTAAAGGGTGCGTCAGGGAGAAAAATGTTCTGAAATGTCACTTAAACAACCAAGTGGCAGAATGAGAACATTTCCCTATTAATGTTAGAAAACATCCTAAGTGAAAAAGGATCCTCAAAAAATTTGTTTAAAAAAAAACAAACCATTTTCGGTTCCTTTGAGGTTTGTTAACATTTACCCTTTTAAGTAGAGTTGCCAGATTTGGCAAATAAAAGTATAGGACACCCTGTTAAATTTTAATTTCAGGTAAACAATGAAAAAAATTGATAGGCAAGTCCACTTCATATACAATATTAGAGACATACTTACACTAAAAACTTCTGTTATTTTTCTGAAATCTGTATATCTGTGGGCATTCTGTATTTTATTTGGAAATCCTGCTTTTAGGAAAGTATTGATCCACATTTAGGTCAGTTTGAGAATGTTGTTTTTTAAATGTAAATAATGTGTATAAAAGCAAATTGGTCTAACTCTAGCTCTTCTGATATAATTTTAATTAGCTAATAAGGCATAGGGGTTTAAAAACTGACCTTTCTGAAGTCAATGCAACTAGATTTAATTAAAAATGAAGGGAAGGAATCCTAGAAACAAGAAAGTAGGGTTTATAGTTCATAGTGAATATCTGTTTTCCTTTACCTTTATTTCACCATTGCTCCTAATTGTGCCCTCTGGAGACTCTAGAAAATAATGGTGTTGCTAATGATAGCCAGCCCCTCTTGAGATCAGTTATGTGCCAGGCACTCTTGTAGTGTTTGTTTTAGTTTATTTAATCTTCACAACAACCTTTTGAGACAGGTGCTTTTATGATTTCTGTTTGTTATCAATTAGGAAACTAAAGCACAGAGAAGCTAATTAGCTTAACCAAAGGAACATCTCTTCTTCAACCCTTGAAGTCTTGAAGTATTTTTCTCTTTTGTAGTCTTAAAGTTTCCAAGTCTTTGATTCCTTGTAGGACAAAGTGTCTAGACTCCTTCCTATCCTCGTTCACCTCTGGGTTGGCTATGGTTTGTCAGTGCCCTTGAATGTATTACGGTCAAAATTTAAAAGTACCTTTTATGGTACCTTATATAAAATTTGTAAGCAGAGAACATTGGGATGTTTTAATGGCCTTTTTACTGGATGCTGTGGTTCTAATGGTGGTCCAAGGATTATATGAATTTTTATTTTAGTAATTTTAGTTTTTGGTGGTGAACATACTTTCACATAACTCAGTTGACTCAAATTGAGTTCTTCTTCAAGTAAAGCTTGAAGGTTCCTTATCTATACAAAACGCAAGCAAGACTTTTCCAGTTTCTGTGCCATTTGTTTTTAAAGAAATGTGTAGGAATTCACTTGTATTTGTTCGGTTTTTTAGAAATTATTTCATTTTACCTCACTCTTCCTGGCTGGTATCATGGCATCTAATAAATCATAATGGTAATAATGATACGTACTTAGAACAGAGATCCAGACTCTGCAGGAAAGCATATACATATGAGTATATGAGTATCTCCTGTGTGTGTTGCCTTACTTGGACTTTCCCAGCCTCTGCCGGTCTTTCCATTTGGCTTAAGTCGTTGACAGGGTGGTATCAATGTGTTTTCTACTCTTTGATCTTCTTGTCTTAAGCAAAAGCTTGGAGCTATGTTACAGCATTCTTTGTTAAAATCTGACAGACTCAGGTGCCTGGGTGGCTCAGTTGGTTAACTGTCTGCTTTCGGCTCAGATCATGATCTCAGGGTCCTGGGGTCGAGCCCTGCATTAGGCTTTCTGCTCAGTGGGTAGCCAGCTTCTCCCACCTCCTCTGTCTACCACTCTGCCTACTTGTGCATGTTCTCACTCTCTCTGTCAAATAAATAAAATAAAATAAAAGAACCAGACAGACTCTTAAATCGCCGAACTTTGATGAGCCACAATCATCCTGCCTAGTCAGATATATTATCTCTAAATCACCATGTCATTCTGTGACCTGCTTGCACCTGTAAAGTTTCTCCCAAAATAGTGAGATTCCTAATCGTTTGCTCTTAGGAATAAAAGTAGCAGAGAGCTAGTAAGAAGATGTATTTACCTGGGGAATTATAGACCATTTCCATTGCATGTGAGGAAAATGTACAGCTCTAATGGTGGTAGATACAGCTGGGGGCAGAATGGGAGACGCAAGGCACTTCTTGTTTGTTTTAAGGAAAGGTCAGATTTAGATATACCAATGAAGAAAGAATCTTCTACCATCTCTTAAAACCAGACGAAAGGTAAAATTACATTCATATATCTGATAGCCCTAATATTTCAAGAAGAATCCAATACATTTATGTATCTGGAGTCGATCATCTATCAGTATGCCATTTAGTGGAAAACAATTTTCTGTATTTGTCAACATAATCAATAATTAGCATCGTATCTGTGCAGGTGTGTTCAATAAATGTAAGTCATAATTTCACTAACATTGGCTTGTGCTTTTAATGTGTAACTGCCATGAAGTGATTAACGTTTATTATTACTCTCTCTCTCAGACTGCTTTGACATTCTTTAGCTACCTTTAATCCATTAAGTTTACTGATTATAGTTCTTAGTTCCCAAAGGTGTTAAAATGAATCATATTTGATAAAATTTGAAAGCATTATGGAGAAAATTATAAGTATTACTCATTGCTTTCCAGTATCAATATTCAGCCTAAAATGTTGCAGCAGTACTGCAGACGAAACTAGCTTGTTAAAATACACACATATCACACATAAATAAGTAAATTATAGGAGACTTGTTTTTGTTTTTGTTTTGTTTCGTTTTTAAAAGATTTTATTTATTTATTTGACGGAGAGATCGAGAGCACAAGTAGGCAGAACGGCAGACAGAGGGAGAGGGAGAAGCAGACTCCCGGTCAAGCAGGTAGCCTGATGTGGGACTTGATCTGAGGATCCTGGGATTATGACCTGAGCTGAAGGCAGCTGCTTAACCAACTGAGCCACCCAGGCGCCCCTATAGTGCTCTTTGAAGGCAAGCTGTTACACGCCATAGTTTAAAACATAATAGTATAATACATAGTATCCACAATTCATTATTGAACACTTACAAGTGATTTATTAATGAAAGACTTTTTCCAAAAACTTCATCCATCTTCCGCACAGAACAGAACGGATTCATAATTCTGTTTTATAAACAACATATATTTTTAAGAGTCATGTTAGTTTCTATAAATATTTAAAGTATTTTCATAGTATCAAAAGTACAAAATGAAAACAGTTCTAATTTGGTTTCCTTTCATAGGAGTTGTTTTTCCCATTATGGCAATGTAAATACTACTCCATTTTTATTCTTAATATTCTGAAGAATCCCAAGTACACTGCATTTTTTTTTTCTTAGTAAGATATTTAGCAACTTCTTTTTTTTTTAAGATTTTATTTATTCATTTTCCAGGGAGAGAGAGCATAAGTGGGGTGATGTGGGGGGAACAGTGGGGAGGGGAAGAAGCAGTCTCCCAGCCAAGCAAGGAGCCCAGTGCTCCCTCCCAGGATCCTGGGATCGTGACCTGAGTTGAAGGCAGATGCTTAACCGTCTGAGCCACCCAGGTGCCCCAATACTTAACAACTTCTGTACCATTTTTCCTTTTTGGATAACTTAATTGACCATGTAATTGATCATGTTGGGGATGGAGGAAAGATTTATCTCGAAAGTTACTTAAATCAGAAAAGCATATTGTTTTTGGTTTTTGAACTTCTAACTACTGATTGACATTAATCTTATTTATTGGGTATTGGTTTACAGTCAGTTGCTCTTCCCTTGTCCCATTGACTTGTCTCTCCCTTTTTCCCATTTTGGCTTCACAGTGAATAAAATCGAACATGTCTGACTGTTTTACTTAACATACATACCTTGACATTTATGTTTAACAGATATCTTAGAGAAAAGAATCTCTAAATAAGATTGTCTTTGCTTTATGTATGAAAATTATTCTTGTGCTTGTCAAGCTTTAAGAATTAGTGTATTTAGTTATCTCACAATTAAATGTAGTTTTTTTCCTGAAAAAAAAAAAAAACCAACCCTTTGTAATGTTTAGTTTTTAACCTATATTATTAAACAGAAAAATGAGACTTATGTCCACTTGAGCAGTTGGTTCTAAGCTTCATTTCAATTTTAAATGAAAAATGAATTTTTTAAAAAATCTCATTTTGTTTCCTAAAACTTTGAACGCACTTTACCTAGAATTTAGGGCTTATTTGTAATCATAAAGGAGTAATAATCAAACTTTCCAATAAGATGAGTGTTTAGGGAAATGTGAATGAAACCAGCCACCTGGAGAATGTCCAAATATTGCAAAACATATTTTGAAAATATCAAGTGGGCCTTAGGGTGGAATTCCATAAATAGTCAGAAAAGCCAGATGTCTTTGATCATCAAATAGTCTGTGGAAGTGTGCCAAGGTGTCCTAAGCTTTCCTCATCTGGCGGGTTTTTTTTTTTTAGTAACCTATTTAATATGAAGATGAGGTCCAAAAATTTAAACTATTTTTGCCAAATCCAGTTTGTCCTTATTAACTCTGATTGTTCAGAGTCTAAAATAATGAAGAATCTGATTTCAAAATATTTTAAAGACCCTCAATTCTCTTCCCTAGTCAGCTCGACTCAGCAAATATGTATTATGTACCTGCTATGAACAAGGTGTTAGGCTTGTTTCCAAGGGATATAAAAGTATAGAAATCACACTGTTCACCTCGAATTATTGGGAACTGTTCTAACAAAATAGTTTCATGTAGTGTATTTTATAGAGTTTTCTAAATGAATACCTAAGAATACTGTATTTTTAGCCTATAAATTAAGAAATATTTTAAGAATTTTTATTCACTCTGACAGTCTCTAGAAGAGTATAGGAAAATGTCACAGGTTATATTTCTCTTTGACAAAGTAATATTATGATCTAGCATAAGAGGAGATAAAATAACAGATAATGCAAGGATATAAGGAAGTGATAATTATATTATCTATGAGTTCAAAGAAAATTAAGTTAAGAAATCAGTAGTCACTGCATTTATTTGGGTACTTCCTTTGGACTGGAAGACTTTATTCCGGGTGTACTATTCATTCCTCTGGGGAACTTTCCTTCCCTCCCCCTCCACCCTGATACACATAAAGGCAAAGTTTAGCCCCACTGACATGTACATGCTCACAAGTTTCATTGTTGTTCTGTGTGTGTATGTGAGAGGGTGGTCAAATCCAAGTAGTAGAAGTACTTTGTAATAAAAATCTTAGGTTAGAAATTTAAGTTGTCATAGCACTTTTTGGACTGGGCTAGAATTCCATTGTTCGCTGCCAAATTTGAGAACTAGTTAAATTTAATTATATAGTATCTAGTGAGTTGTGTCTGAATTTCCTGTTAAATTATATTAATCTTTAGAGGAAAGACTTTGTCTTAACATTAAGCTTTCTTACTGACCTCCAAGTTCTCCTTTATGCTGTACTTCTCCTAGCAGCTGTCTACTACGCAGCCATTAGTGCTGATCCATCCAATGCAGGGAACTGCATGGAAGTCTTCAGTAGTTCTCTTCTGTTCACAAAAAAAACCCCCATTTCTTGGTAACAGCAAAAAGTCTGTCTTCCAGCCTGGACTCCTTTCCTTCCACTGCAAAAATTCTTTTCATGAGGGGGCTCTGCATTTTCTGTGTGGTTGCTGCTGTTGTATTTTCTACCAGAATGTTCCTTTCCCTCTTTTTCTAATGGGTGAATTCCTTCTTATCATGTAGGGTTCTAATCCAACTGTTAGCTCTTCTGTGTCTTTCCTTGACCCACTGTCACAATATTTTATTCCATGATGCGTGTTCCCATATTTATTATAGCATGTTGTTTCAGCCAGAATCCAGTCAGAGACAGTAACTACAACAGTTATTTGAACAGTGATACTTTTTTTTTTTAAAGATTTATTTATTTATTTGATAGATCACAAGTAGGCAGAGGCAGGCAGAGAGAGAGGGGGAAGTAGGCTCCCTGCTGAGCAGAGAGCCCGATATGGGCTCAATCCCAGGACCCTGAGATCATGACCTGAGCCGAAGGCGGAGGCTTTAACCCACTGAGCCACCCAGGTGCCCCTGAACAGTGATACTTTAATATAAAGAATCGTTAACTAGGTCTAAAGGTGTTAACAAGGAAACCGACAAGGTGAGAAGAGAACATTGAAGTATGAGGAAGGTTGCCGCTGTAAGGAAGAGGTTAGGTTATTAAAACTTAGAAACAACAGAACTGAAACAGACAAGAGTTGGGTGCTGCTCTTGCTGAGTTCAGAACAGGGCCGTGTGTGCCTGGGATCCAGTGGCCAGCTGGTTGGTACTTAGGTGATAATGGCTTATTAACTGACTGAGAGGGATAATGCAATATCTTCTTTGAGTTTACTATAAACTTTTTTAAAAAAACAATCTCCCCCCCCCAAGGATTTTAGTTTATTTATTTATTTGACAGAGAGAGAGAAATCACAAATAAGCAGAGAAGTGGAGGGGTGGGAGGGTGGGGGAAGCAGGCCCCCTGCTAAGCAGAGAGCCCAGTGCGGGGCTTGATCCTAGGACTCTGGGATCATGACCTGAGGTGAATGCAGAGGCTTAACCCACTGAGCCACCCTGGTGCCCCTACTATGAGCTTTTTGATGTTGGTATTGTATCTGGTTTATCTGCTACTCCCACACCCCGAAGTTTTTCATTCTAAATATTTTCATAACTCATTTGATAGTAATACCTGATCTAACCTGTTGATATAATATACATGTTGCTGGAGAAATATTGATTCTGAATGGGCATCTGTTTGGGAAAGTTAGATTTAACCCAACTGCTTCTTTTTTTTTTTTTAAGATTTTATTTATTTAATTGACAGAGAGAGACACAGTGAGAGAGGGAACACAAGCAGGGGGAGTGGGAAAGGGAGAAGCAGGCTTTCTGTCCAGCAGGGAGTGTGTGGGGCTCCAGAACAATGGGATCATGACCTGAGCCGAAGGCAAACACTTAAGGACTGAGCCACCCAGTGCCCCCCAACTGCCTTTTTGAAAACCTGGAAAAATGCTTTATTACACAAGGCATCTGGCCCAATGATTTAGATAAGGGATCTGGATTGCAAGGGCATGTATAATGGCCTATATATTATATATAATGTCTTTTGTAGGTGTTAGTAAAGATTCAATGAAATAAAAACAGATTGTTGACTGACTTGCTGTTGTCCTATTATTTTTCAGGCTGATAATCGTGTCTTGGCTAGTTTCTTTCTTGCTTGCTTGCCTTTTTTTTTTTTTTTTTTAATGTGTGAGACTTTTTAAAGAGGTAATAAATTTATGAGCTCTTTGTAGTTCCTGAATGCATAGAGATATTCTGGTTTATTAGAGTTTTGCAAATGAAAATGGAAGCTCTTTTGTTAGAGCCTTTGAGAAAGAGAACAGAAGATATTTCCAATTCCCTGTAGCTATGGTGCTGTAGCAGGTTATGACTCAGGAATTAATTTTCATGTCGGTTTATAGTAAAGGGAGTTGAGCAGGATGAAGGGTATATATTTCATTCAACTTCTGAGAGGCAACTTCTACTAAAATTATAGAAAGAGGGATGATTTGGAGTTTCTACTAAAATGTAGAAAGAGGAGTAATTTGGGGTTTCATTAGTCTGATCTTTCTAACTGAAAACTAGGAGGTAAGACTCTATACTTCCTTTGACAGGATTCAGATGGTAACTCCCTGCCAGGTTTTATTTCTGTCAGTATTACGTACTGCTCCTGGTGCTTTTTCCTCAAGTTAGTATACTTCTGGTTTTCTGTGCTATGGGCAGGGACATGCCAATATGAAGATAAGAACTTGGCAGGTAATTGTGGATAAAAATACATTCAAAGCGTAGAAAATATTTAAGAGAACGTGAATGACTTGAATTCCTTTGAGAAGACTGGAACTGCTCTAAGAATGTCATCTTTCGAGATAGAATCATTCCTGAGTTCCTTCCAGATAAAGAAAATAATCGAACTGGGGCCCCTGGGTGGCTCAGTAGGTTGAGCGGCTGACCCTTGGTCAGTATCGGGTCATGATCTTGTGGGTCGTGGGCTCTGCGCTCAGCGGGGAGTCTGCCTGGGAGTCTCTCCCTCTGCCTCTCTTCCCACTCATGCACCTGCCCTCACTCACTCTCTCAAATAAACAGATCTTTTAAAAAAAGAAAAAATAGAACTATAACCATTTTTTAAAAGATGTTTCTGTTTTTGGGTGCCAGAATAGTAAAAATTTACAATTTAAATCTTGTAGGGTCAGTTAAATTTCAAACTATCCTTAATAATAATGCTAAGGAATTCTTTCTTTCAATGTTCTTGTGCTTCACTCAACATGCGTGGATTTTTCTGGCATTCTTAGCTATGCTCCACTAGACAGGGGCTGCAGGAGACAGAGATGCCAGAGGTTCCTGACCTGAAGGTACTAAGAACTGCTTTCGGGGGAAGAAAATAAAAACGAATGGGAACTAAGTAATACTGATGAAGTAAATAATACTAGTTGAGGACAGTAGAAAAAATTGTGTAAGAGCAATCACATTCATTGCCAGTATCAGATATCAACAAAATTGCCATTTTAATGGCCATAAAATTGGTATTTTAAGAGGAGGGTCCCATTGTGGACTGTGGTAAAGTTGAATCATAGCCAGTGTTACCATTTGAAAAACAAAATGGCTTTGTAGAACAAATTGTTTTTTCCTTTTGCATATAACCCAAAACTCTGTTGGTTTGGTTGAAAAGAAATCCAGTGTAGTGAGCCATCTTCTGCCCAGTGCTTTACTTTAAATCTTTGTCTACATGAGGTAAACAGTAATAGTTACTCCAAGGAAAAAAATCAAAGAAGTGTGGGCCATGCAGCGACATCCTCTTTCTGCCTTTATAGTTTAAAAAAGAAAAGCCTGCAGGTAAATGCCATTTTCGTTTTTCTGTCTTTCCTGTTCCTTCTTCTTTGCCTCTTTGACTGTTCTAGTAAGTGGTTTCTTTCCCGGGGAGTTTTCTGTTTCCTCCCACTACGTTGTCTACTCTTAACCTGTACCCTGACATACGTGTTTCTGTCATTGCACATCTGCCACCACTAATAATAATAATAATGTCTTGGGCTGCTGTAGCCAGTTACCATAGCCTGGATGGCTCAAGCTACCTTGATTTCGCAACAAACATGTCTTTCCAGAGGCTGGAGATCCGAGCTCAGGTTGCCAGCACGGTCGGGATTCCGGTGCGAGCCCTCTTCTGGGTTTGCAGAGGGCTCTCTTCACGTGGCGGAAAGAGCTAGTTGGCTCTTTGGCTTCTGCCTACAAGGGCACTAATCCTAGTCAGGAGACTGCTAGGTACTGTTTCCTTCCATTTTATAGATAAGGGAATTGGAGAACTTGAACTGTTTTCTCTTCCAACAAGAGGGAGAATTGATATTGAAATCAGTTACTTTTCCTGCGGAGCCCCAACTTTTACCAGTGACACTGTGCTGCTTTCCTCTTTAAACTGGGAGTCTCTTGAAAGTAGGAATTGTGTCTTTCATTATTAATTGGTCAAGTGAGTGCTGGAAGAAGAAGAGCAAAGGTGTGAGCATTATAAAAGTATTTAGCTTACATAGCCAAAGCTAACACATTCTTGTCAGAAGAAAAGCATTTACGCCATCATCCCCGTGATGACAAAAGCTCATTGTTACATTCATTGCCTGACAGTTGTCATGTCAGGCAACAAATAATCATTAGGTGCTCAGCATAGCTGGTTACTGTTATTCAAGGTACTTGAGAGTGCATTTTATTTTAGTTTAGTTTTTCAACAATGCATTTTAGATGTCAGGCACGTTGCTCTGAAGGAGACACGTTTTATGTAAGTGTGGAATTAGAGATAGAAGTTGGGAAACCATCCCGATGATGTCATTTATTAATATTCCTCTTTTTGGCTTTTAACTCCTTCACTTGGGTACTCTGAGGTCAGTAAGGAAGTGATACTCTGGTATGTCACTTGAAGGGTAACCCAGAGATAGAGATCCTGCATCTGTCAGAGGCTCTCTGAGTCCCCAGGAGAGATCTTGAATACAACCAGAGTGTAATTCCCTACGGAGTGCAGGGCACTGTGGGAGGCTCTTGGAGATGCAGGGATGATTAGGACTCTCTAGGAATGGTAGTCTCCCTCTGGCCATTGTGGGGATGCCTGGGAGTTTCTGTCAGGAAGGGCATGGTTTTCTTCAGGTTGCCTTGTAGGCGTCTCCTTGACAAGATGGTTTTGTGACATGTCAAGAGTGGTGCCAGGCACTTTATGTGAATTGTTTTTTAAACATTTCACGTTAAACTTATGGGATGGATATTATTGCCTTTATCATATAGATGAGGAAACTGAGGCCTAGAGGGATTGGTAACTTGCCCGCATTCATACAGTTACAAGGGATGCTACTGGAATTCATACCCAAAGCCAGTGCTCTTAACTACTGGGCTATCCCACCTTTCTATCTAACCCAAGCAACCTGGGAAAATAGAACTGCCAGGGTCATTACAAGGTCATTTAACATCATTTGATCATTTCAAGGACACAGTGAGGGATACAAGAGACCCTTCCCGTTTCACAGTTGAAGAAACTGACCGTGAGGGGTTGCAAGATTAAAGTTGTAGTCTTCTTATTAACGGGCAGTACTGTGCTGTGAGTAAACCGGTCCAGTTCTCCTTGTCTGACTCCCCAGTAGCAATAAACAGGAACGATAGAGCGTGCAGGAACCGAGATCTGGAGTTTATTATATTTTCCTTCAGTGCATTTTTCCTTTCCCTTGTTGTGTGGGACATGGATGATTTTCTTGGCCCTGTATATACGTAGTTGCTTATCTGCTTTGAGATGTAATTGAAGTACAGTGATTCACGTGCTGAGACTGGACACTGTTGTGCTGTCACCTAAGTCCTTCCACATCTTTCACCAAAAATGCTAATAATTAAATTGCTGGTGGCAACAGAGAAGACGCAGTTGTACCAGGTGTCTGCTGTAGTTTCCCCCAGCACTCAGGTTGGAGAGGTCTAAAAGTTTCCAGGAATTTCAAACAGTGGCCTTTGAAGGCACGTTTTGTACATCTGTCCTTCTCTGGGGAGCTTTGCTCTTCCCATGGATCCTGGAGGCGAGTCAGAGCTCTCCATTCCAGAAGAGCTGTCAGGAAACCTGTACCTGCCTTTTTCCTGAAATTAATGCTGCTTCCCAGCAGCAAGGACCCCAGGACATTACCATGTCATTGACACTTTTTTTTTTTCCCCTTTGCAGCCCTCTGGTTATCACCTGATTAGAATGCAAAAGACTGTTTTCTCTCTCAGTGTATTTTCCATTTTTCAAGACTTAGCTGAAGTACCTCCTGTAGGAATACCTCCCTGACTGACTCATTCCCATCCCCTCCCTCCTGCCTCTTCAGAATGGCTCCTTTGCTCTGGCCAACCACACAGGAAGGTGCACTCCCTTCATGACCTTTCAAGCCAGGTTCTCCGCAGTAGGATGTTGGTGTGTTTTGTTTGGTATCATGGCAGTATCCGGTTTGATTCCAGGAATAGGAATCTTCTTTTTTTTTTTCCATTGCATGTTTATTTTTTCCTGGTCATGAGTTTAATGATGTTCATTGTGTAGCATTTTTAAAAGAGATAAAAACACAGTATGTGAAATCACCCATCAGTTCACCACTGTAGATAGCCAGAGTTCATATCGTGGGCCATTTGCTTTTACTCTCAGGTGTGAGAGGCAGTGTGTATGTGTTCTGTCCTTGGGCGTCTGAAGTTTTATCATTTTGGACATCTGATGTTTTATCTTCTGGTAGTGCTATGGCACTCCTGTAAATCTTTTCTGTTCTTTGTCAGAAGCCCCATTTTGGATGCCTGGTGTCCTATCACATGGTGACAGCAGTGGCGCTTTCCCTTAGTAATTCCACAAACGCTGTTTCTTCTTGAAGCCGCTTACATGATAACTTGAAGGGAAAACAGTATCAGGACACAAAGGATTGGAGGCAAGATTAGTTTTGCAATGCACCTTGGAAATTATCTAGTCCAATGATTACAAATTCAATTGTGCTTAAGAGTATCTGGGGAATTTGTTAAACTGCTGTCATCCTGGACCAACAAAAACAGTCTTGGGACTAGAGCCTGGGATTGGTAAGTTCCCAAGGAGGTTACTGTGGGCAACGCAGCACCATTCAGTGGACTAGAATTTGGGAGCCAGTTCAATGATTTATTCATCAACTATCTGTTGAGAGCTTCCCGGGAGCCCTGCATGCAGCCCCCCTGTCTCCTCCCCCGACCCCACTAGGCTTTGGGAATACAGTGATGACCAGGGTAGACATAATACTCTCCCTTAGGGTATGTATTTGACTAAGGAAGACAATGAAATGCCAAGTAAGCAAAAATAATCACTGTATCATAGTAAGTAGTTTTCAAAGTAAGGCACGGATGTCGTGAAAAGAAGGGCCATCTGTACCCCAATGTTTATAGCAGCAATGGCCACAGTCACCAAACTATGGAAAGAACCAAGATGCCCTTCAATGGATGAATGGATAAGGAAGATGTGGTCCATATACACTATGGAGTATTATGCCTCCATCAGAAAGGATGAATACCCAACTTTTGTAGCAACATGGACGGGACTGGAAGAGATTATGCTGAGTGAAATAAGTCAAGCAGAGAGAGTCAATTATCATATGGTTTCACTCATTTGTGGAGCATAACAAATAGCATGGAGGACAAGGGGCATTAGAGAGGAGTAGGGAATTTGGGTAAATTGGAAGGGGAGGTGAACCATGAGAGACTATGGACTCTGAAAAACAATCTGAGGGTTTGAAGTGGCGGGGGTGTGGGAGGTTGGGGTACCAGGTGGTGGGTATTATAGAGGGCACGGCTTGCATGGAGCACTGGGTGTGGTGAAAAAATAATGAATAATGTTTTTCTGAAAATAAATAAATTGAAAAAAAAAAAAAGTAAGGCACGGAGAGAGAGTCTTTTTAGATCCAATGGTCAGGGGTATCTTCTCAGAGAAAGGCACAAAGTCTCAGGGGTCGCAGACTAGGAAAGAACCACTCACAGAAAGTGTGTGGGAAAGGGGCCCCGCCTGGGTGGCTCAGTGGGTTAAAGCCTCTGCCTTTGGCTCAGGTCATGATCTCAGGGTCCTGGGAAGGAGCCCCTCCTCAGGCTCTCTGCTCAGCAGGGAGCCAGCTTTTCTTCCCCTCTCTCTGCCTGCTTCTCTGCCTACTTGTGATCTCTTTCTGTCAAATGAATAAAGTCTTAAATAAAAAAAAAATGAAAGAAAGAAAGTGTGTGGGAAAGAGTCCCTAGGTGGAAGCCTGCCACACACAGACCCTGACGTGAGCAAATGCTTGGGTGTCTTCTGGAATTGAAGAGCAGTATGTCTGCAGCGCAGTGAGACAATGGACACTACAGAGGTGGGTTCAAGGTTGTTTTGACCCAAGAACCCCTGCTAGTAACTGGTGGAATGAAGGCCGGAATCTACTTTCTGGATTTCGTGTCCCATCAGTCTGTGTCTTCTTTGCAGCCGGTTTAGTCTGCTTAGGCCACTGTAGCACAATGCTATAGACCAGAGGCTTAAATAACAAATTTATTGTCTCACATTTCTGAAGGCTAAAAGTCTGAAGTCAGAGTTTCAGCAGGGTTGGCTTCTGCCGGGGCCTCATGCGTCTCCTTGCAGATGGCCGTGTTCTTGCTGTGTCCTCGCATGGTCTTAACTGTCCTTGGGCATCCTCGGTGTCTCTGGATACATACAGATTTCCTTTTTTTAAGGATTCCTTAAGGATTCCGTTCTTCTAAGGCCCTGTCTTTAAAGATAGTCGCATTCTGGGGCCCTAGACATGGGGGCTTCAACATAGGAATTTTGGGCAGGCCATAGTTCAGCCCATAAGGGCTGCCTTCATGTAGGTGACAAATCCCCCCATTTGTCGTGGGAGTCAGTCTAACAAAGGAAACATCTCTTTGTCACCTGGGGAGGGTGTACTAAGTTAGTACAGCCAAGAGGGGAGTCTGTACTATGATAGTAAAATAATGAGTTGAGTTTTTAAAATTGAAATGCCCTGGACAAAAGAGAGACTGGCTTAATGTCCCTACTACCGCTGTTACAGTTGGAGGGGGTAGGAAGCAGTATGGAACTGGCTTATGACATTTTTGCTCCATTAGCTGGGACTTTCTGCAGTTTCAGAACTTTTCCTTTCCAGAAGATTCTGTACCTGCCAGGGCTTTTTGATCCAGCTAATAGAGAATCTACCCTAGTTGGTTTAAGTGAAATTTATAATGGGATATTAGCTGTTTTATAGACTCCTTGAAGGGACATAGAAACATGCTGTTGGTTACATTTCTAAAAACATTTTCTAGAAATACCCCAGGGACTAGCCTGACAAGAGAATGGCTGCTGCTGCCACCTCCAGGGCCACATTGCCTCTGCTGTGACCCACACAGCATCCACACCTCTGTGTCACCTGTGGAATGGATGTCCTGCGCTTCCACTCACAGAGTTCATTTCCAAGTCGAAACTCACATTCGAGTGGCAGGACCTGGTCTCATGGCTGCCCCCAGGCTGCAAGGGGGGTTTCACAGAATGGGAAGCTGTCAAAGATAGCCCTATCCTCTTAAAAAAAGATGAGAAAGAACTATATTTGGGGAGCCCACAAATGAAATTATGACTGATGTTCTCTTCCGTCCACTTTTCCAAGTTAGGCTCACATTTGACATCTCCCAGTCCTACCCTGGCAGAATGATAACACATGAGCAGGGACTGTGCTCATTGTCTGTTTCATCTTGGAGAGGGTGTGAGTGAGACACACAGATCATAAAGTGGGAGATGAAGCATGGAGAGATCTTAAGAGTCCCACCAGTAACTGCCCTTCCCTTTCATAATTTCATTACATGAGGCAGAGGGATGCAAAAGGCTGTGAAAGAAAGCTGGCCCATAGCAAGTGCAGGTCCAGCATTCAGGATCCCCTGGGTTCTGTCTCTGGGCTCATCTTGAACCATAGCTGTGATCTTCAGGAGGGTCTTTTCTGGTTGGGTCACAGTGGAAGGTATTGTAGATGTCTTCTCCCATGTGGTTTATTTGAAACTGGGGAATTCCGTGTGCTCTGTGTCCTTTAGGTGGACTCTAAGAATTCTCCTGCACGTGACTGCTCCATCTTTGGATGGGGGTAGGGGGTCAACTGTGTGCAGATGGCACAGCCACACCTGAGCGTAACACATGATGTCAAGGCAGGAGAGCTATTGTACCATCAGGAAGGACACAGCTAAAATCAGAGTATATACTTCCCTGGATGCATGCATTCACAAAGAATTGTTTAAAGTCGACCATCAGGCATCAGTCATGCTGTCATTTCTGGCACTGAAGATACAGAAGAGGTAAGGATGTATTTAGCGCACCTTGCTGGTCGCTACACTATTTTCCTTAAGAAGTGCTGTGTGAAGCACCATCTAAATAGACACATGTCGACACCTGTCCTCACTTTGGAATAAAATACAAGATTTAAGAATTAGCCTTATTTTTACTAGAGGCAAGAGAGTTCCTTCAGAATGTCTTACGAATGTTCATAGTGCTTTTTCACACTTTCATGACTTTCTTTATGTACTTCTCTCTTTTGGAAACTTTTGCTTTACCCGAAGTGAATTTCAAGGGCAGGAAGAATGGATATTCATTGTGCTTTTCTTTCAACTTGGGTAGTTTTGAAATTAAAAAAAAAAATACAAAGTTAGTGGGAGGAGAAAAGGTGGTCATTATTACCAATATTATTATTGGGCAAAATACATATTAAGAGGGTCTTACAGTAAATATTTATTTGGTAAGTGAGTGAGTGAGTGAATGAATAAAAAAACAAACATACCTTGGAGCCAAATAAGAGTTCAAGGTCCCGCTCTGCTACTCACTAGATGTCTTATCATGATCTCTCTAATCCTCAGTTTCCTTATTGGCATACTGTATAATTTTAGTTACTGCATATGCCTGTTTTAAGCGTTAAGTAAAAGAATCTCTGTAAAAAATATGAAATGATGCTGGTCTGGCCTCAGTCAGCATTTCTCTCATGAGTTTATTCCCCTCTGGGAGATTCCCCCATGAAGATTAACATAACAAAGACACTGGGAAGTTCTCCAACAAAAGAAACCTGTTGACATTTTGAAAATTATGTACACCATTTTTGGTGTGGGTGGAACATTATTAACATGCTCCTAGAATATTTTTTCCGCATAATAAAATTCGGGAAATGTTACTACTGTGGACGATCAAAGTTACATTCATAACTCTTTTTTAAAGGAAAACTTTGTGTATGTATTTTTAAGACTGTCGGAAGTGGCCACAGAGCACTTATCAACAGTTTGCTGAGTGCTGACCCTTGTTTGGTATCAGATGGAAAGATGGGGTAGTAGCAAGCAGGTGCCGGGAAGGCGAGTGGGTAACAGACTCAGGGCTCAGCTCCCCTGAAGAAAGGCCTTGTTTGATTTTTACTCTTAGCATCTGCCTTGAGCTACCTCATGGACCAAATCCTTGAACTGCACGACAGTCTTTCCCAGTGTGGCTGTTCTTCTCTTCGTGACTGTGAACGTCTGTGGTTGAATTCTGCAACTGCCTAGTCGTGTGACCACCTCTGCTGCCCTCGGGGGCATTGAGCAAGCCAGCCCAGGCAGGATGCAGCTGTTCTCCAAAGGGTGTGCGGCAGTCCCTTTGGTCCTCCAGGATGTAACGTCGAATCCATCCCAAGGGGTCATTACTGGAAACGCTCATTTACACATGTGGGATCATCATCCCTTTGTGGGAAAGATACCCGAATGTGAAGGCGGTGGGAGGGGGGTGGTAAGAGGAGGGAAAAGTGAGTTGTTTTCCATTCAATCCTTTCCCTTTTATATTGGAAAGTGTTCATTTGTGTGAAATAAAGGAATGCAGAAGGAGGAAACATGGTACAGTAGGACATGAGGTTTTATTCAGGGTTATCTCGATGCATCTTAACCTAGTGAACTCAGGCTATTCTTTTCCTGTTAGATTTTGCTTTTGACCTTTAAATGAGTTAAAAAAATCAAAGATGAAAGCACACCTGCTCGTTTTCCCTGTAGTTCCTCCTGGAAGGATTTAGAAATAAAAGCATCTCTCTGTTGGAGCTGGCAACCCTTTTAGCTACCACCTTGGGTATGATCTCGATTCTTTCCATTATACCAGGGAAATTTTCTAAGGTTTCTCTTAAGAATGTCTTAAAAACTTTTTTGTTGGTTCTTAAATGTATTCTTTTCTTACTTGGAGTTGGTGTAGACTCTGACAGAAGTAGTTGTGAGTGTTTCTATCTGTACAGTGTGCTGCGAGGGAGGCGAGTGAATGCCAGTATCTGAAAAGAAAAGATTTCTCATGGTATTAGACACAGCCATTGGAAAGGGTCCAGATCCCCATTTCTGGAGCTCCTTATCAATCTTCCTGTCCCATGGCTTTCATCTTTTTTTTTCTTTTGATGTGCCTGTGTTTATGTTAATTTTTATATTAAGAAAGTACTGCCTTCGTCAACCATCCTTGTTAAATCTAGTGGAAAGACTTCTTTGAGCAGACAGGGTTGGTTAGCCATGGTTGTATATCTAGAATTCTCTTTGATTATATTCCCTCCTGAGTTGGGAAAATAATCATATGTCACTTTTGATGTTAAATGAAAATGAAGGAAAACAGGGGCTCATCATCCGAGCTTGGTTTCATGAGTGAAAGGGAATAGGTTCCTAGGTTCTGCCATGATGATTTTATGTTCATTGAATTGAAAAAAATTCTGAAATGCCACGGCATAATGTTATGAATGGGAAATGACTACAGTCGTGTATAAGAACATTTTGGGGACTTCTGCCTCTGAATGTCCTGAGTGGCTGAAACAGGGCTGTTCTCCTGAGTCTTCTGACACATAGGCCAGGTCAGATTCAGAAAGCCCTAAACTCCTTACAGTGGAGCTTAACCTTTTACCCAAATCAGTGTTTCCCTCAGTTTTGATCTGTGACTTAAGAAGAGCTGTTTTTCGGGGCACCTGGGTGGCTCAGTGGGTTAAACCGCTGCCTTCGGCTCAGGTCATGATCTCGGGGTCCTGGGATCGAGTCCCGCATCGGGCTCTCTGCTCAGCAGGGAGCCTGCTTCCCTCTCTCTCTCTCTGCCTGCCTCTCCATCTACTTGTGATTTCTCTCTGTCAAATAAATAAATAAAATCTTAAAAAAAAAAAAAAAAAGAAGAGCTGTTTTTCTCCTCTCTGAACTGTAGCTCCCTGCCTTTACTTATTAAGAGGACAATGTGTCCCTTGCAGATGTGGCTTGAAGAGGAAGCGGAAATAGGCTTTGACCTTTGTCACTGTACACCCAGAGAACCTGCTCCTAGATTTGGCTTCTTTTTCTTTCCTTTTCTCTCCCTTTCTTCTGTCCAGCTTATTTCATTGTCTTCTTGCTCATTATCTGGCCATATTCTCTGTAAGACTGCAAACAAAAAAACTATAATCAAGGCTCTCGCCTGACTGAAGCTCTGAGAATTGGTTACATGAAGGCTTGACTCAAGGGACTCAATATTTAATGTGTTCATGATTGGGTTAATGAAACAGGGAGCAGGTGACAAATTTAGTTTATGGAAGCCCCGTGCATGATAGTAGGCATTTGAAAGGGCGGAAAAGATATGTCAGGGATTCTAATCAAGTAGGGTGGCTTAGATGAAAGGTCACCAATGAAATGTAATGTGAATTATGCTAGGATAATTCATAGTATGAAAATAATTTAGGCATATTATATTGTGTCATCACTTCTTATTGCTTTTGAGCCTTCATGGACTAGAGGAGGCAGTACTTCATATTCCTTATAACAGAAGTTTTAATGATTTATTTAAAAAAAAAAGGAATTACCTATTCTGCGTATTATAAAAATACATTTACCGTAGCAGGGATGAAGATAGAGGAGTATAAACAGAGGTGTGGGGGCAAAGATAAGGTGCCAGTACTGCTCCTGGGATTCTTTCTCTGCAGGTTCCCATCCAACATTTTCTAGACATTCCTATTTTATATAGTTCATATAGTATCTTCTCTGTTGGTAAAACTCCACTGGTAAAAGAATGAGTCTGCATTCCCCAAAATAGGTATTTTTACCTACAGGTTGTGTACACATAGTACATCCTCTTTTTAAGCATGATATAAAGCACTTACAGAAACATTTCTTATAGGAAGAGATGGAAGCAAAATAAACTTTGCCATTTAATATTAATACTATAAAACCCTTTGGTCAGATAACACAATGATACCATTTTCATGAGAACAGTGTGCTTAAATATGGTTCATCATTTTTAATCTTAGCTTTTTCATGGCATAGCCAGTTGAAGGTTGGTACTTTATTATCTTTGGCCTCATTGTTTTTATTATAGTGTATATACAATATTACAGCCATTTTTAAAGTATGCACTTTGATAAGTTTTGGACTAAGTTGTTTTGATATTTGATTTTTAATGGCTGATATCTAATGTGCAAAATAGACTTTGGTCGTGGTAGAGCATTTGACTACAAAATAGGGTTTGGTCATATCCATTATTAAAAATAATGGATATAAGGGGTGCCGGGGTGGCTCAGTGGGTTAAGCATCTGCCTTTGTCTCAGGTCATGATCCCAGGGTCCTGGGATCGAGCCCCGTGTCCCGTTCCCTGCTCAGCAGCGAGTCTGCTTCTTGCTCTCCTTCTGGCCCTCGCACCCTGCGTGCTCTCTCTCACAATCTCTCTCAAATAAATAAATGAAATCTTTAAAAGAAAATAATGGGTATAAAATTTATATTTCAGACAGTTTTCTTGATTGTATCAGGCTTGGATTGCTTGATTTGTGTAGCCCTTTTATTTTCAGATCCGATTAGATCTTTGATTTTTACCTGTAACATATGTTTGATTAAAGTAAATCCATGAAAGTTTGAATTTTTACCGTTTTTTTTTTGTTGTTGTTGTTTGTGTGCCTGCGTTTATGTTATCAGCGTTATCCTGAATCTGTGTTTTGATTTCAAGAATATTTTTAAGCATTTGCCAGTTTTGAAAGCAAATTCGCTTACACTGATGTAATCTTGTTTGTAAATCCACTTAGCCAGGCCCAGGTGCATTGCTGTCTTTCACAACAGGCTCAAAGTGAAGAGCTGCAGGCCCCGTGGCGGGGGTGGGGGTGGAGTTTCCCCTCTGCTCTCTGGATGCCCTACAGTTCTGGTACCATGTGACTTAGAGAATGCACTGGGCAGATTTCGGAAAATGCACATTAGGAGAGCTTAATTTATTTTTAAGGTAGAAACATTACTTATATGTATTAGGCACATGCACACGCATGCACACGCACACACACAGGCAAATTCTACTCTGTTGTTGTGTGCCTCAGTGGCTCATCTTGTAGACCTAACTCTATCAATAGTTGTCAATTTGTTTAAAATAAAGTCACATAACCCTTTCTAAAAATAGCCCATTACGGAGGGCCAATTATGTAAAAGTAAGCCAGGGCTGCTGCTGTTGAAGCGATGTGAAAGAGCTGGGATCTCCTCTGCCTTATTGCTTTCCCACCTGCCGCGCTCCTGCCTCCTCCGCCCAAGCTAGTGCAGGGCGCTTGGATTGAAGGCAGGAAGGAAAACAGCTTCTCAGATCTTACCATCAGATCTCACTGGGCTTCTCCATTGCTGTCTCTTAGTCATAGCTAATGGACCTTGACGTTCTTGTTAGTGATCATTTCCCTCTTTGCCTTTCTTTAGGAATAGCTTAGAGCCACTTCGATCTTTTGTAGACACATATGGTGTTGAGTTCCATCTGTTCCATCTTTTGCAATATATGGAAATGCAGGGAATACCTTTGGGGCTTCAGGCCCCCTCCTGGCTTTCTCGTACTTTCGTCCTTTTATACTCTTTTGCTTCGTATATCTTTGATTCATATTTTCTTTTTATATTAAGCAAGTTAAGTTTCTTTTAACTTTCCATAATATATATAGCTTGAATTACTTTCATCTCTTTTGGAATAAATACAAGAGCTTTGAAAATCTGTCTATTTTATTGTTCAAAAATTAACCATAATATTTTCGGAAGAAAAGTTCTAAATAAATTTAAAATAAGTGAATTCAAAATGTAGTGAATGACTTATTTAAAAGTTTTTGGGAGCAGAGACAGGTAAATCCACTGTTGTATGAAAACTTTTTTCTATCCACGAGAACTGTAAAATACAAAATACAAAATATATAGTGTATCTTATTACTTTGCAAAATTTTTTTTGATTCCCAGTTCAGAGGCCAGTTTACAAAAGAGGAACATCTGGGCTCTCTGGTTTTAACTTGGAAGTTAGTTAATAAATTTATGACTTCTGGGGGCGCCTGGGTGGCTCAGTGGGTTAAGCCGCTGCCTTCAGCTCGGGTCATGATCTCGGGGTCCTGGGATCAAGTCCTGCGTCGGGCTCTCTGCTCAGTAGGGAGCCTGCTTCCTCCTCTCTCTCTCTGCCTGCCTCTCTGCCTACTTGTGATCTCTCTCTGTCAAATAAATAAAATCTTAAATAAATAAATAAATAAATAAAATCTTAAAAAAAATAAATAAATAAATTTATGACTTCTGTGTTGTTTCTGGCAAAGAGGTCAGGATTTTAACACTAGGATTACCAGAGAACGGGGGTTCTTTTCTCTGGAAATTGGGGTCATTTGTCACGGGGACATATTATCAAGGTATATCATGATAGATTTCATCATTTTGGAATTGGGAAGTAGGATTAATTAACTTCTATCCAAGGAATTTAAGGTTTTGTCACCCCAGACCTAAATGCCGAGGAAGCCATTATTTTGTGACCCAGTTCAGAAGTCGGGGTACTGATTTTCTGAACCTCACTATTCTGAATATGTGAATTTGTTCCTTAGTCCCTCATTTCTTCAGAGGAGTGCTTTCTTAGCTGAGCCTTGAGACTTCACAACCAGGATGATGGAGAAGCTCAGAGGATGACCTCCTGAACATTTATGGTTTGCCTGTCCAGCAGACAGGGCCAGCTCCCATTTTCATTTGCAGCTTGTGCTTCTCTACCCCTCCCCTAGGTGCCTGGGTCAAGTTCCAGGCCTAATGATTGACTCAAGGGGTGAGAATTACAGTATGGCTGACAGTGCCTTTACCTTAGACCTTTGTCTCATAGGTTCTGATAGACATTTCTGGATTTGCAGGATTTCATAATTGCATGCATACCATTGAGTGGGAAAGCAAGGGAAATCTTAAATAAACTGTCAAAACAAATGCTCATACTGTGTAGGCTAAGTTGGGTAGAGGCAAGTGTTTGCAAAGAGCACTTTATTATTATCACGTTGGTGACATTGTAATTAAACAGGATGATGCCTTGGGTTGTAGTAGTTAGTGGTGCTTGGTTCCCTGAGCTGGGTCAGGGAACTTCTGAGAAACAGGGGATTGGAGTGGAGATGAAATGAGTGGAATGATTTCTTCTTTTTTCTTAGAGAAAAATCTGTTTAAATATAAACATATCTCATAAAAAGGAGATGAGCAAGGGTGTTTTTACTTGTCTGTGTTTCGTCTTGTGGTATAGTCTGCAGCAGTGAAGTCTGACTGTGACACCTTGCTTGTCCTTCCCTTGAACTTCAAACCCTTGAACTTGATCTGAGAAGTAGGTTATAAATAGCACCCTAGGGTCTTGCATGTGGCCAAATATTGTACTATAATTAGTAAGGTTTATGGCCTGCCATTGCCTCTCCAGAATGATGGCTGGTCAGTAAGAATCAGTGCTTTTATTAGCTCTAGGCTTTGAATGGGAGAACATTGAATCTCATTATAAATGAGTCCTTTGAAATAACAATAATTGAAATAAATAAACACAAAGTAGGTGGAACTGTAGCATTTAACTGGGCTTTCACTTGTTTTTTTAACTCTTATAGGTTTGGCGATATAGAAAGCAGAACAAGAAATGGGAATCATGGGTGTGTTCTGTCAGTTGATTCTAAAATGGACAAACTATATATGTTGTATAAATTATGCAAATTGTAGTGGGCCTTAGTTTGTAAAACTATAAAATGAGATTGTTAAGGGGAAGAATTAAAAGCTTCTTAATAATATTGGGGAGGAGTGTGAAATCATTCCAGGGACATATCAAAGGAGAAAGGTGGGAGGGGGTATGTATAGGAGTCCAGCTGCTTCTATGAGGAAGCAGCAACCATTACTGGTAGTGGGTGAGTGGGAAGCAGTGAAGCTTTTTGTAAAACAGTCCAGGGCTGGGTCTAGGGCATCAAGACAGAACGTGGAGATACAGATGGTAAATTGGTAGGTTGGAAAGTGGTCTGGTGATCCATCACTGAAATAAGATAGCTTTATAATGCATTTCAAAGAAATCTATGATGGGAATCTGTAATATAGTCTATGCTCCAAAAGGGAGAAGGGTTAGAAAATAAAGAATGTTGAATGAAAGTTCAAAGTTCTTTTGAACACAGCTTGTGATTATAGAGCTTGCTTTAAGAGGAAAATTAGGCTTTGGATATTAAAAGATGGTTCAGAAAATGTATACATACATATATATGCTTCTGTATTAAATATGTCTATATTTCATAAGTAAATACTTATGACTATAGATCTATAAATATTTGTATGGATATGTAGAGATCTGTCTATCTAGATCTTATTTTAGGTTTTAATTAAAAGTAACTCTTCTGAGAAATAGAATCATCTTGGGAAGATGTAAGGTATTGTTTTCGGTCTTTTAAAAAATGCTTGGATATTTTTCATGGTGATATGAAATCATCTCATATAATAGCATACTGTTTGAACAGCTCCTGAGGTTCTTTTCCTTTGTGCCCTCAAATTTTTATTGAAAAAAATATTTGCAGCCAGGTGCAAATTAAATATTTTGTTATTATTAGAAAATGCCATGATTTTGACTCATCTTTTTCTGACCTATTAATGGCTTCTCTAAAAAAAATGATTGCAATCATTTTCAGATATCTTATTTCAGAATTAACATCAAAAATATCAAGCCTAGGGACGCCTGGGTGGCGCAGTTGGTTGGACGACTGCCTTCGGCTCAGGGCGTGATCCTGGAGTCCCGGGATCGAGTCCCACATCAGGCTCCCAGCTCCATGGGGAGTCTGCTTCGCTCTCTGACCTTCTCCTCGCTCATGCTCTCACACTCTCTCTCTCAAATAAATAAATAAAATCTTTAAAAAAAAAAAAATATCAAGCCTATATATTCTCCTCCTAACCTTTCCTTCACTCTTCTGGAGTCCTCTTCTCAATAAAAGAGGTCATTTATAAAGAATTCTAATCCAGTGTCATTGATACTTTTCCATCTTAAAGTATAAAATGTATGCAGAAACTTCAAGCCTTTTTTAAAATATCAAGTGCCATTAAATTTGCCCTCCATCGTATGAGTAAATCCTGTTGCTGAAGTGTCCTACCTCCTCCTGTCTGAGAGTTTTGAACCTTCTACCCTGAAAGCCATGAGGAATTTCAGCTTCTTTCATGGAATCTTTTCTAATAGTTCCTCCCCACCCTACTTCTGCTATTCCATTGCCGTACCTTCCTAAACCTTAAAAATAGCACCTTTAAAAAAAAAATTATACACTAATTGTTCTATGTGTCACCATAGTATTATATGGTACAGTAATATTACACAGCATGAATATTATATATGTGTACCTAATGCTATCCCCACCCTGCAACCTGGCTTGTGGCCATATTTTACTCTTAGCCCAGTAGGCCATCTTGTAAAGGATGGATTTTCACAATTCATCTGTATAATGCCCAACTGGAAATTACTAATTTTGAAATCCTGAGTTAAAAGCAGCCCATGGATGTTCTAGCTTCAGAATTTAGATTTTAGTAATACTTGGCAATTTGAATTTGCTTGACAGCCTGAAATCTTTTTTTTTTCAGATTGGTTTATTTATGTGTGTGTGTGTGTGAGAGAGAGAGAGATAGAGCAAGCATGAGTGGGAGGGACAGACAGACAGGGAGAGAGAATCTCAAGCAGACTCCACACTATGAGAAGAGCCTGACACGGGGCTCGATCCCACAACCATGAGATCACGACCTGAGCCAAAACCGAGAGTCAGATGCCCAACTGACTGTGCCACTCAAGTGCCCCAGACAACCTGAAATCTTATGTAGACTTTTAAATCAGTGAAAAATCAGAATTGAGAGTGACCGTTCCCTTATTGTGAAAAAAGTATGCACTCAAACCTGGAGTTCTCTGTTTTGTTTTTATAATTCTCCAGTGAATTCCAACACTTGGTTTTTGTTTAAAACGTATTATCAGGAAAGAAAAATAAAAATGTTGTCAAGAATACTTTTATAAATCATTCATATCAATGACTACCTTTAATTTTCTATATAAATATTTATTTAACAATGTGGAAGGCCAAGCCGGCATCCAATACGCAGAAGTATTTCTTTCGGGACCAGTGTAATGTTATGGAGTTGACCCTTGGACAATGCAGAAGTTGGGGCACTAAGTGCCCATGGAGCCCAAAACCTGCATGTAACTTTTTTGACTCCCCCAAAACTTAACTAAGAGCCTACTTTTGGCTTTACCAATAACATAACTAGCCAATAAACACATATTTTGTATATGTATTATATACTTTGAGAATAAAGTAAGCTAAATAAAAGAAGATGTTATTAAGAATATCATAAGGAAGAGAAGACATATTTACTGTGCTGTACTGTATTTATGAAAAAAAAACCCATGTGTAAGTGGACTCCTGCAGTTCAAACTGTGTTATTCAGGGATCAACTATAGAACATGTGGATTAAGCAGAAACTAAAAAGGCTTTTGGGAAAGTGAACACCAAGTTTAGAATTATTCTGACTTGTGTCCAGTTAAAGTCAGGGAATAGACCCATTGACCTTAGCGGAATTACCGCCATACTCTACTTTCTGTTTATCTCAGTTGAAGGCCTTCCATAAAAATAAAACAAAAACAAGGCCGGCCCAAAGATGAATGACCAATATTCTGAAGACGTTGAGGAGAAGCCTCTTTAAGTTCTGGGGGAAAATGCCAGATTTTATTTACGATGGCAGATCACTTATTTTATTTTATTTCTAAAAATTTTTAAAAATTTATTTATTTGACAGACAGAGATCACAAGTAGGCAGAGAGGCAGGCAGAGAGAGAGGAGGAAGCAGGCTCCCTGCCGAGTCGAGAGCCCCATGCGGGAATTGATCCCAGGACCCTGGAATGATGACCTGAGCTGAAGGCAGAGGCTTGAACCCACTGAGCCACCCAGGCACCCCAGATCACTCATTTTAGAAGGAATGCTGAAACAGACATGGTGACAAGTAAAGGGAGAGGATAGTAGCCAATTTTGAGTTTTTCCTCTCTATCAGACAGGATACTGATTGTTGAGGCCAGTCCTTTTTTTAAGGAAGCTGTGCCCAATGTGGGGTTCCAACTCAGGACCCCAAGGTTCTGAGTCACATGCTGCACCAGCTGGACCAGCCAGGTGCTCTGAGGCAAGTTTCCTAACATCCTTCAAATAGATAGGTTTGAGGGTACTTGTAACCTGGATCAAGATAGGAAGCTCTGAGGGATTTCATCTCTTGCCCTGTATTACACAACTAGTAGTGGTTAGGCTAATATTGGGATTTAGGTCTGTAGGCCTCTAAATACACAGACTCTTTCCAGCACATCTGGCTTGACCTCACTGTAATTAATTTTGAAGCTCTGTTTTTAGGTATGTGAATGTTTAGGATTTTTATATCCTCCTACTGAACGGACTCTTTTACCTTTATGAAATGACTTTATCCATGCTAAGATTTTGTGCCCTGAAATCTACTTTATCTGGTATTAAGATAGCTACTCCAGCTTTCTTTTGGTTAATGTTACCATCTTAAAGTTAACTTGTGCCCTTCTATGTGAATAGCTTTTCTTTCAGCAGTATGTAACTGGGTCTTGATTTTTTTTTAAATCTGACTACCCCAGCCTTCTAATTGTGGTGGTCAGATCATTTGCATTTAATGTAATTGTTGATATGTCTATATTTTTATCTATTATCTTGGTGGTGTATATGTTCTATTTGTTCCATTTGTTATTTACTCATTTCCTCTTTTTCTCCCTTCTTTTGGATTATTTTTTTAAATCTTATTTTATGTCTTCTACAGGCTTAGAAACTTCTGTTGGCTTCTTTTGGGATGCCTGGGTGGCTCAGTCGGTTAAGTGTCTGCCTTCAGCTCAGGTCATGATCTCAGGGTCCTGGGACCGAGTCCCACATCAGGCTGCTTGCTCAGCGGGGAGCCTGCTTCTCCTCCCTCTGCCTGCCACTCCCCTTGCTCCTGTTCTCTTTCTTTCTGACAAATAAATAAATAAATAAATAAATCTCTATTGGCTTCTGTTGGTTATTTAATGGTTACTTTATGTTTTTAGCGCACATCTTTAACTTACACTATACCTGTAAGTGATCTACCATTCTCGCATAGAATAGAACTGAAAATAGTGTACTTCTCTTTCTTTCCTTCAGAACTTTGTGCTTTTGTCATACATTTTATTCATAAATACATTTTAAGCTGTGGAGTACATTACTCTTGTTTTTGTTAAAACGGTCAACTTACTGGTAAGGTACTTAAATGATAGCAAATTAAAAAAATTAACCGTGTTATTTAAATGACAGCAAGTTAAAAAAAACAAACAAACATATTATTAGCATTTCTAGTGCTCTTTATTCCTTTTCTTCTTCCGTACATTTCATATGCCTGAAGGATTTCCTTTAATACATCTTGGTGCGCTGGTGATAAATTCTTTTAGTTTTTGGATGTCTTAAAAGTCTATATTTAACTTTTGTCTTTGAGAAACTTTTTATTGGATGTAGAATACAAAGTAAATGGGTATTTTTTCTTTAAGTGCCTTAAAGGTAGTTCTCTACCTTCCTCCGACTTGCACTATTTCTGACATAAAGTCTGCTGTCATTCTTTTCTTTGTTCCTTTATACATAATGTGTATTTCTCTCATTATGCCTTTAATTTGTCCTATCACAATTTTAAGCAGTCTCGGTTGTGGGTGACATAGTTTTGTCCATGTTTCTTCTGCTTGGCCTTGTTAAGTTTTTTGGATCTGTGATTTGTGTTCTCATCATACTTGGAAAAATTTTTGTCATTATTTATTTAATGCATCTTTTGTCCCTGTCCCTCCTTTAGAGTCTTAAGTTACACATGAAATGGGTACTTGATGTTGCATAGGTCACTGATAATGTGTTCATTAAAATTTTTTTTCCCATTTATTTCATTTTGGGCAGTTACTATTTTGGTCTTCAAAATTTACTAGCCCCTTTTTCTGCTAATCCCATTAGTGGTTCTCCCCCCCCCCAACCTAATGCATGGTAGTTTTCGTCTTTAAAATTTTATTCAGCTCTTTTTAATATCTTTTCAATGTCTCTACTTAACTTTTGAATGTATGGAATGCAGTTACACTACTATTCCAGTTTCTTTGCTAATAATAACATCTGTATTAGTTATAAGTCACTTTTCATTGGCTTATTTTTCTTCACACAAAGGGCCATATTTTCCTGAATATTTGCATTTCTTGTATTTTTTAAATTACATATTCTAATAGCTTTTACCATTTTAGGTGGAGATTTTAAATTCCTATAAATATTCATCACCTTTATTCTGGGATACAGTAAATTTAATCCTTTTGGATCATTTGAGATTTTTTTTTAAGGACAGAGTAGTGGTTAGTCTAGGGCTACTATTACCCCACTGCTAAGGCAAACCCCTTCTCTACCAAATGCCTCATGATTTGTGTTTTCCAGTTTGACTACTGGGAATGGGCCTTCTGTGAGTTTCAGACCTTCTAAATCTTCAGGGTGGTTCTTTCCTGAGATTCACGTAGTTTCTTTATGTCCCTGCACTAACCAGTATTCTCCTGAACACTCAAGGCAGAACTTCTGCAGACCTTCGCAGTTGTGTTTCTGGGTAACTCTATCCTCTTCTACTCTAAGCTTCCTTGGTTCTCCCAGAATCCCACCTCTATTTCCTCAACTCCAGGAGTCTGCTAGGCTCTATCTGTGCTCTTCCTCAGTGCTCCTTGGCCGGGCTATTATCACAAGGCATTAAGCTGGGGGCAATTCTAGATGGATGACTTCATGTGTATCCCTCTCTCGAAGATCACTATCATTCAGTGCCCCACATGCCGTGTCTTGAAAACCGCTGTTAACTTAGATTTTATCCAGTGTTTTGGTTGTTTCAGGCGGCAGATTAAATCTTGTTCCTATTACTCCATCTTGGTTGGAAGCAGAAATATTAGGTGTAAATTTACACTGAAGGATTTATTTTTTTTCTTCTTTTTCAGTTTGGCAGCTTGATGGGAGACTATTTCCCTTTATCTTGGTTTTTACTTTTTCATTACTGGCTTTTTTTTTTTTTTTTTTTTTTAAACGAAGGAATATAGTTTCCCTTAATGTGTTTTTTCAACTCTCTGAATTTTCTTAAGTGTTTGAAGTGGAGATGAATGAGACCTTGGGTTCTTGATACTAGCCCCAGACTTGGACAAAAGCTAACTGGTATCCAAAGATCCCTGATGGGTGCTGTCTGTTTTGTTGATTCCAGTGTTGTGTGAGTGATGATTATTTGCATGGATGTGGGTGATGTCTACCTTTTATGTTGTTTTTTGTAGATATTAAAGTATAATGGCCTAGGATTGCTTTTTTTTTTTTTAAACAACTCCTCATTAAAGTTCCCAGAATCTAGCAAATAACAAGTATATGCAGCACAAAAAAACATGCTCAAATGAGATGTAGGTTTTCAGTTGGCAAGTTCTTCTATTTATTTTAAGTGAAGTTGTTATTCAAGGGACACAGGGTGTTGAACAATGATTTCCCTAAGCAGTACTTCCATATGCCATGAATGTAAACTTAAAAATGGTGGCTTAAAGGGAACTTACTTTCTTTTTACTCTGTGGAAAAAAGTGCTGTTACTTTCTTTACTTCACATTATAAGGCATGAATTTTAATATATATATATATATATTTTTTAACTTTTGGCAAATGACAGTTGACCTATGGTCCCTCATCTTTTTAAATGATAACATTGGCTATGGCCGTGCTTTTGATGTCTCGTAGGGCTTTCTTGGTTAATAGTGCTCTCTTGAACAAAATGGCATGCTTTTATCAGCCGATCTGATTTAGAGACATGACTTTTGAATCTACTCGTTCTTACCCTGTTATGAAAAGTAGTATGTTTCAGAGTAAAGAAAAATGCTCTTGTTTGACAAATATTATTAAGCAATTATTATCTTTTAGACCTGGGCTATGTTTGGAATGTGTATGGATAAAGACTTGGTGCCTGTCTCCATTGATGAGCGCATTCGTTATCAAACGATAATATAACACGTTGTGGTAATCATTTGCTGGTCTCTATTTGTTTAATAAGTGTTTCTTGAGAATCTGCTGTGCATCAGGTACTGTACCTATCTGTGTATTCAGAGCAGTGAATAGTTACCTACTTCTCTGGAGGTAATATTTTAATGAGGCGATGAGGAGGTGGGAGCATAGGAAATACAATAAAGGTAAATTAGTGTAATGGGGTAGATCTTGACAGTGGGAAGGGTCTATTTTCATTCTGTAGTCAGAAAGGCCTTTATCTGTAAGGTGACATTTGAACAGAGACCTTAAAAAAGTAAGAAGAGAAATCATGCAGCTGTCTGAGGAAAGAGTGTTCTGCAGAGGCAAGTATAAAAACTAGCAAAGGAGAGTGTGCTGGAGTGTGTGTCTGAGGAACCACAAAGAGGCTGGAGTGGCCAGTGGAATGACCAAGGGGAGAATGGCAGGAGGTAAGTTCCTCAAGGTGGGGAGGAGATGGGGATGGGGTGGGGAACCAGATCACCTGGCCTTTATTGGCATGGTGTGAAGGATGTGAGCTTTCTCTTCTTTTAAAGATTTTTTTTAAAGACTTTATTTATTTATTTGACAGACAGAGATTACAAATAGGTAGAGAGGCAGGCAGAGAGAGAGAGCAAGGGAAACAGACTCCCTGCTGCGCAGAGAGCCCAATACAGGCCTCCATCCCAGGACCCTGGGATCATGACCTGAGCCAAAAGCAGAGGCTTTAACCCACTGAGCCATCCAGGCGCCCAAGGATGTGAGCTTTCTTTGTGAGCTGGAGGCAAGGGCTTGGGAGGATTCTGCAGAGAGTGAGACTTGATGAACTCTGGTGTTAGAGGTACCTGTGGGCTGCTGTCCTGTGAAGCAGGGGAAGAAACTTTGGGGGTGACGTGGGGTTAGTTAGAACTTGTTAAAGTAGTCCACATGAGATTCTGAAGAGCTTGAGCTGGGATGCGGGTACTTGTGCAGTGAAAGTGGTCAATTCAGGTTGTATTTTATGAGACTGATGTGCTACCTACTATGCTGACGAGGCACCTTCAGGTTGTATTTTAAAGAACGCTTCCTTGGGTTTGCTTAAGGATTGGATGTCTGATGTGAACAAAGAGGAGAATCAGAATCCAGGACGGCTGTAATGTGTTTGGTCTTGAACTGGTAGAAGAGAGTTATGTTTAATGGGGTGATTAGGAATGGGGATCAGGGGATTTGGAGGGGTGCATAGGATTTAAGAATTTGACTTTGGATCTGGTATATTTGAAATACATATTAGACACAAGTAGAGATATCAGGTAGATAATTTGATGTATGAGTGGGGAGTGAGAGGAGAAGTTTGGGCTAGAGAACAAATTTGTTATGGCATATTATGATGAAAGTAGGAGGAACAAACTGATGTACTTTGAGCACTAGACAAAAATAATATGGAAGAGCATCTAAAACAGAGCATACTCTATGCAAATGAAGAATCTGAAGTCTAGGAAAGTAGAGTGAGGTGCCCAGGGGCACGAGGTTGTTGGTGAAACCCATGTCACTCAGCTCTTCATCCATTTTTTCTATTTTTTTTTTCATCCATTTTTTCTAACCTAGCACGCAATCTGTCATCCATGAAGTTATAGTAATAGAATGGGGGAAGTCCCACTAATATAGAAGCCAGAGATAATAAACAGTGGTGGTGGGCACTGTTTAAGAACACAAATTCTGGGGTGCCTGGGTGGCTCAGTGGGTTAAAGCCTCTGCCTTCAACTCAGGTCATGATCCCAGGGTCCTGGGATCAAGCCCTGCATCAGGCTCTCTGCTCAGCAGGGAGCCTGCTTCCTCCTCTCTCTCTGCCTGCCTCTCTGCCTACTTGTAATCTCTCTGCCAAATAAATAAATAAAATCTTAAAAAAAAAAAAAGCACAAATTCTGACACACTTCCTAGGTTCTAATCCCTGTGTGGCCTTGGATAAATAATCTAGCTTCTCTGGGCTTCAGTTTCCTTATATGTAAATTGATAAGGTTGATAATATTCACCCCATAAACTGAGAAGATTGACAGGGTATATGTCAAGCACTTCAAACAAAACCCTGCTAAATGTTGTCTAAGATTCTTCTTTCAGAATGGAAGCTAAGACCTTTTCTTAGAACTTCTAGGGAACCCAGAATTGGCTTGATATCTGGGGGTACTCAAATATTATGTATAAGCCCTAGTGAAGTCAGACATTCTCATATCCCTTCAACCCGGAGTTGTCTGTTCTCTCCCTGACATTTGGATCTACTGGAGCTTGTAATTGGTAACAAACTCTGCTCTTTTGCATTATTTTGTTCTTTAAATTGATTATATTCTGTGAGACTGGCTTATCTGCCTTTTTATTAAGCATTCATGATTTTGTGACACCTCATTTTCTCCACTGATGGCTTTTATGAATGCCTTTCTTTTTTTTTTTGGAATGCCTTTTTAATACAGATCTTAATCTTGCCTTAATGTTTTAGGCAATGTCTTGGTTATCTACACTGTAACCTCTCATTGGTGTGTTGTTACATTATCAATGCATTATTGTGTACAGATCAAAACAAGTAAGCTCTTGTTTTCAAGTCCCCATCCTTTGTTGTTAAGAGTTGATTTGTGGCAGTTTCTTGAGGGTAGAATAATTGAATATGATTTATTAGTGAAAACTGTTAAGCTTTTCAGAGAGAATGAGATTATCGATTGGGATCTTTTGATTATAAAGAAGGTTTGATGATCTAGTTTTGCTCAAGACATGTACAAGTCACTCTCTACTTCACTGGGTAGCTTATAATGTCTGCTTATTTCCTTCTTGTGCCTGACATGCTAAGTGTTAAGTAAAGTGATTTATCAGATGTGTTATTGTCCATAAATGGTTGATCATTCCTATAGCAAGCAGTAGAGCAGCAGCAATTTTATTTTGTATAGATTGTGAATTATCAACTGAATACCTTCCCCTCTCCCCCCAAGCTGGTGAGCTTGCGCTAATTTTGTCATGTGCTGTTTATGGAATTTTTATTTAGCACATTCTCATCTTCTATCCTTTCCCCATGTAACAAGTTTTATTTATCTTTGTTTTCCTGGATGTGAGTTTTACTGATAGTGTTTGACGAGTTCTTGATCCTTTCTCATTGTCTGTGGTCCAGTATCCTCTTCCACATTTTTGTTTTAAAAATATTTATTTATTTACTTGAGGCGGGGGGAAGGGTGCATGTGCATGTGCATGAGCTGGGGGGAGGGACAGAGGGAGAGGAGCAGACGCCCTGATGAGCATGGAGCCTGCCCTGAGCTGAAATCAAGAGTCAGATGCTTGGGGCACCTGGGTGGCTCAGTGGGTTAAAGCCTCTGCTTTTGGCTCAGGTCATGATCCCAGGGTCCTCGGATCGAGCCCCTCGTCGGGCTCTCTGCTCGGCGGGGAGCCTGCTTCCTCCTCTCTCTCTCTGCCTGCCTCTCCATCTACTTGTGATCTCTATCTGTCAAATAAATAAATAAATAAAATCTTAAAAAAAAAAAAAAAGAGTCAGATGCTTAACTGACCGAGCTGTCTAGCCACACCTCTCTTTCACACTTTCTGATGTGATCTTCCTTCCTGTCATAAGGCAAATAAGAACTGAGTTTGGGGCCTGGGGTGTTCATTTCTTGGTCACCGATTTCTCTGGACTACATTGATATCTGTTCCAGTGAGTAGAGTTGCACTAAAATGATAGATAAACATTCTCAGAGAATACTACTCTCTATTACCTTGCAACTGGTTGCTTGTATTCCATTAGGGACTAGAGATCTTTTACATTGGCAGTGTGCTCTCGTTTGAGCCTACAGGCTGGCACTCTTGATCCAGTAAGCTAGAAGTAGGTTGCATGGTGCAAAGAAGGGCAGTCTAGGGCTTCTCTTTGCCATTGAATCATAGAATTTTAGGGCTGACAGGGTCGCTGAAATCATGGAGGTCTGGTTCTTCATTTTATTGATAAGTAAAGGAAACTCATAAATGGGAATTGTCTTTGCCAACATGAAAGTTCATAGGAATACAGGAACCTTAACTAAAATGTCATTTGAGTCCGGTATTACACCCATGTTGAAACAGAACAAGAAGCAGAGCGTCAGCGTAGAAACAGTACTGGGTTTTCAATTTGAGGATGGGGTTTTTATGTCCAGTTCTATTGTTACATAGTAGCTGTGATTTGGAATAATTAACTTCTATTGTTTTTGATGTTCATTATGCATTGAATAGTCAATTTATCAGTGACCCTCCTTTTATCTAAAATTTGTTGTCTATTCATATACATTGAGTTGTGCCATATTTGATACTTAAAATTCGCTCAAGGTTGTAATTTGGTAAAAAATGTTGACTAATATGGAAATATAGTATGACCCCATTTTCTTCTCTTCTCCCATTTCCTTGAGGTCAGAGGAAATACATTTTTTAACTCCTATAATTGTATATTCTTATCTGTTTTGACAGCTACACCTCAGGGTCTCACCTCTCCTGAAAAGAATTACAATAATTGGGCATTCTGTGACCTTGCTGTCACAATAGATGGGTACTGGAGACTCTTGAAGGATTTTTATCAGCAGTGTTCATCAGTGTTTCCCTGTTAAACCTAAGGAAAGTAGTTCATAAGATGTCTCAGCTAATGGTTTCAACTTGAGGCTGCAGCTCAGGCTGAACTGGTTATCACTGTCATACTAAGAGATACATGGTTACTGTTAAAATGTTAAGAAAGATAATAATAATTCTAAATCCACTACCCCAAGAGAACTGCTTTAAGCATTGTATATACTTTGTCTTTTATTTTATTTTATTTTGTTTTGTTTATTCATTTGTCAGAGATCACAAGTAGGCAGAGAGGCAGGCAGAGAGATGGGAGGGGGAAGCAGGCTCCCCGCTGAGCAGAGAGCCCAATGCAGGACTCGATTCCAGGACCCTGAGATCATGACCCAAGCAGAAGGCAGAGGCCTTAACCCACTGAGCCACCCAGGCACCCCTATACTTTGTCTTTTAAAATATGTGCTTATAGAATCTCATCTATACAATTGTATGTACTTATTGCAAGTATGTATAATAACTGGTCGCTGTTTTACAGCATGCTCCTTTCACTGAATGTTACTTCTTGATCACTTTCTCATGTGGTTGTGTTTCCTTGTGTAACATTATCCTTAATGGTGGTATTTCTTTGTCAAATACAAAAAATCAAACCCTTACTGTTGGACGTTCTAAAACAAAAGTGCAGCGTCTACCTGTGGCGTAATTTCCCCTATTTGTGTCACTTAAATATATGACCTTTTTACCTAGAATTCTAATCATAAGATAAGATTTGATACCACAGAAACCTGGACATTTAGTTGCTCTCACTTGAAAATCCTGTTGAAGGATTTCTATCTAATTGCTCCTTGTTATTTCATACCGATCTCATTAAATTTTCTCTTTAAAATGTTTTGACCTCACTTTAAATGGGCTCAGCATACATGTAAGGAGAGGATTTTCTCAGCTACTGGGCTCCATACCAAAGGTGTAAAAGCTTGCCTAACTCACTCTTACTTCATTAATGAAAGCAGTAGTATGAATATGGTAGTTTTAGTAGAAGACAGCTCATGTGTGATGGGGACTGAAAATTCAGATGCTCATTGGTGCTAGTCATGAGATGGCAGGGCCGGGTAATAAATAATAGGGGTTATGGGTTATGTATTTCATCTAAAGGGGTCATTTGTTATGTAAATCAAACTAAATTGTTAACATTGGAAATGAGGATTCGGAGTTAACAGGATTTTCTGATTTTTCTAGAAAAGCTGGAAATTAAATTTATTTCTGAAAAACTCCTCATTCATACATGTTGGCTATAATTATAATTGTTTTACAACACAGTGCTGAGGAAACAGGAGACATCTGTAGATTTAATGTAGTCCACATACAGAGGTAGCCTGGGCGGGGGGCAGGTCTTCAGCTCTTTGGGAATCTGGACATCCTTTGGAAAGAGAAGTTTTGCTTTCTATGCTCATTTTTTCAGGGTTACTTTAAGGGTAGGTATGATATATAAAAACCAGAAGATTTCAAGTAGGAAATTACTTAAGGAAAAAGAATGAGTAACAGTTTAAAACTAGATTAATGCATCTCTAAGGCCCCCAAATGAAATTCTCTTTTAAAATCTTCAGTTTTCTGTATAGTACAGTAAGTGATTGATAATTCCACCTTATCAACAGGAATTGTGGCCGGGTTCCTCATCCTATACGTAATCCGTAAATAACTTTCCATTGAAATAATAATGTGAGAGTTGGAGACAGTTCTGATATCACTCATACTTAAGTGTGGAATACATTTGAAGTGCTTATTTCAATATGGTTGATGATTCTGGGGGGATCTTGGAGATTCACTGAGCCCGAAGCAATATAATATGTTACAGTATAGGAATGTTAATACTCCTAGCTTCTCTGTCTGCTTCCCCTGTTTAAGTCCCTTTCCTGTTATTTAGTTTTTGTTGTACAGAGACTAACCTACCTCTCAGAGGAGAAGGACCAGCCTAAAGTGGACATGAACACCTCTGAGTGGGTGAACTTGTTGGTAGGCACCATTTTTTAGGCCTAGAAGCTAGTCTTATTGGTCCATTTGGTCTTACATCTTGCTCTTTAAAAAAACTCCTATTGACTGGAGTAGACATGATCCCTTTTATCGTCACACCACATTGGAGATGGTAACTAAGGAGCAGGGATTGAAGTCTGTTCTAGCTAGTACAGAAGTTATGTCCTTTCCATAGAACCAAACAGGGTTTGACTTACTTTCCTGATTGAGGATTATCCAGATTCAATTTGGGTTTTGCATTATTGTTACTTTGTCACCTGGAAGAGATACATGACTCCACTGATGTTGGTTTTTAGGATACACACTCAAGAATAGTATAGGGCATAGACTGTCCAGAGTGTACCTGAAGTTCTATAGCCAGTAGTGGTTACTGGCTATAGATATCTCCAAGCTGTTTGTTCTTGGCCTCACTTGACATATTGATCTAAGTCCTCATCCAGTTGTGTGGCGTGATGACATCAGTGCTTATCACCATTAAACCTTTTCTGTTGTTCCTCCCTACAAAGTTTTTGAGGAGTCGTAAGTCCCCAAAATAGAGATGGCTATTTTTCAAAAGGACTTTGATCTCACCACCATATTTTTCTCTATCTGCATTTATATGGTTTGGGATCTTCACCAAGCAACAATAGTGACTTCACAGCATTTGTTAGATATGAGACACACTCATTTTATAAAATTCAGAGAATGTAGAAAAACAAAGAAGACAGTTACAAATCATCTCTAAATCATCATACCTGCCAGAAATAAAACATTATCACTTTTGGAGTATTATGCAAGTTTATGAATAGAAGAATGAATGAATGGATAGGTAGGTTGGTGTGAATAATTTTAAAATAGTGTGTCTATGCTGTACATGCTGTTTTAGAATCTAAAGCATTACATTTAATGGAATGAAACTGGAGGGATTTTTTAATTTCTGAGTAATTTTTTTCATCATGTAAGACTGATGAGTCACAGACCTATACCCCTGAAGCAAATAATACATTATTTGTTAATTATAAAATTTTAAAATTAAAAAAAAGATTCAAGAAAATTAAAAAAAATAATAATATCTAGAATAACACCTCCAAGATAAGAGAAAGAGTTAAGAACCATAAGGAGTTTGGGGTCATTATGATACTGCCACAAAGCAACCATCAGAACAGCTGGAATGAAAAATACTGATAATACAAAGTTTGTATGAAGATAGGGACAACCAGAAGTCTTATACACTCTGGGTGGGAACGTAAAGTGATAGAGGCCCTGAGGAAATAGTTTCTCATAAAAATAAGATTTTAGGACCCCAGTAATCCACTGACATTTACTTCCTAGGATTGAAACCTCATGTCTACAAAAAGATTTGTGAATTTAATAAGTACTTAGAAACAATTTCCACAAACAAAATGTGATACATACATACAACAGAATTGTATCCATTGATAAAAGGACTATAAAGATACATAACATAGATGACTTGTAGACATTACATTAAGCAAAGAAGGCAAACACAAAAACACACGTATTACATGAGTCCATTTATATCATGTTTAAGAGCAGGTAAACTGTCTTTGGTGCTGGAAATCAAAACAGTGGTTGCCTATGAGATGGTTGGAGGTTAGGCTGAAAAGGGAACTTTCTGCAATGACATCTGCGTTCTGTATTTTCATTGGGGTATTGGTTAAACGAATGTATGTGTTTGTCAAAACCCATCAAACTGTACACTTAAGATCTGTGTACTTTATTGTGTATAAGTATACCTCAACTTGAGAATTGTTTAACCAAACTAAATTTAAGCATCTTACATATTATGGATTGTCTTCCTGTGAAAAAAAATGAGAAGAATGAACAAACTGGTGTTTCCTCCCACTGCCCCTTATGTTGCTTGAATTCATTTTTCTTTTTTCAGGTTTTACAGCATTCATACTCGGATCTGCAGTCATAATCCCCTAGTTGTTTAGTCTTAGTTCTATATTTAAATAGATTCTGTGCTTGCCACGGGTCCTTTTGCCACAGTTTTTCCATTTCTAAATTCTTTATTTTGATTCATCTCTTGTTTATCCAGATTTCATGGTCAAGTAGTTTTTTTTTTTTTTTGGTTTGTTTATTCTAAAGGAATACTCATGGATTATCTATTTCCTCAGTTTTTTAATGTTTGCAAATGCCTGTGTTTTGCTTTTGTGCTTGAACCACAAATTAACTGTATTTAATAATACAAAATTCTTGGGACATATGTTTCTTTTTTTAAACACATGGCCCCATTATCTCCTGACATTGAACATTATTATGAAGATGTCTGTAGTCACCCTAGTTATGTGGTCTCTCTCCCTCTAGTACATGGCTTGCTTTTTACGCTTGATGTCTGAAGTATTTTTATTCTTCTGTTCAGCAACTTAAGCTATTGCTTCAATTCTTTTGTATTATGTATAAATTTTCCCTGGCAGGAGAATGCCCTTTTGATCTGTAGTTTTGGTTCTCGCTTTATTTTGGAGAGTTTGGTGTGTTCTAATTCTTTGTACTCCAGTTTTGTTTTAAATTTTTTAATTCCAGTTTAATTAATGTACAGTGTTGTATTATTTTCAGGTATAAAATACAGTGATCAACAACTCTATACATCACACAGTGCTCATCACAAGAAGTACTCTTTAATTCCCATCACCTGTTTCACCCACCCATCATCCACCTCCTCTCTGGTGACCACCAGTTTGTTCTCTGTATCCAAGAGTCTGGGTATTTTTTGGTCTCTTTTGCTTGTTTTGATTCTTAAATTCCATATATAAGTGAAATCATACAGTATTTGTCTTTCTTGGACTTTATTTTACTTAGCATAATACCCTCTAATTCCATCCATGCTGTTGCACACGGCAAGATTTTCATTTTCTTCTTTTTTTTTTTTTTTTTTAGAACTGAGTAATATTCCATTGTATGTATATACCACATCTTCTTTATCCATTCATCTATAGATGGATCCTTGGGTTGGTTCCAAAATGTGGCTATTGTAAGCAATGCTGCAGTAAACATAAGGGTGCATATATCTTTTCAAATTAGTGTTTTCATATTCTTTGGGTAAATATCCAGTAGTGGAATAACTAGATTATATGATAATTCTATTTTTTATTTTTTAAGGAAACTCCTTGCTGTTTCTGTGTGTGTGTGGGTTTTTTGTTTGTTTTTTTACTATGGTTGCACCAGTTTGTATTCCCACCAACAGTACATGGTGGTTCCTTTTTTTTTTTTTTTTTTTTTTTGGTAGTCCAGTTTTTTAATATGAATGCTGCTTTTCTCTTTCCTGTCTGTGTGTATGCATGTGTTACTTCAGGAACAAGAGTCATTCTTACATTTGATTATCTTGGTTCACCATGTGTTACCTTCTCTCTACTTCCCTTAATTTTTTTTTAATCTTTTCCTATCCCATTCAGCATGATTATCTCTAACATTTACTCTGTGCCACTAGATTTTCATCTCTTCTATCCTTTGCTATTTCTAATTTGTTTACTAGCTACCTAATGGTGTTTTATTTTCTATGAATCTCCTCATTTCTACTATCTTCTTTCATCTTGGCCTTTTGTTCTGCCATCTAGTCTTGGAGTCCTTGTTTTATAGACTTTGTAGTTGTATGAAGTTTTTATAGAATGTGAAGCCCTCACCGAAAGTCCTGTTTCTAAGGTGATGTTCCTCACAGTCTTAGTTCCACATCTGATGTTTGGTTGTGAGGTCCTTTTCTTGTATCTTTTATTTTATTATAGCTTTTAAATTTTCCTTATTTCATCTCATTCATGCATAATGGAGGACACTCTCCACAGTGTCTTTTGTTCTAATCAAGTAGATGTGAATTCACCTGATCCTATTTCTCTTTTATCCAGGAATAAATTGTCTCTCAGATCCCTACATACAATTTGAGGGCTGGCTGGCAGCCTCACTATAGTACTCCTTTTTTTTTTTTTTTTTAAGATTTCTTTTATTTATTTGACAGAAAGAGGGAGAGGGAGAAGCAGGCTCCCTACTGAGCAGGAAGCCCAATGCGGGGCTCCATCCCAAGACCCTTGGATCATGACCCAAGCTCAAGGCAGATGTTCAACTGACTGAGCTGCCCAGGTGCCCTTTTACTCTAGTATTTCTAATCCAAGGGCGTGAGAGTGGGGAGAAGTCAGCTGGAACAGAGTACAGTCTTTGTTGGGCGATCTGGACCTGGGGTAACTAACTGTCCTGGTGTTTCTGGGACTTTCCTAGAGTTAGCATTCAAAATCCCACATCCCAGGAAACCCTACTAGTTCCAGGCATGCTGGGTTGGTTGGTCACCCTATTGGGATATTCTCTTTTATATGCATTTTTAAATGACCTAGGCCTGTGCCCGCTCTGTGTAGCCATGGCTGATTCATTTCGACCCACACTCTGCTTCGTATCTTGGAATGTGGCCAGCCTGGGGCACCCAGGGAAGTGTAGGATTCTTGTGCCAAGCATTTTTTTTTTTTTTCCCCTCTGTAGGACTTCCAGTTCAGCTTCTCTCCAGTTGAGAATGTTTAAGTGAAAATGCTCATCTTTTTCCTCATTACCACTTCTCCAGAAGGATAACATGGGGTAGGACTCAGGGCTCCCATGCTGTAGTCTTGTTTCTTGCAGTGGCCACGTTTCAAAAGATGGCGCGCACTTGTTTCCATCCTTTTTTGTTTCACTTTTTAAAAAGATGTTTAAAATTTCCCTTTAGCCATTTGAGGAAGTACTTGTAGTAATCTTGTTTGATTATTGTTACCTAGTCCATTATAAAACTTCTGTTCTCTCAGTTGGCCACATGATTTATCCTCATCTCTTCTTTCTCCTTCTCCCTTCCTGCCCCCAGATACACACATGAAACAACTTCTCTCTCTCCCTCCCTCTCTTTCCCTGACCCCTTGACATATATGCAAGTGAAAATATTAGGCCCTTTAAATAAAAAAAATAAAGGTTTGAGAGGGAGCTCAGAGCCCAAACCCAATCAAAAGCACAATAGATGAGCCCATGAATTGAAAATGTGCTCCTTTATTGCAGGATTTATAAATTTAGATGGTATCATTGAAACTTCTATTTCTAGGGATTGCTTCACACTGAGCACTTTATTTAACACTGAAACATTAATGTTGATGTGAGTTTTATGTTGAGCTTACTCATTCTCTTTAAAGATTTAAATTTTTTTTGAAATGTAAAGAAGTTTATGATTCCCCCAACAGTGGAGTAGTGGCTCAGATTTCCCAGGACTGTATTTTTGAGGCCATGAACATTGGGAACCAGTGGCACCTAACTGTCCGTGTCCTCCCCAGAGCTGCTTTACTAATCCTGTGACCACAAGAGCTGATCCAGCAGTCATAACCCATAAAGTCCAGAAAAAAGAAGTCCCATCTTCATTGATATGGTCAGAGAAACAGCCCTTTGCTGTGATTGATACATCCTACAAGAGGGTCAGTCTTGAAGTTTTGACTGAAGATGAGAAAACATTGTGAGTAAATTTCAAAAAGAAACTCAAGGCACACCTTGAAAAGTACTGCTGAATTCAATAGCAGGATGTAGCACGTGCATTTACCTCTACCCTCCCACACGTGTTTTTTTGTTTGGCTTTCTTTTGTTTGAAGGAATGGGATTGAGATTATTCAAAAATCCATTTATAAACTAGTAGTTTTGTGCTTTCTCAGCATTTTCTTTAAGCCTCAAACAATAGGTAACAAGAGAAATGATCATTTTTATATTTGCTTTTGTTAGCCCATTTTTTTCTACTCTAGGAAGGTAAAGAAGTTTGACCTATTTTAGAATTCTGTTGTATTTGTCTGTCTGTATCTTTTTTGAAATATTACAGACTATTTCTTCTGGAATCATTTGCCTTCTAATGAGCTTACCAGAAATACATGCATATAAAAATTGGGGAAAATATTTAAAATATACCTCTATATCTTCTTGGATTGTTTACTCAGATTTATGACTGCTGAAAAAAGCAGATGCATTTAGTAACTGAAGTTACAAACTATTCTGATGAGTTTTATTTTACTTACATTGGTGAGCTGAATAAATGAGTGCTATAACAATTCACTTCTTCTTTCCTTTGGGGATATTGTAAGAAAAGATTTTTTCCTCTTGGAGATTAGAATGTTTTCTCCTCATAGAAAGCAAAATATATTGGAGAAAATTATTCAGCTGATACTTAAATGTTCCTTTTAAACTGTGAATAAAAGGCAATACATTTGTTTTACATTACTTGCATCCATTCTCTACCCATCCTCCCCCCTTTTTAGGTGAGAGTGAGGCATTGAGGAGGGAAATGAGACTATAAAGTCAATCATGTAGGCTCACAAGGTATGACTGGAAATACAATCTAGTCTACCTCCAGCCACTTCTGGACTTGCTGTTTTATATGGTGTTCACATACTAGGCAGGAATCTGACTTCAACACCATATCATGTAGTGAGGAATTCAGAATAACACCGATCCTCCCAGAGTACTTTTGTGCCTTGCCATGAATACCAAAATACCAAAAGACTCTTTTTAAAAGTAAAGCAAGAGGCCCCCCAAATGGAAACCAAGAACAGCCTTCATGTGAGACCTCACTATAGTAATCTGTGAAAGATTTGTTCTAAAAAATTAGCTTAGTTGAATAAATCGTATCTTAATTATATGTGATGTTTATAGCCCTTCCCTTGGGATTTCCAGTTTAAGGCAAACGACCCCTTAAACCTAATTAGTTATCAACTATTTTGGCTGAAGATGGTATAGTACTTCCAATTTCTTTGTTTGAGAATATATTTTTGTACATTTTCTTCCTAAATATTTCATAATTTTAAGGCAGTCAAGATTTGGTCAGAATAGCAAAATACTGACTTTTCCTCCCAAGATGATGTACACATTGTCACCCAACACACTTTTCTTGCTGTCATTTTTTTTTTTTAAAGCTTGCTATGACCTACTTAAAGGTCTTATGACAAGATTAAAACTCCTGGTGAATTTCTTGCTGCAGACTGCAGTGAATTCACCATTTATGCTTGTGTTTTCCAGTCTTGTTCCTATGGAGATAATGGCCAGCCTTGTCATGCAAACCCACTGCCTTCTTTTTTTGGTAGACATGCTTTTTGTTGTGAATCTCAGGAAGGAATGCCATTTGATTCAGTTGATTTGAGTTTTTAATGGCCACCATACCTATCTCTTGGCATCTTGGCAGGTGACATTTTAATGAGATGTTCACCTCACCTTAATTCTGATTTGTTGGTATCTCCCTTCTAAGTCTGTATTTTTCAAAGATTAATCTAATAGTTTCACAAATGTTCTTGGAGTGAAGTAAGAAATTGCCCTGTAGCAATGAGATTAATTTGTAGAAGCTTGAAATGATGAACTACACAGAGCAAACTCTCTTTGAAAAGAAGTCCATCCATTAGTTACAGCTCAAGATAAGCAAAGGGGGAGGATGAGGTGTGAGGAAGAGGTTCTGACTTGATTATAGGTTAGCAAGCAGTGCACACAATGGGAGATTACGTGTGCTTTTTGAAAAGTTTGTAGAAAGATGTCATCCATTTTTAACAATATAAAGCTTATATGAAGAAGGCCAAATGACAAGAGAAGAAAGGAAGATGGAAGGGGGGCAAGGAGGGAGGGAACCATGAACAGGAGAGTGGAATTAAGCTTTCCTAAAGAGAAACCATTTGGCATACTATTTATTTATTTATTTATTTGCGAGAAATTGAGAGCAAGAGATAACACAGAGAAAGAGGGAGAAGCAGATGCACCCCTGAGCAGGGAGCCCAATGCAGGGTTTGGTCCTGCGACCCTGACATCATGACCTGAGCTGAAGGGAGATGCTTAACCCACTGAGCCACCCAGGCGCCCGCATCCCACTTTCAGTAGGTGAGAGAGAGGAGCTCCAGCTCCACGGATTCCAGCAGACAAGAAAGGGAGTCAGTTGACTGTTTGCAGGATGACCCCCTCGTTGGGTCAGCAGTGAATTGGGTGAAGGGCACCCTTGCTTGCTAGGATCTGTTGAGGACAGAATATTTGTGTTCTCCCCCAATTTCATATATTGATATCTAATGCCATTGAGATGGTGTTTGGAAGTGGGGACTTTGGGGGCAATTAGGTCCGGAGGGTAGAACCCTCATGAATGCCACCAGTGCCCTTATAAGAAGAGAGTCGAGAGCTGAGAGTCAGCTTGCTCTCTTTCTGCCCTGTGAGGGTGCAGTGAGAAGTCGATGGTGTGCAGCCTGGAAGAGAGCTGTCACCAGAACCTAACCATGCTGGCACCCCGATCTCTGACCTCCAGCCTCCAGAACTCTGAGAAGTAAAATTGTGTTGTCTAAAGCCACTCAGTCCATAGCAGCCTGAACTGGGACAGGAGCTGAGCCTGCTCCTGCTGGATTTAGCAGCCTTGAATCCAGGGTCATCCTTGCATGGCTTTCATGGTTGCTGGCATCTCCTATTTTATGTCATAATTGCTGGTAGGTCATGGCCGTGGTTGTGTAATGTCTCTGCTATTTGTACAACGTTCCTGCTCTTTCTGCTCTGTTCTGGTTTGGTGACAGTAACTGAAGGGGACAGACAGGCATGGGTTCCCCATGATGAACTGCCTGTCACAAGAGAATAGAAGCCAGTAACTTCTCCCTTAAAGTGCTCCAACCCTTGCCCAACATTGCACCCCTGAGTATTTGCATGGTATGTGGCCGCTATTCTTAGTGACATGTGGCGGCTCCCTCAAACTCAGACTAGCTAAAAATGTTCATTACCCTGAGAAATCTGAGGTGCCGACTGTTGCTGGAGCAGCTGCTGGCTCCAGGAGTTCATCGTACGAGCAGAGCGTTCTTCATCCCTCTGCGAAGGTTTCCTTTCTAGCAAGTTCTGTCTGTGTGGCTCCAGGCTTTCACATCTCTTAGAGCTCAAAGTCCCAAAAGATGAAAGCTCTTCTTTCTCATCAGCTCTGGCTGAAGTTGGAAGGAAGAATCTGCTAGACCTTCCTTAGGGCCTGGCTAGAGGGGGTGTAAAATGTGAGGGGCTTTCCCCTCCCAAGGTACAGGGACTGAGTGAAATGGGTAGAAAAGATAAAAGCACACTGCACGGTGTCAGTCCACCTTGTTAGTGTTTCATGATTTTTGTGGTTTCAGAGTGATTTTAGAAAACATTTGGAAACTATGAATCCATTCTTTAGCTGCTTTAATGGAGGCAGCATTAACACAGCCTAGTGGATTCTGTGTGGTTGGCTTTGAACAGGGATTGTATTTGTACAGCTGGTTTCGTGTGTCTCAGATTTGATCATTCATTGTTCAGACTCATTCTGGGCTCACCTCCAGCCCACTCGATGTTGGTGTGTGTTCTCCTTAGGAGACAGATACCTGGAACTTGCTGTTTCATGACCAAATGCTAACTTGGGCTTAAAAGGGCCCCTCTTCTGCTTTCTGCAAAACCAGTCTTGGTCCTATCTGTTGGTCTGTGTGAATCCGAAGCCAGCACTTGAAATAGACACACGACATGCCAGTAGCAAAGTTGTTGACACCACTGTTTTTCCTGCAAAGGTAGTGGTCTCCCAGTCAGCTGCTTTGCTTATGTTATGAAAGCAAATTCTACAAGTCATTTTGAACCAGAAAGTGAGATTTTAGACACTCAGATCTTTTTTGAAATATTACAGCTACTTGATTGTTATGAATGTTTGGAAAAACAGTGAATCATGACACTGTTTAGTTTTGGCCATATTTCCTAAAAATAATTTCTGTGATGCGCTGGTCGTTTACCCTTGTACTTTGAGGGATTAAATGGGATCACATTGGTTCATAATCGTATCTCCTGTCAACATAAGCAAACAAACTACACAGTGAGTGCAATTACTGTGTTCATTAGCAGTGCTGTCTGTTGGAATTAATGAGTTTCCACGTTAAGTTCAAGAATGACTGTTGGCTGACATTTTTAGATTATCCAAATGAAAGTGACAGGTTCTGTCCTTCATGTTAGCACGGAAGTTCAAGGGTTAGTAAGAGTTCTCCTCCAATGTCAATTTGACTTTGCACAAGATGCTGCAGACACCAAGTGCTGGTCCTGTGCTGAAAATGAATGATGACATTTTATGAATTATTTTTCCCTATTTATTTTTGCCCCTGGAGGCCGCTTAGGATTTTCATTTTTACAAAACGGATTCATATCCAGGACCTATCTGCAAAAGAAGTGGTTTTGAGTTGCATAATCTGAGAGGTCTGAATGCTGTTTGTCCTCCTGTGGTCACCTGGTGAGTCAGATGTGCTGGGGTGGGAGAGTAGACATATAATCTTCCCTCAAAAGCTTGTAGCTGAAATGATTATGCTCCCTGAGAGTGGCCATTTAGCCTTTCTGCGCGGGCACATTCATAACAATTAGTTTATCAGATTAGCTTTAGATCTCTTGGGCCCCAGTGTTGGGACACAGTACTAGGGAATGAGCAGGCACAATTACAAGCTGGTGCAACACCAGCTCAGTGACAGATTTTTCAAAGGCCGCTGGAAGGAGCGAGATGCCAAAAGACAAAGAAGGGAAAGCTCAGACTGTACCTTGCTTATACCGTTAACATTGTAGGATCAGCCCTGCTGGGTATCTGATGTACATTCTAGGTATTCTGTTGAAAAATCTTAGCCCTAGCATTATTATTTTTAAAACAATGAGAAGTCTGAAAAAAAAAAATCACAGGCCCATGGGACAGAACTGTAGTAAGATTCAGTGTGGAATGTGTGTCCTCTGTGCTGAGAGAGGAAGGGACTAAAGGGAGGCAGGGAGGCAGTTAAAGCCTTTTTGTGTCAGACGGCAGAGCACTGCCGTGACTAGCTGTGCAGAGGATGATCGGAGGTGTTCATTCTTTCCAGAGTTTCCATTTCACTTCATCTAGGGTCTTTCAGAAAGCTTTCCTTCTGGGTTGAAATTGCTCCCATTGATTTTAGCCATGGGATGATTCTTTAAATGAAGAGGTAAGTCGATCTTTTTAAGGTATTATTGGGCAATTACAAGCCAGCTGGTGACTTCTGCCGAGATCGTGCCAGTGAGATGAGGTAGTTTTATGCTGGGAGCAGGGGGTGGGAGTTTTCAAACAAGTACGGATGGGTCCTTCTGATGCAGGCACTCAGCCTCCATGCTGCCAACGAAATGTTTTTGCTCTTGGGAAAGTTCTATGTTTCCGTAGAGGTTTGTGAAGATGTTGGAACCTGTTTCTTATTTTTGCTGCCACCTTCTTAGCCTAAGAGTTAGCCCTTGGAGAGCTTGGACTTGGAATATACTCCTATGTTTCGACCTTCTTCAAGTTAATCTTTAAAGAAAGTTGATGTGCTAATTCTACCGCCTTTATCCCCCCTCTGGGATCTGTACTTTATGCTCTAGTGAGACTTACCTACATGCAGGTTCCTAAGTGGCTTGCTCTTTTTCCCCCTTTCTCTCTATAATCCATTTCATCAGTTAAAACTCAAGTCAGGTGTTGTGTTTCTTCTAGAGGCTTTATCCTCCATCTCCCGGATTTGTCAGTAAGCCTTTTGTCTTTACTGCTTGGTATACACCTTAATGGCATCCTCCTCAGACTGCATCGTCACTGAAGGCTACACGTGTCCTTCTCCTCCCTAGACTGTGAGTTTGAAGAAAGTACTGTGATTTACTGACCTGTGTCTCAACCTCTCAGCCTGGCACTCAGGCGCTTAAGAAATGACTGTTGAGGGGCACCTGGGTGGCTCAGTCATTAAGCGTCTGTCTTCAGCTCAGGTCCTGATCTCAGAGTCTTTGGATTGAGCCCTGTGTCAGGATCCGTGCTCAATGGGGAGCCTGTTTCTCCCTCTCCCTCTGCTGCTTCCCTGCTTGTGCTCTCTTTGTGTCTGTCTCTCTGTCAAATACATAAAATCTTTAAGAAAAAAAAAAAAAAAGAAATGACTGATGAAGGGCATTTGGGTGTGGTGAAGGGAGTCAAATTAGCCTTTAAAAAAATCGAGGTTTTTAATTTTATTTATTTTTTATTTTTTTCCTTTTCCTTCCCTTCCTGAGCATATGTGTCTATGGCCCCCTAAACGCAAAGCTCTTTGGTCTAGTGCATGTTCCCAGCTCATGAGTGTCCTGTTTTTTTAAAGTGCATTTAGTCTTCTGCTTTGTTCAAAACACTAACAGCCACACGAGCTGGACTTAGTTTATTATTTGCCTATCAATTTGGTAGAAAATATTTTCTTTTTAGTTAATAGAATCCATAAAGACACGAGTAAAGAAAGGTAGCTTGCCTGTGTACAAGGTTACTGTGTCTGTGTTTAAGAATCTGGTACTTTAGAACTCTATGAAAGCATCAGGGCTTCCAGAATATTTGTGGGTTGAATTATCTTACTATTTTCAACAGTTGCCCCCAAGTTATAAAGTGCCACTGAGCAGCACATGAATCCATCCAAGCTCATCCTGTTCTCTGCAGGTGCAGCTGAGCTACTTTGGCCATGAAACTCTAACCTGAGCAACACTGTTTCCAGCTAGAGCCCATCTCCCTGCTTCATCCACTTGGGATCTTTTGGACTCTTTTTTTTTTTTTTTTAAAGATTTTATTTATTTATTTGACAGAGATCACTAGTAGGCAGAGAGGCAGGCAGAGAGAGAGGAGGAATCAGGCTCCCTGCTGAACAGAGAGCCCGATGCGGGACTCGATCCCAGGACCCTGGGATCATGACCTGAGCCGAAGGCAGCTGTTTTAACCCACTAAGCCACCCAGGCGCCCTTTTGGACTCTTTCATTGGAGCTCCTGTTGCTCATATCATTTCTCATATCAATTCAAAGTGCTGTTGAATTGTGATAACTGGGAGAGTCCTAGCCAAACGAGTTGGGTTCTAGAACAGAGGTAGGAACCCTATTGTGTAAATGGCCAGGTGGTACATATTGGAGGCTCTGGGTGCCCTACTGTAGTCTCTGTTGCAGCAAGTCAGCTCTGCCAAGCAGACATACACAGTGTGAGCATCAATGAGTATGGTTGTGGTCTAAACAAAGTTGACGGATGTTGAGTTTTGAACCTCTTGAAATTTTCATGTGTCACAAATTTAAGCTCTTTTTTAGATTTTATACTAAGCATTGATAGATGTAAAAACCATCCTTACCTCATAGGCTTACAGAAATAAGTGACAGGCTGGATATGGCTGGTGGCGCCTCTTTTGTTGACCCTTGTTCTAGGGGACAGTTGTAAAGGTGGTAATGGGGCCTAATGAAGCAGCCCCTGTGTGTTAGATAACATACTCTGTGTTAGACAAGGTTCTGGGGACTTAAAGTTTGGTGGGGAAGACTGATACTTGTGCACATACGGGGGTGAGTATGGTGAGGATTTTGCTCTGGGTTTAATGGGCATACCAAAGCAGGGCACTGAGCCTTATGGGTGGGGAGATAGCTGTGTGCATAGGACTAAGCAGGGAAGGCTGCCTGGTGGAGGTGAATTTGAATTTAAAATGATTTAGAATAAACCAAGCAGGGAATGAAGCCAAAGGCTGCTCCCACGGGAAGGACTCACAATGAGAGAGTGGAAATTAAGAAACAGCCTCCTAAGTGGGAGGAACTACAGGATCTGGTATTGCTGATACAATTAATAGATGATGAGGAAGGAGGTCCCCAAATAAAGCAGGTATGAGCTATGCCACAAAGGATGTGAACTCTGTCTCAGCAGTTGCAGGCTTGGGCACTGTAGGGCTGTTACCTGGAAGAGACCAGCCGCCTGCAGTGGGTCGTGCTGACACCTGCATGGAGGGAGAATCCGAGAGGCCGAGACAAGTGGGAGATTGAGGGTGGCTGAAGGAGGAGTCTGTCCTAGTGCTGGAGCGCATTACCCTCTCCATGGCTGCTCCGATAACTAAGCACTTTGAACTAAGATGGAAAGGCCAAGAAATACCCCCAAATAGCAAAAGAAACAGTGTGTTGCTGGCATCCACAACATAGATCAGAAGGTGGGAGTCTGTGTTTATTGCCTGTCCTCAGCCACGGGGGTCCCTGAGCTGTTAGGGATTTCATGTGCATGGAGTAGAGCGGACTGGGAAGTTCCATCAGGGTTAAGGGAACTCAATGAAGAGAAGGTAGAAAGGGCCTTTTTTATCCATCCCCCACCCCCAGCCCCCAGCCCCCAGCATGGTGCCCGCATATGGGAGGTGCTGAGTGGACGTTGAGGATTTGGCTTATATCAGCATTTGGAAGCCATCTGTACTGTCAGCACTGTCACTGAGTACTTTAGGTGGACCTCGAACATTTCTCTTGATTAGTGCTTTCGCAGTGACCAGCTGTGTTATGCAAACCAAGTTTCTAAACTTGGAAATTTGGTTATTTTGTAAATGTATTTAGTAGCATGAAATAATGAGGAAGGAGTTATATCACTTTGCTAATTTTGTGAACGATTCTGTATCACTTGGCTAATTTTCCATCATAGGCGGCTAAGTACAACAGGTCTTGCTTGGGAGCAGCCCTGCTCATGATAGCCTATGGAAACACCCAGTGCCTGTCAAGGAACAGGAGAGGAGAAATTATGTTATTTTGAGCAGAGGATGACACATGGTCTAAGTTTTAGAAGAATCACTCTGGCTGCCAGGTGGAGAATTGACTGAAAACCAAGGTTTTGGAAGCAGGAAGAGCTTTGGGAGGCAGTTGCAGTAATCCAGGTTAGCGATGATGGTGGTTTGACTGGGCTGGTATTAGTGGAGAGGGAAGAGGTGGCGGGAATCCAGACGTACTTCACAAATAGGCGACAGGGATTTGCTGGTGGCTTGGTTAAAGATGTAAGAGAAAAGAGGCAAGGGTGTCTCCTGGTTTTTAGATCTGAGCAGCTAGATTCCGGAGACACACCGCTGGGAGTGGAACAGGGTTGAGCCTGGGAACTTGGTTTGGGTGGGAAAAGGAGATTAGGAGTTCAGTTTAATGGAGTTATCAAGGGAGAAGTCTCAACAAGACAGATCTACTTGGGAATCCTCCGCATTTAGATGATATTGAAGGTCAGCAGGCTGAGAGAGACTTCTTGTGACACCTGAATTATTTACTCATTAGTTTTAGGGCAAATTGATTATCTTTATGAAGCCATTTTATTAGAAAATTGAAAGTGTCGTGTCCTTGATCATGTCTTTTCAAAGATACATAGTCTTTCTTGAAAAGCAAGTCAAGGTTAACTAACATGTACATGATAAATATCATCTTGCCTCTGAAGAGCATAAACAAAGCAGTTTAGGAAGAAAAGCTATTGACCGGCAAATGACTGACAAAGCAAGGGAAAGAGACCCTTTGCTGTACTGGCATCACTTGGTCTCCTGGCTAGAAATTAGCAACATGAAATGTCAGAGTTTTATTTTTTAATGACACGAAGAGAGCTGGACTGTAGATTAAAGAGGAAGTGTGACTTTGAGAATTATTTTTGTTAGTTCCTGAGAGACATAGTATGAATTGATAAGTTGAAGATTTTCCTTGCAGATGTTGGAGTTGCAGAGATGATGTGGTCTAAGTTCTGCACCATCACCATTCAGGGCATGGAGTACAAAATGCCTTTCTCTCTCTCATCAGTATTCTAGTGGGTGGATTCCAAGAACAGAGTTTAGTGAAGAAAAAACAATATCCTTCACCATTACCGATTTTAAACATCATAGAAAGCACAATACCCTAAAACTTCTCCTTTCTGATTCAGAAGGTGTGATGCTGTCTGATACCGTCCTTTCTTACTGAGCTGTTGTCCCAGGAGAAGCAGATGTCATATCTCTATGAGCAGAGTGTAACTTGGCCCCATTGCTTGGCCTGGTTTTATCAGATGCTCTTTAGAACTTGAATGGAAGTAAATGCCAAATCTTCAAGGGGGGAACCCAGAGGGCTTGCCAAAGTTCTCTGCATGGACTGTGCTCGAAGTGCATCTCCTTGGGTCAGTGCTGCCTGTTATGCATTTCCCTCGGCTTCCCATAGCAGCTGTGGACATCCTGTTGTGAAGGCTGCTGAGAGAAGCCTTCTGTTGGGTAGAAGCAGTGTGCAGACTTCTGGTTTCCAGTGCTTAGTAGGAATTTGCATCCAATCAATCACAGAGGTTAGAAATGGAGGAAATAAGCATTTGGTCAGGGACCTTCTCTTGACATGACCTGCCCTGTCCAGTGAGTATAGCGGTGGCAGTGGCACGCGTGCCGGTCACTGTGGTGTTCAGCGATCCTGTCCTCACCTAACCTGATGGGGCACATACTGTCTTATCCCAGTTTCACAGTTGGAGGAAACTCACCAAAGCAAGGGTCACACCTTACTTGAGGGCACGTGGTTTGTAGGTAGCGGACATGGTTTCGGAGCCCCCCCCCAACCCCGTGCAGATGTATAAGTCATTCTCCTTGCCAACACTGTGGCAGCTGTTCCCCTCCTGAGGAGTGCTGATGACCACTGGGACATCCATCATCCAGACGGGGATTTGGACCCTCCTGGGTAGGGCTCTCAAGCTTCCTGGCTTGTCTGGGCCCAGCCTTCCTGCTCTGCAGAGGACAGATGACAATACCTGCTGCGGAGAGATGCTGAGAGGATTTACCATCATACGTTTGTGGCTTAGTCCAGAGAGTGGTCCCCAGTCTGTGGCACGTAAATCAGTGTAAACACGTACTGAGTGGGTGATTCTAATTTGCTAAGCACATGCTGTAGCCTCCTTTGGGAGAAACCCAGGTGGGGACAGAGCAGAGATGCTTGTGAAGAGGGAAAGGGGACATGTTCAGTTCTAAGTATTCCTCGTGCTGTCATGATACAGAATGGTGCTAAGTAAAGCATGTCCCCACTGATGGCTTCAGGGCTTTCTCAGCTTACAGTTTTGATATTACTTAGGAGCATAAATAATCAAATGCATATTTTACAGACACAGCATTTGGCATGCCCTTAACATGGTGTTGGGCTTTCTGGGCTTGCTTTAGACAGCTCTGTGGTCTGTTGGACACTCCATTGGGTCAGTAGCCCACCTGGTGTATTTCAACTGGGGAAGCAGGGAGAATGTGCTCTGCAGGACATCTGTAAGAAAGAATTTTGGTCTGAATTTGGAAAAAATTAGAGACAGCCTGAATGCCCACTGATAACCGTTTGCTTCCATAAACGACAGTACTTCCCACTGTGAATCTCAGGCATTATGTTGTTGTAAGGAATTTCCCTAGTATTGTGTTGTTGAATGAAAAAGCAAGTCATGGAGGAACATGTATAAGGGGAGTCCGAATCTGTGGAAACTAAACAAATCAAAGTTTAACAGTAATGGATAAAAACAGTGTGGGGGGTGCCCAGGTAGATCAGTGGGCTAAGCATCTCTCTGTGGCTCAGGTCATGATCCCGGGGTCCTGGGATTGAGCCCCATGTTGGGCTCCCTGCTCAGCAGGGCGTCTGCATCTCCCTCTCTGCATCCTCCCAGTTGTGCTCTCTCTGGTTCTCTCAAATAAATAAATATATATTAAAAAACAAAAACAAAAACAAAAAACTAAACACCACACTGTTTTAGAGGGAGGAGGAGAGCAAGGGAGGGAGAGAAAGAAAAAGAGTGGACAAACTGTTAATTGCAGGGAGTGGGATTGAAAGAAGGTGGCAGGAGAAGAGTAGATGTTCCTTTCTTACTTGAGATGTTTTGTGTGTTAATATTTTTTAAAGCAAACATACATTAGCTGATATTCTAAAGATTGATTTAAAAAAAGGAAAAAGTATTCATCCAGTGTTGTGTTGTTTTTGTTTTTGTTTTGTACAGTCCTTTCTGACAGATAGGAATGGTTTGAGAATCTTATTCTCTGTGCAGTAAGTAAATGAAAAGGCTTAGATTTTAAGGAAACTGATAACAGATGGGGGAAAATTAGCTTACTGAGTAGATTTGGGTGCATTTATGGAAATGATGGGATCCTTTGTGGATGACACAAAATGTTTAAACTGACAGATTCACAGAGTGGATTAGCCTAACTTGCCTGTTGGGAGATACTAACCTGTACTGCAAGGGAGTTTTTATTCAGTTTACATTTGAGAACTGTATGAAATGTATGCACTACTTCTTTCCTTTCTTGAGCTACTCAAAAGATAAACAGGATTGTTGTTTTCACTTATTTTTCATTCAGATCTGCCCTCTTCTTCATGTAGGTATAGATCCTTTGAGAACAGATATATTTATAACGTTTTATATCTCCGTGGCTCACCTCACCTATATACAACATGGCTAATAACTAACAAGTAATTTTCTGAACAAACAGCATGAGTTTGCTGAAGTCCATGCTTTAAAAGCTCATGATACTCATTCTGGCAGTTTGCTGATTTTTTTTTTTAAGATTTTTATTTATTTATTTGACAGAGATCACAAGTAGGCAGAAAGGCAGGCAGAGAGAGAGAGGAGGAAGCAGGCTCCCTGCCAAGCAGAGAGCCCGATGCGGGGCTTGATCCCAGGACGCTGGGATCATGACCTGAACCGAAGGCAGAGGGTTTAACCCACTGAGCCACCCAGACGCCCCTTTGCTGATTCTTTTTTATGCCCAGATCTAGAGGGCTAATTTCTGAACCAAAACAATTGAGAAATCGTATGATGGCTGTGGGCATCACCTTTTGTCTAACACGTACACATTGATGTTTGTCTCCCGATATGGGCAGGACATGGTAATAGGTTCATCTCCCAGCCTCACTTGGCCTCCAGCTTAGGTCTAGTTGGTGATATTGAGCCTTTGAAATTCAGCTCAGAGTCCATCCAGCCCCAGCTCTGGGCTGTCTGCTCCACAGCCTGTGCAGACTGAATGTGATACAGAATGTGATTCTGTATTCTCAGCTTCTCACCTTCTACTGGCCTCTCCAGGGAGAGAGGTTGTCTTGAGGGAAGGTGTGAAGGCTAGCTAGTTCAGACCCAACTTAGTAACTATACCAGGCTGCCATTTCTATTCTTCTTTGTTGTGATTGCAGTGAGCACATAGACCTCTTTGCTTTGAAATTTCCAAACTTCATCAGGGACTCTCCATTCAACATCTCTCTCCATCCATGGGTCTTGACCCCAGTAAGATCCCAGAGAGGCCCTAGGATTGTATGCCATTCTCTGACATGCCTTTTTCTTCCTCCTGGAAGAGCTCTTCCCCTTCCAATGGTGGGAATGCCTTCTGTATCTTCATGGTCTTTATCTTAGAGCAGTGACTCTGAGTCCTCCAGGTTCTAATTCTTGATATTAAAGGATAGCCTTAGGAGCTTAGAAAACATTATCCCAGCAAAGCCAAACTCTGTCTAGTGAAACCCTTAATTTTCACAGCTATTGACTGGGAAATGAGCAATCTTGTTTGGGAAATAGAAGAGCATGTCTCCTTTGTTTTGTTGTCTCTTGGAAGCCACACAGCTGCCCCAGTGGGTGGAGGGCTTCAGAGCATAGGAGGTTACTGGGAATGAGAAATACAGATGATAATACGTAAACATACTCTCCAGCCATAGAGCTAAGTGTGAACCTGTAAATCCAAGAGACCTCCACCTCCCCCACCCCAAATTTCCTGATGTTAAAACTTAGTCATGACAGTATTTGAAGGTGTGGAAGAAGAAAGTGGGGCTGTAGGGAGAACTACGTGCTTTTTGATTGTAGGAGCCAATTCTAAATCCTTAAAAACTACACGATTTTATAGGCCCTCGAGTCTTTAGGACTTAAATCTGGAGATAACATTTGTCTAAAGGCAGGCCCTTGTGATTGGCAGCTGCCGCCCCCTTTCCCTTATGTTTTACCTCCCTGCCCTGTTGCCCAGCTTTTGTTCATTTATTACATTTCATTTAAAAATTTTACTTGTAGGATACAAGTGCCTCTTTGGCATATAGAAGGCAAAACCCATTTCAACCTAGTTTCTGAACCCTATGATCTTATTACGTAGACGGCGCTTGGGTTTGGGATACTAAAATTTGATCATTTAAGACAAAGACTTCAATAAATGATTGACATCAACTCCTTTTCAAAAACAAATGCAAATTCAGAAATTTGTTTCTCAAGGCCACTAGGTGCAAGCTGCAGACTAAATGAAGGGCATCAGGGATTCAAACTGAGATGGTTTTTGGTTCCTTTGTTGTTGTTGTTAAAAGCAAATGAAAGGACTACCACGTCTAGGGAGTTGTATGAAGCTGAACTTGTTCTTCTAGGGAGTTTGGGATTGATGCACATGAAGTCTCCATCTAGCAGGACCCCACTAGTCTTTGGGAAACTGACAGAATGATCTGTTATTTCTACATATTTCTACATGAACTGAAAAAGTTTCTTAAGGCAGAGAAAGGGAAATAACAGCTTGATGGAGGGATGGGTGGGTACCTTTTAACTTCTCTGTTTTGATGAGATCTTGGTTAATACGTCCTACTTGCCTGTTGCGTTTTGTCAGAATTGGGGCAGCTGGTGGGGAGGAGATAACTGAGAAGCACTGAGGACCTTTTTATATCTGTCACCCAGCTTTAGACCCAGTGTAGGAAAGTTTTTCCCTGTAATGTTTGGTATTTTTAACTGTAGCTCAATTGTAAATTGGAATTTCCTGGCATAGTGTAGATTAGTTCTACATTTATCTCCTAGGGAAACAAAAAACGACCTTCTTGGACACCCATGCTTTTAAGAACTCAGAGGAAAATGCAGAATTTTGTTAAATTGTATTCTCTAGTAGACAGATCTGCTACTCCAGATTCACTGAAAGGTTTAAAAAAGACACAAACCCAGAGTACACAGAAAGACCTTGAAACTTAGTAACTGAAAATACTTTCAAGAAGTGTCTTAATCTTTTACTGAAACTTTACCCAGCTGTAAGAGCCAGAGTTAGGGGAGATGACAAGGACATTAATTTATATTTACGTGTTAAATTTTTGTGTTTAGATTTACAAGTTAATAAGTTCAAAATTTTTGAGCTCATTATTTTGGAGTCTTGATAACCTATAGTTACTTTTCAATTCATTCATTTTTATTTAGAAATAAATACATTATTCATTTATATAAGTTGCTTTTTAAATTTAAGAATTCACTCTACCTATGTTTATTAACGTATAGTAAATCGTCAGTGCTTTATAAGGGTTAACCAACATATAGCTGTCACCAGAGGCTAAAACAAGATACTTTTTTTTTTTTAAAGTTTTATTTATTTATTTGTCAGAGAGAGAGAGCATATAAGGAGTCAGAGTGGCAAACAGAGGCAGAGAGAGAAGCAGGCCCCCACTGAGCAAGGAGCCTGATTCGGGACTCGATCCCAGGACCCTAGGATCATGATCTGAGGCAGCGGCTTAACCAACTGAGCCACCCAGGAGTCCCTAAAACAAGATACTTTTAATTATAGTCACTAATAAAAGAAGAAATAGTGATATCTTCTCACATGTACTTTTCATGGACTTGTAACTGATTCTAGTGTTGCTTAGGAATTTGAGGTCCTAATTTCTTCTGATTTTGTTAAATGGAATTACTTTAAATTCCCACACACCAAGGGAAGAACACATTCCACGGTCGTTTTAATTTTGTATGTTGAGGTTATTTTGGGCAGTTTGACATTATCTTCCAAAAAAATAAATTTTCTATGTTGCTTAAAATTTTTTCCTCTAATCTTATTATATTCGGGCACTTGTTATTTCACCATGCATTGGCTGGAATATTAAAGGCAGTTACTTTGTACGCAAGCCTGAAGGGCATTCACATTGTCAGATTTAGTTCATGACCAGACTTGAGTCACCTCCAGTGATATTCGGAAAAATAAAAACAAATGCAAAATTATCATTCAGACCAAGGAGTTGCAATAGATGGCTTGCTCCTAATTAACATTGTGAAATAAATGACTGGTTTTGGCTCTAACACCAGACCTGTTGTCTGTTTTTGAAGATATTTTGGAAAACTTAGCTAGTTTATTTGGTGAGTTTCACTGTATAAGGGGAAAGAATAAATATTTACAAAGATTTTTAACCCCGGCCAAGCACAGTGATTTCTAAACATTCTTTAAAAAAGAGAGAGAGAGATGTATTTATGTGAGAGGGATGTGGATGGGGGGGGCATGTTGGCTAGTTTAAAAAAGTTTCTTTTAAATAGTGCAACAATTTGCTAACAAAGAATTCAGATTTCAATTTTTATAGACAACATTTGGGATCAATAGCCAACATTCACAGTAAGAAGAAAGGCTTGGGAAACAGTTCCTTCGTTAGCTGATAAAATTGGAAGAGGCACTATCCCCAGAGAAACTCGGTGCCCTCTAAAAACCCTGAGGAAGGATTTAAAAGTTCATTTATAATTGATAAGTGCTGAATTGGTAATGTTCATTTTTATCCTGGTTCCCTGATTTGGCCATTATAGTTTCATGAGTTTTTCCTTAACTTGTCATTAAAATCTCAAAGATAAACTGGCAGCATTTCTTTTTAATATCTTTTAATTTTAAAAATAGTAATTGAGGGGGAACAGAAAGGGTTCATAGAGAATTTATAAAGTGGAAATAATAAGGTTAGATGAATTTCTTGGATAAAATGAGCCACACGAATACGGGGTTGGCAAGTACTCTATAATAGAATGCTGTGATCCTGCCTATAAGGCTCTTCTGGCCATACCACTTTGCAAATCTAAAGGGTGTGCGGGCTGGCCACCCATCAGCTCCTTGCCTACGCCGGAATGCATTCTCTCAGCTCCCACTGGTCAGGTAGCTGTTGTGTCTGCGCTGGGTATTGGGGTGGGAGTGGGTTGAGAGAGAGAGGTGTTCTTAACGTGAGTACGTGATGAGTGTAATGTAAGGGAAGTGATGAAAGGAAGAAGAGCAAGATGTATTCATAATTACGCAGTTTGTGCTGGGGGCACTGAGCGATGCGGGTAGATCACCAGGTCGTGGCAGGGTGAGGTGTGGTGGTCCTCTCTGGGATGGAGATTTTCTAGGAGACCAAGATGAGAAACATGCTATTAGGAAGGAGCTCGCTTATGCCCATTGTCTCTCCACATCGGCCGGTACCTCTCCACCTCCCCCAAAGTGTATCTGCTCTGCAAAATCTCTCCCATCCCCTAATGTTCATGGCATGTGAAATTATTTAAGCTGCTTAATCCATTAAGTAGAATTTTTTTCTGGTCGCTCGAGAATCTACTTATTGGTTCTAAATAACCAAATTTATGAATTTTATAAAATATAAGCCACCCGTAAGTTAGAGATTCGCAATAGTTTGTAGTCACGGTCTTTTTAAAAAATATTTTATTTATTTATTTGAGAGAGAAAATGAGAGGAGAGAGAGAGCATCTGAGAGAGAAGGTCAGAGAGAAAAGCAGACTCCCTGTTGAGCAGGGAGCCTGAGGATGGACTCCATCCTGGGACTCCAGGATCATGACCTTAGCCGAAGGCAATTGCTTAACCAACTGAGCCACCCAGACATCCCATTGTCTTATTTTAAGTGAGATTTTAATAATCAGTTCTAATATAGCATGTGACAGAATTAATAAATAATGGTAGCCATTGTAAACATCAGTAAAGCCTAAGATCTTAGCTAAAAAGAAGCCTTCTGGCACAAAATTATTAGGGAGGTGTGTTAATCTTCTCCAGAGAAATGGAACCAATAGGATTCTGTATGATTTATGATTTGTTATATATTACATATATGTAAAACATATTAATATATGGCTTATTCTAAGGAATTGACTCCTGTGATTATGGAGGCAGAGAAGTCCCACAATGCAGTCTGGTGAAAAAGTTCTGAGAACTGGAGGTCCTAGCTGAGGGCAGGAGAAGCCTGATGTTCTAGCGTGGCAGTCAGACAGACAGATGGAATTTGTCATTCTATCTTTGTTCTTTTTAGGCCCTCAGTGGGTTGGATGATGCCCACCCACCCACACTGAGAAGGGCAGTATGTTTTACTGAATCCACAATTCAAATGCTAATCTCTTCCAGAAACACCCTTACAGACGCACCGAGAAATCAGGTTTAATCTGGGTACCTGGAGTCCCAGTCAGGTTGGCCATTAGCCATCATAGAAGGCTAGATACCTTCCATGAAATAAAAGTTTTGGAAATTTTATCACGATTCCCTTATTAGGCACCTGTAAGTGCAATAGCGACTAAAAGTTTAATTCAGACCTGCAGATGGCTCTAGTTACTGACAGGACCCATCCAATTTTCCTTACGAATGTTGGGTTGAAATAATTAAAAAGCTGTTTTTGAACACACAGACACACATACACACATATTTTCATTGGTTAGGGAAATAGTACCGGAATAGGTCATGTGGTATACTGAAAATTAAGCAAAAATACTAATTTTTTTCACTTTCTGAAACAAGTGAAGGCTAATGTTTTGTTTTGTTTGATATAGGCAGGTCATCTCAAGGATGCCTGTGGTAGCAGTGGTATTAATTTTATGCCTTGTGCTTAAAAAAAACAAGACTAAACTAAGGATATTGTGTCCACTTCAAAAAGGATCCATTGTAGGTTTTGACTGCAATTAAGATAATTCATCTGTGTCTGAATAACCCTATGAAAAAACATCAGAGTTAAATGGCTAAGGTTGCAGGCAAGAATCCTCAATAGATGTTATAAAGTATGATGAAAAACTGTGTATCTGCAGAGTCTCAAAGATACCTGCTAATTACAGAGGAAAAACTAGTAATTCTAAGTGGTAAAACTGCCTTAACCAAGTGATCAAGGTTAACATCCCCAGCAAGGTTACACATTGCCAATGTATTTTTCCTGATAAGGTACACTGAGCAGGGCTCATCATCACTTCCGTGTTATTCTTGCCAAATTTGTGGATCCTACATTTAATCATGAGGAAATATCAGACAAACCTAAATTTGGAGACATTGTGAAGAATAACTGGGGGATATTCTTAAAAGCATCAAGGTCATGAAACACAAAGACTGAGATACTATTTTATGGGAGGAGATTAATGGAATACAACAACAAAATGTAATGTGGAATCCTGGATTGGATCCTTAACCAGAAAAAAGAACATTATTTGGACAGTTGGTGAAATTAGTGTATGATCTGATCGGTAGTTAATAGTATTATATCAACATTACCTTCCTGGTTTTGGCAAGTGTGCTATATTTATTTAAGATCTTAATATTTGATGAAGGGAAGTTAAGGATGTATCAATTTTTAAAAGTTTCTTACTATAAATCTGAGATTATTTCACAATTAAATGTTAACCAAATAGGCAATGGATTTCATTTTTTTTCACATAAGAATAAATAGAACTGTAAGTGTGTCAGTTTTGTGTGCATTTAAAACTCACTGGGGAGGGGTGTCTGGCTGGCTCAGTCTTTGGAGCATGTGACTCTTAGAATTGTGAGTTCGAGCCCCATGTTGGGAGCAGAGATTCCTTAAAAATAAAAATCTTAAAAAAAAAAGTTACTGTGTTTTGTAGGAACCAAAAGATATTAGAAATATTCTTTCTCATGATATGAACTTAATGAAACAAGTGCTAAGTGTTACCTTCACCATTGTATTTCCAGTGCCTACCATGGAGCTGGCATACAGAAGAAGGTGGCCACTGGCTGAATAAATGAGGAAATAACACACTTTGGGGATTTCATTACAGTGTATATTCAATAACTTTTTTTGAGTCCCCACTGAGTGTCATACATTGTCCGAGGCCTTGGAAATAGAAAGGAGCTGAAAAACCAGAGGCAAAGAGTGTAATGGAGAGAGGTACATGGGAGAGGTACATGGCGTAATCCTTCCTTGAAGAAGATGCTTGAGTTGTTTTTTTTTTGTTGTTGTTGTTTTTTTTTGTTTGTTTAAGAACATCTGGTGGGGAAAGGCGATAGGTAGCCAGAATCTCAGATAGAGGGAAAGGCATTGGCTTAGGCAGATAAGAGGTTCATTGTGACTGTTGCACATGGTTTATAAAGGACAAGGCTGGACAAGTGTATAGAAGGGGTTTTTGAAAAAAACTTGGGACTTTGTTTTATTTTTCCATTGAACTGTTCCCTGGCCCCTCATTTTCTAAAGAAATTGTTGGTGACTGGTTTTCAGTGGCCAAAACCAGTCCGAAGTAGTGTTTGTTCAAAATTGGAAACTGGCTTAATTATCAGAGAAGGTGGGGGTAATAAATAAGAATGTAGAGTTTGAATCTCTGCAGATGGGAGTCCTGCAAGTTGCATGACTGCTTGAGAAGTCAACATTGGGGATGGGAGTCAAACTTCAAATTGGAAAAAGAAAAGCCTGTGGAGGAAAAATTAGAAATTCTTGTGCTTTGCTCTGTCGGGGAGATGAATGACCAGAGATGAGACAGGACTGAGTATTAGTTTGGACAGAACGTTGGAAGAGGCTGTGCAAGAAGCTGTGTTCTCCCCACTTTGGGGTGGCCTATGGGTCCAGAGGGCATAGATGCTGGGGCCCAGGTGCCCTTCAGTTCCCCTGCCCTCTTTTGTGACTCTGGGTATTTAGGACTTGAGAGATAAATCAGAGGGAAGAAGAGGCGAGGCACAGGAAGACATAACAGATTATTTTTTTCTCTTCCCTTATACAAAAAAAAAAAAAAAGAAAAAAAATCTAAAAAAAAAAAAAGTCAGGAAACTTAATCCTGTCTTTCAGAAATTCTCCTAAATAGCATAATTTTCATATTAACCACCTCACACAGGGGAAAAAACCCACATTATATATAGGTATATATAATATGTGATATATATACACACACATATATATGTGTATATATATGCATATATACATCCTATATATATCATCTATTTATGTATATACACCACATATTTGCTGGTAGATTTAATATGTTTCCTTGGAAAATGGCATTTTGCTTCATAGCGAATATTCTTCATTTGGATATTGGGGAAAGCACTGATTATTTCCTGTTACTTCATTCCACTCTGTGACACGAAGCCCATCTTGTAATTTTTCCTTCCTGATGCAGTTACCCCTCAGACAAGTACTGTTGAGGCAGAGTGAATGTTTGGAGTGAAATTTCCTTCCTGTCCTATGTCTGCATTTTAGGAAAATCCCTCTTTGCTCTCTTACTTTCTATACCAGTCTCTTTGCCAAAGATTTCCTGTTTTATCAGCCTTTTTATCTCCCTCAACTGGCTAAGCCTGAATCTTTCTAAGTTTAACTGGTTAATAATGATTTCCAAGAAGCTATAATAACAGAATGAGTTTTTCACTTACTGTTGTGAATGTATTTTTGCCTAGGACAGACTCAGGTCTAGCCTCCAAGTTTCTGGTTAGCAATGCTGATGAAAATATACTATCCCATATTTCCTTACATTTTTGTAGCCTTGCAAATCCCATTTTCATACATTTTTGTGTCCTCGTGATATCTGTGTAGCAAGGTCAGGTAGGTGATGTCATCCCAGGAGAGCAAATGGAAGGACCCAGGACCACATGGTTCATAAGCAGTGGAGCTAAGCCCCAGGCCTCCAGCTCTCTTTAACTTCGTTTCCCTTTGCTAAGTGCTGGGATGCTTTTGAGATAATTGTTTAAACTCTGTCTCTTCCCTCCTCTTGGCTGGCACTTAGCCAAAACCATAACCTTTTCTATCATCTTAAGTTGTTTTTAAAAGTACTGATAGGCGGATGAATAATTAGTTCAGAGTTTTATTGTTTGACCTTCAGTTATTCTTGTAGCCACTTAGGCAAATGCCTTTGCATTTGTAGCATTAAAACCAAGGTGACGAATATGTCTGTGACTCGGGAGAATAAAACCGGTTTGTTTACTGCTACAGCGACAGTATTTTCAGATTTTAAGGTGGAATAATTCCCTCCTGATATCACTGATTTATTTCCTTGTTTGCCTTTCTCCTCTTCATTTTCACTGTCTCTAAAATGGGAATAGAAACACCTCCATTGGGTGCCTGGATGGCTCAGTCGGTTAAGCGTCTGCCTTCAGCTTAGGTAATGATCTCAGGGTCCTGGGAGTCCTGCTTGGGATCCTTGCTCAGTGGGGAACCTGGTTCTCCTCCTCCTTCTGCCTGCCTCTCCTCCTGCTTGTGCTCTCTCTCTCTCTCTCTCTCTGTGTCAAATAAATAAATAAAAATATAAAGAAAAGAAAAGAAACACCTACATCATAGAAGATTAGAAATAAAAAAATTTTGCTAAAGAATTTAACAAAACCCTTAACACAATGAAGTAATGCAATAAGATTCCTTTCCTTCTCCCTTGAAAATACATTTTGCAAAGAAGAAATTCTGAATGGGTAAAGCTGTAAAGCCGGTAGCAGGTTGGACTCCAGGAAGCCCACTCTGAGCTGCAGATTAGCTTGTGGGGTGTTTACCACGGAGTGTTCTTGAAGTTCACACCCATGGAGGGCAGTGGAATGGAGCAGAAGGAAGCAGGACAGGGCAGAGGGAGAAGCTGACCTGTGAGGCCAGCCCAGTGACAGCCTTGGTCCCTTGAGCTAGAGTGACCCTTCATAGTTGTACCGAGTTGGTAGCAGGAAGATCTCGTCTTCTCTCTCCCATTCGGTCTGTCACCAGATGCAGGCCACCCTGGGAGGAGGCCATGACCTTGGGCCAAGCAGCTTTCGTTAGCAGAGACAATTCCAGAAGGGGGCTGGCAGCCAAGGGCGGCCTGCCCTAATGCTCTCAGCAGCTGGGAGAATAGGTCATGCATTTCTGAAGAGGGATGTTGGTGTTACAGCAGCCCCCGACCAGACTTGACGTTTACCTCGAGTCCAAATGGGAGTGGTTCAAGCAGAAGGAAGTTCTGCAATCCCCGGGAGAACTATCCTCTTCACAGCCAAGGACACCAATCCATTTTCAGGTGATCTGTGGGGAAGTGTCAGAAGCGAATGGATTTTACTCCGTGTGCTTTGGATTTCTAGTCGCTCAAGTCAGAAGGGAGTCACGTGACATGTCTCACGTCTGACCACGGTGACGCAGGCGTAGGAATGGAATCCTGCTTATAAGTCTGCCCACACTTGTGCCTCTCGGGTGTGCCTGCAAGGTGTATGAGGCCTGGGGGCACGGGCCGGTTGTGGGGGATGGGAGCCAGATCCCAAGCTCACAGCAAGTCTGAGGATGAGAAGGAGGAGCACAGCATTTCTTTCATTTTCTTAGCTCATTTTCAGCATCAAAGCGATATTCTGGAGCTACCCTTCCATCTCCACCCTCGCCACATTTCTTTTCTCTTTTCTTCCTCCTCTCCCCTCCCCGCCTTCCCCTTTCCTTTTTGTTTACTTACCTGAGAGAGAGAGTGGGGGAGGGGGCAGAGAAGAGGGAGAAGCAGACTCCCTTGCTGAGCGGGGATCCTGAGGCCGGGCTCCAACCCAGGATCCTGGGATCATGACCTGAGCCAAAGGCAAATGCTTAAGTGACTGAGCCACCCAGGCATCCCCCTCCCACATTTCATCTGAGTTTTTGCTCCAGTCTTTCTGGGCCATCTGCTCCCACAGTCCTGCTGTCATACTGATAGCAGCCTGGAGTCCCTTGAGGTTAGGAATGACCGCTTTGCTCCTAACTTGTGAAAGGCAAAGAGAAAAGAGGACCTGGGGAAAGACAGTTCTGTCCTGTACTAGTGATGGTACCAGTAGAAATCTCCAAGTGACTTCTGTCTGCTCTCAAGTCCTATTCCAGACAGCTGTAAAGAAAGAAGAGTCTTTGATTAGACTAGTAACTTGGTTTTCCCCACCATATTATATCTTTGCCTATAGGAGGATTTTGTACATGTGCAGGGGAGGTGACCCCTTATATCCTTTCACAGTCCACCATTTCATGAAATAAAGTCCCTGGAAAGAATTTCTCATTAATTTACTTTCCCTTTTTAGGTTTCTTCCAGCTCTTATGCAGGTCCTTCAGAAATCCTACTTCCTTCTCCACTTTTCCATTTGTGCTGCCCCTCCTACCAATGACACTCAAAACTGATAAACCTAAATGTAGATACATCCGTGACAAGCCAGAGCTGAATGTACAATGTGAAATGAATGTGGACACAGGCAAGAACCAGTTTTAAATATGCTGTGAGGAAGCGTTTCTTTAGCGTGCCTCCATGGTCCACACCTGCTTCCTCATTGTCTTCCATTACTGTGGTGCCTCAGGATTTTACAACTGCTCCCATCAACATGCTCATTTGGTTTCTGGTGCAGACATAGCACATTTTTTGTGGCAAAAACCAGCAGTTTCATTTTTGTATTAAATAGATTCTGTGGGCTAGTCTCAGAATTTGAGAACAATAGCACCATGGTCTCTGTTGTAAATAGTCAGCTCCCGAGTGACCTTTCAGACCACGACCTGTTCATGAGTTGGAGATCCTATTATTAGAAAGATGAAGCCCAAACTCTCACTTTGAGAGATGCTTTTCCTTCCTTTGTGTCACAAGGGACAAAGCATTTCCATTATTTTATTTTATTTTTTTACATTATGTTCCATTCATCTTAGATTGTCAGCCCACAAAGGGCAAGGGGCAGCATTTGCCAGGCTTGAATTGTGGTGCACAGAATCACATAAATATTACTTTGACAATGATGATGAACTTGTTATTGTCTGTGTTGTAGAGCTACGTGATTGACTTAGAGTAGTTTTTTAAAATCATTTTTTCTATTTTTGCTTTTAAAAGTCCTAGAACTCTGTGATTGAGTTTCTCTGTAGTGCTTAAAAGTTTTAAAATGTGAATTTGTTGCTTGCGTGAACAAACAGTATCACTGAAACTAAGGTATGAGTCCCTACTTCATAGAACGGTTGTGCTTTTTATCTTCTTCATAGAAAATATTTCCAAGTCTATATGAGGATGTTTCTCACAGCCGTTAAATTTCAGATAAATTGTCAATAGGTACTAAACAGATTATTATTTTATAAAGGAATAATAGGAGTGATTATATGCAGCAGTTTATGGTATGATTTTTAAGATGATTATGTTCTACATTTAACACTTTGATTTTACATAAGTATTTTTAAAAGACCTGGTTTTAACTTCAGTTTATATGTATGTTTGTTAATCCAAAAAAAATTTTTTTTATGTAATAGCATGTGGACAGTAATGAACCCAATACCATATGGTAGTTTGTATGTGCTATTTAAAATTATACTGTCAAGTCTCATGACTGAAACGATAGTATTGGACCTTTACATTTTCAGTTCTTTGAAGAGTTCATTCTCTGTGATCTTTTCTGTAGTTACTAAAGTTGTTCAGTTTATAAGAAAACTAAAGGGAATCAAGGGATTAAGCCAGTGTTTGGTCATATTCAGTAGACCCCAGTATTACTAGGGGGGGATATGCCCCTGGAAAGTATACACTGAAGACTTTTGTATAAAGACATAGCTTCTTGAGAATAACAGGGACAAAGTGGATTGTCACCTATTTGTTAAAAAGACTGGTTTCATGCAAAAAAGCCTGAAGAAACTTAAAGGGATTTTGTTGGAAAGTTGTATCCACAATGGAATCTAAAATTAACACGTAGTATATTTGATGGAAATGCAAATTGAGGGTTTGTGAAAGCCTGTGTTATCTTGTGAATCTTTGCTTTGCTAAACAAGATTGGTTGGTCTATGATACATCACACACGACCACTAATAAAAATGGGCCCTTCCTTTTTTGAAATTTTTTGCTTCTTTGCTCAGAACGGCCGTTCCCTTTCAACTTTCTCTTTTATAACCTGAAGCGTAAATAGTATAGTGATCATCCATCCATTGACAAGTTCGCTTCTCTGCAAGGTGGAGTTACTTGTATAACTTGAAGATTGAGAAAGGCTTGCCATTTTAGAGGGTAAAGTTCAAAGTCATGCCTGAGCCATATCTTGAAAAAGTGCCACTCTGTTATGTGATCTGCAGTTTAATATCTACTTTTAGGTGTTCTCAGCTATAGGAGGTGATGCTAATATTCTGTGAATCTCCAAAACCTGGGTGCCATTTTTAAGTGGCTTTGTTTATTCCATGTGTGTGTTCATTCTCTGTTCCTGTACTCAGATACTTGTATATACTGGGTCTTGAAAGTGGATTAGAAATAGTTCATGTTCTCTGGGCACCTGGGTCGCTCAGTGGGTTAAAGCCTCTGCCTTCGGCTCAGGTCATGATCCCAGGGACCTGGGATTGAGCCCTGCCTGGGGCTCTCTGCTTGGCAGGGAGACTGCTTCCTCCTCTCTCTGCCTGCTTCTCTGCCTACCTGTGATTTCTGTCTGTCAAATAAATAAATAAAATCTTAAAAAAAAAAAAAAAAGAAATAGTTCCTGTTCTCAAGTAGACACAGATGAATAGAGTGTTATAATATTATATGGTGCCTTACCTTATTTAAGGTGCGGTCAGAGTATTCTTGGAGCACAGATGAGAGAGTAATTGATTCCACTTGAAGCGAAGATGAGAAGAGGAAAAAGATGGCATCAGGAAATCAAAAGAGCTAATCTTGGAGCTAGAACTTAAACTAAGACTACTCTTAGTTCACAGTGTATAAGCAGTGGGATAGGCAACCCCCCAAAAGGGAATAATATGTATAAAGGCACTGAGGCCCGTAAGAAAGAGCTTGCTGTGATTTGGGGTATGACTGAGCAGAGGACACCTTGTCCGCCTCCTTTGTTTTATAGCATAGAATGCTGGATGACATGAAGAGGGCTAATAAAAGAATGTCTATAGAAGAAGTCTGGGGAGTGTGAGAGACACGGCTCAAGAGAAGACAGACTCCTGAAAGTGATATGCATATGGTCACAGTGAGGGGATGGTGACTTCACTAGAGTGGTTTCAGAGCAGAATGAAGGCTGGATTGAGTGGGCTGAAGCATGAAGGGAGGAGGAGGAAATGAAGTCCATGAATGGTACTAACTGTTCAAGGAGGTGATGAGGACCAGGAGAGAAATGCAGCCTTGGGAGTTACAAGGGCATTTATGAGTGGTCAGAGCTATAGAGAAAGCTGTGCTGGGAAGTCCATGCATTCAGATCTCGAAGAGGAGCAGTGTGGAACCACGAGGCTTGTGAGTGGTCAAGGTGACTTTATCAATACAGAAAGGCAGTTCTGGGTGCAAGCTTGCTCTGAAGTCTTTTAAATTGTTATCGGTCTACTATCTGTTCAGTTGTAATCTCTTATAAGAAGAGGTCTCTGGAAGTTAATTGAGATAATCCGTCAAGATACACAGACCCTGGATTATTTTTGAGCAAACATCATCTAGCCCATCAATATGAGGTCATATGGTATTTATGGTTACAGTTAGAGAATGACATCACAAATTAGTGCTTCTCTAAAATGTTCTAACTTGGTTACTCTACAGTTATTTTCATCCATCTCATGTACTGTTTTTTGTCCTGTGTTTTGATCTCAACTGTTAATTTTGTTTTGAGGTGATCAAAGGGCTTCAGACCTCTCTAAAAGCCCATTACTTATCGGCATGTCCTGATTTTTGACAGATTTATGTGTTTCTTCAAGCTTTTAAAATACATTCATAACAGTAGCACTAATTTATTTTGGGGATTGGGGTTGTATCTAAACCTCACTCTCTCAGACAGAATTATAAAATTCACTTTCAAAATTTTGATCTTTTAAAAATCAAAGCATTTACTACCTTTTTTTAATTTTTTTAATATGAATTGAAAGTTGATTACTGTACGCTGTATTGATCCAGAGATGTCTTTTCTTTTTTTCATGTATTGAGGTGCATTTTTGTTATTTCTCCATACTTGTCTCCTTTTTGACTTAAACATTACTCTCCTGGGGAGAATCATTGTGCTTCATTCTTTCTGTAACTCCTCTAGGTACCCAGAGATGACTAACCTATACACACTTCATCCGATATTAACATCCTAGTCCTGCCCCGCCCTGTGAAATGTTTCAGAAACTAGTCAGTCTATAACCACTAGGTAAGGCTAAATGGTGACATCCTACCCACACCCCTGGACACCCACGCCCTATTTCAGGAGTTAAGGCATATGGGAATTGTCATGGTGGCTGTGTGTTTAATCCTAGGAGAGGAGTCTAGTCATGACTAAATACAGTGTTACTATTGATTACTACAAGAAGATTGCTTTTATGCCACATACTTGGCTAAGCCCTGGGGACATGTTAGCAAGTAAATAGATGCAGTCTCTTTAGGAGCTTATAGTCTAGGAAAGAGAAATCTCCTTCAAGCAACATAATAGAAAGGCTAAACCAAGCTGAACAGCAAGTAGGATATGTATTCCTCATTTGTTAGTGAGCACATATGTACTGAGTAACAACTGTGGGCAGGCCGTCTGGATGAAGAGTGAATATAGCAGTAAGCAAGAATGACACAGATCTTGTGAGGAAATAATCTTGTTACATAGGTTATTGAGTGATACTCTTGATATTTTGTATTGTTTTAGTAAATTCCGTATCTTTAAAATTCATATTTGTAACACTTACTTCACCCAGAAGTTGGCAAAGTATGTAAACTTTTAAGATTGACGCTGTTCAAAAATGTATAAAATTTAAGTATGACAGCAGGTTTTACCTCTCAAAGTGTACTTCCTCTTCACATCATTTTTCCTAGTCAGTGACATATAATAGTGAGCAGTATAATTGGCTATAACCGATACGATTATCTTCATATATTCTATAACATCTCTTACAGTTATTGCCAGTTTTCGAGGAACTGTACCCTATGGCCTGTCATTGGAAATTGGAGATACAGTTCAGATCCTGGAGAAGTGTGATGGTAAGTGGGCTAATGAGATTGCTTGAGGTTGTATGACCAACCTCCTCACCATTGGACAGTTCATAATGCTTGCAAATTCTTTCCTTCTGTTGATTTCTGGGATTTTTCCAGTGGTCATAATGAGCCATTTTTGACAAAGCTTATTTCTTGCATCTTCAGTGTTTGGCTTCTGGAAAAGCATCATTTGCTGTCTTTAAGCTGATACATTTTTCCTAACATTATTTCCTTATATTCACTAGATCCCACCATAGAAAACAGTTGAGGCTACTGTATTTGTGGGAGTTCATGACTCCTTGCCAAACTAGAAGATCTTTCTCAGAATCTCAAGGGTCAGGTAGGCCCCCCCCAGGACTGGAAGAAACAGAGGTCCAGAGCAGAAATGGCTTCTCCAAGTTTAGGTGATCAGATACCTGGGGAGGACTTCTGCCAAGGCCAGCTCTACTTCAGTCCTGCCGTCTTCTTCCCTGCCACCCCGAAACTTGAACTAAAGTTGTTCAGTGCGTATGAAATGTTTGTGGAATATATTTTAAGAACTTTATGGCTATTAGTTTATGCAACATGTAACTGATTAAATCAAGATACTTACTATGTTGTCAAATGTTTCCAATCCTGTTCCATGAAACATCCTTAAGCTCTCCTACTCGCAAAGATCCCAGTTGAAATGACTATTTTTTTTCTCGTTAATGAGATGACCACATTTTAAATCCCTATCAGTATATCCAAAACTACACATTTTCCTCCTGAAATGTTATTCTTAATAGGCACTTATAATATGATAACATTCTGTCATGTCAAGATTCATTAAACTGTGTTCCTCCAAACAGAACTGTCAGATTTACTTAAAACCTCACATTAAATGGTGGTGATACATGGACATTTATTCTGTGTACTGGGAATGATATCTTTAAAGATATAATCAGGTCTTCCATGTTATTGTCAGATCCATTTTGTCTGTTTTTACTTTGTATACAGATAAATATAAAATATGTTTTGAATTGGTGCATGAAAATGGACTCCATAGCTAACGGAAGCAGTTTTGTAACCTAAAAACCTTTGACAAAGACCTCTCTATGAGACTTTTGCAGTTCTCAAAAAGTTTTGGTTTCTGTTAAAATGATTATTTAAGAATGGATATATTTCTTGGATATGCTTTTAAGGGATCTCCTTAATCCTGAGATAGATAGTTTCTGCTCAATTCATTTTGCTTTCTTCATACTGATTTAAAAGCTGTTAGGCATGGCATTTCATAATATATCTTATAAGGAACAAAAATATTTAAATATTTGTATTGAATATTTATATAAATTTTTATATAATATTTAATATAAATTTTTAATATTAAAATACAAAGCTCAAATATTTATTTTTTAAAATTCAATTAATCAAGAAAGTCTAATACTACAAAATATTTGTTATATGGTGATTTCTTACCAATAAACAAAATGGTTTTATGTTTGAAGAAACTAAGTTGAAAATAATACATTTATGGGGGTATATATTTACCATACATTTTCATATATATATATATATATATATATATATATATAGACACCTTATACTTGTTTTAAACTATAAAAAGATAACATTCTTCTTTCAGGATAGCGCTATAAAATACTGATTCAGAGTTGCTTGAAGGTTGAGTCATAGGCATTTTATAGAATAAAAGTTAGGGTGAGCTCAGGTGCTAGGACATTTTGCTGATAAGAGTACCCATCACTTTTCTTTCTTTTTTTAATTTAATTTAATTTAATTTATTTGACAGAGAGAGATCACAAGTAGGCAGAAAGGCAGGCAGAGAGAGAGGAAGGGAAGCAGGTTCCCCGCTGAGCAGAGAGCCCAATATGGGGCTAGATCCCAGGACCCTGGGATCATGACCTGAGCCGAAGGCAGAGGCTTTAACCCACTGAGCCACCCAGGTGCCCCCTCATCACTTTTCTTGATGGATGATACCTGATTTCCATCTTCTTATGCTATCAGACTGATCCTAACCCTAGATGATGGGCGCAAGGAAGTGCACATTTACCCTATGACTGTTGGCTGAGCCCTACCTATACTTGTAGTTGGGCAAAGAGAAATTGGAAACATATTAAATCTTGTGCAGATTCTTGAAGTTCCCTGAGACAGACGCTTACATAAATTATCTTGCCCAAAATAAAATAATCTGATAAGTAGCAAAGCCAGGATTTAAACCCAATGCTCTGATTCCAAACCTTGTGCTTCCGCTATGCATGTTTCTATTTTCCAAATAAATTTCCATTACAATTTTTTAAACAGTTTATTAATAGGATTCTTAAACTAGTAATCACTTGAGTCCAGTCCAACTCCCATCTTGTTCATACACAGAATATTTATTTATAAGGTAAAATTCCATCAGTAAAGGACAGACTTATTTGTAGTCATTTCTTTTCTTTAAACTATTACAATGGTTTATCAAGATAATGACCATGATTATTTCTCCACAGGGTGGTACAGAGGATTTGCCTTAAAAAACCCAAATGTCAAGGTAATAAAAAATACTACTCATAATCATAATTACGGGATTTTTAAAAAGTTGTTTTACTTCATGTTACAATTGAAATTACAGTTGGGAGTCTTAGTTGAAATGTCAAATGGCAATACGGATTTTCATAATTTGGGAAATTCCTTTGAACTCGGATTATTGTTAAGACATGCTACTGCAATGATAATCCTATGTAGTTCTTGCAGTTTGTACTGAGAAGACCTTAATAAGCTCTTTGTATATAAACAAAATCTTTTTGAACTGTTAGTTTAAGAGAGAATGAAATTAAAATTCAAGCAGGGAAAGTAGATATTCCAAAAGAAAAATTGAATAAAGGTATTTAATCTTGGAGTTTTCTGTGATATCATTTGCCAAAGAGTGGTGTGGAGAAACACGTGGATTTCAGCAGCTTAATAAGATTCCCTTTTGGGTTTGGCCGTGTGAAACATGGAGAAACCTATTATAAAGCTCTCCCTGTTTTTACCATTCCAGACAGAAAACTAAGACTCATTATCCTTCATATGGTCATATACATCCTCAGGAATTATAGTAGGAAGTAGTATGATTTTTGTTTGACCTTTCATTTGTATGCTTTATGACCTTGACATACGTCCTTACTATTTATTATCTATATTTGTCTCCTTTGTTCTAATCTCTCCGACTTTCATCCAAACTTCCCACATTCTGCAATATTCTCTTGCATATCATCTTCATTTCTTTGTTTAAATATGGCTTTATTAGGATTGTAGATAAGAAATTGTATCATTGCTTATTCTCGGGATATAATGTTAGTGATCTAAATTCTTCAGCCTGTCTTTCTGCTTAACCACACCTTTTTCTAGATCATCCAGCTATGTTTAATAACTGTATTTCATTTATTTTTGGTCATTCTAAAGGAGAGCCTGAAGGACAAAAGAATGTAGAAATTTAATTTTTAAAAATACTTTAGCCCTCATTTAAAGTTATTTTTGGACATCTGCAAGGCACATGCAAATGTAGCTTCAGTACTTAATTATTCATTCAGAATAGTTTTGAAAAAAAAAGTATTATTTCTGCCAGTCCTCTAACCTCAAGTTCTGACTTTTTCTTATTAATTATAATTACTCTGTTTGTTAATCCTACCATATTGGGTTAAATTTTGAAGGAAAAAAATATGTATTTTTTAACATATGTGTCTGTTTACTACTGTTGTATGTACAGAGTTTGCTTATTAAGTTTTATGTTATCCTTGGATCCGCAGAGGTGATAATGTATTCAAATGACATTTGCTTTCCTAAATATTTAATTGAATTTGTCATTTGATGATACATCAAAAATCTTTCAGAGGATATTGTCATTTAATGGACAATAAAATTGATGCTAATTTTTTTTATGTTGTTTCTTTCAACTTCGCATTTAGAACAAAGGAACAATTTCCTTGTCCTATCTTTTCCCTACAGTAAAAAGCTTTAAGGTAGCATGCTGTCTTTTGTTTAATTTTTGTTCCATCGGTATGCAGCCTGGTGATTAATTGCTGCTGTGTTTCCATCAAAGATCTTCCATAACACGTAATATATGATCTGTCTTCCAATTCATAATGGTATTTTTTTTAACGTGTATATTTTAAAATAGACATGAGTGTTTCAGGGAGAAGAAAAGGAACAACTATCAAAACAAACAAAAGCTAATACAATATTAAAAAAAACTATGCAATATTTTAAAAATTCTTATTCAGTGTAACATGCCTTCTCTGCAGAATTCCTGAAAATTTAAAGATTTTCTGTTTTATAAAGAATATACTTTTGAGTGAGATTTAATTTTTTAAAATTATTTTAGAGAATCCCTGAATTCGTAAACTGGTGAATAGTAGGAAATAAAAGGAGTGGATCCAGTGTGGTAGAGATGTTGTTTTTCCCTGTTCCTGATACTGTTCAGGTTGTATGACTGTATTTTACGCATTTGACTTGTGCAAACACTCCTGTGTTATCAGTCAGCTAGCGCTATAACCTCCTGTTTTCTCCCACAGGGTATCTTTCCTTCCAGCTACGTTCACTTGAAAAATGCCTGTGTGAAGAACAAAGGGTAAGAAATGAGTTTTGCTAAGATCAAGTGTAGAAATGAGTTTTATTAATAATGGGAGGATTTTCACAGAACCATTGCTTAGTTGAGAATTTGAAAGGCTTAGTAATTCTCTTGACAAATGAACTACAGGAGATCATGCCATTGTCTTTGTGGTTTGATAAAGGTGGATTGCACAAAGGCAGCTGGTAGAGAAAATGTAATACTCTCCATCTGGGTGTGCTGGACTGGAGGAGAATCTAGGGCATCACAGGTCTCTCATTGTCCACAGATCATGGAATCAGCCTAATCTGAAGCAGAAGGAGTTGGTTCTTTTTGGTTTCCTGCTGTATGGAGAAGCATGGCAGCCAACTCATGGAGTGCTGAGTCATGTTTCAAACCCCAGGAATTTCCTAGATTCACCACTGATTATAAGCAGCCAAGTCTGACTGTTTTCTCCTAATTCAGGATCATACCGTATCCTTGTGTGACCATTTCATAAAGCCACTCTTCTATTTTAGGAAATGGCATTTCTGTTTATTGTTTGATTGAACTCATTCATCACCCAAGATCTCTCATACATTTTAGAAGGTTTTCTAGTCGATTTCCAAAAGGACTTGAAGGAGCTGTCAGAATAACAGATCATTCAAATAAAATATCATAGTGTAAAACTATGATAGTGTAAAACTTGCTTAGTTAAGCGGTTATCATGAGCAGACCATTCATTATCAGTGGGCCGTGGGTTTGGACCCAAACATTTGCTGCCAGTGCCACAAGGAATACTCACTGGACCATTGAATGATTGTCATTTTATGACAGAAGAAACAATGCAGATTCAGCCATAAAAATTACATTTTACTTCAAATAGAAAAAAATAGCAGTTTACTTGGATGACTAAAGCACATTTTAAATCATAGTAAATGAGATCTTCAAACTTGAATTTTACCAAAAGATTTCCAAGAATGCTATTTACGTAGATGATTATTATATCCACTGTCTATAAAGGTAAAGTATTAATCTTAGTGCATTGAAATAACTTCTGCAGGTGGGCGAGAGTCTATGGTATAAATACCCTCCTAAGAGTTACTTACGTAGATAAAACTGGAGGAGATCCTTATACTTTGTATCCATATACGCAGAAACACACACATACACACACATATATGCTACTTTAAACAATATTACTATTACTAGCAGTAGTAATTATTTGAACTAGTAGATTAAAATCATAATTCTGATATAAATGATTACAACTGCTACTCTTTTTAATAAATGGGTGTCCTTTGGGAAGGTTGTTTAGCTGTAACCCACCGGAAGTGAATCAAGGAGAGTCAACAGTCCTTTCGGAGTTCTCCTACCAGGCTCACTCTGACACTGTCCAGCCCCCCTCAAGTGAACCAGAGGAAACCATAGAAGATACTTTAGCCATAGGCTCACTCTTTGTTCTGATTTTTCTGCACTAGTGATCTGGGCTGGACAGTGTGGAAACCCCAGGGTCTCTACCCTGACCCTTAATGGTGTCCAGCTAGGTAGACTCGTGCAGCCAGTTCCCTCTGCTGCTGTTGCCCCACGCCCCACCCTACGGCTTTAACTCTGTAGATCAAAGGGCCACTCAGCCCTAACCGAACACCCAGAGCAAGGGAAATAGAGGATGCTAGCAAAGACTATGCCCAGCATCATTCCACCCAGTGGAAGTCCTCCCTCTCAAAGCAGAATGGGGTGGGTCATTATCAAAACAAATGCTTTCTTTTATTTATTTATTTTTGTCCTAGACAGTAACTGGTACGTGTCTGGCCCCCTTCCTTGAGCCTGAGGAAGTTTAAATAAGGCTATAGATGTCTCAAATTTTAGTTGTGTAAATTTAAGACTTGGTTGTCAGTTCCCCATGTGACACAGGCATCATGAACATTAAGTAGCAGGAAATGTTGAGGGTAGAACCCAAGCTTGTTTTCTTTCTTTCTTTCTTTTTTTTCTTTTCAAAGATTTTATTTATTTATTTGGCAGAAAGAGAGAGATCACAAGTAGGCGGAGAGGCCGCCAGAGAGAGGGGGGGAAGCAGGCTCCCTGCTGAGCAGAGAGCCCCATGCGGTGCTCCATCCCAGGATCCAACCCTGAGACCCAACCCTGAGATCAGGATCCAACCCTCAGACCCAACCCTGAGATCATGACCCAAGCCGAAGGCAGAGGCTTAATCCACTGAGCCACCCAGGTGCCCCCCAAGTTTGTTTTCTTAAAAAGAAAAAAATTTATTGGAACTGGTTGAGATCCTAGATTCTAGGACCGTTAACTGGAAGAAAACTTAAGCCCGAAAACATTTGAGAACACGTATTACCAGATAATTGCTTTCCCAAAGAGGGACTTCTTTGGGATTTTGATGTAAACATCTCTTATTTTAGGATCAGCAGCCTGATGGCCCACCAGGATTAAGTAGCTGCAAAGTATATCTCAGGATAACTGAGCAAAATGTAATTTCAAGGGCCACTACTTACAACTGTTTGAACATTGACTTTGGTTTTGATATAATTAAGAGGAAACAGCTGCCTCACCAAAAATGGTGATTTTGTCAGGCTTCTTAAAAATTTACATTTTGTTTGAACAAATCCCCAATCAAAGTCTCACAGATGGAACTGCCCTTTTGTTGATTCCTGGGTCTTCAGAGCATTGTCAGGCTGATGGGGGTCCTTAAATTAAATTACGGTTTATGAACAACGAGTCCACTTCAGTAGTGTTTAATTGCTGCGTGAGGTCATGCCACGTTTTAAATGTTAAGTAGGGCGTCGAGTTGTCCTGGAAATTCATTGTTCCCTTCTTGACCTTACATCTGATCATTTTATAATCTCTGTCTCCAAATATTCATCATTTAAATTGCAATGGCTGCTTCAAAAGCAAAATAAAGGCGCTACCAATTTGAAAATGTCACACATAGACTTGATAAAAGGTTCTGTGTGTGTTGCAGTTCCTATACTACTGTTTACTTTCTTTCCTAGTTTTAAATCCCACTTTTACATTTTCAGCTGTGTTTAAGCCCTAGAAAGAAGGGAAATACAGAACAAGTACTTTAGCAGCCCTATGAAATGAGGAAATGAGCCTTGTTGGTGAAGGTTTTAGTTCTCTTACTTGCTGTCAAGAAGGCTTTACACACGACAATTATACACCCTTTGGATATATCATCACAAAAGAACAGAGCAGTTATTAGCCTCACGCTAAGAAGTAATTTTCCCTTGATCATCTAGACAACCTGGTTCGGCATCTCAAATACTGTTACCTTGTACCTGTTAGATGTTGTCCTTGAAAAAATACATACATGTTAAGAAAATAAGTCCTATCAAATAGCTGGTAGCATTCTTTTGAGACGTTGTGCTGATAATAGCCACTTAGGCATTTTAACCTGCACACACACTGAAAAGAATTTGAAAAAACAAATTTGAGATGAGGAAAAAAAGGTTGTCGTATGTCAAAGACAGAAATGGGAGATAAAGAAAAAATTTGGATTTTATTTTTGTCCATGGCTTCATGCAATATCAGGACCACTTACATACACTAAGAGATGTTGATGTGAATGTTTTCCAAGTATAGTGGTTTGTTTAGAGAAGAAACAGGAATGGTATAGGACCCTAATTGGAGAGAGGAACATTGCGCAATGGATATTGGAACATCTGTGATAGCAAAAGCTTTTAAGTTCAATGATGCATGTTAACATTACTAAGAGACTAAGCATTTTTCATGGTTCCATGTACAAATAATAAAAACAAAGTGTTGATAAGATCAAGTGAGTGGGGATGCCTGGGTGGCTCAGTGGGTTAAAGCCTCTGATTTTGGCTCAGGTCATGATCCCAGGGTCCTGGGATCAAGCCCAGCATTGGGGCTCTCTGCTAAGCTTCCTCCCTCTCTCTCTCTACCTGCCTCTCTGCCTACTTGTGATCTCTGTCAAATAAATAAATAAAATCTTAAAAAAAAAAAGATCAAGTGAGTGTTTAATCTGTACCTTGGTATCTAGATATTTCTAACACTAAGTTAGTTTGCAGCCATAATACCCTGATCATTAAAGAAGTCTGTTACTCCCTTTGAGTCCTATGGTCATAGTGCTTGAAAAGCAAAAGCTATCTCATAATTTATGCAGACTTGGTGACCTCATGTTACATGAAGGCTTTTGGGCTTGAGAGGTTAAATGAGTTGTTTTTTAGTGGTCACACTGAGGCTGGAGCAGAAGTCTTCTGATACTGTTTCTTCTGACCACACTCCTCAAACTTGATGTGGATGAAGTGGCTGGACCTTTTGGTATTATTCTGCCATGACCCACATAACATTCCTCACATGGGTCTCTAATCAGATCCTCGTTACAGTCTGCAGAACCCCAAATAATAGGCAGTTTCCTTTCCCACTTTTATCTTTCAGAGGATTTCAAAGAAGATTGTTATCTATGATAATTGCATGTAGACTTTGTTTTTCTCTTTTAATTTCACAGACAATTTGAAATGGTTATTCCCACTGAAGACTCTGTTATAACAGAAATGACATCAACATTAAGAGACTGGGGAACCATGTGGAAACAGCTCTATGTGGTAAGTAACTTTTTAGTGTCATAATTTTTGGATAGAGAATTATTTTAAGAAAAACTTGAACAGGAGTTAGCATCGACTAATTGTTGAGCACCTGGTTTAAGGCACTAGGGGTCCTCCAGATGTCAGAAATACAGAGCCTAATAAGACATAATCTTGCTGTAATCCATGTGTCCACTAAACATGGGCTCTCTAAGTTTTTTTTTCAAGATGCAGGAATGTAAAAGATGATTTTTATGGCATCTCATCAATCAGAATGGTTTACATGGAACTAATTAGTGTCGGGCTTTCTGAGTATTTTTAATTTTCCAGGAGAAAAATTTATTTTCAGTGCAATTGGAGTATCGGTGGTATTTTATTCTAATTTTCTATAAATGATTCAATATATGGAAAATGACAGACTCCTTAGGCCAAATGAGCCAGAATATTTTAAATACACAAGAGAAAGGAATATTTCCTGAAATAAACAAAAAGAGGGTCAGGTCAATGTCTGGAGAGTATGTTTTTATGTATTTATTTACCTGTTACAACAAATTATACGTACTGAGAGCTTACCGTGTTGCAAACCATGGGGAGGTACACTATATGCAATGCCTCATCAACTCCATACACCCACTCAAGGAAATGATGACCGTGAACATCCCCAGCTTACAAAGAAGGAACGTGAGGCAGAATGAGGTTCTTGGCTGTGGCCTACACAGTGGAAAAATGGCTGAGCTGGGATTCTGATGTGAATCTAGTGCCCTCACTTTGGGTCTCTGAATATGCACACATTTGGAGGTGGTGAAGCTTTGAGGAAGACGAATGCTATTTCTCCTTTTATTTTCAAAGACGTTTATGGAACAGCTTAATCATTTGAAGGGAGTGCCTTCAAACTATAAAGGTGTACTTAGCCTGACAAAACGATTTGAAACAGCTTGTCAAAGAGAAAATCCCAATTAGTGAAGGACATTGGCACAGAATGACAGTTTTCATTGTCTGTTACATATAAAATGCAATAGGATATTTCACTGAGGCAAGAAAATCTTAAAAATAAAACCCCTTTTGATGTTGGATTTCACTCACCACGCCCTCCTGGAGCTGGTGGCTTTAGGACTCATTACGAAAATCCACAAAACAGTCTTAGATGAAATGCCGGTCTGAGCTTTGCTGAAATGAGGTAAATGCAAAGTCAAGGTAACTGAACTCAAGGGATCTGTGCTGAGAGGTTACAGAGGAAATGCAGATCTCCCTTCCAGATTTTTTTTTTTTTTAAGATTTTATTTATTTACTTGACAGAGATCACAAGTAGGCAGAGAGGCAGGCACTGAGAGAGGAAGGGAAGTAGGCTCCCTGCTGAAGAGAGAGCCCAATGCATGGCTCCATCCCAGGATCCTGAGATCATGACCTGAGCTGAAGGCAGAGGTTAACCCGCTGAGCCACCCAGGCGCCCCTCCCTTCTAGATTTTTGAAAAAATTTATATTAGGAGGAATATAAAATCAACTATTATTTTACTTAAAATAATGTATATAATATGTGGAAATGAAACTACTGGAAATGTTCACATCATTGCATCTTAAATACCCAACAGAAGAGTTATAAAAAGAATGGCAGTCTAAGCGTCCTCCATTAGCGGAGATAGAACACCAGCACTTTGCCTTTTATGGGGCAGCTTGTGGGGAACAAAGTTGAATTTCCTCTTGATTCTGCCTCACCTAGCTATTTTTACCTGCTTTTCAGGTTGTGAACATCTATTTTGGGGACATACTTGATTGGTTTGAAAATCTGTGTGTTGTAAGCTCTAGGAGTAACTTTTCCACCTCCTCATGTCCTGAGTAATGGACACAGAGATCGAATGATTTAAAAGTTCCCCTGGATACTGGCATTGTAGTCAGTTATGTTAGGGAAAAATATGAAGTTGAACCTGAAGGGGACAGATTTTCGACCTTGAGAATGAGGCTGACTCGGCTGTGTTGGGCCATCTGTGTTCTCTTTCCCTTATACAGGTGTTTTGAGCCCAGTGTTTTGATTCAAGTTCATCCTTGCTCTTTTCCAATGGTTTTAAGGTGCCTGGCTTCTCCACTGGCAGATGTTTGTTGAGGATAAGATCTTGCAAATTGTAAGAAGTTTATGAGATATACTTAATATAAGTAGAATATTTAGCTTAAAAGCTCATGGTAAATACTTGAGAAATGTTAATTGCTCTTTTTCATATCATTGGTAAGAGCCTAAATAATGTTCTTTAAAATATCACTTAATAAAATACCGGTAATATAACCACAAAAATCTTAGGAGAAATACAGCAGCCATCCTTTACTTAAGTACTTCTGTGCATGCCTTTGGCTGGATATTTTATAAATTTCTTCCCTGGTGCTCTGCCAACTTGTATTTATTCTCAAGTCTTTAGCAGAAATAACCTATTCAGGGTCCCACGCTAAGTGGTAAAACCTGAGTCTAAAGGTAGATCTGCTGCCTCCAAACCCATGCTGTTTTCATTTTGAGGCAAATGGAAACTCACCCATTCTCTAAAACGCTCACAATTAGCTTTTTTTCTACATTTTGCCCTTATTGCAGGAACTTTTAGATACTGTTTTATTCCAAGGCTTGAATATTATATTCTACCCTTTTCATTTAATGTTAAACCAAGAGCATTTTTCATATTTTCTAAATAGTCTTCATAACTGTTCAGTATTTACAGTCCACTTTTTCATGACTCACCATTTTATGACCAGCTGTCAGCCCAGACCTGATACATACCTGATACTTTCCCATGAGGAGGGCCGGTTTGCTGGTTAGGGCTGCGGTATGTCAGGGTTCCTGTGTCCCCTTCCCTAAAGGGAACGCTGACCAGCTGGTTTCATTTTTACGAAGGATCCAGCTTCCTTATCGTCTTAGCATTCTCTTCAACTTAAGTACTAGAGGAGACATCATTAGAAAATGAAGTCCATCCCACCGCTCAACTGTAAAACACCGTCCCCAAGAGCAGGGCTGATGGCTTTCCCAACAGAGCTGCCTCTTCATTTTGCTGCATAGGACTTGACTTATTTTATATCTTCCTTATGTAATTTCTTTGACTCTTGTGGACCTATCCACTGGCCACTGTCCTCCTCAAGTCTTTCTTGATCTTCCCTTATTGTTTCACATGACTTAGATGGAATCTAGCTCTCAAGATCCATAAAACGACCTCCCATAAATCAAGGATCCCATTCTTCTCCAGCTGCTGGGCCTACCCGAGGGAGACCCAGCATCTGAGGTTGGAGGATCACACCCAGTGGAGACCATGGACGCTGAGCCGTGAATTACCAGAGTATTGCATTACAGTGTGCCTGTCGTGACTTGTATGGGAGCGTATAACATGAGTAAAGAGTGAGAGGTAATAGTAGAACAAGCATAGTAGAGAGCTTTAAATGCTGAGAGCACAATTATTTTTATTTCAGAGGACCAGGGATAGTGTCATGGAGAATGCTTTGCTGTTCAGCCAGCACATTTGTCTTACCCGCACAGTACATTAAAACACTCCAAGTCACCAAGTCTTGATAAAGTAGAAGACATGTTATGACTTTTTTAAATGTAAAAAAAAAAAAAAATGTATTCTGACCGAGCATCTTTTCCCATCCCACAGAACTTCTGCTATTTCTGGCAGTTTCTCACTGCAGAGGGCTTCAGATGTATGATAAATCTCAATCCTTTTATACCACTGTTCATGTCCTCTACTAATATTTTAGTAGAAAGTAAAAGTATAGCTTCTTGTTAAGAAAGAGGAAGGGCTGGGGTGCCTGGGTGGCTCAGTGGGTTAAAGCCTCTGCCTTCGGCTCAGGTCATGATCCCAGGGTCCTGGGATCCAGCCCCACATCGGGCTTTCTGCTCTGCTGGGAGCCTGCTTCCTCCTCTCTCTCTCTGACTGCTTCCTTGCCTACTTGTGATCTCTCTCTCTGAGTCAAATAAATAAATAAAATCTTAAAAAAAAAAAAAAAGAAAGAAAGATGAAGGGTAGATACTTAGAAATAGTTTTGCCCTCCATGTCTCTAGGTAAGAGATACAGGCCAGCTTTGGGTAAAGAGACAACATTAGCAGAAGGCTTGTCCTGGACCAACCCCGTGGCAGTAACAGTATTAGTAACTGCCAACACTTGGGTGGTATTTATTCTAGGTCGGGCATTATTCTAACAGGGTGTATTGACTTATCAATCTTGACAGTGACCCAATCAGGTTGTTATTATAATATCTATTCTATAGATAAGAAAATACACACAAAGAGGTTAATAAATTGCCAAAGGTTTATCAGCGAGTAAATGGCAAACTTGGAATGTAGATTGCACAGTCAGGCTTCCAAGTCTGTGTTCTTTATCACTGTGCTGTCCTCTCTTCACCAACATTATCTCCAGGCCACAAAACAACTGTACAGGAAGGTAGGACTGTCTGTTTCACAGATGACAGAACTCACTCACCAAGGCTTTAAAACAAATTAGTAGCAAAAGCAGCATTTGAAGCTGGAGTTTCACCCATCTTATGTTAAGTCGCCTTGCTTGACGAAATTCCCATGTAGTATTGAATCTACATGAATATTTAACAAGTAAGAAAGAAAACAGTGTTTGTTCATAGAAGTCTGAATAGTGACCAGATAATAGCAGTGAATGGGTTTGAGAGTTCTCTGTGTAGAGCCAGCTTGTGATGGGAAATACAGTAAAGCAGGAAGACCAGCATGTAAGAAATAATAAGAACACAGTTGTTTTCTGTTGAAGCAGGCTTCATTGTATGCAGCCACTGTTGAGAGAAGAGAGAAAAGAATGTGGGTAAGAGTTATCACGGAAGGTTCCTGACAGAGGTGGATTCGGGTAGAGCCTTGAAGGACAGCAGAATGTGGATGGAGCTAAAGAAAGGAGGATTGGAGGTGGAGGAGGGGCAGTGCGTGCAGGCTCTGGGCATGGAGGCGTGGTGAGGACTCCTGGAAAGGGAAGTTGGATTCTTGGACAGCACCTGGCCGTGCACCTGGCTGAGAGTGTAGAGCGCAGCGGGTGTATTTGAGTGTGAGGGGAGAGGGACCCATTCACAGAGAATCTGCCCACCGAGTGGCAAGCACATGGAGGCTGAGCTGGACTTGTCCTTCCCTTTCCTTCCCCGCTCACTCTGGGGACTGACCACTACTTCCATGTTTGGGTCCTTCCCAGAGAAATGAAGGCGATCTCTTCCATCGGCTGTGGCACATCATGAATGAAATCCTGGATCTGCGCCGGCAGGTGCTGGTGGGCCATCTGACCCACGACCGGATGAAGGATGTGAAGCGTCACATTACCGCCCGCCTAGACTGGGGCAATGAGTGAGTACCGTCCCCCATGGTGGTGGTGGGGGGGTGTCTCTGGTGACAGATGTCACATAGGTGTGAGCCACTGTGTGGTAATGACGCCGAAAACACCATATGGGGTTTTTTCAGTTTTCTCCTTATGGGGGCTTAGGGAAGACGGTCATCGATGGAGCTGAGAACTGGATCCCCTCAGGCTGGGGAGGGCATCAGGATGTTGTTTGTTCTCTAGTGGCCTGTGAGGTCGTCAGTGTGCACGTTCTCGCAGAATATGAAATATTTACAGGGATCAACCGGATAAGGCTTCTTCTAAATAGGTCTTATTTAAAAATAAGCTTTAGGTTTGGCATGTGTATTTGCTTTTAATATATACCCCTTCCATATCGTGGTAATATGTCACCAGACTAATCTGGAGGGAGACGCTGATACTAACACTGCCAATTAAAAGTCTTAAAACAGGTGCAGCGGTGGGGGAATTGATTATTGCCCTTGAATCCGCCTGTGTGTAGATATTGGCCCCTTTGAGGAGCTGCTTTGGAGAACTCAGTAAAAAGTAGACCAAGATTTATCCTTAAATAAAACTATGACTAATCTAAAATAACCTCCAAACACTTCAGTTAATCTCATCATTTAAAGCTCTGATCAGGGCTGATATTGTACTAAGTATGAATGTTAATATGTGGGTGAGAAATTAGAATACACTTTGACTATGATCCTGGGCTTGTTGCAAGAAGTCAAAAGGTCTCTCAGTGTCATGGTCTTGTCCTCCCTTCCTTTCCCCTCTCAGTCCCCATTGGCTAATTGGACCTTCAGAGGATGTTAGGGGTACAGAATAAAAGAAAAGCCAGCCGAAAAGGGGGAAATGGCAGGACATATACCACAGATGAATTCACCTCTTATTGAATCTGGGAAAATCGATTTGAAGCTAGAGTGCAGCTTCTTCTGACTGCAGGAAGTTGCTCTCTCAGAAGCCAGTTTTGATTCCTCTGAGATGAGATGACTCCAGTTATGAGCACATAGACCTACTTTAAGCCTTATGCTCACCTTGAGTACTTGGGCTATTTTGTTGAGTAAGATGTGCCATTCATCTTTTACAGATGAGCAGTATGGTAGCCCCAAGTTATTTACCTCTACAAGATTGATTCCTGTGGGGGATTAAAAAAAAAACAAAAAACCATAGGTGTGGAATGGCAACAGGACATTAGACTAGAAATGCTGGCGACTAGACATGAGGCGAATTCCTGAGCCCTTCTTGACTTCACTTTTCTCACCTGTGGAAGGAGTATGTTGAACTAGAGAAGGTCTGTGGGCCGTTTCTGCTCCAGGACCGTATGAGTCCAAACACACAGCATTTCCTGGGGAAGAAAACATGGCGGCCATTTGCACGGAGCCTCCCGTCTTGCTATGTGAGATGAGGCTGACTGGGTGGGGGTAATCTCAAGGCTGTTTGAAAGGGACCCATGCTATCTATCCTGTGTTTCTTTTTCATTTTGAAAAAAAAATTTTTGAATTTTCACTGACTTATATTGGCTCTTAGTCATTATGCTGGTCCTTCTTTAAAGATGAGTTTGTAAATAGGAAGAAAGTTGGATGAAGTAGCTTATCAAAAATAGCTTAGAAATATAGAACAGGCAGAAAGATGCTTTTTCAGTTTTAGGAAGGAGATGATGACAGAGAGAAAAACATTAATTATGACTGAATCATGACTCCGTTTTGACTCATGTAAATTCTAGCTTTACTTTGGGCAGTTCTGTGGCTAATTTATGGTAAGTTGGTAAAACATTGATGCATGAAAATGAACAATATAATTTATATAGCTCATCCTCAAATTCATGAATTTTCTAAGGTCTCATTCTGTTTTCTTTGACCACTTAACTTAAAAACAACTTACAGCACACAGATTGTGCGTTTACTGGATTCTTATAAGTATTAAATCAGTTGTCTTATTGAGTAGTGCTAAATGAAAAGCAAATTCAGATAATGCAAGAGAATTATCTCTAGATAATTAAATTATCTAGATTAAACTAGATCAGATTGTTCTGCAAAATTATTTGTCAGCATGTAGATCTCTGGCTGACCATAAATTAAGAACGTTCAGTCTCATGTTGTGTATCATGAGACCATGTAACCAGTGGTAAAGAGAAGCCCTCTGCATATGGGAAGCTTGGGAGGAAGTGGAGGAGGAGCTATTCCTTTTGTTCCTTAACAGAGCCATGAAAAGAAGTATCCACACCTGGAAGTGTCACACAGAGTTAAAATAATGATACCTGTTTCTGTTCTCCATAGAGTCCTGTGTTGTCCTTTGACTTTTCTCACTAAGATCATACAGGAGGGAGAATCCATTCTTTCCTTCTTTCCAGTGACTGAAATGATAAAGAGGGTGCCCTTCCCTTCCCTGCTCTGGTCTCCCATATCCTGAGCATTTTCTCCTTTCTCCTTTTACCTCATTTCTTCTTCCTGGTATTAAAGCACTGCCCCGATCCTGTTCTGTGAGCTAGAAAATCTCAAACACTGGGAGAGGTATCCTAAGGATATACCTAGGAATGAACAAAACAAAATAAAAACAGAGGAAGCTCTCTTCATACAGCTAGGACCCAGGAAGCCAGCAGAAGCTGAACAATTACAGCTTTAGGAGAGAAAGACTTGCAAGTTAAAGGCTCCTGGGACCCCAAGACCAGGTGGTTTTTGGACTTTACACCTGCTCCAGAGCCTTTGCGGCTAGAGTTGGAGTTTTCTCATTCTCCAGTGATGGACACCAGTTGTCCTTCGTATATCTTTTCTTCCTCATGCCATATGGCTGATGCTCTGACTTTCCAGGTCCAAATTCTCAAAGAAGGAGTCTTATTGAAAGCCAAAATCTACTATTCCTGTCTAGACTGGTTTTCTACCAGCCACTCATAAGCTATTGGCCAGTCTCTGGATTATTTGTCTTTAGGTCGGGTATTTATCTGTTAAGCCAGTCATGTGTGCCTGGGGTAGGGGAGATGTCAGATGACTAGACTGCCTCAGCAACTCCTCATGACACCCAGGATAGGACAGCTTCTCAGAGAAGGAATTGTGGGTTAGGTTGGTGCCATGATTCATGTGTAGTTATATATCCTCTTTCCTTTGCTAGGTAATCTTTCCTCAGCAATACCGACCTGGTGTCAAATGATGTCTTATATTGTAGTGCAGTGGTTCTCTCTTGGGAGGGGGCAGAGAATGGGGAATAGACCCTATCAGAATCCCTGGTGAGGTAGACCAAGGGGGGATGTATTAGTCTGCTAGGGCTGCCATAACAAAATATCATAGAGTGGGTGGCTTGAACAACACATGTATTTTCTCACAGTTCTGGAGGCTGGACATCTATGTTCAAGATACCGGCAGATTCAAATTTGGTGAGGGCTCTCTTGCTGGCTTGCAAACAGCTGCCTTCTTGCTGTGTCCTCACATGACCTTTCCTCTGTGCTTACGTGGAGATAGAGAAATCTCTGGGGTCTCTGCTTCCTCTTATAAGAACACCAGTTCTATTGGATTAGGGCCCTACCCTTATGACCTCATGTAGCCTGTATTACCTTATTATGGTCCCTGTATTCAAATATAATCATAATGGTGTTGGCTGTATTGGGCATCCATATAAAGGAACACATTTAATCCATAATAGGGAGACATGGGTACTTTGAGAACAAATCACAATGCTGTATGTGATTTGAAAGTTCAACAAAAATTAGAGAATGGGAGTGTGATTTGTATGTTTCTCAAAGAGAAGCATAATTGAAAATTAAACTTTTTCACATCAAAGACAACTACTGCCATTATAAGAACAACTGTCCCTCAAGGTGGCTGGGTCAGCTTGAAGTAAGTGCCAAATTAATGAGTTCTATTTACAAAACCTCTAATGAAGTTTGAGGGAAGGTACAGGATTTCAGGATTTTTTTTTTTTTTAATACACAAGGGAGAAAGCTCTGGTTTTATAACTGGAAATGCCATGGCAGAAGGCTTCCGTGTTAGAAGACGATGTGAAAGGGATACAGAAAAAATTATCATCAGAGAATTACAGTGAGACATGGAGTGGGATAACTGAGGAGAGTCTGGGAGAGAAACAGTATCTTGGCCTTGATCTACAGGGCATCACAGAGACATCGTGACATTTTTGGGATGGTTGTGGAAGCTTCAGGAGATGAATGATACAACACAGATATCATTGTAGTCAAGCGGGCACTCTGGAGAGGAGGATGTCACCAAGGTCCCTAGAGGCGAAGTGGCAGTTACACTGATTTTCCTCCATCTGTGGTAGGACCTCACAAATCAGCCACTACACTTGCTCTCACTGAGCTAGATGTATAACCTTAGAACAGTTCTCAGTACAGTAAGCCACATGTCCGCTGTGTCCATCTGACCTGAGAGATTAAACCATTTCACTACCCCAGGCCTAAAACTGTACTGCTTTATCTTCTGTCCCCTGCCTTTCCTGAGATTCTTCAAATGACCGACCCCAGAACTTTCTGTAACTGAGGACTACACATGTTGCCAGAGAGTCACATTAGAAATGTGTTTGCTCTGGATGTAACTAGCTATGTATTGCGAGGTCAAATCCTAAAGGCCAGAATTCCCTCTTCTCAACTCTTGATTTCTAGAACAAAAGTATGTCTCACTCTTGTTTCTGCCCCAGTCTAACATGGAAGCGTTTCTGTGGTGATGGTTCTTGGGGCTTCCAGTGGCAGGGGCACAGGGCCTGCCCATCCCCTCGATTGACCTGCCTTTTTCATCTTTCTAAAGTTATGCTGCATGTCCAGCCTGGTTATGTTGGCTTCTCCAAATGTGGTAGCCAGTTAGTATAAGTCAGAAGATAGGAGTGAATGAAGGATGGTGGGAGACATATCTGATTTCGAGATGACACAGTAAAAATGCTCTTCTTTAAAATATTCTATAGAATTGACTTTTCCCCCCAATTTTTTCTGTGTTTTCTAGACAACTGGGGCTGGATCTGGTGCCTAGGAAAGAGTATGCAATGGTGGATCCAGAGGACATCAGCATTACTGAGCTCTACCGACTGGTAGGTACATGGAACCTTGGCTTACAGCCTCACTGCTAATTTCGTGGTTTCCATGGCATTCTTCATACTTGATTGATTTTATAAGAACAGGATGTTCCAAGTTTAATTTGGAGCAAGTCAAGAGAATTGAGAGCTGAGGTGACCATGCCCCAGGTAGAAAACTGGGGCACTTTACCTGTTCCAGAATCATATGATGGGCACTACTGAGCTCTCAAGTCTTAGATATTAGGAAGTAAATCCAAACAAGTTCTAAGTTCTTTTGCACATCTTTGTATATTTTGTTAGTTTAGTGATATGCCCACAAATCCTATATATTTATCTGTTGTTTTCCAGTACAGTGCTGAAGCTAATGATATCCACTTATTCTTCCCCAAAATGTTACCCCCACTCCCTGCCCCCATTACCACCATATGCAAAATCCATTGAAAGTGTCTCCTCCATTGTCTGCAACTGTTGATCTTACCCCACCCCTTCTAGCCCCTAATCCATCCTCAGTTCTGAAGTCTGTTAATGATTCTAAGATGTTTGATCATATTGCTCATCACCTATCACTTGAGTTTTTCCTAGTTACATGGTAAGTTAAATCTGGTCCGGTCTGCCTTGTATTTAGCCTTATATCCTTTGGTTTTGGTTTTGGTTTTTTTAAGATTTTATTTATTTGACAGAGAGCACAAGTAGGGGGAGCAGCAGACAGAGGGAGAGGGAGAAGCAGGCTTCCCGCTGAGCAGAGAGCCTGCTGCGGGGCTCAGTCCCAGGATCTTGGGATCATGACCTGAGCCAAAGGCAGACACCTAACCAACTGAGCCACCCAGGCGCCCCTAGCCTTTTATTCTTTTTTTTTTTCAATTTATTTATTTTTAGAAAAACAGTATTCATTATTTTTTCACCACATCCAGTGCTCCATGCAATCCGTGCCCTCTATATAATACCCACCACCTGGTACCCCAACCTCCCACACCCCCCCCGCCACTTCAGTCAAACCCTAGCCTTTTATTCTTAATACTTGTGTAAAATTACCTAATTTCCCGATATTTAACTAAGCTCTTTTAAAACCCCAAATCAAAGATTATGGCTGGGAAGGGCTTTCAAAAGCCATTATGCCAGTGTAATTTTACTTCAGTATGGTTTCCCATGCATCTTACTATAATGTTGAAAGGAACAGCACCTATGGTAAATAGTAGACTCATTTCTGGAAGACCCTGTCTCTTTTGGATAGCTTCCCAAGTGTACAGTAGTCTTCATAGAATAGTGGGGATAATCTTGACCTGAGATGATCTGGGTCTGAGAAATGTGGGGAAATCACCGGTCGGCCCATCAGAGCTGATGTCTGAGTTTTAGAAAGCAGTTCTACCACTTTCAGTTTTTTCCTTCATCACTGCTCTGCTCAGATTATTTATCTGCACCTTATTATGTCAGTTGGAATTAATTCTGCATTCTGTAGAGAATTTCCTTCACATTGAGCTTCTTGAGAGAAATGTTTCATGAGGCACACCTTTGTGGCATCAGTGCTAAGCAGAAACCACAGTTAAATGTCAGTTGGAGGGAGGGAGAGAAGGAGGAAGGAAACAAAGTAAGAGTATCTCAAGTTCAAGTTACCCCTCATTCTTTGCTTGTATAACAAGTAAAATCTGGGTAATTTATTTGTAAGCCCTGTCCGCAAGTGGAGTGTCTTTGTTGCAGTTGCTTTCTTTAAGGGACTGAGCATCAAATTTGTCTCTTACTTTTTTAACCTCACGCGACTGGAAGTTTCTTCAGGGTAGGCAGTGTTTTATACTTCCTCTGTCATTCCCAAGATAATCTCGTGCAGTGCTTTGTACTTCATAAGTCATCACTCAGTGTTTTTGAGGTCATCATGGTCTTACGAAAAGACCATGGGTGTAGATCCAAAAAACTGGATTTGAATTCCCTTTTCTCGGGCGTGTGGTCTTGAGCTTATCACTTAGTCTCTCAGAGATTCTGTTTCTTCCCCTGTTAAGTAAGGAAATAATTCTTACCATGTTTGTTAGGAAGATTAAATAAGAAATGCCTGTAAGTGACCTTTCCTTGACAGTTAATGTTTGCAGCGTACCTAAGCGTTCAGTCGATTTACATTCCTTGCTCACCTTTATTTCATCCTTATTGGAGAGGCAAGTGGCAAGAATAATTGATACCTTACATGCCAGATCTTAAGATTAGATCTGCCTGTGTTCAGTGAAATAAATAGTAGAAGCTTAGACATGATAGAAATTTATTTCTTTCGCAGGCCAGGAGGCAGGAGGTTCTGGGCCTGTGTGTGGTTTCATGGTGTCAAAAGTGATACAGACTTTTTATTTTTCTGCCAGACAGTCCATGGCTTCCATCGTTAAGGATACTTCCAAGTTCAGTACAGCTGCAAGAGCTCTGGCCATTACATCTGCTTTCCAGCAGTAGGAAGGAGGAAAAACTTGAAAGAGTTGGGCTAGAAATTCCACACAATATTTGCAGTTACATTTCTTTGGCAAGAACAGAGTCACATCTCGTATTTAGTTAAGGATGGCATATACTCGATAAGCAACTAACAGTGTCTGACACAAGTAGATTTTAGTTTTTCTAGTTTGGTTTTGTATGTGTGTGATTTTATCTTTGTTCTTCTGACCTGATGTCTTATATTGGATGGCAAATTGATTCCATCTTTTTCAACATTCCGATTGGTTAGTGATGACCGCTGGGAGTGCTATGTTGATACGATTCTGGGGTCTCATCTGGGCCGGGATCGATGAGCAGTGGCTGTCCCTGGTGCAGGGGACTCCCACTGATGAGCACGGACTTCCAGGCCAGGGTGTTTTTCATTTTTAGAGTTCAAATCCTCACCCAAGGTGTTCATTTGTGATTTTCCTTGAAAATTTAGTTTCTCCTAGTAGTGGTCATATTTTACTGTTGGTAAAGCAAAGACAGCAGCCCAAGAAAAACCCAAATTATTATAAGCTGCAGAAGAACCTGTTCTTGGCAAGGCAGCTTCCGGTTCCTGTTTATGTCCTGGCCGAGCAGTAATCAGATTGTCCATCACGCTGCTCTTTTTCTCTGGGCTGCATAAAAGTGACTGACTATGGTGACTTCACCGGTGAAGTGCACAGGAACCACTGCCAATGCCTTGCCGGTCGTCATTGTCAGCGTCGTTTTTTTGGTGTTTGTCGTCACTTACAGTTCAAGGGCCATGGCATGCGTGCCCCAGTAGGGGATGTTTGATTGATTGTTGGCACTTGTTGTTGTTTTTTTTTTTTTTTTTTTTTTTACTATGTCTTCTCCATGTCCTATTTGAAACACAGACGTTTGTATCTTGCTAAATCCATACTGCATCTTTAGAAGAAGAAAAACAGTCTTGCTTTAGGTTTTGGATAGCCTTGTTAGCAGATCTTTCTCACCTAATTATGTTCATCTAAGCAGTAAAATGTGCTAAACCTCACAGTGTTAACATATGTCCACTTGGAACATTTGGTTTTCTGCCAAAGGCCAGATCCCAATCCTTCTGTAAATAAAGAGAGCCTTAGCTAGATTCTCTGTTTATCTGTGCACACAGAGTATCTTTTTATAAACCTTTCTTGGTTTTATAAGATCACGTTAACTAACTGCTTTATGATCCTTAGTGGGTGGACCAGAGATTCTCAAACAGAGAGCAGGGGGACATTTGACCATGTCTGGAGACATTTTTGGTTGTCACAATTGGGGGGTGGGTGGATGGAGGTGGGGAGAGGTGCTTCTGGTTCTGAGGCATAGAAGCCAGAGAAAGCTGCTGGACATTGCACAAAACCCAGGAAAGCCCTCACAACAAGGAAACATCCAGCCCAAATTATCAGTAGTTCTGAAGCTGAAAAACCATGATATAGGCAATCTACCCAGTAATTGATACATTATATGAGGATTAAATATTTATATCCCTTCAATAAATCTTTGGAATGAATCTCTTTCTTTTCCAAATCAAAGGTTTAGTTAAACAATAAGCACATTTAGAGTGGCTGGGAGGTGCCTTTGTAAGTATAATTCATTTCACAGATGGATTTTTGTCTGTTTGTTATAACCACCAAATTATAGCCCTTGGAGTGTGAACATGCCTTTTTAATTGTGTTTTTGTAATAATATTTTCACAGAGATATTTTTAGCCGTTCCCCATAGTAGTGAGTTACCAGGAAATAAACAAGTCATCATAACCTACTTACGTCCACATCTTTTGCAGACCTGGAAGAATGGTGGGCGGGTGAAGGGGAGATTTCGGAGCCATTTGTGACGACTTACATCACATGTGGATAATCAGGCTTAGGACAGGCATGCATGCAAAAATCCAAGGTTCGAAGGCAGTAATTTTACAGAAGATGCAGCAATGCATTTTTCAGTCAGCATTGATTTGCATGTCTTTGCATATGATCTCAATCAATAGTTCTCAACCCTCATTGCACATTAGAATCACCTGGGGAGCTTTTAAAACTATCACTGTCTGGACCCGTATCCCCTGGAAATTCTAATTTAATTGTTCTGGGATAGGTCCTGGGCATAAGTATTTTTTAAAAGCTCTCCTGGTGATTCTAAAGTGCAACCAAGGTTGAGAACCACTGATCTAGATATATTGAATTCCTTGCATGAGTAAAGGAGCTAATTTTTTTTTTTCTTTTTTGCTCCATTTTTAATGAATGTTCTGACTGATGCTAGCTAGGAGCTTTGCATTGTTTGAAATAAAGATCAGAGGTTTCTAAAGACCTCCTTGAGGTCCTTTATTTAAATAAGGTTTTTATACCTGTTTCTCGCACTCTAGTCCATAATCTTCATTCATTTCTTCACAGTACTTTGTGCTGTTACCCTCAACTTTTAAGTATATCAGTAAATAAGTTAGCATTTTCAGAAAATAAAAAGCTTCTTTGTGAATTAAAGGGATGTCGTTGTATGAACGTATGATGCTTCTTTTGCTTTGGTAAAAAAAGAATTTTAAAAAGCACAAAATAGAGCAACCTTCTCAGAAAACAAGGCAGAACTATGCTTTTTATTTTTCCCCTATGGTTAGAATTTTCTCTGCAGGAAGGTTTTTCTAGCAATCATCAGTAACACATACCACAAAGCTGAGATGCACTTTAACAAGAAAGTGGACTCTTCACTTTCGCAGAGAGCTGTCCATCGTACCTGTTGAGTATACAGTGATTACAGATGCATTTGCTTAATTGCGTTTTTAACTGTTTACCTTTTGAGTACTTCAAATAAAAGATAAAAGCATGAAAAACTTCTCGTAATCTCTTCCTGTTGCATTTACAATTGTAAATTTAGATGGTGTTTTTTCCTTTCAAATCTTCTTCAGTCAGGAATTGTTGAACTAAGAAACATAAAAAAAAAAGTGGTTCATGTAGAAACAGGGTTATGTGCCTTACCCCTAGGAAAGGATATTACCCCATTACTGTGGAATTAATTCCTGAACTCTTTTTTTTTTTTTTTTTTTAAACTGTGAAGTGAGTCAGAAGAGGTGGCCATTAGTAATCTGTGTTAGGAAAGCAAAATTCCTCCTCATTCTCCTCACCTGTTCTGCGAATACACAGTCCTTTGTATATGTTTTCCCTGTGCTCTTACCCTGAATCACTTCTCCTTGAAGGTGGTCCAAGAACTAGCTGGACCGTGGACCGTTTGTAACTGGTCCAAGTACAAAAACGGTGAGCAAAGGTTTAGAAACCATCACAACATTCTAACATTACCATGACATTTTTATTGTATGTTATGGAAATAATCTGCCTATAATAGTTTAGGGGGAAGAACAACTGGGTTTTTTTCTAGCACCTTGCTGGAGAACCACTGTCCCACATTATTCCTTGCTCCTGCTTCGTCTTTGGGTCTTGGCCAAAGTGTCACTTTCTCAGGACACCTGTTCTGACTGCCCAGACACAAGTCAGATCACATCCTTCCAGAACCTCATGGTAAGCTGGTTCTTCCTCTCCATTTGTCCCAGTTGTGGTTTCCCGTCTGCATGCAAGATGATTTTGTTGCTGTCTGCTCCCCCTGGTAGATAAGATCCGTGAAGGTGGGGGCTATTTCTGTTTTCTCATCAGTGCATTCCCACTGCTTGGCACACAGGAGACAGTTAACAAGTGTGTCTTGCCTGACTGGTCTCCCCATGTTCTGTTCACCCCAAAACTATCCGTGATTCCTTTCCTCCTTCACTTGTGTTAATGCCCGCTTCTGATCCTGCCTCCCAAGTGTAGCCTCTGCTAGGCAGGAATGAGATGTGGACATGATGCTGCTCCTCCTTTTTGCCAGCTCACCGGCTTCCCCACCTGCCTCCCTGTAGCTCCACGGCAAGTTAGAAACGTTTTCTTGCTCTCGGCAAGTTAGAAACATTTTCTTGCTCTCGTGATTGAATATCACCACAGCATGTCTCAGAAAACTATCATAATTTTGTCATTTCGTATACTTTAAAAGGACTTTTAATTATGAAAAATGTGAAATCATGGCTACATTGTTTAACTACTGTCAGTGAAATGACCAGATACAGTTTAGTCTTTTTTTTTTTTTTTAACGATGAGTACTAATTTCTTTTCTCCCTAGAGGTTGATAAGGAACAGTAGAATCTTTTGAACTTCATGCTGCCTGAACCTACTCAGCAAGTTGCTATCATTTTAACATTAATGATTTAAAACCAAATTCTTGGAGCGCCTGGGTGGCTCAGTCCGTTAGGCATCTGACTCTTGATTTCAACTCAGGTCATGATCTCAGGGTTGTGAAATGGAGCTCCATGTTGGGCTCTGTCCTAGGCGTGGAGCCTGCTTACGATTCTCTGTCTCTCTCCCCCTTTCCCCACCTCTCCCTCAATATATAGATAGACAGATAGATAGATTAGATGATAAAACAAACCAAATTCTTAAAGCAAGATTCCTTGATGGTCTGCAGACTTCCTGGTTTCTTATTTTAGAAGTTGGAAGAAAATTTGGAGCGTATCATCCAACCAGATGCCAAATCCACTGGGGGGGGGTGTGAAAAAAAAGGTACCACCAGACATCATAATCATACGATCGCTAACTAGTTTGTTGGATCACATTGTTTTCTTCAGTCCATGCTGATCATGTTTTTGTTGGGGCGTGTTACTCAGATGGAGCACCGACATCGGAAGAAAGACACCCCAGTGCAGGCCAGCAATCACCACCTCTTTGTGCAGATGAAGAGCCTCATGTGTTCCAACCTGGGGGAGGAGCTTGAGGTCATCTTCTCACTCTTCGACAGTAAAGAGAATCGACCAATCAGGTAACTGCTTATGGAAACATGCCTAGGATTTCTGCATGTTGCAATGGTGAGCATTTGTAATTGGCAAGCTTTGGAATATAGGACCTTGTATACTTTCCTTCTGTGAGCCACAATTTTCTCATTTGTAGAACTCTGTGAATTTCTAACCTGCCTACCCTGTGGAGGTTCCCATGAAAGTTAAATGGGGTGATGCATACAGAAGTTCTTTGAAAAACTCAAAAGGGGTGTAGAACCATGATAATTATTACTAAATGAAAGTATGTCATTAATATCAGGTCTGTTATTCGAGTTACTTTATATTGATAATGCAAGGAAGACAATATTTCTAAAGTGCAAAGTTGGTTTGCTTATCAAGGTCAACACACTGTATTTTTCAAATTTGCAGTAAACAGTTGCATTATTGTTGTCTTCCCTGTGTTAGATAATATCAAGAGACGGGTAAGTACTTGGAAACCGTCCCATTAGAGTTTCAGAGCTGTGAAATGGTAAGCTGTTTCAAATATACTTTTTTTTTTTTTCCTTAGTTCTCAGTGTCTTCTCTTAGGGCAAGTTTTTAATATTTAGGAAAAACCTGTAGTGGATATTTTGGTTGTTATTCAAAAGCTGCCACCCTTGTTGAGATTTTTTTTTTAATGTTTCAAATTTTTTGGTATTTGCTTTAAAGTTGAACACAATGAATGCCACCTTTTACATTAAAAAAAATTTAGAATTAAAATTATATCACACAAATCACACATGACCCAACTTTACCATGTTTTAAAAAATGATGCTTATTAAAATGCTGCCAATTTTAAGCAACTCTGAGCCACATACATTGTTTAATAAATACAAAATAATTCTGGAGTATTTCTCTCCTGGTTAAAAAATACATATATATTTTTAGGTAGCAAGGACAGAATTTATAAGATGTGTAATTAACAATGATAATAGTTTCAAAATCTACTTTATACGCTTTTGAAGGAAATCAATCGGTAAGTTAGAAACCTAAACCAGTAGTGCTAAAAAGAGAAGAAAATAAAGGCTTGAAAAACATATCCAAATTGCAGCTTAGCACTTGCTTTAGAAATGTGAAAGATTATTTAGAGATAATACTTGCTAACATATTGACGAGTATCTTAGAGAGCTTGGTTTCCAGATAGTTTAACAAAAATTCCCCATAACATTGTCTATATAACATGTTGTCTCTAAAATATTTAACAAACTATAGGAAAAGTAAAAGGGAGACATGAGGTCACTCTTCTACTCATTCCTGTTAAGCTAAGGTTTTGAAGACTATGTAAATTCCCCTTTGCCACTAATGTTCACATTGCATCACCACAGGAATGTGTTAATTTAGAATTAAAATTAGCTGCTCTCTTAGTTTCGTTATAAACATTTTGAAATCTCCTAAAATATCCTTTTAGGTTTTAAGCAACAGAGTTCCCCTTCTTTTATTCCTATGTGCTTGATGAAAGTGGGAAAATAACCTGGGGACAGGATCCCCAAAATATGTTTTTGTGGTCTCCAAGTTCATACCAGGAGTTGGACCTTTTTTCTGCTCTGTGACGCAGCTGGGCTCCCATATGTGCCCGCCTCTCCCTTCGCCTTCCCTCTTTTCTTTTTCTTCCCCTCTCCCTGGCCTCTGTCACACACACTTCTCTGATAATCCACCTGAGAAGTCATGACCCTAGAAGTCATCAAGCCTAAGTCCTTCTTCACTGCTTCTACATCGTAATCATCGCAAAGATGATGAGCAAAAGAATAAGTAAGAATAAATAGATATGCTTACGAGATGATGGAACAGTTTCAGATTTATGTTCTTGCTTTCTGAGATCTTGGGCAGCACAGCGATTATTCTTTTAGGGAATTTTCAGAACCTTGCTGTGAGTAGCTTTGGTTCCATTGATGGCACAGAGCAAGTCACCATTACCCTTTGAAGGGGCCTTAGGATACTCAGATCTGGAGACCGGACTTGATTCTGGTCTTTGCTGTTGACTGCAGCTGCCCTGACCCCTTCACTTGCCTCTGTCTTTTCATTTATCTTGGAACTGGTGACAAATTTGGCTTCTCTCATGGCTCCCAGCCTAGCTTGTAAGTGTAAAGTATTTTGCGTCTTTTCAGAAAAAAGGTATTAAAAAGGTAAGATATGATTTTGAGACCTTGTGTTTCTTCTTAGGCCCAACAGTGTGGGATGTATGGGTATTTTCAAACCAACTTGCATTTCTTTTTTAAACTTTTTTTTTTTTCTTAGAAAACTACAGATATGAAGAGGTAGAATAGTATCATAAAGCCTCAGGTACCTGCTTCCAGCTTCAACAGTGATCAGCTCAGACCTGGTCTTATTTAAACCACATCCCTTTCCAATCCTTCTCATTGCCTCCAGGTTATTTGGAGGCAAATACAAGATACCCATTTTCAAATGTGGGTATATCCCTAAAAAGAGGAATTCCAAAGAAATTACTACCTAAGAAATTAATATTCCCTTATTTTTTAAAAAAAGATTTTATTTATTTATTTGACAGAAAGATGTCGAGAGAGGGAACTAAGCAGGGGTAGTGGGAGAGGGAGAAATAGGTTTCCCCCCAAGCAAGGACTAGATACGCGTCTCGATCCCAGAATCCTGGGATCCTGACCTAAGTGGAAGGCAGACACTTAACGACTGAGCCACCCAGGCACCCCTTAATATTTCTCATGATCAAGTATCCATCTCCAGCCAGCCTTTAGTTTTCCCATTTTGACTCATGCAATTTTACAAATTCTTTATCTGGAATTAGCACTTATCTGGAACCCTTATCTGGAATTCTAAATTTCTTATCTGGAATCTGGAAATCAAGCCCATGTATTACAGCTGATGGATAAGTTTCACAAGTCACTTTTTAGCTACAGTTTCCTGCCTTCTCTCCCTCTTAAATTGTCCTGCAATTATTTTGTTGGGGAAACTGATAATTTGATTTTTTTTTCTTTTTCTGAGTTCCAGGTCCAGTCCAAACAATGTAAATCTGTAGACAAAAGGTGGTATATTTAAGTGAATGCTTTTGTTGTTAAAGATCATGACTGCTTTAATATAGAAAAAATAAGACACATCCCAAGTATAATATTTATAGCATTGATCCTGACCATTAATCACAGGAAGTTACCTTGTCCAGGTGTAGGTGGACGGGCCAACATGGGCTAAACCGGTGGAGGTGTGGTAAGGAGCAGTAGATGTTTGTTCCTCCCACAAGGCAGACAACTCTTTGGGACTTTTATTTATTTATTTATTTTTTAAGCTTTCTTCCTCTAAGAAGTATACAGCCAGCATTTACTGAGCACTAACCATTTTCCAGACTTCATCCTAAATGTTTTAAAAATGTCGTCAGCACTGATACTGTAGGCAAGGAAACGAAGGCACAGAAAGTTTGCATAGTCAACTGGGGTTAGAATTTGAGAGACTGGGGCGCCTGGGTGGCTCAGTGGGTTAAGCTGCTGCCTTTGGCTCAGGTCATGATCTCAGGGTCCTGGGATCAAGTCCCGCATCGGGCTCTCTGCTCAGCAGGGAGCCTGCTTCCCTCTCTCTCTCTCTCTGCCTGCCTCTCTGTCTACTTGTGATTTCTCTCTGTCACATAAATAAATAAAATATTTAAAAAAAAAAGAGAATTTGAGAGACTGATAGTCTTTTTTTTTTTGTTTAGTATTGTTTATTTATTTGACAGAGAGAGAGATCACAAGAGTCAGAGTTAGAACTTCAGAGACTGATAATCTTTTTTTTTTTTTTAAGATTTTATTTATTTATTTGACACAGAGAGAGAGAGAGAGAGAGAGAGATCACAAGTGGGCAGACGGGGTGGGGGGAAAGTAGGCTCCCCGCTGAGTAGAGAGCCTGATGCGAGGCTCGATTCTAGGACCCTGAGATCATGATCTGAGTCGAAGACAGAGGCTTACCCGGGCGCCCCAGAGACTGATAGTCTTAATAATAAGTTGTTATAAATTAGTGATAATGACTAAACATAGGGCCTCAAAAATGCTCTGTGCTACAGAAATTGGTTTTCTGAATTGAGTCCTTCTCAAATACTTTAAGAAAAGCAAAGTAGCATTGACTCTTACTGTGTGCCAGTGATAAGTAGGTTAATAGTACTTGGAGATGGCAAATGCAAAAGGAGACAACATATGAAAATCTTCCCTTTTCTGGTTCAACTCAGTGGAACAGTGACCCACATGTATCTCTACAATACCAGGAAGGGTATGTTTTCCACCGAAAAACTTAAATTGTCCCTAAAGTTGGGTCATATTTAGAAAGCCCATTAATTTTCTCTCAAAAAAATTTCTACCTGGACATGTCCCTGAATGTTAGGCCTCTCATGCAAGACAACTCTTGCTGTAAGTAATCACAAAGACTTAGTCAACCTCTGACGCCATCTTGCTCACATACATCGACCATGTTCTTCCTGTCCAGCTTACCTACCTCAGTTGCTTGTGTAACAGCACCAACCCAGAGCTCCCTGCACATAAACCTACATTGGACTCCACTCTCAGCAAATACAGCATACTTTGATTTATTGGCGTTTTGTACAGTCCTAACATTTACATAATTAGTAAAAAAATGAATTTGATAAATTAAGTTTTGTATGAGTAAAGTGGTTTTAGAGAATATCTGTCTGGTTGAAAGTTTGTAATTTCTCCACTCTACAAGGGTATAACTGGGAAAGTCAGGTAGTCATTTCCCCAGATATCCTTTGTAATTTTGTTTTATTTTCTTCTTTTCTATTTTGTTTATTTAACAAAGCACTTACATAATGCTTGTGATGTGCCAGGCACTGTTCTAAGCTTTTTAAAAAATATTTACTTATTTGTCTCTTGTAACAACCCTATGAGGTAGGTACTGATACTATCCCCATTTTTTATGGATGGGGAAACTGAGGCACAGCATGATTAATAGGTGACACAGCTCGTACGTCATGTGGCTGGTATCTTAACTTGCAGCCTCGTCAGGTGTCATTACTCTGAGTCATTTTTCTATATCCAGTCTCCTCATCTTTAGGACTTACTATACCCTGTTGTCTTCCTCAACCAAGTTTTACTCACCAGTGTGTGGTAAGGGGTCTGTTGAGGGTTTGTTTTTTTAAGAAACCAGGGTGGGAGAGAAAATGAGCTCGTTGACAGGAAGGATCCAGTAACAAAGGAGAGACTGCCCTCAGAGGAGAGGGGAAGTCTTTGGTGGTCAGTGTCCCTTCGGAGGCATCAGGAAATGGGCCTGAAACTGCAGGTAGAGAGATGAGCCGGGGCCAGAGAAAGGGACGAGTTTGTGGAACGGTGTTGGTGTGCATAAACTGAGCTATAGGATTGGGATTATCTGGAGTCTTTGTTCATATATATGTGTGTATACATATATATATACTAGTTAACCTTATATGTTACACATGTCTCCTTTGACTTGCATTTAAAATTGGTTTTTGAACAATTTGGTGACAAATACTCCCAGTGTGTGTGTTTTGCATAGGCTGTCCAGCTCTGCATGTGTGTACTCATTCATATCTTCCCTGTGAGGAGCTGTGTCAGTTAATCTACAACAGACTGTAAATTATATGGGCCAATGCAAATGACATCGTTCACTGGCTGACTACTTCCCTTATAACTTTCATTACTTTGTTTACTGATGTATTCTAAGGCTTCATTAATTAAAGCTGTAAATTTGTTTCACGACTAATGTATTACTGTATTTCATTCTCATCAGAGAATTTGTTTAATAGGACCTAAGTGCCACAAATGGGTACTTAGCTTAGTCCAGGGCTGCTCATGCATGCACGCTGCTGGCATGGGCTTTTATTTGAGAAAATAGGAGCAGGGTAGTACTCCTGGAAAGTCTTACTCTGGTAATTAAATTCCTAAGGTCTTTTCATAGTAGTTAAATTCAGATAAAATTTATTCTCTGCTGGTACCTTAGTCACATTCTTTCCTGAAGTTATGTATTTTTCCCACCATCATACGTGGTAGGAAATACATACAAACTCTTGATTTTCCTTGAAATGCCTCATTTCCATGTAAATTTTATGTTGCCCACTGTCACCTTCTTTTTCTGATATATCATCCTAATTCTGTCATTTATGAGAAAGGCAAGTCATGAATATTATTGGTGGGGCCCAGGGCTTTTTAATGTGAATTCATACAGAACTATGAAATATGTCTGAATGTATCTCCATCCTCAAGACATCCTCTCTTCCTGTATCTGGTACAGGCAGCACTATATGGTTTATAAGTGGCCCAGGTCTGGTGTCAGAGGGCCTAGGTTCAAATCCTGGGTTGCTTTTTCTTTTTAATTCAGTAGCTGAATCAGTCTGGTGCGTTAATTCATTTCTCTTATAGCTGTTAATTATCTGCTAAATGAAGATGATAATAGCACTTTCCTCTCAGGGGTTATTTGAAGATTAAATGAGATCATAGATATATTTCATAATGTAATGCTTGACACCTGGTCATTGGTCAGTAAATGGTAGCTATAAAGATTATGATTTTCAAATACCCAAATAGGAAATGTACTTTAACATAACCAGAAATGATAAGTGGTATTTGTTCTTGAATTCTTATATTTTATGAGTTCTTATTGTTGTTTTGTTAGGTACAAGTTATTACAGTTAGATAAGATTCAGAGAGACTTCCTGGTTAACAGGTAGAATGGCATCAGGGGTATGATTTGCTTTAAAATACTTCAACAACAAGAAGGGGGGGTGGAAGCAAACGGAGAACAAAGTTAGAATAAAGGGATAGGTGGAACTAGTGTGACATAATGTCATGACTGTGGATTCCCTGTGGTAGGTCTATAGGTTCTTGGTTGAACTTTTAGCAACTGGGTATATATAGTTAATGAGTTGCCTGCTTCACATGTTTTATGCACAGAGGCAAAAAAGCAATGAAGAAGAAGATTGGTTTCTTAGTCTAGTCTAGTCGATAGTTGCATGGATGTCTTGGTTCCATTCTGCCTATAATAATATTCTTGGGTTTATATAAACTGACAATAATATCCTTGATGATGGATTTGATAAAACTTGAGAGGAATGTTTTGCTAAGGTCTAGGACATTCAATATTTTATAATATGTGCATTGTAACATTACCTTTAAAGCATTAACTTTGACTCATATATAAAGCAAAATAGCAGCTTTTAGAAGATGAATCAAGATTCTGTGAGAGGAAGTACTTCTATGTTCAAGCAAAATTTTATGTCTTCACTAGGACCAGCTTCCCAGAAACTCTGAATTAGTATAGGTTCAACCTCTCAAAAATGAAGATGTGCAGCAGTTCTGTGAATGGCATATTACCTCTAACCATTCACTTGTTCGTTCATTCACTCATTGCACAAGTTACATAGGAGTATTTGTTGGTGAGACCTTACTGGAGATTCAAAGGTGAGTCTTGGAGCAAATGTCAGAGGGGATTCAGGATGCCTTGAGAGGAAGGGCCCTGCTTCTAACGTGGGAAGAAGGGAGGCGAGGGCAGTGAAATGGACAGAAAATGTTGAGATGAAAAGACTGGGTTTGTGGCCTTGGTCTTATATAAGTAACATGGGGAAAAAAGATCTGTCATTGGAAAGCAAAAGAGAGAATTAATTGGGGGCTGAAAGTGATTTACAGGAACAGGGTGAGTGGACGCTGAACGGAAGTGTGATAGGAAGCGAGTTAGTGCAGAATAATAGAATTGCTGTGTGTGGTGTGGCCTCTTCGAAGAGAGACATCTGAAAGGGGTAGTGAGTCCTGGCTCTCAAGTTCTACAGCTTTTGCCAGAGGTGCTCAGGAAGTAGGCGTCAGAAGCAGGGGTTGGGGTTTGGAGATTGAAACATCCCAGTTGGAAAAGAATGAAAAGATTAGGAATCTGGCATCATAATGAGTAGAATCAAAGAAATGACAACCGTAGCTTCCGATGGGTCTCTTTAGAGGCAGATGCGATCTAATAATAGCCTTTTCATTTTTTAAAGGAAATTAAAGAAGTGGTGTTTTGTTTTGTTTCTGAAAAATTCAGGTACTGGGAAAATTTTTCAAGAGCTTATAGAAGTCAGCTGTCAGAGACAATGGCTACTCAGCCCAAACAAGGAAAAATGTGTCTGAATTGTGTGCATTGTAGTACATTGTATCTATCGTACGTAACCCAGTTAAGAGAGTGGGAAAGATTTTTTAATTCTCTGAGCACTATGCTAGAATTTCTCATTTCATACATCATTTGCAACTTATTAGAGTGTGATCACATAAGTTCAGCATTGATATTTTCATCATAAATGAAGAGCATTTATGGTTTGTGAATGCTGAAAAATAGCTGGCAAAGAGCTCTTCTTTGAGTGTGATGTTACGAAGCTGACTCAAAATTGGAACCTCTCCAAAGCACAACAACAATGTAGAGAGAGAAGGTCTGGCCATACATGCAGGGAACACAACTCTGCTTGGGAACAAAAATAGATGAAGAAGGCGTTCAGAGCTCCTCCTTGGATTGTGGCAACATCAACTACTCGACGGCCTGGAGCATTTCCTGCTGTGTCTAGACGTGCTGGCTCACATCTCGCTGTGGGTGTCTGTCCATCCATGACCCACAGTGACCTTCCCTGGGGCCTCCTGTTTAAAGGCACTACTCCTCCCCATTCTCCCTCTTCTTTTCCGTCTTCTAATTCTTCCAGCAGGTGCATGAAAACTGGGGCCATTGTCACTTTGGAGTAAATCAGATTTTGTGGTTTGCTTCCCCTTTGGTCACACTTCTTTGTCACATATTAAAAAAAAAAAAAAAACCAACAGAGGCGCATGGGTGGCTCAGTGGATTAAAGCCTCTGCCTTCGGCTCAGGTCATGCTCCTAGGGTCCTGGGATTGAGCCACACATCAAGATCTCCGCTCCACAGGGAGCCTGCTTCCTCCTCTCTCTCTGTCTGCCTCTCTGCCTACTTGTGATCTCTATCTGTCAAATAAATAAATAAAATCTTATAAAAAATTGTTTAAAAAAAATAACAACAACAAATAAGTGCTTTAGAGATGTGGTGATGTCTTTCATCAGAGACATTTTAAGAAATTGGCCAGGAAGAAGATCTAAATTAAAACAGAAGAAGCCAAGAAATAACTTCATTCATGCTAAGAACACTGGGATAAAAGCCATCTACTCTTTTTCTCCATAGAATTTTAAGAGCTATACAATTCCATTTATTTTTCCAATTGCAAATTAATACCTGATTCTAATGATAAGTGGCTGGAAATTCAAGATGGCAGGAAACTGAACACTCAGTGGATTCAGAACTGGCTTTCTCTCTTTTAGCCCTCCCCACTTACTCAGGCTCCTTTTTTTTTTTCTTTTTTTTCAAAAGATTTTATTTATTTATTTGACAGATTGAGAGAGAGAGAGATCACAAGTAGGCAGAGAGACAAGTAGTGGGGGTTGGGGGGAGAGCAGGTTCCCCGCTGAGCAGAGAGCCTGATGTGGGCCTCGATCCCAGGACCCTGAGAGTGTGACCTGAGCCAAAGGCACAGGCTTAACCCACTGAGCCATCCAGGCGCCCCCTCCTGTCTCTTCTTACTTAGATTGTGCAATCTTGTAGAATGTGACCAGAAGGCCCTTTTACCCCTCTTCCTGTGTTATAAAAAAATGATCAGCTTGGTGGTCTTTTCACCAAGAAGCTGTCATCTCTCTCTTTCTTGCTCTGTGCTATGTTTGCTGCTTATATGAAATTCAGATTTCATTTTCCTAAGTTCCCCACTGAAGAAGTTATGGTCACACTGAGCAAGGACTTCTTCGGTGCCATTTCTGCTGTAAGATGGTTGAACACTGACAAAGGAATTGTGAATGATAGGGCCCTCATTAGCTCCTTTTCTGAACATAAGACTTGATCCCCTCATCATCTTCTTGTGTCCACTGGGGGGGTGTTGCTGTGGTTAAAGGAAACTTACAAACCTTTGTAAGATCATGCCGTTATTGTCTCATTTTTGTTGTCATCCTTCTACTCCAGTGGGCATGTGCCATCAGTGAGAGGGAGAACTCAAGCTGTTGAGGGCTTCCGGAGTGTTGATGGTGTTGTTTCATGTTACTCTTTGTGAATCAGAAGCACATTCTCAGACCTGTCCCTATGGGAGCGTCATTTGCAAAATCTGTCATGCTAAAAAAATGTGAATAAAAATTGGCAGACACATATACAGTGCCTTTTCCTCAGTATTTCTCTTTAAAGATTTTTGACGGAGAGTTAAACAGAGACTGTGTCTTCTTTTTATGTCCACTGAGCATGATTTCACACTGTTGCTGTTGAGTCATTGATGATCATTCACTGAGCAAACAATTACTGCTGTCCTTCTCAGAGCCAGGCACTGATCTGGGCAAGTGGGGACACATCAGTGAATAACCCAGGGGAAAAAAAAAATCCTGTACTTCCAGAATGTTGATTCTAATGCTACTGAATATACTCTTAAACTTTAAGTCAAGAAGTATTTTTGAAAGATAGTTTCTATACCATCTCATAGTATTTTAACCAATGTAGTGTTTCCATTTCACAAAAATACTTGCAGTGTCTAAAGCAATGCTTCCTAATCTTTTTAGTCCCTTTGGCTCCTTCTCCAACTTAGGAAGACTATAAACCTCTATGGAAAGTAATATACCAGTTCTCATTCACATTAATATTTGTATATCGGTTTAGATATTTTGTAGCTGCCTTGTTTAAAAAAAAAAAATCACTTGACCTTCAAAAGCCCAAGTGCATTTGTCATCTAGCTCATGAATACTATTTAATAAGGATTTAGATAGTTTTCAGTTTTTAAACTTGTAATGAATGCAAAGAATCTGTCAGTAAGTTGTTGAAAGGAAATTGGATTTTTTGCTTATTTTCTTTAAAATAAACATCTTTTTGAGATAATAAATGCATGAAAGATGTGTTGTACTTAGTGGTTTTATAGGGCTTGACTTACTTCCAGTTTTATTATTTATTCTGCTTTCATTTATGATTTCCTTGCAAGGAACTGCATGCTTCAATCCAGAGTATATTTAAGCTCAGGGTTGCTCTATTTTCAAGATTTCTTATTACAGATGCTTTCCCTAACAAAGAGACATTGTTAGAAAGGTCAGAATAATTACCGTGCATCGACTGGAGTGTTTCCTCCCTCGTGGTGTGTCAAATATACAATATTTATAATGATCAAATTATGTAAATTCACAGAAGAATAAGCATAAGATATTCTGCCTATATAGGCCTTCTTATTTTCATGGTTCCTGTTTCTGTTGACAAGATCCTATCATTGCCTACTTTTTTTTTTTTTTTACTTCTCTGAGAAAATGGTTTTCTATTGAAATTCTTAATGAGTTCTCTAGAGATGGTGCAGAAAAGTATTTCCCTGAGTTGCTCAAATGGTATAGCTATTTCTAAGGATTTGCTTGAATTCAACCTTGGGATTTCTGGAGTCTCAAGTCTTTTGAACTTATAGTCATTACTATTTTTCTTAAATCAGTCAATGCAGTCATTTTTTAAAATTCATCAGTCAGTGATGGATAGCACAGGCAATATGAAATGGCAGATGATATGTATATCACTTATTTATAATTTTAAAAAGCATGGAATTTCTTTTTTCATTGAGTTACACTATTCTAGGAAGAGTTTTGATTCAGATAGCTTTATTCTCTGAAAGAAAAAATAGCATGAAATGCTTTTCAGTCATCTTAAGTAGTAAGAATCAGCATGATGTTCAACATTCGCAATAGAGTTGACTATTAGTTTAAAAAATAATCTCCCCTTGTCTCATTCAACTGAAGAATCCTTTGCTGACAAAACCATCACATCAGTTGGTTGCTTAGTCTCTCACCGTCAAATGTTTTTAGGGTGAATCTGGGCATGGACATTACTATTAAAAACAGAAAACTCAAGACTCTGTCTTCTCTCTAGGTGAACTCCAGAAACCTTGGTAGCGACAATCACTCTCTTTCCATTTCCCTGTAATCGGAAAAAAGCTCATGACCCTAAGGTTGCTTTAGTTTTAAACTTAGAAAGCCCATTAATAGCTTTATTTAGGAAGTCTTGCTCGAAGAGTTACTTTCATTTATTGCCAAGGAGAAACTGTCCCTTGTCTGGTTATGTGGTTGGGAGAAGAACAGTGAAAAGTCTTTGGCCTGCATCTACGGGCGTGCATTGCCTGTTTTCTGGTATATGTGACTCTTATAAAAGACAGCCAGCAGTTCTAACTCAGTAGGGCCTGGATATTTAGGTCAAAACCGTGGTCCTTACACATAACTGGACTTTTACACATGCAGGGAGCTTTTAGATTCATCCTGACCTAATAAGTCAGGATGTCCAGGGGAGGGCCTGGGTTTTATACAGCTCCCAAGAGCATGTTGTGTGCACCTGTGTTAGGAGCCCCCGGAGGATAAGGCGGGCAAGTGTCTCTGTTTCCCACTGAGCATTCCTTTCATTTTTCCTCTGTGCCACGGTGAGCACTGAAGCCCTTGGTCCAGTGGCCAGCCCAGCCTCCACCCACCTCCCCAGAGTCTTGCCTGAACCGTGGTAGCATCAGCCCATGGGGGGCATTAGTCCACATTTAGAAAGTAGCTTGGGCCTTCCTGTTTTCAGTTGTCCTTTGCCACTTGTTCTAGGAAAGAACATGGTAACAGCCCCCTCAGACTGTTGGCAGCATCTTATACTGTTCATCAGTCAGAAAGCATGTGACAAAATGCAGAAGCAATGAAATAGAAGCATGAAATCACCTTATGTTTGCATTCTCTTGCCTTGTGGCTCGAGGCTCTGGGGTGAGCACAGCTGAGACACGCACTCATGGCTTCTCACTCGTCCCTTTGTCCTCTCGCTCACACTGTTTCCGCCTTGGCTCCTGGCGCACCTCCCTTTGCTTCTGCTCATCATAGAGTAGATATTGTTATCCTTACACATGGCAAAGTTAACTGTAAAACAAGTGACTTCGCATTTTCAAAGGCACTACATGGGCAGTTGTTGGTCAGATGGTTTCTTAAAGTGTGAGTGTAAAAGAACCAGACGGTACAGGGTTTTTCTGATTAGTTTACCAGAACAGGAGCATCTAAATGTTTTCTCTCTTCTGCTACTGTTACTCTTGGGGATCCTATATTTATTTTAATGATTTAACTGTTCGAGTGATTTTAGAAAAATTCTTTATAATTTTCTATAGATTGGTCAGTCTAGGCTACTAATCTTTCACATCGCATGTTTCAACCCAAGATATTCCCCACTCATATGGTTTTGGACAAAGTACAGCTTGTATAATTTTCACATTCCTGAGATCACCAGGCAGTTTTGCTTCTTACGAGTTGGGAACTATAGAGAGGTAAACATGAATCATACAGAGAAATAGAAAAATCTCCTTGGCGTTGGCCAGTCCTAACTTCAGGTGCATTGCTCTTTGAAGCCAACTGCTTATCCTAGGAACACCCTATGGGAGAGGCACTTGATAGGATGACTCAGAAGTCTGGGAGCACTCTCCCACATCTGACCTGCAGGCCTCCAAGACCCTAGGCAAGGCCTTTCCTACAGAAGGGCGACTGCTTCTCTGTGGCTGTGTTAGGCAGAGGGACAGGAAGAAGGAGCATCCTGTCCTGCTGAGAATGGGAACAGAAGCCATCAGAGGGCCCCACATCCCGACTGCACACCCCACATGATCTGACCACGGGTAAGAACTTTTCTATCCAGCTCTGCATGGAAATAACACTCTTCATTATCAGAGATCTTTTTGAGTACGTCGGAATGCGGTGGCACAACTGAGCAGGCACACAGATGTAAACTCCCTAAATACAGATACATTTGTGGCTGGCTTGATTTATTCATTCATTCTGTAAGTCAGTTAGTCATTTATTTTCAGTTTCATGCGTTTTCGTTATTATTTTTTATTTTATTGAAAATATTCACAATACAAACCCTCCATTCATATGACATGGTTAGTCTTACTCTGCTTTGTTCACAATAATCTGTTCTTTTACATACTGCTTAGTATTGTGGTTAAGACCTGAGATTCTGGATTCAGGCCCTGAATAATTGATTTCCTGGCTGCACCCTTGCTGATCATGCAAGTTTGGCCAATTTACCTAATACCTCCCAGCCCCAGATTCTTCATATGCAAAGTAGGGATGGAGGTGGTTCCTACCGCATCAGGCGGTTGTGAGAAGTAAGTGAGAAAATCCATGTGAAGTGTAAGTCATGGTACCCAGCACAGGGTAATATTTACTTGTACAGTTTTTCTCTTGGGCCCAGGATGGGGATGCTTGTTTACACTCTTATTTCATTATCTTGGTTTCCTTAAATCCTTGTTAGAAGAAGGCAAGTCATAGATAATAAATAATTATGGGGTTTTTTTTTAATGCTTTATTTCCAAAAAGAAAGAATCTGTCTTTGTTGATTTATAATATAAAATGATTTATAATGGCTTACACATGGAATTCAGGTGGGCACCAAATTTCTCTCGGAAGTTCCCTCTGGGAGAACATGGTAGTATATGGCAAAGTCAACTGAGGATTGTTTTTTTTCCTGGCTGGTAATATCAGCTCACATTTCTCAGTGTTTCTGGAGTTGTTTCTATTTACTTATTCCTTAGTGATGAAGGACACAGTATTTTCATTTGGAAATATATAATTTCACTGTAGATTTTTCCATCACTATATGTTTAATATAACAAAGATATAAAATGTATACGGGGACAAGGCTAGAAGCATGATCTAAAATATGGGGTGCCATGAAGTTAATTAGGTAACTCTCACATCTGGTGGGGAGGCGCCCTTGATTGAAATGTCTCTTTGGAGAATTTCATGTATTTCTCACCATAAAGTAAAGGACATTATGGGGAAGAGAGGGAAACTTAGGAATGCAAATAAATCTCCTCACTTATTGGGATTGTGTTGTATTTTTTTTCTAAAATATTATATCTGTTCAGTCTTTAATTAACCACTGAGGAAGTACCAGGTCATCGGCTAGCAGCTGGGGATGTAAAGGTTAATGATGATCACCCCATACTCTCGTTCTTGACAGTGTATTAGCAAGGAACACACACACCTGTTATGATTAGGAAAAAAATGTAAACGATGTAATTGAGATATTCACATCTTACCATGTCAAAAAGGACTCTTTTTAAGCTCACAAAAACCAACTGTGTTTTCTAATTGGAGAAGTCACCCTTTTCCTTAGAGTCTCAAAAATGCCTTTGTGCGTGGCCACAAAAGTTTGTGAGAGAATTGTAGAAGATGTACCAGAGTGCAATGTCAGTGATTTGTTCAGGTTTTCTCCCCCGGCCTTCAAGACATACGTTTTGGTATTGTCCAAACTTGGGGTGGGGATGGTGTGGCGGGATATTTATTTGTAATTCAAAGATTCTGAAATGTTTTCCTATAGGTCATCTTCTTACCTCTGAAACCATTTACTGGTTAAATAGGTCCTGTATTACCAAAGCTAAAGAGAACTTAATTTGAGATTGTTTGTGTTATAACTTGTCACTAAGTAAATAAGATTTTTTTTTAATTGGCCACAAAGATTTTTCTTTTCCCTTTTAATAGAAATCTGTTTTTTTTTTTTTAAAGATTTTATTTATTTATTTGACACACGGAGAGAGAGAGATCACAAGTAGGCAGAGAGACAGGCAGAGAGAAAGGGGGAAGGAAGCTGCCTGCTGAGCAGAGAGCCTGATGCGGGGCTTGATCCCAGGACTCTAAGACCATGACCTGAGCCGAAGGCAGAGGCTTAAACCACTGAGCCAACCAGGCACCCCAATAGAAGTCTGTTTTTTTTGTTTTTTTTTTTTTTAAATTGCACATGAGTTCTTTTTCCGTAGTACCCTTTGTCAGTCTATTTTTATCTTCCCTTAAGGCATGCTTAAGCGAGGGGATATGTCATTGGCTTAGTACATATTGATATTCTTTCTGAAACAGGATATGATATAGTATAATACTTGCATAATCAGGATTCTGTCTAGACTGGTGAAATTAAAATAGTGACAGAGCAAAAGGAATCTCCTTCTGAAATAGAATACTTTAGGAAACATGACTTTACCAGAATATTGATGAAGCTTGCAAATATGGAGTGGTATTTTATATCAGTATTAAAGTTAAGGTTTTCATATCTAGAATGCCTTGTTGACTTTTGTATATTATCTTATTGGTATTCATTATTTTAGACTGGCCTATCAGAAGATAAAGGTCAGTTTGTTGTAAACATTCCAGTAGGGATAAAGAGGAACCTCAGACATAAGTGCATCTCAACAATATATAAAAATATAAAGTAGCAGATGCTGTCTGTGGTACAGAAGAGGGGAAAATGGTCACATTGCCTGTGTTTGGGGCTAAAGTATAATCCATAAACATTCTTTGATGACTAAGAAGCAAAACCAAATTCCAGTCTTAAATCTCAGGAGAGTTGATTAACTAAAGCCAAATTCTTAAATCATTTTGGAGCTCTGCATTTGTTTAATAAAATAATTATATTTTCCTATTTATTTTTCTAGGTATGTTTCCTTGAACAAATTACCAAGGAACTATTTTAAGCCAGGGACTGCTTTGAAACCTGCTAAAATATATTTCTGCTGCTTTCATTCCAATGAGGCCAAGAAGGGTGTGGGGAGAGTGACCCTGTACTCTTAGGACCAGCCTTGACCAAATCAGTGGGTGTCCCAAACAGATGGACGGTTTCTCTCTTATCTCAATATTCTGGAATATTTGTTCTTTATTTCTATAAAGCAGAGAAAAGACTAACCTTATAGCATTCATTTGAAGTACAAAGGTTTTAAATAACACATGGGATAGAATCAATTCTCAGGTGTGCACCGGATCTGTGATCTTGGACAATATAATTTACTATTTCTCAGTTTCCCTGTCTATAAAATGGTTATAATAGTAGTTCTGTCTTTATAAGGGCATAATGAGGATTAAATGAATCAATTCCCATTAAGTCCTTAGCAGAGTGGCCATCAAATGGTGAATTCTTAACAAAAATAGTATTAGCTAGTATGATTATTTAAGTATCATTCATTTATCTGAAGATGAATTTTTACACATTTACTTCAAGTGTATCTTAAATTTGAAATAGTAGTGGATTTTCTTCTGCTGTGAAGAAAGCTCACAGTCCTCCTTGAAGTATAGTAAATGATGGTTGGATAATAAAAATTTAACTCTGCATCCTCTTGGATCTTTCACTCCCAGACTGGCCTTCAGAATTGTAGCATGTGGGAACATTAGCTTCACTTGAGAATTCTCGCAACAATTTGTATTCTCATGACTCAGACCTCATCAGCCACTGCTCTCTGGAAAAATACCCCCAAACCCCACAGATAATAGGTATGGGATGACCCCCCAGAAACGTACATTGGTTGCCCTTCCTCATATGAGAGGGCAGGAATAGGTATCATGTAAGAATAAAGAAAAACATGGTAAGCCAGGTAGTTGAATCTGTTACGTGTATCTATCTAGATTTAAATCACAAAAGAGAATAAAAATGTTCCAAAACAGTCATAAATTCATATCCATATGCTTCCTTAGAGATGTGGTTATGGCTCTTATTTCTTCTGCATGAGGCAAGGGAGATTTGCGTTGACAGATCCAGTATTTAAGGCAAGGGTGGAGTGGTGAATCAGCATGGTGAGTTGGTAGTCCGAGCCTCACTAATGCCCCACACTCTCTTTCCCTGCTTGGTCCTCAGCCTGAAGCAAATCTAACCTTGGCCACACTGTGTGCTAATACCCTGGTCCTGCATTCTGTAGGTGTTGGCTGTGTTCCCTCCCTGAGGTGGGCAGCCATTTGATTCTGTCATAGGCACGAGGATATTGAAATTCAGAAGCTCATGGTTGCTGGTACATTCATTTTTCTCTGGTTGATAGTCTTTCTATTTTACTTACTTATTTTTCTGTTTATTTGAATATAAATGGGCATATTTGAATATAAATGGGTAACATTACCTTGGACCTAAATGACATCCACAAATATATTGATTTGAATTAGTAGCTGGTCAATAGTATTTGTGTTTGTTTTTAATATGATGACCCTGTATTTTCATATGCAAGTTCTGTGGGGAATTTAAGGTCTCCTTTTTCTTCATGGACCAGTGCAAATTCAAGTTTCATTTCTTGGACCTTCTCTTGGTGCTTTAGATGATATATTTATAAGAGCATAAAATATTAAGCCTTCTGCTAGATGGTTACCACTCCTTGTATGATGTTCATTAAATACATGATACACAACATGAAAAACAATACTCTTAGGTACAAACACACAAAACATGGTAGGTCAGTTTTTTTCCTTTCCTGCACTTACTTAGTTCCACTTTTTGGAATAGTAAGAATGTGGTATCACTGATATAGAAACCTATTCTTTTAAAGGTTAATCTTTTTGTTTGCATAGATATTTATGTTTTCTGCTCTTGCTGATTTGCCAGTATTGTCAGAAGTGAAGTAAATGTTTATTGTCTTGGGTGTGCTTCTAATTTACAATAGCAGTTTTGACATCAGATGAAGGACCTAATATGTTTTGAGTTTACCTCTTAAGATGAAGAGTGATAAGTCCTTAGATATTAAATAATTTTCAGAATATTAAACTTTTTTTCTCTTGTAGTGAGAGATTTTTCCTGAGGCTGAATAGAAATGGACTTCCCAAAGCCCCAGATAAACCAGAACGACATTGCTCTCTCTTTGTGGTAGGTGGATCTTGTTTCTTCCCGGAGGTGGATTTTTCCAGCTGTACTTCATGTTTCTTGAGGAAATAAATTATTGTGAGAGAACATAGTGACTTCCCTTAACCTTTGTAAATAACACTCACAGTACAGGAGGGCAGGCCTGCGGGCCTGGGTATTATGGAAGACATGTGCTGTGATAAGCACTGGGTGTTAGACACAACTAATGAATCATGGAACCCTACCTCAGAAATTATTGCTATATTATATGTTGGCTAATTGAACATGATAATGTAAACCATAAAACAAAGTATAAGTGCTTGACAAAAAACAAAACCAAACAAAAACACTGAGGTACAGTTAGTGCCCAGAATCTTGAATACCACCATTCATACACACATCTCTGTTCCTTTGGTTTATGTTGGAGCCTGTTACACTCTGCATGACATAGAGCATTTAGGATGTACTTAATAAATGGTTAAAGAATGATTGAGTGAGAAATTTAAAAAAGAATTTTTCTTTAATGTATTATTTGACATCAGTAGACTTACCCTGTAAACTTGTAGTGGTATTTTTATTTTATTAAGTTTTTATTTAAATTCCAGTTAGTTGACACAGTGTAATATTAGTTTCAGGTGGACAGTATAGTGATCCAGGACTTCCATACATCACCCAGTACTCATCACCACAAATGTACTCCTTAATCCACATCACTTATTTAACCCATTCCCCCCCAGCTCCCCTCTGATAATCATCAGTTGTTCTCTGTAGTTAAAGAGTCTGTTTCTTGACGTCTCTCTCTTTTTCCCTTTGCTCATTTGTTTTGTCTCTTAAATTCCACTTATGAGTAAAATGTGGTATTTGTCTTCCTCTGACTTATTTTGCTTAGCGTAATACTGTCTAGCCCTATCCCTGTCTTTGCAAATGGCAAGATTTTGTTCTTTTTTATGGCTGGCTAATACTCCATCAATACTCCATTTCGTGTGTGTGTGTGCACGAGTGTCTCACCTCTTCTTTATCCATTTATCTGTCAGTGGATACGTGGGCTGTTTCCATAATTTGGCTATCATAGAATGGGCCTTTTTTTTTTTTTCTTTTAAGCATCATTTGACATCCATAGACTAAGAGTGTTAATTTGATCAAGTGGTATTTTTAGAACAGGATTTGAATTATATGCTTCTGTTACAAAATTCCATTAAGAATGTCTGCATCATCTTTGTCTTTCTTCTGTTAATTGTAGAACTAATGTGCTATGACCTTTAATAATTCTATATAACTTATGAGTTTTAAAATAATCCCATTTTTTTTATAGGATTTAGGTAGCAGTGAGCTAAGAAGGGACGTCTATATCACTGTGCACATTATCCGAATTGGTAAGTCTAACACTTGCCGGTGTGATAAGTGTGATAGAACAGGGGGAGGAAATGCTGAAAGGTCTCTTTGTTGGTGTGATCTCTTTGCTGTCTGGATCAGAAAACAGTGAAAGCCAGTTTGGAATCTGAGAGTCACCACATTTGGGATTGTTCCTATGCCTCCCCAAACTCACGGACGGCTTCCTCATGCATCATACATAGACTTTGTTTTCTTCCCATAGAAGTTGTTAGGTAGTTTGTTGTGCTTTGTTTTTATCGGACTCCATAAACATATTTGACTCAAAATTTCTTATTTGTCTTTTTAAATTCTAATTTCTGTTAACAACATCAACTAAACTTCTTTAGGATCTGGATTTCCTACAAGTTTATGAAAATTTTATATACTAATTGGCATTCTCCAAAGTGCAGAATGCTACAGAGCCTTATTGCAAAAAGTGCTATACAAGTAAAGGGTTATGAAACCCTGAATGCTATATAGTTTTTCCACTTTTATAATATCATCAGCTCATTAAAGGGTCTCAGAAGTCCTCCAGGGAAATATTAAAATGCTTCTCTGACTTTGTTGGCCCTAGTTTTCTCCAAATTCGATTTGACCATGGAAACATTTGCATAATGTAACATTTATTATGTAATAAATGTAACAGTTATTAAGATCTTGCAGAGCACACTTTGGGTGTTCCACACTAAACTTGCACAACAGAGCCAGAATAAGTTCACTTGTTTTTACTCATAAAATGCCCCTAAAAGCAGGTAGTTTATGGCAGAGGTGCTAAGTACGATGAAGTATGCCATATCCTACACCGTTTTTCTATTAAAGCTAACCAGCTGATGCTGGGAACTGGTTCCCACTTGTTCACTGCCTGTGCTCCATTCTTTGCTTGGGAATACTTCTACCCCATGTCTTGCCATGCAGTCCTGCATAGTGACTTTTATTTCTATAGTCTTTTCTCTTTTGCATCTGATAACAGTGTTGTGCACTGAAAGAGACTGTAAAAACACGTTGCCATCCTAACATAGATTTTCCATATATTTTTTTTCTCATAAAAGTCAGTTCTGAAAACCCATTTTCATTGTATGCTCTTTTTTGATTTGAGGGGCTGTTGAAATAAAAAGAAAAAGAAGTAAATTTTTTCATTTTAATTTTCTTCTTATAAGTGAATATATATGGGGAAAAAATTGGAAAGAATCTTTAAAAATATTGAGAAAGTTGGAATGCGTGCTGCTGACTATTTACGAGAGAAAGCTTTTAAGCTCCCAGAGGGGCAGGGGGCAGTTTGTTAGATAATTCTTTGAGAGTGTGTTCTTTTCATTCAAATTCATAATGCCATTTGTTCACGTAAAATGTGTTTTTAGATGCCTTCATGTGAACGTTGCATTGAATGTAATCTTCTACAGTATCAAGAGAAAAAAACTCCTTTTGCTTTCAGAACTTTCTAGAAGATATCTGCAGGTTTTGGGTGGTAGAAACACATGTGGCAGGGGGGCTCCAGGCCCTGCTCGTCCAGGGCCTGGAGGGCCCTACTGCCTCGGAAGCCATGTGCATGTTACCAGTCACACAGCTGCCTTTCAAATAGGCGGCATTAGATTAGTGATTGCATTTTTTCCCCAACATTTTTATGATCATTAAGCCATCAGAATGAACGTTGAATCGGAAATTACCTGATACTCATTTTCCCCCCTGAGCTTTGGTCTCAGCTTGACACTGAGATTACTGCAAGAGCTGCCTGATGATTGGGTCCCTTTTACTGTTTTGACGCTTTGAGACTGGGAAGAAATCAGATTAAAGGTAAGAAACTCTGAGAAAGGGCAAGGCTTCGTCTGCTGCAATGAAATTAAGGAGCAGAGGATTCTTGTCTATCAGGGACAGATACCTCTTCTTCTAGAATGTCCCTTGTATCTGCTTTAGTAAGAAAAGGGCATGCTGACCCTCACTGGCTGCAGAGAACGGGAGCAATGGCACCTTGCCTCAGAAACTGAGCCCGGATCTTTGATTGTTCAGAGGAGGATGGGGAAAAAAGAGAAATAAATAGTTCCATATCCTCCTGGCCACCCTGCTAAAGGTTTTACTACCTCTCTGTTTCTCCTTTTGGCTTTTAGTTGGTAGCTAACACTGTTTACTAAATATTCCTAAATATTTTTTAACCTTCCCTATACCTACCTTCCTTTCTGCTTTGAGAATTTTCCTGGAAATCTGACCAGAACTGTGAACTTTTATTAATTCTAGAGTGGGGAACGCCAGGCCTGGCATCAAGTAGTCTTTGCAGCACAGGACCCCGACCATGGTTTTGGTAACCAAAGAGTGGTGCCTGCGACATAGGAAAGAAAACTCGAAATTGAGGATCTGAGGACATGGGGGGTGTGAGGGCCTAGCGCAGCGATCACATCTCCCTGCCGTCTTCTCAAGTTGCAGGGGATGGCTGCCTGCACCCCTGTATGGGGCTGTCCTCCCCCCAGACACCTACAGTTTTTTTTTTCCCTGCATTTCTAGCCAAAGTGGGTAAAAAAAAATCAGGGTGCTAGGCCTGCCCTGCCTAAACTTCCGGGAATTTAAAGCTAGAGGAGTCCGTGGAAGTAATCATGATGAGAGTTTCAGGGGTTTTGTTTTTATTTTTTACAACTTAATTTCTTGTGTGATGTTAAGTGATTTTTGAAATACTCCACTTGGGAATCTTCGAGGCATTCTGTTGTCTTGCATTTACCAGGGAATGATTAAGCAAGAAACATAAATGTGATGTTGGTAAAGATAGGAGAATACATTTCATCCTAATGCAATCTGTAATAATAATTAAAATAGAGATACCGTAGACTTCTTTCCCCCATTTCACAAGTGATCAGAGTTTTAAATTTGTGACTTTTGTGAGTAAAGTATAATTGGTTGTTAAATTCAAGTATGACATGACAGTGTTTGATTTGCCAGTATAATTTATGTTAAAACATGGGTTGAAATTTAGCCACATATTAAAGCATCAGGTCATGAAAATGTGATTTTTTAAATTTTGCACATCTAAAGAGCAACTGGCTTGTTTTCTAATTTTGAGTCTAATTGATAAAATGAGATGTTTTCATGCTATTTGTAAGCATTTCCCTAAAAATGATGCATTGGTGTGGTAATTTTACTGTATTACTGATAAATAAAAGCCAGTTAGATATTGCCATCCCCCCCTTGCTTTTCTTTGGTACCCCTTTACCATAGGCTTTGGGAAGTGCTGGAGTCCTCTAGATGTGCTATAGGAGAATTTTGCTCAGATGGAAAACAACTTCTATACCCGTTCGTTGCCAAGCATCTGGAAACAGATTTGCATTTTTTTTTCATTATTTTTCCTCACATTAACTTATTATGTTTCAGCTTCAGAATCCTATCTGCTTTCTGTCTTCAAAATTATCCATTGGCAAATATAATAATAAATTAAAACAGTATCTCCATAACATACTTAAAAACATATAACAATTGAAACAAGATGAAACTGTGTCAGAGTGAAAAGCATCCCAGGAGATTTTAGCCATTGGCTGAATTCTAATCAGCCTGAGCCCTGGGTCAGGAAAGGGACCTGCACACTCATTTGATCATCTTTGCTTACTTGTTTTAGCTTCAGGGAATCTCACACTGCTTCCTTTCAAAGGTGAAGTATTTGAAATAGTTCTTTAAGTATGGAAATTTTCTCAAAAATAGAAAAATGAAATGGCACCATTATTGCATTTATCGACCCAGACCTCCTGGGTTGTCTTCATGAATCCTTGGGGAAGGGTTCCCAAACAGAGGATCAGCTCCAGTCTCCATGTTTCGTTGGTGATAGCTGGTGCCCAGAGTTTCATCGATGAGCCCGAGGTCACACAGCAAGGTGCCTGGAAAGGAGAGTCAAGAACTGAAGCAACATCTCCTGCGCCCTTTCATTGCCCAGTTCCATTGGTTAGGGTCTCTGTATCCGCTGAAGGTGCACAGGTCGAGTGGCTGCATGGGTTATATTTGCTTTTCCATTGAACAGGTCGAATGGGAGCAGGAGAGAAAAAGAATGCCTGTAGCACCCAGTACCGGAGACCCTTTGGCTGTGCAGTTCTTAGCATTGCTGACCTTCTGACTGGAGATACAAAAGATGACCTCATCCTGAAGGTGTACATGTAAGAAGCACGCCCATGGAGGGGCTGGGGCGGGAGTGGGGGCACGTGTGGATGCCATGTGGTGAAGGTCACTCCAAGGGGGTCATGGGAGAACAGGGGGCGGGGTTGAGTTCATGAGCCACCCCTCCCAAACTCAATGTGGAGACTTGCCACGGGAGAGCCCGTTCAGCAGTCAGAGGAACTGTGAAATCAAGAACCCAAGAATACAAACACATTAGCGTGGGCTGGACCATCCATGTCACAGAGTACCGCCTCTGAATATAAGAACCGAACCTGTCCTTACCCTCAGTTCATTTGTTCTTGGAAAACGGACATAGTTTTTAACACAAACTAATTAGAACTCGGAACAGAAGGTGCAAGTAGGTGATTTCCCTTTTCTTTCATGTATTGTGAGTTTGTTAGCCCTGCCCAACAAAGTGCCAGGAAGAGGAGGGAGGCTTCAGCCACAGGAGGTGATTTTCTCAGTTCTGGAGGTGGCAAGTCCTCGGTCAGGGTGGTGGCTTGATTGATAGCTTCTGAGAGCTGGGACAGACAGTCTGTTCTATGCCTTTCTCTCCTAGTTTCTGGTGCTTACTGGTTGTTTTCAGTGTTCTGTGACACTGCCCAGCATTGCCTTCATCTCTGTGTCTGTATTTCCACCTGTTATGAGGGCATGGTTATATTAGGTTGGAGCCCCACCCAGTGACCTGATTTTAACTTGATTACCTCTGTAGAGGCCCTGTGTCCAAATAAGGTCACATTCTGAGGTACTAGAGCTTAGGACTTCAATATTCTTTTTTTTTTTTTTTTTGTGGGGGGGGGAGATATTCAACTTCTGGCACTCCACTAAGAAAATCACTTCATGTACTCCAAATCAGTTGGTTGATTTTTTTTTAAATGCACATGGTTTCAGACCACCCTGCCCTGAGCATCTCCCCAGAGGTTTGAAAATTGAGAGTTGCCGTACTGTAATTCCTTCACTCTGGGTTGAGGGAATGGGTAGGGGATTGGGCTCATTCTTGTTTGGGGACCATATAGCTGGCCACCTCCATGAGAGAGCTTGCTTGAGTTTCATTTCTGTCTGTGGAGCTGATAAACCCAACATATGCCAATAGTTTTCCTATGTTGGGTTCATATGAGTGGCCCACTGCCTGTAGGACATAGACTTCAAATTGCTTTTTGACCACTGCTGGAGGGTTTCATGGATTTATCCATTCTCCACCGAGTGCCCCTGGGACCTATGCCACACATTTGCTAATTAGTTGACAAAGATTTGTCTGTAGCCTGTGGTTTAGGACCAGCAATTCTGTCTGTTCTCTTTTAAGAGGGATAAAATCTGTGACCTTGATTTTAACTTGCAAACTTTGGGTGAAACTAGCAGGTAGTAAAACTCACTACTCTTTTTATCATGTGGTGGCCCTCAATTTCCATGATAATCCTCTTTCCAAACTCTCCTGGTGATCATTAAATGCAGTGATTTTGAAATAATTCTGGGGGAATGGCCACCATTTACAGTGTGCTTACTACGTGTGAGGAACTGTGTTAACCATTTTCCATGTATCATGTGACTTTATCCCCACGACATACCCATGAAGCAGGTGCTGTTGGCTCTGATTTCCACGTAAAGGGACAGAGAGGCTAGATGATGCCCCAAGTCACCGATTCATAAGAACAGGAACCAGATTTGAAGTCAGGACTGACTCCAGAATTTGAGATGTCAAAGGTCCTAAGCTTTTGGGTGTTATTTTGACACCACCATTCAGTAATGTGATAATGGTGCTATTGTGTGGCCTTGCTTTTTAAGAAAACTAGAATTCCTTATAAACAGTCTCATCATTCCTTAGAGTAGTCTTTGCAGGCATGTGTAGCAAGCACTCTATTTTGCCGTTGGGAAAACAGGACCGACGGTCACATCATCCCCCTTGATTATGCAGCCTGCTGAAGAAGACCCATGAAGTTTAGCTCTGCATATGGGAGATGCTCCCTCACATAACAATAAATTGTGTTGCTCTTTATGCTTGTTATTGCCTGGTTTTTTATAAGCATCAAATAAGGTTTTAGATGATTCTTGCTGGAGAAGAGATCCCCTTAAAAATGCCAGTTCAGCAAACTATGACTCCGTTTCAGGAAGCATGCCAGTGGATCAAAATAGTCACTGTGGGTTAAGACTAAAGTGTGATTTTAGTAGAACATTTTAAGGAAGTGCCTGTTAGAAACAATTTGGAAGAAATTTCTGTTTGTTACTGTGACCAAATCCCTAACCCATCTGGGTCTCAAATATGGAGCAATTACAAATACCTCATGTGAGCCCGGAAGCTATTTCAGTCACATACTTGAGCTTGATTTTACATGGAGTTCTGTAGGTTAAAAGAATGAATTCTGGAGTCGCTTCACTAATAGGAAGCAGGCCATCTCTTCCTTCCCCACTGAGCTGAAATAAGAAAACTAGAGGCAGGATATACTAAATGGCAATTTGTTGTCCTGCAGCTGAACAGGTGGGATGGTTTCATTTCATCTTAATTTCCTTGCCTTCTAAGATTCAGTGCGCCGTCTGGTACCCTATTGTTAAGTGGCCCAAAAATGACCTTCATCGTGTTCATCCTGGAAAAGCATATGGTGATGAAATAAATATGTAGTCAAATTGTGAACTGTCAGCTACAGATGAGATCACAAGGAAAAGGAATCTACTGTGGAGCGTTTTGATCGATAGTGTATAGAATCTTCATATTCAGGACCCTTGGGAGGGAGAATATGTGGTTGATAAAAGTTAGTTGTGATTTACAAACATACTCAAATGAGGGAGGCTTTCCCCCCACCCCCAACCGGGACAGTCACGCAGTAAGGAAGGATGACTAGCCTCAATATTTAGGAGCCATCAGGAATTGCCAGATAAGGGGACATCCATCCATTCATTAATCCATTGTGTGCTTTTTAAGCACCCATAATGTTCAGAGTCCCAAGGGGGACACATATCAACAGGTCCTAGATCCATTCCTCAAGGACCTTAAAAGTTTCCTAGGTGAACTATAGCATGTTTAACAAAGATGGCATGAGCTAGCAAGTGACAGGAGCTGAAAGAACAAGGTACAGATGGCTGTGAGAGCAAGAAGATAGAAAGATGCCCTTTTGCCCAGAAGAGGAAAAGCTGGGGAACTTTGATTACTCTTTAGTGCAAGGGACAATTTGAATGACCCCCTTGCAAGTTGTGTTAACCTCAGTTACATTTTGCTTGTTTTGCTATGTCCTGATGCTAACCAAACTCGATCATGTTACAGTAGGTAGAAACCCACAAATGAGAACTTACATTCATGGAGCATGGAGTATATGCCTGGCATTATCCTAGGCCCAAGCTTATTTAATTGTAGTATATTACCCCCCTTTTCACAGGTGAAGAAACCAAGGCACAGGGAGCATAAATAACTTGTCCCAAGGATGTAACTCAGTTAATATGGTTCAAATCCAGGGAGTAGGACTTTTGGTCTGCACTGCCTTTCATTGTGTGCATCATCCTCTGAGATTTTGAGGTGAGGGGGACTTCATAAATTGTGAGCTCATCACAACCCTTTCTGGCACGAGGTAGCTGGTCATGCATTTACTAGACATGGGCGTCCTGCTCATCATGGGGCAGTTATGCCAAAACCAACCAGTTTGGGGGCATTCCCAAGGAGATATAAGGAGGTACGGTGGTTATTCCAGAAAGAGCAGGTGTGCTAGTAAGGTCATTGTTTGGTCTGATCCATTATCAAAGCTTAACAGAGGGTTAATGTTTTCTAGGTGTAACACAGAGAGTGAGTGGTACCAAATCCATGAGAACATCATCAAGAAACTGAATGCACGTTACAATTTGACGGGCTCCAACGCAGGTGAGTGTGTCCCTCCACTTTTCATTTCAGGCCTTTTGTTTTATGTATCTGTGTAAGAAGCAAATGAACTGCCCTTTGTTTTTCTCTGCATTTGCTTCATAACTTTAAAAATGTGCAGCGAACAATCTGGTGCATCTCTCTGTCCTTTGAAGGCTTGTAGCTGTAACTCTGTTTAAAAAATGTCTTCTGTTCCCGTTTGAAACAAGGCAGAGTAACTGAATTTGTTCAGTAATGCCAAGTCATGAGGCCTCTAAGTTGTTACCAGTCACTAAAACCCAAATGACAAATATGCCTGGGTTCCTGAGTGTAGTGTGGAGTAGGTCTGATGGATGGAAATTGACCAGTGAGGTCTAAGAGAAACCTGCTTCCCTGTCTACAGCTGGGAGCAGTGCTAGGAACAAACACGCAGGTTCCTGTGTTGAAATTGGCTACGAAGATGAACCATGTTGACTGCAGTATCACCTACAGAAAAATGGAGGCACACTTGTTAAGGGATCTGAAGTATATAGCATTATAAGTTATATATGATACGTGCTATGTATTCTTAACGTAGTAACTTCATAAATACTGCATTATATAACATATGTAGTGGCGTCTTTGAGTTTGGTCAGTGGACCAAACTGGGTGATTCTTCTTTGCTCCCCATCCCCCCTTCCAGCCCATATTGAAGCAAAATAAACTAGGTAGCTTTGTGGTTTCATTGTCATAAAAAAAAAAAACAACCTTCAAATTAAGTAATGTATTTGATAACTGAATGCGTTGGGTTTTTTTTTAAGACTCATTTTTAAAGTAACTTGAGTGTAGATGTTTATGTTCTAGTCCAGCCTGCCTGGTAATTTGGAACAAGAATCGAAACTCAAACCACCTTCTTTTCAGACCCTGCCCATCTTACTAGGCCAAACTGGCCCACAAAGAAGAAGTAACTGCAGACAAAAACTTTTTTGGTCCAATGAGAGCCCTAAGCATCCACAAGTCACACATGTGGCAGCATTCAGGTTGTAATGAGGGATGAGGTCAGTTTCTCCTCCCTTTCCCAAGAGTTGGGGAGGGAACTTTGGTTCTATCTACTCCTCTCCAAGTCCTCCAGCTACCACTGAATAAACAAGCGACTTGGAGCAGTTGAGGGCAGAATCCCTAAAGCATCAGGAAGAGATGGTAGTAGTCGAACACAACATGAAGATAAAAGATACTTTATTTTTTTTTAAGACCTTATGTATGTATTTGAGAGAGAGAACACAAGCAAGGGGAGTGGCAGGCAGAGGGAGAAGCAGGCTCCCCACTGAGCAGGGAGCCCAGTGTAGGACTCGACCCCAGGACCTTACGATCATGACCTGAGCTGACGGCAGACGCTTAACCCATAAGCCACCCAGGCTCCCCAGCAGTGATAAGATGGTTTAGAAGCTAGGATGTAGACTTGTCTTCCCTTTTTCTGTGGTATTAAAATAGCACTAGTGTATGGACCAAAAGATATAATTTAAATGTACCCTCAGTAAGATGGCAGAGATACCACTTTTTTAACACTAATTTTCCCATACTCTTCAGTAGACTTCTAGCTAAATCCTGGTTTGTTCTAAGCCTTTCAGGGTTTCATGATACCATGGACTGTTTTTTATCATTAATTACCCTCTAACCCTGTGCTGTCCAGTTCATGGGGCACTAGCCACGTGGCTATTGAGCACTAGATAGAAGGCTTACAGCCCTGGGATCGAAGTGTGCTGTCATTATAAAATATATACTGGATTGTGAAAACTTGGTGCTTTAAAGAAAATGTAAAATATCCCATTAAGGGTGGCTCAGTTGGTTGAGCAGCTGCCTTCGGCTCAGGTCATGATCTCAGCGTCCTGGGATCGAGTCCCGCATCGGGCTCCTTGCTCGGCAGGGAGCCTGCTTCTCCCTCTGCCTCTGCCTGCCTCTCTGTCTGCCTGTGCTCGCTCTCTCTCCCTCTCTCTCTGACAAATAAATAAATAAAATCTTTAAAAAAATAAAATAAAATAAAATAAAATATATACTGGATTGTGAAAACTTGGTGCTTTAAAGAAAATGTAAAATATCCCATTAATAATTTTTATATTGATCACATGTTGAAAGACATCATTATGGAGATAATGGTTAAATAAAATATATTACTAGAATCAAGTTTCTTTTTACTTTTTTAGCATGGCTACTAGAACATTTTTAATTTCATTGGTAGCTCCAATTGTATTTCTCTTAGATAGTGCTGTCCTGGACTTGATTTAAAGGTTTTGTTCAGGGTTGCCGAGGTGGCTCAGTCAGTTAAGCATCCACCTCTTGATTTTGTCTCAGGTCACCATCTTAGGGTCATGAGATTGTACCCCATGTTGGGCTCCTTGCTCAGCGCAGAGTCTGCTTGAGATTCTGTCCCTCCCCTTCCTGCCAGCCCGTGCTGACATGCTTGCTCACACATGTGTGCTCTCTCTCTCTCTGTCAAATATATAAGTAAATCCTTAAGAAAAAAAATAAAGGTTTTGTTTCAGTTCTTTTCATGCTTCTCCCCAGGAGTCCCACTACTCCTAATTTGCCTGCAGTTACCTCCTATGTGAATAAACACATGTAAAACTAACCCTGACCTTGTGATTTTTTTCCCCATGCATTGCCTTCTCTCCTTATCATCACAGATGTGGTCTTGACAGCATGTGTTGGCCTGCTCCAATAGATTTTTTTGCCCCCAACTCCTATGGACTCCAAAGCCTTTCCTCTTTCTACTATGCCTCATGCAGAACGAAATTCCTCTGTTCTTGGATTGTTTGAATATATCATTGTCCAGACTCTGAATGTGATTCCCAGTTGTCTCTTGAATCATGGTGAAGGTCTCAGTGATGGGCTTTGATGTGTATACCTACAGAGAGAGGTATATAGAATCCAGATTCTATATCTTATGAGGTCATGGTTCTAGTAAAGCTGAAGTACACATTTCTCTCTGCTTATAGATGAGAGTCGTCTTACAAAGAGGGTAGGTAGCCTCTAAGAGCTTTGCCTGCGGAAATCGGATGTCCTAGGTTTGAATCATAGTTTTCCTGGGATGATAGTAATACCGTCTTCTGAGGGTTATTGGGGAGAAAGAGTACGCAAAGCGTGTAGCACAACACTTGATACGTTAAGTATCATTGTTAGCTATTATTGTTTACTCTCTTTGGAGCCATCATCTGGAATATTCTACCTCTTTCTTAAGGCAGATTTGTTTTTGCAGTGGATCCTGATTTGATCTCCGTAATGAAGACTTTGAGAATGACGTAGGTGGATTATTAATAGGTTAGATCCTTGCATCAGGCCTTCCTACTTCGTGTCTTCTGTCTTGTCTCTGCTGATTTGATTGCTAATACCTCTTCCTAGGACTTTTCAATTTAATTGTTGTCTTGTAATTACATAGATTAAATGTAATCTTCCAGGAAGGAAGGGCAGCACATTCTATTTCCTTGGGAAGTTCCAGGTGCATACTTATGGACATGCTCCCCACATTCCATGTGCTTTGGCAGTTTTATTGACCTGTGGACCACTTACCCTGGGTGGAATCCTGAGTGAGACTACCAGTCAGTGACATCTAAACCACCTTATTCCGAGTGCTCCCTTGTCTCTTTACAACCATCATACTGAAACGACAGACCACTTGCTGCATCTTTGGTGTGAAAGGAGCCATTGTACTCACAGCCCTGCATGAAGGATCTCACCTTTGGCAGAATCCATTCTCCATTTTGTTGCCTGCTGTGCTACTTTGATTATTGGGCAGCCAGCTGTACGTTCTCTATACTTGGCTTCTTCTGCAGAGCCCTGGTTTCCTGTTCTTCTGACCACCCCTCTCCCTACTCCTCCTTTTCCGTCTGAGCCCCAGCCAGCTGCCCACTGCCAGCATCTATCTGCCTTCTACTCTGGTTTTTCCAGTGACGTTTCCACCTGTCAGTGTTGGTGGACCATTGTTCTATGTCATCTTAATCTATTCTCCTTGTAGAAAGGCAGCTATAAGAAAGAAGAGAGACAGTCAGGAGCTATTTGGCATCGCTGTTGGGAGAGAGGCCCTCAAATGCCTTACTTAAAAACAGTGGGGGAAGTGCAACTCTTGATCTTGTGCACATGAGTTCGAGTCCCACTTTGGATTATAGAGGTTACTTAAAATCCTTAAAAACAAAATAGTGAAAGTAGCAAGGGTACACAGAATTGAAGATGGAAATTGGGGTGCCTAATGTTCAAACTATTAGATATGTTGGCTTCCATTGTTTTCTCCTTGAACCATGGGATTGTTGACTAAATGAAAGCAGTGCAGTCAGGTGTTTTCAAGAGAATTGAGTTCATTCAACAAAGTATTGTTTTTTTCCTGCTTTGCTCCCACTATTCCTTGGTCACTGGTACTAAAAAAAGAGAAAAAAAAAAGAATAACTTTGAATTAGTTTGGGGTACAAATTCTACCAGCTAATTTCCAGGCTTTTTATGCTTCATTGATGTCCTCTATCTCTTGGAGTTATAATCTTGTCTGTTTAATAGATAAAGGGATTTGTCTAGCTAACTAGGTTTTTATCCCCCTAGAATCTAAAACTTACATTGCAAAGGTACATTAACCTCTACCTTCGAGTTTAGAAACTGGGAGAAGATGGCAAGTGATCCATTTAACTTTTAAAGATGAAAAAAGTAATAATTGAATTAACGTATCTCTCTGGTTAGATTTAGTTAGGTTGAGTAATTTGAAATTTCCAAAGTTGTGCTCTGTGGGAATTTTAAATCCTTAAAATAATATTGTAAGAATTTGAAATTCTAAAAATATTCATGACATGAGCCTGGCTTAGGTTCGTTGAGCAAATGGTTATTATAAATGTTACCTCCAATAGACATTAGCAATTGAATGCTAGGAATGTGAACTGAGACTGAGCCAGTGTGATTTACTGAAGCAAATTCAGTTCTGTGACTTGAAGTAAACTGTATAAAAATCCTTGGCTCTGGTTCAGTATGTCCTGAAAGAAACTTCAAAATCTTCTCATATTATCTGTGTATTTATGAAATCCTATTTCCTGCAGTTTGCACATGTAGTTCACACCTAGAAGAAATCATATTGACTAGTCAGGTCAATTTCTGCAATCTTTTTCTTTCTTTCTTTATTTCTTTTTAACCTTCGCAAGATGAGTGTACACAGTTGCATTCCTACCAACTATAATTTTAACCCCCCACAGAAAATTCAAAGGAATTACCTAGATGAGGAGCCCATAGATGCAGGGAGAACTACTTAACTCTGTGCAGGAAGGGAGCAGTGTTCCTTCTTTGGTGGAGGTGAAAGGAGGTTTGTGATAGTTAGATTGCATTTTGGGGTTGAATATCCTACCCTTACAGGGCAATGTGGTCATTTAATTCAGTATTATTGAACTACTAGAATTCTTGACGATTGTATCAGTGCTCCTGATTTTTAAACATTGCATTTAGAAACTTTACTTTCTAATATTATTAAAAGAAAATTGGTACTTATTGGCACCACCTGTTGGCTAGAAAGGCGGGATGTGAACTTTTTGCTCATTGTTGAAATTCCCAAACTATTAAACCATGCTCTCTTTTTTATTCTTTCAAGGTTTTTTATTTTCAACTGAATTTCCTTCCAGAAAATTTGTATGAGTAGTACAGAGAATTCCTAATTTCTTAAAGGTTAACATTTTACTACATTTGCTTTATCCGTCTCTCTGTATTTGATCGTGCTCTGTCTCTCTCTATAATCATTTATAGCATTACTGGATTGGTATAATTCTTATTTTTTTTTTAAAGATTTTATTTATTTATTTGACAGAGATCCCAAGTAGGCAGAGATTCGGGAGGGCAGGGAGCAGGCTACCTCCTGAGCAGAGAACCCGATGTGGGGCTCGATCCCAGGATCCTGAGATCATGACCTGAGCCGAAGGCAGAGGCTTTAACCCACTGAGCTACCAAGGTGCCCCTGAATTGGTATAATTCTTAAGGTTGCTTCAGTGCTTCTAATGTTTATAGATGTGTGTGTGTGTGTGTGTGTATACAGCATACATATAATACACACACACATATACAAATATAAATATATGTATCACACACACAACACGTACATTTTCCCCCTGAACTGTTTGAGAACATTTTGCACTCATGATTCCTCTTTCCCTCTGTCTACTCCAGGACATGGCAACATAACCAAAGCACAATGATTACAATCAGGAAATTAACATGATGTAACTCTCGTATCTATAGATCTTACTCATATTTTGACAGTTTTCTCGACATCCTTTATGACAAAAGAAACCCAGACTGTATGACATGCATTTGTAATATCTTTTCAGTTTCCTTTAATCTAAACCATTCTCTTTTAATGACAGTGAACAAAAAAGAGTTCAAAATATGGTATTAAATTATGCTTTAAGGTATTTTTAAAGATTCATGCAGTATAAAAAAACCAAATTAGAAACTAATGGAAGTAGTGATTAGAGCTTGATTTTATTCTTCAAATTACTTATACTTTGCTAATCTAGATATAATCACTAGCAATACTGTTTGGAGGATTTGCTATATAGAAAAAATTTGCAGGTTATAAAAGCAAGTATTTGAGTTAAATAATCAGATGTTAAGTTATACTCCTATAGTATGTTCTCTGTGCATTTTTAAAAAATTGTTTTCAGCAGTGGCTCACCATGTGCTTTGTGTTTTGAAAAAATTACAGTTAATGATAATGATTATTATTATATACCAGTAAAAAAACAAACACCTTTTTAAACTTGATGGAATCCTTATGTATACCATTGAAGTGTTACCCAGAATCATAAGGACATTTTAAGGTTAAGATTCTCCTCTGTTAAGGAGGAAATGTGAATTTCCTCTGAATGGTCTCATCCACTCCTACAGTTACAGTTTGCACTGCCTGCCAGGGGGCCCTTCTCCATCCCTCATTTCTGGTTAGTAAATTTCTTTTCTGGTTACAACTCACTGAAAGTAAACAGTTTCAGATGTCTCTTCTTTTAGTTTGATGTTCCATAGCTTATTATGTATTCCTTCGGTCTTATTTTTGCTGTAACTCTTAGCCATGGGCTAACCACTTCTTTAAAGAAAGCATGAAAGTCTTCCCAAAACTTTGAAATGCCGATCTGTGGACTAGCAATTATAATTACATGAGTATTTGCACATATTTATACCTTTTGCATGATAGACCATAGGCATCCCAATCGATAGGGTTATCTAGTCAGAGATCTCATGAAAATGATCTTCAGAAGGTAAGCCTAGAGTCAGACTGTGTGATTATCCTCAGTGGTGTAAAATCACATCCTCTATGAGTTAAGTTGATTTAGGAAACATTCAGCAATAGGCACATTCACAAACTGAATAATATGGTGTGAAAGTCAGAAATAGAGGTGGGACTATTATGAAAGGAAATTTATTTTCTTTTACTTTATCTTTTTCTTCTCTCTCTCTCTTTTTTTTTTTTTACTGCAAGTTGGCTTTGAAAGTACATCTGAAAGAAGAGATACATCCACAAATTTGAGCATTGGCAACATTAATAATATAGGTCCTAGAATTTCAAGATGACAGTGTTAAAGGACACTTGTCCTTTAGTAATCTGGTCCTGCTGAACAGAGGGTTTAAGCAACTAGGCCCCTCGATCATGTAATTCACCATTTAGTAGGCTTTTGGTGCTGTCACAGCTCTCATTTTATTTCTTTATCTAATCTGGCTTATTTTGACACTCTAGCATCTTCCTTGTGCTTCTGACTTTTGCTTCATTCACTCATTTTCCAAGAGTGCTATTTCACTTGACAGCACTCCTGCTAGACATATGACTTCCTTTCTTTCCTCCACCCCAGAGACTGTGAGATCCTCTCTCTGACCTCTCTGTATAAATACCTCCTTTAATCCCACCATGCAGCCAGGATCTACTCCTAAAAGTTCTCTCTGGCCTTGAGTTGGACCTACATTAGATGAAAGTTTTACTGTATTTATTTTAAAAGTCAATTATCTTAAAATGCCTGGGTGTTTCAGTTGGTTGAGTGTCTGACTCTTGATTTTGGCTCAGGTCATTATCTCAGGGTCATGAGATCAAACATCATGTCAGGCATGATGCTGGACATGAAGCTTGCTTCAGATTCTCTTTCCCTCTGCCCCTACCCCACTTGTGCAAGTGCTCTCTTTCTCTCTCTCTCTCTCTCTCTCTCTCTCTCAAAAAAAAAAAAAAAGTAATAATAAAAATAAAATGAAAGTCAATTATCTTACCTTATAGACTCCACATATAATATTCTATACCCAAAGCAAAACTCTGTTGATTGATTTTGTAAAATCAAGCACATAGGAAGAAATAGAAGTAAATATTCTTGCTCTGATAATAATGAGGTCCGAAATGTTTTAGAAATAAGCAGGTTTTACTGAAGATGATTTTATGAAAGAATCTAGTAAAACCATCTTTTTCAGGTTTTACTGCTACCTCATGATGTTAGTGATTTTGTACTTCAAGTTTAGAAGTCCTAACAACACCCCCATAGCTCCTACCTCCCAAACACAATGTATGCAAATACTGTCAAGAAATAGTGTTTTTAGGGGTGCCTTGGTGACTCAGTTAAGTGTCCAACTCTTGGTTTTGGCTTAGGTCATGATCTCATGGTCAGGCTCTGCACTCAGCAGGGTGTCTGCTTGAGGATTCAGCCCCTCTGCCCCTTCCCCACTTGCTCTCTCTCTCTTTCTCTAGAATAAGTAAATCTTTAAGAAAATAATGTTTTTAGAGTTTTACTGCAGAGGAGCAGCCTCAGGGGCTACATAGATGCAATCCAAGCTAAACCAGCTGTAACTGGTAAAGATCATATATTTAAATAAGATTTGAATGTTTTTCCAAGCATATATAGCATATAAAGAGATACTTATTCAAGAGTCAGACTAAATCTTGATAAAAGGAGATAGAGTTGGAGACACTAGTGCCACAACCCACTTGCTCCTTCCTACCTGCCCTTTCTCCATATGATGGATGTTCTTCTCCAGGCACATGTGACTAAGAAGATGGGACTCCTTCTTGGGGATACCATTTCTGATTTGAGAGGTAAAGGCTCCCAGCATTTTTCCTCTCCCTTAGCTCTGAATTGCAGAGGCTAAATTTCTGGAAGAAGTGGCTGTGAGGTAGGGGGTCTCTCTTCTTCTGCCCAACCCCCACTCATGGGACAATGGCTCTGCCTGAGAAGCAGCAGGCCAAGAATACTGCGGCATCAGTTGCCTGTGCCCCAGCTTGCTCATTGGATGAAGGTACCACACAGAGAGCAGCAACTTGAGAACACCAGAGATTATTGCCCCAGCCTAGGCCCTTATCCATGAGGCAGAGGTGTCACTCTAAAGAATGGACCACTGTACCTGTCTTCAACTCTGGAGCAATGGATCAAAGATTTGGCTGGGGGGAGAGACAGTTCATAAAGAGAAAAATTTCAGAAGTCCTCCTGAAAGGAAACAACTTTATTTGAAACAGAGTAGGGAGAAATTTGAATTCCTGAAAGTGGAGACTTGGGAAAAGGGTTTTTTAGTTTGTTTTGGGTTTTGTTTTGTCGTTTGTTTGGGTTTTTTTTTGTTGTTGTTGTTTGTTTGTTTTTTAAAGAATGAAAGGTGCCTGAGTGGCTCAGTTGGTTAAGCAACTGCCTTCAGCTCAGGTCATGATCCTGGAGTCCCAGAATTGAGTCCTGCATTGGGCTCCCTCCCTGTGCTTCTCCCTCTGACCCTCCCCCCTCTAATGGTCTCTCTCTCTCTCTCTCTCTCTCTCAAATAAATAAAATCTTTAAAAAAAAAAAAGAGTGAAGAAAAACAAACAGAGCCTCAGAAAAAATATACCATCAAGTGTACCAATATATACAAAATGGGAGTACCAGAAGGAGAGGAGAGAGAGGAGTAGGAAAAGTATTTGGAGACATACTGGCAGAAAACTTCCCAAATTTGATGAAAATCATTAATCTGTATATCCAAAGAGCACAGTGACTTCAAGTATGGTAAACAGGAAGAGATCCACATGCAAACACATCATAGTAATAATGCTGAAAGACAAAGAATTTTTGAAAGCAACAAGAGAAAAATTACTCATTGTACACAGGGGAATCCCAGGAAATAACTACTGACTTCTCATAAATACAGTAGCAGTCAGAAGGCAGTGATGACATTTTCAAAGATTTGAATGTTTAAAAAACAAGCAATATAAAACAACAACAACCCATCGAAGTGTCAATCAAGAATCTTATATCCAGCAAAACTATCTTTCAAAATTCTAGGCAAAATAAAGACCAGACTGAAAACAAAGAATTTTTTGCTAACAAATCTGCTTTGCATGAAATACTAGAGTCATTCAGGCTGAAGGCAAGCGACGCAGAACATAATCCAAATCCTCATGAAAAATAACACCACTGGGGATACCTGGGTGGCTCAGTAGGTTAAGCATCTGCTTTCAGCTCCTGTCATGATCCCAGGATCCTGGGATTAAGTCCGGCATCAGGCTCTCTGCTTCTCCCTCTGCCTGTCACTCCCCCTTCTTGTGTGCTCTCTCTCTCTCTTCCCATCTAACAAATAAATAAAAATAATACAATCAAAGGTCAATTATTCATTTATAAAAGACAGTATAGATGGCTGTTTCTTCTCTTATCTTCCCAACTCAGTACACAGTGACATTTTCTACAGTATCTCAGGTCAGAAGCTCGGGAGTCTTCCATGATTCCTTGTTTTCCCTCATACCCCCATATCTAATATACTATGAAGATATGACTTCTTGTATGCCAATATGTAGGTTTTTTTACCACCTTTTTCCATCTCTGTTTTAACCATATCAGCATGACCTCCATTATTTCCTGCCTTCATATCTCTAGTATCCTTTAATTGTGTTCATCAGTTCCACTCTTTATCTTTCCAGCCCATTTTGGCCAGATAACACTAAGAAAACTTTCTTAAAATGTAAATTGGATCATGTTTCCTTTATTTAAAATTCTCCAATGACTTCTTTTGCGTTTAGAATAAGAGTAATTAATTATGGCCTTCATTAATTATGGCTGCTTATTTTTCTGGCTTCCCCTGCACTATTAGGAATTTCCCTGTCTTCACATGTTGGTGCACATTGCCTACTTATATTTATCACTTATGTCTTTGTCAAATCTCTGGTAATTGAGTATTGCTCATGATAGACAGATTTGCCCCCAAAGCCTCCGTAGACCTTCATCATTCCAATATCCAGGAGATTTGTAGCACTTGGCTTAATCTAGTGGTAAGTGAGCATGCCTATTGAAAGGAAAATCATCTTTGCATATGGCACTTAGAGAATGCTGAACATTTTTCTGATGGAAGGTAATTTGTTGATATTCATGGTAGGGAGGAATAAGAACAGAAACAATGATATTATATAATGGTACGGGCAGTGGTAGTTGTAGTAATAGCAGCCAACACTGTTGAACACTCCCTTTGTGCTAGATACCACTCAAAGTGTTTTATGGAGTTGGTATCATTTTTACAGCTACGGAAACCAGAGCACAGATAAGTTAACATTTGACAGAGTCATGAAGCTGTTTGTTATACTTCTTACACGCTTAATCACAACATGTATTTATCAAATATATTTGTCATTTTTTAATTTTTTGCATTGCTGTACAGTCACAGCTACATGTTATTTGGTTCGCTGGTGGTAAAATGGCTGATCTAGTCTAAAACTAATTTTGCATGCTACTTATAAATCATGCTGTGCTTGGCATTTTTTATATAAAAGTGCAGAATTTCATGAATTTAAAGGGAGTCATCTTATGGAGTGAGTTGACTTCAATTCCCGTGAAATTGGAGCTACCAAATAATCAACCATGTTTGATTTAACAGATACGAAGCCTTTCTTTCCTCTACTACTGCTCTGTAAGGGGAGCTTTATCGTGAAAAATACATTATTTTGTGACAGACTCTAGATTAATTAATGTCTATGCCTTTGTTCAAAATTAGATATCAAATCATTGTAATTGGCTCTTAAACATCTAGGCAGATAAAAATGTTCAGTTTAATGATTGCTCCTTTTAATAAGAGGAACAGTTCTCCCTTAGCGGTTTCAATTTTGGTACTTAGATTAAGGACTGGGGAAAAGTAACTGTAAAACATTATTGATACATTTTGTGAAATATAAGCTGATTCTTCAGCTTATATTCCTAGTTTTTTTTCCAAAAAATCTTCCCTGAAGTTTCAAATTCCCTCAGTCAGTAATGCTTCCTTATTTTATTTTTTTTGTTTCCTTATTTTAATAGTCATATCATACTCGTAACCTATGCTGCTTTACATTTTATTTATATGTGTGTGTCTTATGTTCAGTATGAGATTATCATGTCCTTTGAGTAGGAACCCTACCACATATATCCTTATATCCCAACTTCCACCCTCCTCTCAAGCTGAAAGTTATTGGTATGCCCAAAATGGGCAGTTTAAATTGTAGCAGTACTAAGCTAGTGTACAAATAAAATTTTATTTTTTAAATTTAATTAAAAACTTGTTATTTGAGTATAGTTGATACCATGTTATATTAGTTTCAGGCGTACAACACATAAAATTTTAGTTAGAAGTCCTAGCCCCAGAGATAGCAGGTATAAGGTGAGAACAGAGAAGTCAGCTGAAAAGCAAAAAAATATAAACAAAAATACTGCTCTGTGAACACACCCTGTGTCATGAATGACCATTCCTGAAAGGATAGGGTAATCCTCAGATAATTGGAAAGGGTGAGTATTTGAGGAGTCTCTCCTTTGTAGTGATGAGTAGTTTCCTCATCTTAATGCATTATTTCTTATTCTTCTGCTGACTCCTTTATCCAACCTGTTGGTTTTTGTCATGGTAGTTAAGGGCCACAATAAAAATAGAATCTGGAGTTTCCTTGATGGAAAAATAAGTGGTATTGCTATGGCTTTTTGTGAGTTAGTGCCTGTGGATCACCCTTAATCATGTTTTTTGTTTTATTGAACATATACCCATTCTTGAACATTGCATGTTGAGTGTTGTGGGATTTTTTTTCCTATTTATTTATTTATTTTTATGGAAAAAAAATGATGATTTAGGAAGAGCCAAGTAAATTGTGGTGAAGCCCTCAGTTCAATCGGCCTTTCCAATTCTTGACAATCTGTGAGCTCTTTGGTTTGAAGAAATCGAAGCACCTCAAAATGGCAGAACCTTCCCCTTTCCTCCAAATTGGTGTCACTCAGCAAGACAAGGAAATCATTACACCTAGAGTTTTAATCTATATCTTCTAAAGCTCCAGAATAAAAACTGCCAAACCTTCTAACCAAATTGTAGGACAGGTTTAACTCTTAAATACAATGTCCCCCAGCCCAATAGTGTTTTGTCTGATATCCCCCTGTCATTTCCTCCTTTCCTTCATTCATCTACAAGCTGGCTCTTCCCTGTTTTCCCCTAATTGGGTCCTCTCTTTCCTTTTGCATTCTCTGTGGCACGTACTGTTTAAAATACATTGATGTAGTTCTCTTTTCATGTTTACATATATCCTTCCCTAACACATATTATTTTTCTATCCTGAATTTTCTTTATTACTTTATTCTATTACTACAACTACCACTGCCCGTACCATTATATAATATCATTGTTTCTGTTCTTATTCCTCCCTACCATGAATATCAACAAATTACCTTCCATCAGAAAAATGTTCAGCATTCTCTAAGTGCCATATGCAAAGATGATTTTCCTTTCAATAGGAGCATGATGTCTTTGCTTTTCATTACTAGTCAGTTCTTTTCTTCCTTTACTCATGCCACAAAATGTTGATGGTGTCTCAGATCAGATCCTTTGATGAGAAGTCCTAGTGAATTGATCTTCACTTGCAAAAAAATTACAGGACCTCAAGAATTTTGTTAAATCCATCTGATTCTGTATTTGAAAGCATCGTTTCTGGTATTCCAGATTTGAGCAGTGTTCTTCCCAAGAGGAGGGACTGTTCTTATGTACCATGTCTGGCACACACTGCTAGTCTACAAATATCAGCTCCTGATGATGTTAATGGTGATGGTGATGGTGTGGGTGAGTGTTTTGAAGGCAAAAGGACAGAAGTGGGTAGAGAACAGAAACACCAGTAATGAGGTGGGGGTAGTGGGAGAGCGTGAGTCAGGAAGAAATAGCTGCTGGGACAGATGGATTATAACACATGTTAGTTTGTCTTCATCCTCCTGCCTCTGGGTTTTAAAAGGAACCAATAGCACCACATTAAAGTATCCCAAAGCTGCACCGACTGTTTCACTGTCAAACCATCCAGACCACTTATACTCCCTTCTTTCATTCCTTGTGGGCACTGGTGGGTAGGTGCTCCTCCGTTGTGTTACCTTCAGTCACCCAACTCAAATGGAGTGGGGGCAGGAAGAGAGATAAAGGAAAGGTAGGTAAAAATGGAATGAACATTTAATTAACGTTCCTGAGTACCTGCCAGATTTAACCTAATTCTGATAATAACTCTTTTACACATTCTCTTGGACCCACACACTGAAAAGTATGAGGACATAATGATGCAGTCCTGTCCTGTCCTTCACTTCTTTAATCTTTGACCCTTGGGTATGCCCCATCTAGGTCAGATTTAAACCCCAGGAAAGGCTCCATCTTCTCTCTGACCTAATGCTTTTTTTTTTTTTTTAAACAAATTTTCCTGATGTTTTAACTACTTTATTGAAAACCGAGGGAACTAACTAACAAGACACTGCTTTTGTTGTTATTTGTTCACTCTGTTGAGGGAGAACAAAGGGAAGATCCTAATGTAGATGTGTGCTGGATACACTTTGCATTTCTTTTTTATACCAGCATGATTGTTGTCATTCTTATGGTTCATGTTTGAGATAGTATTGAAGTACTATAAATTATGAATGGGGAATGATAGCTTGCACGTGGTAAGTAATGATATAGAGAATCTTTGGAACACAGATTTATTATCCTCTTGAGTCCATCGTCCAAATACATTTTAAAATTGAGTTCATACTAGCTGTTTACTCAAAAAATACAGAAATATGGATTCAAAGGGATGTGTGCACCCTGATGTTTACAGCAATATCATTAGTAATACCCGAACTATGGGAAGACCCCAAATGTCCATTAACTGATAAATGGATAAAGAAGGTGTAGTATATTGATATAAATGAATATTCCTCAGTCATCAAAGAGAATGAAATCTTGCCATTTGCAAAGACATGGATGGAGCTAGATGTATTACACTAAGTGAAGTCCGTCAGTCAAAGACAAATACTGTGATCTCATTCATGTGTGACGTTCAAGGAGGAAAACAGATGAACATATGGGAAGGGGGAAGAGAAAAAAGGAGAGAGGGAAACAAGCCATAAGAGACTTTTAATCATAGAGAACAAACTGAGGGTTGATTGGGGGTGGGGAGATGGTCTAGATGGGTGATGGGGATTAAGGAGGGCACTTGTGATGAGCACTGGGTGCTGTATGTAAGTGATGAACCACTGAATTCTGCTCTAGAAACCAACATTGCACTGTATGGTAACTACCTAAAAATTTTTATTAAAAACAAATAATAAAATAGATAAGAAAAAAATTGAGTTCAGTTTAGTGATGACTGGAAGTTTTTAAAAATAAGTCTGCTTTGATCGGCTTCATTTTCTATCACTAATGTAAGTAACGGACTTTCTTTTTGTTCTTTCTTGTTTAAAATAACAGAAGAAAAGCAAGAGGGAATTAAAAAACAGAAGTAGCCTCTCAGAACTACACAAATATATTCAAAAAGATGACATTAATTTCCTTTCTGTACTTCTTTTGCCTGAGATTTGGGGAAAATTAAAAAATTTATCATTCATCTTTTATATATCCCACTCTAATGATGTCACTATAATGGGGTTTAAAAAAAGATAATTTTACTGCTTTGCCAACTAAATACCCTTTTATTTGTCAAAGTGGCCTGTATCCTGCTAAATTCTTCTCAGAAAATAATGCCATTAGGAATTTCTAATGTACATAATATTAATATAATCTTGGTTTTGTTATAACTACCTTTGTTACTTAAGTTTTTTAAGATTTATTTATTTGTTTATTTATTTGAGAGGCAGAGAGTGTGTGCATGAGCAGGAGGAAGGGCAGAGACAGAGAGCGAGAAAATCCCACGCAGACTCGTTGCCGAGCGCGGAGCCCTTTGCAGGGCTCAGTGTCATGATCCTAAGATCACAACCTAAGCCAAAACCAAGAATGGACACTTAGCCCAGCCAGGCACCCCTGTACCTTATGTTTTAAGAAATTCTCTATGAATATCCCTAAAATCCTTGAATTATTACATGACTTTATCGTTGTGTCTACCTTTATGGTGTTTAGTAAGTATTCATAGGTTTTATAGAGTTAAAGGAAATGAGAACTCCACTTTTGAGATCAGTGTCTTCAAGGGCCAGGTAGCCCCTGACGGTTGCTGGTACGAGTGTTCGTGCAAGGACATTTCCTTCTGGCGGGGGTTGCTGGAGAAGAGGGTGTAGGGGCTGAAACGAGACTTCCTCTTCTTGGTGTGCTGCTCACGTTTTTTCTAGTCGCTATGAACCTCCTAAAACACAAGAAAACTCAGAGAGTCAAGTAGGAAAAATGTTTTCTAGAAATTATTCCTATAGATTTTTAAAAATTTTGTCTGCATAGTAACCTTTCATTTGAAACAATGCTATTATAGTTGCGGGCTTGTTGAAGCAAGTTCAGATTTCCATTCATGCTATTTCTGTCCTTCTATTTTTTACTCTGGTATCTCTCATTTATTTTAGGTTTAGCAGTTTCCCTACAGCTATTACATGGAGACATTGAACAAATCAGAAGAGAATACTCATCAGTATTTTCTCACGGAGTGTCTATAACGAGGAAGTTGGGTTTCTCTAATATCATCATGCCTGGTAAGTGACTTGAGATGGACCAAAGGTTGACATATGCTTATTATGTCTGTGTTGACACTTAAGAAGTTTTCAGATAGTCAGATTTGAAGAGTTCCAATGGACCGTGCTAAAGAAGGAAATGAGGTATATGATAATAAATAAGCAAAGATTTCTTAAAAATATTTTTACATTTTGATTATTTTGGGGTGGATAACTTAGAGGGCCATGCTACATTCTTTATGACCCTTAAGAAGAAGGAAAACTGGGGTAGGATCCAGAACATATTTTACCCTTGGGTGGAGAATGTTAGTGAAGTCACTTAGGGGAAATCCTTACAGGTTTTGATAAGAATAATTGTTGTGCAGCATTTCGCCCTTCTAGGAGGACTTTTCTAAGTTGTGTATATGTAAATAAGCAGCCATATGCAAATACCATATGTATTTCTACACCTTTCCTACTTCTGCTTGAGATCTATTCAGATCTCTCCTAACAATCTGAAAGGACTCAAAAAAAGCATCTAATTTTAAGCGTTTAATGAGAGTCACGCTGTTCAAGTAAATGCCAAGTGGTGACATTTCTCCGTGCCCCACATCCCACCCTCTACAACCAAGAGAAATGTAGACCAGATGAAATACTCTGAAATTGTTAACAATATTTTTAGAAACGAGATCAGGTAAATCTCTGGTTAAATCTCGTACGTGGAAGCAAGCGCGGGAAGTTGCATCGGACAAGGCTCCCAGCACAGCTGTGAGAGGGATGGTGAGGCCACTGCGCATGAAGACCTCCTGTGACGCAGAAATGACCAGCATTGCCCTGTTGCAGCATCTCGTGATCTCTTCATGCAAATCTGTTCATGCAGGGAAGGCTCAGCAAGAGCCTGGAAATTTCCCGAGATGACCTGACCTGGCTTAGGGACCGGCTGTGTCCGAGCATCTCATGCGACTGTTGTTGAAAATGACTGTTTATAGAACTGTTTACTTGGTGGCCTGTTACTCAGTTGCTCTCACACCCCATCATTATTTCCTTCAGTTGCTATAAATAACTGGTATTTCCTTTGTAACAAAAAAAGAAAAAAATTTCATGCCACCAGGAAGCAAATTGATGGGCAAATCTAATATAAAAAACATATTTTCAAACAGAATGCAGACAGCTGCTGGAAGAATTCCTCAGCTTGGTCTCTGGGCAGTATCATTGACAAGTGGAAAAACACAAAGCAACATGACACTTCACCAGCTGAATAATGGTCTGGGATGTGCTGCGCTCATGTCCCTTTTGTCTGGCTTTAATGATGGAAATGAACTTCGAGTGGAAGAAGGCTCGCATCTGTCCCTCTGCTGCACCACCGTGGAGTGGCGAGGTTCTCCCTGCTCAGGCATTCAGTCTCCTGGACCCCAGTCTGCCGTGCCGGAGATGCCAAGAGATTATTTTAAAGTACTTGCTTCTTTTTCTCTTCTTTTCCTTCTGTGGCTTCTTCATCTTCCAAATTAGAGGGAGAAGGGAAAGGCTCGTGTGTTTACATAAACAGCCGACAGCAACTTTAAAACTCAGTGGAATTTTTTTGCACTGGCAAACAACTGCTCATTGTTCCTTCTCCCTTTATTTCAGAATGTTGACTTGTCAGTTGGTTCTCACTGGTGGCCATAATGCAGACTTGTGCAGAATTCTTCCGTGAGAAGGCATACTTTCGAGGCCAGGGTTGCACTGACCGTCTGCTGGCATGTTTTTTTTTAATTTTCCTTTCACTTTCTAGACTCATCCTTCAGAGTTGATTTGTGTTCTGAGAGGGGTTGGGACAGGGGAGGCCTGTGCTTGGACCAACGGGACAGGCTCATCAACGTAACGGCTGAGTCTCTGCAGAAGGACTTACCTGTGGTCTTGACACTGACAGGAGCATACACAAAACTCCTGTTGAGGATCATAGCATGTAATTGGTGCCAGACTCTTTCTGGAATGAGAAAAACACAGAAACTGAAACTCTGCCCTTGGTCTGGCTGCTGGAGGGGCATGTGTCTGAGCTGTCATCTAGTGAGAGGCGGTGATCTGGCCATGCACTTTCCAGCCACCATGACCCTTCCCCGCTGTTATGGGTCGGTCTTCCAGCACTTTGTTTCTTAGGGTGTCTAATTTTCAAAGAGGACAAGTCACTTCCTTTGAAGTGACTGCTCCCTACAAACCACGCAGCTCGGCCGGAAGTTCCATCGTTTGCTCTCTGAGCCCGTGACAGGGAGAGCAGCAAAAATATTTCAATCCATTCTCTCCAGTAGAGCTATAATGAGAGCCACAAATATAATTGTAACTTCTCTAGTAGACACTTTCAAGAGTGAGGAAAAGTAGAGATTAATTTTAATAATGTATTTTATTTGACCCACTACATCCAGAATATTACCATTTCAATAAATAATTCATGTAAAAAAATTCTTAATGAGTTATGGTTCACTCTCTTCTTTAACCTCCATCCTTGAAGGCTGCAAAGTCTTGCCCATTTACAGCCCGTCTCTTTTCAGCCAAGTCACATTTCACGTACTTAGTCGCCACATGTGGCAGCAGTTACAGTATTGGACAGCCTGCCTCTAAATGTCTTAACAGACTGTACTGAATATCGGGAAGCACTAAGCTTCCATCCACCAGACATTCTGGAGCAAAGCTGGCTGATATGTCTGGAATGTCATGGGAGGTCAGGCTGAGCCCACCCCTTGCCCCGCCCCCGAAGGTCCATTCTTATTCTGAGTTTATTGTTCTTTCTAGGCAAAATGGTCCTTGCTTTAATCATTGTCTCCCTACTTCATCTTCCCCATTTGTGCGGTGTTCCCTTGGAGGCTTGTTCCCCTGTACCAGCTGGTTAAACTCACTCTTTGTTAAGGAACCCTTAATTAAATCCTTCCGGTACATTCAGTCTTTCGTAGGAGGCCTGTGAAGCTCCTAACCCTGAAAGGAATTAAGTAAAAGTTGTGGAGTGTCAGAGGAGGGAGGGGTTGAGATTTTCTTTTAAGTATATTATTATTCTTTATCAGTCTCTGACAGAGGCATTCCTATCAACAGATACACAGCAGCATCTGAGATAAGGCTTCTTTTGGGGGAAGCAGGTGGGAGCCAGTATGATAGGATCTTCCTTAAAAATACATCCTAAGGGTGGCTCAGTTGGTTAAGCAGCTGCCTTCGGCCCAGGTCATGATCCCAGCGTCCTGGGATCGAGTCCCACATCGGGCTCCTTGCTCGGCGGGGAGCCTGCTTCTGCCTCTGCCTGCCATTCTGTCTGCCTGTGCTCGCTCGCTCTCCCTCTCTCTCTCTGACAAATAAATAAAAAATCTTTAAAAAAAAAAAAAATACATCCTAAGGAGTGCCTGGGTGGCTCAGTAGGTTAGGCCTCTGCCTTCTGCTCAGGTCATGATCTCAGCGTCCTGGGATCGAGCCCCCCATCAGGCTCTCTGCTTGGTGGGAAGCCTGCTTCCCCCTCTCTCTCTGCCTGCCTCTCTGCTTACCTGTGATCTCTCTCTCTGTGTCAATAAATAAAGGCTTAAAAAAGAAATCCTAAATCTAACCAAACCTCACTATTCCTCCATCCAAGTCACTGGGCCTCCACATCATATATGTGCAACCACTTGGCTGAGACCTAAACCCCACGATCATGCTAGGGGAGGGCATCATGGTCTTTCAACCAATGAATACCACAGCGATCTGAGAGAGGTAGAGGCTAAGAATCTTCCATGTTATTGCTGAGGCTGGGGTTCCAGCCCCAAATCAGAATGAGGGAGGGTCTGGTGCCTCTAAAATGTTGAAGTTACAGGCCATTACTCAAGGGTGTAGGACTTACCTCAGCTGGCCCTACCAGAAATCCATGCCTCATCCTAGAGTGTGATGGACATCAGGGAGCTGCAGCCCATCCCTTCTCCCGTCTTGACTCAACACTGTTCTGTCAGGCCTACCGTGGGTGCTATTGTAGCATTCGCCATCGTTTGTTAAATGTACAAGCAAAAATTAAAAATTTATGCCCCCCAAAAGTTCACCATCTCAATACCCTTCTAAAATAAAGCAAAACAAAAATGAGAATGACAGGAAAAAAAAAAAAAAAAACAGAGAAGACATGAATAGATTTCACAGAAGTCCACTCTATGTGAGAACACCAAAGTTTGGTTTTCAGCCCATTTGTAAATGTTTCCTTTCTGTGGTCTGCTTTGATACCCAGTTACATGTGATCTTGTCCCTGTCCCACCCCCCCACCTGTGATTGTATCGTGAGGTGGTAGAATCTTGGGTACAGATGGCATATTGTATTAGTTTCTTATGGCTGCTATTACAGATCACTACAGATGGGATGGCTGAAACACCACAAAAATACTTTCTTCCAGTTCTGGAGATCAAAACTTTGTACAGGTCTTACTGGGCTAAAAGCAAGCCCTATTAGCAGGGCTACATTTTTCCTGGTGACTGCAAGAGAGAACTTAGTTCCTTGCCTTATCCAGCTTCTGGAGACTGCCCGCGCTTCTTGAGTCATGGCCCTACATCCTGCCAATGTCTGCTTCCCTCATCACATCCTCTTCTCTGATTCTGGCCCTCATGCCTCCCTCTCTCTCTTATAAAGACTCTTATAATTCTATTGAACCTATCCTGATCATCCAAGAAAATCTCCCCCATCTCAAGATCCTTCCTTAATTAATCATAGCCACAGAGTCCCTTTTGTTGTGTAAGGTAACATATTCACAGATTCCCAGGATTAGGACCAGGACATCTTTTGGGAGTGCTGCAGGGGGTGTCATTTTTCTGCCTGCTGCACACATGAAGGGCCATGCAGCCCAACCAGTGTATCCGTTGCATGAATTTCTTCCTCGGGTTCCTGGTGATGGTTTTCTGGCACATACTTGAATATTGATAATGACCGAGAGCACACCATATCTCAGAATGACCTCTGTCGCGTTGGACCAGTTTCTCTACACCTTTTATCCATTGGGTTGTGTTTTTCTGCTTGCAACCTCAACATTTTTTAATTCAATTAACTCTCTTGTCACCGTCATTCCTCCTCTGATGGGTTCTAAGCCCTTTCTCTGTATTATTAATGATCTAAATGATACTGCTCCTATCTGTCCCGGTTCTGTAAAGATGGTCTCTAGAACTGAAATCAGTACTTCAAGCTTGGGCTGACCCATGCAGAATAGACTAGGACTCATCCCTCCTTGCTTAAGGCACAGGTCTGGTGAAGAAAGTTGAATTGCACTAGATTATTTGATGGCCATTCTCACCCTGTTAAATTACACTTTTTCATACTAAAAAAAATGATTTTATTTTAATGTACATTGATGATATGTTGGACACATTTCTTAATTTCTACACATTTGTTTTCTTATCAATAAAATAGAAATAATAGGGCCTTCTTAAAATGTTGATGTGAAAGTTTAATGAGCTGTTGTCTTTATAGCGCCTGGCAAAGTACCCAGCTCCCATCTATCTACTACCCCTGTCCTCATCATTAGTATGATCAAAGTTCTTAGTCTTAGACCCACGTTGACTTTTTTTTTAAAGATTTTATTTATTTATTTATTTGACAGAGAGATAGAGAGAAAGCACAAGTAGACAGAGCGGCAGCAGAGGGAGAAGGGAGAAGAAGGCTCTCCGCGGGGCAGGGAACCCAATGCAGGACTTTATCCCAGGACCCTTGGGATCATGACCTGAGCCGAAGGCAGATGCTCAATCCAGTGAGCCACCCAGTTGCCACCCCCCGCCCCATGTTGACTTGTTTTTGATGAAGGGACAGAAACTTTTCTTGTCCAGTTCCATAAATGTTAACAAACATCCAGCACAGATTAAGACCCCCTGATCAGCCCGTAGCTGAGAGCAGTGGCTTACTTGATGTGAGCTTACACTGCCGGGCTTTACACAGGGAGTTCACAGCCCAGAATCAAAGATCATGGTTCTCAGCTACTGGTAGAAGCCTCTTGGCTCTTGAGGTCCATAAATCAACCCCATTTGATGCAGTCACTGAACTCTTTTGTATTTGGTCCCATTGTTGTGACCTTACATTTTTTTCTGTCTACAGTGATATTTTCAGAAGCCCTCACATGGGCAGAGCCAGTGGGCCTGCTGAACAGAAGAAAGTGTTCTGCCCGTCAAATTTACAGAGTGTTAAATTTGAGAGGTACAGGGTGTTAATAAACATTGTCAGGAAAGTAGTTTTTCACACTAGTGCTATGACTCCATTTCTTACTCACTTTATGGTTGCTCTCTTCATTACCCAAGATGCTTTCTTAATGCCATTTGGGCCTATTAGTTTTCTCCAGAGCTGACCTCAAGTGTATTGATTTTGATTAGCACATGTTTCAACTGTTTCCTGCCGCCTATTTTGGCAAGGTGGGTACCTTGTGGTATTGGAACGCAGCAAGCTGCAGAATTCCTGGGGAGACGCATGTAGAATGTCATCTGGGAGAAATGTTCTCCTTGCTCTGTGTTCTCTTTTCAGACACATCCTACTTGAGTCTAAAAGGTTTGCAAGAGAAAAAGGCGTTGCAGGGAGAGTGTCCGTTGAAGACCAGAAGAGGAAAGCGTGTGCTTAAGGGGCTCTTATTTATGAATGTGTGTATTTCTGAAGTTCTTCTCTAAGTCACAGACACAGCCTAACATAACAAAGTAGTCTTCTTGTCCCTCCTACCCCCATTTTAATAACACAAAATCTTGAGGCCCAGAGGTTTATATTACCCTGTTCAGACTTCAGTCACACGGAGCAAAGAGCAGAGTGAGGGAGAGAGAGAGACTTGAATCCAGATCTTTTATTCCAATCTTCCTGTAACTCTGAATGCTTTAGGCTTCTTTGAACTTTTCTGAAATCAGAAGAGATAGAAGAATTCAGCTGTGGTGTAAGCGAAACAGGCTTTGTGGATCGATTCAGGAAGCCGATGCCATTTCCAGCCTTGCTCCTTGATCAAACTACAGCATAGCTTCCTCAGATCTCTCATCTCCTCAGAGGTCTTTCCTCATATGACCTCCCCTCTGCCGCTGTTCAGCACTCCCTATGCCCCTTCTTGGTCTTACTTTTATCCCCACCACTTCCTATTATTATTCAACATGCTATATATTTGACTTCATTATTAAAGACTTCCCCATTCCTAGAATCCTAACTGTGAGAAAAGGATTTTTGCTTTGTTCACAGCTGTGTCTACCTGGCCTAGAATAATATCTGGCCCATAGTGGGAGCTCAGAATATCTTTGCTGAATGACTACATGGAGGCAGAATTTCCTAACACTGGCACTACCTTCCTCTCCCCACCACCCCCTTTCCTCCTTCAGGCCTAGCCTACAGCCTGGGGAGAACTGGTCACCTTGCGAACCTCCCTCATCCTCTCTTGCCTTTGCTAAAGTCAGAGTCGCCATTCCTTTCCAAAGTTGAGCGTGGAAGGCCCCTCCCCAAGAAACACTCTTCATTTTGCAGAACAGTTAATCCCATGTGGTTTGGACTAGCTAATGACTCATTCTGAGAACTTCCTAAGGTAGATACCCTGTAGCTATACTTCCCATTAATCAGCGTATGCTGTAGTCTGTTCGTAAGCAGAGCTGCTCATTATGTGTCACCTACTCTAAGAAGCAAAGGAATTGGATTCTTGTTAACAGACATCTTTTGCTCTCAACTACCTTGAATGGAGTGTTGCTTTTTCATCTGCCAAATCTGTTAGTGGGGAAACTATTGTCAAGAATTTCCTCCCAGACATATTGTTGAAAGAACACGTGTACAGACCATTAGAGTACCAGGCCTATTTTGATTTGGTTGAAATTGGTTGATTCAGAGGACAGAGCCTGTGAACGTACCATTCGTTTTGTAATGGGATTATTAAATTGTTAGAATGAGTTTATATTAAGGATGCATATGTGTATAGTAATGAATGCATATAGTAACAAAATCAAACAAGCTTATAAAAATTTACCGGGCCATTCTGTACAAATTTAAAACAAAAGAGATGGTTCAAACAAAACAGTTATAAAGTGTATAGATCTAATTTTAAATCTGGTGAAACACATTGGTTTCCTCCCGGAACTCCAAGATCGTTGCCTCTCCAAATCGATTTGTCTGAGACTACTGGAAATGCATAAGCCAGAGACCACTATATCCGTTAATTCCCATGTATTTTTTACATGCTCTTTGTAAAGGGTGGTTTCGATTTCATCCTTTTTGGGACTTACTCATTTTCTCTCTTTTATGGGCCATCTGTTTCCTTGGGTCATTCATAAATGATGCCATCATCAAAAGTTGGTCTTCGTGGAGGAAAGTGACCAGTCACACTGGTATTCCCCCATGGTTTTGAAAGCTAGGGTATTTTCTTGAACACGCTTTGGTCAGGAAGTTTTCTAAATCTCCCAGTTGTGGGCTTATTTGTATGGTTATTGTTCCTTCTAGTGATCTGTGCTTTTTTTATGGAGAACTTTTTTATTAGAGAAAAAAAAAGAGTATTGACAGTGATTCTTCTAATGTTTGAAAACTATGTTAAGTAAAAGTGAATTCAACTCTGCTGATCTTACCAGTATTAATCTTCAAAAACTTTACGGTAATAGTTTGTTTACTTCTTTCTCACTTCCCTAGTCACTCACCACTTACCCTTATTTCTTTTCTTTTTTTTTTTTTTTTAAGAAGAACCATTTAGCTTTTGTAGGTCCTTCTTTTTTTTTTTTTTTTTAAAGATTTTATTTATTTATTTGACCAACAGAGATCACAGGTAGGCAGAGAGGCAAGCAGAGAGAGAGGAGGAAGCAGGCTCCCTGCTGAGCAGAGAGCCCAATGCGAGGCTCTATCCCAGGACCCTGGGATCATGACCTGAGCCGAAGGCAGAGGCTTTAAACCACTGAGCCACCCAGATGCCCCACCACTTACCCTTAACTCTTATAGGAAAGGAAAAACATTCTTTTAGCCTGTTTGCCTAAATTTGCTCCTTCGCATCAAATTTCTCTTTTTTCTTGGAGCAGTAAGTTTTATAAGTCACCAATGGAGAAAAAAAAAATAAATGGCATACGCATTCATAGACTATGTCAGTTTGAATCTTATTTGTTTTATAGCGTTATGGTAAGGAATGTGAAGCCATGCTTGTCTGCATAACTGAATTATTCTACATCTGTGTTCATAAAGCACTAACCTGGATTCTTTCAGCAGTGAGATCATTTTGTCCACGAATTTTGAAAAAGATTTAAATTGTAACTCTACCCTTTGCAGTCCTGTCATTTTATTCCATTTGGGTATTTCTTCTACTTTTAAAGTGTTGTGTCTATAAAGTATTATGACTGGCTTCTTGGAGCCACCCTGCTAGGCTGTCATTTTGTAATCACACCTCATAAATGAAATGAGGAAAATATTGAAAAATGGTAAAACTTGACAACACCTTCCTACGCAATCCCTGTATTCTCCTCCTAACCGAACATTTTCAGTATTGCAAATTCAGACCAGCAGAAGCTGGCCTTCACTTCTCTTGGATATTGACAATGAGGGTGGGGACCCTTATATAAAAGTGTAAGTATAATATTTTTACTTTTATATGTATGCTATCACAGTACATTTTATGGACTAAGACTTTTCTTGATTGTGTATATTTTATTACACTTCCTAGTTTCATACTCGCGTGTGCACACACATGCGCGCGCACACACACACACACACATATAAACATGGTTATAATTTTCCTACTAGGTGAAATGAGAAATGATTTATACATCACTATAGAAAGGGGCGAATTTGAGAAAGGAGGGAAGAGTGTGGCCAGAAATGTGGAAGTGACCATGTTCATTGTGGAGAGTAGTGGCCAGATCTTAAAGGTATGTGCCTACTGGGTCCTTTATGGTAAAACAATCCCACATCATCATTTTGGGTTCACCTTTAATGTCATCAGTTAATTTCTGGTTTGCATTCTTTTCGATCTGACTTTTCTCCTCTACCCTTGTGTAGTTTTCTTCCCTTTTTTTCATCATTGAAATACCCTCCAGAAAAGCAAGTAGAGAAACAAAAAGGTTTTACAGTTGGATTGTTTCATGAATTGTGGCAGTAATTTCCTCACAGCAGCTCTTCTTTAAATGTCGCGTTTTTATTGTCATTCCGTTCTCCCCCTTTCATCTGTCCTAGTTTTGGAGATGAACACTTGGTCTTTGGCGACTGGTTAAAAAAAATAAATAAAAACTGCCACCTTTCATCCCGTGTATTTTCATTTTGATCAAAATAGGGCCTGACAAGTGAGCTGTTACTGATTGGGGTGGTGATACCAGGTTCCTGTACGCAAGAAGTGTTTTGTGTGAGCCTTGCAGCTTCTTGCATTTCCCAGGGAGGCACAGAACCGGCTTGTGACAGCGGCAGGCTGAGGACTTTGCCGCGTAGTTGAACTCCAAATTGGGCGTGCAGTTGCCCATCTCGTACTTGTCCCCAAGGTCCACCCCCAGCACAGTAGGCCCTGGGAGATGTGCATGGGCATTAAGCAGACGCAGCCGCTGGCAGAAGCAGGTGTAAAACAGCCCTGCAAAGGACGGGATGGGGAGGTAGTTCTCCATGAAGTGCCGTTTGGGGAGCAGGCAGATAGAGCAAAGCAATTGCCCCGCTGTTTTTCAGATCATCTCTAAATGAAGCTGTCTTTAACCCGCCTGTTTCCTTTGTTAGGATTTTATCTCCTTTGGCTCTGGAGAGCCGCCAGCTAGTGAGTACCACTCCTTCGTGCTTTATCATAACAACAGTCCCAGGTGGTCCGAACTGCTCAAACTTCCCATTCCTGTGGATAAATTCAGGGGCGCGCACATCCGCTTTGAATTTCGGCATTGTTCCAGTAAGTGTTTCTTGGGGCTGGCTTTGTTGTGCTGGGGTAAGGCGCTTGCTGAGCTGTACTGATAGTGTGGGCTAATTTGCAGACAGGGTAACAAAGCAGAGACCTTCTAGAGGGAGGGGTGAAGGTCAGTGGAGTCCTGAGAGGTGAGTGGGCTCACTTCTCGAAGAACCAATAACCTCTGTGGAAACATTCAGGAAGGAAAAGGAGGGAAACAATACATACGGAAGTCTACAGGGTTCTCCTTAAATCATTCATTTTCATAAAAATGAGTTCAGCAGTTTCATAGTCTGGAAAGATGAGACAGAAAGGGGAGACACAGAATTAAAAACTTGTCTGACTCAGGGGAGCTTAGGTAGTCCTAACCCATCTGCTGCTCTCCAGCCCGGAGCTCACCCAGCTCTCACACTGCTCAGGGGAACCCAGGAGGACCTTTCTGGGCCTGGGAAGTCCCCAGGAGAGCTTCCGATTGGCTCAGAGTGATATCTGATTTGCATATATCTGCATCACCGTGCAGTCTCAGTGTTCAAATGACAAGTAATGTCAGTCATATAGGCCTTAGAGATGATGGGAAGTAATTGCTTCATTTTACAGAACTGAAAAACCCAAAATGGAGAGATGATCCAGGATTTGCCCATACGAACACCGCTGTCCCTAAAATTGTCATTTCTTGACATCCGTACTTTAATTTTTTTGCACTCTTTACCACCCTCTCAAGCCCCCACGCCCATCTTCTGGTGTCCCTGTGTCTCTGAAGTATAACTTGGACACTACCAGAAATGCTTGCTTCCGGAGCAAACAAGGGGTACCAGAGGAATCACATTACTAGAGAAGCAGCAGGCTCCTCTCTAGTCTGGAAAGAATGGGGACATTGCCAGTAGATATGCGGTGACCTCGCCTGAGTGCTGTGTAATTCACCCAGGATTCAGAGAGCCGACGACTGTCTATTGCAAGGATGATGGCATATTTTGGAACTGGCTCAGGGAGCTCCAGTAATTATTCTTTGGTGGATGTTTCAGAATGTTGGGAGATGACTAGCAAGGTCTTACCATTCTCCCAAATTCCCAGAGGAGTGTTATGGGAAGGATTTAGAGTGGCAAAACAGAAAGCACTTGGAATGATGCCGTAGTATACCTTCCCCAGTCTTTGTTATAAATTCTCAGTTGAGCTAATACCAGCTTTGAGCTTTAAGGTAAAAAAAAAAAAGAGAGAGAGAGAGAAAAGTAAAGATGAAATGAGAGAAAAGGAAGAAAGAGCATTTGGAAAGATTTATTTTAACTCAGAACTTGGAAAATGGAAGAAAGGCAATTTTCAGGAAGACCCATTAGATCTGTCCTCTTGTCCTTATATTTCAAACATTGTTCACAGTGTCAGTTTGGTTTTTGAATATTCATTGTTAAGGTTCAGAAGAAACAGCACAAGCATGAAGGAGAAAAATCCCCATAGTCCCATAAATTGAATAATCAGGGCAATGACTTAATCACATGAGCTCCCAAATATTTCTGTGTGTCTGTGTGTATTTTAAGATTTTATTTATTTATTTGGGAGAGAGAAAGCAAGATTTTATTTATTTATTTGAGAGAGAGAAAGCACAAACAGTGGGGAGGGGCGTGTGCAGAGAGAGAGGGAGAAGCAGACTCCCCATTCAGCAGGGAGCCCAACACAGGGCTCCATCCCAGGACCCTGAGATCATGACCTGAGCCAAAAGGCAGATGCTTGACTAACTGAGTCTCCCAGGTGCCCCTGCGTATGTATATTTATTTAAGAAGTATCTTTTATTCATAAAACACATGTTTCCTGAACACTTCCTATGTGTCCAGCACTTCCCTGGGCATTGGAGATACATGAGTGAGCACAACTGAATATCTCCTCTCATAGAAGTTTCCTGCTAAGAAGGGAAGACAGACAATATCTGAGCAAAGAATTACATGGTAGTGTATCAGGCTGTTCTAAGCGTAGTAAAGAAGATTACACTGGAATTAGGTGCTGGAAAGGGATGTTGCTGTGATGCTGTTTTACAAAGGGCAGTCAGAGAGAAGCTCTCCAATAATGAGATGTATCAGCAACAAGCTGAAAGAAATAAAGGCATGAGCGTTTGGGTGTCTGGGGAAAGAAAGTTATAGGCAGAGAGAACAGTAAATATAAAACACCTAAGGTTGAAACAGGCTTGGCAATTCAAGGAATATCAAGGAGGCCAGAATGAGCAGCTGAGAGAGTTTGGAGATGAGGCCAGAGACGTAGGGAGGGAGCTAGATCCCACATTGTCTTGTAAGTCATGGGCAAGACTTCAGACTTTGTTTGGAGCAAGAAGTGCCATAAGAGGATTTAGATTAAAGATGCGCTGGTCTGCTTTTGTGTGATGGGTTGTGGGTGGGAACCGAAAGACCAACAGACTTCAGCAGTCCTCTAAGTTAAAATGGTTTGCATTAGAATGATAGTAGATCAATTCTTTTTCACAGATTTATTGATAGACCAGATCTGAAGGAAGGAGAAGAGTCAAGGATGACCCCCAAGGTTTTGGCCTGAGAATGAAGTGATCATTTATTGAAGTGGGGAGGGCAACAGGAAAAACCTTTTTGGAGAGCAAAAACCAAACATTGCATGTGAAATCTGTGAGGTCTCCTAAACATTCAAGATGTCAGATAGACCATTGAATGCTATCCATGCTAGAGACTTAAACTTGAGAAGGAGGACACAGAGTTCAGTGGTGTACTGTAAATATTTAATAACCAGCACTTGAGCTGGGGGAAAAGGGAGCCCTGAATTAGAGGATTTGCTGATTTCCATTGAGTAAATACCCCCATCATGGCCAAATTCAAGCTCCCAACATGACCGTCACTGAACTTGGAGCTGGGAAAAGATGCACATTGTCAACTCTTGCAAGCCACGACGGGCCAGCTCCAGCATATCACTGATGCCCCTGATTCTCAGAGGCATGTGATCTTAAACAGTAAGGTTAGATAGGAAAGGGAACTCCAAGAACAGATCTCTGGGGTACTTCCACATTGAGAGCTTGGGAGAATGAGAAGAAGCCACTAAGGAAATTAAGACAGAATAGCCAATGAGGTGGAAGGAGAATCCAGGAATAGAAGCCAGGAAGTTAATTGAAGAAAGATTTTTTTTGAAGATTTTATTTATTTATTTGACACAGAGAGAGTGTTCACAAGTAGGCAGAGAGGCAGGCAGAGAGCGGGGGTGGGGTGGGGTGGTGGTGGGAGGAAGCAGGCTCCCTGCTGAGCAGAGAACCCAATGTGGGCCTCAATCCCAGGACCCTGAGATCATGACCTGAGCCGAAGGCAGAGGCTTAACCCACTGAGCCACCCAGGCGCCCTGAAGAAAGATTTTCAAAAGGAAATTGATCTGCTATGTCAGGTGCCAGTGATAAATCAAGTAAATGGAGGACAGAGTGATTATCACCCAGTTTGGCATCATCGAAGTCATTGAACCTGACAGGTGGTTTTAGTGGATTGGTGGTGATGAAAGCCTGGTGCGAGTGAGTCCAAGAGTGGGGTGGAAGAAAGGAAGGGCAGCAGTAAGTACAGACAGATCTTCCAAGAAACTTTGCTATAAAGAATACAAGTGAGGGGTGTCTGGGGGGCTCTGTGGGTTAAGCCTCTGCCTTCAGCTCAGGTCATGATTGAGCCCCACATCGGGCTCTCTGCTCAGTGGGGAGCCTGCTTGCCCCCCCCCCCGCCTACCTGTGATCTCTCTCTCTGTCCAATAAATAAATAAAATCTTAAAAAAAAGAATACAAGAGAGCAGAGAAATGGCATGGAATGGTGGGTCATGGGAGGGATTTTTTCTAAGTTGGAGTTCTAAAACATGTTTGGTGCAAATGATTCAGTAGAGAGAACAAACTGATGTGTAGAAGAGAGAGGGGACAAGTGTAGGAGCAGTGCCCTTGAGGAAGGGAAGCATGGGGTCCAGTGCTCCGGGTTAAGTGGACAGTTCAGGCAATAGTGCGGGAGGGCCCATGCAGGTGGGGTAATGGGCGGAACGTGCGGGGGTCCTCTGCGCGTCTGCTGAGAGTGAGGAACGTGCTGAGGTTTTGGCAGCTTGAGAAGGGAAGAGGATGGATGAAATCCCTTGTCTCAAAAGTCAAAAGGTGAGATGGTAGGAAAATGCGGCAAATCTGCCCAGCTCAGGGCCCATCTGTGGTTAATGTGTGTTAATTAAAGTGAGATTAGTGTGGCTCAGGTGTAGACTAAAGTGCAGGTTATGTTTCAGCCCAGTGCAGTGCTACCTTATAATAATGGGAAGCGTGGAGGAGTAGTGGGTAGACAGGATTCACAGTGGTTAGAAGGATGGAGCCTAGAAATGGGAAGTGAGGCTGGAGAGGCCTGGAGAGGAGGTCCGTAAATTGGAGGTCCCAGGGCACAGTTGTTGGATTTGGGGTATCAGGGCAGACTGGAAAGTTAGGAGGTAGAATCCATAAATGTAGGGTCTTTATTAGTAAAAAGAGGGGGTCACATCAGCTTATTAATGCTGATCTAGAAGCTCAGGGCAAAAGGCAATGGACTTTAAACTGTTTATTTTTCTTTTATAACAAAAGACAAATTCAGGGAAACCATTGCTTTTTTCTTACCTTTGCTAATTTTATTCATTCACAGACTCCTGTTACTTCCAAATTAAATACCAAAAATGACACAAAAAGATAGTCACATTAACTTGGGAAATTACTTCTAAGTAAGTCTTTTCCCCCAAATCTTAAGTTCCATAGCCAGCACTCTCATTGATGTAGAAATCTCATCCTACAGATCTTCACTGTGATTTTCACTTAACTTCAAAGAACAGTGATATTTTCCCAGTTTCTCTCTGGGGTTGAAATTAATGACTTTAGAAAAAAATACTTTGCTAGAATCACATTTTCGGGGATGTCCTCATGCTGGGGGCCAAAACCACCAAGCCAAAATTACTGTTCTCTATGTGGAGTCCCACTTCCCCGTGGTGAAATGGCAGAAGCAATCGTGAGGGAATGATACGTTGCTGAAGTCTCTTGTCTGATCTTCAAGGTCACCATATCTAACTCCTCTAGCTCAGACCTTACTGCTTTCCCAGAGCTGAATTCTTCTATCAAGTATAATGCTCCACTTCCTCCTCTGTGTGGGAAAGAATAACCATCCCACCCAGGATAGGCTGCAGGCCCTGGAACTTGCTCCTGAACATCTAAATACAAGGAGACAGTCAACTTGAACCAACCAGTTGCTTTTAATGCTTTCTCCATTTTGGGAGAAGAAGGAAGTTGGTAGAAAGAATTGGAATGGTTCTCAAGATCTAGAGCAAGTTCCCTAATATCATGTGATGTCAGTTTCCTTCTCTGTACATAATTGCCAATGACCCTCAACCTTCCTAGCCCTTGTAATTCTTCATTAGGCATATGAAAACCTCATGGCCCCATGTCCAGCTTCCAGAATACTACTGTAATAGGCTCCTCTTAAACTACAGGTAGCAGTTCATGTTGTTTATCCACATGTCTAAGATCCCAAGGAAGTAGCTTCTACAGGGCTCTCTGTCCTCACACATGTAGACACAGGGAAAGTTCTGTCATAGGCCAAGCAGAGCCTAGAAACCACCTTTGCCTCAGTAATAAGCAAAACATCAAATTTCACGTCCATTCATTCACTTGTTCATGGATTTAACATATACTTACTGAGAACCTACTATGTTCCTGGCACTCTTTGAGGTACCAAGGTTAGAATAAAATAACATAGAAGAATCCTGCCCTCAGTGATGCTTATGGCTGGGGCTGGAGGGTAGGAGATGAAGAGAAAAAACAGACAATCCAGAAATTTTTTTAAAATGTATTTTCACATAGTGAGTCCCGTGAAGAAAATTCATCAGGCAGTGTCCTTTGCAGGCTACAGGGCAGGAATACGGGTTGGAAGTGGCTGCTGTAGGTAGAGGTCTCTTCACAAAAGCGCTCTCTGTTATGTAGAGGAAACTGGTGAGCGTGGGTTGTGTTTCTTGATCCTGCTTGTTGGCAGTCCAAGTCTGAAGACAGGTGTATAAACAGGCATTTTCAAAAGCAAATAATTCTTTCTCTCTTTTCTCACAGCAAAGGAGAAAGGAGAGAAGAAATTGTTTGGTTTCTCCTTCGTCCCCCTGATGCAGGAAGATGGTAGGACTCTTCCAGATGGCACTCATGAGCTCATCGTGCATAAGGTAACATCAGTCAGATGCTGGCAGCGGGCTGTGATAAACAGGGCTGAATTATTAACTCATTATCTTGTTATCACTCTGGAAAAGAGAAAGAAGTGACTGAAAAGAATACTCGTTTGGAAGATTGCTAGGAAGGAGTCTTTTTGAAAGGATGGTCTGTATATTCTGTGTCATTGTGAAACCTGTTTTAAAGATGATTTATATCTTTATCTTAACTTAGGTGTAGATGTCTGGGTAAGTCTCTGTGTTGACCTTAAAGTCCTTTCCGTTGCTATGAGAAGATTCAGTAACCTTGCAAATAGGTTTTTGAATATTTCCAGTACATACATGCTTTCCTGTCTAGAGCCATAGTGCCCCAGGAGTAAACCTAACAGGGTGATCGTTACATGTTTCTGGTCTGCTGCTCTCACTAAGTAGGGAGAGATACCGTGGTCCTCTGTCCTGACAACGTCAGCGGTTGTCACTTTCTATTTTGTGCGTCAAGAATCGTCATAAAAACATTGGGAACAAAGTAGACTGTAGTAGGCAGTGAAAAGAAGATCAGTAAAACCAGAGCTCCTTAGAAATTATCTGGGAATACTAGTACTAATAAAGTATGGAAGAGAAATACTAGCCACTGTAAAACACAGAATTAAAATACACAATTTCCTCCAAAAACACTTCTCTTTTGCATTTCTCTGTTTCTGTAATCCCATGACAGCCCAGGCTCTTCCCAGCTCACCCCTGCACTAAGTGGCCCTGCCCCCCTGACTCTTGTCTCCCTCTGGTCCAGGTTTCATCAGCTGTTGGGGTGACCCATCTAAGGCACCGGTCAGACTAGTTTAAACTTCCCAGTTTAACCGCCCCTCCAAAAAACTTCTGATTGCTGAGAAAATAAATCTCAGACCCCTCAGGATGTACAAAGCTTCAACTCCCAACCACATCACCTCTGAGGCCTTCTGTTCTTGATACCATGACCACCTCCAGCTACTTCTAGCTCCTGCTCCCACTGGCTGCTGGTTCTCTCTGCTCTGACTCTGCCCTTGGCACCCCTAAAGACATGCTTTCCCCTCCCTCTCCTCGTGGCTAACTCCTGCTCACCCTTGGAGGCTCACCTTTAGCACACCCTGCATCAGAAGAATGGTCCTCCCTCCCTGGCCCCCAACTCCCTGTGTTCCTAGTTGGCCAACCACTCTCCTGTGAGTTCTCTGGATATCTGGACACATCTCTTACCATGGTACTCTTAATACTGTCCCCTAATTATCTGATGCTCCCTCTGCTTACTCCAGTGGATTTAGGAATCCTGTAAGAGTAATACCTGCGTCAGGGGTGCTGGCACATGCAATGTGCCAACAAAGATTCCCCGAATGAATGAAGGAGATACAAACAAAACTTTCCTTACCTTTGAATTATTGCTAAGAAAGTGAGTGTCAGTGCATAACACATCACATCATTTATGCTGGTACCTGCATGGATATGTATGTGCATGTTTTTTGAATCTTTTATTTTCTAGTTATTTGTTCAACGCATTTGTTGGCCCCAAATGACAGGCACTGTTCTAGGTACTGGAAATGTGGTGACCAAAACAGTTCAAGTCTGTTCTGTTTCTGGCACTTATGTTCTCTCTACTTACAATGATAAAATACAAAGAAAAAAAATATCTTCAAGTAATCAATAAAGCAAACAGAGGAACTCAATCGGCTTATCTCACTATTAGGTGGGAGATGCCTTTTGTGAGATACATGACAGGCAATGTCTTTAGCTACAATTTTCCAAAAGATGTAATGGTATTTTGTGTGAGTGTTTGTGATGCTACCTCTGTGTGACATTAAATCTTGACTCAGAAAAGGCAGGGCTAAGTTAATTAAAACTGAGTTCCAGTTTCCCAATAATGTATAGAAGGATGAATCCCTTTTATATGGTACATGGGCTTTCTCCCTTGTGGGTTAGGCAGTGTTGGGGGCAGGTGCTAACTGTCCAGTCAAGTCCAGGTTGACCCCTCCCAATGAATACAAATAAGACCAAGATTCATAGTTGTCGTTTAAAAACTCCATATACTTAAAGTGCCAGGAAGACAGGTAGCAGGCCTTGCTTCTCTACAGAAACACTTCGGAGTTCAACTGGCATCGATTCCCAGACAGAGAACCATTCTACTCTGATACCAGAGGACTGTTGGGTATATTTTGGCAAGGGTAAAACTTTTCCCAGAAGCCGAGCTTTGAATCTGCTCAGACCCTTGTACAAGTTTTCATGGAATATTCAGAATTCCGATCCATAAAACATAGGAAAATGTATTTATTTGAGCTTGAGCAATTTAAAAGGCAGGTGTTCCCAAGTAATAATTCTCGACCACAAAGGAGGCTCAGGATGGTGTCTGTAGATGGTCTAATTTTGGGCAAACCTGCTTTGAGGAGACCCATCAGGACGCATCAGGCCCACAGAAGAACAAACCCTGAGTAGCTGTGTTATCTTGTGTTTAAGGTTATTCAGTGTTGCTTTTTTGAAGAGGTGTGGGATTCTCTCCAAGTATAACAACTTTTGTTTTTAGTCTAGTCGGTGCCATGGTTTTCTTTTTCATAGGACTGAGCCAGCAAGTTCAGTTTCAGCCTGAGGCCACTTGTAGTATAATGATTATAAAAACATATTTTGAGCATAATGCTTATCCTTCTTCTGCCATGGCAGGAAAACTCACAGCCTGCTGATAATTGCAGCCTTGAATTTACTATTTTTAAAAAAAAGTAGGAAATGGTGGGGGGGAAGGAGGAGGAATGGTTTCAAATCACTGAGTAGAAAAGATAGCCCATTTAATAAGTAGTGTTGAGATGACCATGATGGGTGTTGGGGGAAAAGAAAGAGCTGGATTCCTACCATGCTTCTTAGACCAAAACAAGTGCCAGATTAAAGGTTTTAAAAAAAAAATACTTGTAAGAGCCTTAAAAATACAACTGAATATTTTTGTGATCTTATACTATTGAGGAAAGGAGGGGCTTTCTAAGAATGGCTCACGTGTTAGAAATTAGGTACAAAAAAAACACTTTTGACTATGTAAAATTTCAAACTTATTTCTCTTTTTTTACTTTTATTTTTAAAGATTTTTATTTATTCATTTGACAGAGATCACAAGTAGGCAGAGCAGCAGGCAGAGAGAGAGGAGGAAGCAGGCTCCCTGCTGAGCAGAGAGACCGATGTGGGGCTCCATCCCAGGACCCTGGGATCGTGACCTGAGCCGAAGGCAGAGGCTTTAACCCACTGAACCACCCAGGCGCCCCTCAAACTTCTTATTGATAAAAACCGTCATAATCAAGGCTGAGAGACACATGACAAGGTCACACAGTTGCAACGCAGCTTACAAAGGGTGATTGCTCCCAGTTGGCCATGAGTTACTACAGATCAGCCCCGACAAGAGCTGTTTACAAGATTTTACCATTCTGCCTACCCCACCGCTTCCCTCTGCTTAGCAGAGAAACAGAAACCAACAGACAGGAACTTTCTTAACTTCCCATGCTCTCTCCTTTGCCACCTGCAAACTTACCGGCATCCTTCCCTTCCTTCCTGCTTCCTGTCTCAGACGATGGGCCAAGACTCTTCTCTAAGCCTGATTTTTTCACCTGCTTCCTTCAGGATCCCCCTCCCTCTTGACTCCCTGGAGACCCGGCTCTTCCCATTGTCCCCTCTTCCTCCTGCAACTCTAGCTGTTTCCTTTCTTCTGACTGTATTCTCTCAGATCATGGGCCCGCTCAAGCCTTTTTCGTAAAAACAAAAACAACAAAAAACTTTTCAAATGACCACTCCCTCCCCCTTCCCTTCCTGTCGCCCTCCGTCTCCGTGAAAAGCTGGTCTTCCCTCATGGTCTCTACCTCCTTGCGTTCCATTTGCTCTTCAGGCTGTTTCTGTGCCCAAAGTTCAAAGGAACTTTCTCTGTTGAAATCACGAGTGCCCAACCTGGGTCACATAACCCTGTTTTATTACTTAGCATAAGAGAAATTAAAAATTAAACACCTAAAAAAAATGAAACACCTATAACGTTTTAAAAATTAGAAGTAAGCTGATATGCTTAACATAGAAACGTGCCATACTGAACAGAAAAAAAAGAAAAAAAGTCTAAGGTAACTTCATAGGTGGACTTGATCTTGGCGCTGAAGACTATTAGTGGGACGTCCAAAAAGCCCTTTCAGTCTTACGAATTATACCAGGACATGGTCATTCTTCCGAAAGTGGCTAAAACCACTGGCCACTTGGGAGAATCTTTTCTTACTTCTTTGCAGCATGTAACACCATTGATGACCCTTCCTGAAAATCCCACATTCTTTGGTCTGTTGGATGGTTTTCTCCTGAGTTTCATCCTTCTTTTCCCTTTGAGGACCCTTTTTCCACACCTTACACCTGGGTGTTACCATGGATTTCATCCTTGGCCATCGTCTCTGACTCCTGTGGTCTCGGACCGTCTCAGCTACTTCCATGGGTTCGCTCATCACCGCACCTCTGTTGCTGATGGCCACACCAGACTTCCAGGCCTGAGCTTCTACCAGCCTCCTGACCATCCACAGCGGGCTTTGACACAGACACCTCAAATTCTGCAGGTCCCCATGGGAGCCTTCCTCTTTGGTTTCTCCTGAGAGGTCTAGGGCAGTTCCAAGGCTTTTTTGTATTGAGAAATTTCATGCTCCAGACTTACTAAGGTCTATATCATTGTCTGAATATACCTGTACTTAAAAAAAAAAAGGTGGGGGGTTGGGTGGCTCAGTGGGTTAAGCCTCTGCCTTCAGCTCAGGTCATGATCTCATGGTTCTGGGATCGAGTCCCGCATCGGGCTCTCTGCTCGGCAAGGAGCCTGCTTCCTCCTCTCTCTCTCTCTCTCTCTCTCTCTGCTTGCCTCTCTGCCTACTTGTGATCTCTCTCTGTCAAATAAAAAAAAAAAAAACTTAAAAAAAGAGAAGGTTATTTTTAAGATATTTTAGACTTACAGAAGATTTGGAAAAAATAGTACAGAAAATTCGCATATACCCTTCACCTAGCTTCTCCTTATGTTAACATCTTACGTAACTACAGCATATTTATTGAAACTAAATTAACCTTTGTGCAGTACCTGAGTTTCATGAGTTCTTCCACTACCATCATTTTTCTGTTTGGGAGTCCAGTCCACCCTCCCACATGGCACTTCATCGCCCTGGCCCCAGAGTTTCCTGTATGTGCTTTCCTTCTCCCAGTGCCTTGATAGCTACCATTTCGTCCACAGAATATGCCTTTTCCTGCCTTGCCTGCTGGGTGCACCTCTTCTTCTCTATGAAAGTCAGGCAGCCCCGTCCCCAGCCCCTGGAACCTGGTGGCCCTTATCACAGCTTTGTCATGGGTATTCAGGTGCAGGGGTCAGACATTTCATGCCCTCATGGACAGGAACTGTGTTTATTTCCTGGGTACATTCTTAACACCAAGTTAAAGGACTGACAAATAAGAATTTAATAAACTTTTAATATCCTCCAGAATGGCTAATCATACTGAGAGAGTCCCTAAAAGAAGGTGTTATCCTACCACAGCTGTTTAAATCTAGTTGTGATTAACTGGTAAAATACAGTTCCGACTGGACTGTTTAACTTACTGTGTTTTTAAAATTTAACTCCGTACTTTCTGCAGTACAAAAATTACAGACCCCTTAAGGTGATTAATGTATGACGAACTTCCATACCAGTGTATTTCTGCATAAAACTTAGATGCTCATCGCTTGGTCACACAGTTTGTATTACTTCAGGCACCATGTTTCTGGAACACTGCTTGTGACTGACCATTGCAGCTCTCTTTGACATATCTAAGACATTGGGTCAACAAGCTGGCCTGGATGTACCATCCATTGCTTTGCCAACTGGTTTTAACCCTGGGCAGAGGAACAGACCGTGAGCTAAGAGGTATCCTCTTAAAGCTCATTGAGACAGCACCACGGCTTCCCAAAGCCTGCATTTAGTTCTTCTGTGAGAGTCTGAGCACATTTCTCCTGTCAGGTCTGATTTTAGTCTCAAGTGTAGTAAAGCAGAGGGCTGGTTCTCAATTCTTCCTCTCTAAATTGTAATAAATTAACTTCACGCCATTTTGAGGTGACTTGCACAGATCCCAGCCCATCCGAGGAAACACAGACTATTGTCCTTTACTGTGGCAATGACATTGTTTTGTTTTTGTAATCTGGTAGTGGCCTCCAGAGGCTATGGTCTTGTTTCCGTCATTCTCATGTCCTCATTGCCTTGTTCCATGTCTGCCCCAGATGTGATGGAAAAAAGTTATCCTTATGCCCAAACCAAAGCAGTTGTTGGGCAAGTGTCCCCAGAATGCAAGTGCTTTGTGTTTAACCACTCATCTAGTAGAGGGTTGTAACTGGATCTTGGTGTGGTGACAAGACCACACCTCACGTGTGTGCACTAGAGCTTTGCGGAAGGCCGTAGCATCACAGGGGTCAGTCTCAGACTCACAGGCCTGTGGACACGCAACCCCAACTCTTCCATACCAGTATTTCCAAGTAACACACAGGCAGTGCTGCACATCGTTTTCCAGCTTCTTTCGGTGACTTAATGGACTCTTAGCCTCAGAGTCGCGGAGTGGGGTTGTTCATTTCCATTTTCTCTCCCCCTTACCCTGCTTCGGAGTTGTTCTCCCATCACAGTCCCTTCTCCAATCTGGCTGAAGAAGGCCTGAGGAATTTACTGCTGACCCTTCCTTCCTCACCGCCTGGCTTTTGCTAATCATCTGTGCATGTCCTCATAAAAGGCGGGAGAACCTTCTTGGCTTCAGTGTTTGCTGATACCTGCCTCTGCCCTAGAGGCCGACTTTCTGGAACACCACTCCTTTTCAGTGCTCCCCAACCCAGTTTCTCTACAGTTGGTTCTCTTTCATCAGATGAAATGACAGATGATCTCTACCTCACCTGTTAGGTCCCTAAGCTCCAGTGTTGTGCCTTATCTGCTGCTACTTGGCCTTGCTCCCCACTGCATCCAGGGCATGTGACCCTCCTTGTTCCATTCGTGGTTTCAGAATAGAGCCCAGCCTTTCCTTCTGTAGGGCTCATGGGTGGACTTGACACGGAGCCATTTCAGGTCCACAGACCACTCTGAGCTGCCTCCCAGGGTATCTCCCACACACAGACCTTTATTTTAGAGAAGTGAACCTTTTGGGTTTTCTTAGCCTTACCCACCATTCAATATGTTACTTGTAAATCAGTAAATGTTTACTGAATTATAGCAAAACTCAAAACTTGGTTAAAACAACATTTGAAGGAGACACTGTTCCACAGTAGTTTTGAACACAAACCTGGGTTCAAATCCTGACTCTGACACTTACTAGTAATGTCATGTCGAGCAAATCACACAGCTCCTCAGGCTCCAGAGTCCTGCCTCTTGAGGTTGCTATGAGAATAAGAAAATGCACATAAAGTGCTTTGCAGGGCCTGATGTGTAGTAGACCGTCCTAAATGGTAATTGCTTGGATTGCTTTTAAAGTCTCCAGTGTTTGTATGATGTGTTAAGGATGCATGCTGGGAACCTCAGAGAACAACAAAAGATGTGCTGTGAGATTTTTCCGTACAATTTCTCAAGGCCACTGCAGTTTTTCAGAAATAGATTAAAACCTCCAAACCTAACCCCATACCTAGCATTATCTCCTTTGACTCCGATTGGACCCACTCCCCCCCACCCACCTAGGAAAAAAAAAACCAGTGTCAAACTCATAGCAAATGTTATCATCAAAAGGTTCATTGAAACCCAAGAGTGATTATGTGCTTTTCTTTACTGAGTAAATGGGTAGAATTCTCTTCACCAGCTTTTCCCTGATGAGTACACGCACACACACACATGCACATGCACATGCACACACACCCAGTATTCTTGGCAGAAGATCTTGAATTAACTTTTGTGTCCTAATATTTATGTTAATGGTTATGTTTATACTTGACTAAGAGTGATAGACTTGAGCTGTGGCAATTGTCACGGTGTCAAACCTCTGACAGACTCAGATGCTGAGGTCTTGACTTTCCCAGGCTGGAGGAGAGGTGAGGTGGACCGTTGCTGGTGGCGCTCATGGGGCCACGATGAGTGACCCAGGAGAAGGCAGCCAAGTCTTCTAGTCTCAGTGCTCCCTAAGGACATGACACAGCCATCATGTCTTCAATCACAGAAGTGGTCAGGCCATGACTACCAGTGGAGCTACATGACTGTAGCAAGCAGAAATGCTAAGAACATGCCAGAAGGGCTCATGAACTAGGCCATTATTTGATGGGTGAGGGAATAAGAGCTCTATCTATAGGAGCAGAATTTCTGTGAACAGATGGAGCATAGTACTAGGGCCAGCTCCAGCTCCAGCTCCTGAAGAGAAGGCTTGGAAATAGCTGGACAGTATGTCTGTTGTGTCACAGTAAGTGGTGGTTAGACAGATGGAGCACAAGTCAGGTGAGGGCCGGCAGACCAGACCGTGTTCCTGACCCCGCAGACCAGATCCAGGCAGGAAATGGGGGCAGTGTAGGGTGCTGTGACTCATGCTATGACTTGGGGTGGTCCAAGGCCTGACACCAAGAGCAAGACAGGAGGGGATAGTGTTCGAGGGTTCCAAAATGTTACTTTGCCTAAGCACTTTTTCTGAAGAAGGCATTTGAAGTGTTCACTTGGCAATGATTCTCTAAACCTTATACGTGTCGTTCATGCGCTCTGCTGTCTCCATGAAATATCTCCCAATAATAAAAGAAAGCATTTGGAGTTGTAACACTAGAAGAGAATTATAGAGGCTGTTTATCGTGTTTATAGGTACTCTTGTTACTGGGCAGGTGTGCTAGTAAGAACATCTTGTAGTCATCTGATTCTTTTCTCTAAATGTGTTAGGTCTTTCCTAAAGATTTATTATTTAAAATTTAAAAAATACTTTATGAATCACACACAGTATTCTAGAATGCCAAGGGGATTTTGTGCTTAAATTCCTGCCTGTTACCAAGATTCTAGCCTTGAGGATATTTAAAGAAATAAAGTTCATGTGAGTTTTAAAACTTACATTCAAAATAACCTGTTATAGTAGTTCTATATCTGTTAAAATATTTTTCAGAACTGTAGTTTAAAATCACTTTTAAAGATTTTATTTTTATTTATTTATTTGAGAGAGAGAGAGAGTATGAGAGAGAGCATGAGAGGGGAAATGTCAGAGGGAGAGGCAGGCTCCCCGCTGAGCAGGGAGCCCAATGCAGAACCCGATCCTGGGACTCCAGGATCATGACCTGAGCCGAAGGCAGTCATTCAACCAACTGAGCCACCCAGGTGCCCCTAAAATCATGTTTATCATTACCAAGAAGTATAGAGTTGCTTCACTATAAAAACACAATTCTCGGGCACCTGGGTGGCTCAGTGGGTTAAGCGGCTGCCTTCAGCTCAGGTCATGATCTCAGGGTCCTGGGATCGAGTCCCACATCGGGCTCTCTGCTCAGCGGGGAGCCTGCTTCCTCCTCTCTCTCTGCCTGCCTCTCTGCCTACTTGTGATCTCTGTCAAATAAATAAATAAAATCTTTAAAAAAAAAAAAAACACAGTTCTCTCATTATCTGGGTGTTAACTCTTAATTCTCTAGTATATATCCTTCTAGATATTTTTCTGCATGGATTTTTTTTCCAATTTATTTATTTTCAGAAAAACAGTATTCATTATTTTTTCACCACACCCAGTGCTCCATGCAAGCCGTGCCCTCTATAATACCCACCACCTGGTACCCCAACCTCCCACCCCCCCCGCCACTTCAAACCCCTCAGACTGTTTTTCAGAGTCCATAGTCTCTCATGGTTCACCTCCCCTTCCAATTTACCCAAAAGCACATACCCTCCCCAATGTCCATAACCCTACCCCCCTTCTCCCAACCCCCCTCCCCCCAGCAACCCACAGTTTGTTTCATGAGATTAAGAGTCACTTATGGTTTGTCTCCCTCCCTATCCCATCTTGGTTCATGGATTCTTCTCCTACCCACTTAAGCCCCCATGTTGCATCACCACTTCCTCATATCAGGGAGATCATATGATAGTTGTCTTTCTCCGCTTGACTTATTTCTCTGCATGGATTTTTTTTTTTACCCAAATGATATTATAGAGCAGTTTTAGGTTTATAATAAAATTGAGAAGAAGATATAGATTTTTCATTTGCCTCCCTATTCACATGAATAGCCTCTTCCATTATCAACCTCACTCACCAGCATGGTACCTTTTTTTTTTTTTTTAGAAAAAAGGACGAACCTACATTGACGTATCATAATCACCCAAAGTTCATAGTTTACCTTAAGATTCACTCTTGATGTAGTACATTCTGTGGGTTTGGACAAATGAGTAATGACATATCTGCATTATAATAGCACAGTGCCCTGAAAATCCTCTGTGCTCTGCCTATTCATCCCTGCCCCATGGCCTCTAGCAACCACTCAGCATTGTCCTGCCCCCATAGTTTTGCCTTTCCCAGAATGTCCTATAGCTGGAATCATACAGTCTGGAGCTTTCTCACATTGACTTCTTGTACTTCTTTCACTTTCACTTCTTTCACTCTGTGTGTCTTTTCGTGACTCCAGAGCTCATTTCTGTTTAGCACTGAATAGTGTCCATTTTTGGATGAACCACTGTTCATCCATTTACCTGCTGAAGGACATCTTCGTTACTTCGTAATATTCACATTTTGTAACCTACTTTAACGTTTTTAATCTCATCTAGAACTTAAGTCAGTATATAATTTCAAAAACAAAACAAAACAAAAACCCCTTTTCATATTTGATCCAAATCTGGGACCAAATGTCATATTTAGCTTCGGTGCTAGTTCGTCTAGACCAATCCTTTTTTCTTAAGACATTGGACGTGAAGAGACAAAGCCAAGCATCCTGCAGAAAGTGCTGCCTTTGGGATTTTTCTGGATGCTTCCCTGTGGTATTGTTCAGCATGTCGTTCTGTTCATTGTGTTGACTGTGAAGTGGAAGTGAAAGCTGCTGTTGTGCTAGATTCAGTTCAGCATCTGTAGTAAGAATACTTATGGATGCTGTTACGTGTTTTTGCCCTGTCCTGCATCAGTATAATGACAACCTGATCCCCCACACACACACCATGTGCATGTGGTTGTATTTGTCCCCTTGCTTCTGGGACGTCATAATCTGTGTGTCAGTGCATTGGTGTCATAAGAATGTCCAATTCTTATCTTTTTTTTTTTTTCAAATAATCTTTACACATAATGTGGGGCTTGAACTCCTGACCCTGAGATCAAGAGTCGGATTCTCTACTACGTCAACTAGGCATCTCAAATGTCCAATTTTTTATCCAACGATTTTCCTGCCGATTTTAGCATTCCCAAGTGATAACCTTTAACTAAAGAAAGAGTTAAATTAGGGATATGAAACTATATATTCTAAATCTGTAATTCCTTTTACATTTGTTAGCTGGTGTCTTCTGTGAAGTAGGGATTTCTCTCTCATGGTAGGACTCTTAGAGAACCCTGAGAAACAGTTTCCTTTAATTGCCAGTTTTCGAAATAAGGAGGCGTTCAGTAGCAACCTCAGATGAGATGTTGGAAGAATTTAAACATTTTTTTTTAAATGCTGTGGTCACTGCAAATGTGATTTCTTGTGTACTTCCTGTGTATTAGGCACTGTGCAAAAGGCTTTATGGAACCTAACTCTTATGACAATATATCGAGATTTTAGAGATAGAAATAGTGATCTTGCATGGCCAGATAATGTGATAGAGCTTCTCCTGGGAGAAGTAGCAAAACTGGGAGTCAGACCCAAGTTGGTCCCAGCCCAAAATCCATGCTTAATTCCTTCTCTCTCTGTCTTTGTTGTATTTTACTTAAAAGCCAAATTCTATTTGTAATCCTGTGTGGAATGTTTCCCAGTTCAGAAACAGTAGAAATGGAAATGATGCTTAGTAATTTTCATGAGGTCTCTTATCCCTCCCTTTTATATTTTGTTTTTAATATTTTTAACAGTGTGAAGAAAACACAAATCTTCAGGATACTACCCGCTACCTCAAACTTCCCTTTTCCAAGGGCATCCTTCTTGGAAATAATCACCAAGCCATTAAGGCCACAAAGGAGTCTTTTTGGATAACATCTTTCCTCTGTTCCACAAAACTCACACAAAATGGTAACGTATAATGCTGTTTTATTTGAAAGCCCTTGTACTTAATCACTCCTGTGAATTTTGGTAGACACGTTTAATAAACACCAGTGTTATATTTAAGAACTTTGCACTAGAAAAATTGTTGATCCTTCTGTTTGTGATCTCCAGTAAAATGGAAACCTTTGCGACCCAGTGGTCTGTTAATGCATCTAATTTAAAGATTTCAAAATCATCCCAGTATTGAAACCCAAGTGCACAATGCTTCAAAACCTAGCTGCTTTTTAAAAAGAGGAAGAGGGAGAGACAAAGAATACCACCATTTAATCTCTCTTGTTTTATAGCTCCATAACCAGTGCTAATTGTAGGCTTTGGAATAAGGCTGTTTTTCGTTTAATTAGCTGGATATTGCTTTTCTATTCTACCATACTTTTTATGTCAGTGATTGTTTACCAAGTTATGATTAATAAAATAAGCTCTTCTCCTTGGAAAATCAACATGAAAACATCATCTGTAATGAAGGAAGGAAATGAAATATTTTTTAATTCTTCATGGTTGCCATATAAGGCTTCTGGCTAGCGTTCTGAATGCCATATTAATAAGTCAGATTCATTATGTTGAGAATCACTTCATAATAAGGTATTGAATCTCATAAAGTGTTCCTGTGCCTAAACATCGGTAAGTGCGATTAGTTCTTTCTGCTCTCACAGAACAGCATTTGTAGAAGGAAACATATTTCTTCTCTTAGGACATGGCCTCAGAAAAGAAGTAAAATGTCACATTATAATATTGACCTCTTTTAAGCTACCTTTCAGTTTCTCTTGCAGTGCTGCTATATATATGTAGAACTTTGGCAAATGATCCTTTCACATTTCGTTGTTGGTTTGTTTCTCCCCTTCCAAAATTATTTTTGGAGAAATATTTTTCAAAATCAACTGTGTATTTTTAATACATTTGGTTGAAGGTAGCCATCACCAAGTTAAGAAACATCCAGAGTTTATCCGTATTCAGTGATGAATGATTTTACTTAAATAAAAACTTCACTGACGGAACTGGATATAGTTTATAAAGCCTTTACCACACCTCAGGTGTTATTTTTTATGGAGCCAATCATCCCTACAGAGATTATGAAGATAAGAAAATCAACCTGCTGTTGACTCCTTCAGACAGAAATTGTACTTATTCTGTGTGGATTGGTTGTATGTCTGTTACAGAGCCTAGGTTCACATTTAACCGATTGCCTCTGGTAGAATAATTTCAGGTTGTATTAGTTACCTCCTGCTGTAGGAATAATTACTGTAAACTTACTGGCTTAAAACAACAAACATGTATCATTGAGCAGTTTGGGAGTTTTCACTGAACTAAAATCAGGATGTCAGTGAACCTGCATTTGTCCTGAAAGCTCTAGGGAAGAACCCGTGGCTTTACGTAACTTTTTTAGCTTCCAACGGGGCCACCTGTGTTCCTTGGCTCACGGCCTCTCCTACGTCTTTGGAGAAGACGTAGGACGTGGTTATGACCATGTTCTGGTCTTAAGGATCTTTGTGATTACTTTGGGCTCACTAGCTATTCCATGAGAGTCGCCCCTGTTTTAAGACCTTTAACTTAATCACATCTGTGAAATCTCTTTTGTCGTAAAAGGTAAACATATTCACAGGTACCAGAGATTAGGACATCAACATCTATGGGGCCACTGTTCTGCCGACCACACAGATAATCCTAGCAATGGCTTATCTCCCATCAAAGTATTTGGCTGACTTAACCTTTTCTTGTTCTCAGGTTTAGGTTGGTAGACAGAATTGTGTACATAAAACAGAACCAAATCCTAAAAATTAGAAGTTGCTGCTTTGTAAAAGTGGAGAACATTTTCAGGTAGATATGGGTAAATAAACATATTAAGAAGTCATTATATTAAACATCTCACTATATGAAGGACAATGCTTGTCTCCTTTTTGGACACTGATAAGTGCTTTATTATCATTTGGGTTTGTTTAACCTTGTCAGTGTAACACAGCTGGGAATGAACGAGGCGATAAATACTGTGTTTCAAAGAGATGAGAAGGAGGAAGGAAGTCAGTTGATCTTTCTGGAATTTATATGCTAGACACACATTTCTGTGTAGAAGTAATCCAGTTCCAAATTGGAATTAAATTGCTTTGTATTCGTTTTACTCAAATTGGAAAATAGACAAATCCCATTTCCATTACAATTGGGCATTTAGCAAGTGATACGGTCTCTAGAAATAGTTTCTTACAGCAGATTTGCATTTCACGGTCCCTAAAGTGAGTCTCTGTACCCATTCTGTACTCCAGTATTGTTCAGGGCTAGCGTTCCAAGGCCGGAGTACCCTGCCGGACATCAGGGACAGCCAGATCAAGGAGATACTTTAAGCTTCTTGAAAGTAAGGATCAGAGAATAAATGGTTTTGCTTATTTGTTTTCTTCCTTGGGCTGTTAAACACAACTTTTAAAAGGGTTTAAAAACAGTGCTTAAATTTAGCCTGACAGTTAATTGTACAGTTGCTGACTTGCCCACATCCCCTTCTCCCCCAAATAATGGGTGGTTCATTCAGTCTCTTCCTGAGAGTGTGATTTAAAATTTAAAAAAAAAGTAGGGATTATGTCATCCATCTATTTTCTAGCTCTTGGTAGGTCAGACCTACAGTATACTCTTAAATGCTTGTTGAATGGAATGCTTAAAATTTGCATTTTCAGCAATAGGTCATAGCTTCTAATTTGCAACTTACCTATCTTCAGACAGCAAAATAGAGACCTAGGTGATGACAGTTCTGACTTAATTCTCAGCACTTTGTACACATGATTAATTACACCCAGAGGAACATATGGCTTTACTCTTCCTTTCCTCCATTATGAGCAGTCAAGAGATTCATCAGACTTTTCGCGGGAAAGGTCCACAGCCCCACCTCAATCTGATTGTCTGGACCACTGTCCTCTCTTCTTCAGCTCTCCTGATGACAGTGCTGTTCCTGGTTTCCCACCACTGCCTCTGGGGCTGCCACCTCCTTCGTCTGCACACACTCCTCACACTGGGCTAGTAGGCCCTGGACACCTTGCCCTGAGGGGCAGGAAAGAGAGGAGGGAGACTGAATGAAGGTGGAGGGGGAAGTGAGGAGTAAGTGGCAAGGGTCATGCACTGGGGAACTGTGAGAGAAGATGCCTGGGCAGGAAGGCATCCTGCGGTAGGATGCAGGAAGTAAGAAGTATGTGGGAGGGAGGCCGCAAGCAGACGGGAGAAGAATGTGGCACTCCCTCTGACGTGGCAGGTCTCCCTCTGTGGAAATACCTACTCTTCTACATGTAACCAGTCATTTTTAAAAAGGTTCCAATCCTACCTCCACGATGTCTGAGTTAGTCATGAATACTAAACACTTTCAGGTTTTTCTGCTATGGAAAATACCATAAATTTCTCTTTACAAGTCATTATTTTTCAAATTCCCTCATTTTTTCTAATTCTAAACCGTCCTCTTATCCCTGTTTGATATAGATAAATATTTCCTTTTAAGACTAAATTTCTCACTATTAAGTCCTTTGTGAAGTTTTTCTCTTGAATCTGGCTGAGGTGAAGATTGCTTCTCTCTCCTCTGAAGATTCTTACACTTTTTCTCATCTCTCTTCACTACAGCATCTTTCTTTTTCATCACAACTACTTCTTCCTCGATTTCGTATTTTTGTTTTCTTCAGATTTTCGTTACCATGTTGGTCTTTCTGTCTTTAAGCAAGTCCCATTGGGGTTTCTCCTAAAATGCTTTTAAGTGGAGTTCACACCATTAAGCCTGGGAGGGCCTTCTTGGCTTCTTTCTTGGTTGTTCTAGTCTTCCAGTCCCACTGAGCCCGGGAAGCCAGCTCCACCAGGTTCCCTTGCTCTGTGCGCTCCTGCACACACACAAGCCTTGTTGGTTCTTACCTGCTGTCATTGGCTCCAGACGCCACTGTCTCCCTGCTCCCTCTGGACACTAGTGAAGCTGGCCACTATGTTCAGGAGCCTTCCTAACTTTTGCCCAGAAAAGCCGAGGGAAGGATTTTTTCCCTCACCAGAAGAAGAGGTTCTCTGAGGACCCGGGTAGACTCAGGCCCACGTCTTGTCAGTTTCGGAAGGGAAGGAAATGGAAGACATGGGCCCTGCACCTGCCCAGAATCTGGGCTGGAAGATGACCATGATGTCCAGAAACTGGCCCTCTCAAGTCCTCGGGCTCACTAGATGACCCAGCAGTTGACCAGACTTGTCATCCTTGTGCAGGGGACCTTCTTGTCCTGCCAAGTTTGGGTCACATTGTCAAGAAGACCTCCATTGCCAGGTAGAATTGGTTGCTGGGCAGAGTGCTGAGTGCTGGGGGGCACAAGTATGGATAAAGCAGGTTTCTGACCCTCAAGAATCTCCCACTTTGGCAGAAAAGTATTCAACAAATATTTATCAACTGCTAGCTATCTGCCTGCTCCGTACCCATGCTGGGATACTTAACTCAGCATGTTGGCTTTTTCTTTCTTGGAGTTTACAATCTAGTAGGCACAAAGACAACTGAAATAGTGAGGTCAGCGCCACTGTGAGGAGAGAGCACGAAGCAGCGACAGTTAGCTCAGTCCAGAGGTTTCGGGAAAGAAGGGTTCCTGGACGAAGCAACAGCTAATCTGGGAACTGAAGGATAAGTAGTAGTTTGTAAATCAAGAGCACTGGGAAGAGAGAAATAATTAGAATACACTGTAATACAATAAATGCCGTCTTAGAGAGCTAGTCATGGTCTGGGGGAACCTGAAACTTGGATGACCAAGAGGGTTAGGCAACATGTACAGGACTCTAGCTTTTACCGCTGAAACACTTTCATGTGAGAGACAATTCTCTGCTAAGGTGATTAACCTTCTTTTTCTCGTTGGAAAGGTGATATGCTTGATCTCTTGAAATGGAGAACCCACCCAGACAAGATCACAGGCTGTCTCTCTAAAATAAAAGAAATCGATGGGTCAGAGATAGTAAAGGTATATGGTGTCTCGTTATCTCTCTCGGGAAATTCATGGAATAAAGAATATTTGGAGGGGAAGGGAAGATGATATTTTCTTTATTAATTTATTTCTTGATCTTACAGTTTCTGCAAGATACACTGGATACATTATTTGGAATTTTAGATGAAAATTCCCAAAAATATGGGTCTAAAGTATTTGATTCTTTGGTGAGTTTAAATTCACTTCAATTATATCCTAACAGTTTTGTCTCTTGGTCTTGACTTTCGTAAGGCTCTTTCTGAAATGTGCACTGAATAGCATAAGTCATTTAAAAAGAACCCTCCCCCACAAAAAAAAAAAAAAACCCATAATTTGCATTTGGTTTTATAAACCTCAAATTTCTTTTTAGGTTCACATAATAAATTTGCTGCAAGATAGCAAATTCCATCATTTTAAACCTGTAATGGACACTTATATTGAGAGTCACTTTGCTGGGGCACTTGCATACAGGTAAGGCCTTTATCTTGTAATTGGTTTAGAAGCAGTTCCTTTTGAGCCTTTCCACGCAGAACCAGCAATATAGGAAAATTTAAAAGGAAGCGTAGGAAGAAATGAACCACAACAACTGAAGTGTCTCTTGAGTCAGTCTCTTCCTTTCTCACACATCTTTTTTTAATGGCTGCAACTTACTTTGATTAAAAGGACCGGGAAAAAAAAAAAAACACCTAAATTTCTAAAAAGCCTAAAATTCTATTCCTAAAACTTAAACTATAAAATGTTTTCTTCTTGTCTCCATTTCATGTGGTATTCTTTCGTCTGAATGCCTAGTTATTTCAGCCTGGCTGCCAAGAACCCCATTTAACCACCACATTCCTTGCTTACTCTAGAAGTCTTTAAGAAAGAGACGTGAAAGGAAAACAGCCTTGGTCATCGTATCTTTTTAAATCCCTTCATTCATTTATCTGTTAATATTTACCGAGTTCCTACTGCCTGCCTAATGCATGCTGATTCATGTGCAGTCAAATGCTCTACCACTGAGCTATACCCCCTTGCTGATTCATGTGAAGCCATTAAGCAGGTCAGCTGTGGGCTTGACCCTTTGATAGGAGCTGCCATTTTCACAGCTCATCCCTTCCTGTTAGCTCAGATTCTGCAGGCAAGGCTAAAGTGAATGAATAATGACAAGCTGTAGCTCTTACCTGCCTCCCTGCAACCTAGTTGATACTTGCCAGAAGGTAACAGCGTCTCTCTTTCTCTGCTATGTATAACATCTTCCTGGTCTTTCACCCTGCTTAAATACAACGCTGGAATGTTCCCCAAAGTTCTTTCTCTCTGTTCTAACACTGCCATTGCTATTCTGGTATTTTTACCTTATACTTGAAGCACCAAGACCAAGTACAAGCACAATCATTTATTCCCAGAAGTGTGGTTAAAAAAAAAAGATGGAATCATGTTTTTGCCCTTTTCCCCCCATCATGTGATATATAAAAGATAAATAATCAAATAAGCATTTGATCCTGTTACGTTGGGTATTGCTTCTCAAAGCATGTGAAGATTGAATACTCCAACATTTCAATGAATGGCGTGTCATCATGATTTTTACAGAGAGTGAAATATAATATCAGGGATAGTTAGAAACATTGGCCTGACTCTGCCACTCAGCCTAACTTTTGGGGCCCTAGTAACATCTCACCACTTGTGACTGAAATTTTCAGTGGAAGCTGGAGAGGAAGGGTGTAATTTCTAACACTTTATGTTGGCCAGGAGAGCAGGATAATCATTCCTAACAAGACAGATAAGGCCTACGGAATCTTCTCAGGCTACGGGTGGTCAGAAACTCACTGACATTTATCTTCAAAATAACATTCCTGGCAGCACCTGCCTTGTACCACATCCATGCGTTCTTCCCTGACTGAGAGAAAAGAGGAACATTTTTTAAAATTGCTCTGTTTCCTAGAAACCAAGAACAGAACAAAGGTAAAGGTAGCAAGACTGCAGTCTTGAGAATTATTGGTGTTTTGTTTTTTTTTTTTTAATTCCAATTTTGTTCCTTATAAGAAAAAACAAAGTTGGCTGTTTTGGAAGTTCTCTTACTAAGGCACTCTGATGATAAGACTTGTTCTTCCCACAGGTCCAAGAATTGGCTCGATCAGTCCATGGGCATGTGATCTGGAGTAGGGAGTTGTTGCTTTATCCTTCCCCACACCCACTTTGGCCTCCAAATGAGTATTTCATCCAGCTGTTTACATGGTCACTGGGAAAGAAATCCCAATTATCAGTTATCCAAGATGGACCATGGCGGTCAGACTTCCAGGCCCTTTCTTGGCCAGAGTCCTTTTCTTTGGTGTTTGTGTTTATCCATTGGGAAGCTTTGCCAGGAACAGCAGGGTCAATGGGACATGGCCGTATCCAGGAGAATCTCAATGGGAGGAAGTATTTCTCTGTTCAGCTTCAGAGAGGGGTAGTGATGTTGGTGTGCACATTCCTAATATCATGAGATGAAGTGGTCTGACAGAATGCTGTGAGGATTGATGGGAAAAGAAGCTTCCTCGTGATAAAAATGTTGGATTTTTGGCTTTCAGCTGAGAGCTCGACCAAGTCCACCTTCTATCTCTCTTCCCCTGTGTTTCAGAGATCTCATCAAAGTTCTCAAGTGGTACGTGGACAGGATAACGGAAGCGGAACGGCAAGAGCACATCCAGGAGGTGTTGAAGGTACAGACACGCCGGTGATAGCAGATAATGTTATCAAACAGAGCTGTTGCGTGGTGATGCCTAACCTAATTGCTTTCCTCTACACAGACAGTAATTGGCGATGATATAGTACTGGCATTCCAATTCAAGGATGTTAATCAGTTTATGCTCCTCCAGAGCTGATGAAATTTGAAAGAAGCTTTGCCAGGCTCACCCACTGGAACTGCTTGGGATTGAATCCTTGTACCTCTGAGCTCCAGAACCCTTGGAGTGAAGTCTAGGGTTGGCAGGAGGGGAGGTCTTAGGACAGAAGACCACGGATGGGCAGTTCAGCTTGCAGTTTCCTGGCTCTTGCCTTCAACACCCTGACAGAGGCCGTTTGAGAACGATTTGTCTGACATTTTGAGAGAGAATAGGGGGGCTTGGAGACCTGAGGTTTTACTGGGAATCAGGGTTTAATGCTGCCCACATGTCTGGGCCCTTAATGCTCTGATGGAGATGCTAACACTCCACATGCAAATGTGTTCATGAGGAACGGAGGTTCTTAAAGGAATTGTCCAGTAGCAGGTCCGAGAGTCCTCTCATGTCCCGTCGTTGAGTGCCACTCCGTTTGATGTCAGTAGACAATACGATGACAGGTATGCACTTTGTAAAGCAAGTAGTTTCCTAATTATAAATTTATCACGTTGGTCTGATGGAAGGTAAAATGCTAAGTGGCAAGAGGACCTGCCAGCCAAGCACAGTAATTGTTGAGAAGCAGACAGGTATCTCTCTGTTAACTACATTTTATTTTATTTTATTTTATTTTTTTAAAGATTTTATTTATTTATTTGACAGAGAGAGATCACAAGTAGGCAGAGAGGCAGGCAGAGAGAGAGAGAGAGAGGAAGAAGCAGGCTCCCCGCCGAGCAGAAAGCCCGATGCGGGACTCGATCCCAGGACCCTGAGATCATGACCTGAGCCGAAGGCAGCAGCTTAACCTACTGAGCCACCCAGGCGCCCCTGTTAACTACATTTTAAAAACCACCTGATAATCGAAAGCATCTCAGGCTCCTACTTCTTGAGAATTAGAAAGAATTTTCGAATTAGCTATACATTTTCTCTCATTAGCATCAGAGAAAAATGGCACTTCCCCCACAAGTAAATTCTGTTCAAAAATCTCCTGTGGGTCTTAGTGTTTAAATCAATAATTTAAATTTCTGATGTTGTCCCATGGTTTTTATGCTGTGTCATTGTTAAATCCTCTCGGTTTCCTTTGAGACTAATTTTTTAAAACATTTAATTTTCAGGCACAAGAGTATATTTTTAAGTACATAGTGCAGTCTCGAAGGCTCTTTTCCCTCGCCACCGGTGGACAAAATGAAGAGGAATTTCGCTGCTGTATTCAGGAGCTCCTTATGTCTGTCCGTTTCTTCCTTTCTCAAGAAAGCAAAGGGTCGGGAGCCTTATCTCAATCACAGGTAATGTTTTTTCAGCTCTGCTTGGGAGAGCAAAAACGAGTCCAGTTTATTCGTGTTTACATAGCAGCAGGATGTTTTCTTCATGAGAAATCCATCTCTCTTGTTGATATATGGAGTGTGAGCAACTTTGCAGATTTTAAAAGGTCCCCTAGCTTCCGAGCAGCAGCAGAGCAGAAGTTAGGTTGCCTTTCCTCCAGCTGCTCTCACTGTTTGTGGGGAGACTGTGGGTCTGCAGCAGCCTGGATTTCAGTTCCCAAAACACACGCTGGTGTGTGGACACGGCGTCACCATCCGCCTTGAGGAAGGAAGTTTCCCGGAGCCGACTTGTTACCGTTGTTTACCCCAAGCCTTGCACCGCATTTTAATCTGTCAACTTGAGACTCATTGTATGGGACTTGGCTAAAGTGGCATTTTGTTTTATTTTATATATCTTGACCCTAAACGTCCTGGGAGTGATCTTACTTGACCAGTGCTGGGCCGCTGTTGCCAAATGCTATTACTTGGAGAAGCTCCACGGGTTTTGTTTAAGGACAGGGTTTATCCACTTTCCAAGTAGCATGGCCTTGAACGCATGCTGAGCAATCATTCTCAATACCTTACTCTACATTTTCTTAATCCTTCTGATACACTTTTAGTTCTAAAGACTTGGTTAAAAACCTGTCAGATGGAGAAGCAGCCTCTTTGCTGCCATCCCCTGGAGACTAGAGATTTATCATCACTGAGAATTAGCAGGGGAAATGGGAGATTAGAAGACAAAACTAACTAGATCCCTTGGAATAACATGATAACTTGGTGCCATTCAACATTTGGAAGACATTATGTTTAATGGGAAAAAACCAGAAATGTACCAACCCTCTAACGACAGTGCTGTGCTTTTTCTGACTTGTGGTGCCTGTTCTTGTTGATCTCTTCTTTACACACATGAACTAATTCTTACACATGGGCAAGGATACAGTACAGGCCCTTTTAATGACATTTTGGCCTCTGTTGCCAATGGCACAATCCCCACGCTTGAGGAACTTGCCAGATACCTCAAAGTCAACTTGCCCACTAGCCAAACACGACTTTCAGCAGTTGATACTTAAAAAAGATAATCCAACAAGCTAATCAAGTATTCCTTTAGATCAGAGGTCTCAGAAACTCACTACTTTTATGAAAGCTACTGTAGTTGAGATTTTTTATCTTAAACCTTTACTGGTTAATAGGGACAAAACTTTTTAAATTCACATCTGAAAAAATACTCTCTTTTAAGAGTAAGTTGAAGTCATGGTTTCTCAGTGACACGCCTTCCTAGGGACTCAAGAGGTCTTTTCCCTTCTATAAAGTTAGGGAAATAATCTTTTCCTTTGTTATGTTTCCACTGTGTCTTAGCAGTTGCCCTGAGATGACCCAGGCACACGTGATGTGATCATTTTCTTTTAGGCTGATGCTAAGAGAATTCATAGAAAATGACGAAGTGGTTAGTTTTCTTTATTAAGCAAAGAGGACATTGTCCTCCCTCTATGTTTTGGGAGAAAGGGGTATACTCTAGAGCTTTTTTTTATTCCAAGTTCCCTTTTGACCTCACACCTTCATGGCTCTCTTTTCGGAGAATGAAGGTGTTACTAATCTGATTGACCCTGCACATGACTTTTCTATTGCTGTATGACAAGTAACCAAGTGCTTAATGGCTTTAAATAACATCCACTTAGTTACAATTCTGTAGATAAGAAGGGTTAATAGGATTTTTTATTTACGGTCTCCAACAGCCAAAATCAAGGTGTTGGCCTCGATGGCTTCTTCGGAGATTCTGGGGAAGAATTTACTTTCAGAATCTTCCAAGTGTTCATAAGAATGAGATTCCTATTTCCTTGCTGCTTATCAGCAAGGGGTTGGAGGAGAGGAGGGGTGTTCTCAGCTCCTAGAGCCCATTCGCATTCCTTGGCATGTGGCCCCTCCATCCTCAAAACCAGCAACACTATGTCCAGACCTTCTCATGCTTCAGATCTCTCTGAATCCTCTCACCATGAGCTAGAGAAAACTTCTGCTTTAAAGGATCAGGGTCATGTCATTAGGTCAGGCCCATATGGACAATCTCCGTATTTTTTTTTTAAAGATTTTATTTATTTATTTGACAGAGAGAAATCACAAGCAGGCAGAGAGGCAGGCAGAAAGAGGGGGAAACAGGCTCCCCACCGAGCAGAGAGCCCAATGCAGGGCTCGATCCCAGGGCCCCGAGGCCATGACCCGAACCGAAGGCAGAGGCTCAACCCACTGAGCCACCCGGGTGCCCCAAATCTCCATATTTTTTAAGATCACCTCATTAGTAACCTTCATTAAACCTGCAAAATCCTTTTTTTCCATGTAACATAACTTAGTCACAGGGACAGCACTGAGGGGAAAAGATCTTGGGGTCATCTTAGAATTCTGCATGTCCAGAGCTAGAGATATCCACTGGTCTGAGTCCAAAACCCAGTTTCCTTGCTCTCTTTTGCATTTTTTCATTGTGGGCTCTGACTCAGGGCAAATGCTTCTGGAGGCAGAGCAGCCATCCCAGAAAGCCTTCCTGTTTGATCAGTTTATAGCCCCCCACAGATCAGGCCATTTTCACCCCTCCGGCATGCACATTTAGTCCTCCTGCCCTAACCCTGGCTCACTAATGACTCTGTCTCTGGGAGCCCGGCCCCAACAGGACTGCCAGCCCACTCAGGGGCTGGAGCTGTGGCTCTTGGTTTCCGCTTCCACGGACAGATCCCTTCCCTGGATCCCTAAGAGCAGAAGAGGAATGTACGACCCTGCCCCAAATTCCTAATAATTATCTTTCTCTATTTGTCTTGGCTACCAAGAAGGTCAAAATAAAATTGTGCTTTTTTTCTTATTTGCAATAAAAATCCTTAGCTTAGATATCTTGATCCAACTATCTTTCTGCCCTTATCACAAGGTGCTTGTGCGTGTATACTTTTTAATACACATATCTTCACTGCAGTCACATTCAGATCCGTTTTTGAAGTAAAGAGCTATAAATAAAGAAGTAACATAAATGAAAAGATTCCTGAGGAATATCAATGCAGTTGACTTTTCAGTAATCAGAAGGCTGGGCTCATTTTATTGTATCTTATTTCTTTAACGTCATCTGTATGACTCAGCTCTTTGCAGAGTGAAATGAAGGTTATATAAATATAGTCTTTAACAGAGAATACCAAGTTATTAATTTTAAATGCATCCAAGTAAACCTCTACTGTTTAAGAGTCAAGGAGAACGTAGCCATTGTCTGCAGCCCCTGAAGCATTTTGATGGTTCTGGCGTCAAAAACGGGTCTTGGCTCTTGCAAATATTTCTGCTGCTGCTGTACAGATAAATGCCAAAACCCATGAATTTGAATTTGACTCTGTATTTGAATCATCAGCACATGTAGACTCGACCTACTTTTTGCTGGTGTCAGATCTCATTGGTAAGCCAGCTAACACTTGAATATTAGCATATTAGAAACATGTGCCTCCTTCCCCCTGGCTTGATAGACTGGAGGCTGGTTCACGCTTCCTTCCATTGCTCTCCTTCTGTGGAATTCAAAAGACAGGGTTTGTTTTGATGTACCATCCTAGCCCAATTTATGTCCCTTAGGATTTGATACTAGCACTTTTTTTCCCTTAAAAAGTGGTTAGTAAGCTTCTTCACTTACATAAAGAATATTATTCCTAGTACACACAGTTCTGGGGTTATAGTAAATCTCAAAGTAACCTAAAGGTTTGTTATAGTGAACTTTTGATCTTACAGGTGATAAAACTGAAACCCAAGGAGCTAAAGTGACTTGTCCAAGGTCACAGAGTTGATTAGAGGCCAAGCCAGTAGTACATAAAATCTAGGTCTTCTGGTTCTCTGTCTTATTTTTTTTTTCTTTAACCATAACTTCAGTGCTTTCGGGAATCAATGTGTTTGGTTTCTTCAAGGTAAATGAGATTTAGATGAGCACTTGAGAAACCTCTAAAAAGAAAGGAAATATAAGTGATGGCATTCCAGTCCGTGGTTGAGCATTCTTTCTATTTGATCATGCTGCATTTTGCTGATTCTGTGTGATTTTTTGCCAATCCTTTTGCTAATGTCAGTGATTTTCCAGAATTTCCCAGTTTTATTATATTGCGCCCTTGCACATTTTAAAACATGGCTTTTTTTTTTTTTTTTTAAATTGCAGCCTTTTACCTTTAGGTACTGGAACCATCTTACTTCATTTTTTTTAATCATTCAAAATTATTTGTCACAGTCTTAAACTCATTGACATTTTACAGCAAATTTCTTGGGGCATATCTTGGAGTTGATTTAAATCTCTTCCTTTCAAGGCTGTGTTCCTGAGCTCCTTCCCAGCTGTGTACTCTGAGCTGCTGAAGCTCTTTGATGTCAGGGAAGTGGCCAACTTGGTACAGGACACCCTGGGCAGTCTGCCGACCATCGTGCATGTGGATGACTCCCTACAGGCCGTGAAGCTGCAGTGCATCGGCAAAACCGTGGAGAGCCAGCTGTATACCAATCCAGGTAGGGTGGTGAGTCTCGTGAATGAAACATGTTCTGAAAAGCCATTGCTTACCCCTGGTAATCATAGGTCAGCAGAAGCAATTAGAAAGAGGAAGCAGAAAATTCCTTTCTCAAAAGCATTGTATGTTTGGATAGCAGAATAAATGTATTAAGTGGCCAAATATAGAAACATGGCTGTCAAAGCTTTATTTCTAGAAAGAATGAAAACCCTGATTGAATTGATTCTGATCATAAACTGGTGGTGATGTCAGGCATGCTTATTTTCTTGTTACAGGTTTTATTTATTTATTTATTTTTTAAGATTTTATTTACTGGGGCACCTGGGTGGCTCAGTTGTTAAGCGTCTGCCTTCGGCTCAGGTCATGATCCCAGGGTCCTGGGATCGAGCCCCACGTTGGGCTCCCTGCTCAGCAGGAAGCCTGCTTCTCCCTCTCTCTCTCCCCTGCTTGTGTTTCCTTTCTCTCTCTCTCTCTGTCAAATAAATAAAATCTTTTTAAAAAAAGATTTTTATTTATTTATTGGAGAGAGGGTATAGTGAGAAAGAGCACGAGCAGAGATGAGGGGCAGAGGGAAAAGCAGACTCCCCCTCTGAGCAGGGAGCCCGATGCAGAGCTCAATCCCAGGACCTTGGCATCATGACCTGAGCCAGAGGCAGACATTCAACCAACAGAGCCACCTCGATTTTATGTTTTTTATTCAACAAAATTTAACCTTTTCTTTCAGAAAGGCTTACAGGGACCTGATATGATCCTTATTTGTTTGTCTCTTTGTTCTTAAAATGTTTCCATCGATTTGTGTTCTGAAACTGAGTGAAAGTTTTGATGTATTGTCATTTTTTATTTTATACTAGTACATGACCAGTTACTGAATTGGTTTTGTCATAATACCTGTTATTAAATCCCACTGCCTTTTTCTTCTAATTTTTCTTGAAATAAAATATTAGCCTCATTTTCTAGCTTATTTTAAGAAGTTTCTATCGCTGTCACTAAATAAACTTCTAAAAATTGACTTTCCTGAGAATTCTCTTTCCACATGAATGCATATGTGTGTATATTTTTGAAATAAGGTTTTAAATATAATTTTAAAAAAGCTTTTTTTATATTATTTTATTGTAAAACATTTTAAACATACAGACAAGAATGGGGTGTAAGATAGTAAATCATTAATAAATCTCAGTAGTATCGAATATTTGCTTTAGATCTTTTATTAAGAAATCGGTCATTAGAGATATACTTAGGCTCTCCTGCATTTACTGACTTACTTCAGAGAAATTCCCACTATCAGAGATTGCTGTTTGTATTTTCTCAGCCTTTATTACAAATCTATAAGAATACATCTTTTTCTTATCTTTTCAAATATCTTTCATCTGTAATCTTTGTATGATGACATTACGTTATAGGTCATTCCATTGAGTGCTTATTTTTGACTAATAGACTTTTCTATTTATCCAAGCTGTGAGATACATCTCTAGTTCATCCTTTCATTCTTTTTTTTTTTAATGGATGATTTTCCATTCTGAATGAATTTATCTTGGTTAATTTATTTTTTCTCCTATCGATGGACTATTTGTTTCTGTGGGTTTTTTTTTTCACCCTGAGATTATATTTCAGGAAATAAAAGAAATTTCAAACCTTCTAATTTTTCCTGAGGGAAACATCTCCTCTTAAAGAAAAGCTGTTTCTTGCAGTAGTTTTGTGAACTCTGCTCCTCAGAGGCATAGGGGTTCTTCTTCAGTGATCAGGGCCTCCCGCAGGATTAGGAGCAGGGGTGCAAAGTATAGGGGATAGAGGTCCAGACCAGGTACTTGGTGTTAGTTTTCTATTGGTACTGTAACAGCTACTACAAATGTAATGGTTTAAAACAACATAAACTTTGTATCTTACATTTCTGCAGGGAAAAATCCAAAATCCTTCTCCCTGGGCGAAAATGAAGGGGATTAAGGTGTCTGCAGAGCTGTATTCCTTTGTGGAGGGTGTAGGAAGGATCTGTTTTCTTGCCTTTTATAGTTTGTAGGGGCCACCTGCATTCCTTGGCTTGTGGCCCCTTCCTCCATCTACAAAGCCTGCAGTGAAGCATCACAAGATCTCTCTCTGACTCTGACTCTCTTGCTTCTTTCACCTTCAAGGACCCCTGTGTTTATATTGGGTCCATCCAGATAATCCAGGATAATCAAGACCCTTAATTTAATCACTTCTGTAGCATCTGTATTGCCCTTAGCTGTTCCCAGGTTCTGGGACATCTTCCGGAGATGATTATTCTGTCTACCGCATATGAGTAAAACAGACTCAAAAGCTTGTGATAGCTCACCTGTAGATAAGGAGGTAAAAAAACACTTAGAAATCTATAAGTTTTATTTATGGATTAAAAGTTTTAAAAATGAGATTTCAAGCACTATGCTTGTGCTAGCGTATACATCTTAGTTAGAAGGATGTTACCAATGACACTTTCCTGACATAAGATTATAAATCTAAAATAGGACAAGATAAAGTAGAGATAAGGACATTACCAGGTATCTACTACATACATCATCAAAGACCAAATACTTCGTTTTTGAGAGTATTTCTTTCTCAGAACATAGACTATGGCGAAGACAGTTGCTACTTTGAGCTTCTGATCAACAAAGAAATGGTTGGTGGGATTGAAGTGAGAAGAATCTGAGAAAGTGACCTTATTTCCCGAGAGTTCGTATTATCCAGAGAGAGGCATACAGAGTACAGTTGGCCCACGTTTTTAAGAAAATAAATTTCAAAACATTTTAGAAAAAAAGCCTAGATGTTATAAGCTCCCCAGGAAAGACAAATCGTTCTAACGGTTGTCTATGTTCTTGAATTCTGATAGACCCCGTATGGGTGTGTGTGTGTGTGTGTGTGTGTGTGTGTGTACAAGGTTTCGTATAAGGATTGAGCTCAAGTGATGACGGAGGCTGATAGTTGGAGACCTGAGAGAGCCCATGGTGGAAGTTCCGGTCCAGGTCTAAGGCAGGAGAAGACTGAAGTCTCTGCTCAAAGACAGGCAGAAAGAGCAAATTCTCCATTTTGTCTCCTTTGGTTCTATTCAGGCGTTGAGTACATTGGATGAGACCCACCCATGCTGAGGAGGGCAACCTGCTTTACTCAAGCTTCCAATTCCAATGTGAATCTCATCCAGATATGCACTCACAGACATGCCCAGGATAATGCTTAACCAAATATCCAGGTACCCCCCATGGCACAGTCAGGTTGATGCATAAAAACCAAAAAAAAAAAAAAAAAAAACCAGAGTTAAAAATAAAAACACGAAAAACAGAGGAAGCATGCATAGAAACCAGCATGACTATAGAATACTTCTGGTTGAGCTCAGGTTAGAAATTAATACAAAGAAAAGACAGAGGGACACATATAGTCAGCACCAAAGAAAGGAATAACAAAAATCATAGGAAGATTTGGACCAAGTTGAATTGAGGGTCCGTGGGCAACTTAAGGGCTGGAGCCATTCCACAGCCAGGCAGAATTACAACCCCCCCCAACCACCCCCTACCTCCAGTCACCCCCCCAACTGCCCCCCCCACTTCCAGTCACACACCCTCAACCGCCCCCCACCCCCCGCTTCCAGTCACACCCCAAGGTCAGCGTTTAGGGCATCTGGTCAAACCTGAAGGCCAGCACTAAGATTTGAAATCTATATAGATCGGTATTGGATGTCTAAGTCATCTGGGGTCCAGGCAGACATATTTAAAGTGTAAAAATTGAACGACTCATTTTCACTGTCTCCTCACAATTCTATTCTTCCTGTTTCCTGAGAGCCACAAAAAGGTCTAAATTTTGGAGAAGACCAATTTGGCAGTGGCAGAAGGAGCTGACCTGAGGTATAGAGATTGAGGAGGAAACATCACCGAAATCATAGTTGAGCCTAAGTTTTATCTGTTTGAAAATACATGTAAACATCAAGGCCCAAATTTAAACTGTTTCCCTATTTTTTTTTTCCTAAACTTTTCTTTTTTTTTTTTTTCCTAAACTTTTCAATACTGATTGGCACGTGCAAGCACACTACTGGGGAACAGTTGAAAGCCATGTCTTCTCATTTCTTACACTTCATCATCGACACTGGCGCTGATGTTCAGGGGGAACCGGGCCTGGGATGTGTGTCTTGGTTTCATTTCCATGAACAGCTGCCCTCCTTGCCGTGAAGGATTGCGAGTAGGGGCATTCCCCTGGCGGCTCGGGCGAGGACCCGCAGAGGGAGTCACTGTAAGCCAGACCCAGAGAGTGTGTGTGTCCTGTTGTCTTCCCGTTTTAGCTGCATTGATACGTGAAGACACAGAGCTCTCTGTTTCAGCTGCCCTCGTGATACCACTCTCACATCTGTATTTCTAGGCCTGATCTCTCCTCTAGGCTGTAAACCTGAGTAGCCATCTGTCCTCGGCTTCTCCATGCAGATCCCTCACAGATACCTCAAACCCTTTGTCCCTCCCAGCCGGCTCCTCCTGTCTCAGTATATGGCAACACCAAGCCCTACATAGCTCTTAGCCATCCTTGAAACCTTCTTCTCCCTCTGTCCTTTATCTCCACCTCTCCTGAGATGCTCCTGGGCCTCCACACCCTCTCACATGTGCCGGACCCCCTACCCCCAGCCTGCCACAGGTCCCTTCCACACTGCCGCATTGTCTGCACTCCCTTGGGCATGTCCATCCTCACTTCCCTCTCCCATCCATCTGCATAGCCAGAGTTCCCTAACGGAAACTCACACCAGACGATATTGCTCCCAGCAACCTCGCTCACATCCCCTGGTTGTGCTCTCTTTTGAGGACACAGAAGAGAACTGATCTCTCAGGCCCCATGACATCACCCTGTCCACCTGCCTGGTCCCGTCTCTTAATGCTCTACTTCTGCTTGAACCCGTGCTCTCCTGCTCATGTCTGATCCCAAGTGATCCCTGTTCACCCTGCTGGGCTCAGTTCAACTCTCATTTTCTCAGGCCTCTCCTCTCTGCCGTGCATGCTCAGATCTCTCTCTTCGTGCTCATATTGCTTTTTTACTTCTTGGAACACCTGATGCAGCTGAAACTGTATAAGGAATTGGGTTTTAGTCGTTTCAAGTCTGTCTCCAACCCTTGCTCCAGAAGGAAAACCTCCGAGGGCTGGGACTTTATCGGTCCTGATCACAGTGATTCTCTCCAGCTTCCAGAACTGTGCCTGGTGCATGTTCCATAGAGGTTTCGTGAATGAAGACTACATAGTGAGGCACACATTAAGGATCAGGGCCGAGCACCAATAGGTACTAAGTAAGTGATGTGTATATTAAAAAAAAATCCTACTGGAAAAGGATGGGCATGAATAGGACAACAGAACAGCGTGGGCAGTGGGAGGCCCAGACCAGAAGCAGAGCACAGTGGGTAAAAGGAACCAAGTGGTCATGGCATCTAGTTTGCTTTAGGAAGGGTACCCTGTGGTCGAGGCCTCCAGGGTAGGATGAAATCGGCTCAGAGATCATCCTTCGGCCTCTCCTGTCGTTTCCCTCTGTGGTCCTGACATTGTCTATGTGAGAACAGAGCCCCTGCCTTGTGTGCTGTCTTGCCGTTCTGAGTGTTGTCTGTCCTCCAGTGTATGAAAGGTTCGTTTGCAGGTTTTGTTGTTGTCTGTGACATTGGCATTGAGGTTACTGGTGGCTTTGATCACCAAGGCCCAACCTAGCTCTGAATTCAGGTGTTCCGCTGTGCCTCGGCCTGATTGCTGCCCACCTCCTTTATTATTTACCCCCCACCCCTGGCCGGGGCTGCCTGGCTTGTGTCCAGCCCATGCCGCACTCTGGTGTGGAGAGTGACCGGCAACCATGCCTGGCAGTTCAGTGCTCCTTGACCCTGCTTCTGTATGGACAGATGCTGATGTCCAGGTTCCATGTCTAAGCCTTTGCTGGTACAGAAGGTAAAGACCAGTTTGTGACTTCCTTCAAAATTAACCTCAAGCAGGAAATCAACCAGCTTTTCACAGCTGCTTCTCCTCCTTCCTAGCCCCACACCCCCCTGAGAGTTACTCATGGGAGCGGGCTTTACCACTCAAGCGGATACAGGCAAAATGAAAAGTAAATGAGTCACTCCTTTATACACTCAATGAGATGGATAAAACAGTGAGCTTCATCTGAGATGTGGGGTGTGGGGTGTGTTGACCCTTTCAAGGACAAACTGCCCAACGGATTCTATTGTTAAATGTATGTGGAAAGTTAGTGTGTGTTCAGTTGTGGGTTTTTTCTTCCTTGGTCTTGCTTGATGAGTCCAGGTGTTTTCCTTTTAAAGGTAAGAATTAGCATTTTAACCAGTCAGCTTGTTTGGCATTTACCCACCGATTGTATCATTTGCATTGGCTGACATTGCCCTGGTAATGGGGAAAAAGCAAATCTGTTTAGGTAGTCATACATTTCTTTTTATGCACACCACACACGAATTATTTGTCTACCTCACTCCCTTTTTTGCAGTAGCTATTCTCTTAACAGTTGGTTGCAAATTAAATTTTTAGAGATCAAATTCTGCTGGCTGCAGGAACGTATCAGATGAGTTTTATCTTCCTTCCTAATTAATCATCACCAGGCAGTGACTCCTGTCTTGTAATTTTTTAGATTCTTTTTCTTGGTTCTTTTTGTCAAGTAATTGATTTATAAATGAGTATTTAAGTTTCCTGGTCAGGCTTACCATTTCAAGGAACCCTGCAATGAATTATTTCACAAGTTTGGATTTTAATGTTCTGTGTTGCCCAAAGTGAAGAATGCCTGTGCCTTGTGTGGTTTGTTTTAGTGGTAAACCTAAGGCCAAAACGCCTTGTGTTGATAAACCATTAAGAGAAACCATGAAAACCCTGATGATGGCACTTTCCCAGTTGTGAATATTTTGCATTCCCTATGATTTTTTTTTTAAGATTTTATTTATTTATTTGACAGAGAGAGATCACAAGAAGGCAGAGAGGCAGACAGAGAGAGAGGAGGAAGCAGGCTCCCTGCTGAGCAGAGAGTCCGATGCGGGGCTGGATCCCAGGACCCTGAGATCATGACCTGAGCCGAAGGCAGAGGCTTAACCCACTGAGCCACCCAGGCGCCCCGCATTCCCTATGATTTTTATTAGAGTACAGAATTATATATTCTTTTACCTATGCAAGTATCTTCTTATACTGGCTAGGAGTCTCCTACAATGTTGAATTGATTGGTGAGGTTGGCCATCCTTGCCTTCATTTTTATCTTAAACAGAAAACATTCAATCTTTCACTCTTAAGTATTGTGTTAGCTAAAGGTAGGCATTTCAGGTGCACCTGGGTGGTTCAGTCAGTTAAGTGTCTGTCTTCACCTCAGGTCGTGATCCCAGGATCCTGGGATCAAGTCAGGCACTCTGCTCATCAGGGAGTCTGTCTGTCTGTCTGTCTTTCTCGCTCGACCTACCAACCCCCACCCCCAATTCGTGCTCTCTCCCTCTCTCAGATAAATAAAATTTAAAATTTTTTTTAAAAAATCAAAATAAAGGTAGGCATTTCCTTAATGCTCATTATCAATTTGGGAGAATTGTTAGCTTCTATTATTAGCTTCCTGACAGTTTTTTTTCATGAATGCTGAATTTTGCACATTATTTTCTACATCTGTTAATATGGTGAATTAATATTGATTGATTTTCAGATGTTATACCAAACTTGCCTTCATGATAAACTCTTTTTATCATATATATATACATGTATATATATATATATAACTAGATTCATTTGCTCAAATTTTATAAGGATTTTTGCATCTGTGTTCATGAGAGATAGCAATCTATAGTTTTCTTGTCTTGTAATACCTCTGGCTAATTTTGACATCAATAACACTGGCCTTATAAAAAGAGTTAGTTGTGTTCTCTGTTCTATTTTCTGGGAGAATTTTTGTAGACTTGTGGTGATTTCTTCCATAAATGCTTCGTAGAATTCATAGAAGTCACCTGTGCATGGCATTTTTCTAAAGGAAAGGTTCTTAACTACAAGTTCAATTTCTTTACTGAGTATAGTGTTATTTAAGCTGTCCATTTTTTCTTGAGTGAGTCAAGTTGAATTATAATTTATGCAACTATTTATAAGATACATGGGTTTTAATAAATTAAGAATAATCCCTCTAAGTTGTTGCACTGTTGACATCTTTTTATTTTTATCTTTATTATCTTTTTAAAGATTTTATTTATTTATTTGATAGACAGAGATCACAAGTAGGCAGAGAGGCAGGCAGAGAGAGAGGAGGAAGCAGGCTCCCTGCTGAGCAGAGAGCCCGATGTGGCACTTGATCTCAGGACCCTGAGATCATGACCTGAGCCGAAGGCAGAGACTAACCCACTGAGCCACCCAGGCACCCCCGTTGACATCTTTTTAAAAGCCATGTGGATCAGGGAATTTGCATTTGCAAGTGGGCATATCCACAAATAATATGACCATTTGGGGCACATAATAGACAATGCTTTTGTGTTCATGACATCCTGGTGAAGAGAAAACACTCAGGACAATAAGCATCATTACTTGTTACTTTTCCAAAAGATTGAAATAAATACTGCATGAGTCTGTTACCTCTCTATTTCAAATACTTATTTAATGACAAAGTAGGGATAAATGTAAGACTTCCAGTAATGGAGGAATGATACTTGTACAACCAAAATTCACTGTTGATGGATTCAGGAACTAAAATGTGTGTGTAACCTCAAAATCATACTTATGACACTCTCATGTTCTTTCATGGCCATGCACAGAGCAATGAAAACTTGGAGTAGCAGGATGCATGGCTGAGATGGAACAAGGCGGCGCTCTGCCTTCCTTTCCACTCTCACGCAGGGTAACTGGAGGATGGAACAGCAGGGGGCAGTGCAGCCCAATGCGAGAAGCTCCAGCTCTGGGGCCACAGGATAGTTTGAATCCCACCCATGGCCCCTCCTTACTGGGCTGGCCTCAGGCAAATCACTTAAAGGCTTCTGAACCTTTTTTTCTCTTTTGTAATATAAAGGAAATCGAATATGACTGCATGAGTTGTTTTTAAGATATAATATCTTTTATCTATGTGGTCTGTGTATTTTATCTATGATACATTATTTGCTGTTTCATTGTTCCCAGTGACTTCTTAGAACTTACCGAGCATGAATAACAAGAATCGGCTGTTTATCTTTCTCCCCTGATGAGAGTATTTCATTTTCAGATATTCAGATTTTCAGATATTCAGCAAACCTTGCATTTAAGATAAGCCTGTCTGGTCGTGAAGTACTACGTATTTTACATGTTGCTAGAATTGATTGGCTAAATTTGTAAAAAGCATTTTTGAATCTATGACTGGTAAAGGAATTTTTTTTTTTTTTAAATGTGTAGTCTCACAAGTTTAGGAGCATGGGAGAGGAGATAACACATAAATATCAACATTTTTTTACCAAGTTGAGTGGTAGCTGACAGCTGACAAGAGAAGGCTGACCCACACAGGTGTGTGGAGTTGGAGTAGAATCAAGGAACAAACTAATTTACTCCACCGAACTGTAGACAGCTCAGGGCGACTTCAGAAAGGATCAGGAATGAAAGATACCAGTTTGCCAGGGGCACCTGGCTGCCTCTGTTGGAAGAGCATGTGACTCTTGATCTTAGGGTGGTGAGTTTAAGCGCCGCTTTGGATGCAGAGATTACTAAAAAAAGATAAATAAGTTTTTTTAAAAAAATACGAAAAATAAACAGAAAATACTAGGGATCTGAAGATTAAGGGTGCTAGAAATAAAAAAATTGGATAAGAAAAATCCTTAGAAGAGTTAGCACCCTGCCCCTGTCCCCTTCTCTAATTCAGCCAAAAATGGTTAGATTCACTATCTGAAGGAAGTGAACGAGGTATGCCTAGAATCAAGAGATCAGGCACTCTAAATTTGAGACTGAATCACCACACCATAAATGGGGCCTCGCTGTTAAACAGAGAGACCCCTACCGGCCCCTTCCTTTCTTGATTTCAAATGACTAAAAGATGATGGTTTCGTGCTCCCCCATAGAGGAGATTATCAGATTCCTCTGTAGAGAAACTGACCAGCCCAAGAAAAGACATATCATTCTGAAATTTGGGGGTCGCCTGATGAAACATCTGGATGCCTTCCCACCCTGCTGTGAAGCTTCCCCAGTACACAAGCTTGCCAACAGGCACAGAGTTGTAGTCCCCCCCACCCTCCCCAGTTAGCATTTTGGTGCCTTGCTTATAAAGACAGACAACCAACAATCATCAGATACTTGCAGAAATACCTTTAATGTGAAAGCAGAGGCCAAAATGAAGAAACAGAAAAAAGAACTTGAAAGAAAATGATCGTTTGAGGAGATAAATAAATAAATAACAGAATTGTCTCTAACTCAGAGAGAGAAAATCCATGAAACATGCTTTAAAAGGATATCACTCAGAGAAATAAACAGGAGTGGCTGCATAATGAAAATACAACACCTCTTCTTTGAAAATTATTAGGAATTTCATGCTGGGAGCACAGAGCATGAAACCAGGTGTGGGGCTGTTCTGAGCACAGGCACCTGTGTGAGCACACACCTGTGACACCAGCCTTGGACATAAGAAAGAACTCTTGGAGATTAAATAAACAAGAGCAGGAATAAGAAAGTTGAAGAGTTAGAAGATAAGGAATTTGGACAAAAGGATGAAAAAGTGCTCAAGAAGATGGTTTAAGACATTCATGATATAAATGTAGTCAGAATTCCAGACAGAGGACAGAAAAACTAGAGAGAAGGAAATAATCGTACAAGTATTTCAAGCCAAGTTCCCAGAGCTGAAGGACATGAGTTTATAGATTTCAAGGGCCAAGGCAAGGCAAACAATTAGAGAATTTTGAATTATCAGGGATAACTTCCTGAAAACTTTCAAAGAGAGAGAAACTAAAGCAAAACAAAAATGGGGTCATGTGCAAAGCACTGGACATTATAATGGTAGCAAATACAAAATGTTGCTTTAGCCAGAAATTGTGATAGGATTTTTTTTTTTTTTTTTGAGACTGGGAAGAAGAAAAGAGGCTAACCCTATTGTAGTAAGAAGTCAGTAGATGGTCAATCTCAATGAAAAATCAAGCATGCCATGTAGATATTGGTAGGTAAAACAAATAATTCAAAAAATAACCCATTTCAGCACAAGAATCAAAGGCTTCTCGAGTGCAGGAATCATGGATTTGGGAAAGGAACCGCTGTTTTTCAATATCCGTCATGTACCCTTTAACTGTCTGTGTTAATCCTTTAACAATTACAGTTAGATTAAAGAGTAGATAAAAATTTGAGTGGGGTCCGCGTGGGTCTGCACCGATGTGACGCGAACGTTTCTTCTCTCTCCAGATTCCAGGTACATCCTCTTGCCCGTCGTGTTACATCACCTCCACATGCACCTGCAGGAGCAGAAGGACCTGATCATGTGTGCACGTATCCTTAGCAACGTATTTTGTCTCATCAAGAAAAATAGCTCAGTAAGTAAATACAGGTCAGAGTATGTAGTTCCCATCAAATGACTTTCGGAAATAAAAATGCTCGAAGTCCTCAGAGAAACCTCACTAAGCGTAACCCTCTGAGACTCTCACTTTTATTTCCAGCTGGGTTGGACATTTTGCTTTTCTTCTGAAATAATTTTTTTTCATCCTGTAGGATTGCTATAACCCCAAATAACCTGGGTTTCCTAAACTTGTATTTCGAGAAAGAACTGAATACCCAGTGAGAAAAAATTAGAACTCTCAAAGCCTCCCACATGTATCTTTAATCTTGATATGCTGAATTCTCTGTGGCAAGAATAAATTACTGCCTGTGAAGTGAAGTCTTTTTGGACCCGGTCTGTGGAAGGCTGCATGGTGGTGGTCTGAGCTTGGACTGGCTCTCGGACCCTGCCCTGCAGAAACTGTGGAAACAGAGGAAAGCCCTGGGAGACCGAGCGTATCTTGCACTATAGTTATTACTCAGCCCCAACGGTAATCACTAGAGTGTTGTGGATTTGGGAATTCCTGTGCACATATCTGATGCTTGTTGCAATGCTGTTACATTATAGAATGCAGGGCAAATAGAGAAAAATCACAGACTTCCTTAGAATTGGGGACAAGTCTTTGAGTATTCATGTCCATGGCTCATGGCTCACGGCCGATGTGAAATTCCCATGTAAAGGACGTCCTGTTCTAGCTCTGGCAGTTTACAGCTGTGAATTGACGTATACTCGTCTTTGACAGCTTGTCCAGAGCAGTGTTGGGAGTCCTGTGTCTCTCCCTCCTTGCTACTACTCTGCTACCGTCTCCCCATGTTTGTTCCTCGTACTTATGATCGCCTTCTGAAGCGCTCAGTGTTGAGCTGGCATGGAACCCCAGTGGAAGGAACGGAGAGAGGGCCCCAGGCCTGTGGAAACAGAGTTGGTACTGGAGAGGAAAAGGGCAGAAGCTGTGTTTGAAAATGTAGTAAGAGAGGGGTGCTGGGTGGCTCAGTGGGTTAAGCCTCTGCCTTTGACTCAGGTCATGATCCCAGGGTCCTGGGATTGTGTCCCACATCGGGCTCTCTGCTCGGCAGGGAGCCTGCTTCCTCTCCTCTCTCTCTCTCTCTCTCTCTCCCTGCCTGCTTGTGATCTCTCTCTGTCAAATAAATAAATAAAATCTTTAAAAAAAAGAAATGTAGTAAGAGAGACCTGCCCAGGGAGGGAGGACTGACTTTTACACATCCCCAAGATCCTAGGCCCCAACGTCGAGCTGGGACAGGGACGAAGAGTGATGACAGGGAAAGTGGGAGTTTTGCTTTAAAACTTTCCTGTATAATTCTGCTGAGTGAGGGGATTCACTGCAGAAGACTGAAAACCACTATCAACAGTAGCGGGAAAGACTTTTTAAAAATGTCTCCTGTCTCTTTCAATTTGGAAATTGCAGTCACCTTAGACTTACCTGTGAAGGAATTCAGAAGAGAAACTCTGCTCTGCCGGAGAAACCTTGGTAGTTTTCTTTCAATTTTGAGAAAGTTTATCATGAAACCCTGGCCAGAGAGCTGTTTCAGACTCCCACTTTGTAAAAGTTTTTGTTTGTTCGGGTGGTTCTGTTTTTGGGGAGGCAGTCTTGGTCGGGAGCCTTTGGACACAGAGTTTTGTCTTGTGCCGGTGTAATAAGAATCCAACTCTATTAAAACATGCGGTCAGTGCAGAGTAGTTTGGGTTTCTCTCTCAGGTCCTGGGGGTTTGGATACAAGTATTAATTTTGCTTTAGGGAAGCAGTGCCCACCGTGGCCACTGATCTTAGATCCAGTCTGGAGCTCATGGTGCTCATCTGTACTGAATGCTGTTTGCTCATCTTACATGGAGAGTTTTTTTAAAAATCGTTTTTATGGGAATAGTCATTTGCACTAAAAAGGGTTTTGGAAAATGACCTTTGCAACTCAAGTGATGAGAAGAGGATATGTAAGCACAATCTGAAATCGAGACAATTAAGAACATTGGGAACCAGGAGGGGCTTTCCATCAGCAATCCGACTCAGAGAGGCGAACTGCCTGGGCCTCATAACATGCTGTGTCCATGCGTAGCTGGTGCTCTTAGTGCATCTGGTTTGCTTTCCAGGACGTCACCCCACCTTTCATTTGTGTGTCCAGCAGCCACTGCCCAGCCTACTCTTGGGTAAGCTATGAACTTCTCTGTGCCTTTGCTGTAAAAGAAGGTCATTGACGTAGGTGACGTAGGTGAGGTCCAGTTCTGTCAAGTCCACTAGTCTTTTTGATCTGTGTTTGGCAGTGTGGGGTTTTTCCCTTCTTTTCCACTAGAGAGATTAATATGTATATGAAGCCACCATTTCCTGAGCTTTTTATTTTTTTCCCTTCAGGAGAAATCAGTGTTGGAGGAGATAGATGTGATAGTGGCCAGCCTGCTGGACATCCTGCTGAGAACCATACTGGACATCAGCAGTCGACCTCAGCCATCCGGCTCCGCCATGAGGCTCCAGTTCCAGGATGTCACTGTAAGAGCTTAAAGCAAATGGCCCCGAACAGAGCACAGCTGTGCTTGTAAAAGCTTCGGTCCCTTTGAGGGTGGGTTGCTATAGGAAACTGGGAAATCTGGCTCTGGGAGAATGACCCTTGTGTATTTCGAAGATACACGAAGTTAACTTGCATTTTGCCAGGGAATGAAGATAAGAAAAACACTGTTTGTTAAAAGATCTTGGATTAAGATATGTTTAATTTCAGAAAGCCAAATTTGTTATTAGCTCTTACTTTTCTCAATTTAATTAGCCTGTGATTCTGTGTCCCCAGTCCTCTTGGCACTTCTCATTCTCTTTTTATCCATCAAATTGCTTGAGGAGAGGAGAATAATGAGAGAGAGAAACAGGAGTCAGGTGTCTGGAGTTCTGATTCTGGATTTCTCACTGTGGATAGTAAGGATCTTAATTTGGGGATGCCTTGGTTTCCTTAGGGATGAATTGAGAAAGTTTGACAAGGTAATTTCTAAGTAACCTTCAAGCTCCACTCTTTTATGAGTGTAATATAACATGATTTATAAAAATATTAAGAAATAATATATCTGATAGTTTATGTATGTGTATGTGTTTTTATGTGTGTGTGTGTCTATAGAGAGAGATGGATTGATGATTGGGTGGATAGATTCTATTTAAAACTCACATTCAGTTCACCAAGAATGGTTTTTTTGTTTTTATTTTTTTTAGATCTGATTAAGAATATTCTTCCAAATATCCAAAATGGCAGTAGATGCTATAGTTTTCATATATTTACAAAAATGTTGGCTTTTGCCATTCTTAATATAAACCATCCACAGAAGAACCTTTGTCTTAAGAATGTTTGCTCAGCCCCTGATGAAAATAATTTTTATTTCTACTTAAAAAAAAAAAAAATCCGAAGTCTGCCCTGACTCTCCTACCAAGTTCTCCTGACTGTTTCAGGACGGCCATGTTGTGTTGAATTTTATTTTCTCTGCTTTTAGAGCTGAGATTAACCCGAGGAAACCAAGCTCTGAGTTTGGGAAATAAAGTTAAACTCTTTCTTTTGACCAACTAAGTTAAAGATAGTATGAAAACTTCCTAATATATGTAATAGCTCTACTGCCTCATTAAAAGAAAAGATAAGCCAAGCATTTGAGTTCTCCATTTCACATGGAAAGTGGTACCTGCATCATGCAGTTGGCTTCGTGTTTTTAGCGCAATGCTTAGTTCAAAGTAAATGCTCAAAACATATTGTTGCTGCTTAACACTCCTGGGGTTCATTATGGATTTGAAGGTTTGGGGGTTTTTTATGTTGAATTTTTTTATTTTGTTTTTTCATTTTTTTTTTTTTAGTTAAACTTGTTATTTTGTGATAATAATAGAGTCACATGCACTTGTAAGAATTATTACAGAGTTGTAGGAAATATTACACAGCTTTTACCCAGTTTCCACAATGATAAAAATCTTACAGAACTATCGGACAGTATCATGACTAGGATACTGACATTAATAAGTCCAGACACAGAATATTTCCGTGGCCCCAAGGATCCCCCGTGTTGTGTTTACAGTCAAAACCACTTCCTTCCCATCTCCACCTCCTCCTTAACCCTGACAATCCCAAATCTGTTCTCTGTTTTTATAATTTCGTCTTTTCAAGCATGTTACAGAAATGAAATCATACAGTAAATAACCTTTTGTAATAAGCTTTTTTTCTTTAACTCAGAATAATTCCCTGGAGATTCATCCAAGTTGTTTTATATATTTATATAATTATACATCTTGTTCTTTTTATTGCTCAGTAGTTTCTATGTTTTGGATGTACTACAGTGTGTTTATCCATCACCCATTGAAGACCACCTGGGTTGGTTCCAGATTTTGGCTATTACGAACAAAGCTGCTATAAATGTTTCTGTGCCAGTTTTTATGTAAGCCTAAGTCTTGATTTCTCCAGGATACATTCCTAGGAGTGTGGTTGTTGGATTATGTGGTAGTTGCAGGTTTAGTTTAGTTTAGCTTTTTTTTTTTTTTTTTAAGATTTTATTTATTTGAGAGAAAGAGAGAGTGCAGCACACTCAAGCGGGGAGAGGGGCAGAGGGAGAAGCTGGATCTCCACTGAGCAGGGAGCCCCACGTGATCCTCTGTCCCAGCACCCTGAGATCATGACCTGAGCTGAAGGCAGATGCTTAACTGACTGAGCCACTCAGGAGTCCCTGCATGTTTAGTTTTAGTTTTCGTTTTTGTTTTATATTTCATTTACTTATTTGAGAGAGAGAGAGAGAGAGACTGAGAGAGCGAGCATGAGAGTGGGGAGGGTCAGAGGGAGAAGCAGACTCTCCGCCAAGCAGGGAGCCCAATGTGGGACTCAACCCCAGGACTCCAGGATCATGACCTGAGCGCTCAACCAACTGAGCCACCCAGGTACCCCACATTTTTAATTTTTTAAGAAACTGCCGAACTGTATTCCATAGTGGCTGTATGACTTTACATTCTCATGTCCACGGTGTATGAGTGATCCATTTTCTCACTGCCCTCTTCAGCATTTGGGGTTGTTGGTTTTATGGTTGTTGTTGTTGGGGGTGGTGGTGTATTCTGTTACATAGGAAGTAATATCTTACTGTGATTTCAGTCGGCATTTTCCTAATGACCAGTGATGCCGAACATACACTTTCATACGCTTGTTTGTCACCAATATATCCTCTTTGGTAGAACATCTCTTCATGTCTTTTTCCCATTTTCTACTCAAATTGCTTTTTACCATTGAATTTTCATGGTTTTTTATATATTGTAGATACTAGTCCTTTATTGAGTATGTGGGTTATAAATATTTTCTTCCTCTCTGAAACTTATTTCCCCATCCTCTAAACAAGGTCTTTTGCAAAAGTTTTTATTATTGATGAAGACCACCTTATCAGTTTTTCCTTTCATAGATCATGTTTTTGATGTCAAGTCTAAGAATTCTTTGGTTTAGCCCTATATCCTAAAGTTTATCTCCTAATAAGTTTTTTTTTCCCTAAAAGTTTTAACAGTTTTATATTTTACATTTAAGTCTACAAACCATTTTGAGCTAATTTTTGCATAAACTGTGCCAGATAATCTAACATTCTATTATCTCAATATTGACATGTATTAATTGTCTTTTTTTATTCAATTTAAGCTCTTCCTGGTCCTTGGTATGATAAGTGATTTTTAATTAAAGTCTGGACATTTTTATGACTGTGAATCTTACTTAAGCCTTCTGTTTTAGCTGGCTTTATGTGATACCACTTAGCAGGGGAAGGGGAAGAGTGCTAACTCATGATGGCCAGAGGTGGAATTTCGTGTTCCCCACATTGTCTTCACTAACACTGACCATTGGGCATGAAAGCACCGGCTCCCGATTTGGCTTTCTCTAGGGAAGATATTAGGGCACCCCTACATAGCTTTGTGAGCATGGAAGTCTAAGTTCCCCCTTTGCTGTGGGTGAGACCAAAGTCCTTTGTGGTCTTCACCTGGAGTAGAGCAGTAAAACTTTTGTCTTGCTTAACTGTCCTTTACTTGACCCTTTGGCGAAAGAGAGTAGACTTTTGTTGTGTGTAATTGTTGGTGTAACTGGCCAGCTTCTTCAGCTCCAGGTGTGAGATACCCAAAGCAGAAAGAAAACCCAGAGAATGTGGTACTATGCCCTTCCTCAGCTCCCAAGGACCCTGGCCAGACTGCTCTCTTTTCTCCACCTTCAGACTCCTCTTCTGTTTGTTCTGTATCTATTAGTGAGGTTTGTAAAGTAGTACATAGCAGGAGGAATAGGTAAAAGTATATCTACTCCATCTTCCCCAAAGCAGAAGAAAGTTCTCCTTCATTATGATTTTGATGGGGACATTTTAATGGCTTCCTGGCAATGGAGCTCTAACATAGTCTTAAAATGGTAATAGCCTAGCAAACTTCAGAGCAAATGTTGGCTGTGCATAAGGACTGCCTGAGGTTGGAAGCTAAAACACATTTTCAGACTGCTTTGTATCCAGAGGCAGTTGTCAACGACATATCTCTCTGGGGTATGCCTGGCCTTTAGGCCTTCACAGTATAATAATCAATGCAAATTAAGAGACTTGAAGGCAGTGAAATCAGGTTTGCAGATGACACTGGGGGTAGGGCAGGCAGGATGTTCATCCATTGTTCCGAATTTTAGGAAAACCACATAAGGAGAAATTTTCCCCAGCATAGCCATGTTGTACCCTCCCCCGTTTTGCAAAAAATCAAACTCTCTCAAGGTATGTGGTTTGAAATTTGCTGGGAAACATCCATTTGGATTTTTTGGCTCCTTTGGTTTTATGCTGTAAGACATTTTTTTCAGGGGACTCAGGCTGATCTGCTTTGAATCCTCTTTTGCAACTTTATTATCTACAGGCTCTTGGGCAATTTACAAATACCTCTAAGCTTCTCTTCCTTTGTCTTTAAAACAAAAAGGGGGCACTTGGGTTGCTCAGTCATTGAGCATCTGCCTTCAGCTTAAGTCATGATCCCAGGGTCCTCGGATCCAGCTCCACATTGGGCTATCTGCTCAGTGGTGAGTCTGCTTCTCCCTCTTCCTCTTCCTCTCCCTCTGTGTGTTCTGTCTCTTTCTCTCTCTCTCTCAAGTAAATAAATAAAATTAAACAAAAACAAAAACAAACCAAAATAATTGGACCTCTCTCAAAGTTAGTGTAAGGATTTCATCACATGTGTAAGGGTTTAAATAATATCAGTTTACTTCAGTCATTATTGTGGTAGCAGCAACAGTCACAGTAGTGCTATTATGACTGCTGAATAATTACACTGTTGTATAGTGAGGAGCATGCACTGGTCATTCACAGAATCAGTCCTCTGTGGACACTGAAGACTTAATTTCTTTACCATTTTCTCATGGAGAACAGGCTCTTTGAATAAGGTCTTTACGTGGTAGTCCTACATTGAACACTTCTCAGTCCTTGCAGAAAAAGTGCCCGCAATAAGTGGACATCCCGTGGGTGAAAGCAGTTCCCACAGCATGTCATGGTGGAATGTTCCAGTTCTCTTGCAAGTCCCATGGCTGTCACCCTGCCTCCCCATAACGCTAACAGGAGGACTGACTTCTGCTGCATCGTAATTCTAGATAACAGTAGCCTTATTTTTACTATTTAAAGAGATTGTACTTTTTGTTCCTTTACCGACTGTTCTTTAAATTTTAAAATGCTCTCTCTTGCTAGAAAGAAAAAATAAAACACCATTGTAATCTGTTCCTTTCAAAACTCTAATTGTATGTGGAAGCAGATTTAATACAGCAGCATGAGCATGTATGGCCATTTGCTCACACCCTCAACTAATTGGACTCCAAAGTTCCTTGCAGTTTATAAACGCGTCTTTCTTTGCCCGTAATTTAGTTTGGCACCATTTATGGTGCAGGTGACTCAAGTCAACATTGGCCATGTCTAAGAAAGATACACTGGTCTAAACTTTCCATGTACTGTGGGCTTCTGGTTGGGGGAGGGAAAGGGATGCAGAATTTTTTAAGAAATTTCTGGAAAAAATAGTGCATGTGTGTAACAGAAGGTTTCATGAGGGCCATTTTTGTATGAGAATACTGTGAATTCACCAACAGTGTGAATACTGTGAATACTCTCATTATTCACAGTTGTTGATAGAAATACCTTCTATACTCAATGTATACATAAAATGGGTGCAAGCCACTAAGACACATAATATTTTAAAGGCAGTGTATGCGTAAATAACTCCCACACTTAAACAAAGCTGATCTTGGCCAACAAAGGTTTTCATTTACTCTTCTTAACAAATGTTTGAGTCTTGGGTTTTCTTAAATTTTTTTAACATTGTATTTATTTATAAGAGAAAAAGCACAAGCCAGGGGACAGGCAGAGGGAGAGGAGGAAGCCGACTCCCCACTGAGAAGGGAGCCAAAGGTGGGGCTCGATCCCAGGACCCTGAGGTCATGACCTGAGCTGAAAAGACTCCCAACCAACTGAGCCACCCATCACCCTTGGACACTTACAATATTTTAAAAACAAACAAATATTATGTTATTGACAAAAAATATTTTAGTAAAATATTGGACATCTGAGCCTTTTTTTGGAATATTGTTGACACACAATGTTATATTAGTTTGAGGTATACAACTTAGTGATTGGACAAGTTTATGCCTTATGCTGTGTTCACCCCAAGTATACCAAGTATACCTACCATCTGTACTCTTGCATTGCTATTAAAATTCACTGAATATATGCTTTACCCTCTGCTTTTATTCCTTTTATTCCTGTGGTTTACTCGTACCATAACTAGAAGCCTGTATCTCTCTCTCCTTCACCCATTTTTTTCAGCTTTTCACTCCCCTCCTCTGCCCTCTGGCAACCATCAGTTCTCGGTATTTATGTGTGATTCTGCTTTTTGTGTATTTATTCATTTTTTTAAAGATTCTATTTGTGAGTGGACTAATGGTCTTTCTCTTTCTCAGTCTGACTTTTTTCACTTGGCATAATACCCTCTAGGTCCATCCAAGTTGTCTCAAATATCACAGTCCCATCCTTTCTTATGGCTGCATAATACTCCATTGTGTACATGTACCACATTTTCTTTATCCATTTGTCAACTGATAGACATGCAGGTTTCTTTCATGTCTTGACTGTTGTAAATTGTAAATAATGCTTCAGTAAACACAACGGTATCTATATCCTCTTGAGTTAGTGTTTTTGTTTGCTTTGGGTAAATACCCAGTACTGGAATTATTGGATCATATGGTATTTCAATTTTTAATTTTTTGAGGAATTCCATACTGCTTTCCATAGTGGCTGTACCAACTTACATTCCCACCAACGGAGTGTGAGGATTCCTTTTTTTTCCCACATGCACTCCCAACACTTGTTGTTTCTTATCTTTTTAATTTTAGCCATTCAAACAAGTGTGAGGTGATACCTCATTGTGGTTTTGATTTGCATTTTCCTAAGGATGAATGATATTGAGCATCTTTTTGTATGCCTGTTGGCCATCTGTATGTCTTCCTTGGAAAAATGTTTATTCAGGTTCTCTGCCTATTTTTAAATCACATTGTTTGTTTTTTGTGTGTTGAGTTGCATTATTTATGTATTTTGGATATTAATGCCTTATCAGATATATCATTTGCAAATATTTTCTTCCATTCCGTGTGTTGTCTTTCTGTTTTATTGATGGTTTCCTTTACTGGGCAAGTGCTTTTTATTTTGATATAGTCCCAATAATTTATTATTTTTATTATTTTTTTAAGATTTTATTTATTTATTTGACAGAGATCACAAGCAGGCAGAGAGGCAGGCAGAGAGAGAGGGAAGAGGAAGCAGGCTCCCTGCTGAGCAGAGAGCCCGATGCGGGGGCTCAATCCCAGGACCCTGGGATCATGACCTGAGCCCAAGGCAGAGGCTTTAACCCACTGAGCCACCCGGGCACCCCCCGCCTAATAATTTATTTTTGCTTTTGTTTCCCTTGCCTTAGGAGATATACCTAGAAAAATGTTACTATGGCCAGTGGGCATCTAGGCTTCTTAACAGGTTAAATATGCTTTGAATTCCTAAATAGATTAAGTGAATACATAAAATAACATTGCAGAGTAGATATTCAGATTAATAACACATCAAAAATGTGCCAAAGATTAGATACTAGGATAAGTTGTTTGTAGTCTGCAGCAGGTGTGACAAATATAGATAGTAACCTGGATTCAAGGAAGTGTTCCTATGTACACTGACTGCAAATATGTAATGAAAGTCTATTGTTTTTTGATTATCTCTTCTTATTACTAAAACTATTGGAATAATACATTATTCTAACTTCAAGGCATGTCACTATTCACAGGGTGGTATATTTTAGGAGTAAACATTTTAAGAATATTAATCTAGTCACTACATTAGAGATAGTATAGCTAGAATGTAGAAAAACTAAGAAATGAGAGATTCAGTGGGTTTCTACTAAGTGGATTTGCATTTTTAAGTTGAGACTTACTGGAGAGGTTAAAAAGTCAGACATTGGTTATCAACTGATAGATTTTTATATGCCTATATATATTTGAAATATAACCTCAAACTCAGGTATATTTCCTCTATAAAATCAAATCAGTCTGAGCAGGTAGGTAGAAGAACCAGAGATACATCCCAGCTTCACCGTTTTCTAACCGTGAAACCTGGGATAAATAAATTAACCTTAACAGATCTTACTGTAAAATGAAGTTAATAGTATCTACTCAACAAGGCTCTAGTAAGGAATGAATTTGATAATAAAAAATGCAGGGACACCTGGGTGGTTCAGTGGGTTAAGCCTCTGCTTTCAGCTCAGGTCATGATCCCCACGGTCCTGGGATCGAGCCCCGCATCGGGCTCTCTGCTCAGGGGGGAGCCTGCTTCCCCCTCTCTCTCTGCCTGCCTCTCTGCCTTCTTGTGATCTCTCCCTCTCTCTCTGTCAAATAAATAAATAAAATCTTTTTTAAAAAATGCAGTAACTTACACATAGTGCTATTCCATAAACGATAATGTTGTCCTAATGTCTTTTTTAAGCTTTATTAAGATGTAGTTGGCATTCCAAAAATTGTATATATTTAAAGTATACAACTGCAAAGTTTTGACATATATGTATATACCTGTGAACCATAATCACAATCAAGATAAAGAATATGTCCATCAATCGGAAAAATTTCCTTGTGCCTCCCTCTCTTTCCTTCCTCTTGCCATCCCCCATACTACCTCATCCCCAGGCGACCACTGCTCTGCTTTCTGTTACTACAGATAAATTTGCATTTCTAGAATTTTATAGGAATGGAATCATATGGTACATAGTTACTGTTAGGGTTTTTTTGGGGGGTGACATTTCTACTTTTTCCTCTCAGTATAATTATTTGAGTTTCTTCATTGTTGTTTTATGTAGCAGTATTCATTCTTTTTTAATGTTGAATAGTGTTACATTATATGGATATACTATAATTTGATTATTCACCCACCCTTTAGTGGACATTTGGGTTGTTTTTGGATTGGACTATTCTGTTCTATTTATCTATTTTTTCTGTTTTGACACCAATAACAATATCCTGACTACCAGAACTTTATAATAAGTCTTGAAGTCACATAGTATAAGTCCTTCAACTTTATTCTTTTTGAATGGTGTTTTGGCAATTTCAAGTCCTTAACATTTCCATATGAATTTTTAAATCAGCTTGTCACTTTCTATGCCACAAAAGACCTGATGTGATATTGATTGGGATTATCATGAATCTGTATATTAATTAGAGAAGAATTAGCAACTTAATAGTATCAAATCTCCCAATTTATGAACATAGTATTCTATTTATTTAGATCTTTAATTGTTCTCATCAGTGTTTTATGATTTTCAGTGTGTGAATCTTTTGTCCTATATATCACTAAGTACTTAAATGTTTCAGTAGTATTATAAATTATGTTATTTTGAATTTCAGCTTCCAATGAACCATTTCTCATATGTAGAAGTAAAATTGATTTTGGTACATTGATCTTCTATTCTGAGACATAGATTAATTCAGTTAAGTAGTTTTAGTAGCTCATTATAGATTTGATAGCATTTTTTGTGCACACAGATATGTTAACTGTGGATAAAGAGATTTTTTTATTCCTTTCCAGTATATATTCCTTTATTATTTTTCTTGTTTTATTATATTGGCTAGAAACCAATATAAAGTTGAATAGAAGTGGTATCCTGCTTAAGCTTTGGAATGTCTGAAAAATCTTTGTCTTTCTTTTTGAGGGATTTTTTAGGTTACGGTCTGGATTGATAGTTGTTTTGTTCTTTTAGTACTCTAAAGATGTTGCTCCAAGGTCTTTTGGCTTGTATTATTTGTAATGAGCAATATCTTACCCTTACCTTTGTTCCTCTGTATGTAATGTGTCTTTTTTGCACTGACTGTTGTTAATATTTTCTCTTTATCTCTGGCTATTTTATTATAATGTACCTTAGTGTATTTTTTTTTCATGTTTCTTTTGCTTAGGAATTGTTGAAATTTTTTAATACATGAGTTTGTAGTTTTCAGAGAATCTGAAATTTTTCCCCTTATTTTTTCAATTACTTTTTCTATGCCCTCCTCCTCTTTGAGTTCTCCAATTACATATATATTCTGCTACTTGAAGTTGTTCTTTAGTTCATTGATGCTTTTTCTTTTCTTTTTTTTTTTTTTAAATTTTGGAGAATTTCTACTGTCTTCAAGTTCAGTAATCTTTTCTTCTGCAGATGTCTAATCTGCCTCTAGTTTTACTAAGTAAATTTTTATCTCACACATTAAAGTCTTCATCTCAATTTGGGTCTTTTTGTTTTCTTTCATGTCTGAAATTAATATGTTCAAACTTTCCTATAACTTCCTGAATATATAAACTATGGTAATAATAGCTTTTTTTTTTTAAATGTTTTTATTTACTTATTTGGCAGAGAGATACTGTAAGAAAGGGTACACAAGCAGGGGGAGTGGGAAAGGGAAAAGCAGGCTCCCCCCTGAGCAGGGAGCTCCATATGGGACTCAATCCCAGGGCCCCAGGATCATGACCTGAGCTGAAGGCAGACACTTAACGTCTGAGCCACCCAGGTGCCCCAATAATAACTATTTTAATGTCTTTTACTGCTAATTCTATTATTTATGTCATTTCTAGGTCTGTTTTTATGGATTTTTTCTGTCCTCATTTGCATCATTATTTTTTTCTGCTTCTTTGTATTCCTGGTAATTTTTCATTGAATGCCAGACATTGTGAATTTTATGCTGTTGAGAATGGATTTTTAAAATTCCTAGAAATATCTTTGAACTTTGTTCTGGAATGAGGTTAAATTTTTTTAGGATCTATTTAATTTTTTCCTATCTTGCTTATGAACTTTCTTAGGTAGGGTCACAGCAGCATTTATTCCAGATGTAATTTTTCCGTTCTGCTGAGAAAAGGTCTTTTTTAGTATTCTGATGCCCTAATATGGCAAGGTTTTTCCAGTCTTGCTGGTGAAACAAGGATACTATTCCCAGTCTTGAGTGAGTACCAGGTAGTATTCTCTCATTTCTTTTGGCTTGTTATTTTCCTAGCCTTGGATTGTTTCCTCACACACATGCACTAAAATATAAATCATTGTGCCCTTAAATTTTCCATCTTTTGTGTTAAGTACCACGGGTTTCTTTGTTTATTAGCAAAGTATTATGTTGAGCTTAGAAGATAGATTTCTGCTAGCCTTTACTTGTTAGTTCTTAAATACTTGCCCCACCAAGTGTGCAGGAATAATTATTTGTTATATTTGTGTTACAAATGTTTATCCTCCTGCAATAAGTCAGTCTGCTTCTTTGGTTACCCTGACCTGGTAATTAAGTAGTATCTCCAGGCCTCCTTTGGCAGCTGGAAGGGATACTTTTGACTTTCCTGACTTAGCTGCCTCTGTTGGAAAATCCCAATTATGAAAGCTTTCAGTCCCTGATTTTACACGTGAGTCTATAACCACTTTCCATTTAAATGTAAAACAAAACAAAACAAAACAAACAAACAAAAAAACCCCACCAATTCTCAATTAAAATACATTTTTGTAAATTTACTGTCTGTTACCACTGATTGCTTCTTCTGTTGTGTTCATATTGTTTTAAATGTTATTGTTCTCATTAAAAGTAGATTTTTTTTTCTGAGTGCTAAATGTTGCATTAGAGCACAAATATTTTAAGTTAGATGCAAGTGATAGCAATTTTATAGGTCTTTAAATCTAAGGATGCTATTTTTTCATTATTAATTTTTAAGAATGGACTTTTTTAGGAGTCAGTCACATAGCACCCATGCAGAAAATGATGACAGTTAAGCTATTTTTAAAAGGTGTTTGAAACCAACATTGTACTGTATGGCTTTCTCTGTACCCTGCCAGTTAGCAGACCACCACTGAGATGAGTTGGAGGAGACTGAATTCAGAAAGGGAGCTTGAGGTACAGGGAGAGTTTTGGAGTTAGAAAGACGCATAGATAACTTCAGCTCTTCCACTTCTTAGTGGAAGACTTTGAGCAAGTGTTTTAGCCCACTGAATGTACAATTTATCTTCTTTAAGTAAATATTATACCCCCTACCTCATAGCACTGAAAATGAGGCTAAATGACATAATGAATGAAGGTATAGTAAATGCTCAGTAAAATGACCTTACCTCCTTTAAGTGTGTGAAGTTTTCTTCTAGTGAGAAGCTTTCATGCAAGTCAAAACAAAACAAAACAAAAAAACCCCTCCTAATTTGAAAATGCATATATACCAAGTAAATGTTATTCATCATAGGGAGAAATTTTGACTATAATATTATGGTTACTTTAGATTTAAAAGACTTCATAGAGTGACTTAAATCACAATGGTTTTTTTTCAGTGTTCTATTTGAGGGCGGTTCAAAGTAAGTTATTGATGTTCATTTCATTTTTACTCTTAATAAAAAATATGTTTTTTTTTTTTAATTAGGGGGAGTTTGTTGCTTGTCTCCTGTCCTTATTACGACAAATGACAGATAGACATTATCAACAACTTCTTGATAGTTTCAATACAAAGGAAGAATTAAGGGTAAGTAACTTTTTTAAAAATTTCCTATGTCTTTGTAGCTTTCTTTGTTCTCATTCATTATTGTTAAGATAGTTCCCTGACAGTTGTTTTACCTGTTTGTGTTAAATTCTAAGCTGTTTTTTCTCCCGTTCATCCACATGTCTGACTATCTATCTTGGCTCATTAAGATTTCAACTACTCAAGCAAAGCAATTAATTTTTATTTTATACAAAGACATAGGATTTGAAATACCTGTCAGCAAAATCCAATAAACTAAAACAGAATCACAGACTTAATGAGACAAAAGCAAATAGGCTAACTCTAGTTTATTGCCTTTAAAGAAGATAAGGGCAAATATATAAATATATTAGCGGATTTCATCCCTCTAAAACCACAATGAGGACTTGTGGCTACAATGTTCTGACTGGAGAACAGGGTTGTGTTTGATATTCTCTGTCAGCTACAGTCCAATCAATATGCTGTGCTAGTGTGACAGGCTGACATTAAATAGAAAATATTGATGCCAGGTTTATAAAAATGCGATCTTTCCTGAGATTTAGGGAGCTCCAGTGCTTCCTTCACGGTGTTCACTAAAACCTTAGAAGTTGATTGTCCTCAGCTAGAAGAATGACCTGTCATCTGTTCTTATTTACTTTTATTTCTCTCCCATCTCTTGAGTTTTCCAGATACCTTCATAGGTAGACCATTGTAATGGAAGGGATTCTTAACATAGCGGTGGGGGAGAATTATAGGACAGGAGGAACAGTCACACTGCGAGATTTGCATGACCAGAAGCCTTCATAGCACCTCAGAGGAAGACCTGTAGATGTTTTTTAATACAGATCATGCACAGGGATCACTTATCTTTGATCTGGAAGATGTTGCATGACCTTAGAAGCATCTTTCAAACTTACATTGGAGCAGTTGGCAAGCTGAATCATGAAACAAAGAAAAGGTTTGGGCAGATGTACTCTCTCAAGCAGAAAGTCAGTTGGCATAAACCCATGCCTAAAAAAATGTTTTTCATGTTTATTTTCAATCTTGAGTTTAGAATTAAAAACAGATAAAAGGCCCACTCTATGCACAGAAATTCATGTGGTTAAAAAGGAAGATAATTGTGCAGTCATTAACTTCAGAAGTTGAATATTTAAAACAGGTAAGGAACTATTAGGTTTTACGTAAGAAGTTTTGACTTCATGTTTTAAAATTTCCCATAGGAAAAGCTACTACTTATTTTTACAGAGTCTGGGGATAAAACAATAGCAGAGGAGCACACATTGAAAATCATAATTAATCTAGGTATTGAGTTTTATGCCTTATTATGCATGTTAATAATAATAAAGCAAATGGAAGTCATGAATAAAGTGTTTTATGTGGCCTTTCCTCATTTCAGTCAGCCCACACTTTTTCACCATTTCCCACTTCAAAATAAACTGGGCCTTCGGGCCAGGAAAATTATTGAGTGCTCTTAATTACTTCATCTGTTCTTTAAGCAGTATCGATTGAGACATTCAGGAAACTACTGGTTTTGTTATGTAACCAGGTACAAATTGTCCAGTCCCTGTAGGGGGAGAAATCAGACAGGTAATAGGCATTGACCCCCCAGGTAGCGAACTCCCAAGGTAAGCACATGGTGCTTGAGAACATCTGGGAATTGCTGCCAACCCAAATTCATGACAGGAGGAAAAGTCCCCAAGGGAGGTCTCAGCTGAGAACTAAGAGATGAGTAGGAGTGTTCTGGACTCTCCTTTGTCTAGGACATTTAGATCTCTCAGTTAAAATGATACCAGGATGTGCTAACTGACAAAGCACTCTCTATGCTACCTTTGTAACAGTTATTCAAACCCAGAATGTTTTAGTTTTATTTGTTTGTATGAATCCCCAACCCTTAACTACTAGATTATAAGCACCTTGGCATGTGAAGCTTTGGTTGGTTCACTGCTGTATCCTCAGATCCCAGAACATACTCACCACCATTGTAGGCACTCAAGAAACATTTGTTGAAACCATAAGAGACTCTTAATCTCACAAAACAAACTGAAGGGGGTCGGAGGGGAGAGGGATAGAGAGAGAGGGGGTTGGGGATATGGACATTAGAGAAGGGTATGTGATATGGTGAGTGCTGTGAAGTATGTAAACCCGGCGATTTACAGACCTGTACCCCTGGGGTACATATTTTATTATATGTTAATAAAAAAAAATTTGTTGAAATTGGAAGGGGTGGTGAACCATGAGAGACTATGGACTCTGAAAAGCAATCTGAGGGGTTTGAAGTGGTGGAGGGGTGGGAGGTTGGGGTACCAGGTGGTGGGTATTATAGAGGGCACGGCTTGCATGGAGCACTGGGTTCGGTGAAAAAAATAATGAATACTGTTTTTCTGAAAATAAATAAATTGGGGAAAAATTTGTTGAATGTTTGATAGAATATAAAGTATGAAGAAGAGAGTTGTAAGACACAAGGCTGTGTGTGGGCTTTATTTTAGGGACATTTGGAAGTTGTAGATGGTTTTAAGGAAGAAGGGAGAGCCATGGTCCCATTTGAGTTAAGAAAAACCTGCTGGTTGCACTATTGAAAATGAATTAGCCAAGAGGGGCAGAACGTATACGGGAGGCAGAACCGTATAAAGGATCTGATGCTGTCTGTACTAGAAATGACTATGGCCTGAAAGTGAGATGATCATAATGGTAGTAGATTCTGGGGACATTTAGGAAGTTGAATTGGCAGGTGCTGGTCACTCAATTTATAAAGAGAGAAAGGGGTTGAAGATGACTCCCAAGCTCTTTAACAACTGGCCAGTTGTTGGTGCCATTCACTGCAAGGGGAACCCCAGGAGGTGTGGGTGTACAAGTTAGGGAGCAAACATAAATCTGGTTTCAGCTAGAGTTTGGTCACCTGATATACATCAAAATGGTCATGTCTCATAGACAGTGTCTACAGTTTAGGAGCGAAAGCTGGACTGCAGATGTAGATTTGGAAATTGTCATTGACATCATTGGGAGTAAATGTAATCATTCAAGGTGAGTGTAGAGTATGTAATTGAAGGGATCTGAATAGAATCCAAGCATCAAGGAGGAAGAAGTGTTGAACACTGCTTGCTTTTGCAAGGAGGTGTGGTACGATCCTAAAAGGGTCCTTTAATATTGTCAATGAACTCGATGAGCAATTTCAGTGCATTGGTGAGGGTAGAAGCCAAGCTGTCATGAATTGAGGAATAAAAAGAGAAAAAGCCACAGTAAACTTAATACCATGTTCCAAGGAAAGGAGGATAAGGTGTCTACTAAAGGAGAACTTTGGATACCGTAGGAATATTCATGATGGAGGAGACTTAAGCATGTGTAAATAGCAACAATTAGAGCTGGTAGAGGAGAAGCTGAAGGTGCAAGGAAGAAGTGCACGAGGTAGGAAGGTTCCCTGAGAAGGCAGCAGGAGGAGACTGAAATAGCCTTGACAAGGAAGATCACTTTCCCAGTGTTAAGAATGGGAGTGGAGTAACTGGGATGAAGGCAAACTAAAGGTTACTTATTTTATTAAAAGCTAAGTAGTCATCAGATTTTAATCTGTATTTTAAAAGTTCAGAGGCCACCTCTTAACAGATCTATTTTTCTTAGTCTCCTTTTTCTTCAAAGCCAAATACTCATTTATGCTACTGAAAGCTACATTATAGGATCTTTCAAAGAAGAGTAACACCAGTCCACTGTCCCTCAGGCGAAGTCCTTAATAACATTATTTTAGAAATTAGAAGCTTTGACATTTCAGGAAGATAATGTGTACCTACTGTATATGGTATAGGACCTCTAGTAGGATTTGGGATAGCCACTATAATTTAACATCTTAATATTTCTGCAGTTAAAAAATATTCACTCTAAGTGGGATTAAATGAAAACTAAATAATTCAAGTCAGGTTTTGCTGCCGAATGGATTATAAAACCAGAATTTTTAGAATACTTTGAGATTTTACTCTGGTAGTAAAGAAACTGAGGACTTCTAACAGCACACACTTCTATGAAACAACACATGCAAAGTACTGTTCTAAAAGACTGATTCATATTAACTCATTTAATCCTCAATCCCCTGAGGTAGGCACCATTATGATTTCATTACAAATGTCAATTACATGATTCAGTAGACATCTATTGAGCACCTTGGCTAAACGTTAGGGATATCAAGACTAATAAAACAATCTCTCTTAATGCTTTGATGTTATTAAGAGCATCTAAATCGTTAGGTTATAGGGTGCCTGGGTGGCTCAGTGGGTTAAGCCACTGCCTTCGGCTCAGGTCATGATCTCAGGGTCCTGGGATCGAGTCCCACATCGGGCTCTCTGCTCAGCAGGGAGCCTGCTTCCCTCTCTCTCTCTCTGCCTGCCTCTCCATCTACTTGTGATTTCTCTCTGTCAAATAAATAAATAAAATCTTAAAAAAAAAATAAATAAATCGTTAGGTTATAAATGAGTGGGATGTATAAAAACAACAATGGCAGTCTTAGAATACCTCCTCACCCTCACCCCTACCTGCACCGCCATGGGCCATGCAGTGCTCAACGCTTTTCCTGCCATGCCTCATTTTGCTCCCCACTAACCTGCCCCAAGCACCTTCCACCCCTGCAAGGAAGTAACTGAGAGGGCCTGGAATTCTATTAACATTGGAGCTCTTTGCTTAGGCAGCTAAACTCAGCTTTTTCTTAAACTTTAATGAGGTTTGTTCAACCAAGATCTTTGCTGTCAAATTGCATAAAATTTCATTTGTCAACTCCTTAAAAAGTAATAAGGCAGTTCCAGTCATGAAGTGGGAATAAAAGACCAAATTAATGGAAGGAGAGTTATTTGGAGGTTTTGTATCTACCTTTAGGTTAGAAATGGAATATATATAAGGGAACTGTATGTAAGGAAACGTGAAGCTTAGTAAAGTGGTATTTAATGGAAAATTGTAACTGATCCTAGGATTAGACACCAAAACCCCCATCTTACCTACTGGTTAAAAGTGATAAAGTATGTCCCCCTCCCTTCCACACACGTGCATTCTCATCTCCAGACCTAGCTACTGTTGACACATAAGGCAATATCCTCACATAGTATTTTTTCTGATCTATATATATTCACACATTTTTAATGGACTCCTACTGTTCGTAGTAGTTGCACTTTTTCACACAGTAATATGGCATGAATATTGTAGAGCTCAGTGTATCATTTATTGCCCTGAATCACACTATATGGATGGTAATAATTTAATCATTCCCATTTTGCTGGGCATTCAGGATCTTTCTTATATTTGCCAAGAGAAGGTTACAGCAGGGAACATTGTGACACACATGTCTCTGTGGACTTGGGCCCTTATTGCTGTAGAACGAATTCCTGGAAATCAAACTATTGGATCACGGGATATATGCATTTTAAATCTTCCTTGGTACTGACATATTATACATTGAAATATTCTTTTTTTTTAAGATTTTATTTATTTATTTATTTGACAGAGAGAGAGATCACAAGGAGGCAGAGAGGCAGGCAGAGAGGGAGGGGGAAGCAGGCTCCCTGCTGAGCAGAGAGCCCGAAGCGGGGCTCCATCCCAGGACCCTGAGATCATGACCTGAGCTGAAGGCAGCTGCTTGACGGACTGAGCAACCCAGGCGCCCTGAAATATTCTGATAAATATTTTTGTTGTTTATCTCTAGCATCACGGCTTTTTTCTTTCTTCATATCAATTCAAAGAAAGATTTGGCCTAGCATTTCACCGTGGTTTTCTAAATGAAAACAAATTTTAAAAGTACGGAGTTCCCATATCTATTAAGGTTATTGGTGTTTTAACTCCATTCTTGCTTGAAGAATCAGGATGTCTCCAGTTACTGTTGGAGTGGCTTCTGGCATTTTGAACAGCGTGCCTCTCCTGGGTCCTCAGGGGCTCTCTGTGAGTGGTTTGAGTCACAATGTCAACACAACTGTGTAGGAGCAAGGACCTGAGGGCTGGTACTCTGCATTGTATAGTCCTTTCCTTCTTTGGAGCGTGGCAGTATTTTAGAAATGAACAAAAGCAAAGACTAGGAAGTGATTAGAGTTGTTGTTTTTGTTCCTCCTTCTATAGTCAGTAATGTTTTATTATACACTCACCTTCTGCTGAGGGCTAAAGCTTTGTCCATATCCGTGGTATTTTTTGTACATGGAGAGCAGTGAGTCTCCTGTTCTTTGTTGATTGTGACTTTTCACATAGAACGGTAGGGATCCTGCTTTAAGCATGTGATTATACCTGTTCTGAAAGTGAAGTATGGCACTTTGACAGCCTTTCATTGTCTCACATATACTGGCCCCCAGCTTGAAAAAGCCCATCTGATCAAGTCACAATCCAACTTTAAAACCCTGAGGACTTCACGTCACCTGTGGGACAAGGTCCAGTCTCTACCGAGTCATCCCTGTCCTCAGTCTACCTTCCATCCTCATTATCCTTCACCCTCCTCCAAACCCTTTTCACAACAGCCACTTAAAATTACTTGCATATTCCTAGCCAACTATACAGTTTTTAATTCCTCTGAATCTTTTTTTTTGTGTCTCCCTGAAATGCCTAGTCTACCATTACTCACTCACTTGAATTGCTTTATTTTACCCCGTATTAATCCCTCCCTGATTTTAGTTTATACTATAAAAATCCAGCTCAGGAATCACTTTCTGTACAAAGTTTTCACAGAATATGGTGGCCCCTAGCCCCACTCTTTCCCACCCTCCCTGATAGCACCCAGCACTGCCTTCTAAATGTTCTTTCCTTGGATCCTTGATGACTATGTTCTGTGGGAGTAGGGACCATGTCTTTGTGTCCTAAGCACAGAGCCTGGGACAATATATCTCTGTTGAATGAAACAATCCTCTTAATAATGTCTGCATACCTCATAAATCATCTTTTTCTATACATTTATTCCAATTTATAGCCTTTATAGTATTATTAAAAAAAATAGTTCTCTAGCTCTTGAAGACTGAAGACCACTTGGGGGTTAGTTTTGCATAATATGCTTACATAGTCACCTTTAAGGTTATGAATTTCAATGTGATAATAATTATTCACACCCTTTAATTAAATTCAAACCCCATACCAACGCTGTTACACATTTGAAATTTGTGGCAAGTTTTTAAAACAATATTTGACTATACTTTAAATTCTAAGTGAAGAAAATGTGTTCCTAGGAGGCTCTGTTCCCTTCCATTGCTTTTGACATAAGGAGACCCTGTCGTGGCCTGATGCTTTCTTTTCTTGAGTTCTTAACTCATGTTTCATGAACTTGGAAATCCTCCTCCTGTGTCTCACTAATTCTGTTGTATAAATTTCATTTCTGTCTTCTGCTACGCTGATACCACAGTATGCTGTGTAAACACCAAGCAGTTTTTGGTGCAATATCGTCAGGAAATGAGTGTAAAACAAATTTTGTCCTCCCACCCAACTGCCTAAAAACCCCTCACTGCCTTACATTGCCCTCAGAATAAATTTCCACATCCCTTACCGTGGAGCGGGAGTGAGATCTATTTACCTTTTTTTTTTGATCTTCCATCCCCATTTCTCGCCACTCCCCATTGCAGTCCAGGCAACCCTGGGTTGTCTCTTGCCTTTAAGGCCTGCTGGTAGTCTTCCCTCTGCGTGGAATACCTGGTCCTCAGACTGCGCCACGTTTGCAGCACATGCATAGATCTGTGTGGTGTTTAGATTAACGTTCTTCTCTCCTGCCAAACTGCACACTCCCTGAAGGCAAGCATCCCGTTCAGACTGCTGTGGTAAGACATGTAACAGACACTCCATAAATAAATAAATACATACATAGAAGAATGTATCTTTTTGCATTCAAATAAAATAAAAAGAATGTATCTTACCCCACTAGGTGTCCCCAGCGTCTAACACAGTGCCTGGTACATAATAGAGCACTCAGTATTTATGAATGAATAAATGTTAGTGATGATTTCTAAAGTCATAAAAATTTTCTCTTGCTTTCTTTTCTTTTTGACTATGGGCATTCTTATCGATTTGGTTTTCACATGATCTTCCTTACTTGAACCTCTTGCACTGAAGAAAAAAGTGCTTCTATAAAGTACTACCTTGCTGTTCCTTTATCTATTTCGAACCCTGATCAGAATAAAAACAGTAATGCAGTTAAGTTACCATATTGTGCTATTTGAAGTAAACAAACAAAAAAGAAACTGCTCCCAGGCTACCAATTTTAAAGTAGCAGCACATGAAACACCTCCTTGTTGCTATCCAAACAGCAATATTATTTTAGTAATGTTCTTTTTTTAAATTATAGGCAAGATCTGTTAGTTATTGTTATGTGTGCAAAATAATTTCATATAAACATGCAAAAGCACCCGTTCAGTGAAATGATCAGAGCTGAGAAGTACTTAGGGCAGACTGGGAAACCGCAGTGGATTTGAGGAGGGCAGGCAGGGTGTGTTGAAGAATCCAGCATTCGGGTATTAGTGCTTTAAAAGACTGGAACTGAGTTGGAATGAAACCCGTTGCATGGCAGCTGAGGGTAAATCCTTGCTGAGCTCTATCTCATAGGAGGGTCACAGTAGAAGGTGTTTATGTTATCCTCTGACAAAACATCGTCACATTGCCACAATGTGTTGGGTTCTATAAAGGTAGATGAAGCTTGCTTGCATGGATACCATAGGAAGCTATTTAAAAGACTAAAAGGTTTTCTTATGGGAAGCAAAGATTTATATCACTACCCGGGTGTTGGCCCAGTGTCGCACATCACCACACCTTTTATTCTGTGAGATTAGTGGGAATAAGAAAACAAGATGGCACTGAAACAGATGATCTGTGTTCAACTCTTCCACCTGGAAATAACTTTCCCTTTGACCCGAGCACTACAAAAGTGTGAATCGCCATGTTTATACACTTCACAGCACTCACCACATAGCATATACCTTCCCCAATGCCCTGTGCAGCTTCTGTCACTCTCTCCTACCATCCCCCATACACACACTCCATTACTAAGGGTGCTACCTCCAATTTCCAATTTTCTAAAAGGTTTGAGGGTTAATGATGAAATTTCAGTATTTAAAAAAAAAAAGATGAAATTTCAGTATTTTAGAAATTAAGCTATTCGTAAGTCATTGTGAACCATGAGAAGTGACTCCCACCTTCATGATTTTTTTTTAAACATCTATCTAATTTGAATCTCCCTGATGGCTAGTGATGATGAACATTTTTTCATGTGTCTGATAGCCATTTGTATGTCTTCATTGGAGAAGTGTCTGTTCATATCTTCTGCCCATTTTTTTATATGATTGTCTGCTTTGTGTGTGTTGAGTTTCAAGAGTTCTTTATAGATCCTGGATATCAACCTTTTGCCTGTACTGTCGTTTGCAAATATGTTCATCATCACTAGCCATCAGGGAGATTCAAATTAAAACCACATTGAGATACTACCTTACACCAGTTAGAATGGCCAAAATTGGCAAGACAGGAAACAACGTCTGTTGGAGAGGATGTGGAGAAAGGGGAACCCTCTTACACTGTTGGTGGGAATGCAAGTTGGTGCAACCACTTTGGAAAACAGTGTGGAGATTCCTCAAGGAATTAAAAATAGAGCTTCCCTATGACCCTGCAATTGCACTACTGGGTATTTACCCCAAAGATACAGATGTAGTGAAAAGAAGGGCCATCTGTACTCCAATGTTTATAGCAGCAATGGTCACGGTCGCCAAACTGGGGAAAGAACCAAGATGCCCTTCAACAGACGAATGGATAAGGAAGATGTGGTCCATATACACTATGGAGTATTATGCCTCCATCAGAAAGGATGAATACCCAACTTTTGTAGCAACATGGATGGGACTGGAAGAGGTTATGCTGAGTGAAATAAGTCAAGCAAAGAGAGTCAATTATCATATGGTTTCACTTATTTGTGGAGCATAACAAATAGCATGGAGGACAAGGGGAGATGGAGAGGAGAAGGGAGTTGAGGGAATTTGGAAGGGGAGGTGAACCATGAAAGACTATAGACTCTGAAAAACAATCTGAGGGTTTGTTTTGAAGGGGCTAGGGGTGGGAGGTTGGGGGAACCAGGTGGTGGGTATTGGAGAGGGCATGGAACACTGGGTGTGGTACAAAAACAATGAATACTGTTACATTGAAAAAATAAAATAAATTAAAAAAAAAGAAAAACTGAAATTAAAGTGAAGTAAATAAAGTGAAGGAAAAAAAGAAATCTATCTAAGCAAGTGCAGCCAGATAGGAAACTGAATTCAGATATAATTCTTTCAAAGGTAAATTCAGACATCCATTTTGGCAGAGAGTATATATAGTCATTCTGGGAAGCCGAAAAGAATGAACTGAAAAACTTTCTGGAATAAGTTTTAGAATGCATTAAGAAAAGTTTCTCAATGTTTTAGTATGATAATGACCTGCTTTCTAAAAAGAGGGTTAGAATGTGAGGTGTTTCCCCAGATTGTCTAACCTGATGTAGAATTCATTTGGGAAACTCTGTCTGGTGATTCTGCCTAAATGACAAAGATCTGTCTGGCCATTTAAAGCCGAATGACCCAGAGGGCATATTTCCACACGGCACATAGCACATAGTACATGTTGATGCCCAAGAAGCCAAAATAAATTTGTATCAAAATATTTATGGATTTGATCAAAGCTGTTAGAGTATCTTTTAAAAAACCACACGCACACACACACGCATACGTGTGTGCACACACACACGCATACATGCACACACACAGATCTACGTTTCTTATATTTTCAGATTCTATCTTCTGATGATATGAATGACAACCATAATCTTGTATTCAAGCAGCTTACATGTTTAACATAATGTGTTGTTGGGTTTCATAAATAAAACTCTCATGTGTTGGGTTCTTTTTTAAGATTAAGCAACACCATACTGTTGCCTTCCATCAGATTGGTAGAGAGATATATTCCTAGCACTGTTTAAGGTTATCAGCAAATCTTAGTATTTTCTAGTTAATAAATCAAAATTCAAGCTAGACTGAGCCAATCTCTTTCTGATTGGGCATGCTTTATGTCGTTCAGTACATGTAGCATGGGGTCTCCTTGAGTCCCCATTAAGTATAGTATACTACAGCGTTTGAGGTGCTGTCAGTTGAAGTGTATTGAAAAGAGGTATTTCTGTGTCTTGCAGTAGCTTCTTGTCAAGAGTGTTTCTAGGTGATCAGTTGAAAAATAACATCTCGGGACGCCTGGGTGGCTCAGTTGGTTAAGCAGCTGCCTTCAGCTCAGGTCCTGATCCCAGGGTCCTGGGATTGAGTCCCACATCCGGCTCCTTGCTTGGCAGGGAGCCTGCTTCTCCCTCTGCCTCTGCCTGCCACTCTGTCTGCCTGTGCTCGCTCTAGCTCCTCTCTCTCTGACAAATAAATAAATAAAATCTTAAGAAAGAAAAAAAAAAAAAAGAAAAAAGATAACATTTCAGTAAATCCCATTGCCCTCTGGCATGACAGCTCTATGAAGAATTCCTTGACACCATCCTAGCTACTAAGCACTCAGCACTGGGCTCAGCATAGTACACATCCTTATTTGAGTGTCTTCTACATAGCACACTCGGATGTTATAAACCTGCATGCCTACCATTGACGCTGTATCCTCGGAATGCCCTCGAAGAAACATGGGTGTTCACTTAAAATGCTTTTTAATGAACAGAACTTCGTAATTTTGACACCCACCTAAAAGGAAGAACTGTTGATTGTTCTCTCCATACGAAAAGTTCTGATATAGAGGACACTATAATAGTAGAAAGAATATATCTGTCTGCTAATCTTCAACTATCAGTTCCTCTTTATTTATAAAATCTAAATGTTTAGAGCTTGTGAAGAGAAATGAAAGCTCATCTCCACTGTGTATGAGAAAGAAAAGGGAAAGAGAACATTTGGGCAGGGTAGCAAGCTAGTTGGGTGGTGAGAAGGGGAAGGGTGAGGATTCCTTCTCCCGATGAATTAGGGAAGCATGACTTCCTTCTCTGTAGTTGCCTTGGAAATGGCAACAATGGTGTTGTGTGTGTGTGTGTGTGTCTGTGTGTGTGTGTGAGAACAGTTACAATAACTCAATAAAATGCTCTGTTTCCTCCCTGTCCAAGGATTTCCTGCTACAGATATTTACTGTGTTCCGAATATTGATACGCCCAGAGATGTTTCCAAAGGACTGGACTGTTATGCGCTTGGTGGCTAACAAGTAAGACTTTTAAGTTGACGATAACTGCAGCTTGTTATATGGAGGGGAGGAGGTACAAATGATTTTTCTAGTTTGATCTCCAGTTGGAAAGTTTATAAGTCCTGGGATTCTTTTTCTTTGTCTCTGAACTAACTTCTCCCATTCGAAAAATATATATATTACTATTTGTTTTAAGCAGGTGAAACAATAACATAGTTCAGAAACCAAACAATACAAGAAGAGTGTACATTGAGAAATCCTCCTCTCGCCTATTTTATTTATCCCTTATCCCCAGCCTATAGTTACCACTTTTATTTCCTTCTTGCATGACCTTCTGGTGTTCCTTTATAGAGAGCCTGGCAGGTAGCTTAATATATACACTATTTTGCACGTTGCTCTTTTGCTTAAAAATCCTGGCAGTCTTTCCACATTAATACGTAGAAAGCCCCTCATTCATTTATGTTCCTTTTTTTCTTTTATAGGCATATAATGTTCTGTTGAATCGGTGTACCATCATTTATTTAACCAGCCCTGTTGCTGGACACTTGAGGATTTTCTAATCTTTCTTAATTCATTTTAACTCAGCAGGATACCTTAAGCATCTACCATGTGCTCAGCACTAGGAGTAAGATATGATCCTCAAGTTGGACACATGAAGATTGAAGTTCCTTTTTTTTTTTTTTTAAAGATTTTATTTATTTATTTGACAGAGAGAGATCACAAGTAGGCAGAGAGGCAGGCAGAGAGAGAGGAGGAAACAGGCTCCCCGCTGAGCAGAGAGCCCGATGCGGGACTCGATCCCAGGACCCCGAGATCATGACCTGAGCCGAAGGCAGCGGCTTAACCCACTGAGCCACCCAGTCGCCCCTGAAGTTCCTTTTATACAGCCAAGAAATATGGCCAGTAGAGAGCTGAAAATAATGCTGTCAGCAAAATTTAGAGCTAGAGAAGACATTCGGGGAGATATTGACATAAAGTTGAATCTCTGAAGGTTGGCAAAATTAGCTTGTATTAGGCATATCCCAGGGGAAAAAAAATGATCAGAGTCAGTACTTGAAAGAGTAGGAGCCAAGAAAGGAGATTAGGCAGCAGCCTGAATGTCAGGAACCTTCCAGGAGAGTGTCATGGTGGTATCTGGTCTCACGCTTCCTGTCTCTGTCATCTCAGCATACAGAATGAAGGTGAAGTTCTTTAGGAAACTGAAGTACATTATGACCACACTCATAACGTACCGTTTCGTAAACATTCTTTCCTTCAAGTCTACATTTGCCTGCTTCTCCTTCTTCCTCTTGTCCAGCCCCAAACATCCTCATATTCAAGATAAAGGTTGAATTCTCCAGGTATCTATCTGTAGACCAAAGATACCATATGTCCTCCCCAGATGCCAGGTATGATGGTGGTAAGAGCCCCAGGAATGTAGGGTTGGATTTTGATAAGATACGCCTAATATGGCTTCTGCTGCAGTATACATTTATAGATGTGGAGGTGTTAAAACGAAGTGTTAAAAACTTGTGAAGTAACAAATAGTATAATATGGCATATTATATTTTACATAAGTACAGAAGCAGCTTTTCCATGTTCAAGACTAATTGAAACTCTTGAAATAGCTCTCTTTAGAATTTAGCATATTTAGTTGGGTATCTGTGAGTAGAATCAAGTATCTTTTCATCTGGATATCTGGCTGCCATAGGTTTAAAGGAAGCTATTGGTCATGTATCTGGCCTTATTACCAAAGATCTAACATTCTAGGTACATGCAGAGGGCTCTGAAGTGGTCCAGGGAGCCAGTTGGGAAGAGGTCCAGGCTGCTGATATCACCATCACAGAACATCATCATGTGGTCATTATGCCTGCCCTGTGTGCAGAGGGATGTTTTGACTTGAATTAGAATATTCAATGGCAAAAATTCAAACCAAAAATAAATTTGACATTTTGTTCCTTATCCACACAGGCTCTGCTCGAGCTTCCTGAAAACCGTGACCACAATGTGCCTTTTTAAAAATTAAACACTGTCTCTTTCTTTCTCTTTCTACCTACATAAAAATCTCTGCTCCATTTATGAAGATTCATGGTCACACAAATGGGTAACAGACTTGGAAGTATAGATTCTGCTTTTGAGTAAATACATCATGTTCAAGATCTTTATCTATAGCGTTAACCAAACAGGAGCATGGGTTAGTTTAGGATGAGCTCTGTGTAATACATCTAAACAGAAGATGCTCCCAAAGCAAACCCAAGAAAAAGGCCATCAGCCTTTGCTAAATGCAGTAACATCATACTCTTGCCACTCCAGTCGGTGCTGATAAGAAATGGGCACTGTTTTTCCACGGGTGATGGCAAGTCCGACCCAATTTGGAGAGAGGACTCCAGGGTCTGGTAGAGAACACCTGCCAAGTTGGAACAGACACTGTTCTATGCTGCTCTGCTTCCCACTCTACTCCCCATGCAAACACCCTAGCCATTTCCCATTTAAATTATGAAACCATGTAAGATTTTTCTTGCCTTATGAATGCAGTATTTTCTAGAATATACTAGAAATCCATAAAAAAATATTAGCCACTACTATACTGGTAAAAAGGTAAATTTCTGAAAGATGTTAAAGATATTTGAAATATGTTAAAGAGAGGGGCACCTAGGTAGCTCAGTCGGTTGAACGTCCAACTCTTGACTTTGGCTCAGGTTGTGGTCTTGGGATCAAGCCCTGTTTGGCTCTGCTCAGCAGGGAGTCTCCTTCTCTCTCTCCCTCCCCCTCTCCTCCTTTATCCCCCCACCCCGCCCCGCATACACACACACACACTTGGGTATACTCTCGCCCACTCTCTTTCTCTCAAATAAATAAATAAAATCTTTTTTTTTAAATGTTAGCTTACATTGAAAAGAAAACACTATCATTTGCTAAACTGTAGAAGCAAGGGCTAGATCCACATCTCTGAAGCTTACCACCTTTCTTCCATGGTGCTTTTTTTTTTTTTTTTAAAGATTTTATTTATTTGACAGACAGAGATCACAAGTAGGCAGAGAGGCAGGGAGAGAGAGGAGGAAACAAGCTCCCTGCTGAGCAGAGAGCCCGATGCAGGGCTCAATCTCAGGACTCTGCGATCATGATCCGAGCCAAAGGCAGAGGCTTTAACCCACTGAGCCACCCAGGCGCCCCTCCATGGTGCTTTCTTAGACAAACATTTGATCAGGGCCCCTAAAAGAGGCATTTTTACCCAAACTCCCACTTGTACTGCCCACTCTGTGCTTAATACATGTCAAACTGATAGTAACTAGCTGAAAAGTCACCACTGCCCTACCCTTAAATGCAACTGAATAGCTCATCCCTCAAAATACGTATTCTTTGATGTGTTGGTCCTTTCTTCCCATTTTGAAGTAGGTTTAAAGCCTTTAACTTTCATCTGTAAACTATGTTGTCCCAAGTCCTGTGGCTTGCCTGCTTTATGTGAAGTCCTACCAAAAGATGTGACCAGACACTTGATGATTAGTATGGTCTTGTGTTTATTTCCACCTGAATGTCCAATATTGGGCAACACGGTAAGTCTGTCCAGCCTAACTTGCTCAAGGATGAGACATGTGTCTCTCTTGCTTGTTTGCAAAGCTATGTTATGCCCACTGTTAAGTTCTTGGTAGATGTTTCTGATGAGAACAACTGCTCAATTTGAGAAAGAAGGAACATAAGGGAGATGAAAATTAAGTACCAAAAATACAGGACACTTTGAGACAAGCTTCTCTCCACCCCCTTCCCATACACATTGCAAAATATAGTACAAAAATAAAGTCACAGCTTTATACATTTTCAAAGAGATAAATCTTAGACTTGCTTACTGAGGAAGGTAAAATATTCTGGCCTTACAGTTGAAAGTTCAGGCCCTTATTTTCTTTATCCTGTGTGCATGTTGGCTTCAAATGTAGCATACATTTTCTTTTGTGCTTTTTCTCACCAAACACTGAATTATATAGTTGACTTTTACCTTCAACTAATTTAGCTTTCAAATGAGAAGAGTGTAGCAAATAGGCAATTTATGGATCCAAAGATTCTTAGGGAAGGTCATTCATTTATTTACTGACCCATCGATTCAGCAAATATTTTTTCAGTGTCTAAAGTATAAAATAAATGCTGTACAGATAGAGCATAGTTCTTTGAAGATGTTTATGAAAGAAAATTTGTTCTGAACTGGGATTGGAAGCCTCTTTCATTAGGAAATAAAACTTGAGCTGAAAGCCAAAGGAGGAGTTAACAGGCAGACAGAAAAGGAAGAATGTTCTTAGCAGGAATAGCTTATACAAGGGCCCTGTGGTCAGAGTAGATATGGCACATTCAAGGAACTGAAAGACTGTTAGTGTGGCTGGAACATGAGGCAAGAAGGAACCTGTAACGATGAGGTTAGAAAAGGAAGACGGGGCCCAAATATTAGGGAGTAGAGAAGGATTAAAAGAAACCAAGAAGAGGGCACTTGGTTAAGCATCTGCCTTTTGCTCAGGTCATGATCACAGGGTCCTGGGACTGAGCATCACATAGGGAATCCCTGCTCAGTGGGGAGTCGGCTTCTCCCTCTCCTGCACTCTGCCCCAACTCATGTGCGAGCTCTCTCTCTCTCTCTCTGAAATAAATTAATAAGTTTTTTTTGTGGGGTTTTTGTTTGTTTTTTTTTTTTTTTTTAGAAAAGAGGGAGAGAAACCAAGAAGGATCAGTTAGGAGCTTAATACAGCAATCCAGCTAAGATGTTAATGGCTTGAACAGGTAGATTACAGTGAATGTAGTAAGACTGATATTGAAGATCAAGGTAACATAATTTGCAGATGACGGGATGTGGATGGCAGAGAAAAAAATGGAAGATTTGCCTTTAGAATTTTGGCCTGAACAGAAGGATGAAGGCTAGTGCCATTCACTTGGGTGGGGAGATACCAGAGGAGAAACTTTGGGGGTGGGGCAGGTGAAGAGTCTTGGGTAAAACAGGAGTCTGGAACGCTCATAGATATCTTAGTGGAAACAGAAGAGGAAGCTAAACCTGCTTACATGGAGCTGAGGGGAGAGGTTAGGGCTAGAGATGTGCCTTGGAGGGTCACCAGCCTATGGATGATATTTGAAGCCATGGCACCGAATGAGAGCGCCGGGAAGAGAGCAGATTAAAAAGAAAAAAGTACTTAGGACGTGGCTGTAGAGCATGCTGCCATTTTAACGGTCAAGACATGGAGAAACATCTAGCCAAAAAGACTGAAAAGGAGCAGACCATGATTTAAGATGAGACCCAGCAGAGTACCATGTCCTGCGAAGAAGGTATTTATTTCATGAGGGAAGGAGTATCAAGAGCCGCTGGAGGTTGGAGATGATGAAGACTGACAGTTGCCCCCGGATCTGGCAGTGGAGTGGAGATACGGATGACCATAACATGTGCTCTTCCAGGGCACTGATGGAGGAGGAAGCCTTGTTAGAGTGAATTCAAGAACAGCTAGGAACTGAGAAAGTGAAAACAGCTCTTTAGAAGTTTTGCTGTGGAAAGGGGCAGTGAAATGGGGATCTGGAAGGAGTTGAGGGACGAGGACTCTTTAAGATATGGAATAACATTGTATTTTGGCTTACAAATAGGCATGGCTCAGCAAAGACAGAAGTACTGATGCTACCGAAGAAAACAGGAATAAGTGAAGGAACAAGTTGGGCAGGGGAAGGGAGTGGGGTTGGGACAAGTGCAGGAGAGCAGTGTGCCTGCCGAGAACTGCCGGTTCCCTCTGCACGAGCAGCTGGCCCTGGAAAGGCAACCAACCACATCGGCGTGCACTTTAGTTTAGCTGGCATTGCTTTTTGCGGTAAAACTTTCTCAATGAACGAAGTGCCACACTTAGAGTAGCTCTGATCTTGTGCACACAAAGAAAGCTTGGCCTTAGCTAGGAGCGTTGGCCCAGGAACAGGAGGGAAGACAGAATATGCGATGAAAATTGGGGAGGTTGAGCAGCTAATCTGCTGAGTACCCATGAACACCGCTAACCCCTCTTTTTTGCTGTAGGTGGTGGTGTTTTTCTATTAGGGTAATAATCCTTGTACAAGTTTACTGTCTAGGGAGAGATAAGATACTGATTTTTACCCAGACTATCCATTACCCAGATGAATGTGCCGAACTTAAATAGCGACAGCTAATATTTATAAGAACCTCCCGCGTACTTCATGTGCTGGTGAGTTGTGAGGAGCTGGCAGGAAGAATGAATCCAGGAATGAGAGGCTTCCTTAAGATCTGAGCCCGATGGGCTAAAACTGAGCCCGTTGACACATGAGTGACTTTCTGCTGGTACTGCTCACTGGAGAAGGTCAAGAGAGTTTTTAAAATCCCTAAATCTCTGTTTCAGTCTTTTCTTGTTCTTCCTCACCCACGCGGCATGCTTCCTTGACTAAAAGCACAATCACTCCATTTCCTGCTTCCATTTTGGCTTACACTGTGCCCTCCCCTTGGAGTGCCTTCAGTCCGTTCTTCAAAATAGCTTTTAAAAAGACATAAAGTGTTTTACCAGCTTCTCATTTTAGAATTACCTAGTACGCAAATAAGTACAACAAAGCGTAGGTTTAGATATAGTGGTGAGGCTACAGTCATTCAGTAAAACTGACTGTGGGCTAGGCCCTTGGTGAAACAGTGGTTCACAAGGCCAGATCCCCCAACATCACTGCTCTCCAAGTTCCAATCCTTGGCGGTCTTCTCCTCCATCTGTGACACAGTCCCCAAAATGAGACAGGTTGATCACATGCATTAGAATCGTCCCATTCAGGGTGCCTGGGTGGCTCAGTGGGTTAAAGCCTCTGCCTTCAGCTCAGGTCATGATCCCGGGGTGCTGGGATCAGGCCCTGCATCTGTCTCTCTGCACAGTAGGGAGCCTGCTTCCTCCTCTCTCTCTCTCCACCTACTTGTGATCTCTCTCTGTCAAATAAATAAAGAAACAAACAAAAATCTTAAAAAAAAAAAAAAAATTGTCTCATTGGGCCCCCTCTGGAGCTCACCAGGCCATCGGCGGCGGTAAGGCCCTGAAGTCTTAAAATTCCTCCAGGTGATTTTGTCAGCTACGCTAAATCTTGTGGACCGCCAGCTTAGATCAGTTCCCTGACTGGCCTTCAAGGACTTGCCTTTGCCCCCAGTGTCTTTGTGTTGATTTCTCCTACCCCTATTCATCCACCAGGTTGTAGCGAAGTTGTTGTTCTCCACCATTAGAATTCCATAGGTTTTCAATGTGTAAACATTAGTCTTGTTGAAACCCAGTTTCTCCTCAAGCTGCTTCTCCAAGTCCAGGTATAATCTGTGGAGGTGGCCTTTTGCTTAAGCATATTATCAGGTCCAAGTAGTTTACCACAGACAAATTAAAAGTAGATGAGGTTTCAATAGCAGGGAGATAGCCTTGCCTCAGAACTTTCTAAATGCCAGAATGAGGTGGCAGCTGAAAATCTTGAAGCAAAAACTTTGATTTCCTGTGCACCAGTTCCTCTTTCATGTGTAAATCTTGTGGTGCTGTGCCCATGGATGAAGGTTGTGGGAAGTCATCCTTGTGCCTACACTTCTGTGGCAGCCATCAGTCATTTGACCATTTGTAGTAACAGATTGCAAAGCTTTCTTGGCTATGGAAGTGGAGTGTTGAGATTTGAGATGTCCTTATATTCAGAAACTGAGTCATGAGTAAAAGAATAAAACCAAAGGAGCCACATGGTTTTGGAAAAACTGGAACAAGTAAAGAAAGATCCCTAAACACCCCCAGTATTGACCACAATGAAGGAAAAATAATGTACAAATGCCATTAGCTGGCTTGGAGCCTGTGTGCCCGGATCCTGACTCAGTGCTGAGTTACTGTACAAAGCTCTGGGAGCTGCCTCCGTGACTTGGGCTGAGTGTTAGAAGCATAAATGCAAAACATTTGAAGTAGACTCACTTTACGTCCTTCTAGTTCTGAGAAGTCTTGTTTTTGGAGGTCTTACCTCTCAACATATCAAACATATTAAATAGATCCACACACCACATTTTACTGAAGAGAGAAAGTGAAAAGCAATTTTTACATTTTGCTTTTTAAGTTATTGGCCTATGAGTGAGTCATTTAACTCCGTTTGCTTGTGATTTCTCAGCATTTCTGTATGTTTAGGAATTCCTGTGAAGTTGTAAAAGGTAACCTATCCTTTTTTTTTTTTAAATATCATAGATGTCGCCTAAATATGAAATTGGACAAGCAATGTAATAAGTAATGTTGTATTCTGTGGACATGCAATGAACTTAATTTTAGTTGTTATTTTGCAGTTTTAATTTTTGGTCCCATAACATTTTTTCAGGTCTTTGCATTTTCCAAAGCTTCTCCAAAGATCATGGTCCTATGCCCTGTACCTCTTGGTGCCTAAGGATGGCACCGCCTTGGTGAGAGGACAAGGTGTTCAATCTAGAACAAGGACTGCATTCCCCATTTAAGAACTACCAAATATAATGACTGGCATGGAATTCTAGAAGCCAGGAGAATGTGAAGCAGAGTTTGTTGGAAGGTTTTTCTGGCTTAGTCCTCTGAAGAGCCTTGCTCTTCAAAGGGTGGACCAAGGATGACCAGCAAGAGCATCCCCTGGAGCTTGTTAGAAATGGCAGGGTCTCGGGCCCCACCTTAGGCCTACTGAGGCAGAATCTGAATTTTAACTAGATCACAGGGTACCCACTAATGTCTGAGAAGCACTGCTTTGTCTAGAGAAGTGGTTCTCGGTTCTGGGTGCACCTGAGAATCACCTGGGTGTCCTGACACTCCTGCTGTCCAGGCTGTACCCCAGTCCATTCATTAGCATCTCTGGGGGTATCTCTCTGTATTTTAAAGGCTCCTGGGTGATCCACAGAGCCACTAGGTTAAGACTCACTGGGTGACAGTGAGGCCAATAAGCTGTGGATGTTGTTTGTGTGTTTGGGACCCAACATATAAATAACAAATGGGTCATCTTTGCCGTGGAATAACCTTCTTACTTGGAAGGTTGAATGTGTTGGCTGCTTTCCAGGACATTAGGTCCAATAGTCTAAATCCCAGATATGCCCTGTTTCACTACCACTGTATGCTCATCCAGTTATGGTTATGGGCCAGAAAGTGGGTTTTTTATGTGATACTCAGGCATAGTGGGACTGTGTGTATTTCTCCATTGAATACCAAAGCAGAACATCTGTGCTTAGAACCCCATGTTAAGGATGAACTACTTCCTCCTTGCTAGCATTCCATTATCTGATAATTAAGCTTTAGTTTCATAATGTAAGTTTTAGAGAAACTACTTTGGGAATTTTAATGATTTCTTCAGTTATCATCATTGATTTTGCTAGTGGCTATGGAAAATTGCCACTTAATACTGTTACTTGCAGGTGATTTATCTCTTTAATAGGATAGTCACTGAGGGACGCCAGTCTCCTGTTTGGGGTGGGAGTGGAGATACCACAGGACTTTTCATTTTCATGGGCTTTGCTTATACTTAACTTTCACAGTAAGATTCTTTGAAAGATGTAATTGACATACATAAAATGTACGTGCTTCCTCACGGTACAGCAGGTGCCTGAGGAATGATGGTTTTTCTTCTCCTTCCCTTTCTTTACCTTTAGCTATTCTCATTCAGTCATCCAACCACTTAGTCTCATTAATATTCCCCTATCCCAGGAGAAGGCTATCATAGTGAATTTTCTAGCAGATATCGATAATGAACCTTTATGTTTCAAAGACTGTAAATATTCTTCTAATTAGTAAATATCCCTCTAGTCCAGGTTTTACCAATAAGATAATCAAGGTGTGAAGTTGGTGGGGTGTTTTGTTTTATTGGAGGTCATGTGCTGAGAACTAAAGTCTTGCAGACACTCCCCGGGGCATGCGTCTTAGCAGAGGCTGAGGAGGTTTTCAGGATCAACCATATATATACCATTAATATATAGTATTTTGGAGAATGACCTGTGTTCTTTCAGTGTAATGCTGTATGTAACATTAAATGAACCAGTTGGATATGCATTCAGTTTTGAATGTCGATTCATCTTTCCCTAATTTCTCCAGCCCTGAGATGCCCCATTCTCTGAATGGCCTTACCACCCACTAGCAGTTTCACACAGCTTAGTGCTGGATTATAGACAATTTCACAGTCTGTAATGGTTTCTTTCATGGCATTCTGTCACCAGGAGAGAGGGAGTCTGCCTTCCATAGCTCTTGCCTGCCCCATAATACCTTAAACGGGGGAGAACAGAGAGAAGATCTCTCATAAATTCTCAATATATTCTCTCACTTCATCCATTTCATCTTTGGGCTCCAGTTTCTTGTTCTGTATTTTTTTTTAAGTATGGCTTTCTTCCATGTTCATCAAATGTGGAACACTAAACTTGGATTAATCATTTTGCTTTGTTCAGAAATTAATAAAAGCATTATAAAACATCAGGAGATTGATATATTTCTGCCTGAGTCATATGATCTCATAGATCTGGGTATCATTTTACAAAGAACCCAACTTCAGTGATGGATTTTTTTGGGGGGTGGGGGGGCTGGTGTTCCTTTTTCCTGTTTCAAATACAAGTCATCTAAGATTGTTTCACGTTGGGGCACCTGGCTGACTCATTCTGTAGAGCATGTGACTCATGATCTGGAGGTAATGAGTTCAAGCCCCATGTTGGATATAAAGATTACTTTAAAGAAAATTTTAAAAAGTTAGCACATGGTATTCAAGGAATATTGTTCAACATGCTTCCTGAAGGTTTTCTTTTCTTTTCCTTTTTTAAAGGATTGATTGATTGATTGATTTTTGGGAGGGTGGGGTGGGGAGGGGAGCAGAAGCAGAGGGAGAAGGAGAGGGAAAGAATCCCAAGCCGACTTCACACTGAGCACGGAGCCTGACATGGGGCTTGATCTCAGGACCCTGAGATCATGACCTGAGATGAAACCAAGGGTTGGATGCTTAACTGACTGAGCTACGCAGGTGCCCCTGAAGGTTTTCTCCTTCTACCTTAATTGTTTTTTATTCTTATCTAATAAATAATTTTCACATGTGAAGTTTCCAATTTAAAATGTTCTCTTTTTTTTTTTTAATCACTAGTGTTATTATTACAACAGTTCTATACCTGTCTGATGCACTTCGTAAGAACTTCTTAAATGAAAACTTTGACTATAAAGTAAGTATCCATTTGGATGACTCTCCTGTCTGAGCTGAGATCTTTCACCTTGTACTTGAGGAAATCACCTAACATATTTTCTTTCTCTTAATAATAGGAAAACATATTTATTCCACCTACCCCAAATTAATCTTGGGCTATATTAGCTTTAATGATGAATATTAGAAGTTTTCATTATATTTGTGAACAAGATAGGGCTATAATCATGCTTACCAACCTAGTGGAAATCATAGTGCTTAAGTGGATGTAGTTTCTTGTTGTTACTATAAATTTTCATTCTTCTTTCTTGTATGGTCCTCATATGTGACAAGGGGAACTTGGAATATGTTTTTAGGACTTTTTTTAAAGTAGAGTTTATATGAAGAAAATGTTTACAAAGTAAATGCTTCAGTTCCTTTACTTCTCCATCATCACATTTTTTTTAGAATGAATTAATGAAAAGAAACAAAATAAAAGATTGGTAAAATTCTTTAAGGCAGAACTTTTGGTACATCTATAATATAATTTGGTATGCCTAAGAATTCTTAATATACTATTTTCTAAATGGAAGATGATAAATGGTAAACAAGGATGGGAATGCCTATTTTGGCTTCCCTTCTTAATGATGTTTTCAGGTTTTGGCATCTGTATTTCCTATTCTTTTTAAATAACCTTTTTCATATTCAACATTGAATAAACTGTCCCTATTGGATAACTAGACAATACAAAAAAAAGCACAAATCAGTGAAAACCAATGGAATTTAAAGTTTGTATACTATGTCTTTATATCATACCATGCAATAATAAATATATGAAAATTTCATGATTACAACTCTGCTGTTTTAATATTTAGTTGTTTCTGCTATTTTATTCTTAGAAATTACTCTATGTGCCTTCTTACAATATAAAACTTGGCATATATCCTTAATTATTTTTTGGATATATATTTGTAAGTGGAACAATGAGTTAAGGGTTATGCCAATTATATTTGATTTCCTATATATCTACCAACCTAAAATTACTGACTAAAATTCATATTTTAGTTTAGTTTAGTTTGTGAAGTATCTGTTCTTGACTTTTTCATTATTTTTCTCATTCTTATATTTTTTGTTTATAAGAGCTCTTTATATATAAAAGATATTAATTCTTTATGATGTTTCTCCTTATTACTTCCAATTTTACTTGGTGTCCATGAAGAAGTAGTTTCCTTCCATTATGTCATATGTTTTTGGTGAAGTTTATTTCTGGGAATTTTATTCTGATCTCTTTCTGGTGCTGTTTTTGGTATAAGAAACCTTAAACTCAAAAGATTTGTCTGGGCAGGGAATTTTTACATACTGTCTGAATTTAAAGCAATTAGCATACCCAGGGAAGTGTATGCCTTTTTTTTTTTTTTTAAATTCTCCATTAAAAGGAGTTCCAAAAATGAATCCTTGCAGGAATAAAATAAACCAACTTATACCTCAGACATATTATAAGAGAAACAAAGGATTTAACATACACCAGGGACCTTAAGAAACCTGGGGTATGGCCCGGAAGCAGTATAGAAATAGATAGTATTTATTTGCTTTCCCTCTTTGTTACAGCAAATTTCAAGCATGTGTAAAAGCAGAGAGAATAGTGTGATGAGCCCCCATGTACCCATATCCAGATTAAACTATTATCCACACGGGGCCAATCTTACTTCAACTCTACCTCCATCCACTTACCACTTTTGAAGCAAATCCAAGATATGTCACTTAATCTGTAAATATTTTTGTAAACTATAGCATTTAAATGTTTTGTTCTTGTTTTAGATTTGGGATTCTTACTTTTACCTTGCCGTCATTTTTATCAACCAGTTGTGTCTTCAGTTAGAGATGTTCACACCTTCCAAAAAGAAGAAGGTGTTAGAAAAGTAAGTACCAATGTATAATTGGGTGGGGAGTATGAGGTAAATCAAATGTTGTGCCTTTAAGAGGGCATTTGGTTTAAATGATTCATAAATCAGGTATCCGTAACTGGAAATGACAGTGGAGAGGCAATGAGCAAGAGGACAAGCAATCTTTTCTGGAAATTTTGAATTTACTTATACTTTTTTTTGGGTGAGGGAGCTCCATCTTTCAGCAATCAGTGTATTATAGTAGCAAATTAATTAGAGGACAGATCTATTTCATTAAAGGATTTATATAAGGATTTGCATTAGAAGCATCAAGACATCTACATTAAATATCTTTAATTACAAACATAGTGTCTTTTAATTCAGAAGAGACAAAAATACTTCTCTGTCCCAAAGAGACACAAATACTTCTTTGTTTTGAAGACTTTGTATCAGATTTGCTTTCTGCTTTATTTCAGGTATGGTGACATGCGTGTCACAATGGGTTGTGAAATTTTCAGCATGTGGCAAAACCTAGGTAAGTAATGGAAAGAGAAGCCACCTCCATTGTGCAGTTTGTCACTGTACTTTTAAGGGTATAAATGAAGAAGGACAACTTACAAGTAACAGTGTTTAGATCAGTAAAGTCATCCTTAGAATGTAATTGATATTTTGGCATTGAATATGGTTATAACTAACTTTTTAAAATTGGTATCTGTCTGAAAAATCATCTTACCTTTGTGTGTTTCATTAATAAATGATAAATTTTATTATCTAGCATTGCTCCAATAATACACACGTGTTCAGTAATGAGCTAACCTTTCAGAATTTGGGATTGTAACAACTCAAAATTTCTAGAACTCTGAGCTGAGTCTATGAATCGTAACAGATTTAGAATTAAATTTATGAAACACTGACTTGCGCACCAGTACTCTTAAAAACACCACGGACCTATATCATAAGGATTTTAAAGCCTGTGCAGTTGCTAAGAAACTATTAGATTCAATCTGGTTAATCCGACACAGCAGATAGAGCGTACTGCTCCGGCAAATTGATGACCCAGACCTGGTTGCATGGAGAAGAATAATATTGGGAAAACAGATTGTTTTACCATCGCATTGGCACAGGGTTTCTTTCTAGAGATTCCAGCTTTTTAGATTTTGTATGCTAACTATGCAAGTTTATAGCATTCATTTACTATTACTGCATGGTAAACTTCTTACGATTCATTAAAGTGATGGGCCTATTTGAAGTGAATATGTAATGATCTAAAAGCATCTCTCCTCTTGGACTCATCCAAGTACAACTTGGAAATGGCAGGATTTGTTTTCTGTAAATGAAAACAGAACCATTAGCGTTTTACTTCCATTTATTTACAGAGTGATTTTTGACCAATACATGCATAGCAATATTCATAGCAATTTGAGGAAGACTTGTTCTATAAAACTGAGCCCAGTGTTCGGTACTTGCTGGTAATTTCAGAAAATAAAAGTGAGTTGGCATCTGGAAAGCAGCCTCCAGCTGTCTAAGGGCAGCCAGAAGTCCACGATGTATCTTTAGAGTCAGCCCAAAAAGAGCAGGAGTTTGTCTCATTTGAAGAGTACTCCTTTCAGTCTTCAGTTTTTGTTCATTCTCTGTGTTGTTTTTCAAAGCCCTGTAGTGTCTATATTGCGTTTGGCATTAATTTAACAAGATGTTATTATGCCAGTACTCTTTAGAACATTGGTTCTCATATAAGCCAGCAGCAGCAGCACCTGGGAGCTTGTGGGGAAGAGAAGTCATCTGGCTCCGCCCCAGAGCTGTTGATTCTACTGAAACAGAATCACGGAGAGAGTGGGACACAGCTGAGTTTTCACAGGTTCTCCAGGCGGTTCTTGGCTAAAGATTGAAAAGCACTGCTTAGATACTCTCCCTTTTCTCTGTTCTCCCAGCCCTAGAGGCTAGCTCTAGCTCAGTTATGGCAGTCTGTTAGAAGGCTCCTTAGGGGCACCTGGGTGGCTCAGTGGGTTAAAACCTCTGCCTTTGGCTCAGGTTATGGGCTCTCTGCTCGGTGGAGAGACCGCTTCCCCCACTCCCTCTCTGCCTGTTCTCTGCCTACTTGTGATAAATAAGTTAATAAAATCTTAAAAATATATATATATAAAATATATATATAATATATATATAAAATATAAAAAATAAATAAATATAAAATAAATAAATAAAAATAAAAATATATATAATATAAAAATATATATATATGTATATACATATATGTATATACATATATACATATATATTTATATATATATGTATATAAATATATTTATATATTTATATATTTTTATATTTTTATAATAAATATATTTATATATATATATATATATATATATAAAGGCTCCTTAGACTCAACTATGGATTCCCAGCAGGACCTAGTTCAAAACAGGGTGGGTGTAAATTTTCACTTCATTCTTTGGTTTTCGGGTTATTTCCCTAGAGTTGTGTCCTGACTTATCTGAGACTTCCAAAACCCAAGGTGAATTTTAAAGGTCACTGCTATTGTGCAACAACTAGAATGGCGAAATGTTCAGAAATGTTGAAGCCTCTCTTCCAACATACAATATTCTTACAAAATGATAAGAAAAATTAAGTGTTCAAAGTACTGTTTTAACACCCCTTTTAGACCTTAAGTCAGCTTGTTACTTAGAAATATGAAAATCTATTTGCTATAATTTGGTTTACCTATAAATATGTCCTGTTGAGTATTTGGATTGCTAAAGAGGAATTTATTCAGATAATTACAGATATCCATTTCTTAATGGAACAGGACAATACATTTAATTGAATAGTTCATGAGGCACTGGCTCTGTGCACATTATTTGGAGAGATACAAGAAAAAATGGACCATACCTGCACAGAGCTTAGTGTTTAAATCTCATATTTTAAACTTTTTGTCCGATTTCTGTGGAACAAGAAAATCTTGATAAAAATGAATTGTCAGTTTTAGTAAAGCAAGGAAGCTTTATGACTTCAGAAGTCAAGAGCCTCCATGGTTTTTAGTTTGATACAAAAAACATTAACTTTTAGAAAATAAATTGCAAAGAGGAAATAATGCTCAGAGCACTGAATACATTTTTTTGCCACTTGAGAATACCCAGTTAGTCTAATACACAAACACAAACAGAAATTTTACAGAACAGTATTTTTAAATTGGATTTTGGTCATCGGTACTTACCTAGAAGTGTGGAAACTCTTGCATTCTTCAAGTAGAAACAGGGTTGGTTTTTCCCTTCTGTTGAGAACAAGGAATAAAGGGTACATGTAATTGAGTCTGCTTTTAAGCACAGAGCTGTACGATTTTCAAATCTTATCATTATATCCCCTTGATTTACCATTGAGCAATGGATCGTGGAGTAATTATAGGACTGCCATACTCTATTCACAGTGACTGCACCATTTTACATTCCCATTCACAGTTCATAAGGGTTCCAGTCTCCACGTCCTTGCCAAGGGGCTGGGGCGGGGTGGAGCAGAAGGAGAGGGAGAAGGAGAATCTTAAGCGGGCTCCACACCCAGCACGGAGCCTGATGTAGGGCTCAGTCCCACAATCCTGAGATCATGACTGGGGCTGAAATCAAGAGTCAGATGCTTAACTGACTGAGCCACCCAGGTGTCCCACTTTTTTCTTTCTTTCTTTCTTTCTTTCTTTCTTTCTTTCTTCTTCTTCTTCTTCTTTTTTTTTTTTTTTTTTGGCAGTAGCCATCCTAACAGGTGTCAAGTGACATTTGCTTGTGGTTTTGATAAAATAATTTACTTTTGAAGAGTAAAGACCAAGTAGTGAAAAGTAAATACCTTTTCTTAAATGTGTTGTTCCTCAGTATTTTCATTTCCAAGCAGAAGGACTAAAAATGCCCTGTCAAGAGAAGGGGGAATGCATACAAATTTCATACATTAGTACTATGCTTACAAAATAGTCTACAAAGAAAGAGGCTAGTCTTGACTACTGTGTCCCAGCTTCGGCATTCATTGTGTTTCAAGGTTAAGATTTTTCTTGCTATTTTTAGTGGAACCAACATTCTTACTAAATATAAAGTGGGCCCTTTTTTCCACATTTGCAAACACAGCGTCTTGTAACTGCCGTAAAAAAATCAATACTTCCCTAACAGGCTGTTCTGTGCCCATAAATATAAAACTCCAACAGCCCAAGTAGCAGATGCCCTAAATACTTCAAAACAAGACCATGTGGCTGACAATTAGGGATGGGGAAAGTATACTAAATCTTTGGTTTAAAAAGAAATCATTTAAGTAAACTTTATTTTGCTGTTGTCATACACAGCTCCCAATTTTGCTTTGCTGATCAGGGAGGAATTAAGTTTTATATGGCGAGATCCTGTTCAGGTGTACACAGGTTCTGTGTTGCCAAACTGTGTTTTCAGCAAATAAGGCTATCTTCATGCTTTCCTGTACAGTGATTTAAAAGTAGGTGTGTCCTGTCTACTGTCAGTAGAAAATTGGGCTGTAAAATGTAGTAAATGGACTTTGTCTGGATTATGATTGAAAGAAACCAACTGTAAATAACATGTTTTAGGACAATCAGGGAAACTTTTTTTTCTAAGATTTTATTTACTTATTTGATAGACAGAGATCACAAGTAGGCAGAGAGCCAGACAGAGAGAGGGGGAAGCAGGTTCCCCACTGAGCAGAGAGCCCGATGCAGGGCTTGATCCCAGGACCCTGAGATCATGACCTGAGCCGAAGGCAGAGGCTTTAACCCACGGAGCCACCCAGGTGCCCCGGGAAATTTTAATATAGGCAAGCTTTGGATTGAGGAATTATTGTGTGCCATTGTTAGAGGTAATAAAGGCACTGTGATTATATATGTATTATATATATACACACACACACATATAATCACAATGCCTTTATTATATATGCATGTTTTATATATATATATATATATATATATATATATATATGTATGTATATTCATTCCTACCTGTTAAAGATGCTTGCTGATTTATGTACAAGTAGAATGATATGAAGTCTCAGACTTGCATTAACGTACCCTAGGGGAGAGAAAAATCTTTGGAGTGATAGGTAAAACAAGATTGGCAAAAATGTTGCTAATTGTTGAAGCTAGATGATGGGTATGTGGGGATCTGTTTTAGTGTTCTTTATAATTTTGCACCTGTAAGATTTTTCATAGTAAAAAAAATGTTTTATTGAGCTATAATGAACATACAGTGTTCTTTCAGCTTCAAGTAGACGACATAATGATTCAACAATTCTGTACGTTACTCAGGATAAATGTAGTCCTTATCTGGCCCCAAATAATACACATTAAAACCTTTTTAAAAGAAAAAAATCAGGTTGTAAAATGCCTGTAAATAGGATTTTTTTTCTTTTTACAAAGGAATTAAAAAATACTCAGGGAAACAATGATAAATAAGTACCTGCTAGTGATCTTCTTCGGAGAGGCCAAAGGATGCCAGGCTCAAGAAAGATTAAAAATGTAGGTAATAATGTAGCAGCTCTGAGTCTCATTTCAACAGGCAAGGGAGGACTACTTGGGCTGGCAGGAAGTTCCGTTTTATTTTGTCTTTCTTGCCACTTCTATTACTTCTTTCCCACACATACCCAAAAGCTATGCACAGATTTGGTGTCTTACATAATCTCGAAACTGTGGGGAGGCCCTCCTGGTTATTGGTCTCATGTCAAGGTGACCTTTGTCCTGTGTTCCTGGTGCCTTCAGTGCGTGGCTCTGCAGAGGGTACAGCGTCTGTGGTAGACTCCGCCTCAGAGACCTGCAGCCATCCCCTAGGGGCAGGCTCCCAGACCGGGTATAAGGCTTGCTCATCTCAGGCTGGGCCAGAAGTCTCCTTCCCCCATTTCTCTCTTCCTCTTTCTTGTCAGGATCTCTTGAATAAGCATTGAGTGGGTTAGGGTTTTACAAATGACAGGAAGAGTGATTGAGTTCAAGTTGCTTCTGCTTTCTGCCCTGACAAAAATAACCGAGGAAAGCAATCGCAAAAGCTGGTTGCTAGCTCCCTGCTTGAAATGTGTGTGTCGGGAGGATGGGGGAGACACAGGGAGAAGAACTGTGGACTGATGCTTCTCTATATTCTGCCACAGTGGGTTTGTCCATCTTGAAAAAATTCATTCTTTCCGAGGAAAGTGCATAAGGTTAGATTAATAAGGAAGTGTCTTCTCATGAATAAGAGGGAGGTGTGCTTGCTCAGATGAGGAGAACTCAGGAGTCCCTTGGGAGAGATAAAATTGTACCTGGAAGGTAGGAAAGCAAAAGGAATTCTAAGCCAAGTTTATTCCTCACACATATGGATATGGATATGTGATTAAGAGATGGTGAGAAATGGGTTACTTTTAATGAAATCTCAGAGAGAAAGGAAAAGACAATGTGGCCTCAGAGTTCAGAAAGAAAGAGACTTTCAGATAAGCTGGGCCCTGTCACTTGTGCCCTGCTTATGTCCCACAGCACTGAGGAAAAGGAATGGGGGCCACATCCTAAAGGTGGCAGAACTGTCTCTAGGTGCTTTCAGTCACAAAACAATGGCTTCACAAACACCCTCTCTCTAATCTCACCCATCATTTTTTCCCAGTTTCCAAATTTCCCTTTCCTATTTTTCTTTTAAAAGCCCCTCTAGGGGTGCCTAGGTGGCTCAGTCAGTTAAGCATCTGACTCTTGATTTTGACTCAGGTCACAACCTCAGGGTTATGAGATCAAGTCCTGTGTCCGGATGCTCAGCACAGAGTCTGCTTACGATGCTGTCCCTCTCTCTCTGCCCCACTGCCCCCCACCATTCACTCTCTCAAAAAATTAAAAATTAGGGGTGCCTGGGCGGCTCAGTCAGTTAAGTGTCTGCCTTTGGCTCAAGTCATGATCTCAGGGTTTTGGGCTCTCGGCTCAGCAGGGAGTCTGCTTTTCCCTCTGCCCCTTCTTGTGCTCTCTCTGTCTCTCCTTCTCTGTGTCTCAAATAAGTAAATTAAATCTTTTTAAAATCTTTTTAAATTAGAAATAAAGTAAGTTAAAAAATAAAAGCTCTTCTAAAGTCAATATAAATGTGAATTTTAAAATATAAAATTAAAAAATATAAATTTTTTAAAAATTAAATTAAATTTAAAAATATAAATATTTGCACCCTGCAGCTGTGTGTGTCTGAGCACCCTAATGCCTTCTAGTACAGAAAACAAAAGAGAGAAATTGATCATTAATGTGAAAGTATGTAACTCCAAAATGTGCCAATAACTCTGAATGACATGATTTTCTGGGTATTTGACCCTTACTACAAAAGATGAGAGAAAAGAATAATAAGGGGGAAACTATCCTCTTTCATGAACCCAGGGCTCTTGTGCCCAGCTTCCCGACCTGTTCTTTGAATTTTAAATGAACACTTTAAGTGTCGTATGCTTTCAGCCACAATGCTCAAGGTTAGCACTTGAGAAATAATGTGTTTTCCATTGTATGCGGTGTTCTTACTATCAAAGTAAGACTGTGAGATTTAACATAGACCATTAGTGTAATGGGCTGAACTCAGTGCTCATCGGCTAAATGAGATCACTGGTGTCCCTCCCGCTCTCTACCTTCCTTTTCAACGAAGTATCGGTATCATGCTTTGTGTACTTTGGTAATACACCATTTTGAGTTCACCATTGTTATAGTGCAATCTTTTTAGAAAATTGTTACATACTTTTTTTTTTTGGTTGACCATTTAGTATTTTATTTAGGCTGTGTGATATGTTTCAAAACATAAAAAAATTTATATGGAGGGGGGTCGGGAGAGGGTGGGGGGGTTATGGACGTTGGGGAAGGTATGTGCTATGGTGAGTGCTGTGAAGTGTGTAAACCTGGTGATTCACAGACCTGTACCCCTGAGGCTAATAATACATTATATGTTTATTAAAAAATTTAAAAATTTTAAAAAAAGAAAATTTATATGATGCAGGGACCACTTTTTTTCATATATAAAAATCTACTCTACTCTTACCACCCAGAGATAACCTTCATGGTTAACATTGGGAGGATATAATCTTCTTGATTATTATATGTATTTTTTTTTTTTTTTAATGAGAGAGGTACCTGGTACATATTGCACCTTGGCTTTTTCAATTAATTCTCTTGAAAAGATTTGCCTTTTATCCTTCCTTAACCTCAGCTTTAGTGACTGCATACAAATTTTAATGTGTGACGGTATTGTAGTGTACATAACCAATTCCTGATGATTTAACTTCTGGTGTAATTTTAATTTGTCATTTTTAACTTGCAATATAATTTTTCATGGTATCTTAGAGCTTTTTCTTAAATTGTGAAAAAGTAAATCCTTAATTTTTTTAATAAAAAATGGAGAACTATTAATCAACCTATGAAAACCTAGTGTTTGTATATCTGCTTAGAGAAATACTTTATTGCCTGGAGAGACAATTATAATTGAATATACTTGTGGCAATCATTTAAAATAAATTCAATGATATTAATTTTCTGAACTCCTGATAAGATTAAATATACTAAAACTCAAATGTGTTATTCAATTTAGGAGAACACAAGCTTCATTTTATTCCTGCCTTGATTGGCCCTTTCCTAGAAGTGACCTTGATACCCCAGGCAGATCTCCGGAATGTCATGATTCCTATTTTTCACGATATGATGGACTGGGAGCAGAGGCGGAGCGGCAACTTTAAACAGGTAAGCAGATGAGCTTCTCAGAGCAGTTGGGGAAAATTTCAGTTCTTCTCGAGCATCTCTGAGCTACCAGATTCAACTCCAAGTAGGGAAGTAAGCACTGAGTGCTCAAGGGACTTTGATTCCAGCCTGGTCTGCCTTCTCCCCTTCGTGTGACCTTGGTCACTTCTCCAGTTCTGTGTTCCCCTGAGCCTCCAGGGAATGAGCCTCCAGGGAAGCTCTCACATCCTCTTCTGCTTAAAAATTCTGTGATTTCCAGGGTTTCTGTTGAAGAGCTGGCAGAGACTTGATCTGTTCCCAGTTGGACACGACACAGAGGAATCAGAAGGCTAACCGTTCTTAAAATCATGGACCTGTCTGGGGTCTGCGCATTGCATTTGGTGAATGGCTAGGCTTTGAGCATTTGATGCATAGTATGTTTTATCGCTTTTTGCTTGAAGTGCTGATAATTCGTTTAACCAGGAAAGCAGTGGAAATTCTTGCATCTAGATTTCTAGATGAGCCTATTAGTTTCATTGACATAGGTTCTGAGAGCTCTCCTCCAGTTTTGGAAAGAATAGAAGTTCTTTATTACAAAACTATATTACATAAGAAATCAGCTGCTTTTTGCTGCTCCAGGTCACTCAAGTTGGAAACAGTCACCTTCTTTCTGTGCAGGTAGTCACCTCACTGAGCTGTACACAGTCACCTGTGTGAAGGATCTGCTCCCCTACCCCCCACCATGCATTTTCAAATGAAGCCTTTCTCAAATTTTAGAAATGATGATCAGCTCTGGGAGTGAGTGAGTGAAGGCGACCATAGACCCCTCCTCCTGCCGGAAGCATGCCATATCACCTGTATCAATACCTCATTTCAAGAAAGCGAATAACTGAATGGAAGGCTATTTTAAAATTGTATCTGCCTGGGGGAGATCCACTCTCCTTCCTTTGGTCTTCATAGCCTTATTAGAATTTGATTCCAAGGAGTAACTGAGCTTAGTCCTTTGACAAAGTCAAGTATCTCTCCCAGTCTGTAGTTGCTTACCTCTCTCTGGCCATGCAGGCGTGTTTCACTTTCTGTCTCTCTGTCTCAGACAGATGAAGGGCTATTTCTGCTTTCCTGATATTCAAGGCCCAAGGGGTTTACATTCTTGAAGATATAAATGTTTTGACAGCAGGTTTTCAGGGAATATGTCCTTTCTCTCTCATGTAGCTTATTGCTGACTTAGAATATTTCCATGGATCTACCATCTGCACATGGATAAGGCAAGTTCTCAACTGGAGCAAAGATTTAGTGCAACCTCAGACTGTTTTGAGAAAGAAAATAGATAGAAAACACATCAAAGATTTAAATTAATGTCTGTGGGTATGTTACTTTGCTAATGTTCTTACACATCGAGTGATTTTTTTTTTTTTTAAATAAGTAAGTAGGACTTGCCAGTTTTTATAGCTCTTAAAAAAAATTCAAGTGTTTAAGCTGGGCTGTAAACATTTGTGTTTGAGTCAACAAATAGAAGTCTTTGGTGGCAGCAGATGATACCCCTCTGGGAGTTCGAAGTCACATTGCTCCATCTAAAGTAGCCGCCTAGAATTCCAAGGGGTGTCTGCTATTAACCACAGCTTATGATAATGTTGCTTTCACAAAATTTACTGTGGTTTGTTTTTTTTTTTCCCCTTGCAGATAGAAATACATTTCGGTTTGCCTAGGGAACCCACTTGTGAAGGAGAGGAAAGGGAGTAATATTTGGGTATGTTTCAGGTGGAAGCCAAGCTCATTGACAAACTGGACAGCCTGATGTCTGAAGGCAAAGGTGATGAAACGTACCGCGAACTCTTCAACAGTATGTGAGTAATGCGTGTCTCCCCAGTCGGTTCCCTTCAGAGGATTTGGTGTCAGTGCTGAGCGCCCGAGAGCTGCAAAGACAGCTTGGGTCTCGCAGGAGTGCTTTGTCTTTGTGGAGTGTGAAATAAAGGATAATTGCCTAACTCTGGTGAAGGCTCTTAGTATGCTGATGATTAGACCCCTTTCCTCATTTTAATCTCTGATTAGGTCAGATCACTTGTGTTACGTAACAAATCTCAATCTTTTCAATCCTAAGAATTAAAGTCAGGGCTACAAAATAATGATTTTAAGTAGGGTTAAGAGTGGGAAGACAGCAGGGTGGGGGGTGGGGGGTGGGGAGACAATGACATAATTATCGGGTTCTTGTGCATTGCTCTCCAAAGCAAGATATCCTTGGCTGATTTCTTGACAGGTTGACTAAGCTAAGAGCTGGCCTCTGTTTCTCAGTACTTGATTTGATTCATTGATACTGATTGGTCACTCGGCATTATTAATTGCTTTCTAAATGTTTCTTGCTAGAGTATCACAGAACCAAGTCATTTTTAGTGAATTCTGTGATTTGGACTTGGATGGCAGCTAGAACGACTGCAGAGTGCTGTAGGGGACTTTGAGGTGGTTCTTGCCAATAGAATGTGATCGCAGTCCGGGGTGAATTGCTAGACCCAGTTCTCATCACTGTGTGAGATGGCCAGAGAGGACATGTAAGAGTGTTTTAGTACTTCAGGGTTTTCATTCTAACACTTGTTTTCTCTACGGTTTTCTATGGATCTTAGCCATTTTCAGTCGACTATGTTCATAAAGTATTTCTTTTTGAAGGCAGGGCTAGCTCCTTATGCCTGGGAAATGTTTACAGTTCTTTCAGAAGTACAAAAATCATTCAGCGATACGTCTTTCTGTTACAGAATATGCTCTGCATTGTGTATGTGCCCAGGCATCACGTCCAGCCATTCATGCTTCAGAATTGATAGCCAAATGCCAAGTTGTATACTTTATGATCATTACTTTAGAAAAGTAGATGTATTAGTATCCAGATTTAGAAAGCATTATTAGTGACTGGTAGGTTTCAACTTGCCTGATTCAGAATCATCCCTGAACCTTTTAAGAAAATTACATTCAAAGGAAGAGCCAAGAAGGGTACCCAGATTTCTTGGGATGGTGGTGGGTGATGATAACATAGATTCTTTGTACTGACTCCTGAACAAAATCATTTTCTTCTGATACTGCAATTAAACTGGAACTTTTAGTAATTATTCACCAAGCCCTCGTTCATTCTAGTGTACAAAGCGCCTGTGTTTCATGACAGCTGGAGTTTAGCAAGAACTCTGATTAAAGCCTCATCCAGGGTAATAAATTGCCTTTGAAAACTGCTCTCATTTCAGTTACCAGTCCTTGGTTTGAACAAAGAAGTAAAACGAGAAAGCACTCGGTGAAATGAATCTCAGGAGATTTGTGATTAATTATTTATAATAAATTCACAAGATTAATAAATACATCATTTTATAGTGCTTCTTCTCTACTTTAATAAAGGCCTAGAGCTTGCAATTTGGAACACTTGTGTCTAAATGAGGCTTTGAAATAGGAGATGTATCTTGACGTTAGCATGAAACCAGTAATTAATATATTAAGCCTCTGTAGTTAAGACTGTTTTAAGGTGCCTGATTCATTCAATGGAGATTATTTTTCTTTTGTGATTTTTAACATATTATTAGAAATGTTACTATAAATATTTTTCTTTCATGCTTTTCCTACTAGCATATTGGGTTTAAATAAAACCTAAAGTGATAATTAAATATCATTACTACCTGGGTTCAGAAAAGAAAGTGAAAAGCCAGCCATGTTTCAGGAAACAATGAAGTGCTTCTTTGGCAATAGAAGTCACCACGAATTAGTATAAGCACAATGAGTCACTGCACACATTATGAATTGGGAACGCATGCCATTATGGTACAGATTTTCATTTGTTCTCTGTAGTTCATATCTAAAACTTCTTCAGTTTTGTTCAGAAGCTGAAAGTAGCTTCCTCCCTCCTGCAAATGTAGGAGTTGCCCAAAGAGCCTCCTTAGAAGGAGACTTGAAATCTGTGCAGTGGTTTCCTTCCTAAGAGCTAGCTCACCTTTCCCCACCCCATCCCCCAACATTGTCTTCACGGACCCATACTCCATCTTTTTGAGTAAGTAGGAGTCAGGATTTGTTATTTTTGATAATGCTGGAAGTGCAGATCCTTGACACCAGTGTGCTCTCTCCAGCATAGAGTGTCAGAACTAAATTCGGCTTCCCCTGGCTCTGCTTGGTTTGGTTTTATTTACCAAGTACCTCCCTGGGGCAGGTGCTGTCCTAGGGCTGAGAACACCGCAGGGAATGTGCTGTGGGAGCACACAGTAGGATGCTTTCTGGACGGGCCACCATTCCTCTCCCTCCTTTCTTATATGTTGCTCTAAATAATTAAGTAAGGTTCCAGGTCATTCCAGAGGTCTTTATTTGGCAGTCACACATTAAATTCTAGTTTGGAGGCCGAGCAGTGGATACAGGACATGTATCTCAGGAGTCTGGCTCTTCTTTTTGGATTAAGAAGAGCATGGACAGACAGACACAGGTGTTTCCTGTGGGAGGGATGGCCTCACCACCACTGTGTGGTGATGTAGATAGAAGCAAATTTAGGGTCAGATCCTACCTCCCCCTGTTGATGTCCTTTCCCAGAGTAAGAGCTTTCTGAGTGTTATGTCATCCTCTAGGACTCTGGTTTACCCCTCTCTCCACTGGTAGGGAGGCCCACTGCCTATCAGCTAGCAGTAAGAAATCACCCTTCACTGTTCTCGGGTGAGTTCCCTGTGTACTCAGGATGGGCACACGGGCCAAATAAAAACACAGTCTCCCTGAAGTTGGCTAGACTCTTCTTTTCTGGCCGCGAGCCTCCCCTTCTCAGTTTGTATCAGATAAACTGGGAGAACCAGCTTCCTGATAGAAAGAACAAGCCTGGCTGCGAGAGCAGATGGATCAGGTTCTAGACTTGGTCCTGCCATTTGGTCTGGGATTCCTGAAGGTTAAGCAGGTGCTGCGGAGCTGTGCCTCTTCTTACAAGAGGGTTTGTGGAGCTCTGATTTCTGACTGCATCAGGAGGCTGTGCAAATTAATGAAATTCATGCCTGCAAAAGAAGTCTCCCTATATTTTTAGAATTATTACTTAACTTGAGTTCTTTGTTTTTCAGCCTATAAAGTATATGAGGTGTGGGCTGTCACTTGGGGAAATTTCTACATCACCCTGCGCTGCTTTGGCAGGGGCAGATTTGCATTTGAGGACTTGGTTCGAGACCAGTTTGGCATTTAAGCTTGACACAGGTGCTGCTCAGAGGGTTTTTAAAAGAAAACTCACTTAAAACAGATGAGGGGACCACCCCTGGCAGATTAGTCAGGGCAAGCTCCATCCCATGGTGTAGGGCTTCTCTCCCTCCCTCCCCCCACTTAATCCAGGAAGCAATTCAGAATAACCCAGGAAATGAAAGCTCAGGGTTACATAGGCAACAGATGAGGAGACAAGGCAGAAGGCTGGGCTCTGGAAAGGCAACAGCAAGAGGAAGTAGGGAGAGATTTTGGGAAAGAACATAGCACCGGGAAGAAAGGAGAGGAGGGAGGGAGGAAGGAGGGAAGGAAGCTAGTTTTGGCAGAATAGCTTTTTTTCTTTAATGTTTATTTCTCCTTTAAGCACAATAAGTGATTGGCTTAGGTTGTGCTTGTGAGAAATGTTTTCTTTCTCTGGTAATCCCAAAACCAAGATGAAAAGGAAACGATTTTAGACAGAAAGGATCTTTAAACGCGGAGGGATAGGGAAGGATGCTCCCATTGCCGTGCCTCTGTTCTTACTTTTATCTTTTGGGGAAAGTTCAGTCATAAAGACTTTGCCAAGTGTATGCTTAATTTGCCAAGAGGCAGGAGTGAAAGTCAAACAGATCCTAATTATTCCGGTTGTTGTGATTCTGTGTTTACATAGTGCCTCTGCTCCAAGGTGCTTAAGATTAGGGAAAATGTAGGAGGAGAGTTGTGGTTCAGTACTTGTCACCAACCTGCTCTAACAGCCTCCTAGACAATCCCTTGTGATTAATGACAAAATGAATGAAACTGTTGAGTGAGTGCACAGATAGTACAATATGTATTGAGTGGGCAAATGTGAAGGGAAAGGAAAAAACGCAAAACGTCATACCGTCTGTACAAGGATTTTCCTCTAGCAGTTGCATTGCAGTAAAATTGCCTGGATGAAGATGCATTCCACCGAGAGGTAGGAAAACATTTTTATGTGAATAACAGCAAGATCTTATTTCAAAGTAAACTTAGAGGTACTCTGTTTTCCCTCTTCGCGGTGTTATTTGCTGTGGTAAGGCTCACTTCTCTGCTAGTGTAGGAGAGAAGCTAGGGGAGAATGTCTTGGAGCTCTGGGGTGCTTGTATAGTTTGAAAATATGATCATATGCATGTGTTCGTATTTTATGACTTGGATAATCTGAAAATCAATTTGCTTTGTCAATGCTTCCTGGATTAGAATTCCGCTATTTGGTCCCTATCCTAGGTAAGACATTGTTTGCAAATCATGCTACTTGTGCGATGTTGGAGTGGTTGCTAAGGCATTTAAGGTACTGATGAAAGTAAGATGGTTGTCATGGTGACTGATAAAAATAAGTGTTGAAAATGCCCTGCATTCTTTCTTTTCCAGTCTATTAAAGAAAATTGAGCGGGAAACATGGAGAGAAAGTGGCGTTTCATTAATCGCCACTGTAACTCGTCTGATGGAGAGGTTGTTAGATTACAGGTAAGCTGAGTCCCCTGCTTCTCGGGTGCGCTGTGCTCCAGCTGGGAAATCAGAGTCAGGATCCAGTCAACTTTCCGCTGGAGTTAATCATCAGCCCACAGTACCTTGTGCAGTAGGATAATGGACTTATCTAGCTGGTTCGGAGTTTTTAGTTCATTTTTCCCCCCTTTTTCTCTCTTTTGTTTGGTGGACCGTTCTTTCAAAGTCTTAGTGAATTGAGAAGGTTCTCAGAGTCCCATGAGTAAAGGGATCTTTTTTGGTGTTTAGACTCAGCCATTGACACCAGCAGATGTTTCGGTTTTGGGGTGAAGACAGTGTAAACGAGAATTGTATGGTCAGGCTGCTTTCATATGAAAGGGGGGTAAAAAAAAATGAAAGGGGAAGTGGCATGCGAAGTGCACACTGTTACCTTTCTTAGATGCAATTTTTTGATTTTTAAATTATCTCAACTGTTAAAGCAGTTCATCCCCTTAAATGCATGGTGTTTTCCTTTTAAGAATGAAACCCTAGTTCTTGTTGTTGATGGCCAGGCTTCCAGTTACTTCCCACCCCTCTGGAAGAAGGTGTATAAGAACACATCTTCACCCCTCCTTCTGGGGGATGGTAGGGGGAGCCTGTCTATTGAGAGGGAGCTGCAGAAATGGTGCTCAGGAGTGTCTCACCTGAGACCCTGCAGCCTGGGGTGGCTCCCCTAGTCCCCAGAGCCCCCTTCTCAAGGGCAACTTGCAAATTGCCTTGGGTCTCTGACAATACTTCCCCCTACCCTCCCCCAGTCCCACCCCCATGGAAGAAACTGTGTTTGCCCCTAGGAAGGAAGTTCTAAGTTCTGACTCTTGCTTTTTGTTTTTAGGGACTGCATGAAAATGGGAGAGGTAGATGGCAAAAAGATTGGCTGCACAGTTAGCCTTCTGGTTAGTAACTATTCCTCTCTTCCTCCTTGTATCCTAATGTTTGATTCACAGAATCGTTCTGTTTGTTCACAGAAATACTGTTTCGATTGTTTTTAGTTTACAACATGTTTTTATCTGGATGCTTCTTAGAAGAGCTTGGAAGTGTTTTCAAAAGAAGCACAGCGAGCTTCAGGTTGAATTAAATCCCCCCAAATGCTCAACCAGAACATCGCAGAAGGTCCCCAGCGCATTGCCTGCCTGTGGCTGTGTGAGATCAGAGAACGATGCCCCCTCCCATCCTGTGGCACATTACCCTCCGGGAGTCTTTTGTGGCTCTCCTAGAAAAAGGCACAACGTCTCTGGATAGAGCTCTTTCTACTTCTGTGTAGACAGTTTCTGTCCTTGTTTTTATATTCATTCTACATTTTAATGAATATTAGTCATCTCTTCTTTGGTGAACAAATGACAGTTTCTGTTTAACACACTAATTTTCACTCTCTAGCTTGTTTGCAAATTAAGTGTCTAATACCATTCTCATGAACTTTTGCATCATAACTAAGATAAGTATATTAATTGATCACCCAAAGAGGACATTTTTTAGGAGTATAATTAAATATTATGTAAGGAAAACAGGCTACACCATGATTGTCTTGGAACACTCAATTGTATTAAAACGTCTCCTCCCTAAGTGTTAAATAGGATGGTATTCTCACCACAGAGCTGAAAAATGACCATACATAGAGACATTTTTACATTTTAATATCGGGTATATTGATGCTCTTGGTAGTTTCCCTTAGTCAGATATGAAATACAGAAATATGTGACTGCTTTCAGGTCTAAATGTGTGAGAGCCAAGGTTTCTTTTTTGTATGTTGCAAAAGAGCTGAAACCTCACAGCTGTTCTGAGTCCTTGTGCAGACGTTCTTCTCCTGACTCTGACGGTCGGAATCCCTCACACGCCCTGCGGGTCTCTCTGCCGGCACCTCAGAAGTGTCTTTTGCCCTCACTCTCATCTGTCTTGTCCTCGCTCACCAGCTTCAGTCTTTCCAGTCTGCTCTGTTTATTCCCTTCACAGCCCCTCGTCGAAGCACAGGACTTCTGCTCCTTTGTTACCAGTTTCCCTAGTCTGTGTCCCTCACTGCACTAGGCTCGCCTCCAAGTAGATGCCTCTGTCCTTCTTTACCACACCCGCGGCTTGTTCCTCATTGTGAACGCATGTCCCACATCTCCACCTCCGAAATCAGTCACTAGAAATAGTGAGACCTGAGAGTCCTCTATCCGGCCCCATCTTGTGGTACACTTTCTGACATAATTTTTGTCATCAGACCACACAGTGACCTCAGGCCGCCGGACCAGACCCCCGAGGTCAGCCCAACTCACCTCCCATTGGAGTTCTCATGTCTAACCTTTGAGCATCGTCATTACCACTTTTAAGTCTCCTGCATGTGTTTTTCCCCAGTGTCTTGCCTGCTGCTGCCAGCCTTTTACCACATTCGAGATCCTCAGCCCAAGCTGCCTCTGTATCCCTACCTGGTCATCAGTGTTTGGGCAGAAGACCCAGTGCTCTGTCACTTTTAGTCTTCTTAGTCCATCAGCTTAACCCTGGCTTTTCCCCAACGCTGACCACAAAGTTTCATAAATAACCTCAAAGGACAACCTGTACTTTTTTCCAGAAGAATCTCCTTCCCTTGTCTCCATCTTCTTGCACAGTGCCCTCCATGTGGAGGTTAACAGATACATGCAGACTCCAGGTTCATTTCCTCAGTTGGTGTAGCAGAAGAGATCATTTCTCTGGATGAAGGAATGAATGCTCTGCCTAAAATATGTGTAGTCCCCCAGTAGGAATAAGCTAGAGACCTAATAAAATCACTGGCCCCAGTAGGATTCACTTGACACAAAGAATTTATCCTTTTGGCTTTGCATTGACCAAGAACAGTCTTTATAGAAAATGTTAGCATTTTTTTAAAAAGATTTTTTTTATTTATTTGAGAGAGAAAGTGAGACAGAACATACACTGGGGGAGAGAGAGAGGCAGACTCCCCACTGAGCAGAGAGCCTAACATGGGGCTTGACCCCAGGACCCTGGGATCATGACCCGAGCCAAAGGCTCATGCTTAACCAACTGAGCCCCCAAAATGTTAACATTTTGAAAGCTATTCTAATTTCAGACTAGTATAAGAACGCTTATTATCAAAGCCAAATACATAACTTTGAAGCTAATCTTTTTAGCTTCTAGTCCATATGGAAAGTTCTTGATGTTTTCTAGTAGTAATATGGTTCTCTTCAGGTACTCACTTCCTCTTAGAGATTTTCCTTAACTCTTTGGAAGGGTTAATTCCAGATTGTCTTCAGGAGAGCTCTGGCTTCCTTCACAAGATTGAAGTTAAACTGTAGTGTTAAATTGGTAAAAATGCATAATGTTTGACATGACTCATACTAGGAAATGTAATTATTGTTTTGTTCTTTGTGTCACAAGTTTTGTCAGACATATGTGAAAAATTCTCATCTGTTGACTGGAGAGATTTTTCTTCTTCTTCTTCTTTTTTTTTTTTTAAGGAGAATTATTCATTTACAGAGTGATCACTTATTTTGTTCTCAAAAAAAATTGTGCTTCTTACCAAAAAGCTATTAGAGCAAATCATCCCTTAATAATGTAAAAAGCCTGCTGTGGGGTTGTTAGACTTGTGTTTACGGTACAACAGTTCTTGCTAATTAAAATGATTTTGGCCATAAGAGAGATGCAAATAGCATTATTTACTTAGATTTTTAAGGAATGCCAAGATCTATAGGAGACAAGAGGAAAAGGGGAGGATAATGGTATAAATTGGAAGAAAAAAAATTTTATGATGCATTCAACTAAATGTCAGTGCCTCAAGGTAAGAAGAGTTCTCATATTGAAGAATAGACAGTATCAGGTGGTGGACAGAAGGTACATTTGACAGAAGGTCCTCGGGCTTGAAGCCAAGTGCCATTTAAGCAGCCACATTGGCTAGTTTGGTTCATCACCAGAGCCCTGTCTAGCTAGTCAGTTTAAAAGATTTTTAGAATTCCTGATCTTTCCCCCTTAAAGAAAACCTGTCACTCCTTCAGGCCAACAGAATTATCCCCTTATTGCCTCTCATTTTCCCTTCTTCCCCATACCCCCCAGGACCAGTCAACAATAGTGATGGTAGTTCAGAGGGCTTGTGCAGCGATTTCGTAATGCACAAATGATCCGCCAACAAGAAGTGCCCCATTTAGAACCTCACAGCAGCCTGCTTTTGCTGGAACCTCATGTCATGTACATTTTTCTTCCTGTTTACTAAGTTCAGTGAGGGCTAAGGTATTTTGTACGATGTGGTAGAGGAGTACATGTGGGTGTTTATAGCTTATACCCTTAAAAACCCAACATAATGGGTCCAGGTAAGTCAGAGTTGAATTTTTCATAAGTAATGTTAAAACATTTTAGGGAAGATTGGTAAGCTCCAGATACTTTCTTAAAAAATAAACAAAATATTTTCCATAAGCATGCCCTTCTAATAATAGTTTGAAATCTCTTGTTAATAATCCCTTTACTGGAAGTATTGAGACCCCAGCACAAGTAAGAAACTCTGAATAGTACCTTCCCAAAAAAAGAGCATTTTCATTTATCCTCTTTTATATGATTTTTCAGGGAAAGAAAAAAAATGCTTTTACATTATTTTTACTCATCCTTACTTATGTAGATCTAAGAAACTTTTTTTTCTTCAGAGCAAAATATGTTTGAAATTTGAAATTAAGCTATGCTTTGAATATCAGTGCTCGGGTTTAACAAGTGGATTAATCACTGTTATTTTTAATGTATTTATAGTTGACTAGGCAGTAAAACCAACAAAAAAATAATAGAGTGCAAAATAAATGTGAGTTGCTGGCAGTAATGTTCCCCAAGCGTTACCAACTTATCCAATAAATTGCTAGGTAATGTTTAACATAACGATGCATTAAGAGTATAGCGCTGGGCCTCCCTCCTTAATTTTTAAAAAGACATTTGTATGGAAAAATGTGTCCATTCTTGTAGTTCCAAACATGGAACTTCACAGAGTAAAAAGCAGCTGTTTCAAACCTGATTGTTGAGGAACGATCCATACTTGTATTCTTTTTTATAGAACTTCTATAAGACTGAACTAAACAAGGAAGAGATGTATATACGCTACATCCACAAACTCTATGATCTGCATCTCAAAGCGCAAAACTTCACAGGTAATTCTGTCTTTTGGCTCAGGCTGGGGAGAGTGGGCTGGACACTGGTGTATCATACATGGTCTGTCCTTTTGCTTTGTATAATTAGAGGTGGGAACTCAAGCATTTGTCCTTTATAATGGAAATTTTCCATTGGATCTATTTTTCTAGGTACTCCATTTTAATTTATTGGCTTTTTTACTCTATCTCTCGGCATTGTTTTTTGGAGGTTGCTTTTGGGAGTACAAAATATGTATCTCACTTTTTGGAGCCTACTTACAGTTGGTATTTTACCACTTCTAGTTAAATAATGTTATGTTGTAGTTCCCCTACATATTGTGTATGCAAACATTGGAAACCCCACCAGATAATGCCATAATTTTTACGTTAACAGTCATACCTATTTTATTTTGTTTTTTAAAGATTTTATTTATTTATTTGACAGACAGAGATCACAAATAGGCAGAGAGGCAGGCAGAGAGAGAGGAGGAAGCAGGCTCCTGCTGAGCAGAGAGCCCGATGTGGGGCTTGATCCCAGGACCCTGAGATCATGACCTGAGCCGAAGGCAGAGGCTTCAACCCACTGAGCCACCCAGGCGCCCCCACAGTCATACCTATTTTAAAGAATTTAGAGGATTAAATGGTCTGTCTTTGTTGCTCATATATTTACTGTTTGTGTTGCTCTTTCTTCCTTCATGGAAGTTCTCAGTTCCTCTTTGATATCATTTTTATTCAACCTAAAGAGTATTTCTTTAAAGTAGATCCAGTGGTGGAGGGTGCCTGGGTGGCTCAGTCAGTTGGGCCACTGACTCTTGGTTTCCACTCAGGTCACGCTCGCACAGTTGTGGGATCAAGTCCCGAGTAGGGCTCTGCGGTCGTGGTCGGTGCAGAGTCTGCTTCAGATTCTTTTTTTTCCTCAAATAAATAAATAAAATCTTCAAAAACAGAACAACAACAAAAAAGTAAACCTAGCAATGAAGAATTCTCGTTGTGTTCCTTTGTCAGAGAAGTCTTTGTTTTGCCTTTATCCCTGAAGGATACATCTGCTGGTTATCAAATTCTAGGTGGATAGTTCTTTTGTTTCAGTACTTGGAAACATTGCCCTGCTGTCTTCTGGCCTCCATGGTTTCTGATGCGAGATCAGGAGTCACCTAAATTGTGTCCCTGTGTATAATGTGTAAGGTTGCTTTCAAGACTTTATCTTCAGTTTCTGGCAGTTTGATTATGATGTATATGGTCATGGCTTTCTTTAAGATTATCCTGTCTGGGTCCACAGTGTTTCTTGAATTTATAGACTTATTTCCTTCACCAGATTTGGGAGGTTTTCTGGCATTATTTCCTCAAATGTATTTTCTGCACTGTTCCTCTTTTGGAACTACAAGTGACATGAATGTTAGGCCTTTTGGTATTCTGTAAATTCTTGGGTCTCTGTTCATTTTTCTTTCCCAGTTTTTCTTCTTTCTTGTTCAAATTAGATCATTTCTGTTGATCCATACACAAGTCGATAGGCTCTTCTGTGCCATTTCCATTCAGCTACTGAGCCCTTGCAGTGAAATTTTTTGTTACTGTATTACCCATTTGTAAAATTTCCTTTGCTTTTTTTTCTTTTCTTTTCTTTTCTTTTCTTTTTTTTTTTTTTTTTAGTTTCCATTTCTTTATAGGGAACTTGTATCTTTCTGTTCAAGGGTGTTCACTTTTACTTGAAGGAGCGTGGTTATAATAACTTCTTCATAGTATTTCTGTAAATCCAACAGCTGAATCTTGGGGTTAGCATCTGTTAATTGCCTTTTTCCTTTGAAATTTTTTTGGTTATCCTGTTTCTTTGAATGTCAAGTCATTTGGGGTTGTTTCACGAACATTTTGAATATTATGAGACTCTGAGTTCTGTTCTCTAAACCTGGAGAATGCCGAGGGTTTTTTTAATTTCAGCAGATAGTCCAATTAGATTCAAACCTCAAGTCCTAAACCACCTTCTAAAGGTTGTGATTCCAATGTCAGCTTAGTTTTCAAAGCCTTTCCATACTGTTCTGGTCTGTCTCACATATATGTCACCTGGAGAGAGCCTGGGACCTAACCAGTGGTCTGTACCATAGTTCATGTCTCAAAATCTTTGTTATGTTGATTCTGGTCTGTTCAATATACGTGCAGCTTGCAAGTGAGCTCAGGACATTGTACGCAACATTTAAAAATCCCTTTCTCTCTGTGATCTCCCTCTCTGTGATCTTCCTCACTTTTACTATCTCCCAAGGACTCCTTTTCCTAGCACTCTCACTTAATCTGAAGCAAATTAGTAAAAGCCAAGACTTGATCCTCCCTACATTGTGATGCATTCCCGACAGCTGGTCTTCTGGGGGCCAAGCACCGAACATAAAAAAGCCCGTGGACGCCTCTGCTGCCACGATGCCCACACTGTGCACTCTGCAGCTTTGCGCTGGTTCCCAGGACTCAAAGGAAGCTAGAAGGGTCAAAAGGACTCCAAACCCCAGGAGGGTTCTCTTCTCAGTCCTCTGACCAGAGGAGCTTTCCTGGGGAGCTTTTTAGTCCCAGGAGACTAGGACAACGAAGCCAGGAGATATGAAAGGCGAAAAAATAAAAACCGCAAACTCACTATTCTATGGTCATTCTTTGAGTATTGATTTTCTTACTCTGCCCACCTTCTCTCATTTACTCTTCAGAGTCCTCCAAGAGTTGCCTTATATATCCTGCCTAGGGTTTTTAGTGGGGGAAAGATACGATGCAAAGAGCTCACATATTGTAACCAGAAAAGAACCCTTTAACTGAATGTAGGTACTATAAATCTGAGTCTTTTGCTGCACTGTTCTTCCCAGGAACTCCTGAATTGTGGCCTCTTCTCCAGCTTTAAAAGAAAGTGATCCTCTCTGAAATGGTCCTTGTGTGGCCAAAGTTTAAATAATGCTTCCAGCTATAATTTCCCTGTATCGATTAATGCATCTCTGTTTCTCAGTGTGGAGACCTTGATGTGCTCTTTGGTATCTCTGAGCCTCCCTCAAATAATCAGTCACCATTTTCTGGTGATTTCCCTTCCTAACAGTCTCTCAAAGCCACGTCCTTTTCACTGTTCCCACTCACTCTGCCTCAGTTAGACCTTCATCATCTCACACCTGGGCTGTTTCCTCTCCCCCACCCCCCGTCCCGCCCCCGGGCTGTTTCTTAACTAGCACCAGAACAGGAGACAGAAACTACAGCCTGCAGACCAGCCACCTGATTTTGTAAAGAAAGTTTTATTAGAACTCAGCCACACCCACTTACGCAGCCATTGTCTGTGGCTGCTTTTGCGCCTACAAAAGGCAGAACTGAATAGTTGCAATGACCATATGCCAGATTATAAATTATTATAACTGTAAATGTTTTACTGCCCGGCCCTGTAAGGCAATTTTACCAGCCCCTTCTCCAGATATAACCATTTTCAGTTGGTACAGTTTCTACAGAAAAAAGAAAAAAAATAGTTCAAGCTCTTTATGCAAGGTCTATCATGGTAAAACCATTACCAATCTGTGCAGCCTCACCTTACCACTTGGGGCTATATTCCCTGTCTTCATCCTTCAGGGCATGTGTCTTCACCATCTTTTCCTGGAATTCTTTTTCCTTTTCTTTCCCACAGCAACTCCATGCCCCACCCCCCATCCCTCTCTCATGAGCTGAGTTTATGGTTCCAATTCTTTTTCATCTTTTTCAAATTTCATTAAAGCACTGACCACATTGTTGTTTTGTTTTGTTTAAGATTTTATTTATTTATTTGTCAGAGAGCACAAGCAGGGGGAGAAACAGGCTCCCCACTGAGCAAGGAGACTGATGTGGGACTTGATCCCAGGACCCAGAGATCATGACCTGAGCTGAAGGCAGCCACTAACCAACTGAGCCACCTAGGCGCCCCACCACATTGTTTTTAATAGTTATATAAGGGGTGTGTTATGTGTGTATGTGTTTGTGTGTGTTTCTATGCATACACAGGTAGGTAGAAGTATCTCCAGTTAAAGGGTGAATTCCTTGAAGACAGAGATGATGTTTTCTTCTTCTTAGTGTTCTCATTTTAGTACCCAGCCATGTGAGATTTTTTTTTTTTAAAGATTTTATTTATTTATTTGACAGACAGAGACCACAAGTAGGCAGAGAGGCAGGCAGAGAGCGGGGGTGGGGGGCGGGGGGCGGGGAGCAGGCTCCTGCCAAGCAGGGAGCCTGATGTGGGGCTCCACCCCAGGATCATGACCTGAGAAGAAGGCAGAGGCTTTAACCCACTGAGCCACCCAGGCGCCCCCATGTAAGATTTTTTTTTCTTTTTTTTTAGAGAGAGAGGGCAAATGCATGAGCATGGGAGTAGTGGGGGTGGGGCAGAGGGAGAGAGAGCATCTCAAGGCCTGATACCCAGTGTGGAGCCTGACACTGGGCTGGATCTCAGGACCTGAGATCATGACCTGAGCTAAAACCAAAAGTCTGACACTTAACCCACTAAGGCACCCACGCACCCCTGCAATGTGAGATTTAAATAAATGCATCACCAATAAATTTACTCAGTTAAATTTAAAAACCTACAGAAATTTTTCTCCTTCAATATTGGTAATTCATATATATATATACACATACATATATGAATTTTATATATATATAGATATATCTTCACACAGATGTGCTGATGGTTTTGATTAAATAGACTAAGATTTTGGAGGTATGTTGTCTGAAAGTTTAAATGACCATTTTTATAGTAGTTAGTGGCCACATTTTGAGCAAGTTTTTATAGCAAAGAAAACCACCTAGTGGAGTTATTTTAAAGTCCATTAAAAAAGAAATGAGGGAGGGAACTAAGGACAAGCTCTTCCAGCTATGTAACTGTTCTCTGAAACAGAGTCCAAATCTGTCTGATTATATTTTAGAAATGGGCAAATTGGTTTTCTTTAATTTGTTTACTGAACTTGCAGTATTTATTTTCCCCAAAGTCATAAGAAATAAGTCCTCCTCACCTGCCACATTATACTCATTTCTCCTCTGTCCTCCTTTTTGTGTGTCCTTGAAGAAATTGAAATTAATGGGGAAACTTTTCTATCTTTAGAGCATTCTGTTTAAATGTCTTTAACCCTTTGCAGCCTTTTGTGATGGGGCTCTCCATTTGTAATTTATCCCTTATCTTCTCGTGTTTTGTTTTGTTTTTTCTTGTCGCATGTGGGTGGCCTCACTATGCTCTCGTCATGATGATGGAGCAAGATGGCCCATGTTTAATTATGTGGCAGTGCCTTTTGTTCAAAATTTCTAAGTACTTTTTTAAAAACTGCTGGAAATTTGCGATGTGATTCATTCTTCCCTCTTCAGTACATACTGTTGTTGTCTTAAGATGCAGAAGTATAAATATCCGATGTATTGCAATAAAACATCTACAGTTTGCTAATGTGTTTAAAATCTGTCCCAGTAGTGTCCTATGTTGGTCACACCTCAAAGGGTATATCTGTTTGCTTTTGTGGAAAGTTTCTGTAGCTTCCTTCACACACCTGACCCCTGAGAGATATCATCATTTTCCTGAATCAGTTTCTGAGACAGGTGTCACTCACTCCACGCCTTTCCATGTCACCATTCTGATGCCTTGCCAATCCCAGCTTGCCCTCCCAGACTCGCACTCCCCATCTACCCCTCGTCCCTGGACTGCCCCAGGGCAAGCATGATTTGGAAAGCAGTTGAGATGAACTAAAAATGCTTTGTTGCCCCCCACCCTTGTAATTTTTTTTATTATGGTAAAATATACGTACCACAGAATTTACCGTCTTACCCGTTTTTAAGTGTACAGTCGTTGGCACGTCGTGAATTCCCGTGGTTGCACAACCATCCCCTCTCCGGCTCTCCAGAACTTTTTCATAGGCACAAACCAAAACCGTGTACCCATGAAACAGTAGCTTCCCATTTTCTGCTCCCTCCGGTCCCTGGCATCCACCATGGTACTTTCTGGCTCCATGAATTTGACCTTCATAGCTCTTTCAGTCACCACCTGTGGGCAGCTGAAGGCTTCAGCTGGAGGAAGGGGTTTGCTTGGTCCTTCTCATCCTTTTCACTGTGAAATGATTAGCCGCAAAGATATTTTTTGAAATCTCAGGTATTGGGGAAGAAACAAAAGAAAACTGAGAGACAAAAGTGATCATTACAGAGCTGTGTATTAAGAGAAAAAGGAGCTATTCAACAGTACAGGGCCAAATCTTGAAGGAGAGATCTTTGAAGGCCTGCAGGTGTCACCTCTGTGATAAATGAAGGGACCCGTGGATTATTCATGTAGACAGAGGAACAAGGACACACAAAGGGCTTTGTTAGATGCTTAGCATTTGTTATAAGGCTGTGTGAGGAATGAAAGATCAGGAAGTCATCTCAGAAGGTCTCAGGAAACTAGAAGCTACTCAGATCCAGCGCCCATCTCCCCATTATTATTAGCATTCCTGTCCCATCAAAACCAGTCTTCATGGCTGGCAACCTATGGTGTGGCCATTCAGCTCTGTTTCTGCAACTGCCCAGTTAGCCAGCACCCTTTAGCGGACACTCTCCTCTGTCCACCTCACATTCACCTTCCACAAGATAGAATTTGGCAAGTGTCCGTTAAACGGAAGGTGCCTCTGTCCCTGTATGGGCAGCTTTCTTGTACCACTGCCTCCGGATGAGGAGGCATTGTGTTTTCTTCAGCAGAAGCCTCTGATGGGGCCAAGGGACTCCAGCCACGGAGGCTAGAGGCTTCTCAGGAGAAAGTGGTGAACTCCATCTTATGTGTGCTGTGTGGAGCGACACTGGGAAATGTGAGCAGAGGTTGGTAGGGACCAGATCATGGCCAGCCTACTCTGTCCCTTTCTGAAACTTGCATTTATTGTTAGCTGTTGCGAGTCACTGGCTGCTTGGAATCAGGGGAGCAATACGATCCTTTGCAGTTGAAAGATCAGACTGGTAACAGTGTGCAGACTGAACAGAGGGGAGTAAGGGACTGCGGGTGGCCTATGAAAGCTTTTGCAGTTATTGAAGCCAGGAGACTAAGCTCACCAAAGGTAATCACGAAGAAAAAAGGCCAGAGCCTGTGCCTCACAGGACTTGCACAAGTAAAAGGCAAGAGAAAAGTGATAGGGACCCAGGCCTTTCTTATTACAACTTCATGTTGCACACTGAGATGACCACATTGTGGTAATAGCACTTAACCTGCTACTTGGGAGCTTTATGTGTAGTTCCTCTTAAGGCAAATAAATGAAGACCAAGAATGACCATTTATTGATATTGTGTTAAAAGCTACTATTACATTTTTTTTTAAGATTATTTATTGAGGAGGGAGAGAGCTGGAGCGGGAGGGGCAGAGGGAGAAGGAGAGAGACTCTCAGGCAGACTGCACTGAGCGTGGAGCCCCACGCAGGGCTGGAGCCCATGACCCCGAGATGATGACCCAAGCTGAAATCCACAGTTGGGCACCCAGCCGACTGCACCACCCAGGCAGAAAATACTACCTCTTTAAGAGACATACAAGGATGGTCATTAAATGGATTAATAACTTAAGGGTTCATCTACTTTATTCCATTTAATAAATGAGATGGCCATTACAATATTAAAGGAAAAAAATAATTATTGTAGTCCTTCATCAGTGACAGAGGAACTCTGGTTCCTATCGATCTGCTTGGCCATAGTTAAGATTTAGGAAGAGACCTACAGAATGGCAAGTACTGTATTAAGGACACTACCTATGAACTGTGCCTAGCCTGCGGATTACCATTTCCATGTGTGTATACAGAATACCACCACTTTACATGTTTTCCCAAGAAATCCCAACTGCACCAACACGTAATGACTTCAGCAACCATTACTAAAGATTTTGGGGGCCAACTGAGGGTTGTATCACACAACACACAACAGTCCTCTCCCTGTAAAGAGAGAACTTTTTCAGCCTTTTATTATCAAGAAGAATTTAATTACCAATTCTTGTTTCCTAAGCACACCCTTTGGAAGATGCCTGTAGCCTCCCCCAAGGGATTTACCAGTGAACATCCCCAGCAGTCAAAGGCATGTCTCCCTATTCCTCTGAATGAGCTCCAACAATATATCCTCAAACATTTTTATGATGCCAGCAGCATAGAGGCATTGTAGAAATAAGGAAGAGGGATGGAAAGGAAGAGAAGGCAAGAAAGAGGGAAAAGAGAAAGAAAGAAATGGGGGTGGGGTGGGGATGAATATAGGGAGCCAAAAGATGAAATACAAATCTCTGAAAATTCCATCTTCCAGGGGGAAGTCATCACTTGTGAACTGGCTCTTGCGTCTGTTGTGAACATTTTTCTTCATTATCATGAAATTCAAAAAATGTTTTTTGCAATTTGCCCCAAGCCAGCTGCGCTTGAGGGGAAGCTGTTTGGGATCCTGTCTTGATCATTTCCTTCCCACTCCACTTTCAGAGGCTGCATATACTCTCCTGTTATACGATGAGCTGTTGGAGTGGTCGGATCGGCCCCTCCGGGAGTTCCTGACCTACCCCATGCAGACAGAATGGCAACGCAAGGAGCACCTGCACCTTGCTATCATCCAGAATTTTGACCGAGGCAAAGTAAGTAGCCTTCCCCACCCATGGTCTCTCTCAAGGCGGTTGTGTTGGTGTCATGTTTCCATTCATTCATAGTTTTTTCTTGTCCACCTCCTCAAGCCAGGTACCCTCAGATTTTAATGAGGATTAAAAACACCCAAGAGTTTGCTAAAATTCCCAGGTCCCACCTCTAGGCATTCTGACTGGGTATGTCTGGCATGAGGCAGGGGATTTTGTGACTTCAACAAGGACTTGACATTGCAGTGTGTACAAATTTGGGGCCATATTTTGAGAAACACTGGTCTGGAGGTTTTGACACCTAGGCATTTGATTCTCTGAAAAACCACCCCTCAGCTACCTCCCCAAATTAGCATGCATTCTGCCCCATTCCACTTTTTTGGTAAGGGAAGATAAATGAAACTGACTTTGTTTAAAGAATGTTATGGCATCCCATCATATATTTAAAAGATCCCACTGACCTGATGATGCCATTCAGCCCATTACCTCACTCCACTCTGTCTCCCTCCTCAAGGGCTTACAACACCCTTTAGGAAAACTTAAGAATCTGACCACAGTTGTTTATTTGATTTGAACATTTGGATGCTTTGGTGATACGTGTCTTAGATTTAAATATATCTCCCAAAATGCCAAGGTTAAACAGGAGACTAAAATACAAACAGTGGCTGTCCTTCTACAAAACATAATTGCATAACTTGATGCAAGGAAATTGCCTCCTTCCTATCGTCCTTTATTATGTATCTAAATACCCTGACATATGATTTGTTACATTAATAGCAAGGAAATGCCTTTGTGTCCTCCTCCAGTGAAGTTTCCATTTATAAGCTGTTATAAAATCCCGTTGTGCTTATTTTGGCCCTTCAAAGGGGTTTTTCACTAGATCGGGGGTTACAATCGATGGCCCATGTGTCGAATGGCTCAGCACCCACCATTTATGTACCACCCACATTCTAAGAATTGCTTTTACATTTTAAAGTGTTTGAAAGATATGGCAAGAAAAAGAATATCTGACAGATGAAAATTACATGAAATTCGCATTTCAGTGTTCCTAGATAATAACGTTATTACAGCACAGACACGCTTATTCACTGTACCTGCTTTTGTGCTTTAATGGTGGAGTTGGGTAGTTGTGACAAGGACCGTGTCGCCCACCAACCCCGAATTATTTACTGTCTGGCCTTGTGCAGAAAAAGTTTGATGACCCTTGGGCTAGAAGAAAGAATTTTTGCATTTCTGCTGAGAGTAACCAGCTGGGTTAGATCCTCACAATTTACAAGTGCAGTTGAGCCAAGCAAGGGCTCGAGGATGCCAGCTGTGGATAATTGGGCCTTAGGGGTCAGTGGTAATTCCCCCCTTAGCACTGAGGGCCCGTTTATTCATCTACTTGGCCATTGTGGAACTGTAGTTATTTCAAGATGATTCTGAAAGGGTTCCAGAAAATGTTTGCACACCATATGTTCATGCCTGTTGTGGTGGATTGTATTTTCTCACTTCCTAAAGATTTTTAATAATTTACATGTTAATTGCATGCTGGTACCAAGCTTAAAGTGGCAGTGGTACTATTCAAGGTAGACTGTAGAGATTACGAAGTTAGACCTGGTCATCTGAAAGCAGTCCCACCCTGTCCTCTGGGTGGAAATGAGTGAATGTTGTGGGACCATTCGTGTTTGTATCATTCGTTTGTCCACAGTGTTGGGAGAATGGCATCGTCTTGTGCCGGAAGATCGCGGAACAGTATGAGAGTTATTATGACTACAGAAACCTGAGCAAGATGAGGGTAAGGAACCTGGATGCACGCCCATCAGGCAAAGGCATCCTGTCGTCATTCACTTTCCAGTATCGTTCCGTAAAACTAACTTTGTGATCATCCCAACCTGTCGTGCAGAAAGCTTGTTTAAGGGAAGTCTTTCCTCTACAGCGTACTCAGCTGTTTATACAGAGAAACAGCGAAGGCTTCTAATTAGTACTTGGAAGTGAGCCTTTGATCTCTTCTAAACATCATGTCTGCAGTGTGCAATCTAATCCGTGATTGATTCTTTTCGTTTGCTGAGAAGTCTCTGTGCTGTTTGAAGAGACGCTCGCTTGTATGCAGATCTCTACCACAATGTACCATTCTTAGACCCCAGTCTGCACAAAGAATAGACGTGGCTAGCTGACCCATTTCCGACCACTTCAAGGCTAAACTCTACAGATGTCTTCTCTCTTTAGCTGTAGCAACATGTGTTATGTGCGATACCAGAACCAAGGGCTTGGTACCCAAGAACCCAGGGAGTTCAGTATTCTGTGCTCCTGAACCAAACATTTTGTCCCTTCTTTTCTTTTCAGGTTCAAATGGGTCCCTCTTGCTCTCTGAGTCCTTACTCTTCAGAGCCAGGATCATTTTGTGTCCTCTTATTACACTTAAGTTCTGCAGGGTTTCTAAAATAGAAAGATTATGATGTTGCCTTTTAATTCTGCAGTAGCGGTTAATGAGATGAAATTGTCAACCTTTAACAGCTCGTAAAACCCCATACCCCACAAGTAGCTCACTCAGCCTGTAGGAGCTGGTATAGTATTTCATGCCAGAAGTTCATCGATGTTTCTCCTAACATGAAAATCAACGAGGAAAAAAAAAAAACAAAAACCTTGTTTCAACTTCAGTCCATCATGCTAGCTCTGGCAGGCACTGCGGTTCTATATAAAAACATGTCTGTGCTTCTCTTGGCATACACCCCCTGTAACAGAAGCGAGGTTACAGTGTTTACCCGGGAGAGCCCTTGGGTACCATAGTCACTCCGATTTTTATAAACCGAGAGCATTACACTTCATGCCAACTGCTCTTTGGGGTGCTGTTAGTGGGGGCAGGGGGAGGGGGAGAAGTTTTCAAGAGCAATATTAGTCTTTCTCTATAAACCCTGGGGATGATAATACCATGAATGGAAAACCATAAGCTTTATGTGCGTCATAGTGCCGACATTGTTAGAGATACACTTAAGAGTTTTCAGCCCAGACAGCACTTTGCACGATGGGTCTCCTCGGGTTCAGTTTATCCCTGTCCAGCCTGTGCAAGCTTGCACCTTCCAAATGTCCTGAATTACCATGACCAAGAAGAACCAAATCCACAGGTGAGTACATCTAGTGCTAGAATTTTCCAGAAAGATTGGGCCTCTAATAGTTCATTCATTTTTTTAAAAAACTCATGTTCATCTTCATTTAATTGTGAAGAAAATATTTTCTTGATATTTTCTTTGGTGAGAACATGGAATAATATTGGATACTTTAAAGGAAGGGTCAGCAACCTGTAGCCAGTGTACCTGGCAGGACTGAGCAGTTCTGACAGGGACCATATGGCCTGAAAAGCCTATATTCTTTATTCTCTGGCCATTTCCAGAATCATTTTGCTGATCCCTGCCTTAAAGCATAGAAAGGGAGTTAAACCTTCTTTTCTGAAAACTGAACACTACAATTAAGTTCTTCTTCATAAAGAATAAATATCCTCTTCTAGAAACAGGGAGAGCTGAAGGATGAGGTAAAATTCTTAGAATTCTCTTCTGCTTTCCTAGATGATGGAAGCCTCTTTGTATGACAAGATTATGGACCAGCAACGTCTTGAACCAGAGTTCTTCAGAGTTGGATTTTACGGGAAAAAATTTCCATTCTTCTTAAGAGTAAGTTAATACACTACTTAATTTGTTGTTATACTTCTAAAATAGATATGCCACTCAAGAAAACCAAGATGTTTGAAGACATTTCATCCTTTTAGAACAATAAGAGATTTTCCTTTAATGTTTTTAGTGTGCAGACACCGTACTAAATGTAGAATACCTTGTTTTGAATAATTTCCCAAGTTATCAAACAATGGTTTTATTTTTTTTCCTAAATGTCTAAATGCACTATATCTTATGAGCAGTCTTTGGTCATTATAGCTACTCCCCTGTGGGACTGCTGTTTACTATTCTGTGCAATCTGTGATTTCCATAGAGTTAGCAGCAGAGAAAAATGGCAAGGCATTGCAGGTGACATAAAACACTGCAGTCTCACGTCCCGTAGAAACTCCCTCCAGAATCACGTAAAGAGCCCAGTTAGTGGTTTTGTGAAAAGGTAAATGTCACCCAGCCAAGAGATGCCATTTATTGCTAGTATAAACTAATTCTACCAAAGTAAGTCTTCTAGACACTAAGGTACCTTGTGGATCATAAAATACTTGACTCTGTTCTTACAATTTTTTATATTGTACTAAGTCGTATGTTACAAGATTGAAGGCTTATCTTAACCCTTCAGGGTATAAAATCTTACTTACACTTACTTATATGAGAACAGTAGTTGGGAGAGGAAATGTACCTCCCCACGTAACTGAGGAGAAGTTTTGGGAATACTTTAGAAATTGAGTGAATTCATTCCAAACTCTAAATCTCAGCATACAAATGCTTTGGTAACTGTGTTGCCCTGTATCCTGCTGTAACTGCCAGCACTTATGAATATGTATAAGACGGGGGTACTTGGAGGAGGGGGGGGAAGAGGAAGACTGGACTTTGTTATTTGTTTAATAATCATTGACTTGTCTCCCTTTTAGAATGAGAGTTTTATATGTATTTGTTAATTCATATATTTACCTATAAAGTTTGCCCACATTTTCCAAACACCATGAGCAAAAATTCATTTTAGTGTTACATTGAGCATACACTCAAATGACAGGTTGGTTGAAGGGACTGTGTATTTTGGTGCCATGCAGACGTGAGTCAAATCTCCTTGTTGGGTTAAAAGGGAGTCTGCATGTTGGTGTAGATGGTCACAAAGCTGACTCTGCAGATGGACCTGAGGACAGAGGAAAGTTTGATTCTGGATCAAAAACAGAGATAAGTTTAGAACACTTGCTGACTTTGAAAGACTGAGTTTTGAAAGTGGACATTGTAGTCCAGGGCTGTCATCAGTAGCCCCCTTTCTAGTGTACATGGCCAGGATCCTTGTGGTGGGAGAAGGGGCACAGTCTAGCGCAGAGGGCTGGAGACCCCACAGGAAGGTCCAGACCTGACTCTGCTGCAGCACATTCCCTTCCTTTCTTGGCTCAAAATCAGGCAAAGTAAAAGGTTACTTTTTCTTCCTCATGATACTCAGGGTACAGTGTTTACAATTCATAATATTGCCTACAAAAGTATTTTAATTTCTTTTAAAGACCAGAAGAAAAAAGTGAGGTTTTTTTGGCTGAAGAACGTGTTATAATGTATATTAACTTGTATATTATACATTAGATTATGTATTTATTTGTCCCTATACCAAATCAGTCTCTCAGTATGACTTTTAATACATTTTTATAGAGGAAGGGGCCCACAAAAGTCATATTGTAGTCATAATGTGGTCATATTGATCAAATTCTGAGTTCAGCTAGCAAGTGCACTGTGAAATATCTTAGACCCATTTATCTTATAAATGAAACCGTGATAATTAAAAGTGTAAAGTTTTTTTTTTAATCAGAAGTAGTTTAGGAGCCACAATTTTAAAGAGAATTTAGAAAAGTAGAAAACTGAATTGGCTAATAAAATAAATTTTATTACAAAGTCGATTGGAATAAATCAATGTATGTTAATAGTCTTTTTAAAACAGCTTTTCTAGATATAAATGGCATTTTCTTCAAAACGAAGAGAAGGGTCACCCTCTATTGGTTTCTAAAGGGCACCACAGCTTTCAGGATTATGGGGCTGGATCTCTTTTTAGGAAATCAGATTCTAGTCTGTTCATCAATTAAAAAACAAGCAAATATCAACATTAAAGATTTCCTCATTGATAAATTCTAAGATAATTTTTGATGTTGCAATAAATTAATACATTTATATAAGCATATGATCTAAATAGTTTTTTTTTACCCTCATGAAAAATTGACCATCTCTTTATGCACAGGATATCTTTGAGTAGTGATTTATCTGAAGAGAATGACCAAGGTCAAGGATGAGAGATTGACTTTTCATTGTATGCTCTCTACTGTTTGGGTTTTTGTTTTGTTTTGTTTTTACCAGAGATATGTATTTCCTTTTCAGAAGAAAAAGACAATTTAAAAAAATTTAAGTGTGAACAAATGTGACCCAGCAATTCTACTCCTAGGTATATACTCAAGAGAATGGAAAACATATGTTCACACAAAGAACTCTACACAAATGTTCATAGCAACATTATTCACTATTGCCAAAAACTAGAAGCAGCCCAAATATCCATCAGCTGGTGATGAATGGATAAACAACATATGGTATATCTATGCAGTGCAATATTTAGCAATAAGGAAGGAATGAAGTACTTACATATGCTACAAAGTGGACGAACCTTAAGTACATGTTAAGTGAAAGAAGCCAGTCACAAAAGACTACATGTTGTATGATTCCATTCGTATGAAATGTCCAGAATGGGCAAACCCATAGACACAGAAAGTAGGTAGTGGTTTCAGAGGTTGGGGGTTGGCGGAGGAAACTGGGAGCGACTGCGCATGGGTACGAGTTTCTCTTCGGGGTAATGAAATGTTCTCACGTTCAATAGTCGTGATAGTTGCTCTGTGAATATACTAAAAACTTTCAAAAGGGTATATTTTATGGTATGTGAACTGTATCTCAAAGCTGTGATTTTTAAAAAAAAAAATGTATTGATGGGGGAAATGCTTCATTCCTTTTTATTTCTTGACAACTCCGTTGTGTCCCCAAGTTCATTTCAGGATGACTTCCTAACACTGCTGAATGATTATATGCTTAAAGTAACCCCTGGTTTTATAAACTGCTATAATATGTAAGCATTGCCTTAAAAAGGTTGTAGTTATTAGAGTACTTGGATATTTATTTGGGGACTTCTGTAATATACACCATAGATATATGTGCATGGTCTTACTTTATCAAGCAAATTTATTATCTTTTGAGTAGAATAAAAAATACATAGCATCAGAAGGTATACCTTCTTTTCTGTAGAAAGTCTTAAACACAGGATTGTGTGGGGGTCCTGATTTCTAGGTAGTCCGTCTTTGCCTGTGTTTCCAAAGGATCGTGAGTTGGGGGTTTGTGAGGATTGGCAGCAGTTCTTCAGAGCCCACTCCCCGCTGTTTCCTCTGCTTGCCTGCAGCTGCTTTTTCGCAGCTGCAGTCCTCAGCCCCCTGCCTCTGGCTCAGATTTGTTCCTCAGGGCATTTGTACAATCGTAGGAACCTCATCAGGCTGAGACATGCTGAGAATCTTGGGCCTTAGCTAGCTCCCCAGGCCACGAACCGCTCCCTCTTTCTCCTAAAGAGAGGTGCTTTTTTTTTTTTTTTAAGATTTTATTTATTTATTAGAGAGAGCACAAGCAGGCAGAGGCAGAGAGAGAAGCAGGCTCCCCACTGAGCAAGGAGCCCGATGCGGGACTCCATCCCACAACCCTGGGATCATGACCTGAGCCAAAAGCAGCGGCTTAACCAGCTGAGCCACCCAGGCGCCCCAATGAGGTGCTTTAAGGAAACCTGCCACCTTTCCAGCTCTCTAGCCTACCTCAAGGACAACCTTCACCATTTCTACGTAAATAAGAGATAGTCCCAGCCCACAGAGTACTTACACATCTTACAAAACAAACGAACAACAACAATTTTAAAAAAATGTGTCCAACATTTGGCAAATCCCTGAAAATCCTAAATCTCAGTTTGGGCCAGTCAATAAGATTCTTGGCCACAGGAAGCCGAGCTGAGTTGGTGATGGCAGAGAAGCTTCCAGTGCAAGGCTTGCTGAGAGCGGGAATGCAGACTGGCTCAGCTTTCCTTTCTTCCATGCCACGATCCAGTGTGGAGGCCCATCTCTGCAGCTTTCATAAAAAATGCAATAAAATGCATTTTTGGAGATCGCATTTACTTTCTTTCCCTCCACATTGAGAATTTATCCACTAAACTCTGCTTATAGTAAAAAACAAACAAACAAACAAAAAAAACCTTTAACACATGTGCTCATTAGCATTTAGAGGGAACATGATTCATGGTTCGGTGCTCTGAGAATCTGATGCCCCTTTACACCTTAGCACACGAACTGGGAGGAACGGCACGTGCTGGTGGCTCTGACCAAAAGCCGTGGAGAGCAAAGTTCCTGATCCTTGCCCCTCATTTTTCATATCTGGGCAAATTTTTCAGATTGTTTTGCATTTTTTTTTTTTCTGTTACTGTGTATAGATGTGAGGCGTGCGCTCACTTCCTGCCAGGGTCTTCTTTCTCGGCTTCTCTCTGTAATTAACGCACTCCATTATGTCGCTCTCATTTCTTTGTTTATTTCGCCTCCAGAATAAGGAGTTTGTGTGTCGAGGGCATGACTACGAAAGGCTCGAGGCCTTCCAACAGAGAATGCTGAATGAGTTCCCCCACGCCATCGCCATGCAGCATGCCAACCAGCCCGACGAGACCATCTTCCAAGCAGAAGCTCAGTGTATCCACACCCAGACGGGCTGCACTGCAGTTAGAGCCACGGGCCGTTAGCCGCAGAGCAATTTCCTGCAAGGAAAGCCTCTGGCCCCTTTGCTGTGTTCCCACTCTCTCCCTCTTTCTCACTCATCTTGATTTTAGCTTAGCTCCTTCTGAACAGAATTGTTCTCATTATTGTCACAGTGTCAGTGGAAAGGAAATCCCTTAAGGATTCTGGTAAAGAATTTTTTTTTCCTTTTAATTAAAACTTTTTCCTATCTCCACCCTGCTTTTAAAGCTTCTTTTAGTGATTTCCCTTAGAATAATTTTCCTCCAGCATATCCTGTGGAAAGATTAACTGGCACCTATCATTCACCCTCTTTTCCCTTGATATTTTTATTCTGGAAGGAAGTGCAGAGAAGGAGGTACCTTAATATCTTTGGGGAATACTTGGCCATGGCATTTTGGACAGCCTTTGACGAATGCTATATAATTGACACTTCAATTATCTAAATACGAACAACTCAACTGAAATTACCCAGGCACTGGAGACAAAGGGAATTCACCCCGGCACTCCTTCGTGAATGCTTCTCTCTCTTCCCTAAACTTAAGATGTGGGAGAAGACAAGAAAGGCCCATTGATAATCATGGATACCATTTCAAAGTAGAAAATAAAATGCAGCAGAAGCAAGAAATTAAGGGAAAAGATTTTGCAATCCTTCTTTGAATGAGAAGAGAAGAAGGTAAATATACAAGTAAATAGGATACCCCCTTTTTAAAATTTAAATTTAAATTCAATTAGCCAACACACAGTACATCAGTTAGTTTTAGATGTAGTGTTCAGTGATTCTTGTGATACCCCTTTCATGTACTTTTTAAAATATCAGCTACAAAAACACTTTGCTTATCAGTACAAGCTTTGGGAGAGTGATACCACAAGTGTGGGAAGGCTGGAGACGCAGATCATCACACAGGTAAATATAAATCACTGTCAGAACTGGCCATGTCCTTGGTCATGGTTGCATGGATGTTTATACATTATTTTACAAACATTAAATTAAGAGGGGCCATGCATGGACTAAAGATAAAATTCTCTCTTAAACAAGGTTTGGAATAATATAATTTTGAGTACCTAAGATCCAAGCCATTCCGACCCAACCCCCAACTAAGAAAAGAAAGAAGAAGAAAAATTAGCGATAAATAAATTCACAAGGTATGGACATTTTAACCAGATACTTTGTCAGAATCAACTACCTAAAACTAGTTCAAGGCCTGTAGTTTGAGAAATGATTTGTTGTGAACTGAGTTCTTGGCACCTTCTTGGCGGTTTTTAAAATGACTTTGACCCAAGGGAAACACCAGATTGTTACCCAGCCTCGGTTCTCTGCCACAGCTCAGCTCAAGCCAGATTTCCTTGGCGTTTGCCAAGTCGGGTTTTCTCCTTGACTTTTTAATCCTAGATTTGCAGATCTATGCCGTGACTCCCATCCCGGAGAGCCAGGAGGTCCTGCAGAGAGAGGGTGTACCAGACAACATCAAAAGTTTCTATAAAGTGAATCACATCTGGAAATTCCGCTATGACAGACCATTTCACAAAGGCACTAAAGATAAAGAAAATGAATTCAAGGTACCGTGCGTTCTTATTACATACAGTTTCCTATGAGCTCTTTGGAACAAGCCCCACGATAAGTATTTACACAGAATAGAGTCAAGTGATAGAAACAGAAGGGACCAGAAATCATTGAGTCTCATTGATCTCAAACTCAACGGTATATCAGAGGGCCGTGGGATGCTTTTCTAACCAAGCAGAGTTCTTAGCTCAGGAGTCCTGACTCAGTAGGTCTGAGAGGAAGGCCTGGGAATCAGCTTCTTTGTGACAGTGCTGGTGGCCCTCAGACCAATCTCTGAGATGTCACAGTCGAGCTTAGTCCTGTCACTCATTCATGTTGAACCAACTGTGGGGATCACAGGATATTTGTTCTCAGATGCAGTCATCTGCAGTGAGTAAAAAATGCTTGACAGACAGGGGGACGAAGATTCTGAGACAGGAAGCAGTTAGGTAGACGGCTATTACCTTGGAAGATTTCCGTGCGATCTCCTGCTTTTTCTGGTTAGAATGGTGTGTCATTAGGACTTCTGAGAAGACATGGAATGAAAGCAAACCACAGACTCTCTGCATGTATGGAGTTGTCCATTCTCAGGAGCTGCAATAAGCCTTGCCCTCTGGAGCTCTCTTGGGCTGGCTCACAGCCCTACTGGTGCATTGTGCTGAGGGTACATTATCTCTTCTTTCCCTGATAACAGTGACCAATGAGACCAGGTAGACCCCTGGTTAGTCAGTATTCCCCCCAATGAAGAATGCAAAACAGACCTATTCCTGTGGGTTAACTGGCTTAGCTCCCTTCATCACAGAGTCTCTACTTAAGCTGGAAAAGGTCCTCCTCACACTGTTAGCAGAAATCCTCTGATGTTAACTGTCCTCGTTGCCTCTGCCTGCATGTCAGTTCCCAGCAGTAGCTCCAGGAATGGGGTACAGCCTGGCAATCAGAAGGGGAAGCTGGGGTCATTCTGCAGGGTCACGATGGGCCTCAATCCAGAGCAGTCCTCTGTGCAAGGAGGTCGGATGGGTTACCTATCAAGACAAAGAAACTATTGGAAGACCGTACCGGGATGAAAGATTCATGATCACTTTCTAGTCCTTTTGGAGATTTACATTTTTCTTTGTGTCCCACAAAACCAGTTAATAGTCATTAGTTTATGATAGAGTTTTCATTGCAGTTGTGTTCCCTGAATAGAAAGTGTGAGATCCACTGGAGTCAGGCACATTCTAACTACCCGCAGACCCTCCACTATGACCCACACCTTCTAGAACCTTCTCCTTTGTACTTTCTGCTGCAGCACATTTCCTCATGGCCATCACTTTATCAGTGGTATAGCAGTCCCCGTAGAAAATAATGATAAATCTGGCTCCTTGTTCCTGGGCTTCCAGCCGTCGGCATCTGGCACCAAAGTGCCCTTCCGGAAGCTTCATCTGTGCCACAGCCCACTCACCCACCCTCCCTTTGGGCTCCAGCAACCCTGAACTTCTCCTCTCCATCTCCTGCTGTGCCCTTTCCCTTTCTCCAGCCTCTTGCAGGCCTCTGCGCGGGCTGCTTCCTGCTGCCTGCCGTGCTCCCCCCTCCCTCTGCCTGGCAAACTCCTACACACTCTTCAGCATTCCGCTCACGTGTCACCTCCTCTGAGAAGTGCTGTCCTCCCCCCACCGGCTGCTGTGCCTGCCTGCTTCCTTCTGCTCTCCCCCAGCACTGCAAGCATTCCTTTCTCTTTGCCCTGAGCCCTTCCCTGGCCACTCACCTTCCTGTCACCACTGTCACAGGGACTTTGCCATATTCCTTGCAGTATATTGTGGCTGACATGAAGAAATCCCCCCATTTTCTGTTGTTCTGGAATAAGTGGCACTATTTCAGGGATTTTGTGAAGTTTATTATCCTTTTGAGAAAAATGAGGCATAGATCCAGAAATGGGATTGACAGAAGAGAAATCTGTCATCCACAGTGACACTTACCAAGGACCAAGGCACCTGTGGCTTCACGTGTTATGGGGGTGCTCTCCTGGCCAGAGGAAGCCTCAGCTCTTTAAATACAGATCCTCCTCGATGATGGTGGTTGAAATGGGCATGAGAAAATGTGGCATAGTGAGGAGGTTGGAAGTTCTAGTAGGTAGGGTCTGGGAACTGGAATGTACCCCCTGGGGGGGGTCACATGGCCTCCTTGATGCTTAGCCTCTTCCTCTTTAAAACAGAAAGATGGATCTATGTGATTCTTCATGGACCTTTCCTCCGTGAGGATGTTATTACTCTAAACCTGTGTTGACTGGCTGTTGATATTACCCCTTCCAGATAAAAATGGAAAGACCTTAAGGAGTGAGGGGGGTTTAAATTGGAATTTGAAAGAACCAGCAAAGGAAGTAACATGGTAGCCTATTACCGTATTTTAAGCTTGCTGTGTGAAGTAGACCATGTAGTCCATAAAGGAAAAATTGTCCGGCAACACAGAACAAGAATGATTAACGCAGCGTCAGTGGTATCTTACTGTGACAGCTTCACGAGTATGAAGGGATTGCCCACAGGCTAGAAGGGATACTAAAGAAAAGCCTCTAGAAATAAGCAAACCTGACCAATTTGAATGGCTGACGTTAGTCATAGCTCAGTAACTAGAAAGAAAAGACACTTGAGGACTTAATTTGTTTTGTATTCCGTAGAGTCTCTGGGTGGAGAGAACATCATTATACTTGGTGCAGAGTTTACCTGGAATTTCCCGCTGGTTTGAAGTGGAAAAGCGTGAAGTGGTAAGCATCAGAACTCATTCTCAAGTACTTTCCCATCACACTTGCTCAGCGGGAGTCAGGCCATCTATTAATTGCTTCTGCTGTTGACTCTGAGTCCCCAGAGGCACACAGAGTAAGGTAGTGAATGCTTATGGTATTGACCCCTGTGACCAAGGCTTGAATGGGAACGTGACTTATCCCAGTCCAGCCAGCAAGAGGCATTTCTCAAAGCGAACTATGACCACAGCCTGGAAACACGGCAGGCCCTTGAGTCAAAGAGCTGAAATTCGAATTATTGTAGGCCACTGGCAAGAGGTTCTCTACCTTGCCTTATTTAATCATTAATCATCCTACCGAAACTATAAGGTATGTATCCCACCCCCTCTTCTTACAAGTTTTAACTGGAAGCTAAAAGCATCAAGACGTTGAGAAAAGATAGACTGGAGCCCAGATTGTCCCACCTTGAAAGCCAGTCCCATCCCTCTCTCTGAGCTCAGTTTCCCGGCAGGCAGTGTGAGGCTGGTGCAGGGCCACAGCCCGCTGTCCGACGCGCGGTAGCTCCGGGCTGCTCCCGATGGCAGTGGAGGGAAGGCGGCTTCGTGAGTCTCACTGAGCCGTCCTGGATGAACACCAGCTGGAAACCAAAGGGTGTTCTTCTAGAACCTGGAAACCACAGCACCCAAGAACCCTTCAGCTTGTTAAAAAGGCCCAAGTTTGGGTGCTGATGGCACTTGTATCGGGGTGAGACCTAGCCTGCTGCCTGTGTCGCTCCTCGGGCTGGCAGCACCTTGATGGCAACAACCAAGCACCGTCCTCCCTCCCTGCCCATATCCATCTTGACTGAAGCCAGCCCTGAGACTGCCGTATCCTGTAGCTGATCAAAACCTTGAGAGTTGTGAAAATATCACTGAACCCCTTTCTTACTGAGGTAACAAGCCTCCTCTGCCACAGAATACATAAGAACAGCGCCTGCCCAAACGGCCTTCCAAGCTTGGAAACCGCTCATCTTGTCATCTTCAGTGAAGCTGAGGATTTAGTGGCATTTTCCTTTTACAGTGCTGAAAAATTCCCGTGGCTTCCTAAAGAAACGGAACTCAGTTCAGTAGACTGCCTCAATGTAGTCCCGTTCTTGGAGGGTCTGAGTCAAGGGTCCCCAAAGCTGGTTGCTTCCATGGTATACCCTGGTACCTTCCATGAACTAGGGGAGGCTGCTGAACAATCTCAAAGTCTTATTATGCTTCCTGCTGCATGCGCTTAGCCCACAGAATGCTCTTAGTCATCTTGGACTGCATTAATGATGCAGGGAGCCTCTCCGGCTACTTAGTACCCAGAATTTTAAACTCTCTGAGGCCTCACCAATGGTCCTAACCCTTGAAACATTACCCTCTACCTCCCCCTCCCTTTTCCCCGTCTCTCTCTCTCTCTCTCTCTCACACACACACACACAATATTCATAAAAAGTACCATGCTGATGATTAAAGAAGCATGACAAAATACAACCTTTCAAACATCAGCTGCCTACTTTATTAGAATATATAATCTTACATTCTTTCAAACAGAACAAATTAAATTGGACTACTTTGTTCTCTGAACACAGCCCACTCATAACAACCTTATGTCTTTCTCTTGTTCCCACTGCCTGAATGTCCTCACCTTCTACTAAAGTTGCTGATTTACTGCTTCATTGCATGGTGTATAAGGCCCTCAAGATCAGGGGCACATAGTAGGTACTAAGTAAATATATGCCAGCCTGAATTGAAATTCCTATGTATGATGCCAAAATCTAAAAGATTCTGAAAACCAAAAGATGTTTTCCTAAGTTCAGCTCCAAACTCCACTGGTAATAAGCCTGACCTGATCTGATTTATTTTGCCTAGTATGAATGTTCGTATGTCTTACTGCAGAACTGTTAATGCATTTGGTTAAAGAGAATTTCCCCAGACCCTGTTTGAGAATTACATAATAGATTCCACGTGCTGTATATTACATTTCTAAAACCTGAAATTTTCTGAATTGTGAAACATCTGGCTTCAAAGGTTTTAGATGAGATTATGGGCCTTTATTCTCTAAATCATAGCCCCAAAATATATTATCCCATTCTTTGAAAGATAACAGTGCCTTCGAACTACTGTTTTTTCAGTACTTGTTCTTATTGTCTTGAGAACCAACAAAAAAATCAACTTTTCCTGGTTAATAAGTAAGCTCATTTTAAAAATTTTAAACAAAATTTTTAAAGTTCAAAAGAAAGGTGTGATGACTTTTTAACCTCCAGCTACAGATAATGAGAATATTTTCTCATGTCACATAATATCCATCAGAAAATCATGTGGCTCTACTTTCAGAATATATGCAGAATCCGACCCCTCTTCACCAGCCCCCAGTAATAGCGCCATCTGGTGTGTGATTTCTGCAATAGTGTCCTAAGCGGTCATGTGTTTCTACCCTAACCCCCTACAGTCATTATGTGCACAACATCCAGTGTTGTGCTTTTAAATTTAAGTTGTATCATATAAACGTAAAGAAAAGATATTATGAACATGATTTACCCATCATTTTACTTAAACAACTATCAAAAAGACCAGTTTTGTTTTACCACCACCCTGTTTTATACAGGATTATTTTAAAGTAAATCTCAGACATCATATCATTTCATCTATAAATAATGACGTATATTAACTAAAACACATAACCACAATATCATACATGATCCCATCTAAAAATTAACAGTAATTCCTTGACATAAGATATCAAGTCAGCATTCACACTTCACCAAGGGTCTGTTTCTTTTATGAGTTTTGGTTTTTTGGTCATTTGTTGTTTGAATTCAGATCCACGTAAGGGCCATACATTGCAATGGGTTGAGAGGTCTCCTAAATTTCTCTTTATCTATAGGTTCTCCCTGAATTTTTTTTTATTATTATTATTATTATTATTTTTTTTTTTTTTTTTTTTGCCCTGCAATTTGTAGCCTGAGCCTTTGGGGTAATTTAACGTGGTTCTTTGTCCCTATATTTTTTTGTAAATTGGCAGTTAGATTTAGAGGCTTGATACAATGTTGTTATTTTGGATTTTTTATTTTTATTATTTTTTTGCAAGAATACTTCATAGGTGGTGTTACATGCTTCTGGTTGTCTCTTTCTTCTTGCTGTGTTGGCAGCCACCAATGGTGATGGTCTTACTCTATCAGGTATCACAAAATGGTGCTATTTTAGCATTCCCTCTTTGTTTATTCATTGGAACACTTCTATAATGAGAAACGTTCCCTCATCCACTATCTGATTACCCTGAGGTACAGCAAAGGAAGGATAATATGCTACGGAAGTAACCAGAGAAGTTTTTGTTTGTTTGATTTCGTTATTAGTATCATTAGTAATTCATGGATTTATTTTTTTTAATCCATTGCAGTTATTACTCTTATTAATTTTTCAAGCTGTTCCATTTTGCCCGTTGGGAGCCTCTTCAAATTGACTTTGGAGTCTTTCTGATAATATCCCAATAGTTGTTACAGAGCTAACACAAAGGAACTGGGTTGTCAAATCAGATGTGGGAATCTGCAGCAAACTTTCCTAATAACTTTAAGGCAATCAAGAGCCTCAGATGAAGCGGAGAGACATCTGAGACCTCAAGCCTTGTCCTCCAGGTCTGTCTTCCCCACATCAATAATTATTTGGAATAGATGGAGTCTCCAAGTAAGATTCACGGGATTCCTCATCCAGGGAGTACATTTAAAGGTTTATTTATTTATTTATTTATTTATTTGACAGAGAGAGAGAGAGACAGAGATCACAAGCAGGCAGAGGCAGAGAGAGAAGCAGGCTCCCCGCTGAGCAAGGAGCCCGATGCGGGGCTCGATCTCAGGACCCCGAGATCATGACCTGAGCTGAAGGCAGCGGCTTAACCCACTGAGCCACCCAGGCGCCCCCAGGGAGTACATTTAAATTATGAAATATTCCATTTTTTACTTTAAAGAGTTATAACACTTTTCTGGGACATTCTGTAGGAAATCATGTCTCCTGGCTTCTGGGTATTATTAATATAAGCAGTTTTCACTGAGGACACAGATACTATCTCATCCTCCTGGCAATTTATCTTAGTCTATTTACTTGAAGGTTCAGTTGACAAGGGGTAAGACCCAATCACGGGCCTTGTTTTCAATCCCCCAAGGATATTTTCTCCTCCATTAAAGAGAGTGAATGAATCACAGGCCAGCTGCTTCAAGGTCTTCCTCCCAGCTGCCTTCCTGGCTTAGTGGGATGACTAGGTACTCCATGCTCATTCACACACTCCCTACCCCAGACCTTAAAACAACCATTTCTCCAATGACTCCTGCATCTTTGTAGTGGAAAACAAGATTTAAAGATCACAATCTGGGGACTAGATGAAAAATAATTCCTCAGTGAACATCTTTTTACACAATATTCTTTGCACACTTCTTTGACCGTCTCTGTAGAATAATTTCCCTAAAAGTGAATTGATCTATTCATGAGTCCACAATTTAACCTTTGATTCATGGGCCAAGGATGGCATGTACCACCTTATGTCCTGTCTGGTGGGGATAACTCTTCTTGGGAATACCCATTTTCCCAACAACCCTTCAACACTGGGTGTTGTGTTATTTTAATCTTTCCAAATATTTGATAAAAAATTATCATACTAGGGTTAAGTTTTCTTTTTGGCATTTGTTGAATGCTAGGTAAGAATATATATTTTTGGTACATCTGGGTGGCTCAGTTGATTAGGCACCTGCCTTTGGCTCAGGCCATGATCCCAGGGTCCTGGATCAAGTCCCCACATTGGGCTCCCTGGTCAGGGGGTAGTCAGCTTCTTTCTTTCTCTCTCTCTCTCTCTCTTTCAAATAAATAAATAAAATCTTTTTAAGATTTTATTTTATATCATTAAGGTAGAGGTCAGTGATTCAACCATCTTATATAATATCCAGTGCTTATTCATCATGTGCCCTCCTTATTGCCCATCACCCAGTTACCCCATCTCTCCACTCCATGCCCCTCCAGCAACCCTCAGTTTGTTTCCTATGATTAAGAGTCTCTTATGGTTCGTCTCTCTCTTTGATTTCCTCTTCTTTTATTTTTTTCCTCTCTTCTCCTATGATCCTCTGTTTTGTTTCTTAAATTCCACATATCAGTGAGATCATACAATAATTATCTTTCTCTGATTGACTTATTTCCCTTAACATAATATCCTCTAATTCCATCCACATTGTTGCAAATGGCAAGATTTCATTTTTTCATGGCTGAGCAGTATGTGTGTATATATGTGTATGTGTGTGTATATACACACACACATACATACATACATCTTCTTTATCCATCCATCTGTTGACATATATATATGTGTTATATATACATATATATGTATTCTTTTTTTTTAAAGATTTTATTTATTTATTTGAGAGAGAGAGACAGTGAGAGAGAGCATGAGCGAGGAGAAGGTCAGAGAGCGAAGCAGACTCCCCATGGAGCTGGGAGCCCGATGTGGGACTCGATCCCGGTACTCCAGGATCACGCCCTGAGCCGAAGGCAGTCGTCCAACCAACTGCGCCACCCAGGCGTCCCTACATATATATGTATTATATATATAGGATATATATATATATCCTATATATATATATATGAGAAGATGTGAGATATATATGTCTCACATCTTCCTTATCCATTCATCTGTTGATGGACATCTGGGCTTTTTCCAAAGTTTGGCTATTGTGGACATTACAGCTATAAACACTGGGGTGCAGGTGCCCCTTTGGATCACTGCAGTTGTATCTTTGGAATTGATACCTAGTAGTGTAATTACTGGGTTGTAGGGTAGCTCTATTTTCAACTTTTTGAGGAGTCCTATTACTGTTTTCCAGAGTGGCTGCACCAGCTTGCATTCCCACCAACAGTATAAGAGAGCTTCCCTTTCTCCACATCCTCACCAATATCTATGGTTTCCTGAGTTGTTAATTTTAGCCTTTCTGATCAGTGTGAGATGATATATTATTGTTTGGTTTTGATTTGTATTTCCCTGATGCAAAGTGATGTTGAGCATTTTTTTCATGTGTCTGTTAGCCATTTGTGTGTCTTTGGAGAAATACTTGTTCATGTCTTCTGGCCATTTCTTGATTGGATTATTTGTTCTTTGGGTGTTGAGTTTGGTAAGTCCTTTATAAATGTTGGATACTAGCCTTCTCTCTGCAAAGACATTTGCAAATATCTTCTTCCATTCTGTCAGTTTCTTTTGGTTTGGTCAACTGTTTCCTTTGCTGTGCAAAACTTCTTATCTTGATGAAGTCACAGTAGTTCATTTTTGCCTTTGTTTCCCTTGCCTTTGGGATGTGTCTAGCAAGAAGTTGCTGTGGCTGAGGTCACAGAGATTACTGCCTGTGTTTTCCTCTAGGATTTTGATGGGTTCCCATCTCACATTTAGATCTTTCATCCATTTGGAGTCTATATTTATATATGATGTAAGAAAGCGATGCAGTTTCATTCTGCATGTGGCTAATTTTCCCAATATCATTTGTTGAAGAGACTGTCTTTTTTGCATTTGGTATTCTTTCCTGCTTTGTCAAAGATTAGTTGACCATAGAGTTGAGGGTCCATTTCTGGGTTCTCTCTTCTCTTTCATTGATCTATGTGTCTGTTTTTGTGCCAGTACCATACTATCTTGATGATTATAGCTTTATAATAGAGCCTGAAGTCCAGAATTATTACGCCACCAGCTTTGGTTTTCTTTTACAACATTCCTTTGGCTATTTGGGGGTCTGTTCTTGTTCCATACAAATTTTAGGATTATTCCAGCTCTGTTAAAAAAAAAAAAAAGTTGATGGTATTTTGATAAGGATTCCATTAAATATATAGATTGCTCTAGGTAGCATAGACATTTTAACAGTATCTGTTCTTCCAATTCATGAACAGGGAATGTTTTTCCATTTCTTTGTGTCTTCATCAATTTCTTGAATGAGTGTTTTGTAGTTTTCTGAGTACAGATCCTTTGCCTCTTTGGTTAGGTTTATTCTTAGGTATCTTACAGCTTTTGGTGCAATTGTAAATGGTATCAATTCCTTAATTCTCTCTCTTCTGTTTCATTGGTAGTGTATAGAAATGGAACTGGTTTCTGTGCATTGATTTTTATATCCTGACACTTCAGTGAATTCCTGTATGAGTTCTAGCAGTTTTGGTGTGGGGTCTTCTGGGTTTTCCACATAGAGTATCATGTCATCTGAGAAGAGTGAGAGTTTGACTTCTTTGTTGATTCAGATGCCTTTTATTTCTTTTTGTTGTCTGATTGATGAATCTAGGTCTTCTAGTACTCTCTTGAACAACAGTGGTTATAGTGGACATCCCTGCCATGTCCCTGACCTTAGGAGGGAAGTTCTCAGTTTTTCCCCATTGAAAATGATATTTGCTATGGGTTTTTCATAGATGGCTTTCGTGATATTGAGGTATGTTCCCTCTATTCCTACACTGTGAAGAGTTTTGATCAAGAAAGGATGCTGTACTTTGTTAAATGCTTTTTCTGCATCTGTTGAGAGGATCATATGGTTTTTGTCCTTTCTTTTATTAATGTAGTGTATCACATTGATTTAATTGATTTGCAGATGTTGAACCAACCTTGAAGCCCATGAATAAAGCCCATTTTGTTGTAGTGAATAATCCTATTAATGTACTGTTGGATCCTATTGGTTTGTATCTTGGTGAGAACTTTTGCATCCGTGTTCATCAAGGATATTTGTAATTCTCCTTTTTGATGGGGGTCTTTGTCTGATTTGAGGATCAAGGCAATGCTGGCCTCAAAAAACAAGTTTGGAAGTTTTCCTTCCATTTCTGTTTTTTGAAACAGCTTCAGAAGAATCAGTATTAATTCTTCTTTAAATGTGTGGTAGAATTACCCTGGGAAGCCATCCAAGCCTAGACTCATGTTTGTTGGGAGACTTTTGATGACTGCTTTAACCTCCTGCCTGGTTATGGGTCTGTTCAGGTTTTCTATTTCTTCTGTTTTAGTTTTGGTAGTTTATACATCTCTAGGAATGCATCCATTTCTTCCAGATTGCCTAATTTGTTGGCATATAGTTGCTCATAATATGTTTTTATAGTTGTTTGTATCTCTTCAGTGTTGGTTGTGATCTCTCCTCTTTCAGTCATGATTTTATTTATTTGGGTCTTTTCTGTTTTCTTTTTGATAAGTCTGGCCAGGGGTTTAGCAATCTTATTAATTCCTTCAAAGGACCAGCTCCTAGTTTCATTGATCTGTTCTACTGTTCTTTTGGTTTCTATTTCATTGATTGCTGCTATAATCTTTATCATTTCTTTTCTCCTGCTGGGTTTAAGCTGTGTTTGCTGTTCTTTCCCCCAGCTTCTTTAGGTGTAAGGTTAGGTTGTGTATTTGAGACTTTTCTTGCTTCTTGAGAAACTTGTATTGCTCTATATTTCTCTCCTGGACCACCTGAAATAATTGTGTTTTCATTTTCAATTTCCTGGCTGACCCATTCATTCATTAGTAGGATGCTCTTTAGCTTCTATGTATTTGAGTTCTTTCCAAATTTCCTGTTGTGATTGAGTTCAAGTTTCAAAGCATCGTGGTCTGAAAAGATCCCAATCTTTTCAAACCAGTTGGGACCTGATTTCTGACCCAGTATGTGATCTGGTCTGGAGAATGTTCCAGGTGCACTTAAGAAGAATATGTGTTTTGCTGCTTTAGATTGGAATGGTCTGAATATATCTGTGAAGTCCATCTGGTCCAAAGTGTCATTCAAAGCTCTTGTTTCCTTGTTGATTTTCTGTTTAGATTATCTGTTCATTGCATTGAGTGGGGTGTTAAAGTCCCCTACTATTATTGTAGTATTACCAATGTGTTTCTTTAATTTTGTTATTAATTGGTTTATATAATTGGCTGCTTCCATGTTAGGACATAAATAGGTACAATTGTTAAAGCTTGTTGGATAGATACTTTAATTATGATATAGTGTCCTTCCTCATCTCTTATTACAGTCTTTGGTTTAAGGTCTAATTTGTCTGATATAAGGATTGCCACCTCAGCTTTCTTTTGATATCCATTAGCATGGTAAATGGTTTTCCACCCCCTCACTTTCAATCTAGGTCTCCTGCAGATAGCATAGTGATGGTTCTTGCTTTTTTTATCCAATCTGGTACACTTTGTCTTTTGGTTGGGGCATTTAGGTCATTTACATTCAGAGTAACTATTGAAAGATACGAATTTAGTGCCTTTGTATTACTTTACAGAGTCACTATTTCTGTATATTGTCTCTGTTCCTTTCTGGCCTATGTTACATTAGGGCTCTCTCTTCACTTAAAGGATACCTTTTAATATTTCTTACAGGTCTGGTTTGGTGATCACAAATTCTTTTAGTTTCTATTTGTCCTGGAACCTTTTTATCTCTCCTTCTCTTTTGAATGATAGCGTAGCTGAATAAAGTCTTCTTGGCTGCATATTTTCCTCATTTAGCACTCTGTATATATCATGCCAGTCCTTTCGGGCCTGCCACGTCTCTGTGAATAGGTCTGCTGCCAGCCTAATGTTTCTACCCTTGTAGGTTACAGACCTCTTGTCCTGAGCTGCTTTCAGGATTTTCCTCTTTGTCTTCAAGATTTGCAGGTTTCCCTGTTATATGGTGGGATGTTGACTTATTTTTATTTGAAGGGGGTTCTCTGGGCCTCCTGGACGTGAATGCCTGTTTCCTTCCCCAAAATAGGGAAGTCCTCCACTATAATTTGCTCTAGTATACCTTCTGCCCATCCCACCATCCACTTTCCTCTTCTTCTGGGATCCCAATTATTCTAATATAGTTTCAGTTTATTGTATCACTTATCTCTCAAATTCTCCCCTCATGATATAGTAGTTATCTTTTTTCAGCTTCTTTATTATCCATAATTTTGTCTTCTATATCACTAATTCTGTCTTCTGCCTCATTTATCCTAGTTAGTGGCTCCATTTTTTATTGCCTCTCATTAATAGCCTTTTCGATTTTGATTTGGTTAGATTTTAGTTATTTTATTTCTCTAGAAAGGGATTCTCTAGTGTCTTCTATGCTTTTTTTCAAGACCAGCTAGAATCTTTGTAGCTGTTATTCTGAACTCTAGTTCTGACATCTTACTTATATCCATACTGATTAGGTCCCTGGCAGTAAGTACTGCCTCTTGTTCTCTTTTTTGAGGTGAGTTTTTCCATCTTGTTATTCCGTCCAGAAAAGAATAGATGAACAAGAGAACAAAATGTTAAAATGGCAACAACGACCCCAGAGAAATAGACACTAAACAAATCAGAAGAGATCTGAAACCAAAAAAGATAAAATAATAATTTGTTTTTTTTAAAAAAGAGAATATAATCAGACAAGTGAACAGAACAGAGCAATACATTATATCCTTAGTGTATTTTGGTCTGTTTGTTAGAAGAAACTGCATCTCAAAATTGTAAAGAAAGAAAAACATACATATACAAAAAAATTAAATGCAACAAAAGGAGTTTTTTAAACTCCATTTAAAAAATCTTTTTAAATTTTCATTTTCAGAGTTACATTCTGTACTTCAAAGTACTTAAAAGTACAGAATGTAACTCTGAAAATGAAAATTTAAAAAGATTTTTTTAAAGGAGTTGATAAAGTAGGAAATTAATGGAAAAAGGAAAGAGAAAATAATTAAAATTGAAATAGTAAAGAATCATGGGGAAAATACCATGAATTCTATATACTGTTTTCCCCTACCGCTGGAGTTTTGCAGTTCTCTGTGATCAGTAAACTTGGTCTTGGCCCCTTCTTGGGGAGGGGCCTGTTGTGCTGATTCTCAGGTCTCTTTTCTCTGGGCGGTATTATACCACCCTTGTCAGTGGCCAGGGTAAGTAAGTGGTTCCAGACTTCTCAAAGTAGTTTTTGTTCCCTGAAGGTTTTTTGCGCTGGCTTTAGAGGATGAGAATGAAAATGGTGACTTCCCAATCTCCAGTGCCAGAACCCAAAGCTCAGGGTCCCATTCTGCAGTGCACTTTCAGGAAAAAGCAGTCAGTCACTCCTGTCTCCCTGGTCTCCACCCACACTTCGTGCTCACCCAACCTGTGACTGAGTGTTTCAATCTTAGGTGTGTGACCCCTTTTCCAGTCTGCAAACCCTGCAGACTCCTGTGATACGTACTTGCACCACTCCTCCCCAGGGGAGGAAGGGGGTTCTCACCACACTTCTGCTGCTTGCTGGGCCCCTGCTCAGAGAGCAGTCACCAGACTGCTGCTGTTTGCCGTATATGGCAGCACCGAGCTCATAGCCCACTCCTAGGCTTGCTACCTACAGCTGGCTTCCCTGCTCTGATGCCTGGGAGCTCTGCCTCACTGGTCGCCCGATCTTCCTTTGACTCCATGGATCCTGAGACCACACTCTCCCTCATAGGATTTTGCTCTGCTTTCAGGCAGGGACGTCCTTCACCATAGCAGACTTCTTAAAGTTCAGATTTTGTGCTTGCCTGCTATGTCACATTCTAGTAGCTCCATAGGCTTTCCCCTCCCCCGGTTTATCTTCCAAAATATCCCCTTGGATTTGCTTCCCAGCACCTCCTACCTTGCAGAAAGTGGTCGCTTTTCTATTTGTAGAATTGCAGCAATTCTTTTCTTAGATCTCCGGTTGAGTTCACAGGTGTTCAGAGTGATTTGATAGATAACTAGCTGAATCCCTGGGACCAGAGGAAACTAAGGTCTCCTACTTCTCTGCCATCTTGGACTATTCTCCCATTTTGTTTTCTTTTTAAATTTTTTTTTCATATTAGTAGCATTTGAATTTATAAAGATGAGCATGATTTTACCATTGGCCAAAACACATATAAAATTTTCCATCTTAATTATTTTTAAGTGTACAGTACAACAAAGTTAACTATGTGTGAATTCTTACGCAACAGATCAGTTTCATCTCACAAAACGAAAATTCTATACCCACTGACCATTTCCCCTCTTCCTCCTCCCCAGTCCCTGCCAACCCCTGCCCTGCTTTCTAAGATGTCTTTTTAACTTTCAGTCCATCCGAGTCCTCAGCCTTTTACTTTCTGGTTCAGCTTTTGTGCTTATAAAACAAATGTTTATTGTCACAAATAGTAAATACCCACTTGCCAGCGCTCAGGGAACATTGCTACTAGCACCCTAAAGGCTTTTCATGTACCCCTTTCTAGTGACAACTCACTCCCTTTCTCTTACATCACCACTGTCCTCACTTTTATGGTATACATTCCCTTCCTTGGCTGATCCTCTAAGTTTGTTTCTCTAAAACAAGTCAATTTAGTTTTGCCTGATTCCAAACTTTATGTAACAGTATCATAGTGTGTATATTCTAATTTGGTTTTGTCACTCAGTATTATTTGTAATGTTAGTCCATGTTATTACCTGTGACTGAAGTTTGTTTGCATTGCTAGGTGCTATTCCATTGTGTGAACATACCACGATATATTTGTGCATTCTCTTATCAACAGACAGGGGTTTTTGAGACATTTATGACCATTTTTGTACGAACATTTTCTTCACACACATCTAAATACATCTCCTACTCCGCTTTTTTTTTTCCAGATATAGGCCTACATAGAACTGCATGTAGGACCATGAAATATAGTAAAGAAATCATTAACTTTAGTAGATAATGCCAGACTGTTTTCCAAAGTGTTCGAAACGATTTGAACTACCAACAGCCAAAATTGAGAGAGTCTAAAACATATTCTCACCATCATTTGCTGTTGTCCTATTTTTTTTTTTTTTGTCATTTAGTGAGTGTTTAGTAGTATATTACTGTGGTATCGTTTTTTATGTTGTTGATCACAAGTAAGGCTCCACACCTTTTTATGTATTTACTGGCCATTTGGATTTCTTCCTTTGTAAAGTATCCATGTAGATGTTTTGATTACTGTGGTGGTATTTTTCATGTTGTTGATTACAAGTGAGGTTCCACACCTTTTCATGTATTTACTGGCCATTTGGATTTCTTCCTTTATAAAGTGTCCATGTAGAGGCTTTGCTCATTTTTTCACTGGGTCATTTGCCATTTGCCATCTTGTTTTTGAGAGTTCATTATATATTCTGGACATAGGCTCTTTGACGGTTTTATATGTTATAAATATCTTCTCCTTTCTTGCTTATCTTTCCTTCTCTTCATAATGCCTCCTAATGAATGTATAATCTTAATTTTGACATAGTCAAATTAGTCTGGTACTTTTCAGTGTTGTTTGAAGATGATGTAAGTGACCTTTAAAAATCTAATTTGTTTCCTTAACTGAAAAAAACCAATATTTAAATGTGCTTATTGTAAGCTTGAATTCTTTACAGCTAAGAACTTGGCAGACCTTCTCTTCAAAGAGAATGTCAATGACAGTAATGGCCACAATGTTCAACATTTGAAGAACACTTTCATCATTTTCACATTTAGGTTCCCCATATAACCTAGAATTTTTAAATCATTATAATTCTGTTTGGCTCTCCTTCAACAAATAGATCCTACAGCATATACGATTATCTTATTTTCCATAACTCCCAACCGAGTACCATCCTGTGCCACCTTATGGTGCTGTTATATGTGCATATGGGGTCCATATGGGCATATGTCCCATCTTTCCAACTGGGCTGAAACTCCTTGACATCAGAGGATTTGTAAATGCATCTTTGTATCTCCTGTGATGCTCTGCATTAAGTAAGCAACTAAAAAGGTGATAATAATATGCAGGGCCCCTGAATATTTAGTCCTTCAAAAGAAAAGAAAAATGAGTTTTAACAGACATGAGATCCTCGGATTTTCTTTTAAGGATTATATGGCTTCTTGCAGTGCTAATATAGGGGTGATGGTTGTTGATTATCCCTGCCACGTTTCAGCCACTCAGTATAATCACCTTCACTTTCCAGACCTTTGAATGAACAACTGATTTGTCTTCCACATCCTCGTCTAGTCTACAGTATGGCCCCTGGTGGAGATACTGATTGGAGCCAAGGGCAAGCACAGATAATTCAGAGCATGGATAATCTACTTTCTTCTTAAATGTCACAAAATCCAAAATATGTTTATGTACATTTGCTTCTCAGGTAGAAATGAGTCCTCTGGAAAATGCAATTGAAGTGTTGGAAAATAAGAATCAGCAGCTGAAGACTCTGATTAGTCAGTGTCAGACAAGACAGATGCAGAATATTAATCCCTTGACCATGTGCCTGAATGGAGTTATAGATGCTGCGGTTAATGGTGGAGTTTCCAGGTATCAAGAGGTAAGGATTAGGTATTGTTGTTTGAAAGTTTTTAAATTGATTTCTTAGGGCCTCAGAAGTCTTTTTTCAAAACAAATACACAAATCCCCACGCTAATATAGGGTTACAACTGACACAGAGTCCTTGGTTAAATAGAGGAAACAGATAGTCATTTGCAATGCACAGTTAGTTAACACCATTTTCCAATCTGTGGTATTTTGAGGATAAGAGGATAAAGAGTGTGTGTGTGTGTGTGTGTGTGTGTGTGTGTGTGTGTGTGTGTTTTCTTGGTTAAATAAAGTGATCAGGTTATAAAAATTACTTAATAAATGTCAACCTTAAACCATTTCCCTGACCAAGGAGGTTCACAGGCATAGACATGTCTCATCTTGTTTAGAAGATACTTTAAACGGACTTTTCATCTGCCCTTGTGGTTTTAAACAGAAAGCCACAGCAGCCTGGGAGGTGAGAGGCCACCATTTTTGTCACACTGAATCTTAAAGCACTTTATTTTAGGATATAATGCTTATTGATTTGGATTTGCTGTTTGCTTGCTTTACCAAAGATACCTATTTACACAATTGCTGCTCTCCCTTAAACAATCCTTTCCTGTATTCCCTTTCTGACCAGATGCCCACAGTAGGAGTCGTTCCTCCTGCCCTTCAAATGTGGTTGACAGTGGTGTTTCTTCCAAGATGCCAGGCCTTTAGAAGCAGCTGTGTCTCTCACTTTTTAACTTTCCTGAAGTAAACTGACTCTCCATTCTCTTTCTAGGCATTTTTTGTCAAAGAATATATCTTAAGTCACCCTGAGGATGGAGAGAAAATTGCACGGTTAAGAGAGCTGATGCTTGAGCAGGTAAGTTGGGGACAGAAGCCGGTCACCTGCTCTTTCCTGCCTAGATATGCATGGTTACCCAGAGACCCAACTCCCTGGTTTTCTGTATCAGTGTTCTAATAGAAGCAGTCAGCCAAAGGTTATAGATTCGTCTGTAATGTATTCCAACTTGCTCATTTTCAAATCTACTCTCCAGTTCAATGCAAAAATAAATTTAACAGTGAGTAAATTATGGCAGCCCCTTATGAGAGACAATTTCATGTAGTTTCTTGGAATACCGTTTGAACATTCTCTCCCTAAAGGCTTGCTGTAGGCTTGGTGCCAACTTTTCACTCAAAATTTTGGGTTCACGTAAGTTCAGGCCAACTGAAAATAAATGAATAGGTAAATGAATGAGGGAAGGAATGAGATTCTTACTTAAGTATTCCTGCGAAGGGGCAATCAATAGACTTTGCTTTAAAACAAAGACTAAGCCTATCGATGATAGGATATGGACAAAATGAGATAACAAACGCATCATTTTCTATTCCAAAAAAGCATAGTTTGTTTTTATTTATATAGTTCCAGCAAGCACAAAGAACTAGAGTAATCTCTTGCCTGCTGTGTTCCTGCAGCTAGCTCTCGGCCTGAAAATGGTTGGAAAACCTAGGTGGGAGACGTGGTAGTTAAGAGGCTGAGGTAAATAGGAAATAAGAACATTCAACACTCCTATAACAGTGGAATACATATGAAAAAATGTGACCAAAGCATCTCCTTCTACTTGATAATACCAAATTAATCAACAAATAAGGCATGCCCTTTTGGGTAAGAAAATGATGAGGTTGGATCTGATTTTCATCATTTTATGCTCTGCAGGCTTAACCCACAGAACTTAATACTGGGGAGTCAGAAGTGGCCATGGACAGGTACCATGGCTGGAAGAGGGTCAGTTATGCAGCTTCTGGAAAAAAGAAAGGAGTTACTTTAAAGTGACCTGCAAGGATTTTTTTAGTATATGTGCTGCCAAAGAGAGTACAAGGTGACCTGCAAGGAAATCGAGAATAAGCTAAGTTCTGGATGTAGCCCTGGGGCTCATGTAGATACTAGAAGTGAGCAAGTTAGTTTATCCAGTTCTTAGGATTATGGAATGACTGTGGCCTTTGTTGATATTCAAAAATCAGTATTTAACTTGAGTACATCTAGCGAGAGGCTTGCCTCACTGCAGGACTCAACTGGTGTTCAGTCTGACTGAATTCTTTCCCCTGCATTAAAATTAAAAGGGCCAAGAAGACTCTCTAGAAAAATAAATTGGGAACTTCTGTTTCCTCCACATCCTGTCTGATGTTCATAGGGCCTTATGGAAAGAGCCTTGGTATAGGAGACTTTAGATCTCTGTCATAGGATAAGCGGTACAAGTGACTGCCATGTGACTTTGGGCGATCACACCATCTCTTTGAGACCGTAGCAGTGGGCGGTTAGGCTAGCCGAGGCCACCGTCCTCGGCTGGACCTCTGTGAGGTGATTCAGATAAACTACCTAGGGGCCTCGGAGATGCTCTGCCCCAGGGCTCTTCCAGAAAGGACTTGTTGAGCCAGCTGCTGGGAGTGGTGGCCATCGACAGACAACTGTTGGTGCTCTGGTCCTTCAGCCATTGCCTCAGCTGCCGAATGCCACCTGGCCCAGCATCACCACCTTCCTGGCGGTCCCACATCCGGTGACTGAGGAAGAAACAGCCCAGCCATCTGGGCCCAACACAGGACAACTCTCACAGCCTGGTTGAGGCCCAGAGATCCCCTGGTGTGGGCAGAGGCTGACATGACTGCCATGTTCCCAGATTCTTTTTAGTCAGTCCTGCTTCTGTGCCTGCTTCATGCAAACAGTGATGCCAGGTGACTCCTCAATAAACATCCTCATCTCCATGCCAGGGTCTACTCCTGGGAGAACTCAACCTTCGATGTGATTTGGACAAAACAGAATTTGCCTTATAGCGAGTGTTTAAAAACTGGATTCCTACCCTGAGGTCAACTCTTCCACGCCCTTTTCCCTTCACCAGACCCTTCCTTTACCCCTCAGACATCCACTCCACCCTCACTACTACTTTTTTTTAAATTTTTTTCTCACTACTCCCTTTAAAGGTGTCCTTGAGGTCTGAGGTATTTTTATCTTTATGCAGATATGCTGGCAGTGGATAGGGGCTGCCACAGTCCTGTCCCCCTACAGAAAGTGCTGGACACTTTAACCTACCAGGTTCAGTCCTATTTGACCTGAGCTTTCAATCTTAAATATTCACAAGATATAAAGATAAAACCCAGTGTGATAAAGCCCATGGTATGATATGCTTTCCTCACAGTCCATGAAATTTGTTTTTCTGACAACTTTAGTACCGGGGCATTTTTTTTTTAAATGTAAAAGGCAGCTGACACTCAGAGGAATGAAGCAGTATTCATAGTTGAAGAACAAAAAAAACTTGAATGTTTGTGTTTATTTATTTTGGGACTTCACCACTGGAAACCACCCCCTCCCTTTTTAAGTTAGAGCTGCTCCTTATTGCATTATAAGTGAACCAGAATAATCGTTAACAAAAACAAAAAGCATAGCAACTATGATAGAATTTCTGTTCCCATTTTACCTGCATGTCTTCCTCAACAAATTTGGGAAATCTTGAGCTGGTGGGCGGCGGGGGAGATGAATAGGCACAGCAGAACCTGAAGGAAGAGAAAAGAGTATCGTGGAAAAGGGAGTGTCATCCAGAGAAGAGATCCCTTGGGGAGCAGCTCCTTCCCAGTCCTGTGCAATGTAGATGGGGGCCAAGCAACACATAAGTGCTTAGAAGGGAGAGCAGTGTGGAGATTCCTCAAGAAATTAAAAATAGAGCTTCCTATGACCCTGCAATTGCACTACTGGGTATTTACCCCAAAGATTCAGATGTAGTGAAAAGAAGGGCCATCTGTACCCCAGTGTTTATAGCAGCAATGGCCACGGTTGCCAAACTGTGGAAAGAATGAAGATGCCCTTCAACGGACGAATGGATAAGGAAGATGTGGTCCGTATATACTATGGAGTATTATGCCTCCGTCAGAAAGGATGAATACCCAACTTTTGTAGCAACATGGCCGGGACTGGAGGAGATTATGCTGAGTGAAATAAGTCAAGCAGAGAGAGTCAATTTTCATATGGTTTCACTTATTTGTGGAGCATAACAAATAGCATGGAGGACAAGGGGAGATGGAGAGGAGAAGGGAGTTGAGGGAAATTGGAAGGGGAGGTGAACCATGAGAGACTATGGACTCTGAAAAACAACCTGAGGGTTTTGAAGGGGCGGGGGGTGGGAGATTGGGGGAACCAGGTGGTGGGTATTAGGGAGGGCATGGATTGCATGGAGCACTGGGTATGGTGCAAAAAACAATGAATACTGTTACGCTGAAAAGAAATAAAAAATTTAAAAAATAAACTGAAAAAAAAAAAAAAAAGAAAAAAGGGTTGTTATTCCAGATCTAAAATATACTGCAAAGAAACTTTGGGTAGCAGGAAAATCAGAAAGACTTCAGTTTGAATCCCCATTTGTCTGTTAGTACATGCAGGATTGTTCTGATCCTCACCTGTAAATGAAGGATTGCTCCTCTGTGGGGTAAAGAGGATTAGCTATAGCAGATGCAGAGTGCCCGGTACAGTGCTTGACCCCTAGCAGTCACTTGGTGGAGTTCCTCATTGATGTGGGTTTTTTCCTTGTTTCGTTCTCAAGGCACAGATTTTGGAATTTGGTTTGGCCGTGCACGAGAAGTTTGTACCTCAAGATATGAGACCCCTACACAAAAAGCTGGTCGACCAGTTCTTTGTGATGAAGTCAAGTTTAGGGATTCAGGTACGTACCCAAAGTGTCCATAGGGGGCAGTCTGACCACTGCCGGTTTGCTTTTTGTTAGAGGGACGACGATGAAGTATCCAATAGTGACATCTTTTGGTTTTTCTACCAAACTGCACCATCTTACCATGGAGTCCTCCAGTATTAAAATTTTGCATCATCTTCTATTTGCCCTGTTCAACTCTTATGAGAACAAAAAAGGGCGAGAAAGCTTGATAATGCCAAAACTTAACTTTTTTAAACTTAATAAAGATTTCGTAACAATATGCTAAAATACCTCACAAGTCATTTTGCCCCTACGATTGCACATCTAAAATATTTCCTTCACTCCCTCTCTAGGAGTTCTCTGCTTGTATACAAGCCAGTCCAGTCCATTTTCCTAATGGAAGCCCCCGCGTGTGTAGAAACTCAGCCCCTGCTTCCATGAGCCCAGATGGTACCAGGGTAATTCCTAGACGCAGGTAAGTCATATTCTGAATTATCTTACAATTTGGCATCTCCACAAGATGATCTGGAATGATTCTCTCATTCTTTATGGCACAATTTGTCAAATACGCTATTTCTTAATGAAATAATTAACCCGCGAGGCAGCTGCAGACATCTGTCACTGGTAAAACAGCAACAGCATGAGAAATAAATAAACTCAAACATTTGATTATATTGAGGCAAACAGGAGACAACAAAATGGGATGTGTATTTTTTTTCCTTTGGTTTTATACCACACCAGCATGCGATAAAGTACAATTCAGAGACTGAGTTAATGACCATTTTTTTTCCCCCAAAACAGCCCATTAAGTTACCCAGCTGTCAACCGATATTCTTCCTCCTCACTGTCCTCACAAGCTTCTGCTGAAGTAAGCAATATTACAGGGCAATCAGAAAGCTCTGATGAAGTCTTTAACATGCAGGTACTTGATTGGCTTTTTAATCGTCTGGTCGTGTGTATTCCTTTTCTGTCTCAATCATGAGAGTTTCTGTTCAGTCTGCTGGGCTCATGAACAGATCTGCGAGCAAGAATGTTAAGGACAAAGCTTTAAACACTCTTACTGCTTTGTTGGTCTCTGGACCCTCCAAAGAGGTTTCTACCAAAACTGCCCCCTCCACTCTCGTGAACAAGAACGGGAAAGCCCAGGCACACTGTGCAGGGTTGGCGTTGAAACCTGCCTCTGGTTTGCGTCTTCAGTTTGGGACCCTGGGAGCCTGTCGCGACACACTAGCTGCCTCTTAGCCTGGCAAAGTGGCCTTTTTTGCTTCATAGTACGTGGTTGAGAGGGCCGTTATAAAATTCCTCTACCTCTGTTCCTGTCAGAAAATTTTCATAATAAAAATATTTTTACTGAAGAAACAAAATAGTTTTTAAAGACATTAGTTAGGGTAACTCCTGCCACACAAAATTCTATTCAGACCCTACTAATAATAGAGTCTTTATACTGATTAGCAAGAAGCAGCTAAAATTTCCCTCTCCGCTGTCTTTAGAAAAGGGGCATGGCACCTACTGCCAATTTTATGCCTTGAACACATTTTTGAAGAAAACAAGAAGGTGTCTTCTGCTCTTTAGAAGCATTCCCCTATCTCTGTGGCCTCGGCTGGGAGTCCTTCCTTCCACGTGTCCCTCAGTCGGCAAGGGCACTGCTACCTGCTCCTTGGTCCCAGGGTGTCCCGGAAACTAACCTGAATATGTTCTGTTCGCCGGAGTCAAAATCTCAGATTCTTTTTCTTTTCGGAGTATTTTGTTTTTAAATCTCAAATTCGTGATTAATTCAGACAGGCTCCCTCATCAGTCAGAGATTTTTCTCTAGTTCTAAATGGCCCTTTGCTTTTCGTTTTCATTTCGTTTTGTTCTGGTTTGTTCTTTGGCTCCTTGGAAAGGAAAGGGCAGGGACTTTGTTTTCAGTATGTCCGTGCTGTGTGGAGTCTCTAGGCCGTGGGTGATAACAGCTCCTGTGTTTTTGCAGCCAAGTCCATCTACCTCAAGCTTGAGTTCGACTCACTCTGCTTCTCCTAATGTGACAAGTTCTGCCCCCTCGAGCGCCAGAGGTCAGTGGCAGGGTGTGGGGTTGACCCAGGGTGCCGCGTGGGAGCTGTGGCCCTCGGGTTCCTGAAGGATGGCCAGCGGCCACGGCACACGAGCCCTGTCCACGGCACACGAGCCCAGGCAGGTCCAGCACCTCACCCTGACGATCCTTCCTTTTCTTCTCTTCCCAGCTTCCCCCTTGTTGTCTGACAAACACAAACATTCCCGAGAAAACTCTTGCCTGTCCCCGAGAGAGAGACCGTGTAGTGCCATCTACCCAACACCTGTGGAACCTTCTCAGGTAGTCCTTGGGGGACGGAGATCCTAGAAAACAAGCCGATGTCTGGAATTGCTTACATATCTCTGCGGAAAAACCCTGTACCTGCCAGAGGCAACCAGATGGGCTTTGTTAGACAACAAGTCGATCTGAGTGAAGAGTGAACCTCTGTTCCATGCCTGTTGTTCACAGTTTCCGTTGGAGCCATATTTCTGATACAGATACATAGATTGTTGCCTGAGCAGTCGAGCGGAGCAGAAAATGGGAAATGATTCTTCCCTCCTTGACCTCGCTCTCTAGTTCACTGCTGCTGTTTAAACAGGGCAAGGGGTAATTAGGTGAATGAGCTGGAGTGTCTGTGTGTGTTTGTGTGTGTGTACCAGGAATTTCAAGCGACTTTCTCCATTAGCCAAAGACCCTGGAGAAACATGATCCGTCCAGCAGCCTTTCTTTTGGCCGCTACCTAGTTTGAGAGAACTTCACTTGATTCCTTTCTGAGGTACCCAGGAGCACAAGGACAATTTCTCTTCACCTTTGCCATTCTTGAATGTGTTGAGAGAAAAGCAGCTGGGGGCCCAGGCTTTCCCTGTACCCCAAGGAGTAAAGGCCCATGGTCCTCAGCTCTTGCCAGGACTTGAGGTTGAAGTGATCCTGACATAGGAAAGATGTTAGGGTTCGAAGTGGATGGCCAAGAAGGAACTTTTGAGATATCTTGGGTGCAAAAAGGTGATTTTATTAAAGAACAGGGGTAGGACACAGAGGTAGAAAGAGCTGCTCCCCCCCGGGTCATGAGGAGTGGCCCATTATAGACTTTCAAGTTGGGAGGGGCTTAGGGATAGTGTAAGTCTCTAAGGAATTTGGAAGCAAGGTTTCCAGGACCTTGAGGAGACGAGCTATTGTTGGGAAAAGGTCATTTATTACCATCTAATAAAACATGAGTCATGAGAGGTTCCGATGTATATCGGTGGGTGATATGCTTGTGGGATGATTGCCAACATGTATCTGCGGGGAAGGGGTTAGAGATAAAGGACGTTTCCAAAAGAATTGTTATATGTTAAAGTAGACTTACGGGATCCTAGGGGCCAGGGGTGGGGGGAGGGATTAGGCTAGGACTGCCTTTTGTCCTTAGCCAAGTGTCAACATGTAGGCAGTTGAGTCGCTAGAGGAATGTTCTCTCCCCATTTCAAGGATGTGTCAATGGGCTGTAGGTAGTAAGGAAATTTAGTAATTTTTCTTCTGCCTTTGTTTCCCACGTCCATCCCTCTTAGTCCAGGTGAGGGTAGGGCCAAGGGCTCGGCTCTCTGGGCACTTCAGGGGCTGTGAAGGGTGGTTTCCAACGTGGAGATTCTTGGGTAGCCCTGCATTTTGCCAATGATTTGGGAATAATTTAGGAGCGGAGAACAGTACTCATTTATGTTCCAGCTAATTTTTCTGTTTTTCTACACCACCCTGGCAGAAGTCTGTAGCTGCATCTGGAAATGGATGAGAGCGAGTGGGCTGTGGCTTGATTGGTTTATCTTTGCTGATTGTGTAATCTTCCCGAAAGCCCCAGGATGCCTGCTCTGCGCCACACTGCTGTCTCGCAGAAATTCTCTCTGAGTGCGTTTGGCTGAACCAGCTCACCAGTTTTCCTTCCCTTTGTCACTTGATGTTGCAAGGGAATTTCACACTTTGTTCCATCTGCTCCAGGAGCGCGCGTGTTGCCAGCATGGGGGACTCTGAAAGCCTTCCTTGATTAGCCTCCGGCTTTTCTGCTTTTGGTAAAATGTGAAGCAGTGTGTCATTGCCAAAACCCCTATAATACACATTGCTATGGTGCATCTACTTTTAAGGTCCTGCCCTTTTTCTTTTAAGTCCCTTTTTTTTTTTTTTAAGATTTTATTTTATTTATTTGAGAGAGAGAGACAGTGAGAGAGAGCATGAGCGAGGAGAAGGTCAGAGGGAGAAGCAGACTCCCCATGGAGCTGGGAGCCTGATGTGGGACTCGATCCCGGGACTCCAGGATCACGCCCTGAGCCGGAGGCAGTCGTTTAACCAACTGCGCCACCCAGGCGTCCCTGCCCTTTTTCTTTTAATGTATTAGGTGGAACCATGTAAAACTGGCATCTTCATGGGTTAAAAGCCGCAGAATAGTGTCCATTTCGGGTTTTTAACCTAGGACTCAACACATGTCCATTCACTAGAGATTTTTTGAGCTAATATCTCTTAATTCTTATGTTTCATACTGCCAGTCTAGCATTCTTATTTATAAAGAGCACCATAGCTTAACCGCTGCTTACTGTTTTTTCCTCCATTGTATTATGAAAACTTATTTACCACTTACATGTAAAATTGAATACAAACTTCTTAAACTTAGGACTCTTCTCCCCTTTTTTCCTTAAATATAATTGAATTCTTGGTTCCCAGGCTCATCATGTACCATATAAAAATTATTTTGAACCAATAGTTTCAGTTATGAGACAGTCATCTCATTTTCTAGAAGGTCTCCCATCACGGCATAGTGCGCCATAAAAACGGACTCTTATGCTTTTGCAGAGGCTGCTGTTTAATCATATTGGAGAAGGAGCCTTGCCACGCAGTGACCCGAATCTTTCTGCACCTGAGAAAGGTGGGTATAAAGCCAGCCCCTTCATTGCCGCTGCCCCCCCACTCCTGGCAGCTGTAAGGCTTTGTTTTGTCCTCATTTACTCCAGTCTATTGTGTGTCTTTGTGGAAGTTCAGATCTCTGGATCTTAATGATTGGGACTAATTTGCCCTTCAGGGAGTTCATGAAAGACAGTCTTTCCTGACACATCCTTTCAAACCTGTTTTCTTGTAGAATTGAACAGCAGAATCTGAGCAAGTTAGGAACCCCTCGGTTAAATGGCTTTTGGGGTCCCATCACCAAGGCAATGCCTATGCTCCCTGAAACAAAGCTGCTGAGGAGGCAACTTGTTCGGCACAGTGGAAATAGCACCTTCCCAGATGGGTTCCCTGGTCCCAACCTTGTTTCCCTTACAGAGCTCGCTCTGCCAGTTCATCTGTTGTTTGTGGGGACTCCTATACTACTACTTAGGAATTGCAATCCAGTGCATAATGGAGTGTGCCCTGCCTCAAGGTCATACAAAAAAAATGAGAAACCCATGCATAGCGGTTAATAGCTAATTAGCATCGGTGACAGGAGATGAAGAGCAGATTCAGTGTGACCCCCTCCACTGCACGGGTGGGGCCAGCAGCAAGTCACCCATTTGCCTCGTGCGGGGTCAAGCCTCAAAACTCCGAGTGGTCCTGTAAGCCCAGGACTTGAGCCGCTAATGACATGTTCCCATAAAGTGCACTTTAATTGTCCTCATTAAGAGCTAAACTGTATTGTCCTTGGACGACACGGATAGATTAACATTAAAACTTTCCTTGGGAGATTGAAACTAGTGAGATGGTAGCTGAAATGATTTTAAAACACGAATTTTGCTTTAATGTTACATGTCGAATGTTAATCTTTGCCTGGAGAGCTTAGAGTTTTTCTTAGCCCTTCTACCAAGGAAAACCACAACGCCAATTTAAAACGAACTGAGAAAAATTAATTTTTAAGAGTGGAGATTCCATCCCCTGAAATTGATGTGGTGATTTCGAGTAAAATGTTAAAATCCCAGCTGTGTCCATCAGATGGCAGTGTCTGTCCAGGGAGCAAACCACTAGCAATCTTGAGACTTGCTTTTGGAAACCTGATTTCCTAGCAGCTATTTATAATCTTGTGTGTCTTGCCCTTGCTTCTAACAGGAGTTGTTCCATATTTCTGCATCTTGCTGAAGCATGGAACAGACAAATTAAAAAAAAAGGGAATGATACGGTCCGTATGCCAAATTACTTTTTTTGAGGACTTAGGACATACTTCAGTCTAATCCATTGATTTCAGGAACAAGGGTCCTTTTGCCCAAGATTTGGTCTACAGGATGGTGTGATTCACCCTGCCAGGTAGTTGAAATATTAGCCTATTACTGTCTTCCCCCTTTTGGGGTGCCACTTGTCCAGACGTTTCCACTAAAAACTGACTTAGAAAATACTTCAGCGACTGTGTCCTCTTATCTGTTATCTATTATCTAAACACATTTGTAATTCTCAGCAAGATTCCACCGTTCTCCTGTGGAGATCTGTAGTTTTGTCTGACTGCTGGAGGGGAAATAAACAGACATGCTAGCACCCAATTAAATGTCAACTACAACTGTGAGGTAGAAAATTAAAGGTTTAGTATTTAGGAAGCTTTGGGGGTTTTTTTTGTTTTTGTTTTTTAATCCAGTTGATCTTTTCATTCCGGATAATTTCGACTTTCTTCTAAGATCTCAGGTGTTCGAAAGGGCAAAGTGGACCATGTGTTTTTAGCTGTGTTATTCCCTTCCAGCTGTGAATCCCACCCCTAGCAGCTGGAGCCTGGACAGTGGGAAAGAAGCCAAGAACATGTCGGATAGTGGGAAAATTATCTCTCCCCCTGTCCCTCCAAGACCCACACAAACTGGTGGGTATTTGAAGCATTTGAACAGTCACTTTTATAAAGTAACTTTTATGACTACTCCAGCTTGTCGTGACTTCCTCAGAGAAAGGTAGGCACTTGCTGTCTGAGGTAAAAACCTGAGTAGTTTAATTCATTCCCAGTGTTTTCCTTCTTTCCGGAATTTCTTACAACACTAAGTCAGACTGTACTCTGTTCCTCATGAGCTCCACAGACAGATGTCCTCCTGCTAGGCACTATCCTTAAAATTTGGGGAGGTACTCTAAGCTTTGCCAAGCCCTTAGGATTTTCTCTGTCCTTTGCTTGAACCACCTCATTCTTATCAACCTCTGCTAATTCAGCCACTTTACTCTTCCTCGGGACTGATGCCAGAGTTTCACATGGCCCCGAAATAGGAACTGACTAATGGTAACTTTGATAAGCTTGTGGGGTGCAACTAACCTCACATCCATTGCTATCCCTTGTATAGAGAGGTCTGTGTCCAGGAGTGAGTGAAATTTCTCAGGGTGCCTGGGTGGCTCAGTCTGTTAAGTGTTCCACTATCGATTTCAGCTCAGGTCATGATCTCAGGGTCGTGGGATCAAGCCCCACATCATGTTACATAGGACTCTGCACTCAGTGATTGCCTGAGATTGTTTCCCTACCCCTGTGCCCTTTCCCCACACTCGCCTTCTCACTTGCATGTGCACACCTTTTTTTATTTTTATTTTTTTTTTGACACAGCAAGAGCAGGACACAAGCAAGGGGGGTGGGAGAGGGAGAAGCAGACTTCCTCTGAGCAGGGAGTCTGATGCGAGGCTCGATCCCATGACCCTGGGATCATGACCTGAGCCAAAGGCAGATGCTTAGTGACTGAGCCACCCAGGTGCCCCTAAATAAATAAAACTTTTAAAAAATGTGAGATTTCTCAAGGGGTTGATTCAGGGTACTGCAGCCCTTCAGGTGATGGTTTAAGAAGCAAATTCTTAGGCTCAACTTAGAAGATCTGAGATCTGAATCAGATCAGAAAATCTGAATCGGATCACCATTTCCAGGATAAAGCCCTAGAATTGATATTTTACCAAACCCTTCTAGATTTTGAAAACCACTGAAAATTCTTAAGAAACTTTATGAGCTTATAGCAATAATAGACCCCCTTTCCAACTGAATAAGCCATTTGCTTGGTAACCTTGATATGGTACAGTCTTGAAGACCTCCTCTGCTGAATCTGCCTCTCTTGGTGATGGGGAGAGTCTTTTCAACATGTGCACACATCTAGAGTAGTTCTGGAGTTTACAAATACAACTGGCCTAAAAGCAAGAGCAAATACGACATTTTCTTCCCAGATTTTTCGGAGTTGCTCAATCAGGTTCCATTTGCTGTATTTTAGCATCTCATCTTTGTTTTTTTGTTTTCTTGTTTTTTTTTTACTGACTTTTTTTTTTTGACTTTTTTTTTTTTTTTAAACAAACTGTGTGCTACCCAGTTTGTTCTATACTAGTCAAAGCTAAAAGTCACCAACAGGTTTTGAAAAGCATGTGCGATTTTTCAACAGAACAAGAAATAACTAGGCTTCATCGATAACCCACATCCGAATACCACTGTGGCCTGAGACGGTTAAGACTCTTCAGCCAAGTAATTTGTATCTTATTCATGCTGTACATATATGCAAGGAGTCTCCAGTTTAAACTGGTTGTATCACTCATGTCAGAAACTTGAAAAGCATTTTCAGAGGAACAACACTATTGATGGTAGGTAAGAGCCTAGGCCCAGTCAAACTTGGAGGCAAGGATACCGACGGCACCCTTTTAGGTCTCTGGGGGAGAAGGCCTTTCTAGAAAAGCTCTGTGGACAGACTATGGCTGCAAGGGCTGCTCTGGAACCACGTGGTGGGGTCCCGGAATGCCGGGCTCAGGAGGAAGAAGAGCCTGTGCTGTGGTAAACCTGGACCACACAGAGCGGTGGCAGTAACACAGTTCCCAGTCAGCACTCTGTTTCTCCGCTCATGCAGGATTTTCTTCTGTCAGCCCCCACCGCAAGCCACAGGCTAGCACTAACACCGGTGTCTGACAGTAGCAGGTGCTGCACACCCCCACGGGGCCACCAAGGGCCACGCCCCCTCGTGCACTAGCTCACAGGTGACCCCACCTCTCCCCGTTTCACCTGGAAGGGCTGCCCTCCCTTCTGCACGGATTGCTCGCCGGGTCTGTCCTCACATCGTCATCTGTGCTCACTGTCGCCGGATCTGTAACTGTCTGTCTGTATTTCCTCCAGCCTCTTTCTAGTTTCCGCAAGAGTTGTAAGCCTCACTTTGGCAGCTGGCAGAAGGGCAGCTGATCACAGAGCCGCAAACCCTGAGCTCAGTGAAACCTCTGTAGTGGAACTCGGAAATCTGACTTCCCCTCCTCGTGTTGGCTGTGTCACGGCAGCTTTCTGTGTGTGTGGTTGTGTTCCAGGGGGCTGGACCTGACCTCTGAGCACACAGAGCAGGGCCATCATGGGCTGCATCCCAGCTGGAGGGCTAGGAAACCCAGGGGGAGAAATAGAGAGACAGCACCTCTTTGCTGAAATAACAACATCCATAGAGCACCACCCCCATCCGGCCCCGCCCCGCCCTGCCCCCCCGCCCTGCCCCCCACCACTGCCCCGGGACAAAGGGAAGACCTGAGTACAAGCATGAAGGGGGAAAATGGAAAACTTCTCACTTCTTGTTTGGATGTGGCCAAGGGTTTTCTGTTTGGGGAGTACTGGATGTGAGGGCCGGGGGCTGGTGTAGTTTATTCTCACGGACCCCTTCTAACCTGCCTAGGTGGCAGGAGTGTCCCCATTGCTGCTCAAAGTCGGCAGCTATTTTCCGAAGTCTCTCCCTGGCACATCACACCTAAAAGCACCTTTTGAAACAGATCAGGCAGTGGAAAAGCATCTGGGCTTCTGGAAAATGGGACATTGGACCAGTTCGAGTTCCTGTCACTTCTGTATAGCATTATGTATGTGCTGGTGACTTTTCACTAATTCTCCCGTGTCTTGGTGGGGAGTCTGATTCGGAAATGCATCATTCAGTTTCTCCCCTATCCCCCCACCCCTTGCCTAGGAGGTCTTTAGGCACTGGACCATCTATATGGGTTTGTACACAGAAGGCATGTGCAGCTAGTGAACCTTCTGGTTTTTCTCAATTCAAAGCATTTCTCTCTGTTTACAGCTTCACCAGCAAGACATACAACGTCAGTGTCCCCCTCACCTGCTGGGAGATCTCCGTTGAAGGTACAGACTCCTATTTAGACTCAGGCTAGAGACTAGCCCCACATTCCTTCTTTCCTTACGTTTCATCTGTGGTTCATCACTGAGCTGCTTTCATAGGTACAGACCAGGCAAAGAACACCTAGAGAAGGGGTGAAGGAAGATTGGTAAGAAAACAGGCTTTCCTGTCAGGGAGCCTCCTCCATCAGTGCAGCCCTCTGTGTTCAGGTTATTGGCCTCATTCCCCAAATAGTGGCAGTGAAAATGTATGGACTAGAATCTTTGTATACACTGAATTAGGAAAGAAATATGGTCCCACTGAATTTCCTGGGATGTTTTCAGTCTGGCCTTTTGATTTCAGGGACATCAAAAAAAGAGAAAGAAAAAAATTTAAAAACTCAGCCATCAAACCCAGTTAAAGGGTCTCCTGGGCCTTTTTGCTTCTGTCGGCCCCACCCATTTGACAAAGTCAAACCCGACTTTCTCTCCTTCCATGTTTTATACTAATGTTTTCATTTACATTTGAGATACATACTTCATCATGAAAAACAAGACAGTAAAAGGAGTAAAATTTCTAGGAAACAAATTGAAAAGCTTTAAATTGATAGGTAAATGTAGGCTATTTAACATCTCTAAACATACAAAATCCCTCATGAAGGTAAAGAATAATATTTAGTTTCTATCCAAATTGAATCAGTCTGGCTGTAGGGATTGTCAATATCTACAGATACTGGTGTTCAGAGCCGCCGCACCAGAGGCAAATATGGGGTTGAAGTGGGTGTTAAAAGAATGATTTTGAATCTGAGTGAGGATTTACATGCTCCGTGTCCTTTTTGTTGAGAAGGTATTTCTGACTAATGTGAAAGAAAGAGACAAATTAGCTTCTAAAAACACACAGGGGCAGGTCGTGATCCAGTGCATCTGTGTTGCTAAGGATAGTTGCTGATAGAAACTGAGACTCTGGAAAACAAAAGCCCCAAAATGGAGAAAATTGCAAAGAAGTGTGATTTCATTTGCATTGCCAACGTTTCTGATGTAGAAATTTGCTGGAGAGTGCAAATTATTTGCTAGTTTGGTTTTTTGGGGTTTTTTTGGGGGGGGGTGGGTTTGTGTGTATGTGTGGTTTTTTTTTTTTTTTTTCATTCTGCAATGCAGCTGTTAATCATAACGTACCCGTGACTGCGTTAGCTTGGGCAGCCATAGACTGTCACGTTGCTGTGATGGGAAAGGAAGCAACATGATGTTTCCATATCTTACATTTGGCCTTACTCGCAAGGAGCTCCCACATATTGCTGTGCAATTAACATCTGCATTTTCCAACTTGATTCTGTAGAGCAGTAAGACGGAGTCTACGAGACTGATTCTGTCAAAAGAACTGAAGGCATGAAAATATTCAGGCAGCTACCAAACAGTCCCGTTTGGCAAGGTGGCATATGGTTTCTCTCTCGGCAGAGCTGGTGATGTTCTTACCGGCCAGGGGTAGCTCTGCAGCCATATCTACACAAACAGGGTTCGGAGAGAAAACAAATGGCATACTTCTGTTATGACTCCTGTGTTACATTAGGGGGCACAGTGCTACCAAGTTACGAGCTTTGCTATGACTAGAATGCAGTTTGTTGCCTTAACTCAGTTTTTCAGCAATTAAATGATGGAGTTAATCCTGTGGTGAAGACTGAGCTTACCTGTCTTATTTAAACTTGCAGTCTGATTTTTGATAGTGGACAGCAGTGATAGTGCCCTTAATTGGCAACACTTCATTTTAGGCTCCTGCTAAATGAGTTTGTGTCTCCCTGTATTATTTTGTTTAAAAAGAGAGACCAAGGTAGAGTTAGTCTAGGATAGCGTTTCAGAAATCTTCTCCATAGGGTATGGTTTTAGAGGCCATTACACAATAAATGAAAAAGTGGTCTGTGGTCAGCTAAGTTTAGAAAACCCTAGGCTGAGGTGTCCTTTCATTTTCTTGATTATAAGACTTTAACATGCTACTATGCCTTGAATGCACTCAAGGAGCACACAATATGCAGCATTTCCCAGTAGAACCCTGCTCTCACAGAGCATCAGTTAGGACTCCTTTTCCGTAGGACACCAGTTGGGGAATTAGCAAATTCAGATGCCAACAGAGTAGACCGCTAACATATTGTGAACAAAATGTGAACAAAGGAGGCTGGTAGAACACAATGTGAAGACCAAAGTAAACTGAAGAATTCATGCCCCATCTCCAGGGGAAAGCCCTTCCTGTTTCAAAAGATTGTCCCCATTAAGAGAAAGCAAGCCGTTTGTTGCTAGAACTTCTATTTTTTTTTTTAACGTAACGCCAAAAATATTGGGGTTTTTATGAGAAATCGTCCTATTTTACAAAATTAGTAACCAAGTCCGTTTCTTTAAAAACGTGCCAGAAGAAACAGGTCCCATTTCAGTCTAGAGCCGGAGAGGAGCCCGAGAGCTGCTGCTTCAGCTCAGGGGTCAGGAATGGGAGGGAGAGAACTGAAGTGCAAGGCTAGGGCGCCTCACTCCTCCTCCGGAGGTCTTTGGTAGGAGGCCCACCCAGGTCAGGCTGCTCTCGCTCCTGTCCTCCAGTTCTGCCCATCCCTGCTGAGCTAGAAGGGGGAAAGGGCACCGCCCAAGCTTTCTGTCGTTTCTGCGGGTTCCCCATCTTTCAAATGATGGGACTACTTATATACCTCTGAATTTTCTTCCTGATTACTTTTAGCTTTTTTCTGCCCCAAAAAAGAGTAGCTATGGGCAGCAAGGTGAACAAACGGAGGGGATAGCAGGTGAATGCCAGAGGTCCGTCTTGCTGCGGAGAGGACACGGCCTCCGATCTGAGGCCGGGTTGTGTGCATGAGTCCCACAGCAGGGCTGCCAGAAGTAAGCGCCACAGTGTGGGCGGCTTCAACAACAGGGACGGATTTCCTCACAGTTCAGGAGGCGCAGGATCCAAAAACAAGGTGTCGGGAGACTCGGTTTCTCCCGCGGCCCCTCTCCTTGGCTTGCAGATGGGCCGCCTTCTCCCTCTGCTTTAACGCGGTCTTTGCACCTTTGGGGCCTCTCTACCCAAATTTCTTCCCATAAGGACACCAGTCAGATCGGACAAGGGCCTACCGGAAAGGCCTCACTTTTAAGGTCCCCCCCCCCCGCCACCCCCACCGCCTTCAAGGCTCTGTCTCCACGTAGAGTCCCGTTAAGAGCGCCGGGGATGAGGGCTGGGGTTCAGGGCGGGAGGCTCGCGGGCAGCCCGGGACAGTGTTGATGACTCTGGCGCGTCTCCCCTCCGGCCTTTCTCTCGCCTTCGAGCAGGGCTCCGTGCAGTCTTTCACCCCCTCTCCGGTGGAGTACCACTCCCCAGGACTCATCTCCAACTCCCCGGTCCTGTCGGGCAGCTACAGCAGTGGGATTTCTTCTCTCAGCCGGTGTAGCACCTCGGAAACCTCAGGCTTCGAAAATCAGGTGAACGAACAGTCGGCGCCGGCGCCGGGGCCGAGCTACAGCGGGTCGGAGGAGCCGGGGCGCAAGGAGAGCAAAACGCCGCCGCCCTACAGCGTGTACGAGCGGACTCTGCGGCGGCCCGTCCCGCTACCTCACAGCCTCTCCATCCCGGTCACGGCCGAGCCGCCCGCGCTGCCCCCCAAGCCGCTGGCGGCGCGGCCAGGCCACCTGGAGAACGGGACCCGGAGGACTGAGCCCGGCCCGCGCCCCCGGCCCCTGCCCCGCAAGGTCTCGCAGTTATGAGTCCCTTTGCTGGTCCCCCGCGGCGACGCCGAGTCCTGGCGGTTTACAAGAGAATAGGCAGTAGGACGAGGAGACATTTAGTGTAGGCACTTTAATCACTTACTCAGATTTGTCTTTCAATGAATGGAATTAACACTTGCTTATTAATATGTTGCACAATATTAAAAGTTACTGATCTCAAACGCCAGATGTTCCATGAAGTATGGCTGACGTTCCTTACAATGTCTCTCGTTTGAAAGTGGTAAATAGCGTTAAAGACTTCTTTTGTATCTTTTTATGTTCACCTTTTTTATATAGTTTCATCTTAAACCAATAGGCTATTGTCGAACAATACGGCGCGTGATGATGTTGTATACTTTTTACTGAATACTTGATACTCCGAGAAAGCTTACTAAAGTCAATGCACATCCTAACACAATGATCCTTGCTTTAGAAGACTTCTGTACATAAGGGGAGATTTCTGGCTCTTTCCGTGAACAGACTGATCAGTGCACACCAACAGAGTTTCAAGTTAAAGCAGGCTACTCAGACAATATACTTAAGGGGTTGCAAGGACTAGGACTGCAAGTTATTTTGTTCCTGAAACAAAGTAACTCTTTAAGGTTGCTTTTGACATCTGACCACCATCTACTGTCTTAAAACTCTACCTTTGTGAATTGGTTGGTAAATCCTTTAGTATCCTGACATCATGGCATCTACTGTATTTCTTTTCAAGGTGCAATTTACTTTCAGAGTTCCAATCGGCTAGATTAAGCAAAAGACCCCAGGAGAAGTGTTTACTTGAATCTTGTGCTTCCGTACTTGATAGTTTCCTCCTCAGCATTTGTCATTGAAGAAGAGCAGATGTTCACGTGTTAAATAGGCACAAATTAATGTGTCCCATTAACAAGAATTCAGGAATCAATACAGGACAGTATTAAATCAATAGCGTAAATGAAGAAAAAAAACCTTGGAGAAAATATATTAGCATGATTAAATGGCAAAAGGACTTTCAAAAGGTAAGGGCATTAACTTTCAATCCTGCGCCAAATAGAATATTCTTCACAACTCTCCAAGCTCCTACCAGAGCTTGTCTTCTTGGCGGATCCTGTTTTTTGAAGGGTGAGAAGGCTATAGACCCCTCTGGCTTGAGTATTGCTGCGCAGCATCTCAGATCTAGGTAGGGATGTTAAAGCCACAGTTGCAGGAGTGTGAAAAAAAGCACCTTGTATGTAGTAATGTATTTTGTATCTTTGTTTTTTTCTTTTATTGACTGTTTATAACACTCAATTGACAATAAATATGAACTGTATTTTAAATCATACTGTTAAATATTTTCCCTCTTTTGTTGGGAAGCTCATTTTAGTTTAACCGTGTTTGTTTTTGTTGATAGCTTACCTGGAAGGCAGTGACCACTTTTTTATATTCTCTTAATGAAACCATTCAGCAGGTATATGCTGTTGAGGCTGGTTATAGAGGTTTTCTATGATAAATGTTCAAGTATTTTTGTACATAACTGGTTAATTTTAATAAGAGATACCATTATGTGTAAAAAAAAAAAAGTACAAATAAAAGCAAACAGTTGTGGATGCAGTATGATTGTTATAATTATGCCAAATACTTTATGTATGGAAAAAGAATATTTGTACATATGTGCTTTTAACAATAATTCTGCCATATTGACTTTACAGTTTTGAATGAATGTCAGAAAAATTAATATATGTTAAAATATTTATGTTTAGTGGAAGTATTCATTATTGAGAAAAGGAACATGAATTTTAGCTTTGTATCTTGCAAGTTTTGCAGTCGGGAATTTCTGGACTAGCTTTTGCTTTTGATGATAACACTTTGTGTTTGTAATCACATTCTTAAAAATATATACACACACACACATAGGAAGCTCCATATTCCTGTTGCTTTAAAGAAGTAAAGCCTTCCATTTAAATCAGTTGACATGCTTAAGGTAACAAAGCTTCTTTGATTTCCTTTTCCTTTGTAATTTAATAGATTGTTGACTAGTGCTTGGGCACTGTGTAAATCAGTGTTATTTGCTCTTGAAGCCATTTTTTAAAGAAGTTTTTTGGCAATGAACAGTTCAATTTATCATGTGTGTATTTCTGAAGCAGCTATATAGCAGAACATTTCAAAAGATTCTGTTAGCTCAGATGTTCATGTTGGTTGCTGCTGAATGGTAAATATTTAATAAAATTACCTGATTAATCTTAATATAACTGTCTTTATTCCTGTTGTCAACGTGTCTTTACCTGCAACAGAAGCTGCGTAAATCTCTTGGTCGGGATCCTGTTGATTGATGTTGTTAGACTCTTTGGTTGATAGATCCTGTTTTGGTGTTGTCTTGCCTTGGCTGACACATGTCTCCAGGCAAAGCTTATTTATACCTTGGAGAAAAAAAGTTGAAAAGGTAATGGTATTGGTAGTAACCAAAAGATAAGTGATTTACCTGGATACCAGACTAATTAACCTAAGGAGAGCCATTTTTTAAAAGTCAAGCCATCAGGGTGCCTGGGTGGCTCAGTCAGTTGAGCTGCCAACTCTTGGTTTCTGCTCTGGTCATGATCTTGGGGTCCTGAGGTCCAGTCCCCCTTCCCCCGCCCCCGGGGCTCTGGGTTGGGCGTGGATCCTGCTTGGGATTCTCTCTCCTCTCCCTTACCCTCTGCCTCTCCCCACCCCGCCTCACTCCCCCACCCACATGCTGGTGCTCCTGTGTGTGTGGGCGCACGCATGTGCACGCTCTCTCCAGAAAAAAAAAAAAAAAACCATCCACGTTTGTTTACATTGGAGTACTTGACACAGACAGGTAACTGCCAGGCATACAAAGGAGTAACTGCCTTTGTTAGCTCTGACAGACTCTATCCACAGGCCAGCTTTTCTCCCCAATTTTCATGAAAAGATGGGAAATGTATTTGACAAACACTGAAAAACCCATTGACTACAAGATTTCTGTTAATAGAGGCTGGCGTTTAATTTTGTGAGATGTGTCTATGCTGTGTTGGGTTTACAACATTTATGTAACTCAATGCTAAGCGAGCCATTGTCTAAAGCCTCCAACCCATTAAATACCAAAACCCATTTAAAGGCCATAGTCAATGTCCTCCTGATTGTTTCTCGACATTAACTAAGTGATTTTAGAGCATTTTTGGATCATTCTCATTACAACAGCCCATAAGTATTTCGATTCTACAAGCATAATTACAATATGAATAGCTCTCCTTCCTACCTAAGTAGTCTTCTCTCCGGATTGTTATTGATTGTTCTACAAAACACAACGAAGAGAATAACAAGTTGCACAGCCTTGCCTTTATTTGATCTTTACATATTAAAATGTGGCTGTACCAAAATGAATTCTTAGTTCTTGATTGAAATAAGCTTTGCCCTCATTACCTAAGAATACCCGAAAGAGAATAAAAAAATTGGCCAAATTCCAATCCCCTGACACAATTATTATTATTATTTATTTATTAATTATTATTATTATTATTTTATTATTATTATCCTTTTCCATTTCTTTCTACATATATTTAGTGCATAGTTCTTCTCCACTGTTGACTGTGGCTGCCCAAGTATCACCAACATAACCTGTTGCTAATGTAGGGGTGACACCTTGCCACTAGTGAGGGCATCACAGCTCAGTAGAGCTTTGGGTTGTGTCATGGAGAGAAGGGCAAGATCAGACTCCTGGGAAATTTTAGAATTTTGTTTAAGGTGGGACTTTCAATGAGCGGGCATTGTTTAAAAATGGGTAAACATCATGATATAATTGTTCAGATTTGATGGAAACAGCAAGGCAGGAATTTTGGGTTGAGGGGTTCATGAAGTCTTAGGACATTAACTTTCAGTTGATGCTTTGTACTGATGATTTGATAGGATCTGTTGAGAAGTTCCTATTATGAACAATAAAGTTATTTCCCTCGCCAAGAGATTTGTGGTAAGCTTACACTAATAAGCATTGGAATATGGAGTCCTGCTCACACGGACAACAGCTGTATGAGGTACGTAGTTTCAGTTCTCAACGTATATGTTTTACTCAGTTATAATCACAGTAAACCTAGACAAATTATCCTTATTTTGTCTTTATATGTAGTATGTATTTGCATATGATATATATGTAAAGGCAAAGTATAATAATTCTTGGGCCATTCCCCTATTAATTGACATTATATTGTTTCCAAGCAGTGGCTCCTACAAATAACTCCACTTTGACTCTTCTAACACACAGCTTTTTCCGTGTTTGGATTATTTCCTGACAATGTGTTCCTACACTGAAATTGCAAAGGCAGAGAAATGATGATTTTTATCATTCTTTTGCATATTGGCAAATTTATTCCCCAAAGTGTTCTACCAATTTTAATGCCACCAGCAATATCTTTCCAAGATTGGCTATTGATGCAGTATTTTGTGCTATGTGGGAAGAAAATATTGCTGCCTTACCCAAAATTTGAGAAAATGTTAATAAGTCTTTCACACAATCTTTTGCTAAGGAAATTGATATCCTTACAAAGGAAATGAAAAAGAGAGATGAGAAGACAGAAAAGTAACAAGCTAATGTTGATACTCTGACAACACCTACTGAAAATACTTCATCCCAGAGAAGAGATTGCTAGGAAAATCCTTAGCATTTTGAACACAAGTACAACCTCACTTATCCAGAGTTTTTCCCTGTCATTCACAATCAGTGAAGGAATAAAAAACTGAGCTGTGAGGACAGTGACCTAAACAGCTGTCGTAAACGCCACAGTCAGCTGAGTGACTGACGTGTCCTCAGGAAGATAAAGCTAATAAAAAGTCTGTGTGTTAAGTTCAAACGAACTTAAGAGTCAGTTCTGACTTTTAAGAATGTTGAGGCATAGAGGAGATGGGTTCTAGAAAGCTGTGCAAGTGGAGGGGGAAAAAAGTTAACTCCAGAGAACAAAAATATTTTGTAAAAGTAAATGTAATTATAGCACACTGTGTGGGTCAGCTACATATAATATTTACACAGTCATGGCAAAGTAAAACATATTGATCTAATCCCAAATTATAATATAATTAGACTGGAAGGATGAGGGTAAGGAAGGAATTTGTATGCGCAGAGAATACAGGAAGTTCTCATCTTCTATAAAGGGATGTCAATAGTCAAGAGGAGGAAGAAATCTTCCTTAGTCCAAGCCTCTGTTCTTCTAGCTGGGCTAAGAATTAAGTCTACGTGAGACCCAAAAAGTCATTTTATCTATGATCCAGAAGTTTACTCCCGAAAATACCTTTTAAGAGAGCAAAGACCATCGCTGTGCAGGTGGTAAGAATATACAGTACCTCCAGGCAGGCACTACTGGAAAGGGACTTGCCAGCACTAACAAGCGACAAAGGTTGAGACAACAAAGGTCCCTTGTGGGCTGGGACCTCTTATGACAGCTTCCTGAGCACTGGCAGGTCTGGACAAAAAGAGTGTTGCTTAACAATACATGTCTCAGTGACGCCTGGGTGGCTCAGTGGATTAAAGCTTCTGCCTTCGGCTTGGGTCCTGATCCTGCGGTCCTGGAATCGAGCCCTGCATCGGGCTCTCTGCTCGGCAGGGAGCCCGCTTCCCTTCCTCTCTCTGCCTGCCTCTCTGCCTACTTGTGTTCTCTGTCTGTCAAATAAATAAATAAAGTCTTTAAAAAAACAAACAAACAATACATGTCTCAGATTCCCATTCTAGTTGACTGGCCACCAAGGTGCATCCCGACATGGGCACACTGCCCAATGGTGAAGACCACAGGGAATGTTCTCATTGGTCACAAAGTCAAGCTCTTTGACAGAGGACGAGATGAAAAGAAAAACTCCCATCTGATTTTTCTTATGCAACATTAACAACTTTAGCTCAGCCTTGGCTCTCTTGGAGCCATGCTAATACGGATGTGCCACGGGGCTGGAGATTGTGTGTTTTATCGTGTATTTCATTGCACAGAACTTTTTTTGAGGTTTCCAGTGACCTGGTGCCGATCTAATGCATTCTGTGACCAACTCATCCTAACACGGGAGCCTTTGGGTTAGGTGGTAAATGCTCTAACAGCTTTTAGTGCTTGACTTGGCTTTTCCTTCCAACATGTCCCATACCAATAGCTTTTACCTCTGATGCACATAACCCACCACAAAGTTTGTCTAAATAGACGCTGGTCTGATCAGAATCACTGGATTCGCCTGTCTGTGAAGCCAGTCTGAACAGTTGGCTTACAGGGCCCGTGCTGCCTTATGCCTTATGGTGGGTTTTGTTTTGTTTTTGTTTTTGTTTTAAAGATGAATGGCATAAAAGACAGACCCAAAAAAAAAAAAAAAAAAAAGCAAAGACCATCTCTGAGAGGAAATGGATCAGTAACCTGAGAGTACTCTACCAAATTTTTTTTTTAAGATTTTATTTATTTATTTGACAGAGATCACAAGTAGGTAGAGAGGCAGGCAGAGAGAGAGAGAGAGAGAGAGAGAGAGAGAGGAAAGCAGGCTCTCCGCTCAGCGGAGAGCCCGATGCGGGACTCAATCCCAGGACCCTGGGATCATGACCCGAGCCGAAGGCAGCGGCCGAACCCACTGAGCCACCCAGGCGCCCCCTCTACCAAATTTTTACCAAGAGTCCTTAAGCCCAAGGAACTAGTTCCAGTACTTTATCTCCTAAGCTTAGAGACAACAAAAATCTCACCCTCTTGCTCCATCTGACTCCACAGAGGTGTCAGGAGGCTGACAGAAGAAGCCTTACCTTCTGGTTTTATGTCCTAGTCCCAGAGTTCAAAGCTGCAGAATCTTCAGAGCAAATGTCCAGTGGAAGTTTATCCTGCTGACTGTGTCAGGTGAAGGGGAGGAAGAAATTTTCGTTGGTCCGGGGTTCTTCTAGCTGGGCTAAGAATTGAATTTATAGCAGATAGATTAACAGGAGAAAATAAACCAAAGTTTTATTACATGAGCCATGGAGGCCCAATTATGCAATGGAGACCTAACAAGGACCAAAGTCTTTATACGTTTTAGACAAAGAGATAATAAATCTGTGAGGAACTGACAGGACAAACAAAACTTAATTTGGGGACCTCCAATTGTTAAGGAATTTTAAGCAGAATTTAGGCTGGAGTAGTAAACTAGCAAAAAGGAACAAGGGTTGTTTATACAGCCTTCTTGGCTCCAAATTTCCTATCTTTGGTGATGAGGATGTCTCTCTACCTCCTGATACAGGAAAGGCACCTTTCACAAGGGAGATTTATTTGTGGCTTTTGCGGGAACAGAGGAGGGTCTGAATGGCCTTCTTACACAGACTGTCTCTTAACTAAGTTTTATTTGAGGTAATCAATATGCCAAAGTAGCACATTTGGGGCAGCCTGCCCTTGATCCCTGAAATAGAAAATGCTTAAAATCTAAAGGCAGGCAAAAGATAGCAGTGTAAGATACTTTTTTGTTTAGAGATATTAGGGCAAACATTAAGAAAGAACTTTTAAAATTGAAACAATTGTGTTTGGGAAGTAAAAATGGCTGGAAACCGAAATATCCTACATGACTCCTTTCACAGTGGCTTTGTGGAACTACGTACATATATGACTGTGGTACACTTTTAAGAGACTGAAAAAACTGTATTCTAAAACATTCTGCTACCACCACACTGGTTTCATGTTCCCTGGCTGATTTTTTCCCTTCCTTCCTATTGCTGATTAGGATCTAGAGCTCTTTGGAAAGCCCATATGCTGCTGGCAACCAGGTGTCTACTTAAAGGAGTAGGGGGCCAGGTAGCAGGAAGTGAAGGGGAGGAGTTTCTGGATCCATATGAAACTCCTCCCTGAGCAGAAGCGATTGGCAGGAACACCAACACTTTTTTAATCCCATTGGTGAAGTCATTTGCAATAGGTTTAGAGCTTAGGCTCCTCCTCTTTGTTCCTCAGTGGGAGCAGGAAGCAGCCCGCAGCAACAGTTTTTAGACAGGATTCTGAAAGGACTCTGCAAGTTTTACCAGCTTACAGGTTCCTGTTCTGTCAGTTGTATGAGTTTTCTCATTCTGATAAACGTACACACAGGTCTGTACACACACATCTAAGTATAACTTCCTTGCGAACAGGCAACAGTCCCAGGTTATTTCCCTCCAAAAGGGGAAAAACTAGTTAATACATACTGAGTGTTAAGTGAGCTTCAGGTCTATGGAGAAGTAGTTTGGCTGGCGGGGTGGGGGTGGGGGGTGGGTTGTCTCCTGTTACTCCTTTGTCCCTTCCCTCACAGTAGATCCAACTCTTGCCTCATTACCCACAGCCTAAGCAAATCCTTATTCCCAGCCCAGGAGAAGAGAAGTTCTCATCAGGATATCCAGCTGCCTACCCAGGAGTTAATACCATCTTATGTCCCTCCTCCAAACCCTTCCTTACCAAGAGGAAGTGAGAGGGAATCTGGTGGTGACCTTTGACCCCATTTATCACAGTGATCTGATGCCTGGGCCCAAAAAACTGAAAACAAATGCAATTCAATACTAACCCCAGACAGCAGGCTAGCTTTCCTTTTCTGTCTTTCTCACCTTTTTATTCCTTTTGGTAAGGCAACTTTCTAAGCCCAAGAATATACAAAAAGTTGGCCGACTTCATGGTATTAAATTTCGAAACTTAGGTAAGTCAAAGAAAAATACAGCCAACACGAAAGAATAGACAAAAAACATTTGCACTAAGTCTGACAATGTTTATATCTTTATAAAGAATTCATACATATTGATTTTATAAAATAATAACAAAGACACTCTTAAGAGGCACAAGTGTCAGAAAGGAAGGGAGAAAATACGTTAATAGTCAAATAGGTAATTTATAAAACATGAGGGGTAAACAAACATGGGAAATTAACAAAACCACTAATGGAAGAAAAAACAAAGTAACATTTGTTGCTTATGAAATTAGCTACATATATAAAATAGCATTCAATTCTAGGAAAAATATGGCAAAAGTTGTATCCATTGATACAGCTGGTGGCACTAAATTAGGATAACCTTTTCAAATATAATTTGTTAATATGGATCGAGAGCCTAAAAAATGGTCATGTCCTTTGAGCCATAACTTCATTACTAGAAATCTATGTTAAAAAAATATTTCAAAATGCGACATGCATATATGGAGAAACAACAAGCAAAAATTTCAAGTCATAGAAAAAGTAGTATAGAAATGATTACATAAAATAGAACACATCCAATCAACAGAATGGTACACCCTAATTTTTAAAATGTGTCTGAAGACGGGTCACAAAGAGAAAATTCTAGTAGTGTATGAAATGAGAAAAAGTTTTAAAACATATGCACACTATGATTACAGGAACATTTTTTAATTTAAAGTAAAATATAAATAAATAAATTGAAATATAGTTGACGATGTTACATTAGTTTCAGGTATACAACATAGTGATTCACGGTCTCTGTATGTATGCTACGTTCTCCACAAGTATAGCCATCATCTGTTACGATACAACCTATTACAATACTGTGGACTCTATTCCCTATGCTGTATCTTTTATTCCCATAACTTATTCATTCCATAACTGGATGCCTGTATCCCCCTCTCCTCTTCACTCCTTTTTGCCTATGCGCCCCACACCCCTCTCCTCTGGCAACCATCAGTTTGTTCTATGTATTCATGGGTCTGTTTCTTTTTTTGCTTTGTTTTTTAGATTCCACATATAAGTGAAATCAGATGGTATTTGTCTCTGACTTATTTCACTTAGCAATATACCCTCTGGGTCCAACCATATTGTTGCAAATGGGAAGATCTCACTGTTTTTTTATGGCTGAGTAATACTACATTGTGCATAGATCACACAACTTTTTTAACCATTCATCTTTGGAGGGACACTTAGGTGGCTTCCTCATCTTGGCTATTAAAAATAATGCTGCCACGAACATAGGGGTGCATCTATCTTTTCAAATGATTGTTGTTGTTTTCTTCGGGTAAATACCCAGTACTGGAGTTGCCAGATTGTATGGCATTCCTATTTTTCAGTTTTTCGAGGAACCTCCGTACTGTTTTCCACAGTGGCTGCACCAATTTCCATTCCCGCCCACAGAACATGTTTTTAAGTGCATAATTTTAAGCAATATACCAAACTGATAAAAGTTGTTTTAAGTAGTGAAGTTATGGATGACAATCTGGCTTTAATTTTAGTTTTTCAATTTTTAAAATTATTATTCATAATTTGCCAAAAAAGAGAGATAAGAAGGCCAAAGAATAGCCAACTCAGAGTATTTTCTGAAAGTGGGAAAATCCTGGGCAAGAAGCCAGGAGCAGCCTCAGGCATGGATCTGGTAAATTTTGCTGATTTTCTCAGAAGAGGATGGGGTGGACTGATCCTCCCTCCCCAAGGAGCAGATGATTCCTCCCCTTCGTAGCTTGGGAATGGACTGTAATCACGACCAGTGGGGATGTAACGCAATAGAATGGGGAGAAACAGAGCTAAGAGGTGAGAAAACCGGATTGGCTCACAATGGAGTCACACAGCTCCATGGGGGTCAAAGAAAAAGGAGAGCAGGAGGAAGAATGGAGAAAGAAAAGGATGAGTATAAGCAAAGGAGGCCAAGTGCTTGGGGAGGGGAATCGGAGACCCAGAACAGCAGAGCAGAATCAAAGTGCATTGAGGCATGTGCTTGGAAAAAGTGGAAAACGTGCAGGCAAAGACTGAGGGAATTTCCTGGATGCCAACCTTGCTCCATGAGAAAGGTTTTTCACACATTTTTCAGGAAGAGAGAAACAAGAACAAGAGGATATATTGTCTGTGTTGGCTTTGATTTCCAGCTGTCCGAACCTGGGGAGAACTTCATTCTCTCTTCTTTGAGGGTGTAGCTGTGGTCTGTGTCTTTGTATTATTGGTGAGAGTGGATGCCAGAGTCATCCCAAGAATCTTTTTAAATTTTTTTTTTTCAAATGAGAGAGAGAGGGAGAGAGAGTGAGAGAGTGAACATGAGTGGGGAGAGGGACAGAGGGAGAAGCTGACTCCCCACTGAGCAGAGAGCCTGACACAGGTCTCAATCTCAGGATCCTGAGGCAGATGCTAAACTAAAGGCAGATGCTCAACCAACTGAGCCAGCCACGTGCCCCATCCCAGTATCTTTCCTGGCACAAGTAAAAGGTAACAGCCTCACAACTCTCTCCCACCACCCCTTCCAAGCCCTGGTCCTGTTTCATGAAAACTGCAGGTCTGGGAAGCAGAGGAAAAGTAGAGGTAGCAGCCCCGTTTGGGTGGTGCATGGTGTCGCGGGGGGACTAGGGCGCAGGGCCATCCAGTACTCCTGGCGCAAGGAGACAGGACGACTACAGGAACTAGCGGTACTGCTCTCCTTCAGTGCGGGAGTCAAACCATTTACAGGAATGAGTGGAGCACTATCTCCGGGCCTCCAGGATACAGTAGGATACAGTTACTTAGTCATCATTTTTTGTAATTTTGTGCATTTCGATCTGCTTTCCTCCTCCTCTTCTACCTCCACCACGCTTAACCGTAATTTCACAAACTTAGGTGAAAGGCCTGGGGTTCATTTTGAACCTTAAGCACTGGCCGTTTCACTGCTGTAGAAGCCCGTCGAACGTACTGAGCAGAGGCTGATGAGTAGGTAACGGCTCCTAGAGACTCATTTTCTTTTCTCCCATATTCCTGCTACTGGTTTTTTAAAAAATTTTCCTCCATTCTTTAAGCTGGTGGAAGGCTATAGGTTATTCAGACAATTTGTTCAGCCTAGAGACATAAAATATCAGAAACACAGCGCCGAAAGGAATGGGGGGGAGCGCTGGGTGGCAAAAGCAGAAGCACATTTACTCAAGGGGCTGAAACGGTCTTTGGCCTCCAACTTGACCATGAGCAATGCCCAGCAGCTGCCTCAGCCAAGACTGAGTACTCACTGAGACTGAGTGGGTACTCCCTGCCTGCCACCCATCAGTGACATGTGACATGGAGCAGAGACAGTCACCTTCAACTGTATCTAAGCAGTGAGCACAGGTGGTGAATTCTCTTATTTGGCCCCTTATCAGGGGTTGACAGCCTTAGCAGAACAAGTCCCTGTCCTTCCCCCTAGCAGTTTTATCAAAATTTGATTTGGGTGATCAAGAAACATGTATTTAGGGCCTACTTAGAACACAAATTTATAGGCAAAGAATTATAATTATCCCTATGTTCCAGGAGTTTGTTCTTAATTAAGAAAAAGGAAGATATATATATTAGCTGGGAAATAACATCACAAAAAATGCCATTATGGACGTGAAGAAGTGATCATCACGAAATTAGTGGCACAGCCCATAAATGCTGACCTCATAATGCTATACATCCCATTCAACACATAGGTTCAAACCCTGTGCTTGACCTGCTATTAGGATGATTTTCTTGAAAACATTGGAACTAAGTTTGTCTGGGACTAATGATCCTGAAGCCCTGTTTTGGGTTTCCTTATTTTGAGAAAAGAGCAATCAGCTAAATGGCCTGAATCTATGACATGCTTGACTATGATATGAGCAGGCAATATTCCAAGTGTAGTCTGGGGACACAGAAACTAACGAGACAGTATTTCCACCTTGAAAGAGGCTCCAGACTGATGGGAAGAAAGAGAAACAGACAAACATTTAAACACTGTGATTCTGGCTCTTTGGCAAAGTATGTATCAACACTCCTCTTGAACCAGAGATAATACTTCTAAAAAAAAAACTTATTCTGGAGCACCTGGGTGGCTCAGTCAGTTAAGCAGCCAGCTTGGTTTCTGCTCAGCTCATGATCTCATGGGTTGTGGGACGGAGCCCTGTGTTGGGCAACTTGCTCAGTAGAGTCTTAAGAGATTCTCTCCCTCTGCCACTTCCCCCACTCTCTCTCTCTCTCTCTCAGATAAATAAATCTTTAAAAAAAATAAAATTAAACGGGCTCCTGGGTGGTTCAGTTGGTTAAGTGTCTGACTTTGGCTTATGTCATGATCTCAGGGTCCTGGGATCAAGCCCTTTGTTGGGTTCCCTGCCTAGCAGAGAGTCTGCTTCTCTCTCTCGGTCCCTCTCCCCACTCATTTGCTCTCAAATAATAAAATCTTCAGAAAAATGAATAAAATCTTATTCCAAAAACTCTAACAGAAATGTACACATTTATGTGTAATTGTTTCAACATTGATTATAATGATGCAAAATACTATTCTGAATGGCCAACAGCAGGGAATGGAATAAAATATCCATACATTGTAACTCTCAACAGCTTTTGAAAGGTTTGATATGTATGTCTATTCATTGACATGGAAAGATATTCACAACACTGCTAACTAAAAATTTTTATGACTGGGGCACCTGGTGGCTCAGTTGGGTAAACCACTGCCTTCAGCTCAGGTCATGATCCTGGAGTCCCTGGGTCGAGTCCCACATCAGGCTCCAGCTCCACAGGGAGTCTGCTTCTCCCTCTGACCTTCTCCCCTCTCATGCTCTCTCTCTCTCTCAAATAAATAAATACAATCTTAAAAAAAAAATAAAAATTTTTATGACAAAAATAGAATATACATTATAAACTCATTATCAAATAATTATATACACCTATATATGCTTAGGTATTCTAGAAAATATGCCAAAAGGTTAGTATCGATTAAATCTAAGGAATTATAGGTTGGTTTGGGTTTTCTTTTCTTTTCTTTCTTTTTTTTTTTTTTTTTTTGCTTATGAGTATTTATTTTCTATGATTAATTTATTTTTGTAAATAAACAGATAAATAGCCAAATAAATATATAAGGCATGATAAGGATTATAAAAGAACCAGGAGGAGACTACTATTGTGGTGCTAAGGCTTCTAACCTGTGATGGGGATCAGGGGTGAAGTGGTTAGGGAAGGCACCACAGAGGGGGTAGCCCTTGATCAAAGACTTGAGGGAGAACCAAGAATGACGGGGACAAGACATTCTAGGCAGGACCCAGTAGCCAGTAGTGTTTAGGGGATGGTATGAGGGCTCTGATTGCAGGAGTAGAGACATGTTGCTAAGGAGGTGGCAGGTTATGAAGGCACAGTCTGCCATTCCAGGGAATTGGGACTTTTTTCCCTAGTGGTGGTTAGCAGCCTCTAAGGGATTTAAAGTGGAGGGAAGGCATGTTCAGACTTAGATTTTAGAAAAATTGCTGTAAGATTACTTGCAGTGGTGATGAGCATGGACTAGAAGAATCAGCTGGAGATCCTATGGGTTTGCAGTAAAGGCAACCTGACTAAAGGCAGAGATGCAGAGGAACAGGAAGGACAAATAGATCTATCTGCAATAGAAATACTAGAATGCATCTGCGAGAGAAAGAGTTGGCCTACAGGGTGGGGAAGATGTTCCTGAATATGGGAATGGGATCCAGGGGACAGAAAAGGGATTTTTCTTGAACAGGAAGAAGGATGCCTCTTCCTCCAGGACTCCTGGTGTTGAATACAGACTAGCATTTTTAGCGGTATAGTGGGATTTAAAGTTCACTCCCAGGGACCCTGTTTTATCCACGTAGTGGGAGAAGAATTATTTTCTGAGAGTAAGGGCGGTGATTTGGTAAAGTAGGCCTGGAGATCGTGGTAAATTTGGGCCAAATTTGTTCAAGTTGGTGAGGTCTGAACACATTTAAGTATTGGGGGCAGTGTGGAGGGCTAGCTATGACTGGAGATCACAAATTTGTGATGATATCAATTAGAGCTTTATGAATTTCTCTAAGAGCATTCAGTGGCCAAAAGCAAGCTCCCAGGATGGAAGGGGAAAGTTGGCTTCCTGCTGGTTCACGCAAGCGGAGGACTAGCAGGGCATGATTGACCACCAGGTTAGGTCAGGCAGGAAAGGAAGTCAAAACTGATGGGTTTCTGATAGACTTGGAAGGTGAATGGAGGTTTGGACAGAAAGAAAGAAAGAAAGAGGGTATGTTGGAACCATGAGAACTGGAAGGAGAGGAAGATGGGCCAAGAGTACTGGTGATGATCATTTCTGAGTAGTTCTAAGACATGAGCACTTTAGAGGGTGCAGTGCAAGTGGGTGGTTCGTGTCGAGGGGGAATAAAAGAAATCAAAACACAGGGCTATATATAACCATATGTTCACTGTAATGTAGCCAGCTACACTGACCCTTGATGCAATCTTCACTGGAATGTGTGTGTGTGTGTGTGTGTGTGTGTGTGCGCGCGCGCGCGCGCACTTCAGAGAGAGAGAGAGAAAGACACACACATGTACATACACACACACATACACACACATTTTATTGTTTAAACTGCTAATTATTTGTAGACTAACATATCTCACTATTATGACTCACTCACTGACCTGCATTATCAAGATGGCCCTTTGTCATTTTTTTTTAACTTTTTCTCATGCTTTTCTTTAGGCTTTAGCATTTTTTCATTAACTAGTCATCACTTCAAATACGTCCCCTCAAGATGCTGGCATTCCATTAAAAACAGCAATGAGAAGATGAAAATGTTTGTTGTCTCTCCCTACTTTAAAAAAAAAAAAATCCAGAGAAGCTTAGTTGCATAGCCTTGGGAACCCCATCAAATGTAATGATTCAAGGAACAGCTGGTGAACCAGACCCATGGATTAAAAGTAGCTTGTGGGGCTGGTCAGGTGTGAGTAGATCCTGAGCAGCAGAGGTGGTCACCGAAGGCCTGAAAGGTTGGATTTTACATTAAGTCCTTTTCGTATTTTCTACCATGAGCAATGTCCGGGTCATTGGTGTCACATTTGGAATTACTAGCATAAATGCCAAGATAACATTTTTTTTTCATGTAACCACTGGCAATAAATTGTAGTGTTAATTAGACAAGAAAGCCCTGGAAAGAATTAGACTCCTATTTTCCTTATCAATTACAACCAGGCCAAACTCCCGGAAGCTGTTCAGAAGACAGAATATGAAAAGAAAGCATTATTGTTATTCTGACCTATGGGTTTCCCTGGCCTCAGTGACTCATTATCCATTCATTCGACCACTATTATGCACCTATTATATGTTCATAAATACCCTTTCAGAGTTCTTTTTTCTTTTAATTTTAAAAGGAGAACTCACTAACCCTCAGGGCTTCAATGGTATCCTGAAAAGGACAAATCCCACACCCAAAGCTACTAGAACTGTTATCAATTCTCCAAATGGTTTATGGCTCAGATGACAGCTTTCTGGCAAGGAGACCAGGCAAGTGGGACTGGCATGACGCGGGACCCACCTACCAGGTCAGACCTGCTGCTGGGGTTGCTGGTCATCAGTAAGGCCGAACAGCTAAGCACCATCTGGACCAAGAAGAACGCCAGGCCCAAATCTTCTAGGTATCTCCTATCATGGCTTCGGCATGATGTATCAGTGCAGCAAGCTCAGGGTGGGAAGAGAAGGGCCATCACAGGAGGGCAAGGGAACTCGAAGGGGCAACCGGAGGGCAAGGGAGGCTCAGGAGCCTAGCAGGCAGTTCTACTAGAGTCTCTGAAGTCTTCTCAAGGAGAACAGAATGCCAGCCTCTAGACTAAGGTGAGAGGCAGCAAATGTCCAGCAGAATCCCATGCTTGTGTCAAGGTAGGGAGAGGAGAGAAGCTTAGTTCTGTCAACTGACATTTACATGGAGGACTTGGGCTTAACCAAAGACTCAGAAGCCTTTAATAGATAGAACAGGTAGGAGGAAAGGGATCTGTACCAGAGAGCAATTTTTTTTTAAGATTTTTTTTTTAATTTCTTTATTTGACAGAGAGAGAGAGAGAGAGAGATTACAAGTAGGCAGAGAGGCAGTCAGAGAGAGAGGGGGAAGCGGGCTCCCTGCTGAGCAGAGAGCCCAACATGGGGCTGGATCCCATGACCCTGAGATCATGACCTAAGTTGAAGGCAGAGGTTTTAACCCACTGAGCCACCCAGGCGTTCCTCAGAGAGCAATTCTGAAGTCCATAGCCATCCGTGGGGATACCAGATCTCAGATGAGAGAGAAGCTGGTATGTTGAGGATAAAATTCCAGAGCCCCACACAGGACTGGGCTGCCCCAGACCAGGCCAGGTTAACTGGTAAAGTTTAATGTCTGGAGGGGTGAGGTGGAGCAGAAGGAAATTTAATAGCTGTTTTCTGCTTCCAGTATTACTGACTGTGGAACTGAAGAGGACCCTGTTTTACTGGAGATAGGAAGGGAGTGTGGGAAAGATATATAGTGTTGGTGGATTTATCAACCTGTAGGGGGAGAAGGTAAAACTGAGAAATGTAGAGTAAGGTGGCTGGGGACAAGGGTTCAGCTGCCTGATGATACTAACAGGGACTCGGGCTCTTTCTCTATTTCTATTACACCACCCTTAGCAGAGTTGGTTTCTTCTTCCTGAGTATTGCCTCATGGGCACAAGGTGACTGCTATAGCTTCAGACACCACATACACAGATGGGAAAAAAGAAAAAAGAAAAAAGGAGGAAAAGGGGGCACTAACATTTCCTCCTCTTTCGTGAGTACAAGAAAAGCTTTCCTGAAGTCCTTCAGAGACAACAGTACCTCTCACTGGCTAGAGCCGTGTGGCATAGCTCTGCCTAGCTGCAATGTAGGCAGGAAAAGTAAACCTATTTGCCTGGGGCTGAGCATGTTGTTGCCTTGAATACAATTGGATTTCCAACGGCAAACAAAAAAGGGCAATGGTTGGTCATGGGGCAATTAAGCCTCTGCCGGAAAGACTAGTGTCCCCTCAACTGACTGACAGAATGAGCATCTAGAAACACAGGAGGCTCAAAGCACAGAGCAGTAGAAGTGGACAAGAGTTGCCTGTGGGGGGCCACGGTGGAGGGTGGGATTTGGGATAAATGTGTAAGGAAATCCTCAACATGAATTGTGGGGAAGGGTTTTTTGGAAGGAGGAAGCAGAGTGAGCCAAAACAGGAAACAACAAAAGTACTGGGAATGGAAGGGAACTTTGGGGAGGAGTAAAGGATGATATGATGTTGGAAAGTTTACAGAAGATGAAGCCTATCAAACTGGGCCACAGTTGCTTTTAGAAGAAAAGTACAATCCACATTGGAACAATACAAACAATTCCAGGATATTTTCATTTTAAAAAATAATAGATACCCCCCCCAAAAAAATAGCCAAAAATCAGTTAATGACTCTCGGTGGCTGCTAGAATACAGACTAATCTAAGTGAGTGCTCACTGTAATAGACACTTTTCATCCCTCATCTTTTGAAGAAGCAAGAGCACAGAAAAGTCATTCACTCAAAGTCACAGAGCCAGTGCAGAGCAAGGCTTGAGTTAGCAGCTCAGAGAGTTCCCACATTCGTTCTTCCCATGTGCTGTTTAACAGGAGAGTCCTTGTTCAATAGGACAACCCTCTTCCAAATGCATTGCAGCAAGAACTGAGGTCATCACAGAAAACTGTTAAGACCTCCACAAATTAGCTCTCCCCTGATTTGGTAGACAGTGCTTCATCCCTAGGACCCATTTTCCCCTTCTGTTGATACTAGAACTCATTTACTTTAGCTGGGTTCATAGCAAAGACATTCCTCAGCTTCCCTTGTAGCCATGTGACTACAGTTAGGCTAATGGGGTGTGATCCTAAGTGGTGTATGCAAATCCTGGGGCAGCTCTAATATAAAGACAAGCTTCATACCTTGGACCACAGCCCTTCCCCTTCAATGCCAGCTGGAAATGGGAAGCACCATAGTGGTGGTCTTGGGTCTAGGAATGGAATCTGCACACACACAGCCAAGATTACTGGTCATGGATCCAACCCATTGACCCATCCTGCAACACGGGGAGAGAAAATAATAAAACTTCTATCAAATTTCATCCATGGGGGGCACCTGGGTGGCTCAGTGGGTTAAACCTCTGCCTTCGGCTCAGATCATGGTCTCAGGGTCCCCACATCGAGCTCTCCACTCAGCAGGTAGCCTGCTTCCCCCCCTCCCTCTACCTGCCCCTCTGCCTACTTGTGATCTCTCGCTCTCTCTCTGCCAAATAAATACATAAAACCTTTTTTAAAAAAAATTTCATCCATGGTACTTAAGCAACTTAAACTGAACCCCAACCAACACATGTAGAATTTAAATTAAAGACTGATGCAGATAAAATTAAACCACGTTTGCCAGGAACTTCTCATTGGATATTTGTACAGCTGTAAGCAGCTGCAAGTGGAATGGGATAAATCAAAGTAGACACTTAGCATATTTTTACATATACATGAAAGGGTTGAGTTGTTGTTTTATTTTTTAAGATTTTATTTATCTATATTTGACAGAGAGAGACACAGTGAGAGAGGGAACACAGCAAGGGGAGAGGGGGAGAGAGAGAGAGAGCAGGCTTCCTGCGGAACAGGGAGCCTGTTGTGGGGCTCCACGCCAGGACCCTGGGATATGACCTGAACCAAAGGCAGATACTTAACGACTGAGCCACCCAGGCACCCTAGGAAAGGTTATTTTTAATAAGTCTTCTTCATGTGTGTGTATGTGCATGTGTTGAGAATACTTTAACTCTAGGGATATATGATGCCTTAAAAATAGTTCCGAAGATTACACTTTCCAAAAGAAAAAAAAAAAATCTAGGCTGATAGAATTCATACCTCAAACCATCTAGACCAAACATACAGTTAAAAGTGACAGCAAGTCAGATATTTATATGTGAATTTGACTTGATATTGAATCTCTGTCACCTAGCCCAGAGGATTTTATCTAAAACATTCTTTTAAAGAAGACACAAAGATTTAACAAATAGTCTATGTAGCCGACTTTTGTCTTTTGAGGGGAATAAAAACCCAGAATCTAATCCCCATTTTCAGTCAGGGGAAGCCTCCACTGTGGGTACTGGTGGGAGGCAATACTCAGTCAACTGAACTCATGTCTTCTCGGCTCCCTGGAAGCCACAGGTCTTTAGCTGGATACATCACCTCAGGATTTTGAGGCTTGTTCTACTGGCGTGAAGACAAAGGAACAATTAAAATTCACTCCGAGATTCCTTCTCAACGTGGCCCGATGTACCAATCCTACACCCGCCTCCTCACCTTCCTCTGTGCCTTCTCTAACTTCCAAACACTGATCAACAACAATTCTCTGATTTTAACCGCTTTCTTAGACATCCCTACGACTTCCACAACTAACATCTGACCCCTCTGAGGACCCCTCCCCTGCAAGCTGCTGGCTTCTCAACTAGAGGATGTTTTCTTTATTCTATACCCCATGTGCCTCGGGCCCAGAAGGTGGCTTAGGTGGTCTTCTTAGTCCCTCACAATTTACTCTGGCAGCAGGAGTCCAACCCCAACATTTTTTAAACCTTCTTCCAAGGTCACAAATGACTCTCTTGTTGCCAAGCCTATGGGTACTTCTCTGTCTCCACTTTACCCCCATCACTTCCAGCACTCAAAGCACAGTTCAGCATGACAGCAAAAGGACAAGCAACAAAACTAAGAATAGGTAACATGGCCTTCATCTAAATTTAACACTTTTGTGCTTCCAAGGGCACTATGAAGAAAGTAGAAAGATACAGAATGAGAGAAAATATTTGCAAATCATCTATCTGGCAAGAGACTTATAACCAGAACATATAAAGAACTCCTACAAGTCACTTGTAAAAGACAAATAACCCAGTTGAACTGGCAAAGGATTTCAGAGAGTTTGCCAAAGAAAACATAAAAATGGCCAATAAGCACATGAAAAGATACCCAATATCATTAGATTTCAGAGAAATGCAAATCAAAACCACAATGGGATACCACTGGACACCAACTAGGATAACAATAATCAAAAAAGATGGATAATATAAAATGTTGGTGAGGATGGGGGAAAATGGAACCCTCACTCATTGCTGCTAGTGGGAATGTAAAATAATGAAACCATCCTGAAAATAGTCTGAGAGCTCCTCAAACTGTTAAATACATGATGACCCATCAGTTCCACTCTCAGGTATATACCCAAGAGAACTGAAAACATACATTCACACAAGAACGAATGTATCAAATGTTCATAGCAGCATTATTTATAATATCCAAAAAAAAAAGCAACCCAAGTGTTCATCAACTGATGAACAACAGAAACAATGTGGCATTTCTAGGTGATAGAATATTACTTAGCAATAAACAGGATAAAGTAATGATAAGGCTACAACATGATGAATTCTGAAAGCATAAATGAAAGAAGTCAGTCCCAGGATTCTATTTACATGAAATATACAGCATACACAAATTCAGACTGATAAAATGAGATCAGTAGTTGTCAGAGGCTGGGGGAAAGAAAAATGAGGAGAGGCTGATAGTGGACATAGGGTTTCTGTTTTAGGAAGATAAAAATATTCTGGAATGAGACAGTAGTAATGGATGCTCAAGTCTCTGAATTGTTTATTTTAAAATGGTAAAGTTTGGGGCCCCTGGGTGACTCAGTGGTTAAAGCCTCTGCCTTCGGCTCAGGTCACGATCCCAGGGTCCTGGGATGGAGCCCCGCATCGGGCTCTCTGCTCTGTGGGGAGCCTGCTTCCCTTCCTCTCTCTCTGCCTGCCTCTCTGCCTACTTGTGATCTCTGTCTGTCAAATAAATAAATAAATAAAATCTTAAAATGGCAAAGTTTAAGATATGTGAGTTCTCTCGCACAAAAAAGCTATCATTCTTTAAAAAGCCATAATTGACCACCCTGTCTCTCTTAAAACACGGGCATCCAGAATGTAACATTCTCTTTGTTTGTTCTCACTCTGGCTACTCTTTTTCAGTCTCCTTTGAAGACCCTACATCCTCTGCCAGGCCTCTAGAATGAATTTCCAACTCATTCTAAGCCCTCTTCTCTCTCTTCCCACTCTCCCTAGATAACTCACTCCATTCCCATGGCTTTATACAGGACTTTTATGCCAACCCCAACATTTTTTTTTTCTGAGTTCAAGATTGCTCTATTGTATTTAAGACAGCGAGAGAAGTGAGAGCATGGGAAGTGGCGGGTGTGGGCACAAGGGGCAGAGAGAGAGGGTGAGAGAAAATCGTAAGCCAGCTCCACACCCAGTGTGGAGTCCAATGCAGGGCTCAACCTCACAACCCTGAGGTCATGATTGGAGCTGAAATCAAGAGTCAGACGCTTAACCAACTGAACCACCCAGGAGTCCCAAGATTGCTCTGCCAAAAACAGATTACTTGTTATCTCTGGTTGAGTATTTATTAAATGTCTCAGGTTTAGCTTGTCTAAATCCAAACTCTTAAAGCACACTATCAGCACAAACTCTATGCACACAAACTATAGTGGGGCAAAACCATAGTGTAGGGGAATTTCTAGGAGTTAGAGTAAATCATAGGAGAGGGAAAACAGAAAGATCTTCCATAGGAATGGAGAAGATGTGGACAGAAGGCAGTCTAAGGTCCTTGACTAAAATCCTTGACTGACTGCATGAGTGTTTTAATTGTACCCTATATGACTATATGCATTGAGAGAATATACGTGATTAACCTGAATAAGGTGTAGCCATCAGTATACCATCTTCCATAATAAAGTGCATGATAAAGCCACCATCTCTCTAATCCCTGGGGAAGATGCATAAAGATGTGAAGTTTTAAGGCAAAAATTCAGCCTGGACCAAATCCAATATTTGTCTGCAGGCAAGCTCTTGTGACCTAACTACATGGTGTAGCTTGTGTGTCCAGGAGCAGACTGTGGGAGAGATTCGGGTGCAGGGCATTATTGGGGAGCACAGGAACAACACCTTGAGGAGGGAGGGAAGCAAGAGGAGGCAAGAGGGAGAAGGGAACTTCCAGGTCTTGCCAAAGAGCCTCAGCTGAACCCACAGGGAGCTCTGTGCAAGCTCCTGTAAGGGAGAGCAGGCAATTCCCAGGTAGAGGGGAGAAGAGCTCACCTGTGAGCCATTCCCTCCCACAGTCCTGCTGCCGGGGAAAGGAACACCTCAGGCCAGAAGAGGACCAGAGTCAGGTACGGTGGCTCCAGTGTGTGCCCTTGTACCTCTGCCACTATCAGACCATGTCACCACAGCTGCCTGCCACCAGCCGTCCCAGCAAGGCCAGCCTTTGAGGCTGAGAATGCTTGGATGTGAAGCTCCTTATTAACTACCCTAAAGGAAAAGGGCCCTAATTTACCCACTTGGGCTTAGAGCAAGAATAGAATTGTTTACATCCTCACCAACCAGCTTTGGAAAATTGTTTCCTGGTCATGAGGCTACAAAGAGGTTGAGAGGCACTCAACCACTGGCTATACGGACGGATGGACTGTAAGTCCCGCGTAGGGCGGGCTGAGGGAGGCTGCCCAAGACAGGGTGAATATTCCATGAGCAATCACTGCAATGTTCTACCCAGGAAGAGAAATGACAGCAGATGGTGGGGTCAGCTTGTTAGCTATATTTATCTAATTAAAGCCTTTACACATATTGTCAGGTAAAAATCAGCTGTCAGAAAGTCCACCTGGTCATAATTGATCATCATTAATAAGTCTGTTCTAGGCACTGCTGCCAAAATCTTAGTTATGATCCCATCATCTCAATTAATTAAGAAAACAACTCAAATAACTGAGCTTGGCATTACTTTCCCAAACTGGAATAAAATGATGATTGACAGCAAGGATCAAGGTCTGTTTCCACAGACCATGTTTGTCATATGAGTCTATCTCGACTCTAGAGGGGGGACCAAGGATAAGGGAGCTGTTGTCAGGCTTCTCTGCTAGGACTGAATCTGATTAGGACGTGTGCACTGTGGGGGCAGCAAAATATTGATAAAAACAAATGAGTCTGGAGTTCCTCTTTGCCCTTTGAAACCAAATTTAGTTTGGGGCATTCTCTTGACCTTTAGCTGAGACATCTTCATCTAAAATATCAATTTGCATGCATCTATTGAATGAAATTAGCCTTGACAAAGGCAGTTATCCCTCTTTTTTTTTTTAACTTCACAGAGGTAAAGAAGACTAATGACACATTTCCATTTGAAAGAATTTCGAGAGCCAATGGCCTGTATTTTATTAATTTTTTAAAGATCAAATAATTGGTGAGATTCAACCCTTTGCTATAGTTTCTCTACCCTCTTACCTGACCCCATACAGGCATTTCAAAGCACTTTACTGGTACACTAGAGCGAAAACAGAACACGTGTCTCTCTTCATCCTGCCAATGCTGTGGACTACTTATTTTCTTATACAGCACATCCTTTAGTGTTTTAAATATATACAGATACATTTTTCAACTTATGTCTGTTAAAATGTGCCATTTCTCAGGAGTATGCCAACAGACCTTTTCTTAAATGCTACTTAGGCCATTGAGGTAAACGGGAGCGGCATGAATGCAGACGCGCATGGGAGCTGTACCCATCCATGAATATAGAGTCCATCACAATTTCCAGGCATCAGGGAACTAAAAAGAAGTCAAGAGAAAAGGGAGATCATAGAAGGGTAATATGTCGAGAAACATGATCCAGTTTCTAAAGGAGGCAAAATTCCCTTTGAAGTCAGAAAGAGCTTTATGTATCTAAGAAGCCAAGGATTTCTTTCGTTCCCAAGGAATATTATATGAAATAATGTTAGCTTAAATTAGCTCTCAGTAAGGAGCAAGTGGATATGCCTATAATTGGCTTTGTCATCTAAAATCACACCAACTCAGAGCTTACAGCTCCATAGATTATATTTTCTCATAAAGCAATTTTCTCAGTCTTTGAGCCTAGTTTAACCCCATCAGGATAGTTTTGATATTCCCAATGAAAGTTTGACTAGAAGTGATGGATGATTTTAAGTAAAATATCAAAGTTTACCTAATACTTTCCAAAAAGGAAAAAAAAAAAAAAGCACTTCAAAAATGTAACATAGTCAACCGTTCTTCCTGCCACGTTTAAATTATTATTTTGGTCATTATGTGGAAACAAATTCGAAATGTCCAGGTGGCCTAGGCCTGTCTTATTTGGCCATGGTCAATATTGTATCTTAGGAACTAAATATTGAACTCCTGGCCTTTTTGTATTTCTTTGCATTTTTAAGTAATAAGATGTTTCAAAGAGACATGTAATAATTATAATAGATCTCTGACATTACTGAGTTTAGAAATTGCTATCTTGACTTATAAATAGTGATCTTGGATGTCCGTGATATTATGGATTGCAACTCTGTTAAGACACAAATTTGAATTCTGTGAGCCAGTATACGAATTTATAATTCACGCCCATGCAAAACTCCTCTCTCAGGTCAACTTTTTTGCTCCCTGTATTTGTAACTCTGCTAAATCTAATATTTATTTATCAATCCCTCTGTACCAAGTACTGTGGTAAAACTTCCTGTCACTTGGTCATCTCAGTAACCCCTTGAGGTAACTTCTGTGTTCAATGCCTGCTCCCTTTCTCTGAGATTTACCTTCTATACAGAGAGACAAATCTCCCATTTCTACCACCTGTCACTAGCCAACAACACCCAGAGCAGGCGTGGACTCCTGATCCAAAGCAGCCAATCAAGACCAAGAGGTCTCTAAGCCTGCAGGTAGACCTGTGATAAAGCCTTGCTTGGGGAAAAGCTGAGAACGCTCATCTGTAGAGAGCAGAATGAAGCTAATGGACTAAGAGCGTAAAAAGATGACGTGGCTATGGAGATTGAGACAAAGACATAGGGAAAAACAGAGAGGCTGCCTAATGGCTTTCCCGGGATGAGCTCTTCCACCCTGGACTCTACTTCTTGCCTTTGGATGTGGTGTAACAGCTCTGTTGAAACTGAAGATAAATGGCACATTTTTCTTATGCTGTTGTGAAGATGTCTATGATTCACAGGCATGAGAGCCTGGTTCTCCAAGCAGGAGGTGACATGGCCCCTGCCGCCGAGGCCAGAAAGCCAGAGTGTCAGGACACCATGTCAGTGCTCAGACAGAGGTCTCTGAAGAAGGTTTAAATATTTTTCCCAAGTTCTGAGTCGCAGCTAATATTTATCACATAGCAAAGAATGAGTAGAGGGAGTCTTTGCTGAAACTTCAGTGCCTTAAAGAATCATTTGTTAATTTAACTGATAAGTATTGTCATTGAGTCACTGAGTTTCAGAGCTGGAAGGGGCGTTCTTCCAGCTTCCACAGCAGATGGCCACCCAGCAGCTACCTGACTTATCTCACCCCTCAGGAGACACTGTACAGTTTTTGCTGAGGATCTCTGGCGTCCCTTGGCAAAGCCAAATGCTTTCTTATGGCAACGTTAGCCCTCAGAGCCTAACTCTTTGGAAAAGGCTTAACTCTGCTCAAGGACAGTGTTCTTTGTGTTTGAGTACAGCTTAACCGGTTCTATACCAGACTACACATTCCTCCCAACCTTCTGTGAGTTATGCTTTCAGACTCTGTTACTACTCCAAGGCTAGCTGGAGCCTTCTCCCCTGCAGGGTGCTCAGAACCTAAGCGAGGTTCCAGCACAGACTGTTTCCCTGGTGAACTCCACCGTTAACTCCAGTACTTCTACTCTTCCCAAAAAATCAAAGAAAGGGAACACTCATATGAAGCCCGCATTATCCTGATACCAAAACTAGATAAGGACACTACGAGAAGAAAATATTACAGATATACCTGACAAATAAAGCTGTAAAAATTCCCAACTGAAGACTAGCAAACGGAATTTAACAGTACATTAAAAAAATCATACACTGGGGCGCCTGGGTGGCTCAGTGGGTTAAAGCCTCTGCTTTAAATCCCAGAGTCCAGGGATCGAGCCCCATATTGGGCTCTCTGCTCGGCAGGGGGCCTTCTTCCCTTCCTCTCTCTCTGCCTGCCTTGGGATCTCTGTCAAATAAATAAATAAAATCTTTTTTTAAAAAAAAGATTTTTGTAAAATCTTTTTTTTAAAAAAAGATTTTATTTATCTATTTGACAGAAATCAGAAGTAGGCAGAGAAGCAGGCAGAGAGAGAGGAGATTTACCTTCTATACAGAGAGAAGAGGCCCCCTTATCCAATTCTTGATTTTGGCTCAATTTGTGATCTCAGGGTTGTGAGATCAAGCCCCACTTTGGGATCTGCTTACGATTCTCTATCTCCCTCTCCCCGCTGTGCATATGTTTATGTTTGCATGCACATGCTCTCTCTCACAATAAATATGGATAAAAGAAGATGTGAGATATATATAGATATACATATACACACATATATTATACATACAGTATGTGTACAAACACTCATGCATGCGTGCACGCAAACACGTATACACACACACACACTAGAATATTACACAGTTATCAAAAAGCAGAATCTTGCCATTTGCAATGACATGGATGGGACTAGAGGGTCTTATGCTAAATGAAAGGAGTCGATCAGAGAAAGACAATCATCATAAGTCCTCACTGATATGTGGAATTCAAGAAACAAGGCAGAGGATCATAAGGGAAGTGAGGAAAAAAATGAAACAAGATGAAACTAGAGAGGGAGCCAAAACACAAGAGACTCCTAATTATAGGAACCAGACTGAGGGTTGCTAGAGGTTGGGGGGGGGGGAGAATAGGATGGCCAGGTGATAGATATTGTGGAGGATGTGTGTTGTAATGAGCACCGGGGGTATATAAGACTAATGTATGACAGACCTGTACCATTGAAACAAATAATATATGTTAATTAACTGAATTTAAATTAAAAGACATTTTTAAAAAGTTATAGGATACAAAATCAGTGTACAAGAATCAGCTGTTTTTATACACTAACAAAAAAAATAAAGAAAACCATCTTATTTACAGTTGCAGCAAAAACAATAAAATACCTAGAATAAATTTTTTAACCAATAAGGTAAAAGATCTTGCACTGGAAACTAGGGGACATAGATCAAAGAAACGGAGAAGACACAAATGATCAGTGTCCATGTTCATGCAATGGAAATCTACAGAACCTCACCTCTAGATTTTCCTTAAAATCAAAGATTTTAAGGCCAAGTTTTAAAACTGCTATAATTGGTTCAATGGCCGCAAGTATTTACATTTCTCCCACAGGCAAAATATAATCATCTTGTCCAAAAAAAAAAAAAAAAAATCACGAAAGTCCCATCCTTCCACAATATGAAGTTCAGCTTTGAGGACTGGGATCTTGTTAACTAAATCTGGTCCAGATGTGGATGAGACTCCTGGGGTACAGTTGCTCAGATAGGATTTCAAAGGATTGAAAGACCAGTGAACTAAACAGACCAGTAATCTAGCCTTCTAGATCGACCCTCAGGGCCGAGACAGGCATAGAATTACTGCAACGAGACTCAAGTTCAAAAAGAGAGGGCACTCTCTCTATCATGGACCTCCTCTAGGGGTGCAAAGGAACCATGACCTTAAAATTCTTCGATTTGTCAGTTACATTAAGTTATGTTCATCTGTCTCTCTCACAAAGTCTCCATTGAATGGGAAACACTTAAGACACACTGAAGAACCCTAGAAGATTTTTGTTTGTTTGAAAAGGGTCTGTGAAGCCTAAACACAGGCTTAAAAGTCATACCCCAAGCTTCATCTTCTCCATGAGACCAAGTATCCTGACACCAACTAGCATTTCATCCTTTCTCTTGAGGTTTTTTCTTAGTCTGAGAACCCCTGACTAGCTGGGAAAACTCACTTGTGACTTTTTCCACTTTTTCCAAACTTTAATCTGTTTTTCTTCTCTCACATTTCATTATAGGCAAAAATGAAGCCAAGAGAGACCTTTGATATTCTGCCCAGTAACCCCTTCAGCTAGATCACAGAGTTCATTAGGTGTATCTTGTGTTTCCGCTGTTCTCACAGGTGACAATGTTACCAAACTTCCCACTAACAAGGACCCTCTTTTCCTCCAACTCCCCTATAGCAACTCAATGTCCCTCTGTACTGCACTTCTCATTCCTCCAAGTCCATGGGTCTCCCATCTCCTACGTGGCCCCCACGTGCCACATTTTTGGTTTTATTACGATCGCAATCCTTTTTCAGGTACCAAGTTATGCTTCAGTTACCTACTGCTGAATAATCACTCCAAAACTTAAGGGCATAAAAGAGCCACAGTATATTGTGCTCATGGATTCTGTTAGTGAAGAAGTCAGACAGGATATGGGAAGGATGGACTGTCTCTGTTTCATGAGGTCAGGGGCCTCCGGTGAGGGCTTGAGCAGCTGGAGGTCGCTCAGAGAACCAGGAGCCAGAATCATCTGGGGGCTTCTTTTTTCTTTCTTTTTTTTTTTTTTTAAGATTTATTTATTTATTTGACAGACAGAGATCACAAGTAGGCAGAGAGGCAGACAGAGAGAGAGGAGGAAGCAGGCTCCCCGCTGAGCAGAGAGCCTGATGCGGGGCTCAATCCCAGGACCCTGAGACCATGACCTGAACCGAAGGCAGAGGCTTAACCCACTGAGCCACCCAGGGGATCTGGAGGCTTCTTTACTCATGTCTGACACCTCTGGGAGGTGGACAGCAAGGCCGGACTCAACTGCAGCCATCAGCTAGATAACTTACATGGGGCCTCTCCAGCACGGTGCCCTCCGGGTAGCTGAACTCCTTACATGTGGTTTAGGGCTCCCAGGTCAAGTTTTCCTGCAAGCAAGCTTCATGGTCATTTGTGTTCCAGCATCACAGATCATGTTGGGTCACTTCTGCTGAGCTCTATGGTTGCAGCTTTCAAAACCTGCCCAAATCCAAGGGGAGGGGTCCTGACTTCACCTCTCAATGGGTTAAAGAATGTGAGGCCATGTTTCAAAACTTACAGAACTACAAGTCTTGGTGTTGTTTTGTTGTAATGCTATCAATTTTGCCATGTTTCAGAAATGGAAGTCTTTTGATGTTTCTTTACGTAAGTAGCACATACTCCTATTAATTTATTAAAAGCACATTGAACTATTTATGAGTAGAATAAGACATTATGAATTGAAATTTCAAATGAACAAGAAGTATCATCACGTAGCTGGTAGAAACAGTTAAAATAACTTTAAGAAGCTGCCAAAATTAGATCTTGACTCAACATTAACCTCAATAAAAATGATATATAACTTGGGGAACAATTGTATTTAACCTTATGAAGGAAGATCAATGCAATTAAAATGAATTTTCTCTTGAGGCTGCCATAGGACTTGTGCTCTCATTTCATTTGCCTTTGCTTGGGGTACTTAAGAAAAGACAAAACTTTCGCAGAAAATATTGTAATTTGGAGCAGATAATTTTAGTTTTTAGAGCCAACTTGTTTTTTTTTTATACCAACACTCAACATGCAAATACTAGGCACAGCATATTAAAATTATGAATGACCACTGAAAATGAAATTGTTCATCCTCTTAAGTCTAAGAATTTTTTGTAGGAGGGGCGCCTGGGTTGGCTCAGTGGGTTGAGCCTCTGCCTTCAGCTCAGGACATGATCCCAGGGTCCTGGGATTGAGCCCCACATCGGGCTTTATGCTTAGCGGGGAGCCTGCTTCCCCCTGCCTCTCTGCCTACTTGTGATTTCTCTGTCAAATAAATAAATAAAATCTTAAAAAAAATTTTTTTTTGTAGGAAAGACATTACTGTGCTTTCCTTACTCTAGAAACACAAGAACTTTAATTGTAACCTCATACATATGTTTTCACTTCCTTCCTGCCAAACATAGTCTATACTTACATTTAAAAAAATCATTTCAAGGCAAAGGATTTCATTTTCTTTTTATGGGTATTAGAAAATATGACCTTCTCAGATATTGCTTAGACAATAGGATTGTGTCTGGTGTCTGGGGCCTAAGTAAGTTTGAGAAGGAAGAAAAAGGATTATTTGCTGCTATAAAAAACATAGGTAAATTTTTAAAATCATTTTTATTGAGATCTAGACCCCAAGTTAAATAGTGAAATTCTTAAGACAAAGCTGTTTTTGAACCCTTAAGCTGGTCTTCAAGCTCAGAAAAATTTTATCTCTGAAATTCCAAATGGATTATGGGATCTATTTAACATCAGACTTGTAGAGATAGAGGCAAACATTTTTAGATTTAGGAATGACATGTATAATAATTGGCAAAACCTTTCTGTATATTCTGTGAATATTATTTTTTTCTAACAGATTATAGAACGTAGGTAGACTCCAGTCCTAGGATTTGTTTCTGCGAAATACCTGTATTGGTTTAGCTGTTATCACCTTCAGTAGGTAGATAACAGTGGGTTATGTAAAGAAGAGAAAATAACAAAGCTTCCCCAGCACCTTCACAACACTGGACTTAAATTTTAAAACTTGGGTCTCCAAAGACGTAATATGAAACCCAAGGCTGCTATGTTATGAATAAAAGGAGAAAACACAGAGCATGTAAATGTTCCCTGGGAAATGACAAGCACCTAAGTACTTCCAGAAAAGATTACATTAAGCACCGCAAACTCACATTACTCATCATGCTACTGCTCCAGAGCCCATGGGAGACATTTCTAATTACTCATCCTTTCCTGCCAAGCCCTCCAAAAATCTCCCAATGCAGATCTTCAGGCACCTTCTGCCTTGTGTCTGGCACAGACATTCAGATGAACCCTATTTGCCATCTCTAGAGGAGATGGTCATAGTGATTCCAAACTGAAAAGAAGTCACGGGCATAGCTGTGCTGATTTTATCCCTAGGAAGATAGCACTAGGAATCTCGGCAAAGCTGCCATGATACTGACCACGATGTGACTGCTAATAACAACTCCAACACATTCACAGCAAGGGGCAAGGGTGGACCGACAGGCCATTGAAATCTCTAGCTCTGTAACGTTCAGCAAACTTTTCACGTCTGTGAAATAGAGATCATGATACCGATCTCTCGAGGTTGATCCGAAGATGAATGGAGACAGGCTGTATAAATTCCCTTAAAATAGATGCTTGCTAAATGTCAGCTCCAAATTCTAGCTCATTACTTGTCGAGAGACATAAGGAGGCCCTGAGAACAATGCATCCAAAGTGGGTAACATGGTTGGAAAGTAAAATAGGGAAGATGTTAAAGTAATCACAGTTGTTGAGTGCAAGAGGAAAGAAAACGCAACACAGAAATGGTCAGGATAGTCACAAGCTTTTCATCTCTTGGGACTGGAAACCCTGCAGTGTCACCAAAGCCCTGTACGGTGGGGCATGCTGTTCAGTGCTGGCTACTAACTCACTGCCTGGCTTTAGGGAGGACCAGAATGGTCATTTCAAATACAGCTTTTCAGCTCCGACAGAGCCCATCACGCAAAGCCGATTATCAAGGGGGAAGGACATCTTTAGCATCCAAGAGAAGAGCCCTCTCTGAGTTCTTCAGCTCCTTCGGTGTGGACCTGATTTCCAAGCAGGCTGACAATTTTTTTTAAAGTTTTTATTTATTCAAGTAAATTCTATACACAGTGTGGGGCTCAGACTCATGACCCCAAGATCAAGAATCTCACACCCCTCCCACTCAGCCTGCCAGGAGCCTCTAGAATTTGTTATATATTTTCAAGGTGACCCTTGCTCATTATAATTTATACCAGTTACTGGTTAAGATAGTTCTACCTGCTTTGGGATCAGTGTGCATTAAGAAAACACGAACCAAAGAAAGATATTACGGGACACCAATGTGGCAGGAATTATTTTAAAATAGCAAAACAAAACAAAAAAAACCCTTGTATAGCAATGACTCAAAGTTGGAAAGAAGAAACTGAAGTGTGAAAGAGAGTAGTAGTAAGGGCCAAGAATGCTGGGATCCGCTCACTGAGGCAGTGCCAAGGTTTCCTTCTCCAGGCTCTACTACTGACGGTGTAATGCCCGCCCCTCTATGCTCATTTGTAACCTAGACAAGAAAGAAACTGAGGATAATTCTAAGGATTCAGCATGGTCATTTTAAAAAAAATTACCAGATCATTTAATTCAATTGCTCTCTCTCTTTAATTAAGAAACAATTCATGCTTTGCAATTTAGTCCCTTTTGACATTTAATTAGGGCTTCCAATCTGCAAGGATGAGTGCTATCCATCAAATCAGAAGACAGTAATGCTTGTTTGCACATTAACAGCACAGAGGTGGTTATTATCATCGACGGTCCACTCTGAACCGATGAGCATTCATCAAACAAATTTTTTCCCCCAGCATTTAAGTAACTTCTCCCCAGGCACTGTGTAGCTCAGAGTCTAATATGGTTTTACCTGTTTTAGGGTAAGTAAATGGGACAGTTAGGATACCATACGCCCACATACTGTGGTGAACACAGTATGGTGAACGCTCTGATGCAGGACAGCAAAATACCACGCATTGTGGAAGGGGTTGAGAAAGGTTTCCAGAGAGAGGGGAAAGCTGTTTCATCTTGAAGGAGGAGTTGGAACTAGTTGGGAAGAGAACATGGGCAAGAAGTCCTGTCCCAGTTGGGGTAGCTCATGCAAAGGCAGAGAGACCCAGGAAAGTGTGATGCTAATGGCAAAATTCAAGTAGCCTGTAAGGCTGGAGTGCGAAATTGGTTTGAGTGGCAAGAGGGGAGGGAGTGTGAAGTCGGACCATGAAGGAGTCAGACCATGAAGGGCCTTCTGTGAAATGCTAATGAGTCTGCATTTGTGAAAGACAAAAATGCATCAGACAATTACAGAGATGATTTTATTCAGGCTCTTGTAATAGGGAGAGCATCCGTCAGGGAGGACAGTGGCAGAGAGGGAGGAAAGTGAAGATTTTCTAAAACTAGCAAGTCCCTGAGAAAAGGTATCTGTGGGTTTTAACTGGAACATGCAAGGGCAGGCTGACCCTTCACAGCACACAATTTCTCAGAACACAGAAGGATCCCAGGGTGGGAGTTGGGGGGGGGCGGTCTCCACCATGGCTGCCTCCTACAGTACAAGACCCAGATTCAGTTCGAAGTTATCAGACTTTGTCCTGGTTGTCCCAAAGAGGAAAGTCCAGGCACTCAAAGTATGGGAGCAGGAGTGAAACCTGTTGAGATGGTACAGCCATCCAGCAACATCCACTTGCCCCCCTTCCCTCTTGGGAGAGCTTGCCTGCCAACTTAGAATTGTCAGGAGGCCGTAATCAAGCAAGAATGTTTACTTGGGATTAAGGAACTGCAATTCAGGGTACAGATTTAGTAGCAACCCAAAGAGTACCCCACAAGGGAGCAAAAGTCAGGGTTTTTTGTTTTTGTTTTTGTTTTTGTTTTTTTAAGCAAAAAAGGAATACTTGTATACATTATTTACAAAGAATATTTTTTACCGGTGTTGGCAGTAGGAAATCTAATCTAGACTGAAAATAATTGGTTGCTAAGGCTGTGTCTAGAAAAGTCTGTTACTGTATATATCAGGTTGTAGGGTTTTGGGCTGAGTCCTTGGTTTCTTTGTGGTTTGGTCCAGTTCAAAATTTCATGGTTCTATGAGGGAGGACATGCATAAGACCTATCTCCTTGATGGCCTCCCAGCTCCATTTTAAAGCTCCTTGACATAAGTAACCCCATTTTCATTACCCCTTTCACATGCCTCTGGCCTGCCTCTCATATGCCCTTGTCCTGTTCCTTACTTTTGTCTTTGACACCAACTCCAGGTCCTCCAGGATCTCAGTTCAAGCATCATGTCTTAGTTTGATGACCAGGGGTCTCTAGTTCCTACCTCTTGCCCTGAGGCTTGCACATATCAAAGACCACAATCCCTTACAAGGCTTACACCATATTTTAACCCATTTTCTTAGAGAACATTATCTCTTTCCTCCCCTCAAACTGACTCCTTTGATCACAGCAGCCCACAGTTCCTAAATCATCCTGGGACTATCTTGATTAAATAGTACTTCCTGGGTAAAGAAAATTATTGGCAAATCCTGGATTGGTGCACCAACCTAGCCATTCTTCCTACAGTCGGGCTGCTGTCCCACAATCTGGACAAGGGCTGACCCAGCTGATATAGACTCCATTTCCTACAGCTTGAGGGTGTAGGCAGCTGCTGCTGTCCTGAATAGGGCTGCTCAACTCCCAGCCATTCAAGCCTGGAGCCACACAGTAATTGGCTTTGCAAACCTGGACTCCTATGAATTAGCTAGAATAATGACTCTACTTAATCTGTTAGCCCATAAATGAGCAACATGGATAAGATTAACATTCTACCATAAAATGGGCTGGGGAAAAGGGCAGGGGGGTTGGGGAAGGAACACTACAAGTTATAACATTGTATCATCAGATAACTAAGTCCAGCTTTGATGTTTTGCTTCAGGAAAAACAAAAAATGGAAACTAATAAACTACAAGACATTACCTATGTTTACTCAAATTTCACAAAATGTAATCCAACAAATATAATCCACAGCTTCGAAAGGCATCCAAAAGCTTTCTAGAAATGGAAAGACCTTTAAGTAAACCCAATTACCATCTTGTTGACTGGAGTATGTTTCCTGGTTAGAACTTCACAGAAAACGAAGAATGCTTTGCACTGAGGCTTTTTTTTTTTTTTTAAAGATAACAGGTATCATATATATAGATTTTTATTTCTGTAACAAATGGTTTTAATGTAAGTGGTTAAGGTTGTGCTATTATGAATCTAAGCAAAATTAAATTGAGCCACTGAACTTAATGGTATCTTTGATATATAGACCACTATACTTTTTTAATTTTTTGTAAGATTTTATTTATTTGACAGAGAGAGCATATAAACAGGGGAAGGAGGAGAAGCAGACTCCTCATTGAGCAGGGAGCCCAGTGTAGGGCTCAAACCCAGGACCCTGGGATTATGACCTGAGCCAAATGCAGTCCCTTAACCAGCTGACTCTCCAGGTGCCCCTATAGATCACTATTCTTAAGACAGCTTCCTTTATTCTTGTGTACTTATCAAGTCCATTTGCTTCTGTCTGATACAATTTTCCAAGTCAAACACAAGGTTTACCAATTAAATCCTTCTCTCCCAGTAAATTCTACTAGCATTCTCCCTCCCTTTTGCAATTGCAGAGCAATTTCTATCTAAAGTCCTCCAAGGGTTTTACAAACATTAATTAGGCTTTGTGATACCCCAGCAAGGGAGAAGACCAGCATTCTTCCTGGGAATTCTCCTCTTGCTGAGAAGGGTTGGAATGACATTTGTTCCTTCACTCACAATCAGCATATGGACCTCTAACCTTGGGAACAGATGTGCTGATTCCTCCAGAATTACAAGGGACACCACGATTCTCTGCTTGCTCTAACAACGGAAGATGGGGGGACTTGCTCTAACAAAGGAAGATGGGGGACTCATCCAGTATGGGAAGACACTTATTTGTATCCATCCTTCTGAATAACTGATCCGATTTATGTTTTGAAATCAGCATAAAGTCCATGTTCTATCTATCCTGTTCTATCCATAACCCCTCAATTTACTGGCATAGTTTTAAACTTGATGTAGCTAACCATTGGAAAATGGGAAGTGAGCATACAGAACATAGCTGGAGAGGTGTCCACTTCTAGACACACAAGGATCTCATCCCACCTTCTAAACGTGCATATGGAATCTTAGTTCCTTGACTGCCCTCAACGCTGCAGTGGTAGGCATGGTCTGCCCAGTATGATGTCTCTTGGCTCTCAACCCTGACTGCATCTCATAACCATGAGGGGAGCTATTTAAAAATACTTCTGTAGCTACCTCACATGAATTCAAACAGGGTGGGGAAGAGGCTGGCTGTGGGCATTTTCTATGCCCCTGGGTTTTATTGCTACCAGCAGCCCTGGTTCATAGTCTTGAGGAGCAGCTGCAAAGCTTTTGAGAGTCAGGTGAAGCACCTAAGCCTTTCCTGCAGGCGGTGACCTCCAATTCTAAGAAATCTCCTTTACAAAAACCTTCTACATTTTTTGAACTTGTCACATGGACTTCTAGGTTCCAGTATTTGGTTACTGGCTTGAAACATCGTCCAGCCACAGAGAGGGACTGCCTGTGGTGAACCTGTTCTCACTGGTGAGGTTTTGAGAATTAATAAAGGGAAACCCTACTAATGTAGTCCAGTGGCCACAAGGGAAAGCTCTCATGCACGATCACTTTCATCAATTGTAAAACCAACAGGAGAAGGGGTACTTTGCAAACTGGTACCACTTTTACCCCAACAGGAGGAAGAAAGGTTTTCTCCTTGGCTGGAAAAAGCCCAGCCAATAACAGACTATCACAATTCAGCCAATAAAAAGACACTGTCCTTTGAACTCCCAGTTTATTCTAGTGAATTTTTTGTTGGTAAGAGCCCCTCCCAACTACCCTTCCCCTGCCCTTTCCTCTGTGAAAGAGGATTCCTCTCCTTTGTTCTCTGCACTTGCCTGTGGTTTTGCAATAGCTTGTGTGTACCCCATTGCAATTTTCTGCTATTCCCAAACAGGCCCATTTTTGTTGGTAAAATAACCAACAGTTTTATATTTAAGGTTAACAAGGTCAGTGAGTGTCTGCTGGGGTGTTATCTTTGGTGTATTGCCTACTGTCCATCTTGGCCTTTACTGGCTACTCCCTTGATGGTAATTCTAGGCTTGGGTGCCAAAGTATTACAGAGGGGAAGAGCTTTAAAGAATGACAGCAGGTACTGGGGCAACATAGGGGCCAATGCATTAAGGAGTACATGCTATATAGTTTGCAGAAGTATTGCAAAATAGATCTGCTGGGAGGAGACCAAAGATGTTACCTAGGTTAGCATTTGGTTAAGTCAGATACTATCCTCTAGTTAAATCTGTGGTAAGACATATTTTCTATATGGATCTTAATGAAGGAAAATCTGCAGTATTAATTATTTGGGAGAGAGGGGACAGTTGTGTTTCAGAGCAGTGTTTGATACTCCTCGTGGTTTTCGGTGGCGTCTCGGAAATTTCAGTAGGGATGTACATGCTGAATCACCGTGAGAAGATGATTTTGTTCTATTCAAGGTTTAAGAAAGATTTAAAATTATTTTTAAATTCTACCTTCTGGTCATACCAAGGTAATACTCTCAGCTTGGTGTTAATAAGTTTTAAACATCTTTCTGGTACTGATAATAGCTCTTTTTCGGAAGGATTTAGGGAAAAATGGTAACCAGCTGGAATTTAAGAACTGTCTTCATTTGTATTTATGTGTTATCTTTTATTCATGACAAGCAATAATGTTTTCCAGTTTGGGATAGTGATTTAGAGCTTCTTTATAAATCACAGTTAAGGAAATGTGAGTTGATTTAAAGAGATAATAACCAGGTGGTGCACATACATAGCAAAAACTGTGAAGGGGATCTATTAGTTTACTTGAAAATTATTCTACCACCACCTTTTTTAGAGGTGTACGTGTTTTTAAAACCAATCTCCTTGCCAACTTGATCGTAAAACAAAGCATCATGGCTCATTTTTTAAAAATAAAGTAATTAATACTTTAAACTTAAATGTACCTCAGATCATGCCCAACTATCCCTAACTTAGTTTTCGAGGGGAAGCCCTTAATAATGTTGTATTTAACCATTTGGGTTATTATCCATAATTTCAATTTGTTTTCAGTACCCATACTGGAACTATTTCTGAAAGCATCAAAATATATTTTCTAAAGGTAAATAGCTATTCAGTTCATGAAAAACACAGATGCAAAAATCCTCAACAGAATGTTGGCAAACCAAATTCAACAATACATTAAAAGGTTCATACACCATGATTAAGAGTTATTTATTCCAGCCATGCAAGAATGATTCAACATCTACAAATAAATGAGATGTACCTCATTAAGAAAATTAAGGTTAAAAGTCTTGATCCTCTCAGTAGATGCAGAAAACATTCGACAAAATTCATTCATTCATGCTCATGATAAAAGCTCCCAACACAATGGGTACAGAGGGAATGTACCACAACACAGTAAAGGCCTATATGACCGACCCCCAGCTATCATACTCAACTGTGAAACACTGAAAGGTTTTCCTCTAAGATCAGTAACAAGACAAAAGCGACCACTCTCACTATTTTTATTCAACATAGTATGCTTACTGGATGTCCTAGCCAGAGCAATTAGGCAAGGAAATAAAAGCTACCCAAATCAGAAAGAAAGAGGTATTGTCTCTATATGCAGATGACATGATATTTAATACAGAAAACCCCGGAGACAATAGCAAAAAACTGCTAGAATTAATTAATTCAGCAAAGTTGTAGGTTACAAAATTAATGTAAAAAAAATCATTGGCATTTCTATCTGCCAACAACAGAAAGAGAAATTAAGAAAATAAACCCATTTAAAATGCAACAAAAACAAGAAAACACACAGGAATAAATTTAACCAAGGAGGTGAAATATATGTGCACTAAAAACTATAAGACTGATGAAAAAAACTGAAGACACAAATAAATGAAAATATATTCTGTGTTGATGGATTGGAAGAACATTGCTAAAATGTCCATATTGAGTAAAGCCATCTACAGAGTTGATACAACCCCTATCAAAATTCTAATGACATTTGTCCAGAAATAAAACAATCCTAAAATTTCTATGGAACCACAAAAGAACCCCAATTGCCAAAGCAATCCTGAGAAGGAAAAAAACAAAGCAGAGGAATCACACTTCCTGATTTCAAACAACATCACAAAGCTTTAGTAATCAAAACAGTATGATACTGCCATAAAATCAGACAAATAAACCAATGGAACAGAATAGAAAGCCCAGAGATAAACCCACACATATATGGTCAATTAATGTACAACAAAGGAGGCAAGAATATATACACAATATACATAATTTGTAAATTGAGTTGGGAAAACTGGATGGCCACATGCCAAAGAATAAAAAAGACCATAGAGGGGAAAAATCAATTCAAATGGATTAAAGACTTGAACATAAAGCTTGAAACCCTAAAACTCCTAGAAAAAAAACAAAAAACAAAAAGTAAACTCCTTGACCTTAACCTTGGCAATAATTTTTGGGGGGCTGACACCAAAGCAAAGGAAACAAAAGTAAAATAATGACATAAAACTAAAAAGTTTCTGTACAGAAAAGGAAACCATCAACAAAATAAAAAGGCAAGCAAGGAATGGGAAAAAATATTCGCAAACCATTTACCTGATAAGGGATTAATATTTAAAATAAAGAGTTTCTATAACTCAGTAGCAAAATAAAAACCAAGTTTAAAGTGGGCAGAGAATCTGAAGAGACAATTTGTCCAAAAAAGACATACAAATGGCCAACAGGAACATGAGAAGATGCTTAACATAACTCATCATCAGAGAAATGAGGATTAAAACCATGAGATATCGCCTCACATTGTTAGGTCGTCAATTATCAAGAATGATAAGAAGTAACTAGGCAAGGATGCAGAAAAAAGTGAAGCTGTTCCCTGTGGGTGGGCATGTAAACTGGTTTAGCCTCTGTGGAAACCAGTATGCAGTTTCCTCAAGAATTTATATATAGAACTACCATATGATCCAGCAATTCCACTTCTGGTTATATATCCAAAAGAAATGTAGTCATTATCTCGGAATGCTGTCTTCCCCCTTTCACGGCAGCATTTTCATATAACCAAGGTATCAAAAGGTATGAAAACAACCTAGGTGCCCATCAACGCACTGTTAAAGAGACATGGCATATATATTCCATTGTGTGTGTGTGTGTGTGTATATATATATATACATATATATGTATATGTGTATATATATATATATATGAAATCACTCAGCTGTATAAAGAAGAAAATTCTGTCATTTGCAACTACATGTATGGGGATTTCCCCCACCCCAACCAATTCCAACTCACCTACCAGATAGGTGTCCTACAATTCAATTCTGACACTACCTGGAGTTAGCACAGAACCCACAGGTTAAAGGCTCAGTTCCCCTAGACTTCCTCCCACTTCAGATGCCAAGAGTAAGTAGTGAGACCCTGGATGGCCTATATAACTGCCCAACTTGGCTACAAATTGGTGGTTCCCATGACCCCCTCCTCAGGTTCAGTAATTTGCTGTAATGATTCACAGAACTCCAGGAAACACTTGTTTGCTGGTTTATCCCATAAGATATGACAAAAGACACAGTTGAGCCAGATGAAGAGGTGCATAGAGTCTGACAAGGAAGGTCTGGACTTCCAGAAGCTTCTGTGCCACCTTCCCAGGCCAGGGATATGTTCACCAACCCAGAAACTCTCCTACTCCCAAGTTTATGGAGGCTTTGCAATGTAGTGTTGTTTATCATCTCAATCTCTGGCTCCCCTTCTCTCCCCAGAGGATGGGGAGTAGGGGTTGAAAGTTCCAAGCTTCAAATCATGGCTTGGGCTTTCTTCTGGCCAGCATTCATCCATAAGACCAGTGGGAGTCACCTCATTAAGACAAAACATGCTCCCATTACCCAGAATATACCAAGGATTTAGGAGCTCTGTGCCAGGAAATAGGATCAAACACCAAATATTGAAACAAAGGATGCTCCAAGCACTTCTTTTATTTTACTCTTATCAGGAAATGACAAGGGTTTTGGGAGATCTGGGTTAGGAACTAAGGATAGAGATGGACACATTGTTTCCCTTAGTTTACAGAATGAAACTAGCATCTATAGTTTAGTTAAGACTAATCCATCAATGTCTATTTCCTGCGTTGGGTATTATAGCACAGCTATACGAGAAGTCATCACTGGGGAAAGAAAATACAAGACTCTACCATTTCTATAATTTCCAATGAGTCTTCTGAAACTATTTCAAAGTATGTAGTTGTTTTTTATTTTTATTTTTTAAGTACACTTGATCTTTCCAGAAATGCAATGATTATTTTTAAGACCAGGGACATGACATATGTGATTTCTACTCTATCTACTCGAATGTGCAGAAGCACAAGCACATTTCTGTTTTCTACCCAAAAAGTGTGAGAAAATCATCAACAGGTGTGAACCTGTGTAAATTTTCTCAGAGATGCTAACAAAAATCCATTCTCTGGAGCTAGAACAGAAATATTTGCCATAAGAATTAGTTCGTCTCCTGTTTACCTGCTAAAGTTGCAAAAAGGATACTTACGGCCAAAACTTTTCGAAAGGATGAAGAGAGGAAATATCAACATAGCCTCTTTCGCAGAGAAAAGTCAGCGGCAGGGGCTGCCAGGTTTCCCTGTCTGGCTCCTGCAGGCTATTCCCACACTTCGACCTGCTGGGTGTGCTATAGGGTTGGGGTCGGGAGAGAGACGCATGTCTTGTCTCCAGGGAAACTCATCACAAATGAAAAATAAATAGGTGTCAATCGCGGTGAAACTCAAATCCCCCATCCCGAGGCAGCTCATTTTCTTGTTTTCCTTCCATGGCCTTTGTCTAATCAGCCACTCCGCATGTGGGCGCTCGGTGAGATTGCAAACACGCATTCTCACATAGTGACCCCCCTTAACTAACTTGAAAATTCTTTTCATCTAAAAATCCTGGGACTTCAAACTCAGAAATCATGTCTGAAGCAAAAATAACAAAGGAAGCCTCGTATAAAGGCAGGTTTTAATGCTCCTTAGGTGAAGCCACTTTCTTTTCTCTTTTTTTTTTTTTTAAAGATTTTATTTATTTGACAGACAGAGATCACAAGCAGGCAGAGAGGCAGGCAGAGAGAGAGGAGGAAGCAGGCTCGCTGCGGAGCAGAGAGCCCGATGCGGGGCTCGATCCCAGGACCCTGGGATCATGACCTGAGCCAAAGGCAGCGGCTTAACCCACTGAGCCACCCAGGCGCCCCAGGTGAAGCCACTTTCAAAACCGCGGAAGGATCTGGAAAATCAGCTTTGTTCTGTGGAGTGAATCAGGCTTTGAAGGTTCTGCAGTTGTCAGAGCCCCAGAAGGTCTTTCTTGCGGCTGTTACCTCTCAGCACACTTGAGGGCCCAAGGGCTACATTCCCAGAGGAGAATTCAGGTGCTTACCTGGACAGCTCAGGTCTTCCCTAAACCTCTCTCATCTTTGTGAATGTGACCTGTAGGGAACAAGTGGCTTGGGTTCACATGACTCCGTCTACACTCAGGTGAGGCTCCATAAAGCCATTAGAGTCACCTGGTACTCGAGGAGCACGAGCGGATTATTACTTCCCTGGTGAATACAAATCATGAACTTCACAAACACTTCTGCTTGCAAGAGAAGCAAGGACTTTGGTGCAGAAATGGTGTACAGTGTACTGACGGCCCCGGGGTTGACTTGGTGAGTTTTTAAAAAGTTTTCATTCTTCCACGTATGCGCGGCCCAGAGTTAAGCTACTAGCTCTAGGACCAATTTCTTTTTTTTTTTAAGAGATTTTATTTATTTGACAGACACACAGCTAAAGAGGGAACACAGGTAGGAGGAGGGGGAGTGAGAGCAGCCTGCCTCCCGCTGAGCAGGCAGCCCTATGTGGGGCTTGATCCCAGGATCCTGGGATCGTGACCCGAGCTCAAGGCAGATGCCCAACGATTGAGCCACCCAGGCACCCCTTGAGGACTATTTTTCAAAGGCTACATTCCCCTGCTTCCCAACTATCTATACGAAAGCTTTTTCTCATAATGAAGCAGAAAGACATTTTAAAGCAACAGTGTGAGGGGGCTCCTGTGTAGTTCAGCCGGTTAAAGGTCCGACTCTTGATTTTGGCTCAGGTAATGATCTCAGGTTTGGTATCGACCCCATGCACAGAGCCTGCTTCAGATTCTCTCTCCCCATCTCCCTAGGGCCCCCCCCCAAAAAACCCCACAACAACTGTGAAAAAACAACAAATGGGGGGAGCACCAGCCTCTTGTCAAGGAACAGTAGCACGCAACTGAACGCAGCTTTGAGCCCAGAACTTGAAGAGAAGCCGGCCTTACAGATGGATGTTTGCAGCCTTTGAGCACTTGATGTCGGTCACCAAACATCTAAAGACATAGAGACCGAGAGGTGCACTTTCTATCCTGAACTTAAAGCTCATGGCCTTGTTTCAGTTTCCTCTTTCTGATCTAACAGACAACGTCAGCAACTTAAAACAACCCAAACTTACTCCCTTCCAGTTCTGCAGGTCTGATATCCGGAAGACTTACTGAGCTGGAGTCAAGTGGTTGGCCGGGCTGCATTTCTCTTTGGAAGCTCCGGGCTAGAACCGGTTTCCTTACCTTTCCCGGCTCTTAGAGGTGGTTCGTGTCCCTTGGCTTGTGGCCCCCTTCCTCCATCTTCAAAGCCAGCGAGAGGAGTTCGAGTCCCTTTAATGCTGCCATGTCTCTGGTTTTCTGCTGCTGAGGATGCTTTTCTGCTTTTAAGCACCCTGTGAAGAGATTGGATCCACCTAGATAATCCAGGCTAATCTCCCCATCGGCAAAGTCCCTGTTGGCCCCACGGGAGACATTCACAAGGTGCAGGGATTCGAATATGGGCTGTTATTTTTGCCATCACAGGCCTCTACACAGACGTGTGCCAGGCTAGATGTCTACACGGTGTGTCTCAGTCAGTTTGGGCTGCTGTAACAAAGCAGCAGAGACTGAGTGGCTTATAAATAGCAGAAATCGATTTCTCACAATTCTGGAAGCTGGAAATCTAAGAGAATGTTGGCAGCCTGATCAGGTTCTAGTGAAGGCCTTCTTCCAAGTGGCAGACCGTCAATTTCTTTCTTTTTTTTGTTCAGACTGTCAATTCCTTGTTGAATCCTCACATGATGGAGAGCAGAATGAGAGGAAGTCAGTGCTCTCATGTTTTCCTCTAAGGGCACCCAGCCCACACCTGAAGCCTCTACCCTCATGACCTAATTACCCCCCAAAAGGCCCACCTCTTAATACCATCACACTGGCGGGTAGGATTTCAGTGTATGAATTTAGAGGGACACAAACCTCCAGCCCTTATCACCATAGTACCCTCTCCTGGTGTTCCTGTTTTACCAAAACACAGATAATGGGGAACTTCGGAGGTGACTGCAGTCAACTCTCATCAGCCGTTGCTACTCAGAAATTTACATTTCAAATCATGCACAGCTCCGTTGCTTTGATGACGAGGCTGTGGTTGTTCTCTCATCACAGCCCGGGAATTTTTAGATCATGTGGTGGGAAGCTCATGACATACCATCTGAGGAGAACAAGAGTTCACCCAAATTAAGTTTCTACTCTACAAGGAGACTCATCTTTATGAACGGTATCACACATGTGCATTTGCCCTCTGCCTAAAGGGTTAGTCAAAGGTCTGCACTAGCAGATGGCAGGGGTATGATGGGAACTTGAGGAATTTGTTGTCAGTCCCCATCCCCTTTGAGCCCAGTTTGGCAGTACCTATCTTCCTCAACCTGAGGTTAGAGCTTCTATTGGCATTCACCTCTCCCTTGGCTACAGGTCTTTCTTTCTGGGTTTCGGGAGCACTCCTTCCTTTCGGTCCTGAAGGTCCGGAGGTTGTAACGGCCCCCACTGTTGCTAGCCCGTGTATGCTTCACCATTCCTTGCTGATCCTGCTTATTCCTACCCACACCATGACAAAGACTTCCTTTATTAAACTCTTTTCCATTATCTTGTTTATATGTGCCAACCATCCCTTGCCGGTGCCCCGCCTGATACGACTGGATGTGTCAGGATCTTGTGATCTTGGCCTAGTTACTCAACCTTCTCTAACCTCAGTATTCTCATATGTAAGATGGAGATAAAAATAGCTACCCCTGTGATGGTGGCAACAACTAAATTATTTAATTCATGTACAGCTTAACTTAACACAGTGTTTGGCACACAGTGAACATTTAAGTGTATTTTTGTCAAAATAAAGGAAATGAATTCTCTGAGGAACTGAAAGCTCCATCTGGATCCAAATGTTCCACCACATCATTTCTTAAAATGTACTTTTGGTTCCGTGAAAAAGTACGATTTTTGAGCAACTATTAAACTCAGGTCTTCGGATTTACCAATAACTAACTGTTAATGATGCTGCTCAAGGTATCACCCAAATAGTCCTCCTGCACCAAGGGATGCACAAATTCAAGTATGTTTACTTTTTAATTTGATTTTCTGGAATTATCTAGACACTGAGTCTCTGCTTTCTAGTTTTCTGGATGTGGAACAATTTAAATAATGTAAGCAGAGAACTGTTATAGTAAAATAGATAATATTTAGGAAATAAAAGTCTGTCTATAAATCAGTTCAGACTCACTAACTGTTTCTCAGCTTACAAAAGTTTATACCATGATCTACTTACAGCAATAAGAATATAAATATAGAATTTTTAAGAGGACATTCAACTTTTAAAAGGTGATGCTCATCATGGAGTCAGGAAAAGGATGAAATTGCAAAAGAACACAAGAAATCCTTCAGTATTTTGGTACATGCAGATCCAAGTTGAAAGAGACAGAGACAGAGAGGTATCTGGAATTGGAACATCCCACGTCACCTTTCCAGATATGGATGAAAAAAACTTTTAACAGCTGGTATCAGGCTCTTTTTTTTTTTTTTTTAAAGATTTTATTTATTTATTTGAGAGAGAGTGAGAGAAAGAGAACATGAGAAGGAGGCGCAGACTCCAGGAGCATGACCTGAGCTGAAGGCAGACGCTAACCCACTGAGCCACCCAGGTGCCCCTGGCATCGGACTCTTTAGGCAGTGTTGCTGTGGTTAGTTTCAGAGGGAAAATGAGGCTCTAAGGATATGATCTATATGAACTGCTCTGAATAAAAAGTAACAAATTTGGTGGTGAGAGAAAGCAAGAGAAGGAAAGGGAACAAAGGTGTAGGTGGCAGATACAAGAGGAAAATCCACAATAGTTGGCTAGAGCTATAGAAAATTTAAGGTGTTTGCCTTGCTGTGATTTAACTACTCTCTTTCCCAAGGTCTTTGGTTAAGTCTGCTACACGCACAAATACCTCATCTGTGTGATTTTCTCAAGAAGGAAATGGGGTGCTAGTCCACATCTAGGTCAGTACAAGTCAGAGAAAAGAGGCGTGGGGGTGGGGAGGTCAGACAAAGGACACTAAGAGGGCAGCAGAAGTGGGAACAGAGGGCAGATATATCTATAGAAACATGAGTTCTAAGACCTTTGTGAAAGTATCAGGGAGAGTACTAGACTTACCATAGGATAGAGAATGAAGAATTGAAATTCACTTTATTTAAATCTGAAAGGACAGGATGACCTCAGCTGATATCGGAATTACAATTTGTCAGGGATCCAAGTGAAAAAAAAGAAATAGGAAATTCGACCTGCTGGTGTCAATCTGTTAGGATAGCTGTATTTTTACTGCTAGTATTTTCTGGACCCCGTATTTCAATAGTTCTGACTGAATCTGTACCAAAAACAGAGTAAGAGTTTCAAGTCCATTAAAAGATTAGTCAGTTTTTCTTTCTTTGATAAAAGACAGCCATTGCTAAAACACTGTATCAACTGCAGAGAAAACGTGGTTCACGGCCTTGGACTTAATCACACCAAGACTTTAAAATGTCTTATTTTGTTAGTCAGTCACTTACAGTCAAGTATTTATTGAGTTCCAAATCTATGCTGGCACATTAAATGACCACAAACCATTGCCTTATCCTGTGTTGGCTCACAATTTAGGGGTTTACCCCAAAATACTAGATGATATCTATGCTCATGACTCAAGAGCACTGTTTTTCAAAAAAACAGAAAGACCTGTGCCCCACCATCCACATGCACACCCTCTTAGTCTGGGAATCTACGGGTTTTTTCTGTTTTGTTTTGTTTTTTAAAGATTTTATTTATTTATTCAACAGAGAGGTAAGGAGGCAGAGAGGCAGGCAGAGAGAGAGAGAGAGGAGGAAGCAGTCTCCCTGCTGAGCAGAGAGCCTGATGCGGGACTCGATCCCAGGACCCTGAGATCGTGACCTGAGCCGAAGGCAGTGGCTTAACCCACTGAGCCACCCAGGTGCCCTGGGAATCTACAGGTTTTACAATGATCTCTAAACCCATGTAGTTTGCACTGGTCACAACGGTTATGAAAATCTTACAATTTGTAATGATCATAGCCTCTTTGCAGACTTCTTGTGGGGCTTAAGATTTTTGCCTAGGGCTTATGGCTTCACGTGTTTCTCCAAGCTGAGAAGAGCATTATGTAACAGTGACATTCTAGGTCATTGTCCATCAAAGAACCCAGGTTCCGTTGAGCCACCTACAGTGGAAGTGATTGTTTGGAGGATTTTTCCTACTTACCTCTTAGCTTGTGTAAAAAATCGAACATGACCTTTTTTAGAAAAGTAACTGAGGAGCGCCTGGGTGGCTCAGGCAGTTAAGTGGCTGTCTTCGGCTCAGGTCATGATCCCGGGGTCCTGGGGTCAAGCCCCGCATTGGGCTCCCTGCTCAGTGGGGAGCCTGCCTCGCCCTCTCCCTCTGCCTCTGCCTGCCACTCTGCCTGCTTGTGCTCTCTGTCAAATAAATAACATCTTTAAAAAAAAAAAAAGAATAAAGAAAAGAAAAGTAACTAAGCTATATAACAGAATAGTTCTCCAACATAACAGAGAACTATAGTGGTGAAAGTAAATTTTTGATTTTTATTCATTACGTTCCCTTGGCTTCATTATACGAAAGTCACCTCATATTGATCAATCACATGGCACCTGGGTGACTCAGTGGGTTAAGCATTTAACTCTCCATCTCAGCTCAGGTCTTGATCTCAAGGTGGTGAGCTCTGGCCCCACATTTGACTCCACACTGGGCATGGAACCTACTTAAAAACAAACAAACTAACTAACTAACCAAAAACAACACAACAACAAAATATTTATCCATCACCTACTTTTCTGGAAATCTGTGTGCCCAGGGAGTTTATAGATAAGTATAGAGGCAAAGCAAGCAAATTCAAAAAAATGTATATTTGGAATACCCTACTAATGATGTCTAACGTTGTGTGTCAGCTTTGCTAGGCCACAGTGCCTACGTTTTGGTTAAACACCATTCTAGGTGTTTCTGTGAAGGTGTCTTTCAGATGAGATTAACATTTAAACTGGTAGACTTCGAGTAAAGCACGTTTCACTCCATAGTGTGGGTAAGCCTCATGCAATTGGATGAAAACCTTAATAGAACAAAGACTGACCTCTCACCCTCTCAAGAAGGAATTCTGCCTTTTCAAACTACAACTTTTCCCTGAGTCTTCAGCCTACTAACTTTACCCAGCAGATTTTGGTCTTGCCAATCCTTTACAATCAGATGTGCCAATTCCTTAAAATAAATTATCTCTCTTTTTCTCTCTCTCTCTATATATATCTCCTGTTGGTTCTGTTTCTTTGGAGAACCCTAGCTAATATACTACCAAAGCCATTTTTATAATTTACTAGAAGTAACATCCATAACAAAAAGTCTTGGCCAAGTACTCACACTTGTAGGATTATTCTAGAGGAAAATTTAGATGTTGTCGATTGAGTTTTAAAGTATTTCAGGTAATCCTAGTTTCAGTTTGATCTCCTGAGGCAGACGTTGCCACTCCAAGAAATTGTGCCTGGTAGTACTCCTGCAACAAATAGGGTGGGGGTGGGGTGGGGAGCTATTTTATGCAAAACACTGTTGTAAGCACTGAGGATAAAGCAGTAACTTTTGAGACAAAAATCCCCGTTTTCATTGAGTTTTTATCCAAGTAGAAGGAAATAGACAATAAATAAATTTATATTAGTCAGACGGTGATGAGTGCAAAGAAATTAAAATAGTCACCCTGCTTTAGGATGGAGAGTGATGAGATCATTGTGTTTGTGTGATTTCGCAGAGGGTGTTTGGAGTAAGTGACATTTCAGCCAAGACGTAAGTGTAATGAAAGAGAGAGTCGTGCCGATTTATGAGTAGGAAGGGTTCCAGGCGCTGAGAACAGGAAGGGCAAAGGCTGTGCGGCAGAAATGAGGCCAGGGTACCAGAGAAACACAAGGAGGGCAGTATGTTGAGAGAGGAGTGAGCAAAGGAGAGTAGAGGAGACAAAGCCAGAGAAGTTTCCATGACTTGTCTGTGTAGACACCAACAAAAATGAAAAGTCTGAGGACATAGTCTTGGGACACACCAGAGTTTAGAGGTCAGGAAAGGAGTTGCATGGAGTCAAGGGGACAGAGGAGGAGGAGCCAGGGAGGTAGAAGAAAAACCCACAGAATGCAGGGTCTTGAAGGAAGTGTTTCAGTTCAGGAGGAGTGGTCAAAACAGGTCAAGTAAAACGAGGACTGGGCATTATCTTTGGGTCTATCCAGTGGAGGTTTATTATCATCTTGCTAATAGGAAGTTGAGTACAACAGAAGAAAAAAAAAGCATAATTAGAGTCTGTTCAAGAATGACTTAGAGGAGACGTAGAGACAAAAATATTGGCTATTTTTTTCACAGTTTGAGGCAAAAGAGAACAAAGAATGAAGTTCTGGTAGTGTTAGCTAGAAAGGGACATAGGCAGGGGTTTTAAAAATGTTTTCGGGGGGCACCTGGGTGGCTCAGTTGTTGGGCATTTGCCTTCCACTCGGGTTGTGATCCCAGGGTCCTAGGATGGAGCCCCGCATTGGGCTCCCTGCTTGGCAGGAAGTCTGCTTCTCCCTCTCCCACTCCCCCTGCTCTGTTCCCTCTCTCGCTGTGTCTCTGTCAAATAAACAAACAAAATCTTTTAAAAATTAAAAAAAAAAAGTTTTGGGTTTTTTTAAAAAATTTCTATTAGGCTAGAGATTTCCTGACATGCATGTACCTAATGGGAATGACCCAAGGAAGGAGGGGGAGAGGTGTCAACTGGTAAGGCAGGATGGGAGGGAACAGAATCAGGCAGAGCTCGATGCTAGAGGAAGAAGGGCAAAGTTTGGGATATAGATACAAATACGCTTGTAAGTTTAGGGATAGAAATGCGGGGAAGCTCTCTTTTAACTGGCCTGTTTATTACAATGAAATATAACACATGAGTGAAGATAGGGGAAGAGATGTTAAATGCCAGAAACTTTCTTTCCTGACAGTGAGTCTCTGTTTTCCTCAGTTGAGTTTACGGAATTGTAAGTGGGAGGCTTTCTATCCTATCCTCTGCAAGCAGAAGATATTTACAACTGAGGACATCTTTGAGTTTTTGAAAAACGATTGACCAAGAACACCTGCCAGCTGTCTCATTGCTTAACCTGCCACTCCACTACTCCAGGTACCAGGGGCTGTTTAGTGACATTACTAATGGGAATACGACTGATCTTGAATGACATTACTAATGGGAATCAGACTGATCTTGACTTCTTCTCTGTAGTCTTAGATTAGAACTTATGAATAAAACTGTGTTTTAGATATTGGCACTGGCTCTTGTTACTCCTGCCTTGTTCTCAGAGGAGGATCTAATCCCAAAGGAGTTAAGAAACCTTTTTTAGAATTATTACTAAAAACTCATTCCTGGGAATGGGGGTGAGGGGAATGGGGGAAGGGGATCAAGAGATACAAACTTCCAGTTATAAAATAAGTAAGTCATGGGGACTGTAATGTATAGAAGGGGAAATACAGTCAGTCACATTGTATTCATTTTCGTATGGTGGCAGATGGTAACTGGACTTACTGTGGTGATCAGTTCGCAATGGATACAAATGTCGAGTCACTATGCTGTATGCATGAAAATAATAAAACACTGGATATCAATTATACTTCAATAAAAAATTCATTCCTTCTGACAACTTACAAGGCAAATACAGCAAGCATCTACTAAGTACCCACCATGTGCTTGGGACTAATCCATTTTTTTTTTTTAAAGATTTTTATTTATTTATTTGAGAGAGAGACAGTGAGAGAGAGCACAAGCGAGGAGGTCAGAGAGCGAAGCAGACTCCCCATGGAGCTGGGAGCCCGATGTGGGACTCGATCCCAGGATTCCGGGATCATGACCAGAGCTGAGCCGAAGGCAGTCGTCCAACCAACTGAGCCACCCAGGCGTCCCAAGGGACTAATCCATTTTTTTAAAATCATAGTTGACATACAATGTTATATTAGTTTCGGATGTGCAACATAGTGATTCAGCCATCTATAGGCTATGCAGTACTCACCACAGTAAGTGTAGTCACCATCTGTCACCATACAACATTATTACAATATTATTGACTATATTCCCTGTGCTATACTCTTCATCTCGTTGGTTTATTTTATAATTGCAACTTTGTATATCTTAACCCCTTTCACCTATTTTATGCATCTCCCTCCCACTCCCTGCCCTCCGGCAACCACCAGTGTGTTCTTTGTATTGGAGTCTGCTTCTGTTTCTTTGTTCTTTTGTTTTGTTTTTTAGACTCCACACATAAATGAAATCATATGGTATTTCTCAGTCAGACTTATTTTGCTTGGCATAATACCTTCTAAGTCCATTCATGTTGTGGAAAATGGCAAGATCTCATTCTCTTTTAAGGTGGAGTGGTATTCCATTATGTATATATATCATATCTTTATCCACTCATCTCTGGATGGACACTTGGGTAGTTTCCATATTTTGGCTAATGTACTCAACACTGTGATAAACATGGGGGTACATCAAGTATCTTCTCAAATTACTGCTTTTGTTTTTTTTGAATGAATTCCCAGTAGTGAAGCTACTTGATCATATGGTATTTCTATTTTTAATATTTTGAGGTACCTTCCATACTGTTTTCTAACATGCAGTAGTTGTGCCAATTTATATTCCACCAACAGTGCATAAAGGGTTCAGCATGGGATTAATCTTTTCTAAGATTCATGAAGTAAAAGCAGCAGTAATTCTCTGACTCGCACTGACCTTCAGCCGGTCAATTTCTTAAAATTTTTAAAACCTTCCATTAGCTAATTAACTTTGAAACATCCTTGCAAAAATATTCCACTTGATGACTAAAATATTATTAAGGGATAATGTTTTGATCTAACAGAGGCTTTAAGGCCCAATGCTAATATTTTTGTTTCTTGGAAGATTCCGTTTTCCTTGTGAATCTCTGTATTGAATTCAGGGCTCTTCCCTCCCAATTCTAGCCCCACTACAAGAGTGAGAAAAGAGGGAGGAAGAAGAAAACTAACATTTACCATCCACTATCTGCCAGGTACTTTCCAGGGGTTATTTAAATTTTAAAACAATATCACAAAACATATCTCCGAGTCTCCATTTTTGCAAAGTAGGAAATGGTATAATAAAAGTAGCTCTAAACCACTTGGCATCGTAGAGAGCTGTTACTTAATTATAGTGCCTCAGAAAATTATGGAAATACAACACTGCTAAATTTTGCTGCAATATGCCACAAACTCTCCTGCATAGAAAATCTGCCCACTGTGTCTTGGCCTGGCATCTGGGCGTTGAGATTGTCCCACTCTACCAGCCTGACTTAATCAAGGTCATTGAAAGCTGTTCCTGTCGTGCCACTGTAAGAAGCTGCTCCAGACTGATGTTATCAGCAAATTTATTAAGCTTACGCTCCCTTCCATCACTCTGTGGATAACTCTGGCCCACAACTAGCCCTTATGGATGGACACCACTTGACAAATGTTCTCGGGATGAGAAGAAGGCATTGATAGCTGTTCGTTGATTGCGACTCTTCAGCCACTTGACAGCACTGTGATCCAAGCTATGTATTACCAGCTTGTTGAAAAAAAAAATGTCATGTGAAATGGTATCAAAAGCCTGACTGAAGTCTGGATATATATCATCTAGCCCTTCTCCTTTGTCAGTGTGTCAAAGAAAGAAATTACACTTACTGGCTGGTTTCTCCCTAAAGATAGGTTGGTGACTATCTGACCACTCTCATTTTGCAAATTTGCCTATCAATGGATTCTTCATGTCTTGCCCAGGTTGAGGATTTTGCATTGCAATGAATGAGCATCCTAACTCCATATTCTAAAAACCTTCAGATACTTTTAGATGGTATTTCTTTAGATTCTACTCTGACTCTTTTTTTTTTTTTTTAAAGATTTTATTTATTTATTTGAGAGAGAGAGACAGTGAGAGAGAGCATGAGCGAGGAGAAGGTCAGTACTCTGACTCTTTAAGGAAGAAGACTAAGCTTTTAAGATCCAGGGAGTGGTGAAAATATTCCCTTCGTCCATTAACATGTGCTCTAGTTAAGCTCACTTCAGACTAACAACTACTGGCTGCTGGATAAGAATGTCTTTACATTCCAGTTCTGACTGCATTAAAGAGGTGTTTTTTGTCAGCAATCACCCAACCTCTGTGAGATAGGGAGGATCGGGGTGCAAGTGTACGTGTTCGTGTGCGAAAGATGACAGAGGGGAGAAGTAGCCAGGCTCTTCCAAGGAAGGGTGAATTCTTTCCTACCACTCTGCCTTCATTCCTTCCCTTAAATAAGGTCATAGTGAATTTTCCTCCCAATTTTCTACATTGCTAATGAGTGCAATTCAATCTACAGACTAGGAACTAAACTTAATGCACTTGTGGGTTGTTTTTTTTTTTAAAGATTTTATTTATTTGATAGAAAGAGACACAGCAAGAGAGGGAACACAAGCAGAGGGAGTGGGAAAGGGAGAAACAAGCTTCCTGCTGAGCAGGGAGCCCAATGCAGGGCTCGATCCCAGAACCCTGGGATCATGACCTGAGCCGAAGGCAGACGCTTAACGACTGAGACACCCAGGCGCCCCTGCACTTGTGTTTTGAATGGTAGATTTGGTTTGCTGTTTCCTGTCATTCCCAGTGACAAGTCACCTCTTTTCCCTGACATCACTTCCCACTTCTTGGCCCTGATGTCACATCCCATGTCACTTCCCTCATTGTGGCCACCAACTCTTTTGATATACTAATCAACATCCTCCCATTCCTGGTGGAGATGATTAGGCTTTGGGATTCATGCTGAACCCTTTCATAGTTCATATTTTTCATTATGCTGTTCGTTCTTCTGGGAAGGGGATAGAGCATGGCTGATAAAATATATGGCACTCCTCCTCCATGAATACAGCAGACCAAAAAAAAAAAAAAAAAAAAAAGGCAATCCAGCATTCTTTATTCCTGAGACTAGGACAGGAGTCTTCCCGACATAATACCCTAGACCAGGGATCTGCAAACATTTCTGCAAAAGACCAGACAATAACTAGTTTATGTTTTGTGGACATACTGTCTTTGTTTCCCTTACTCAACTCTGCCATTTCAGGGTGAAAACAGCCACAGATAATATGGAATTGAGAAAGGGGCATTTGGGGCTAGGTAGGGAGAGATAGATAGGGAGCTCTGTGATTAAGTTCACAGAAATCCCCCAAATTGTGGATGCATAAGAAAACTAGAGATAAGGGAACACTCCAGACCACCCTGCCCTAACTGTCTGAGGGGAGAGTCTTATTTATGACAGACTCCTGTAGTCAAAAGAAAATAACCAGACCCTAAAAAGAAGTAACCCATTAAAGACGTTATTACTAGTCCTTAATCAATGGTGCTGCCAGTAGAAAAGTCAAAAAGATTTAAGTTCCCTGGCTAGCTTTCTATAAAAGACCAACCCTAAAAGCCCTTAGTGACAATCCTGTCAGGACCTCTCACTCCTGAGAGTTTTTTTCTTTATCCTTTATCCTTGCCTAATAAACTTCTTCGACTTTACTCTCTCTCCTTTGTCCATGAGATTCATTCTTTGACTCCGTGAGACAAGAACCTAACTCTCCTGCTTCAGAATGAATGATCATGGCTATGTTCCAAAAAAATGTTATTTACTAAAAGAGGGGACTGGTTGATTTTAGCGCATGGACTTCTGTCTATAGTTTGCCAGCTATAGTTTGCAGGTCCTTACTCTAAATACCTACCACCAACCAAAGTTGCCATCTGAAGATGGAAACTATCCAGTGTTCTTGGGCTCAAGTACAAGATGCTACAAGGCATCAGTGTTGACTCTATTAACCTGGAGACTTCCACCCAAGGAATTGCTGTAACCCAGTTTTGGACCCTCTACTCTGAGTGTCTTGAAGGGAAAAGTCACTTTGGGACCAAGGAGAGCAAGTTCCAAGCTCTACCCATTTTCATTCTCTTCGACTTTGTCAGTGGTGCGGCTAGCATGGGAATTCTATACATTCATTATCCAAACATGCAAAAAAAAAAAATTGACATGAAATACCTCCATCATTGTCTTAGAATAGGTGCTATTATGTATAACACTCCGATGAACCAAAAGTTCATCCCCCTCTTCCCTATCAGATTAAAAAGGGGAAAAACAACAACCAAACAAATCTAAATCACATTTTAATAGGATAGGATGAAATGAAATTCAACTGCAGCCTGGTAACCACCAATTGTATCTCAATTATTTATGAGATTTTAAATGCTCAGAAGTAGATTAAACCATTCTATTCCTGATTCTTGTGGGCTCTTTAGCCAAACAGACCACTGAGGTGAAGATAGATAGGGCTTTGAAAACCTAAAGGGGCATTTCAGGCAAAAAAAATAAAATAAAATAAGGGTGCCTGGGTGGCTTTGTTGGTTAAGCACCTGCCTTTGGCTCAGGTCATGATCCTGGGGTCCTGGGATGGAGTCCAGTGTTGGGCTCTCTGCTCAGCTCAGAGTCTGCTTCCCCCTTTCCCTCTGCTACTCTCTCCAGCAAATAAATAAGATCTTAAAAATAAAAAAAGATAAAAATAAAATAAAATGAGAGAGATTAATTTTTCCCAGAAGAGTATTGCTTGAATTAAATGTCTCTTACTGTCTTTTAACAAGGATAGTTAATAAACCCATTAGACCTGTTAAATATTATTATATAATATACTTTTATATTTAAAAAGAAAACTTCTCTGATTTCAATGATAGGATGTTAACATGGCTCCTCTCTTAGGAAGTTGTTTAATGGAATTCATTCTCCTCTCTTAGGCTGGTACTAATCATCTACATGCATTTTATTCTTCTCCTGCCATCGCTTCCAGCAGAGATCATAAATGTCCTCTTCTCAGATTATTATCCAGAAGAAAAAGCACAAAATTCTTCATCTGATCCTTTCAAGCCCGACATTATGTGAAAAGACAAGAAATCTATTTTTATATCCACTCATTACCCTCAAACTCTCTTTAATGCAGCTTTATCAATTTGGACAATAAAATCTCATTAATTTGTACTCCATCACTTTGGAATTTGAGATAATTTGGGCAGGGCTAGCCTGAAGATGATCTGTTCAATATTTATGGGAAAATAAAATTATTCATGCTGATGATTAATGCAAATAACCTACCAAAGCAAGCTAAAAGTTCAACTGATATTATTAAAGTTTATACTCATCAGTAGGCTTTCAAGGTCCTCTCTGAACTAACCAGAACACACTTCCCCAGCATCATGCCCCAACTCTATGTAGCTACTGCCATAGCCAAAGCCAAAGATCACCTTGTGTTTTCCTTTTTTCTGCCCTACATGCACTGTCCTCTCTTGGAAATGCCCTTGTCTTCTTCATCTGGTTCTAGCTCTCAAAATCTGATTCTTCCGTTAAAAACCAAACTGAAACATCACCAGCACTGTGAAGACCTCTCCAATACTGCAACCAAGATGAACTCTCTTCTGACATTCTGGGACATGACAGTATATGTGGACACTGGCATACTGAACTACATGTGTGGCTGAGTCACTGACAGTGATTTTACATATAGGTCCACAAGTCTGACTACTTCATTATGTTTTTATGTAAACATGTCTGAACAATTACAAATTGATATAGATATTTTCTCCTCAATTACTTTTCTTTATTCTTTGTCTTACTGTTGGGCCATTGCGTTAAAGTTGAAAAAATACGTATATATGTAGGTTAAATGATCCATGAGTTTTCAGTATAGTCAGAGGATGTTACATATTTTTTATGTAAAAAGAACATGTTATATTTGATAGGGCTGAGAATATCTGAAAGGGATTATGGAAAGATCCGTTCCCCTTTCATTGATTTCTATTTCAGAGAATGATACTACCAAAGACCCATTTGATCAAGTCAGGAATTTTAACATCATAAATTCTTCCTTCCACCTCTTCCCCCATCTAATCAGTTACTAAGACTTGTTGGTTCTACCTATGAAGAGTCCTGTCATTTCCAGGCCTCTGGCCACAACTGTTAAAAGACTCATCAGAGTCTTATAATCTGTGATACAGATTATTTCAACTCTACCACTTTTCTGAAGATTTTTAAAAAACATGTAAATCTGATTATATTTGCACTCAAAATTATTGTCTACTCCCTATAGCATACGGAATAAATAGCCTCTTAACATGAAAATAAGACCTTTTATGATCTAGCCCAACATCTCTACCCAGTGTTGTCTCCTATCTAATGTCCTCTCACTCCTGCAGTTCTCCCCTTGCACTTTCCACTCCAGCAACATAAACTACACTTTAATTTCCAACCTACCTTGCTCTTAAAACCCTCAATGACTTTGCACATGCTACTTCCTCTATTTTAGATGTCACCTGGAAAACTCTCCTCTAAAAATATCCTGACTTCCTAAGGAACACTCTTCTTTTTCACTAAGGTTGTCCTATTTTCTTCCACTTTGCCATCCTCCTTTTATGTTATTTTTTCCTTTTGCATGTGTGGTCTTATTAAGCTAATAAATAACCAGGTTTTCTGTTTCAACAGTTAAGTTTAATTCATATAAAACACCCATGCTAAAAACATTTCCTTCCATTTTAGCAGAAATAATTTTAAAAGAAGGTCTCCTTTTAGAAAACATAGAAATCTCTCCCTGGGCAATTTTATTCCCAGATTTACAATTTGAAAAAGACAGCACACTTAATATATAATATACATATTACATATATAACATTCATGGCACTATTGTTTATCATAGTAAACTGGATAGATAAGAAATGAATTAAATATATTTAATGAAGTGCTCTGCAGCAGTTTAAAAGAATGAGGTAGAGCTCTGTATGCTCTATAGAGATGTTGGGTTATATTAAGCTAAAAAGATGAAGAACAGTAAACATAGTATAATTCAATTTCTGTGCATAATACAAAGAATATGTATGTACACGCTAACGTTTTTCTGGGGGATAATGAGAACCTTATAGTAATTATTTAAGGGAGAGGGAGTTTGTGTGTGTGTTTGTGATGAGGTAAGGGAAGTTTTACCTCTAACTTTCTGTTTTACGTGAGTACACATTTTTATCTTTATGACAGGAGTAGAATTATGGGCCATTTTACTTTCTTATACTTTCCTGTATTAAAAAAAGACATATAAAATTTATATTAAAAAGGAACATACACAAGTGACTCTCAAATTTTATTGTGTATTAGAATTACCTCAAGTACTTTTTATTTTTTTTTATTTTTTAATATTTTATTTATTTATTTGACAGACAGAGATCACAAGTAGGCAGAAAGGCAGACAGAGAGAGAGGAGGAAGCAGGTTCCCTGCTGAGCAGAGAGCCTGATGCGGGGCTCGATCCCAGGACCCTGGGATCATGACCTGAGCCGAAGGCAGAGGCTTTAACCCACTGAGCCACCCAGGCGCCCCAGAATTACCTCAAGTACTTTTTAAAAAGCAGATTCCAGATTCCTACCTCAAACTTCTGTATTAGAATCTCTATATGTTAGGGACCTAAGAAGATGAATTTAACAAGGATCTCAGGCCATTCTGGCACAGGTCTATGAGCAATATTCTCTGAGAAATTCTGCAGAGCAACTATATGATATTTCAGATTCATACCTCTGTACGTTTAGGACACCTCTACCAGTCGTTATAATAATAATAAGTTCTGAGGATAAAATTAGATAACCCATATAGATCACTTAGTGCAGTGCTATGTGCTGAGCAAATGCTACTGGGGGAGTGGAGGTATCCATTGTTTGGTTTAGTCTGGTGTTGTCCTTATTGTTGTCCATTTCTACTTTTAGTTTTTTTTTTTTTTAAAGATTTATTTATTTATTTATTTGACAGACAGAGATCACAAGTAGGCAGAGAGGCAGGCAGAGAGAGAGAGAGGAAAGCAGGCTCTCCGCTCAGCAGAGAGCCCGATGCGGGACTCGATCCCAGGACTCTGGGATCATGACCTGAGCCGAAGGCAGCGGCTTAACCCACTGAGCCACCCAGGCGCCCCATTTCTACTTTTAGTTTAAAGATTCCCAAAAGGAGAGCACCTGGGTGGCTCAGTGGGTTAAAGCTTCTGCCTTCGGTTCAGGTCATGATCCCAGGGTCCTGGGATTGAGTCCCCTCATTGGGCTCTCTGCTCAGCAGGGAGCCTGCTCCCCCCGCCCCCAACTGCTGCTCTGCCTACTTGTGATCTCTGTCTGTCAAATAAATAAATAAAATCTTTAAAAAAATCCCAAAAGGAAACCAATTATTTAAATAAGCTGAGACAAGAAATTGTACATCGAGAAAAATTGTTCTTTGAGAACTTTTAAAAAAATGTTTAGTGTTCTTTCCTATTTTTCATTGAAAATAGATACTTTTTCATTTGGAATAACAGTTACATATAAAATCATATATAACCATTGGATGCTATTATTTTATTATAAGGTTTTATTTTTCCATTACATATATGAATTTTCAAGATGCTTTAGAATCAAGATTTTATCTCGTGTGACGATACATATCTTAAAAAACAAAAAGTCAAAAAAAGGTCAGTGGCAGATTATTATTTGATTTACAAGAGTGCAGTCTTCTTCACATTTTTTCAAAACGTATTACTATTATAAGGTAAAAAACACAAAACGATGGGGGAGACCTCCTGCTGATTCTATGCATTATGATTCATACTCCATTTGCCATTTCTCTGGTGAAGAGGTTCAGAATGAGCCCCCCCGCCCCCAACTTTGTCACATGGATTATTTTGAGCTGAAGACAATCAAACCCCAAAAGACTCAGGAAGAGCTCTTTATGTCCTCCTTAACTAAAGAATTGAGATAGAGAGCCTGGTCTAGGAAGAGAGCTATCACCAGGGATACTAGAAAGAGTACAGACTAGGAGTGATGAGGTGGGGGTGGAGTTTGGCAGGGCAGGTTTGTTCAGATTCCTCTCAGCATCCAGTTGTCTCTGCAGGCATGGCAAACATCTAATTATCAAACATCTGCTCTTCTTGTCATCTTGTGAATCACCTTCCGCCCCTTTGAAGTCCGAAGTCTAACCTATTCCTTAGCTCAGGATGGCATTTAAGCCTCAACTGTCTGACTCATCCTTGGGTCTCATATTTTTTACGGGGCTCTTGAACATATATAATTAAATTTGTTTTCCTCCTGTTAATCTATCTTAAGTCCATTTAGTTAATAGACCAACCAAAAGAATCTAGAAAGGCAGAGGAAAATTTTTTCCTCCTCTATACTAGCATAGAAGGTGTGTGTTTGTAAGTCCTGTGGTCAAAAGATAGATAGTAAATATCCTGGCAAACACTGTAATCAGCTTCTCATGCTACATGTTCACCAGAAAACTGACAGTGAAACACAGCCAAGAGCACAAAAAATAGCGAGTGGATTTGTAGCCAGTTGTAAATCTCGATCCACCAGCTCCACTTACTCCATCTCTGATGACATCTTTTGAAGTTCCAGGGACAAGCAGAGCAGTCTGTCACATATAACTCATTTAATCTTTCAAGGCATTGCACAAATGTTATTGCTATAAAGGAAAAAGGGGTATAGCTATGCATTTTTCAGGGTTCCCCTTTTCAAGGGTATTCCGATGGCCACCTGGGATCTGGTTTAGTGGCAGTTTTATCTGAACCTGCCCTCAACAAGCAGCCTTACTTAGCACATATCTTGGCTTCCTCATAAAATGTTAACTCTACTAATGATTTGATCCAATCTGACAAACTATATCTATAAAAAGTAGCCATAGACAGATTACATGGTAACAGGATCCCTGTACTACCTAAATCTAAAGATTGAACTAATGTGGAAATTTGGGGCTCTAAAGTCAGTGAGTAGGGAAATGCTTGTCTTTTGTTTTATGTGGTGTTGGGACTTTGAAAAAACATATTTTATACTCAACATTATCATTTTATATTTTAAAAAATAAAAAACTCCATCATTTTTTAAAAATGTAAGCTGTAGAAAATAAAGTCCTCAACTCGGAAGGGATTCAAAGAAAAAACTTTGAGGTTCTCCTTTTAAAAGATTCCCATTGAGGGAGGTGGAAGCTTCCCCAGTGACCAGTTGTTTTCATTGGGGTGTGTGGGAGTGTTAATGATTTTCAAAGAGCACATGAATTGAAGAGGTTAGCAACATTTCACTAGTCTAATTAGTCTGTGTCCTGAGTGATGTGGCTGCGCGTGCCCACTGATATTTCTCTGTCTTTCCTCTTCTAATTTCTGGGCCCTGAAAATATATAAAAGGGAGTTCTTCCTCTGACTCACCAAGCCCAGCCTTGTTACTCCAACTCCAATAACCTTAAAACTTTGGGATATGATATTTATATACTCTTTTTACTAGGAATACTATCTGATACAAAGCATTCTTTTACTTTTAAAATGTTACTCAAAGGAACTTTTGCTGAGGAGTTCTACTCTTTTTAATAAGGTAATTTAATACACCTTATTAAATTGTCCTGGGAAAAAATCATACCCTCTCAAAAGAGAGCAATCTACTGGCTTCTTACCAGCAAACTTGAGCTGAACTCAAATGTCTTTTGAACCTGACAACTCGTAAGTGAGTGATTTCTTGATTGATTTTTAGACTTCTAACAATGCTCTTCAGAGCTCTCATTCACTCCCTGAAATGTCACTAACCTTGGTTCTGGGGTGCTGGGAAGTCTATTAGAAAAAATAATCTAGAAAATAGGATTCTCTTCGTCTGAAAGAGTTAATACAATACAAGATAGGGGAAGTGTAATTGCCTCTCATCCATAGGTTTCTTAAATTCTTATACATTCTAATTTTAGTAACCTGTCAGTACATAAGACAAGGCTAGCAGTGAACGAAAGAACCTATGTAATAGTTTTGTTACATTCTCAGGTAAGATTTACGCTTTAAGATATATACTGTTAACTGAATATGAAAATGTTTAGGGAAATATGAAAAATGGTATATAGACCTAAAAGCATTGGCATTCTTTAGCTTAGTATATATATTTTATATTAAACTACAAAATAAATGAATGGTCATTATTTGATCATTTAGAAACAAATGGAAAGAAACTGTACTCTTTCTTCTTGCACATTCTTGACAGAGTGTGAAACAGTATTGCAGAGAATAAATGATATTTTTTTCTAACGTTTCTAAAATGCAAAGGTAAACAGAATTTAAAGTTGCTCTCTAATCACTAATATATTTCGAATGTTTTGAGCTGTGTTGTTTCCATTAAAATCTGAAGCTACGTGGTTAGAATAATATGGAGTAGAATGCTAAAAACATCAGAAAGTTAACCAAAAACATAGTTAAGAGCCACCAATGATAGGTAGGCACCTCTTTCTTCTAATCAAGCACTTCAAAGTAATCATCTCCCTCTTAAAATCCTTCACACAAGAAGAGATCATGTACCACTGTGAGCACAAATATCTGGGCATTTTCTCCCCTGGCTGACATATTATATAATAAGAAACCAACATGACATTACAAATGAGAGCTTCTCTAACTGCTTCCAGGAGTCCAGGCCAACCAGCCCACCTGAGAGTCCAGAATCATTCTGATACAATTTACAAACACTCCTTTCTGGGAGAAGAAGAACCCACATCGGTGGTGAGCGGCCTCAGACAAATGTAACAGGGCCACATACCATCGTGTTTACCATGCTATCGTCTGTTCTTTCCCTTCCTTCCTTGGCATTTGAGCAAAAAGCCGGTGGGTGTGTTGATAAAACATTGCAGATTTTACATGCACCATAAATACTCTCCACAAGTCCACCACCGTGTTCCAAACAGAAGTCAAACTCCTGCCTTAGACCTACCTTAGCCTGTGGATATTTTTCTCCAGGTAGTTCATGATTTCTCATTGTTTCAAAGTCCTCACAAACCAGGGCAGATTTTTCTAAGAAGTGCATCTAAGGACAGGATAAGAGATCCATAGGAATATAAAGTTTTCTCAAAAGAGTAAATTGAAAAAGTTTTTAAGGAGGAAGTTAAAAAAAAATTTTTAAATGGCATTGGAAGAACATAGTGATGAGAAAATGGCTGAGACTCAGGTACTTAAAACTATTTTTGGAGCCACTGGTCTGATACAGCTTTCTCTTCCATCTAAGTTCACAAAACTGCTCTCCCCAGGCTGCGAATCCCTTGAGACTGGCTCTGGTTGGAAGAGCGCATTTGGCCAAGCTTGTCTGGGGTACCTCTGCTTCCGCCGGCTCCTTCTTCTCTAACTGCCTCCCTGTCCCATGTTCAAGCACTTATGGAGCCCCTTGGTGTTGGGGTCTTGTCTCTGAGTAAAGAGCCATCCATATTTAAACCTTTCTCTGTTCTCACCAACCCCACCCCACCCCCAATTCAATGTGCCCCTCCCTCACATTTTATTCTCATAGATGAGAAATTCTTTTTTTCTTTTTAAAGATTTTATTTATTTATTTGACAGACAGCGATCACAGTAGGCAGAGAGGCAGGCAGAGAGAGAGAGAGGGAGAAGCAGACTCCCTGACGAGCAGAGAGCCTGACATGGGGCTCGATCCCAGAACCCTGAGACCACGACCTGAGCTGAAGGCAGAGGCTTTAACCCACTGAGCCACCCAGGCGCCCCATAGATGAGAAATTCTTAAGAGGCCCCTGGGTGGCTCAGTCAGTTAAGATTCTGACTTTTGATTTCAGCTCAGGTGATGATCTCAGGGTCATGGGATCAAGTCCTGCCATGAGCCCTATAGCAGGCTCTGTGCTCAGCAGGAAGTCTGCTTGAGAGCTTCTCTCCCTCTGCCCCTCTCTCCACTTGCACTCCCAGGTTCTCTCTCTCTCTCTCTCCCAAATAAATAAATAAATATTAAAAAAAATTTTAACAGCACGATTCATTTTCTAGCAAAGCTTATCAGATTGGGGCCAGTAGGTTTTTGAGTCACTTATCCCTCTCTCTCTCTCTCTCTCTCTCTCTCACATACACACACACACACACATCACCGTGGGAATGGTGGGGGAAAGGTATCCTTGGCTTCCACTCCTGGTACCCACTGAAAATTTATAAGTGGAGTAGTAGTTAAGAAAATTGCCTTGTGAGTGGGAATGGTGTGGAGGCAAGAAATGTAGCCTTGTGGCATTAACAAAGTAACTGGGACTTGTTGATGAATCAATGAATTTATACTAAACTATGTCTAAACTAAAATCCATTTTATTTTAAAACCATGTAATCCTTTAAAAATAGAACTGATTTCAATGTTGAGAATTAGAATAGGTTGGATGGGGCAACATTTTGAGGCACTCTTTCTATTTCCTAAGAGGAAAGACCTCCTCCCTCACATAAACCTGGGTGTGTGGAGTTAGCCATTGAATATGGACACACACAATGGGGTGAGTCTTCCCTAGAGACACAAAAACAAAACAAGAAAACCAAATCCTGCCACAACCCACACAATAAATTCCAGATTATATGGCTGAGGCTCTCCCTTCTCAGAAGGGACTAGAAAGTGAATTTGGAGAATGCTAGCCAATACATGGATACTTAATCTGTTTTAGATGGGATGGGACAATGAAGCGGTACATTTGGGTACTGATGTGTCTCTGCCCTACTCACCCACCCCCGCTTCCACTGTTCAAATCCTCAACAAGGATCATGGCTGTAGGATGAAACCAGAAAAATAGGCTGGCTCTATTAAAATTGTTTTATAATTTTTCTAAAATACAATGGGAAGCTATTTGAAGGATTTTGAACAATGGAGATGGTATTAAATTCAAATTTTAGAGAAAAATCACATTAAAGTAAGATAATTTAACATTCTAGTACTAACTACCCGAGTTAAAATCCTGTTATAGTTGGGCACCACTGATTCAAACTTTAAATTCGTATTCATTCTTATTATTTTTCTATTTTATTCATTTTTTTCTTAAAGATTTTATTAATTTGACAGAGAGAGAGAGAGAGAAAGAGAGAGCGAGCACAAGCAGGAGGTGCAGGAGAGGGAGAAGCAGGCTCCCCACTGAGCAGCGAGACTGATACAGGACTCGATCCCTGGACCTTGGGATCATGACGTGAGCCAAAGGCAGACACTCAGCTGACTGAGCCACCCGGGAGCCCCCTTTTCTATTTCATTCTTGACAACTGAATATCCTTTCTTATTTACACAAGTAGTTCCTAATGCTATGCTCTTTCTTGCTTTTTGTCTACACTCTTCAAAAACTTCACTGTGATTCCAAATGTTCAAAATATTTATATGTCTGTATTTATATCTAAATACAAATGTTATTCAGTAAACACGCACTATTCACTGAGCAGTACAAACCAACAAAATGAGGTGGCTTTCCTCCAGTGAGCAGTGAATTCAAACCAGAAGTGCTGGGGCTGGAGCATCAGGGCTCTGTTTTGTTTTGTTTAAATGATGACGGGAGCCAAACTTGGGAATTCAACGTCAGCAGAGAAAAGCAAAGGGTCAGGGTAAGAGTGGAAGAATTAGCTAAGAGGAACTGGAGAGGCCAGGTATGCACTGATTTGTGTTACAGTTTTAGATTTTTTTTAAAAAAATTTATTTGACAGGCAGAGATCACAAGCAGGCAGAGAGGCAGGCAGAGAGCAAGAGGAGGAAGCAGGCTTCCTGCTGAGCAAAGAGCCTGATGCGGGGCTTGATCCCAGGACCCGGGGATCATGACCTGAGCCAAAGGCAGAAGCTTTTTTTTTTTTTTTTTTTTAAAGATTTTGTTTATTTATTTGACAGACAGACATTACATGTAGGCAGAGAGGCAGGCAGAGAGAGAGGAGGAAGCAGGCTCCCTACTGAGCAGAGAGCCTGATGTGGGACTCGATCCCAGGACTCTGAGATCATGGCCTGAGCTGAAGGAAGAGGCTTAACCCACTGAGCCACCCAGGCGCCCCTGTGTTACAGTTTTAAAAGAGAGGTTGCCTGGAGAGTAAGAAGAAATAAGGGATGCAAGCCAAATAGTAATTTTTCTCAAAGCTGACTAAAATTTGACTGGGATTTATTAGCCTTGAGAGCTCTCTATGACTGCTCCATATTTCTTGTACGTTTTTTTTTTTCTTTTTGTGTATGCTTTTCACCCCTTGCAGTATGTTAACTTTAGAGTTTCTTAAGAATTAAATTAAAGAATTAAAATAAGCCTAATAAAAGTTCTGGGAGTAGAATTTTTGAAGAGTTTACAGGATGGAGGAACATTTCATGTGACATTTACAAGTCTCTACATGGAAATACAGCTACACATTTGTTTTATTATTACTATTTTTATAAAGATTTTATTTATTTATTTGACAGACAGAGATCACAAGTAGGCAAAGAGGCAGGCGAAGACAGAGGGAAGCAGGCTCTCTGCTGAGCAGAGGAGCCCGATGTGGGGCTTGATCCCAGGACCCTGGGATCATAACCTGAACTTAAGGCAGAGGCTTTAACCCACTGAGCCACCCAGGCACCCCAGGTTTGTTTTTATTATTGAACCAGGAAAAATCCTTGCCTGAATATATGATGTCAGATCTTACACCACACTTGTTAACTTATAATTTTCAAAAATGTATAATGATAATTCTTGCATAAATATACAAAGAACACATGTCAATTTTTTAAAACTCATTTATGAATAAGGGAACTGCTAAGATGTTAAAACTAGTGCCCCAAAATGTGAAGAACAAACATCTACACGGGCTACCAGAATGATTTCATGAACTTGTTAATACATGCAAATTGGCTATTATTCTATAGACCATAAAATGTAATATTTGGGGATCATCTTTTCTGAAAGGTGGAAATCAACTGTAACTCTGGCAGACAAAAGCTGCTTGGGTTTTTATAAAAAAGGAACATTTGCATTATTATGGATAAGAAACATTTGCATTGTTACCCACTGCCTACAAGTAACTGCTTTCTCTGTAGGCTGTAAGATGAACTAACCAATAAAGGACAAAGAGGGGCATCTGGGTGTCTTAGTGGTTAAAGCCTCTGCCTTTGGCTCAGGTCATGATCCCAGGGTCCTGGGATCCAGCACCACATCAGGCTCTCTGCTCAGGAGGGAGCCTGTTTCCCCCCTCCACCTGTCTCACTCTGCGTGCCTCTCTGCCTACTTTTGATCTCTCTCTGTCAAATAAATAAAATCTTTTAAAAAAAAAGGACAGAGATACAATATTTTATATCAAAAAATTACTATTTCCCTCTGGCAGAATAGGCAATCAAAGGTTGTGGCACATTTACTTTTTTCCATGTTATTTTTCCCAAACTTAATATCCCAAACTTCAAATAATCTATTATCTTCTTTTCTCTCTGACAAGCTCCATTTTCAACTTAAACAACATTTCAGATCAAGTACACTCACTCAAATTCTTTCTGCATTGTGCTCTCAAAATTCCCTGTACTTTTTATTCTTCTCTATTTCCATAATTTTGTTTGATTTGAAAAGCTACTTGTGTAGTTAGGTCTCTCCACCTGACCCTAGGTTTTACAAAAACAAAATGCTTGTCTGTTTTATTCATAAGTGTATCCTTCATCCCTAACAAAATGCCTAGTACATAGTAGATGCTCAGTTAAGTATCTAATGAGTGAATGCATGTATTGCCTCAGTGCATCTCCTCCCTCTGTTGACTTCCAAGTAGGAAACTGACAGAGGTAGAATAACATTGATTTTTAAGAGGATTTTAACAACAGGTTGTCTGGGCTAGAATTTTAACTCCACCATTTGTTAGCTACAGTAAGGACAAACACACATAAAAAATAAAAGACTTAATTCTTGCGGCACCTGGGTGGCTCAGATGGTTATACTTCTGCCTTCAGTTTAGGTCCTGATCCCCAGGTTCTAGAATGGAGTGCCCAGTCAGGCTCTCCCTCCCAAGTCAGGATCCCCAAGTGGGAAGCCTGCTTCCACCTCTGCCTCTCTCCCCTCCTTCTGCTCACTCTCTCAAATGAATATGTAAAGTATTTTAAAAGGGGGGGGCTTAATTCTTCCAGTTAAAAATAAGACTAGAGATTTGCCTTCCATCCTTTTCCTTAAAGCCTTTACTTTAGAAAACTTTTAATCATAAGTACTTTCTCCTCTTTTTGAAATGCATATATATCCTTTCGAAATCCAGATAAACCTTTTGTCAGCTTTACAATGCAAGAATGTTTTTCTGAAAGACCTGAGAGCCATCTCTTTGAAGTGCAAACATTAAGGGAATGAGGGCCCGTCTCCCAGTTTCCAGGGAAGTTGAGGAGTCTCGCTTAGGTGGGCACCTTGCTCCCAGCTGCAAAACTCTCTCGCCATAAATAAATAAGAAGTTTGTTCCCTCTGAATAAAACCAATTAGCTAACACAGGTGGCTACCCCAAGTGCCACGTAAAGTTAGGATGAATTTTGTATGATTAAAGGTACTATCCAGTCCTTACCGGAGGACTAAGTTATTGTTTATGTAAAGAACATGTACGTAATGGGTTGTATCTGCTTGGCTACACAGAAAAGTGAGGTTTCTTCTGTTTCTGCAGTCTCTTCGTGGATTGCCTATCATGCATATCGCATTCTGCTTTGATGCTTATTCCATAGTAACACCGTTTACTTTCTCTTCTACCTTTGTGAAGAGACTTTTCTGGGTTGGCAGGTTTTGTTTTTCATTATCTTGCCCCAACACTGTAAGCATATGTAAGTTATTTTTAACTCTAAAACAGTGCCTCAGGGGGTGCCTGGGTGGCTCAGTGGGTTAAGCCTCTGCCGCCAGCTTGGGTCATGATCCCAGAGTCCTGGGATCAAGCCCCGCATTGGACTTTCTGCTAGGTGGGGAGCCTGCTTCCCTTTCTCTCTCTGCCTGCCTCTCTGCCTACTTGTGATCTCTCTCTGTGTAAATACATATGTAAATACATATGTAATTTTATGTAAATACATAAAATCTTAAAAAAAAGAAAAAGAACAGTGCCTCAGTTGCCTTGTCTATTAAATAAGAATCATAATGGGGGGGGTGGGAGGTCGGGGTACCAGGTGGTGGGTATTAGAGCGGGCACAGATTGCATGGAGCACTGGGTGTGGTGCAAAAATAATGAATACTGTTATGCTGAAAATAAAAAATAAATTAAAAAAAAAAGAATCAAATTGGTACTATTCGTGGGGCTACTGTGGAGATTCGGTGAATGAATACTATTGGGGAGGAAAAATTTCTTCTGCCCTTCAAGGTCCTTCTAGCTGGACTAAGAATCAAATTGACCCGAGACAGATTAATAGGAGAATATCAAATTTAATAGTGTGGGTATGGGAAATCCACACATATGTGGAAAGTCCAAAAAATGAGGCAATTTGAGCTTATATGAGCTAAAAAGAGGAATGGGGGGGGGTCAAGGATACAAAGGAGAGAAAGATCATTAACAGGAAGGTGAAAGGAGATGTTTGGAAAACAAAGATTGCCCTTTTATATAGATCCCTTTCTTAGGTAAAGAGGAATCTCTGTTAATATCTCTCTTCTTGGTAAAGTGGGCAGTTGAGAGGGAGATAAAGATCTTTCCTGAATCTGCTGGGTTTTTATTTCTTTTGACTCTAAATAATAAAGTGGCCCATTTTGGGGCAGCCTGCCCTTGGCTCCTACAATACTAAAAAGAACTTGAAACCAATCCTGCGGCCAAGTGCTAGGCCTGCCTTCTACAGCAAGTCCCTGCTCAGCCACAGGGATCTCCTGTTTCATGGCAGGTCTTGGAGCAGCACCTTGGTGAGAAAGGAGTGCAGCATAGGGTCTCCCGAGGAAATTGGAGGCAAAGCAGAATCCTCTCTCTCATATCCACCATTTCCAACTAACCTCCCAGATGGGTCCTGGGAAAGGAAGCCAAGGGGTGGCAGGGAAATGGCTCCAGGCATGGATGAAATGAGGCCCCCTCTCATCCACCCCAGGACAGATTCAAGCAGGGACAGTATATACTGAGTGCCCACTCGGTGCCAACCATTGTTCAAATAGAGTCCTTGCCTTATGAACCAAAAAGCATGCAAACAAGTAGGATAATTTGAGGTCCTGGTAAGGGCTGCAAAGAAGAAAAAATAGTAATGTGATAAAAAGTGAGTGTCGGTGGGAATGCAAGCTGGTGCAACCACTCTGGAAAACAGTGTGGAGGTTCCTCAAAAAACTGAAAATAGAGCTACCCTATGACCTAGCGATTGCACTACTGGGTATATATCCTAAAGATACAAACGTGATGCTCCGAAGGGGCATGTGCACCTGAATGTTTATAGCAGCAATGTTCACAATAGCCAAACTATGGAAAGAACCTAGATGTCCATCAACAGATGAATGGATAAAGAAGATGTGGTATATATACACAATGGAATACTATGCAGCCATCAAAAGAAATGAAATCTTGCCATTTGCAACAACATGGATGGAACTAGAGGGTATCATGCTGAGCAAAATAAGTCAATTGGAGAAAGACAACTATCATATGATCTCCCTGATAAGAGGAAGGGGAGATGCAACGTGGGGGGTTTGGGGGTTAGGAAAAGAAAAAATGAAAGAATATGGGATCGGGAGGGAGACAAACCATAAAAGACTCAATCTCAAAAAACAGACTGAGGGTTGCTGGGGCGAGGGGGGTTGGGAGAGGGTGGTGGGGAAATGGACATTGGAGAGGGTATGTGCTATGGTGAGTGCTGTGAAGTGTGTAGACTTGGCGATTCACAGACCTGTACCCCTGGGGATAAAAATACATTATATGTTTATTAAAATTAATTAATTAAGAAAAAAAGTGAGTGTCTGGGCCGCTTTAGGTAGCTGGGTAGGAGACAGTCCCTGATGGGGGGGAGCCGCTGGCTGTTGTACACTTGCAACGTGGCCACTCTAAATTGAGATGTGATACAATACTCACATTGGATTTTTATTTTAAAAGATTTTTATTTATTTATTTGACAAAGAGAGAGACATAGCAAGAGAGAGAACATAAGCAGGGGGAGTGGGAGAGGGAGAAGCAGGCTTCCCACTGAGCAGAGAGCCTATTGTAGGGCTTGATCCCAGGACCCGAGGATCATGACCTGAGCGGAAGGTAGACACTTAATGACTGAGCCACCCAGGCGTCCCTTCACACTGGATTTTGAAATGAAATGTACACACTGGATTTTAAAGATTTAGTATGGGGGGAAAAAAGAACTTAAAATATCTCAACAGCTTTTATATTAATCATAGGCTAAACTGGTAATATTTTTGACATACTTAGTTAAATAAAACATTGTTACAATTTCAAAACAAATAAACAATGCCTCCTTGAAGTTCCTAGCTGGCTCAGTCAGTGGAACATGCGACTCTTGATCTCAGGGTTATGAGTTTGAGCCCCACTTTGGGAGGTAGAGATTACTTAAAAATAAAATAATTAAAAAGAAAAAAAACACCTCCTCTAAATCAAGGAGTCGATAAACACTGGTTAGTAATATCATACAAAGTTGATTACCATAGCAGCTTTGGAGATGATGCTCTGAGACATATCTGCATTTAAAAATAGTAACCCAGGAGCACCTGGGTGGCTCAGTCCTTAAGCATCTGCCTTCAGTTCTGGTCATGATTCCAGGGTCGTGGGATCGAGCCCCACATTGGGCTCCCTGCCTGGGAGGAAGCCTGCTTCTCTCTCTCTTGCTCCCCCATCTTGTGTTCCCTCTCTCGCTGTGTCTCCATCAAATAAACTTAAAAAAAAAAAATTAAAAATAGTATCCCAGAGGCCACTGTGTTCTAGATGGAAGTACTGTTGGAGGCTTGACAGGTAGAAAGGAAAATGTTGCTGCTTGGCTCATGTTTGTACTTTGTTGCATGTTAGTTTCCCATCTGTTCAAGGTTTATGGGGAGTTCTGGACATACTTTTTCACATCTTGTAGTTTAACTTTTGGCTATTTTTTTTTTTAAGGCAAGGACAGAATTTTTATTCTTATTTGTCTTTTCAAACTCATCTGATCACTCAATATTTTCCCAGGTTCCAAGTGACCCTTTTTGGTTATACACCAATTCTACCCTTAGCCATTTCTGTTTCAGCTGTGTTTTCAGTATTCCGGTCTTGTGTTTTTAGCAATTCTCATTTCATTATGTTTCTATTTTAATTTCTTCTCAAACAGTTTTTTTTAATGCATTATTAAATAGGAGGCAAAGCAATTTGAAGGGGAAAGGAAGCTATTTTGGTGATAATACAATAATAATAATTTTGTAACAAATTGTCCCTGGGGGTTATATGATAAATTCCAAAGCTGTAAAGTATGTTAGCCGCAAACATTTTCAATAAAGCCAATGCCAACTGCATGGAGGTTATTTCAGAAGTTGTAGGTCAGTGTTAGGGCTGAGTTCAGTTAACTAGAGACAATTCTTTGACATTAACAGCTGAAATAGGGCCACATTAGAAGTGCTGTTGTGTGATCACATTTTAGTGCCTATTATGTCTTGATTAAGACTCCCCTGGATATTCCTTTTTAATGGAATTTGAGGAATTAAAAATGGCTTCACAAATCACTTTTTAATCTGGTGAAGTAAGCAGGGAATGAAAAACACCACGCTGTCATCTTCAAGTGCAAGGAAAGTTGTAAATAAAGAAAACAAATTAGTGGCTGGTTCACACCTCATCAGCTACCTAACAACCTGTTACCAGTTAATTACACACCTTTAAAACGCATGTACAAGGGAAATTATTCAGAAAGGGGAGGGTGGCAGACAAATACCATTGCAGAAGAGGCTCTATTTAACTATTTCAATAACCAAGCATAAAGGGGAAAATTTTTTTTTCTCAAGAAATATAGTCCCGAAAGTGTCATTTCTTAGTAGTCTAGCCCCAAGGGCCTCCACACCAATTATTCACTCTGGGAAAGTGGACCTCCTGGGAAATACAATCTCTGATATCCCCTTGTGACCTATTCTAATCTCCTCCGTCCATCAGCAACCTCCACTGGTTGTTTACTATGTTCAGAGCCCAATCCCAAGTAATGAGAGAAGAATTAGACCACAGATGACCAAGCTAAACACCACTGCCGAGAAGTCTGAACAGTCTCACTGTGTTGCTTCCCGTTCTACAATATACCAATTTCCTCTTGCTTTGCTGTAGTTGGAGTAGAAGGCAATTGGAAACTGTGTATACTGGACAAGGAATGAATTTGGGGTGGGAGCTAAGACTATTATGTGACCTTGTCTATACAAAGCCTTATTGAGGGACTCATGTGTGCATGAGTGTGATTTATTTTTTCAAAATTATTTTCAATAAATGAAAGACACCAAACTGTGGCTTGGTAAATGCTAATGATATTAGGGAGCTGTCCTCCAGGATTTTGGTCTTGATACTGGCTTTGATTTCATGGCTTATCTGGAGTCAATCCTTTTCTTACTCCATGCTCCAAGTTAGCCCTGTTAAACCAGGATAATCATAACCTCACTGGACTGCTTAGAGGTACAACTGATGGAAATAATCCCAATGCACTAAGCCTGTGGTAAAGGTCAATTACTATTATTTTCCATGGTATTTATGAAGAGTGAATGATGAGATTGGTTTTGTTGCCTGATCAAATCTATTTCCCATAGCTCTTACTGTAGCTTATGATCTAAATTTTTTTTTTTTAAAGATTTTATTTATTTATTTGACAGAGAGAAATTACAAGTAGATGGAGAGGCAGGCAGAGAGAGAGAGAGGGAAGCAGGCTCCCCGCTGAGCAGAGAGCCCGATGCGGGACTCGATCCCAGGACCCTGAGATCATGACCTGAGCCGAAGGCAGCGGCTTAACCCACTGAGCCACCCAGGCGCCCCTGATCTAAATTTTTAAAATGGTAATATGCTACGTACCTACTAAAGGTTCTACCTCAAATTAGTCCATTTTGAAATTGATAGTCTAAGCAGTTTGAAATCAGTTAACTCCACAAATTAATATACTGTATGTTCATTTCATTTGAATTATTTTTATTCCTAAGTGAATATTTACATGATGTGTATCCAGGGTCAGTTAGCATTAATTTATCATCTAGCAACTTAATTCTTCAGGGGGCACTATAGCCAAAAGACATCTAGACATTTCCATTTAAAAACATATGTATGTCGGGGCTCCTGGGTGGCTCAGTGGGTTGAAGCCTCTGCCTTCGCTCAGGTCCTGATCCCACGGTCCTGGGATCGAGCCCCACATTGGGCTCTCTGCTCAGTGGGGAGCCTGCTTCCCCTTCCCTCTCTGCCTACTTGTGATCTCTGTCTGACAAAATAAATAAATAAAATCTTAAAAAAAAATATGTATGTGTCTATACAAACTTATGTACATGCATACATTTTTCCACAGTCTATAAGCTGTTCAAAATCATTTGGGTAAAATTCTCCTGGTTATTTGCCCAAAGGCATTTGTTAGTTGGTTAGGTAAATAGTTGAACGCATGATTTGAGCAGGATGTATGGATTTTTATTAAATCTTTGCCGAGATATTGAGCATATCCATAGCAAATCTTCTCAGAGAGTAATGACCACTCTCCCGCCATGTAGGTCAAATCCAGAATGCTTTCAAAATTATTTTGAAATAACACTCCCCAATCTCATTGATAAGCTTCCCAAAAAACTAGTTAGTTAGTATGATATGGTTCATCATGGAGTAGTGGAAAAGATACTGCATCAAGTTTTGATTCTCTGATAATTGTATCTTCCATATATTATTATAGCATGTTCTAAAAGTAATGCAAACATATAAAAAACATAGATCAAAGGACTCCCAGAGTTCCATCCCTCCAAGATTACCACTTTATATATATGGCTTTTAAACAAAAAAATGCATTATTCTATATACTCTGTTCTGAAGCAACTGCTTACTGATGAAAATTTAGATTGTTCTCAAGCTTTTCTGTTACAACAATACTGGAAATAAACATCCTTGGACTTGTCACTTACTTGTGCAAGTGTCATCACTTACTTGTGCAAGCCTTTCACTGGTTAAATACCCAAAAGTAGAATTGCTCATTAAAGAGTATCCACATATAAACCTTAATAAATATTACTGATTAGTCTCCTAAAGATACTAATGAATGCTCACTCAGAAAGCAGGAATTTGCTTTTTCCTGCCACTCACTTGCTTGTACCGGTTAGTATCACTCTTTCATGGGTTTGCCACTCTCAGATGAGAAAAGATAGATCTTATTTTTTATTTGGGGTAAGACTATTATGGGATTGACCACTCATTCACATGTTTTTGGTCATTTTCATTTATTTTTCCATTAATTATTATTTACCTTTCACCTTCATCTCACCCCTATTTTCTAGTTCTATCACTTTGGACAATTCAACCTCTCTGAGGTTTTATTCATAATCTATACATTGTCCAAATGAGATACATCCAACACCTGTGCTCTTACCTTTGTCTCTTTCTCATCAACCTGATTTTCATCTCCATCTCACTTTGAAATGTTTTGTGAAAAGATAATTCTACCCCCCCATAAAAGGTAAAATGATGGCTCTCATCCCAATGTAAAAATGAACATATTCTGTAAATATTTTACTTACTTATTTGACCGGGGAAGCAGGCAGGTGTTATACCAGTTCAATGAAAAGTCAAAGGCACATATCTCTGTGGAGTCAAGCAATGGAATTGCAAATGGAGGACATAGTGGTCTTTTCCTAAGGGAGGAAGGAAGTCAGTTGAAACTCTATCAGACAAGACAGAATGTACTGTCTATCAATTTTTAAAGAGTTGTAAAATAGTTCAAAGACTAGAAAAAGCTAGAGTTTGAGAACACTGAAGTTTATGCCATATGTAGATACTGCACAATTTTCCACTGAAACATAGTATTTTCTACCATCTCTTCCCTTTTGATCAAAAATAATCTCAAAAGATTATTCTTGACTACAAAATAAGATTGGTATTAGTGAATTTGGCCTGGTTATTTAAATAGGAAACACTGCTTGACCATAGAGGTATTCTTAAGTTTGCTTTGCAGGAAGATTTTATAAGGAATCTCAGAACGGACTTTTAAAAGCCCCTTGTTATTTGCTATTCTGACATTAGAAGACTGGGGTAAGAAATCACCACTAGATTTCACCTGCACTATCTATAAATCTGGGCAAATTCTTCTCTTTTCCAGTTCCGCAAAATACCCTGACATTCCTGCACCTACCAGGAAGTGACTCTCCATACTCACTTGGAAGACTGGGAACCCTCTTAGCCAGGTACCAGGACAGTTTGCTTAATAGGGCTTTGTAAGCACTTGTGCATGAAGTCTATATGTACTTCTTTATTTTTTAAGGAAGAGTAGTTTTGTCCAAAGGGAGTAGGTCATCTTTGGTGTCCAAACTCCTTTGTGTTCTTCAAGTCAACAGAAGACCCTCAAAGAACTAAAATATTCTATGAAATCTCTCAGAGGGCTCCTTTGAAATCACAAAGATTTGTTCTTTCATGTCATAGAAAGGGAGGTGCTAGAAAAAAAAAAAAGCAGGTTTATTTGATAAACTATTATTGTTCAGTTGTCTAGGAAGAGTTGTCAAGTCCAGAAGAGATGCTTAGCCTATCCTAGGTAAAACTTACATGAGTAAAGTCTTGTTAATACAAACATTTCAGAAATTGAAGTCAGACTATGAAGTCCCTAGAGATTTATTTAATGCCCTCACTGCCCAGAATGTGTTTCCATTTATCAGAGTCCTGGCACTGCTTGGCCTGATATCAGGCAACAACAGTCTGAATGAATCAGATTATCAGAGGAATGAATGGTCAGTCATTCCTTCAATTATTCTTCTTTATGTAATAGCTTCATTGAGATACCATTCATGTACTGTAAAGTTCAACCATTTAAAGTGTACAATGCAGTGATTCTTGGTGTATTCTGCAAACATCAGCAAAATCCATTTTAGAACATTTTTATCACCTCGGAAAGAAATCTGGCACCCATGAGCAGTCACTCCCTGTTGTTCCCAAAACTCACCAATTTGGATTTGCCTATTTGGGATGTTTCATACAAATGGAATCATACAATATGTGGGGTTATTTTTTCTTGTGATTGGCTCCCTTCCTTTTTGTGATTGGATTCCCTTTCTTCCTTGTGATTGTGCTTTATTTCTTGCTATTGTCAAATACTATTCCATTGTATGAATAGAACACTATTTATCTTCTTCTCAGTTGAACAGACTTAGGGTTGTTTTCCACTTTTTGGAATGCTGCTATAATCACTCATGTACAAGTGTTTGTGTGGACAGATATTTTCATTTCTGTTTGGTATATACCTAGAAGTAGATTGACTGGGTCGAATGGTAATTCCATGTTAACTGTTTTTAAGGTAACTCTGTGTTTAACTGCCACGCTGTTTTCCAAATGGCTGCACCATTTTATATTCCACTAGCAGTGTATCAGGGCTCCAATTTCCCCACCTCTTTGCCAACAGTTTTATTATCTGCCTTTTGATTATTGCCATTTTAATAGGTATAAAGTGGTATAACCTTATGACGTTGATTGATATTTCCCTGATAGGTAGTGATGTTGAGCATCTTTTCAGGGGTTTACTGGCTATTCGTATGTCTTTTTTGGAGAAATATTTATTCACATCTTTTGCCCATTTTTAAATTGCATTATTAATTTTTATCATTGAATTACTTTATATATTCTAGCTCCAAGTCCTTCACAAAATACATGATTTGCAAATATTTTCTCCCCTTCTGTGTGTTGTCTTTCCATTTTCTTGATAGTGCCCTTTGAAGTAAATTGTGATAAAGTCCTATCAAATTCTTCTTTTACCATTTATGTTTTTGGGGTCATACCTAAGATGGGTTTGCTTAACCCAAGGTCACAGAGATTTGCCTCCTAAGAGTTTTATTGTTTCAACTCTTATTTTTAGGTCCGTAATCTATTTTTAGTCAACTTTGTGTATAATGCAAGAAAATAGTCCAACTTTATTCTTTTGTATATGGACACCCAGGCATTATATTTGAGAATGAAGCTAATTTAATCAAATATGACCACATACTTAAAAAAAAAAAAAAAAAAGATTTATTCACTTACTTGGGGTAGGGGGAGGAGCAGAGGGAGAGAGAATCCTAAAGCAGACTCCCTACTGAGCGTGGAGCCCAACCCAGGGCTTGATCCCAGGACCATGAGATCTTGACCTCAGCTGAAATCATGAATTGACTGCTTAACCGACTGAGCCAGGTGCCCCATGTCCATGTACTTTAAACAAGGTAACGTTAATAGACTTCATGCACAAGTGCACAAATGCACAGCTGGAATTCTCTAAAACTATGGCTCCTAAGTATGATCTAAACCACATTAATTCTAACTTTTAATAAAAATAACAAACTTCTGGGACATGTGGGTGGCTCAGTTGGTTGGGCCGAAGCCTCCGTTTAGGGTCATGATCCCAGCATCCTGGGATCTAGTCCCACATCCGGCTCCTTGCTCAGCGGGGAGCCTGCTCCTCCCTCTGCCTCTGCCTGACATTCTGTCTGCCAGTGCTCACGCTCTTTGACTAATAAATAAATAAATGAATAATCTTAAAAAAAAAAAGTAACAAACTTCTAATTCAAAGAAAACTGGGGAGGGGCTAATTGTCTGTCAGTCACACATCAGCCTTCTTTGTAGCACAGTCGAAGAGCTCATGAATACACATAACGCGGCCCTCTCTACCGCCACTTGCCATCATTTATATACATTTCCCAAAGTGGCAGAAATGAGCCTACTCATTATGGACCCAAGAGATAGCCTCATAAAAATGAGAAGCAAATGGATATAAGCTTAAAATTATGATCACTAATCAGTATTTCAGTATTCTATCATACTATCTTGAGATACTTGCTATCATACTAATTATCAAATGAACGTCCTTTAATTAACTCAAGTTAGTATTAGCCTAAGGTTTTAAGTTAACTATAGATCTTGTAAATTGTCTTCAAACTGACAAATGACAAAATGTAATTACTGTTGAAATGCAGTCGATTAGAATAATGATTTAATTTGGGTAAATATGAATTTACATATTTCATAATCTTAAACATTAAATAGAAGTAACATAAGAAACTTCAATCAGTAAATCTGTTTAAGATTAGAAAGCATATATCCAAGTAAAAATTTACTCTTTTATATACATATATATTTATATATATGTATATGTATATATCACTAACAAAGCAGAGAAGACATAGCTATTTTTTAAAAAATAAAACAAATAATCCTAATTTGTCTCATTTAGTAAATTCTGTGAAAGTGCATTCTTAAACATTTCTGGGCTGAATACTTTTTAAATCCATCATATTGAAAATATGAGGAATTCAATTTCCTTATTGTCTGAGAGCTTTGGGATTATTTTAGTGATATGTGTTTAACTTTATAAGTCAATCAAAATAAAATTTCTTTAATTTAAGAGACTTTATAATCTAATTTATTAACACTATTGAAAGTAAGAAAATATTACATACTAACAGAGTGAGAAAGAAGGGTTTTTCTGAATTATAGTAACATATACACACACTGAGAGAGAGGAAGAAAGCTTTCAACTTGCAATCTGAAATTTTAGCCATGGGCCGAGTGTAAACAGAGAAATATAAAACTCATCAATTTAAATATCACCTTCCCAGTGGGCACAAAATTCTTAGTTAATTTGATCTCAAAATAGACAAACAGAAAAGACTGAAACACCAGATTTTCTGCCATCTCTCTTCCAGCAGAGATTTCTATAAACTATTAATCCACTTACAGAGATCTTCAAATAATCAGATCATAAAACCAAATTCCCAATAATTACTGGAAAATAATGTATTGGCTACTGTTAAATAACAAAAGTTCAACCGAGGAAATTTGAAAAATCTAATTGGCTTTATTAATCAATTCATGAATCAGGCAGCATCCTGCATAGCAACGAGAGGGGAGCTCCAAAGGGCTACAGGAAAGGTTCTTAAAGGTACGTAGGGTGTGGAAAAAGGAAATTATTAGCGAAGGCCAGGTCACCCTACCACGGTGAACAGAAAGGGCTTATCAGTAAATTTCCCAGTGCTGATCAGGAAATAACCCGGTTAAAGGTTACATTCCTAAAGGGGTTGAAACTGTAGTCAAGTTAGGTATTAAGTTTAGGCTAACTTACTTCTTAACCTAAGTAACAGCTTTTTGGGCCTTTTTTTTTTTTTTTAAAGATTTTATTTATTTCTTTGAGAGAGAGATAGTGAGAGAGAGCATGAGAGGGGAGAAGTTCAGAGAGAGAAGCAGACTTCCCCTGGAGCTGGGTGCCTAATGTGGGACTCGATCCCCGAACTCCAGGATCATGACCTGAGCCTAAGGCTGTCGCTTAACCAACTGAGCCACCCAGGAACCCCTTTTGTTTTGTTTTTAAGTACCGCAAACAACTGGAAGCCGAAACCCAAAATATAAAACAGGCGGATAGGAAACTTAAAATTAGAAAAGCAGTGAGCAAAATTCTATTGCTGGATTTGGATTCATTTTTCGGAACCAAGGAGAAGTCAACTTGGGCATACACTGCCTACAGAGTGTGCTTCTCAGCTTATGAAGTTTTCCTGTCTCTGGTAGGTAAATCCACTGGGCACTTCAGTGGAACCTCAAACACTGTTAAAAGATAATTTTCTGAGAAAGGTAAAATCACGACTCTCATATGGATATAAAAATGAGCATGTGTTAAAGATTTTATGTTACTCATTCAAGGAAGGAACCAGGTAGATGTTATAATAGGCTTATAGAAGTCAAAAGGCACAAATTTCTACGGAGTCAGGAAACGGAATTGCCAATGGAACCAAAACCACTGTTCACACGAGAGGATGGAAGTCTATTGAATCTCCAGAGCAGACAGAATGTGCTTGTCTCTCAACTTTTACAAAGAGTTGTAAAGTAGTTCAAAGATTTTGAAAGGCTAGACTCTAATAACCCAGAAGGATATATGCTATACGTAGATCACACACGGCTTTCTGCTGAAACACAAATTTATTTTTTCTACAGTCTGTTCTTCTGGACGTCTTTATATAGCAGCTGTTCATGTCTCCTGTAGACCCCATAAATGTTTAATTGCTCTTCAGAAAAAACCTGGCTCTCACAGAACTAGCAGTTGAGAAAAGATTTCTACTTATGTGGTAAATGCAAAGTGGTTTTATTAATACTTTTCCCCTTTATGTGATATTGAGCTACCCATTTAACTGATTTTTTTTTCCATTTCTCTATTAGTTGTTTAGGCATCGTTATAGATAATATGCAAAAGAAAGTAAATTGCTTGTAGCTGGGAACAATTGAAGTTATAGGCTGAAGTGAAGAGGCCCAAAGATCACTTAATTAATGGATTGGTTGATTTCATAATCACTCATGGATTGTTCTCCGTGTGCTAGGCACCATGCTTAAAGAAAATACAGTTTCAGCATTCAATAATTTTGAGTTTATCTGGGGCAGTAGATGAGAAAATAAGCACCTATAGAGAGTGGTGAGAATATTTATTATAATACAGGTATGCAAAGGATGTCTTAGGAGCACAGTCGGGGAGTCAAAGTCACCTAGACACCTAAGCTCAATCCTCAAGGAGCGAGCAAGGTCAAAGATGTCAACAGGGAGATTCAGGGAGAGCAAGTAACAAGGCCATGGGTCGGAAAGCAAGACAGCGGACTTCATTCTGGAAATGACAATTCCTTCAGGAGCTGAAGCAGGAAGAGGGGTGGGGGAGGTAAGGAAGGGCGGCGAGATGAGGTAGGGGAGGAAAACAGGATCACACTGTGGAGGAACTGAAGAACCAGGGCCCTCTCCAGCAGGTGAAGCATTTTAAGTTAGGGATTTCCACGATCAAATTTGCATTAAAAAAAAATCAGTCAAACAGCAGGGGAGGAAATGGATTGGTAGCACTTATGTTTCCCAGTGTACATTTCATTAATGATTCAGCACAGACTTTTAACTGATGCTCTGGTTCCCCCCTGCAATCTTTGTTTACAATGTTTTTGGCCCATAGCCACAGCTCTGCTGCATTTTGAGTGTAAGACTGTGACTTTGACATGGAGGGTGAATGAAAAGAGATGAAGGGAAAAATGATGAAATGAAGCAGGGGACCGCAAAGTATGGCTTACAGGTCAAAGTCCACTGCCCATCATTGTAAAGAACTCTTTACGGGCACAAGGCCACCCTCCTGTCTCAGCCTTGTCCCTGGGTGCTTTTTCATCACACAGTGGACCTGAGTAGTTTTGAGAGGCTGTACAGAACGCCAAGTTTGCCCACCCCTGATAGGAAGGGTTGAAACATCTGTTAACTTACTTAGTTTATCTGATCACTTATTATTTATTCCTGATATTCCAGAGGATTTATGCAAATATTTGTGGCCAGCCCAGTGCAAATTTTCTAACCTTGAAAGCTGGGCTGGTCATAAAGCTTTTCAAAATGACAATATTAATGCCATGTAGAAGATCATCCTATAGGACATTAATTCTTCCAAAATCTTCTAAGAAGGAACAGAAAGATCTGGTTTATATGCTATTGAGCTTGATTTATTTTCGTTCAAGGAGAGATACTTGGAAACAGATACATTTTTAAAATATTCTGTAAAACTTTTAGGACCTTGAATTTGACACTCTCAAAGACAGAAAGTACAGTTGGGGCACTGAGTATTAATAGTTATGATTTTTCCTGGATTCCTGGTTTAATATCTCTGGGCTTAGCATCTAACACCCTATTGGTGGGAGAAATACACTGTAGTGTTTTGTCACTGACCAATTTTAGCATCTTCTCCAGTCCCTATTCTAAATAAGACTGCCTTGGATTGCATCAAACAGGCACTTTGCAGAGGCTACAGACTGGGAGAGCTCACGCAGTTCCCAGCGAGGGCCTGCAGTGCCCTTCACCAAGCCCCACAAGCTGCCTGCTCAGCCACCCTTAGCTCAGACACTTTGAATATTTGGAAATTTAAAGAAAAGGAGCAAAAACCTGTTAGGTTTAAATCTTCTGTAGTTTCCTCCGGAGACTGACTGGGGACACATGCATGAGTAGCATTTACTTAATAAGAAACTCCTTTGAGTAGAGTGGAAGCCCAGAAAACAGTGATGTTTAAAAAAAAAGAAGAAGAAGAAGAAGAAGAAGTATATGTCGGTCCTTGATTGAAATTATCCAACATTTTGGGAAAAGTCAATTTGCATAACAGTTGGTGTTTCACCTCCTGGTGTTAAACCCATCTTCCCTACGCTGTCTTTTTGGATCTGTTAATCAAGTTTTCTGCCTTCTCTAGACAGCAGTCTAATTGCTTATGTCCTGCAGAAGCCCCTTACTGAGAAAGAGATTTAATTTGTACCTTAATCCAATATTTTTATGCAGTATGGTAAAACACTATTACTTGCTACAGTATTTTGTCATCTTCATCATTAGTTCCTAATAGAATTCCTTCCTTGACCTTAATCTGACTTTTATTTTTCTGCCACCTCTGTCAGAACTTCTGGGTTTTTTGTTTTTGGTTTTTTGTTTTTTTTTTTCACCCAGCATATCCTTTTCTGGCAGAGACAAATCATCATCACCACCACAAGAAGTATTGATTGCTTGCCCGCAGGGGGCACTTCACTGTACCTTGTAGGGTGGGATTTTTACCAGATTTCATTAGCTTTCTTCTGTGATGCAACAGAAAAAACAAACCCAAACCCAAACCCAAACCATACCAAACCAAAACAAAGCAAAAAACAAAAAAACACCCCCAAACAAACCAAACAAAAAAGCATTAAAAAAAAAAAACCCAAAACCAAACAAACCAAATCCCAACAATCACCCACTTTGTGTCATTCCTTATATCTAGAGAAAATGAAAAAACACTTGGCTGCAGTGTGAACCACACACTAATGTGGCTCTCAAGAGACGTGATTTAATGAGAAATGTATTTAAACCTCTAAGTACATTAGCCCTGCCCTTCCACCCTCTTTGGTTTTTTGTTTCTTGCAGGCATGACTTTCTCTTCCATCTACCCTTTTCCTTTTGCCCCCATCTGGCCTTCTGACAGCAGCAGAATGAGTGTTAGCTATGTACTATTATTTGACATCCTTCTTTTTATAAAATTGAATTTCTTTTGATAAATGTCAGAAGGGGACACACATTCTTCAGTAAAATGAGCTCAGCCTGGAACAGATTTGTCACTGCCACCTCTCCAGTCCTCTCTTTTGCTTCTGACAAATACAGTATGTCCTGAGCTTGTCTGTCCTTGGTGACCTTAGAGAAATGGAAAAGTGATCCCATCCTTTCTGATTTCAGCACTATGAATTGTCAGAGATGGCAAGTGAGAGGTGATTTAAATGTTTACATATTCTTCCTTTGTTGCTGTCCTCTCTGAGCCAATGTATATCTGGAAAGATGGCAGAAGAGAGCAAAGTGAAAGGCATTACGTTAAATAAGGCTCTTTTGTATTTTGGTTAGGAAACTGTTAATACCACAAAGATTCTCTTAGGTTTTCATTTCCTTTCACATCCTTTTAAGTATCCTGATAGAGGGATCAATTTGAAACACAGCTGATTTCTCAACATGGACGTCCTCTTTATGGAATATATTAGAAAATGAAAATTTACCTGAAATAAACTTCAACTTTACTGCAGTGTAGGGAGGAAAACTGTCTTTTTCTTCTATCTTTCTAAAGTCTCTATTGGGAACCCTTCAACAAAAGACATACTAAGGAAAGAAAAGCATACACATTTATTTAATGAAAGTTCTGTGGGGTCCGTAATCAAAGGAACAAGACTGATACAAAGCGAAAGTCAAGCAAAGCTTTATTTCTCGCCAAGCATCGAGAATCAAACTGACCTTTCGGGGCCACCTCTTACAGAGAGGGTGACCACCCCCAGACTCACAGACAAACTTTTAAAGGGCAAAGGCCATGTGGTTGAGCCTGGCCACACACAGGTGGCCAATGAGATTGTAACACACAGAGAAAGCTGCACAGTCATGCTAGGTCACACATGGGTGGCCAATTGAATTACAATTTATCCTATAGTAGATATTTGAACTAGCCTATCACCTTGGTTAGAATTGGCACCCAAAAGGCGCCCAAAAGGCGGGGCCCGCACTGCTTGGTAGCTAGGGAAACAGTATGCGTGCTTCACTGATTGGATGTCTCCACCTGGCCTGACCCGCCCTTGTATCTGGGCTTTGTTACCTGGGACTGCTTTTATGCTTTTAAGTAAGTTTCTGGGGACTCGGGGGCAGGGTTAGTTTAAGTATTACTGCATAAGCAACAAAATCACTGTTTAACTGGATGGAGCTGCTCTGGCTAAATAGGCCCTTACAGTCTCTGTAACATGGAGTCTACACAAAGAAACACTGACTCAAAGAAACGGTTTCATCGGAGTGTTTCCATGCTATGTGTGATGAAGAGCAGGAAGTCAGGGAAAGCTAAAACAAGGTAAAGAGTCTGAGCTAAGTGTAGTGCACTGGGGAAGAAGTGCTACCTTGTAAAGCCTATTCATTCAGATTTCTTTCTGGGTCCCTTCATCTTAGGAGATAAGGAAGCTCCTTTCCTCCAGGTGTAGGTAAGATGAAGAAGCTGAAGGACTCCTTAGAAATCTGCTTTTTCCTCCTTCTCCTGCTTATGTTCTTGCTGGGACCTGCACTCCCACTTTACACTTGACTCATAATATATATCCCCTTGTAAAGGGCTAGGGCTTAATGATTTATTTAGAGACTTTCAGTGGAATAGACAACATCTAAGGAGGAACCAGGCAAGAATAACCGGAAGCAGCTGTCCTGTGCTTATTCCAGACCACTGGTGCTAGACATCTAGGTACCAAGATCCCACGACTCCAAGAAATAAGTGACTTACGGAGGACACCTGGGCCCTTGTCCTTGTTCTAACCAGTTCCTGGATGCACAAAAGGACACATACACCAAACCACAGTCCTCAATAAAAACCTCAACCCTGAGCAAAGATGAGACTCTCTCTCCTTTCCTTTCTGAGTCTCCCACTCATCTGTACTTGTGCTCTCTCTGTATCTTCAGTGAACTCTGCTCTCACCTGCCACTGCCTCCCATTTGATTCCTATCCTAGGTGTAGCCAAAGCCCCTCTAGGCTTGTCCTCCCAGACCTCCTCTGGGTCCACAGACCTGGCCTGAGAGGGAGGGCACCTCTCACAGAGCATTGCATGGCCTGCTGCAGGGGAAGTTCAGGAAGTCTCTCCCAAATTTCTTCAGCTCAAAATATTTAAGACATCAAGTTGTCATATTTTGGGGTAACCTTTCCTGAACCCAGTGAGTAGATCAGTCTTTTTCTGTATGCATGATAACATTGTTATGTTATTCCTGTGTCAAAGCAGCCCTGAACAGCAGAAATGGGATAAAAATGAGTATGCTAATGTAGTGATACAAGGTATTATCTTCTTTTCAGGTAGTTATGCTGTTTGGTGAGTTAGAGACTAAGGTGGGGGGGAGTGTCACACAAAGGAAACTTGATTTGCAGCAAATATGGGAATAATTTCCAAAGCCTTTACTTCCTGAGCAGAGATGAGTGGGTTCCTTTTATTTAGGGTGAGGATGAATATTCAGAAAGGGGAGCTTTGTCATCTCCCCTAAAGATAGCCAAGCCTATAGGAGTATCCTATATTATGTTAATGAGGCTTAGGCTCCTCCTAGGGAGACTTTAACATTATAATGAAGTAACCCTGGGGCCAGAGGAAGGGGCTCCAGATAAGATCCCAGAGCTGGTATAAGGGGACGGGGTCTTTGGATCCACAGTTCCGTAAGGAAAGAGGCCTTAATTACTTTTGAAACAGCACTGAGAGTCTTTTTTTTTTTAAAGGTCTTATTTATTCGAGAGAGAGGGAGGAGGCTCCCCGCTGAGCCAGGCGCCAGATGTTCAGTCCCAGGACCTGGGGATCATGACCAGAGCCACTTAGGTGCCCCAGCACTTGGGAGTTTTTACCACTGATTGTGTCTGATGTGGTTAGGTTAGAGACTGTTCGTTTTTTTGGATTCCCTTTGTTCCCTTAAAACACTTAACTACTCAAAGTTTTACATTTCTTTGTGATTTTGACACCTCCTAGGAAGTTCCATATTAAGTGTGTTAGGACGAGTAGTGTCTGTACAGCATAGATCACAAAACTTGCTGGGGTACTAAAATGACTTCTTGTTCTTTTTCGGGGACCCCTAACTTTTTCTGCTTCCAGCCTGTCCTGGAAATAATGCCAAGTCCTTCTTTTCCAGATCTGCCTGAAAGACGATTATTACCACACCCAGTCAGGCCCACCCGTGAAGGTGGAAGGGGTAATTGATCACTTCCCAGACACCTCTTAGAGGCCTCACAGGTAGGGACTCTGGTGGAGGTAGGAGGAGGTCCTTAAGGTCAGGAACCCCCAAAAGGTCACGATCCCAGGTGTCCCTCAGGATGGGGACTTTAAGGAATGTTCCCAAGCATCTGCCGAAACTCCCTTTGTTTGGGGAAATTCCCTGTCTTAATCTGGCTGGACATGGACTGCTATCCACCACTTGTTGGTGGGAAAACATGGCGTCTGCTCCTTGGAGCTGATGAGCTCCTGAACTCAGGAACGCTTTCTCTGCCCTTTGGAAGCACTTTGTCTCTTCTGTCTCCCCAAACCCCTTCTCCTGTTTCTGCACCACCTTGGGTGCCTGCAATAACTGGCTTCTAGACCGTCCTCGGTGCCTCAGGCACCATGGCTCCTCCCTTCACTGTCAAGGAGCAAGAAGAGCACGCCCAGGACATAACACGAACCTCTCCAGATTTCCCCATGAAAGTTGACCATGGAGAGGATCCAGGTGGAACATAATTCAGCATTTAAACTAAGTTCGTTGGTTTAGTTAAGACAGATGTGTCTTTTAAGTTATCTGTGGTAAATGTGAAACTTTTATTCTATCAAGGTTTACTGAAGGTCAGATAACCTCGTGTTATCTCTATTGAGTTGTCGGTAAAAAGATGACTAATAGTAAATTGTCTCATCACAGTTTTCATCGGCAATTGTTAAAATAGTTTTCAAAGTCTTTGGTAACCTGAAACTTTATAGTTTTGCTTGGATGACAAATGGAATCAAATTTGTTGGACATCTGGGTTTTTCCAAACAGGATAAAGTGCTAAAGCGTTGATTGCTGGACATAGGTTTGTGCTTTTGACTTACTGCAAAGAACAGAGGATATATAAATCTGTTGGTAAACATGTTTTGTACTTAACCGATTCACAGATTTGCCATTTAAGAATTCTGGTATAGGGGCATCTGAATGGCTCAGTGGGTTAAAGCCTCTGCTTTTGGCTCAGGTCATAATCCCAGAGTCCTGGGATGGAGCCCCTCATCATTGGGCTCTCTGCTCAGCAGGGAGCCTACTTCCCCCTCACTCTCTGCTTGCCTCTCTGCCTACTTGTGATCTCTATCAAATAATAAAATCTTTAAGAAAAAAAAAAGAATTCTGGTGTAACAGTTCACACTTGTTTATTCCTTAGTCTTCACTAGAGATAAAGGTTTCCAAAGAATGCAAAAGTCTGCTAACTGTAACTAAGACTGATGGAAATAAGGGAATCAACTCTGTATGTCGAAAAGTAGGAGATATATAAGAAAGATAAAGAATGGGAATGCATTTTGTTGAAGGTAAAAGAAGGTAATTTTGTCCTAAATGAGATGGTTGTTTGGAAAGAAATGGCTTGGGACAAAACCTGAATGCGAAGGAAAGTTGTAGAAGGTTTGTGAAGGAGATCTTTGGAAATGAATTCTAGGTGTGATCAGGATGGAATAAGATTGAAATGAATTTTAAAAAGACATGGGTATAGAAAGTTGGTTTTCTCTCTGGTCAAAAAGACAAAGTATTCTCAATTGTTGGTCTGCTCTTGGTAAGAAAATGCAAATAGTTGTTTTCTCTCCACCTGCTTAGAAAATTCAGTTTCTATGCCTTGTGTTTATCAGGTCTTTAACATCCCTAATCCTATGGAGGCATGTGCTTTAAAACTTTCTAAGGTTTTAACAAACATCCCCAAGATTTAAATCATGAACAATGTCTTGTTGACTAATTAGGCTTGCTTGTTTGGTATGTAACGTTCCGCTTCTGGCTATTGAAGTGTTATGTATCCCAGAATAACTGAGTTTCCTTGTCAATTGTATCATAGTGAACTCTCCCATCAGATCATTAACCATGTCATTTCTGAGTATGTCATTTATAATTGTTCTAATTCTCTTGTAAAATGAGTTATATCTTCAAAGAGAGTCATAAAAGGACTTTTAGGATTGATACACATATTCAGTATATTAAAAATCCTAAAACTGAAATGAGTAAGAACTTCCAGAACTAAGAAGCTGCATTCAGACTGAACAAGAATCAGTAACATGGGACTAAATGAACCAAAAAGATGATTAAAATTTTATGATCCTTGTTTGAAAAACACTGATGGTTCATTAATGTTCACTTCTCCTGATTAAGGAAATGTAAGATTTCTACAACATACAGAAACATGATAAAATAATAATTTGTAAGCAAATTAAGTCATTCAACTTTTCTCTCTATCTGAACCCTCTGAAACTCAAAAGGTCTCAGTAAGTATTTCTTCTTCCATGGCCATCTGTCGTTTGCATAAGTTTAGTGAGAATCTGTTCTCCTTGTAACAGGACACCATTGGAAACACAGGTTATTTTACCAAGGCTTTGACTGGAATGTCATATTTGAGAAAGACATGCATAGATTCAGATATGATCAGATAGCTTTAAGGAGCCAAGGTTGACTTTATGAAACATGGAGCCATAAAGGCTCTTGGAACTGTTGGCCTGATATCTTTCTTAGAGAGGTCCCAGGAACCTCATCAGGTGCATAAACAATGTCACTTCTTGGCAGGTACAGGACCCTCAGGATACTTTGGGGACTTCATGAAGAGGAATCTGCCCAAATCTTAGAGGTATTGTAGGCATGTCTGATGGCAAGTGCATGGCTTGGCTTCTGGCCTGGAGAGGCTACTAAAAGTTCAACCTAGTGATTCATTATAAAGTTCTACCAAAGCAGATTTAAAAGATCTATATGGTCACTCACTGTTCTTGCTGAGCTTATGTAAATAATTAGGCCAGGTTTGTTAGAACTGAACTTATTTCTCAAGTAATTAGTCCTGATTCGACTATCTCTGGAAATGAGGGTTATTTTAGAGAGAAAAATTACATTTAAATAACACAGTTTTGTGGAGGTAATTTCTAGATTTGATTGTCTTTAAATTATTGTTGTTTACCTAAGCTAGACAACTTGAGGTAAACTTCAGAGAAGTTGCACCAATACCTCATTTAGACAATCTTCTTGTTTTTATTCTGTGGGGATAATAATAACTGGACCCCATGGCACATGAGTAGACAACTGGAAAATGGGATTGATTCCCCCCAAATTGTATAGCTTATCACCTTGACCAATTCTGTGTGGCAGGGATAATGAAATCATTATCATCATGGTATCAGAGCATACCCCACTCCACAGGGTTGACTATGGACTTGTGGGGATAATGGATGACCCCACTTCCTTTATAATTGGAGTAGGTAATGCACTTGGGGATAGCCTTATCTCTTGAGACAAGTTTTCTCCCACTTGCCAGTGATTCTTTGTAATTAGAATGTAAACTCTTTACCTCAAAGAGGTCTTAATGGTATTTTTCAGTCATATTTATCCTAGAAGCCACCTCTATTGAGGTACAATTGCAAACAAAAGCTTTAGCTAAGCATACAACAGTGCTCCTGGTTAAAGGCACCTCAAAGCTCACTATGTGACAGCACCTGACTGTAATGACTTCATTACATCAGGTCCAGAGTGTCTTAGAAACCAAAGGCCACCAATGGGTGATGGAGGCCTACTTATTAAATACCAAGCTATGCTGATAGATATGCCTGAAATAATACCTAAAACCTGTCAGACTTTAAATCCAGCTACCCTTTTGCCTGGACCTAAATGTCGTACTTCTATAGAGCATAACTGTTGGAGTTCATTGATCTTGTTTATTCTAGTCAACTAGATTTAAAAGATTTCTGCAGCTATAATTCACCTCAAAGGCTCTATGGCAGGCCACCCCTGTAATAAGTAGGCTTAGAGGAGACCTTGAACAGATTGGAAACTTAGAAGTGTCCCAACACCTCCAAGCCCTGGGAAAAACTCAAAGGCGCATCTCCCGAGAAGCTTTAGAAAGGACCCTCTCAAACCATGGTGGACAGGACCCCACACTGTTGTTCTAACCACCCCTGCTGCCCTCAAGGTCTTAGGTGTCACCCAATGGGCCCACTACTTTAGAGTAAAGAAGGATCTTACCATTTGGATGAATCACACCACTGGAAAGCCCATCTAGATCCTATGGACCTGCTCTGTCTCCACCTTTGATGAGACCCCACCGACTGTTGGGCATCTGTTCACCATGGTCCCTGGCTATTGTCAGCACAGTATCCCTCACCTCAGGAGTTGGACTTTACGTCGATGCCTCTTCTCCCAGAAACTTTTTATTGTTGTTGCGTACCAGGCAGCCTTAGGAACCTAAAGATGGATTGCTAAGTTCATAGAAAACACTGTTACCAGGCGAGCCACTCCCCAGATACTAGCCTTGCAGGACCATTGTAATAGATGGTAATGATGCCCTCTAAACTAGGTGTTTAAAAGGGCATCAAAGGGGGGGAATGGTAAGGGAAAAAACTGTGCTCTGTGAGGGCCAACCAAACCAGAAAGGGAACTCCAGTCCCTGTCTCAAAGCCCTTCCGGATACTTTTTTCCTACCTCATTTCCCACGCGCACATCAGAAGTACCAAGTATGCAGAAGTAGAAGGGTATAAATCCCCCTCCCTGCTTGTGCTTGGGGCTCAGACCTAGAAAACAGCCTCCTCGGAGCCCTCACGGGGTTAAATAAACCTCGGATCCTCCAGAGTCTCCGAGTGCCACTTGATTCTTCTCGTCAGGATCCAGTCCAGGTTTCATAACATTATGAGAAAGATTTCAATTAGATTTTACAAATTCTCCAATAGTTATTCAATAGTCATTGAATGAAATGGATCATTGAACAATTTATTGCTTGGACAAACTGTTAGTAACCTTTACTAGATGAAGATGAGGCGCTGAGCATAGCATGGACGGAAAACTAGACAGACAAGGTTCTTGCCTGAAAGGGAGTTAATTGTTAGTAGCCAAGTAAATTAATCTACAGATTAGGACACTGTCACCAGTTGAGGTTGAAATCAGATCACGATGGGTCCTCTTCCCCATCGTGATTGTTTATTGTTGATGAACACCTATCCTTACCATTTTAACTAATGTCTGGCTTCATCTTTGACACTTACAAGGACATGCTCATTGGGTATAGGGCCCATCCTAATCTGGTGTGATTTCATCATGATCTTTACCTTATTTACATCTGCAAAGATCTTTCTTTCTTTCTTTCTTTCTTTTAATTTATTTGACAGACAGAGGTCACAAGCAGGCAGAGAGGCAGGCAGGCGGGGGGGTGGGGGAGAAGCAGGCTCCCTGATGAGCAGAGAGCCCTATGTGGGACTTGATCCCAGGACCCTAAGATCATGACCTGAGCAGAAGGCAGAGGCTTAACCCACTGAGCCACCCAGGCACCCAAAGATCTTATTTCTAAATGAAGTCTTATTTTGAGGTTCTGGGTGGACAGACATTTTAGAGGGACACTGTTAACTCAGTCTACCCCATATATCTGACTAGTCATTGTGGCAAGCTATTGTCCACCTAATACCCAATGCCTCTTTATTCCAGGATAATTACCCGCCTGCCCCCCCCCCCCGGCAAAAAAAAAAAAAAAAAAAAAAGACAATGTGATCAGCCCTTAGTTCTAGATCATGGTCAATCTCGGGCAATCAAGACATTCCTGTTTCCTACCTCCCCAGTGTCTGCTGTGGCTAGAGGCTGCCATGTGACTCTGCTCTGGCTAATGACACCTCAAGTCGGCTGTGAAGGAGAAGGTTGTTCAACAACATGATGCAAAAACAAGAGAACTTAGAAATGTTGCTAATATTGTCAAAATTCTGCACCAACACCAGCACCTGCCTACCTGCAACTGCTTAAGTAAAGTAAGCCTCTACATGGGAAGCCCCGTTTAGCGGAAATTCTCTACCTTGCATGCAAATGCATCTTTAATTGATTTACTCACCAAGTTCAGTTAATTTTCTTTTTGAAATTTTCTTTTTATTCCTTCTGATGGGGCTCAGGGCAGTCCACCCCAAAATATGCCAAAGTGGCATATTGATTATTTTGAATTAAGATTACTTGAGAAACAGCTGGTGCAAGAAAGATACCCTGACCCTGCTTTCTGTCCCCCTGAAAGCAGGGAATGAATCTCCCATGCTTGCCAGGAGATAGAGTGACATCCTTATCAAGGAGATAGAAAAGTCAGAAGAGAGAAGAGAGATAGAGAAGACTCAGTGAACAAACTCTGCTTAGCCCAAGTTTCTTTGTCTTGTCAGTTGTTCACACATTTATTGTTTTGTTTTTGTTTTTGTTTTGTCTAAAAGGTATAAAGAAGCCTACTTTGGTTGCTTTTTGGGTCCTGTATCTATGAGACCTCCATATATATGAAATTAATTTCTTTCTCTCCTATTAATCTGTCTTGTGTCAATTCAATTATTAGACCAGCCAGAAGGACTAAGAGGGGTAAGAGGAAAATTTCCCCTCCCTGACACTTCCTTTCCATTCAATCAAGTCTTCCTCATTTCTCACTAGACAATTATAACACCCTAATTAGCCTCCTAGCCTCCCTGCCTCATTCTAGACTCATCTATTCCCTATGGACTCAGGAGTAATTGCTCTGAAACACAGATTATGCTCTCCGCTCAAAAACTTTCCTCAGCCCCCAGTTTCTAAGAGAAGAATGTCTAAACTTGCTGGCACTAATGATCTGGCCTCAGTCTATTGTTTTCTGGTCTCATTTATATCCACGTCATTCACGCCCTCTATAGGTTGCATATCAAATTGTTTTCCTAGACATACTGTATATTCATGTCTCAGCCTCTCTCCTCAGTTGGGAATAACTGTGGGAATCTTATTTATCCCTCAGAATCTAGCCGTACGTGTCCTCTTCCTTGAAGGACTCCATAGTCATCCAAAGGAATTCATCCGTGAACTCACGTACCATGTCGTTTGTTCTTTTTGTCAGGGAGCAAGAATTCCTGTCTCCTCCTAGGGTCCTTCTAGCAGGACTAAGAACAAAATTGACATGAGACCATTAACAGGAGAAAATCAAATTTAATAGCCTATGTATGGGGAATCCACACAGACAGAAAATTCCAAAGACATCAGGCACAATGAAGTATATACAACATCCTGAACTAATAAGAAAGGGGGGGGGGCGCCTGGATGGTTCAGTGGGTTAAAGCCTCTGCCTTCAGCTCAGGTCATGATCCCAGAGTCCTGGGATTGAGCCCCACATCGTGCTCTCTGCTCAGCAGGGAGCCTGCTTCCCTTCCTCTCTGCCTGCTGCTCTGCCTACTAATGATCTCTCTCTCTCTCTCTCTCTCTGTTAAATAAATAAATAAAATCTTAAAAAAAAAATCTTAAAAAAAAAAAAAGAAAGGGGTTGGGGTCTAGGGCTTCAGAAGAAAGGAATGCAATTTACAAGGCAATAGGAGTAAGAGCAAATGTTTGGTAATTAGATGTTTGCTCTGTCATACAGGTGGGTCACTAAGATAAAATTTATCTCTGCTAATAACCCTTATTCTCGGGTTTAGAGTCTTCTATGTAGTTAAGGAAGGAAAAATCATTTCTCTTGAGCCTGTAGTCTCTCTCTCTTTTTTCTTTCTCTCTCTCTTTTTTTCTTTTTCTTTTTTTAAGATTTATCCTTTTAGTTTAGACAGGCAGAGAGAGAGGGAGTGTGCATGTGTACACAAGTGTGAGCAGGGGGAGGGGCAGAGGAAGAGGGAGAAAATCTCTAAGCAGGCTCCCACCTGAGTGTGGAGCCTACGGGGACCCCAAGATCATGACCTGAGCTGAAATTAAGAGTCAATCACCCAACTGAGCCACCCTGGCACCCCAAATCTTATGGTCTTGATTGCCCTTAGCTTGGAATAATCTTCAGGGTAAATTGGCCCGTCTTGGGGCAGCCTGCCTTTTGCCCTTACATTCTATTTCAGGTGGTCCTAGGCTTTAGAATGTTTGACTTTTAGATAACTTGCACCTCAGTCCATTGTACACATCTACACATCTCCTTTTTCCTATGCTGAATGTAGACTTTCATCTCTCGCTGATAAACATTTTCCATTTTCATAAGGTGCTTCTGACTGTCAGATGTTTGATCTTGGCAACGTCATTATCTCCTTTATAATGCTGGTACAATTATTTAAGTATCCTACTGCATTTTACTCAATATTTATAAACATGAAAGTGATACTCTTAATGAAACTATAATTGAGACCAACATTAAAGTCATGAGTAGTCTCAAATTTGCTCTATCTTTAGATCTAATAAAATGCTATTAAGTACAACTTAATTGTTCTTCAATTGGTACACCATGTTTAATTGGGAAGAAATGGTACAAAATTGGAGAATATGTAGAAAATACAGGAGTACATTGTTGAAGGTTGTGACTTGAAATCCAGGTCTAGTAATGGGAGAAAAGGAGACATATTTTAAATGGTGGAAAATACATTGCAATTATTGCAATCATCTGCAAAATACATTGTAATTATCCAAAGGCAGAGAGAAAAATCACAGGTCCTGAAAGCTGTTAATTTCTTCTCTCAAGAAAAAATGAGGATTGATGCTCTTTTTTTTAATGAAAAGTGTTTAGAGATTACATTCCACCATTTTATCATCACAATTTTTTTTTTTTGCCAAATCCCCATTAGTAAGTCCTTCCCAAAATAGAAATAACTTTTTAAAAAAGAATATTAAATGCCATCTAAGAGAGATAGAGAAGTGTACACTGAGGGAAGAAATTACTTTAGAAAATTACTTTTATTGTCTTTATTTAATGTTGTATCTACAAATAATCACATACACATTCTAGAACACTTAGGGATAAGATAAACCACACATTCGTGCCATAATTACAGATTGCATAATACATTTAGCTCTGTATAAAGAGAATCCTCCACTTCTGCAGTCACAGGAAAGGGGGCATATATCAATTAACTGGGCTCCAAGAGAATAAAGAATTCCTGATCCAATAAATTTAGGAATACTGGTTCCTAACTCCTGTTTTGGAGATTCAAAATACATATTAGCATTTTGAAGAAGTCCCAGTTTAAAAAAAAAAAATCCATTTAACTTTGTTTAATGATTTATCTGTTAAGAGGAATAATTTTTTTCCTCAGCATACCTATTAGCAACTCTTTCAGGGTGCCTGGGTGGCTGGCTCAGTGGCTTAAGCCTCTGCCTTCGACTCAGTTCATGGTCTCAGGGTCCTGGGATCGAGCCCCTCATCAGGCTCTCTGCTCAGTGGGAAGCCTGCTTCCCCCTTCTCTCTGCCTGCTTTTCTGCCTACTTGTGATCACTGTCTGTCAAATAAAAATAAAATCTTAAAAAAAAATAAAACAACAAAAAAAACCCCTCTAAAAACCACAACTCTTTCTCAGCAAAAGAAAGAAAACCGTATAAAAATCTAAGCAGCTTTCTCTTAATCTCAGTTTGAGAAGAACTAAACCATGGATCTCAGGGAAAGAAATAGAAATAAGTCTTATACTGAATTTTCTACTGTGCCTAGCACAGTGTTTAGTATAAAAGCTCTCAAATGCTCATTAATTGATTAACTTCATGAAAGGAAAAAAAAAAAAAAAGGGAAGACAATTTGGAGTGTTTGGTGCTCCAAAAGAGTTTTGAAATCTACTTGAGTTCCAGGTAATAATCTTTGTATGTGTGGTAACTACACATAATATAATTTTTACCCTTTAAGAGTATAATTTTAGAGCATTAAGAACATTCATTGTATTGCAACCACCACTGCTATCTATCTCCAGAACTGTTTTTATCAAACAGAAACTCTGTAACTATTATAGGGGAGGAATAAGTTTTCCTTGACTTTCTTAGGGTCCCTGGGGGAATCTGGAAATTAAAATGACAAAGACAAATGAACAGAAAAGCATACAAGTTTATTTAATGTAAGTTTTACATGACATGGGGACCTTCATAAGGAAGTGAAGATTCATAGAAATGGTTAAACCCGAGTTGTTTTTTTCTTTAATTTTTTAAAATGTTTTTTAAAAATTTATTTATTTATTTAATAAAGAGAGACACAGAGAGAGGGAACACAAGCAGGGAGAGTGGGAGTGAGAGAAGCAGGGGGGCAGGTGTGGGGCTCCATCCCAGGACCCTGGGATCATGACCTGAGCCAAAGACAGACATTTAATGACTGAGCCACCCAGGTGCCCCGTTTTATTTATTTATATATTTTTAAAGATTTTATTCATTTGTTTGAGAGAGAGAGAGAGAGAGCACAAGCTGGGTGAGGGGCAGAGGGAGGGGCAGTCTCCCTGTCAAGCAAGGACCCCAATGCAGGACTCGATTCTGGGACTCCGGGCTCATGATCTGAGCTGAAGGCAGATGCTTAACTAACTGAACCACCTAGGCACCCAACGTGAGTGTCTTTATGCTAGGTTTGGAAGAGAAGACAGTCATGGGAAGGTGTGATAGGACGAAGATGACCTAAGTGTAGTAAGCTGGGGAAAACCTAGCAAGACTTGTTCATCAGATTCTCCATGATGTTCCTCCTTTTTAGAGATAAGGATGCTCTTTTTCTCTAGGCATAGGAGGATTCCTTCCATAGGGAGGGTTTTATGACTGGCTTCAGGGAAGGTCATAAAGTCCTTTCTGCACATGCCATTTCTCACATTCCTTTAGTTTGAAACATTCAAGATGGGGGAGGGGGGAAGTGGATTGTTTGTATCACTTGGTCCAGATTCAGTGTTCCAGGGAAGAGAATCAGATTGACTGAGTTTAAGTCATCTGTCTTTGTTCTAAAAACCAAAGAGCTTAGAGCTGGAATTTTTGCCCACCCCACTTGAGATTCTCTATAATTAGAAAGTGTTTGGATGCTGGATAGATACCACTGATCAGGGACAAATTAGGCCAATCGGTTTTCTCCTTGAACATTGCTGAATGGAAACTGCTGATTTTAGCCTACCATCCTTCATCTGTCAAGTGAAAGAGGTATAAACTTGGGAGATGTTGACTGGCCATGATCTACCTGGTGTATGAGAAAGCAGAGGAAGCCCGTCTCCTGAGGGAGACAAATAAAGCAAACATGCTACAGAGAAAAATCTGAAGAAGAGATGAGAGATGAAGAAAGAACTGGTAGATTTTCAGCTCCTTCCTTGGGCTTAACTGCTCTTCTATAATATTAAATTATTTTCCTGCTGAGGTAGGCTCAAGATAGTTCCTGTGGCATATGGTTAGGGGCAACAGTGGCTTCTCTTTATTTTTTTTTTTAATTTTTATTTTTTAAAGACTTTATTTATTTATATGACAGACAGAGATCACAAGTAGACAGAGAAGCAGGCAGAGAGAGAGGGGGAAGCAGGCTCCCCGCTGAGCAGAGAACATGATGGGCTCGATCCAAGGACCCTGGGATCATGACCTGAGCTGAAGACAGAGGCTTTAACCCACTGAGCCACCCAGGTGCCCTGAGATTTCTCTTTAATACAAAATTTGTACCAGGGGCAGAGTTTGGAATAAGACATTCTTAATCAGAAAAAAATAGTGAAGTCAAGGCAGGCTATGTAGCCGAAGGAGCAGGGATGCAGGGAAGAGGCCCCCCCTACAACCCCGGGGTTGGTATAGAAATTTTTTGATCTTATGCAGCATTAAAGTAACTAGTTAAATTTATTTATTGTGTCGCAGAACTGAGACCATTGTCCATCAAACTATCAGGGGCCTTATTAGAAAACATTACATGAATTTTTTTAGCTGTCAGTAAAAGAAGAATTTTTTTAGCTGTCAGTAAAAGAAGCTAAAAGCAGAAGAAACGCCATCAAGTTGAATTTGCATGACTGGAAGTATAAAGAGAAAAATCTGAGCTTCCAAACAGATTGCTGAGATTCAGATGAAGAAATAAATCAAGGGGTTGTGACTCTCCTTTTTGTGGATAATAAAAATGTCCTAACTGGGATTCTGGAAAGAAGAATGAGGATATTCTGGAGGAATCAGAAAAGTTGGGAAACACTTATCTTCTCCTTACCTCTTCACCCTCATCCTTCCAATGTACCTTTTGCTAGATAAAATGGAACAGGGGCAATGTACTGCAGCTGATCAGAAAGAAATTCTGGCAGTCTGACTGCCACACCTCTGACCAGGTTTTAACTCACATCCTGGAGCACAGTGTGATGACAGAACCTTCAGAATTGCTTCAAAAACAAACAAGCAGGGGCGCCTGGGTGACTCAGTGGGTTAAAGCCTCTGCATTGGGCTCTCTGCTCAGCAGGGAGCTGCTTCCTCCTCTCTCTCTCTGACTGCCTCTCTGCCTACTTGTGATCTCTGTCTGTCAAATAAATAAATAAAATCTTTAAACAAACAAACAAACTAGCAAACAAGCAAACAAAACATAGAGGCCTGAGTGGAGTGGTCAAGTCCTGTTTATTCAATTCAGAAGGTGGAAAATTCTCAGTGCATAAACTAGCCAGACATGTAATGTTGGATTTCAGCAAGTGGAGTCTAAATGAATGTGACAGCCAGCCAAGAAAACTTTATAGGGGTTGCAGTGCCAGTAAAAAGAAAAAAAACCCTAAATGGGGTAAGAGGGACCCTTAGTTGACTCAAACCAGAGGGAAATGGAGACTCAACTCTCAGGAAATCTTCCAAGCCAATCCAAAGGGATAGTAACACCAACTGGAAGTTCACCATTGCATCACTAAGAACATTGCCAAAGGATTTAAGTCAAAATTATGCCCTTTTAAGTCACTGGTTCGTTTGTTTTTCATATCACTGGCTAACAGAATAAATTACGTGTTCTGAACCAGTAACCACTATGTGTTTTCTGTTTCTCTACATGGGCATTTCCCTCTAGTATAATATATTAGCTGTATTTGGGGGCAGTTCTATTTGTAAATCAATCCATTCATTGTAAGAAGATGAGAACAGAAATAAAACTGGTTTAGAGGAGTAAATGAACATCACATGGAAATCATGTAGAAGAGAAATGGCCCTCAGACATCATTTTGGGGTGTAATGGATTATCCGTTACTTTGAGTAGTCTTCCGCTGGGAAGCATATATGAGTAATGCTGTGTGTGCTTGTACTTGAACATGGAGTAGTTGGACATTAATGTCAGGAGTAGCTTTGTAATGTAGAGTTAAAAATGTGTGCACTTCTTCTATGTGTGCAAAGAGAGAGTGCTTAAATCCTGATGCCTTCCCCCATGCAATGACCTGAATATACTTATTGGAATATCTGCCTAGCCATTTTTCTAGGAATTGCCTGTCCTATCCATAATGGCTATCCACTGCCAGCCATGAGTTTTCCTTGAGGGACTGTGCTAGAGCTATAACTGGACCTAGATGACCTATAACTATTTTGGAGTGAGCCAATTGGTTTTCCTACTTCCAGAGATAGAAATTGGCAATTGTGGGAAGGGTATCTTCTTTCCATCTCCATGCCTTAGTCCATCATATAAAATTCTCAATCTCTTGAAAATACTGTGGAGAAAGTTTCTTCCCTTCTCTCCATCTTTCAGTTTCTCATCCCTGTGGAAGTTGATGGAGTGTTTCATTTAATTGGTGAGTTTAGGAAAAGTGTCATTGAACGTGTTCTGACCAAGTTCTTTTCCCTCTTCCTGTATGTATGTAAGTGGAGTGTGCTCACTTCCTGCATGCCTTCCCTGTGAGATAAATGTGAGATAAGCTCACCAGGTCAGGCCTGCTTCTGAGATGGAAGAAATGCAGTTGCTTGTTAATCTGTCTGTGACTGAACGCATTCAATTCAAGGAGAAGTTGCAGAAAACTCTGTTTCTGCCCCAAGTACAAATCACATTCTCCAGTCTAGTCTTTGGAATCAGAAAGGAGAATGTTGTGATGAATCAGCACGGCAAAGTCCAAAATAATTGAGATGGCCAGTCCTTCTGGGTTTGTTTCTTAAATAATAGAGATGTAAACTAGGGAGGTTGGAGTAAATATCTTCTACCTATCATGTGGCTTGGAAGCACAAAAATTACATCTGTAGAGAAAGAGAATGAGCAATTTATAGAAAGAAGCAGAGTCAAGACACAGAGCTCTGATGCCTTCTGTCCCCATTTGGAGCCCTTCTGCAGTAAACTAGCCTTAGGTTCTCTGAAATAGCACTCAGTCTTATCCTGTCTTTTATTTTTGCTTAGGCTAGCTGAAGTTGCTTTTACAATTTACCAAGAATCTTAACCAATACACTCTCTGAATTTCATTATTAGTATCCATAAATGGCAATTTTAATACTTGCCCTATGTATCTCACTAGGAGAATAAAATGAGATAATAGAGACAGATAGAATCATAAAGTCTTAAGAGGCCCTTTGATAATATCCCCAATAAGTGGTTGTCCAGCCTTTTTCCTTGACAGGAAATCACTATTTCTTGAGGCAATCTGTTCTCTTTTCAGAGTTCTCTAGTTGCTAGAAAATGGATATATATATGAAATAAAAATTTTCTTCCCATCTCATTTATCCTAATTCCATCCTCTTGGGTCACAGAGAATAAATGCAATCTCTCTTGTTCAGGACAGCCCTTGAAGTGTATGAAGATAGCTATGAAATTCTCACCTACGCCTTTTCTGCTATAGGCTGTGTGTTTTCAGGTTGTTTAAGCATATATCATCATTTCCCCACATCAGAGTGCCTAGAATGACCAAGTAGGTTTGGACACGTGAGTTGGAGAACGAAAATATTTTGATTAAGTCTTTATCATTGAACAAAAGAAAAAAGTCTTTTTGTTAATAAGGCAATCAGTCAAGAGCAGCACCTTTTTATAGTGCTTCCAAATTCCTAATAGATATCTTCATGATTCAGGAAAAAAGTAAGAATTCCCAGAAATTCTCAAATCACAAGTTATTATGTGTTTTTTATTGTACTTATGTGTTTTTAATAATGATAGGTGACTATAATAACAAGCAGCATATCATTTTTCAATGGTAGGGTTGTACTAAAAGTTTTAGAGATTTTCTGTAAACATAAGGACAGAACAGTAAATGCACATTACAGGAGTATATATTTCAACATGTCAAAAATGATCTTTATTTGATAATAGAAAAAATTTTAAAATTAACATTAAATATAAAATAGAATTGATTTAAAAATTGACAAAATATTAACAAAACTATGTAAAAGTAACAGGTATTTGGGTGCTTGGGTGGTTTGGTTGGTTAGGTGTCTGACTCTTGATTCAGCCCAGGTCTTAGTCTCAGGGTCATGAGTTTGAGACCCTGTGATGGGTGCCAGGCTGGGTGTGGAGCATACTTACAAAAAAAAAAAAAGTAAAAAATATTTTAAAAATTTCTAAAATAAATATAAATTTCATGTTTATATATATATAAATTAAATTATAAAATAATTTCTAAAATAAAAAAAATTTAGAATGCATAAGCATAAATTGCCCAATCTGGTAGACTCAATCTCTTTTTTGTAACAAATGACCTATAGATAGAGAATTTTCTTTCATGTTAACATTTGTGGAATTGTTAAAAATGGGTCCAAAAGCATCTTGAAGTTGGTATTATAGCACACATAACTTCATATAGGGTCATTTATTTTGTTTGCTTGCCTTCATTTTGGAAATTGGTATTGATAATTTGCTTTTGATACTTTGGATTTTAGATTCGTTTCTGATTTCATGTTGTAATAGTCCACAACAATTCATATCTTCTTTGCATTTCCTCTCCTAAAGTAAATACAAAAAGGACTTCTGGTTCTGGCCAAATTGAAATATCCTCATTCCTTCTAGGTCCTAATTCCTACAACTAAAATCCCTAAGCATAGTTCAAAAATAAGCATAGGAAGATTCTGTAGGTTCAAAAGGAAATGGACTATTTGCACATCTTGGGACTTGAGGGTTGACATGGCAATGGGTCTCCTGGGTTTCGTTGTTGCCTCTCGCGTGTCCCGGACAAGGCCCTGCAGGAACTTCTAATCCGGAAGCACCAACATACACCTAACAAAAAAAAAATTAAAAAATAAAAATAAAACGGACTCCAAGAAAAGCCTGTTTAGGTACAACTTTTTGGCAATACCTGCCCTACTCCAGTCAAACACCAGTGGAACAACAGTGCCCTTCCCTTTCTTGAGGTTTTATGAAGGCCGAGGAGAACACTGACTCTCCACCCCATTCACTGAAGGCAGGCAGCGAGCCTCTGACTCCCACACAGGGTGGTGTTGATTGGTTGCATGGGAGCTGACCTCTGACCCCTTCTGGCAGAGGCAGGTCTTCTCCAGTTCTTCATCAGTGTGGTATCAACAGGGCCCAGCACTGAGCTGAGCTTACCTCTACACCTGGCAGCAGCCAGACTTAATGAGGTGAGGCAGTGGGGTGTAGGTTTGTCACAACAATCCCTGGGTTCCCACCTCACCACCTACACACTGCCAGGTCAGTGGGGCCTAGGAGGGAAAGCCTCCATTCCCATGCAGTACCAACAAGACTGAACAAGTTGGCGGGATTCAAGTCTAGTCAGTGCTCCATTTTCTACCTGAGCCCCCATACCCACTGTTAAAGGGCCCAATAGGTTGCTGAGCCTCTACTCCCAGAGAAAGGGCTAGTTGTATCTCTGCTTTCTCCCTCTGCTGTCAGTGAGGCCTGGCACAGAACTCAGAACTAAGGTGCCACCCCAGCCCTGCAGTAACAAAATGGTGTACATCGCCTGTCCACTTTCTCTCTCCCTGGTGGCCCTTCCTCTCGGGCATCTAGGCAGTGCGAGTGAGTGTTTCACTTCCTTTGGGAAGGCACCTCACCTGCCGGCATTGGGGCAGTGTGAGTGAGTGCTCCATTTCTGCCTGTGGTATTGGTGGGACCCAGTGGGAGGCTGAACAGAACAAAAATCCCCTGGCCCTCCTGCTACACCTTAGCAGGGCACTCACTGCTTGTTTAAAAGAGAGCAAATGAAATCCAGAGTTGTAGAATAGCCACAGCATACAGGATTTAAGTGAACATTACCCATCACACAAGAACAACAAGGAACATCACAACTTGAATGAGAAAAGAAAATCAGAGGCCAAAACCAAAATGAATGAGATGTTTGAATGAACAGGCATAGATTTTAAAGCAGCCATCATAAAATTGGTTCAATTAACAACTGTGAGTTCTCTTGATACAAATGAAAATAGAGAAGATCTCGGCAAAGAAAGAAAAATTCTATGTATTAGAAAAAGAGCCACAAAGGAATTGCAGAACTAAAAAACACAATAACAAAATAAAAACCCTACTAGATGGGTTCATTTGTAGAGTGGAAATGAATTGGTGAACTTGAGGACAGATCAATAGAATTTACCCAACCTGAACAACAGAAAGAAAATAGACTGGGGAAAAAAAAAAATGAACAGAGTCTCAGGAGCCTGTGGACAATAACAAAAGAGCAAATATTTGTATCCTTGAAGTTCCAGAAGTAGAGGAGAAAGAATGTGAGACTTACAGTATTTAAAGACATAATAGCTGATAACTTCCTAAACTTGGTGAAAGACATAACCTTGCAAATTTAAGAGGTTGAGCAAACGCTAAATAGGAAAAAAAAAAAAAAGAAAAGAAAAGAAAGAAAGAAAGAAACAAAACAGAGAAATCCATTCGCAAGACATCCCAATACTTCTGCAAACTAAAGACAAATAAAAAAAAATCTTGAAAGCAGTCAGGGAGAAATATTACAGTGTTTACAGAGGTATAGCAATTTGAATGAGAGAAGGCTTCTCGTCTGGCAACAGTGGAAGCCAGAAAGAAGTTGTCTTTTCCTTTTCAACATTTTTCAAATATTGAAAGACAAGGATTGGCAATTCTCCATCTGGTGAAAATATCCTTCAGGAATGAGGGAGATATAAAGACATCCTCAGATGAAAGAAAAGAGAGAATTTGTTAATTATATACTTTATTCATGAGCAGTTTAAGCTGTTGATAAATTATTTTATATTGATTATTTCTACTAAATCTACTAACACAGTGTTTTCAGTTTTCAGAGTTATCAACAAGAATGAATTTGGGTTTTTTTTTCCCCACTTTAATAAATTTTTGCTATGTGCAGTTTTCTTTTGAATTGTTTCTTCCACAAATAGTTATTATGGATTGTTGGTTTGTAATTATCCTCTGACTAATTCATGAGAGAATGTAAGCCATCCTTTCAGATATGTTAGGATTGTCAATCAAAAGCCAATTAAAAGGACTGCAAATGTTACCACTGTATAGTGCCAGGAAACCCGTGGACAAAATACATGGCAGGTCAGGGTCCTCGGTGTCATGATTTCCTTCCTTTGTGGATCTAAGGATTTGTTCAGCTGTTGATAGGAGAGAATCATTTAGCCAGGCTTAGACCTTTCCATTCCTAAGAGATAATTTACACAAGTCATGCATGATAAGGGAAAGAAATGAAAAAAGAATGAAAGGAATGAGCTATTCTTTAGCCTTTAAGGTTGATGCTGTTTATCTTGTTTGCTGCTTTGTTATGTCTCTATAAAAGAATGGAAGAACCCTGCCTCTCAGTGTACCAAATACAAATGGCCACGTGTTAGCTGGATGGACGGCATCATTATTATATTGTATATGAAAAAGGGAGGTAGGTCCCCTATCTGTGGAAGAGCAAGGAGGGCCTGTCCACGGAACTTGATTTTTGATGCTTCTCTCTTACTCTAGTGGTTACCAGACCTTTAAAATCCAACATGGATAACGTCAAGCCATGAGCAGAAAATGTAGAGACTTCGCTGAAGATGCTTCTGATCGATTTTTATGTTTTAGGAGGTCTGACTCTTTACCTGACTTGTAAAAATATCCCATTAATTAATTTGGAGGAAAGGCAAAGAGAAGGAAATCCTCTTTGACCATTGATCAAAAATCATCCTATACCACTTCGAGAAAAAAGTACTGTCTCTGAATATGTGAATCTGAGTCATTCATGTGTTCTAATCGGTGTGTGGACTGGGTCCTGACTGTCCTCACCGCAGGCTGCCCAAAGAGCAAACAGCAAAGAGTAAAGACTCTCGGGGTTAAACAAGGTAAAATTTTTCTGCTTCGAATTGAGCAAGGCAAGGCGGACAGATTCAGACCATAAGGAAGCAGTAAACCATTTTTTAGATTCAAACAGGTTATGACTTACTTAATAGCAAAAGCAAGTGGAGCCGAAGGTGCCAGCCCCCATGTTATTTACGTGGGGTGACAACGAAGAGAGGGCCCAGCTAACTGTAACACGGAGGACAGGACGCTCTTCATTTGAGAGCCAATGCCATGCTTCACATAAGCAGTTTCATAGCCTGCAGGCCTCCTTTCAGAGGGTGAGGGAGAAAGTTTCCTACCTCCTCAGGGCCCAGGAGGCTTGGAGAAAGTGTCTCATGACAGCCTTCCTCACAGGGAGGCAGAAGAGAATGGTGTGGCCCATGGCAGCTGTTTATAAGCCTCTCTGATCCTGTGTTCCGGGAGGATCAAAGGTCATTCCACTAAGACTGGGATCTGCTGTGGTTAGGCCTTAATAGGAGGAGATGTGTAAGCTTTCCGGGGCACCATGGTATACCCATTCCTCTACATTTAGTTTCTGCAGCCATTTGTGTGATTGTGATTTTGTTAATCAAAAATAATGACTTTGGCCTGCACAAAATTTTTGAGATTAAAAAAAAAAAAAGATCAAGCAGAATGATTATTCCAGTAAAAAGAAGTTATATTAATAAGAAAGTATTCACTGAACCTGAAAGTCATTGATTGGTTTAAATTCTAAATTGTTTTAAGAAATCAATCTCAGGGGAGCCTGGGTGGCTCAGTGGGTTAAAGCCTCTGCCTTCGGCTTGATCCCACCCCCACATCTGGCTCTCTGCTCAGCAGAGAGCCTGCTTCTTCCTCTCTCTCTCTCTCTTCCTGCCTCTCTACCTACTTGTGATCTCTGTCAAATAAATAAATAAAATCTTAAAAAAAAAAAGGTATCAATCTCAGTCACTTTATGAGATTCCGTTATTTCCCTCTTGGTTTCTACTCTCCTGCCCACTTCTACTCCCAGCCTTTTTCTCCATGTTTGCCCTGCTTTGTGATGAATGTGATGAACATTGATGAATGAGAAACAGAAGGCAGGAAGAATCTAGTAGAAAAAATTGCTTGTTTTTTCTCCTTCTGAAGGACAGTTCTACTACAGTCCTGGGTGGTTTCATATGTCTTCCTGAGATGTCCCTTGTGACCAAACAATCAACTGTATACGGAGTTGATCCTTGAGCAACATGGGCATGAATGTCACAAGTCCGTTTACAAAAGATTTCTTTCAAGAAATACAGTGTTTTAAATATATTGTCTCTTTCTTACTATTTTCTTAATAACATTTTTTCCCTCTAATTTACTTTATTATAAGAATGCAGTATATAATACATATACAAAATTCATGTTAATCCGCTGTTTATTTTATTGGTAAGGTTTTTGGTCAACAATTGGCTATTAGTAAAGTTTTCAGAGAGTCAAAAGTTATATGTGGAGTTTTGACTGAGAGGGGCTTGGTGACCCCAACCCCCCTAGTTGTCAGTAGTACACTGTACTGTGAACCTAAAACCAGCTGGTAACATACCACCTACATTTTCCTTCTTCCTGTCCCTCCCTCCCTCCCCCTATCCCCTCACTCTTGCTTTTCTAGGACTGGCCCCTCCACACCCAATAAAGGTTTATCATGTAACTTTCTCTCAGGCACTGTTTTCCAGGAAATCTGGGCTAAAGCAGTCACATCTAGTTTTAAAACTGGATTATGAAAAATTTCAGACACATAGGAAAGCTGAGGAAAAGTCCAATGAACTCCTATACATATACATCATATACATCATCACCAGACTCAATAATTACCCATTTTTTAAAAAGGATGTATTAATTTATTTATTTATTTGAGAGAGAGACAGTGAGAGAGAGCATGAGAAGGGAGAAGGTCAGAGGGAGAAGCAGACTCCCCGTGGAGCTGGGAGCCAGATTGAAGACTCAATTCTAGGACTTTGGGATCATGATCTGAGCCGAAGGCAGTTGCTTAACCAGCTGAACCACCAAGGTATCCAATTATTACCCATTTTGTCACATACATGTCATTTATCTCTTCTCCTTCCTTTTTTTTCTTTTCTCTCTCTCCTTCCTTTCCCCATCCCCATTTTCCACCCTCTCTTCCTTCCTTCCTTCTTTCACTTCTTTTTTTTTTCTTCTTTCCTTGTTCAAAGTATTTTATTTTATTTTTGAAAAGATTTTATTTATTTATTTGACAGAAAGAGAGACAGTGAGACAGGAAACACAAGCAAGGGAGTGGGAAAGGGAGAAACAGGCTTCCCGCTGAGCAGGGAGCCAGAGCTGGATCACCACCAGAACCAAAGGCAGAAGCCTAAGGACTGAGCCTGAGCCTTGTTAGAAGTATTTTAAAGCAAGTCCCAGGGAGTATGTCACTTCACTTCAACATACTTCAGAATGTCTCTGCAAAGATGATGGGCATTTTCTTACATAAACACAATGCCATTATTACACCTAGTAAGATAACAGTATTTCTTCAACATTGTCTAACAACAGTCCATGGTCAAATGTCCATGATTGTCTTACAAGTCTTTTTACTGCTGTGTGTTTGAATCAGGACCCAGACAAGGTTATTGTATATTGGGTTGCTACCTGTCTTTAACCTAGAGCTTCTCTTCATTGTTTCCCTCTTCTTTTTGTCCTGTTATTAATTTGCTGTGAAGATAATGTCTGTTGTTTTACAGACTGTCTTGCACTCTAGATTTATCTGTTACTTTCTTCATGGTGCCATTTAACTTGTTCCTCTAACCCTCATGTTTCCTGTAAGCCTGTGAATAGGAAGTCAGTTTTAAGGCCTGCTTAGATTCTGTTTTTTATTTTGTTTTGTTTGCAAGAAGACTTCAAGGGGGTGCTGAGTGCTTCAGATGGCATCAGATCAGAAGGCCCCCAGTGTCTGGAGTCTCCTTCTGTAGCACTACTTAGACAATCAGACAGATGTAGTGACACCCGGATTTCCATTGTAAAGTACATCATTGAACTTTTCATGTAATGGTTTCATCCACTGAAGATTGCTGCCTGAACCTTTTACTTCACAAAGGATTGCTAAATTGCAATATCTCAATTCTCTTACTTATTTCACATTTATAATAAGAACCATGTTCACCTCAACATGATGTGATTTTCTGAAATACAGTTCAAACAGGAAAGACAATATGCGTTCTCATTCTTTTCCTTTCTTTTCTTTCCCGTTGAATATGGAGTTAGTGCCTTTGTTGCTTGCAAAAGTGTCCAATCACTTGTTTGTTTGTTTTTGTTTTTGTTTTCTCACCTTTGGAGTTTCATTAAGTGCTCTTGGATTTTTATATATTCAATATGTTTCAGACAATTGCATTCACTATTTTTGTTGGTGCTCAAATTGTCCCATCTCTGGCCAAAGTGACTCTGTAGTTTTGGTGTTTGTGACCTTTTGACACCTTTATTTGTTATAAATGAATTTCTTGGCTTTGTAGCACAAGATATCTCATACTCTATATATCCTGCCCCAGACCTGGATGGATGTTATTTCATTTGTAGTAAAAATGAGAGCTTATATATCTAAAATTTTATTTCATGGCAGTAACTTTAGAATCTAGTATTTATTTAGATAATAAATACAACTATAATTACTTGTTTTATATATATTATATATATATTTCAAATTATTTATATAAAATAAAATGTACACATTTCATTATAAGTATATGGAAGATTGGATTAATAACTGTATAGCAATGTTTCATTTTTCCAGGTGGCACAATTTATATTCAAAATTTCCCAGGAAGTTTGAAATGAGGAATATAAATGAAATCTCAAATGTTTTCATATGTATTCAAATAAGAGTATCAGTTTCATCAGAGTTGCTATAGTAAAAGCTTTGAAAAAACTTTCAGAAAGGTGATGGTTTGATAGAGCTGTCAAATTTGAGTTTTAACTTGGAATAAGTGAAGGGCTATAATTTCAACTGTTAGCAGACTTTGGTGTGGGAATGCATAATATTGAATTTAATGAATGCAAAATTTGGCTGCAGTTCTCAGAGTAAGTTTGGAGGACCCTTGAGGTTACTGAGACCCTTTTTAGGGGGTTTGCAAGGTCTTCCCTTTTTCAACTACAAATTTGACTAAGGGCTGCTTTTCTTCATTATATTCTAGCTGTAACAACATATTGCAACAGATTGAATGCAGAAGTGGAGTATGGGAATTCACCTGTTTCTCTTAAACCTGAGAGTAAAGAGATTTGAAGAAATGTAGAAAGTCTATTTTTTCTCACTGAGTTTTTAAAAAAAGGTAGTCAGTATTCAAAAAAGTTCATTATAATAACATGTAATAGGCTTACTATTTAAAAAATAAATTAAACACATATCTAAAATTTTTGTTTTAGTTTTTAATACAGTAAATATAGACATACATAACCCATACAAACAAAAGCTCTTTAAAGTTCTCTTTTTAAGACTATAAAGAAATCTTGAGACCAAGAAGTTTGAAAACCTCTGTGTTATCTTGGGCTATTTGCCTACCAATTGTAAGTATGTGTGAGCAGAAATAGATTTGAAATATATATATTCATAGTTTATAAATTTAATTATTTCAGGTTAACTTTGCTTAAATATCTTCTTGAATACTAGACATGTCTAACCATACTTTAATTTTATACCTTAGCAAGGAATACATACAGGATTCATTTTCTCTCTGATGACATTAATGCTGCATGGAGGGCTATTTGAATATAAAATGACAAATCATTATATCTCAACTCCACACATAAAGCCAAATACTCAGTTTAGAATTTAATTGATGGGTTGAAGAAAATGGGATGTTCTGAGGATTTAGCCCAGCTTCATTTTTAACAGACTATTTTTTAGAGCACTTTTACAGAAAAATTGAGCAGAAAGTATAGAGTGCCAATATATTCCCTGACCCATTTGCACAGCTTCCTCAACTCTCAATATCCCAGAACCAAAGTGGTATATCTGTTACAATTGATGAAGCTACATTGACACATCATTGTTACTCAGAGTCTGTAGTGCATGGTTACTGTTCACCCTTGGTGGTACATTCTTCAGGGTCTGAAAAATGTATAATGCTATGTATCATCCTGATAGTATCAGAATATTTTCACTGCAGTAAAAATCTGTGCTCCACCTACTCTTTCCTCCCCCCAGTCCCTCAACCCTTGGCGGCCACAGTTTCTTTTACTGTCTCCATAGTTTTACCTTTTCCAGAATGGCACATAGTTGGCGTCATATGCTATACCATAACCTTTCTAGGTGCCTTCAGCTTCTTAAGCCCATTTGATGAATCTCAGTGACGATGTTCAGTCAGATTTAGCAACACATCTTGTATGTTAATTAACTTTCATTATACTAAAAATCACACATACCTGTCTTTGTTATTTATCCATGTACATTCCATTCCAAAGAGTCAACTATAATGGCCAGGAACTCCATCTGTTTAATTTGGGGTCATCCACATTGATTATTATTAGTACTGTTAACCTAAAAAATAAAACAGCCACTTTATCAACAAAATGGGTTTATTTAGGAATAGTAGAGAATTGTGGTTTTGGACATGCAAGCTATGGCAAATCCACAGGCAAATACAAAAAACAAAGGAGAGGACTGTTATTTTATGGAGAAGGAGGAAGTCTGGAGGTGTTGTTTTCAACATAAGCCCATTGGAGAAAAGCAAGAGCATAGAATGATGATGGTTTCTCATTGGCTGGGTTCCTCATTTCTTGTAGGAGATGCAGTGTACATCTTTCCCTGTTAAGGACGGTCATCGATGATGCTTTCCTGTTGAGGATTGCTCTGTTGGGGTTCTGTAATTAATGTGGAGTGGGTGGTACAGTTGTAGCTTCCCAAATCCACTTTAGTAAGGTTTCCCTTTATTAATTTCACAAGAGAGTGCAATCGAGTTTATAGACAGGTTGCCAATGCTATTTGATGATGGTGGTCCTCACAGCTAAGTGCACATGGAATTAAATCCTTAAGCTCTGGCAGAGAAGAACTTGCCCTACAGTAATTCTTTCAGTGATGAATGAGACAAACTACAAAACTGGCACATACTCTCTTTGCAGGAAAGCAACTTTATTCTCAGGAGATGCCAGGGGTTCTAGCTATCAGGTTGAGTCTCTGAGTAGGTTCTTAAACCTTTAGAATTGATTTTGAACAAAAGTTCAAACAAAAGCATCTGGTACTAACATTTGTATTAAATGATTTGAAAATGTTCAGAGTAGTTTGTCATCATTCGCAAGATAAAGACAGAAATAAAGAGGGATATAAAGGGGAGATAAAAGAGAGAATAAGTATTTTATATCTGTTTGGTAGGTTTAGGTTCCATTTTGTTTGTAGGTTGTTATAAACCCGTAAATTTGTACCACTTGAAGACAAAAGCTTAGGTATGAAATTCCAGCTTTTCCAAAGTAAACCCCCCTGTTCTGGATTATTCGTTTTGGTTTGCCTAGAGAAAGCAAAATTGAAATAGTTTTCCTGTTTACACTTTAGTAGAAAAAATGCAGTAAAGGTGTCCAGAGGGAGAATCTGGAGAAGCTCTTTGCCCCTATAACCGTACACTCCAAGCAACTGCTGGGGTCTCCATTTCCTGACTTCTATAATAAGGGAGATGGACGCCTGGGTAGCTTAGTGGGTTAAGCCTCTGCTTTTGGCTCAGGCCGTGATCTCAGAGTCCTGGTATCGAGCCCTCATCAGGCTCTCTGCTCAGCAGGGAGCCTGCTTCCCTCCCTCTCTCTGCCTGCTTTTGATCTCTGTCAAATAAATAAATAAAATATTTTTTTAAAACTTAAAAAAAAAATAAGGGAGGAACTGAAGACCAAGTTTCACAGAGTTTCGGCTCCCTCTTGTCCTCTCTGTCATTAGTACAGTGCAGAGCTTAGAGTAAAGGCTCAGCTATTGCTTGCTGAATGAGTGTTACCTTTGATCCGTTGGAAATCCACGACGGGTTTTGGGTCTAACCCAGGCGGGCTCCCGCGTTAGCGGGGGGAGGAGAGGGTGGTGCCGGTTTTCCGCCGGGGGCGGAGCTTCGCGCGGCTCCCGCGCGCCAGGGAATGGAGGCGGAGCTTTCCGCCGGCGGTGGGCGGGGCTAGCGCGGGGACTTCCCCTGGGCTGAGCTGCGCAGCGGGTGCGGAGGGTGGGAGCCCGGTGGCGGTTCGGGGGGGGTTCTGAGAGGATGGAGGGGGTGGGTGGGTGCTCAGCCGCCGGCCTCTGGCGGTCCCCGGGGCGTGGGACCCTAACGGGGGAGTCGTTTCCAGGCGGGGCGGGAATTGCTGGGAGGTTGAGGGCTGCTCGGCCGCGAGTCCTGCGGTGTCGCGAGCATGTGTGCGTGCGCGTGTTTATCTGAGGCCCCGCGCGGCCGCCGGCCCTGCCGCCCTACTCCTCTGGCTAACCATGGTTGCAAACCGGCGCCTAGCCGCGGCGACACCTAGCCGGGAGGCGGCTCGCTCTTCCCCGCCAAGTGGGCACTCCCAGATCGCGCCCTCTCCTCGTCCCCCTCGTAGGGGACAGCTCGGGCTCCAAGCCCTGGCCGTGAGAGGGAGCGCTGTGGGGACGCGCTGTCCTCTGCTTTGAACTGTTGGGCTTGTGGTGGGAGTCCCTGAGGCTTGAACACCAGGGTTTTAAAGCACCTGTCTGTCTCTTGTCATTTTTACTTTTAGGGTTTTGGCCAAATTGGGCGAGGGCACAAAATAACCACTTACCCCTTCTCACCGAGGAAGAACGGGAGAAAGGGTAAGTAAGGAATGATCAGGGGTGGAAGGAGCTAGGGCTGTAGGAAGAAAGACCAAGGGAGAGAAAAATCCAGATCCAGAACTGCCCCTGGGGGATTTCCATTTCATCAGGAACCGGAGGCCCACTTTCAAGGGTCACAGGCTCCAAACCCAAGAGTTTTTTCAGGCCTAGAATCTGTACCTTTGGCTGGGAGTTTGGCGGCTTGGCAAAGATCCCTTTTAGCCATTTGACCTGATAGAACTGTCCTTACCCTTCCCGTCTTTGGAACGTGGGTCTTGCAGTTGTCTCTCTCCAGTCCATGTCTCACTCAAAGCTAACTTTGATTAATCCCAGAGACTGAGTATTGAAGATTCAGGGCCCTGCTTGATTATGGACAGGACCTCCACCCACGGATCTTTACATTTTAAAGAGAGACTCCTGTAAAAAGTCATTAGAACGCCAAAGGGTAAAATTAATTAGCGAGGTGATACCTGTTGAAATCCTTTTAGGATCTTCTCACAAGCTCATAGAGGAAGATTTTTTTGTTTGTTTGTTTTTGTTTTTGTTTTTTTCAGTGTCGAGGTTGACAGTACCAGACTGGGCCTTTTACTCTTGACTTTCACTTTGATACCCCTCACATATTCTATTCACTTCATTCACTTCAGAAAAGTAGCCAAACAGCACACTGAAGCCCTTGGAGGTTTGCTGTGATTTTCAGTGTGATCTCTTTCAACAGTTCTTTTGTGCAAATTTCCCGTCAGTTCTCCAATATACCACTCCTTCTACTTTCTTACTGGTGAAATGAAACAGCCCCTCTCCGAAGTTTGGGAATACCTTCTGTATCCTATGTGTCCTGTATCAACAAACATTTTAAATTAGCTAGAATTCAGGTTAGCCAGAAGCAAGAATGTTGCAAACCATTCTTGGATACTTACAGAGGAAACCTAGAATTAACCTCTGTGTCAAATTGACATTGGCTGCCTATGCTCTGAATCTGCCTTATTTGTCTGGACTCAAGTGATAGATAGCCATATAATTTATGTAAAACCAGAAAATAGTTGTTTATTGATGATGGTTCATTCATTGATTTAGTAGTTATTTATTCTTTTCCCGCCAAGGTGAAAACACTGATACATTAGTAGGATGGTAAAATGAGACTGGGTTTGGAGATGGCCATTTGGAGCAGGCCTTTCTCCAGTTTTCTGTAGGTTTTTGGAGTACTTAAGTATTTAATGTACAAGACCTTCCTTGTACTATTGATCTTAGTTATGTGCAGGTCTGTACGTGTTGTGGGGGACAGTACTATTTTTCTGCCTTCTAGTACTTTCAGTGATAAACTTTCAAGGATTACTGACCATGGTGATTTGTGTCCTGTTTTAGAGTAGTGTTACTGGACAGAGAATCAGTTGTGAACTCAGGTTTGGCTGCTGGCAGCTTGAAAATCAATACTTGAGAGCTAGGTGAGAGACAAGTGGGAAAGAAAAGATTGTTTTATTCGGGAAGCTGGCAACCTGGGAGGATGGTGGACTAATGTCCCAAAGACCACCTTCCCAGTCCAGGTGAAGCTGAAGAGTTTTAAAAGGGAAGATGTGACAGATGGGGCAGGGGGCCCTACGTGCAGGAGAAGCTGGGGCCCAGGTGGTCATTGGTATGTCGACAGGATCCGGAACAGACTTGCCGGCATCAGCAGCAGCTGTTTTCAAATGTGATTAGGCATTATCTTCTGGGAAAGTTTAGTCCTTCACTCCTCAAGGCCAGCGGTTTGCAAATCTCAAGAAAGTAGGTTAGTTTGGCTGCAGACCAAGGGACTGAGGTTAGCAAGTAAGGAGTGCATAAGCTTGAGACAGGTTAACCCTTAAGAGCAATTGGAGCACCATTATAGCTTTGTAGTCATTTTGCAGTGTATTAAATATAAGAGTATAAAGATCAGATGAGGATAGTATTTTGGATTGTTCCATAAAGATGACATAAGATGAGAAAACATGGAGTGTTAAGGATAATGCACTTAATAAATACTAGATTGTTCACTTGTATGAGTTTCTGTACATTTAACCTTATTTTTTATTTAAGATAACTTTTTCTGGTTACAAAGGTTATATAAGATTAAAAAAAGTTATTTAAAAATGAGTCTTGCAGGGATATAAAAGGTAGAAAGTGAGTCTCTTATGAACTCTCAGAGGAACCCTTTCAACTATTTGTGTTTCTTTCTTCAACTTTGTTTCATGTTATATGTTACTATTTGGCAAAACTGTAAATTTCTGTCTTTTACCTCCATATTCTTGGCTATGTACCACCACTCTGTTCCATCCCCAGTCCCCATGTAGAAGTGACATGTCTTTTAGAGTCTTCTAGAAATGGGTTCTAGTCCTGGCTCTTATCTCATTAGCTTTGTGACTTTGTGCCAGTTAAAACTTGACTCCTTAACTTCTCACCTGTCAAAACAGAACAATGAGTATATTAAAAAGTATGCAAAAAGACAGCATCTGGCTTACAGATACTAACTTAATTTCCCTCCCTTTTTATTTGGTCACCTATTACATTCTTAATTATCCTCTTTGCAACTGAAGCAAGGGATCTCATACTCAGCATTCCTGCAGATGTGTGTTTGCATTTTCACAGTGATCACCTGTTAAATCTGATCCTCAAATTTCTGGGATAACACTGGCACCTGAAGTGGTTTGAATCCCCTCTCCCCATTCCCCCCTTGTAATCATTCCACAGCCATGTCTAACGAGTGTCAGCTTGAAAAATGAAGGGAAGGAGTTTCTATAAATGTGTTTAAAAAGCTCTGACACTGTTCCCAACGTGGGAAAGACATAGTACCGCATTTAGCTGAGTGCTTAAATTTAGGATTTCTATTTCAGAAATGTCTTTGGTTTATAAGAATTACAATAAAAATGCTGATGCTTCATGTCCAAACTGTCATGATTTTGCCAACTTGTGGGTTTAATATACAGCTAAGCTGTGTGTTTAGTGTGTCTAATACAGCTCTGGAAGCCAAGAAAGACAAGTCCACAGACATCAGATTTTTACACCAGACATCTGGTTTCATTTTGCTAAGGAGTACATTTTGTCAGTAGATTATAGGCATATCAGCTGTACTGGTGTAGTTTGTGGCATTCTATCATAAGGTCTGGGTCTGTAGGGTTTAGTGTGATGTTTTATTCAAACAACAGCACACTATGAACGAGCACCTGGTCAGATAAGCATGCTTCCCACAGGTGTCTTCTAGTGTCATTGTTCTTACAAGTTAACAAGGTAAAATTGTTTCTATCCTTGGGGTTTTTTTTGTGGAAGAAAAATATTCTTAAAAGCCTTGCTAAAGATTAGCCCCGTTGTATTCTAGAAATTAACTTTCAAGTCCATTTTTGTTTGTAATGTGGAACAGTGTACTTACAGGAATAAAATAACAAATGGCATTTAGGTTCCCAGATCAGACCCCAAAGCTATTTTATGTTATATTATGTTATTTGTTTTTTTAAAAAAAAGTACTCCGAGATTAAGACCTGAGCTGAGATCAAGAGTTGGACACTTAAACCACTGAGCCACCTGGGTCCTCCACCAAAGCTATTTTAACTCATTGTATGCCCATTATTAGTGGTATACTATAGACTTTAGCCAAAAGTTATAATAGTGTTTTGGAGAGTGATATATTCTGAGGTGCCACCTAGAATAGCTAGACCACATCTCTCTTCATTTTGAGGTAGTCAGGAGTATAGAAATACTGTTATCTCTCGTCTTCAGGTAGGCTCTGTGATTACTTACCTGTGATCTTGGATACATATTCTTCATCTGTGAAATGGGATAATTACTCATGGTTACTCTGAGGTTTAGTGAGTGTTTGTTAAGTAGCATAATATGTAGTACAGAATTGGCCCTCAGTAAATAGTAGTTTCATTTCTTTTCTCTAGGTCCTGGCCACAAGAACAAAGATGGCCAACCTCCTAACCCCTGCCTTATATCTCAGACTAATCCACTAGTAGGACCTGTGGCTCCAGCAGAGGGATCTGGAATTTGGGAATCTGGGATTTAGTAGTGGGGGCTGGGAAAAGGCTATGGAGAAGAATGACAAAGGGGAGGAGTGGTGAACTGACAGAGGAAGTTGCCAATCTTTTTTTTTTTTTTTTAAAGATTTTATTTATTTATTTGACAGAGATTACAAGTAGGTAGAGAGTCAGGCGGGGGTGGTGGGAGGGAAAGCAGGCTCCCTGCTGAGCAGAGAGCCTGACATACTCAATCCCAGAACCCGAAGATCATGACCTGAGCCAAACGCAGAGGCTTAACCCACCGGGGCTTAACCCAGGGGCCCCAGAAGTTGCCAGTCTTTTGATCAGTCCATGGATTTAGGTGGATGAATTTATTATTTGACGAGTAGAAAGAACCACCTTCATCTCTGGCTTTTCAGTTGATCTTCTGTTAGCAGCTCTATTGGTCTAGCTCTACTGTCTACCTCCTTATTGCCTGCTTAGCCTATTGATAAGTTCTTTTTTTGTTTTGTTGGGTTTTTTTTTGTTGTTGTTGTTGTTTGTTTCCTTGATAATACCTGAATAATCATTTATTTCTATTTTTTTAATAGGTGTGACTTATTAATAGATGTCCGTACCTCCCTAGGATCTGGACTTCTTCTATACTTAAAGTCCAGTTGATCTTCTTATCCTTTCATTGGTCTATAGTTCATTAATTCCTTGTTTTTCTTTTAAACTATTTGCCATGTACATTGAACTTGTGCTGAGGATATAAAGATGAAGTCACTGTCCTTGATCATGGATCTTATAGTCTAGTAGGACAATAGACATCTTGACCAACAGTCCAAATATTATGTGCTATTTCCCCTAATGGAGATATAAGTGCAAAGCAAGGCTAGCAGGAGCTCTTGACCCCTGATGGGAAGGCCAGAGGAGGATTTTAGCAGTGGTTGTGTTTGAGCTGAATCTTGAAAGCTGAGTAGAAGTGAGCAGGGTGACAAGCAGCAAAGAGCATTTCCACACAGGCCTAATGGCATGAATAGTTGTATGGTATTATGAGGGCCTGGTGTGTTCAGGGAGCTATATGTAGGTCAGTTATATTGGAGTATGAAGGGCAAAATCAGCAGTGAAAGGAGATGAAACCAGATAGCTAAGTCAGGGCATACTTCCTATGCCACGTGCAACATTGTGAGTGACGTGAAAGGTCACCATGAAAGCGGTGTGCTGTAGATTCAGGGGCAGTGAGGTGCCGGGTGGGGAGGAAGACTGCAGGCCTGAGCTGACGGTGCATTAGTGTGGATAATGGAAACCTGAGGGCTGAGACATGGCTGGACATAGTGAGGATACTTGGAAATTAGAACTTTTTGGAAAAATATTTAGGACGAGGGAAAATTTGTTGGTCTTGGTGACTGAATGTAACAGGAATGGGAGCCTGAGGATGCTGCAGTATGGATAGTGAGAGGGAAAAGTGAAGAGGAAGCCGGTGTGGGGGTCAGCTCATGAGTTCAGGTTGGGACATGTGATTAAATTGCTTGCAGGACAATTTAAACTTGGCGAGTTGGGGCTGTCTAGGAGGTGGCTGGATATGAGGTCTTGGAGCATCAGGAAGAATGTGGAGGCTGGAGATGCAGATTTCTGAGTGCTTACTCTATGGAGAGTCATTAAAGGTGTGGGTAAGGACAAAAGGCTTAGAGGAACTGCATAAAAAGAGAAGAGAAAAGGACTCAAAGTAAACCCTGGAGAATATTGAAATTTTAAGGACAAACCAAGACAAAGACAGAGATATGGTTGCTGAAGGGAAGTGGCCAGAGGGGCCGGCAGAAAAGAGAAAGCATAGCTTTTCATGCTGACTTGTAGAGTTTCAAGAAGTAGAACCCAGTTAAGCTTGAATCATCCAGTACGTGAAGATTATAAAGTGCCTGTTGGAAGTCAGTGGTTCCCTTGGACTGGTGGGGGCAGAGACTACACTGCATGGGTAGAGGAATGAGAGGGAAGGAAGAGAGGAGAGCGTAGGTGTGCCTGGGCCCCTCCTCAGAGATTCTGTCCTCATCGGTCTTCCGTCCAGAATTTTCAAAGCTCACCAAGGGATTCTAACATGTGTCTGAAGATGAGAACCCCTGTGGCAGACTGCTTTTTTTGAGGGGAGAGAGAGCATGTATTTATGCTGAGAGGAAGGAGCCCCATAGACAGGGAGGTGTTGAAAAGGTGGTTGCCTGTAATCACTGTTCTTTGTCATGTTTTTTTGTGGGTAAAAATCAAATTGTCACTGTCTTTGCCTAATCTTCCCTTTGAAACAAACAAAAGGCATATATGACCCCACCCTTCAATATCCTATTGACCCTTTTTCTCCTGGCTCAGAGTTCCACTGCTAACTTGCTCTCCCCAAATCTGGCCTTTTTCTATAAATTATTCTCTGACCTAATCCACTTGTGGGGGGAAAAAAGTCCCCATTTATTAAAAATGGAAAAATTTCAAAGGACTGTGTACTAGGAGGGTAAGGGGAAATTTATCAGCCAAACATAAAAAATGATCTGATTTAGCAATACTCATTAATAATATCTGCTGTCTTCAGGGCTATCTATGTAAGATGGAACCTTACATAAGATGGGAAGGATGAATGTGATAGGGATTCTGCCCTGAAGGACTCCTCAGGTCAGTGAGAGCAATGGATGTATGAGTAAGTGACTTACGCAATATATGCTGTTACAGAGGTTCAAAGTAAGATGGATGCAAAAAAAAAAAGCCTTTCTTCTATATGATCCTGAAGACTTCACAGAGGAGGCAACACAAGTTAGAACTTGCAGTGGAATTAAGGCATGGGATGCTGAGGTTCAAGGAGTGGGATTGAGGGAATAAAATATTTTGGTGGCCCCATGAGAGTGGCAGAATGAGTTTGAGTTTTTCATCTCTTCCTCCTCCTGTTCTACTTGGTTATCTGTGTCTTTTAGGGACCTTTGGGGGATAAAGATGTTTTAGCTTACATGGGGAGACAATCTGCAGTTTCTCCTTTTGTAGTCTAAGCTTTCTGTGAATTTACCACTACTGGTTTATTATATGCTTGATGGTTAAAATAGACCAGAGTAATTAAATCAGTCTCTGGGGATGACGTTCAGGTACTGATATTTTTCAAAGTGTCCCCAGGTGTTCTAATGGCAGCATGGGTAGAGAGCCACTGGGCTAAAATACAATTCAGAAGAAAAGATTGGGACTTGGAGCTAAAAAGTTATAGGCTGGGTTTCTTTAAAAAAATATAGTTGGATTTTTATGATTCTTTTTAACAGCATGTGTCCTCAGTTAAGTTACTTAGACTTCTCTAAGCCCCATCATCCTTTAGAAAATGGGAATGGTAGTAAACCTGTCCCATCTTGTAGAAATGTGTGGGTCAAAAGAGGTGATTATATCAAAGGACATTGCATGCAGATGTGGTTGTGACAATGAAATATTCTGTTGACTTTTTCCAGGAGTAGACAGGCTAAGAGCTGGCGACCTTGCCCTGTAAGGTAGTAACAGTTTCATGAATTAGAACTTAAGATTTCACCATCATGAATATTTGGCTGCTCTATTTTACTACATTTGTGTAATGCTAAAATGTTGAAGACCTAAAGGAAAAATGCAGATCCTTAAAAAATCAGCTAATGAGCATTTCTTGTCTGACATATTGTTTAAAATGATACAGATGTTTATTGTGATTAAGATTGTAAAGTATATAGATATTTTCAATGTTAGTAATATGATTGTTGAGTATTAAATGCTCTACATAGGTTTTTGTTCTTAAAGTCTGTACATTAGAAAAAACACAAAAAACAGAAATCAGGGCGCCTGGGTGGCTCAGTGGGTTGGGCCTCTGCTTTCAGCTCAGGTCATGATCCCAGGGTTTTGGTATTGAGCCCGCAGTGGGCTCTCTGCTTCCTCCTCCCCTTCTGCCTGCCTCTTTGCCTACTTGTGGTCTCTCTCACTGTATCAAATAAATAAAATCTTAAAAAAACAAAAACAAAAAACAGAAATCTTCCAGAAAACAGTAAAAAGCCCACAAAGGACCATGGAATACCATGAATTCAATGATATTGCAGGTCTCATCATGTCTGTCAAGTATATAGGAACATATGCTGTGCCTCTCTTTTTTTTTTTTTAAACTGTGGGATACCTGGTATTGGTGCTGGTGGTATAATCACACTGAAATGATCATTGTTATGGTATTATAACTTATTTTACTTGAGAGGTAAGTTTAATGGCAAGAAAACTGAACCCAAAGCTTAGAGATTAGATTCCAGACCTGGTTTCCCTGCCCAGTCCTAAACGGTAGTAGATAAGTTAGTTTCTCGGAGACTCACATGCATCAGCATCATTTCTCTGTTGCTTTGTAACATAATCAAAATCTCAGTGGCTGAAAGCAACAATAGTCATTTTTAAAAGATTTATTTATTTATTTATTGACAGAGAGAGAGAGAGAGAGAGAGAGAGACAGTGAGAGAGGGAACACAAGTAGGTGGAGTGGGAGAGGGAGAAGCAGGTAATCGAAGGTGGTACTAGATCCCAGGACCCCAGGATCATGACCTGAGCCAAAGGCAGATGCTTAATGACTGAGCCACCCAGGCACCCCAACAATAATCATTTCTTATATCATGTTTGTGGTGGGTCAGTAGTTTGGGTGGTTCTGGCTCAGGATCTCATGTGGTTGCTGTCAGATGCCAGCAGGAGGTGCAATTATTGGAGGACACGCCTGGGGCTACAAGGTTCCTTTCCAAAGTGCCTATCACATGGCCGGCAAGTTGGTGTTGGCAATTTGGTTCCTCTCCATAAGGGGCTTTCCATGGGGCTGCCCCTCCCTGGTAGGTTATGGGAGCTGGCTTCCCCAGAGTGACATATATGAGACCAAGGTGGAAACTGTAGTGCCTTTTATGACCCATCCTTAGAAGTCCCCTAGCACCATTTTTGATGTCTTAGTGGTCTCATGGGCCAGCCCTGATTGAGAGTGAGACACAGGATATGAAGCATGTATCATCGGGGACCATCTTGAGAGGTTGGCTGCCTGACAGGTTGACAGCCTCTACCCAGCATAGCATAACTTTGGGTTTCAGTGAGGAATTTATGGAAAATCATTTGCAAAACATTAAAGTAGCAGATAAATTTTTCAAGTTTTTCACGTCTTCTAGTATAGAAGTGGTACATCTATCTCGTGGGAGAAAATTATGAGCATGAACAGTAACCATAGCAAGACCCTGTTGGTCAACTGGTGACCATAGGTTTTATCCAAGGTACTCTGTCTCTTTGATGAAATCTTGGAATGTCTGTTTTTATGTCTCTTTCTTGGCATTTGCTCTACTTTGCCTTGGTAAGAGTCATGTATGGACGTGTCTCACCCTGTGTTGGACTGGAAACTTTTAGAGTGGGAACTACATCTTACTCTTCATTGTCTTATGGCATTTTTAACTTAATGCTCGGTACTTCATTGGTGTTTAATTGCTATTAGCTGAACTGGATTGGATCACTAGCACAATTCCTGTCTTTATGCCTCCCCTGAAATTTCAGATGCAGAGGGTCATTATTTGCTCAGATGGTATTGATGGGAGTGGTAGCTCCTTCTGGAACCATCTCTAAGCTTGTCCAGTGGGTCCCTGATTTGCCCTGATAGCCTTTAGCCTCTCCTAAATGGCTCACATATTTGGGTGTGTCAGGGGCTTAGCCTGTTCTCATTGATGACCAAAGCAAGCAAGCACAATCATTCCTATATGACTGTTTCAGAATCTCATTGTACCCACACCCCGTTTGGTAACTCATACCAAGTTTTCAACTTCTTAGCTGAAGAATGCCCAGAAGATAAAAGTTTATATCTTTCTTCCATGTAATAAATCATAAAAATTTAATCTTCACCATTTTATCCAAAAGTTTATTTTGAGAGCTAGGTCTTTGTATGGCACTTTGACACACACCCTTTCATACATCTTTTTTTTTTTTTGAAAAATGTTTGTAGCATTTATGGTCAACTTTTGAAAAATCATCCTGCTTGTAGTTGGAGAACACATTGTAAACACATTTTCAAGTTCTAGTTCTTTTTTTTTTATACTTTTAGAATTGTGTTCAGCAAAGCCTTTTTTTTTAAAAAGAAGGGAAATGTTTGTAACGTATTTGTTACAAGCAATGTTACATTTGTAACATTGCATTTTAGAATAATCAATTTCATACGGTTTTCACATTATGTAGACCAATAAATTCAGAGTATCTCAGGATTGTTTTCTCCTCTCTGTTCTCTCATGTGGACTTTCCTGCTGATTACCCTCTTTAGGAACTCTTTGCTTCCTTCTCCATTACCTGCCTTCTCTGTCAGTTGTCTGTACCAAATTTTCTCCCTGTCTTTGGACTTAGTCTACAATGTCACGTTCGAGTATGAGCGGGCTGCAAGGGGCAGAGCAGGCATTGTGATTAGCACTGAGTATAAAAAGAAGAGTTCAGCTGAATGTTAGGGTTGATGGTCAAAGGTTCTTTGCTAAGTAGGTAATAGTGGACCTATAGAGCAACATGTGTTAGGAAAAGATTAGAGATGCCACAGTTAATTTGTCTTAATTTTTGAAAATAGATTTTTTTAGCCCAGTTATTTTTTTTAAAGATTTTATTTATGTATTTGACAGAGAGATCACAAGTAGGCAGAGAGGCAGGCAGAGAGAGAGGGGGAAGCAGGCTCCCTGCTGAGCAGAGAGCCTGATATGGGGCTTGATCCCAGGACCCTGAGATCATGACCTCAGCTGAAGGCAGAGGCTTAACCCACTAAGCCACCCAGGTGCCCCTAGCCCAGTTATTTTTATAGTAATTTTTTTTTTAGCCTAGTTTTAGGTTTACCGCAAAAAAATACAGATTTTTCCTATGTACCCCACATGCGTACATGCATAGCTTCTCCCATTATCAACAGTACCTACCAGAATGATACATTTATTATGACCAAGGAGCCTACATTGACACAGCATTTACATGAGGGTTCACTCTATGTACATTTGAATAAACATGTAATAACATGTGTGCATCATTATAGTATCATACAGTAGTTTGACTACCCCAAAGTCTACCATATTCTGCCTATTCATCCATCTCTCCTCACTACCCCCTGACAACCATAGATCTTTTTACTATCTCCATAATTTTGCCTTTCCCAGAATGTCATGTAGTTAAAATCATACAGTATGGAGGCTTATTTCCTTAAATTTTAGTTTTCCTGGGTTAGCAGATTATTTAAAGCATTTTGGTGTTTTTCCAAGAGTTTACTTTTTAATGAGTTTTATTAGTGTCAGATTCAAATACTGAGTTAATTTTTTTTAAAGATTTTATTTATTAATTTGACAGAGATCACAAGTAGGTCCTGCGATCGAGTCCCATATCAGGCTCTCTGCCTGCTGAGCAGAGAGCCCGATGCGGGGCTCGATCCCAGGACCCTGGGATCATGACCCGAGCCGAAGGCAGAGGCTTTAACCCACTGAGCCACCCAGGCGCCCCAAGTACTGAGTAATTATTATTTAGTTTTGTTTAATAATATCTATTTTGTATCATTATATAAGGATAGATTGAGGCATTTCATAAACTAGCTTTCTTATGAGTCTATTTCTCATGTGTAAGAGAAGTTCTATAGTCTGCGCACACAAGTTATGACAGTAATAGTTTGAGATTGATAGTTTGAGACGTGTATATGACTGCATGATGTTAATATTCTAAACATTTCATTAAAACCTTTGTTTTAAAACTTAAAAAATAGATATTAAATATAAATTTATAGACTTTAAAGAGGTGCTGTATGGTGAAAAGAATGTGGTTTTATTCGAGTGCTAGCTCTATCAGCAATATGAACGTGAATTTTTTTAGTCTCTGAATTTCATTTTTTAAAAAGATTTTATTTATTAATTTGACAGAGAGAGAGAAAGCACAAGTAGGGGGAGTGGCAGAGGGAGAGGGAGAAGCAGACTCCCTGCTGAGCAGGGATCCCTTTGCTGGGCTTAGTCCCAGGGCTCTGGGATCATGACCTGAGCCGAAGGTGAACACTTAATTGAATGAGCCGTCCAGGTACCCCTGAATGTCTTTTTTTTTTTTTTTTTTTTTTGAGAAGTGGAGATAACTTGTACTTTATAGGTTATTTTTGAGCACCATATGAGCTATTGGTTAAAATCCTATGTAAATTTTTTTTTTAGAGAGCGTGAAAGAAGGAAAGAGTGAGGTAAGGGGCAAAGGAAGGAGAGAGAGGGAGAGAGGGAGAGAATCATAAACAGACTCCGTGCTGGATATCGGGCTCAATCTCATAACCCTAAGATCATGACCTGAGCTGAAATCAAGAGTCAGATGCTTAACCGATTGAGCCACCCAAGCAACCCAAAATCCTATGTAAATTTTAACTTGTTATAAAGAAATGTAAGGAATTAATCATTTAATGAGTTGTACTTAGTTATTATATCTTAATTCTTCTTCCTTTTTTTTTTTTTTTTCATTTTGCGGACAAGTACTAAAGGGGAAGAATGATTTGGGTTTAAGAAGGTGATACTGCTGAAAAGATGGTTATTTGAGTGTGTCTGAGAAAAAAATGCATTTTTTTCTCTGAATATATCTTGTTGATTAAACCTTCTTTTTTCTTATTAAAAAACATCTATACTTTGGGATATTCAGCATGTGTGCTTGACTTCTCATCATACTTATTACGTAGTTGTCAGTTTGAGATGTTAGTCCTCTCCAAAAGAACGAATCAGATTGCCACCTTCTGTATGGAGTCAGAGACACATTATTTACTCTTTGTGATGAGAAAAGGCTAGATTCTAAAGTTCTTGTGACCAGTCTCTATGTGACTGAAGCAAAGAGGGCAAGGCAGAGTTAGGTAGAAAGATTTTGGGGGAAGAGAATACAGATGGTCTTCTGAGGTTGAAATCTTGAGGCAAGTGATATATTAAATACAATTCTAGTTTCAAGGTGTCCTTCTAGTTTAGAATACTTAGAGGAGTGGTCGGTGACATACTAATGCATTATGGCTAGAGAAAACTCCACACTTCTGAGTTTGAGAATGTCAATGTTGTTTAGTTCAAGATAAAACTCTTATTCTTATTTATTTTTTCAAAAAAGATTTATTTATTTATTTAATTATTTGTCGCCCTCGACCCGCAAGGACAACAAGAAGCCCCGGTTCAGATGTATCTTCTCTCTCTTTATTTCCACAAGTCTACATACTTATATACGTTTACATGACCAATCAGTGAGCAGGGTGACCAATAAGGGGCCAAGCAATGGGGAGAGCCAATGAGAGTCCTGTTACTATGCTGATTAAATTTGAAACAGCCAATGACTATGTCCTCCTTTAGGCGGGCTTCACCAGAACGTTCGTTGTTTACTTGCAGCGTATTTTGCTGGCAGTGAGCCAAGCACCATCTTGTAATGGTGGGGACTTTCCCAGCTGGAGGCGGTCCCCGACAATTATTTGAGAGAGGGAGACTGGGAGAGAGAATGCCCATGAGGAGGGAGAGGTCAGAGGAGAAGCAGACTCCCCACTGAGCAGGGAAGCCCGATGTGGGACTTGATCCTGGAACTGCAGGATCATGACCTGAGCTGAAGGCAGTTGCTTAACCAACTGAGCCACCTAGACGCCCCTCAAGATAAAACTCTTTATAGTCATGTTTTTTATTATTAACATCTTTATTATATAGCAACCTTATTTTTTTTATATCTCTACTGATTTAGAGTTTTTTTTTATCTTCAAAATATATTATACGGCCAAACACATGACAAAGTGCTATTTCCACCACATCTGCTGTCAGAACACACACGTTTATTGGTTAAATTCACTGTCTTTTCTGGGCATGATTTGTCGTGCTTGCTCCAAATTGCTTGTAATTGCTTCAAAGCAATTACAATAGTAACATCAAGGATCACTGATCACAGATCACCATAATAAATATAATAATAGTGAAAAAGTTTGAAATATTGTGAGAATTATCAAAATGGGATACAGAGATGTAAAGTGAGCAAATGCTGTTGAAGAAATGACACTGATATGCCTGATGCAAGGCTGCTACAAACCTTCAATCTGTTAAAAAAAAAGGCAGTATCTTTGAAGAATGATAAAGAGTAGCACAGTAAATCCAGGTATGCCAGAATAGCTTAAAGTTATTGAGGCCACTGTCTGTTCTAGGTTGACTTTTCCTTGCTCTGATCTCCCATAGCACAAAATTCATTTGCTTTTATATAATAGAAGAGACTCACACTAAATAGTCCTTGCATCAGTCTGTGGTTTTGTGTTTGTGGAAAGAGCAGAGAGATCATCTGGAACTAACCTTTGAAGGAAGAAAGAACATTCAACATAAAAGATATGGTTTGAACAAAGACATAGAGGAAGGACCTTCTTCCTAAATTTAGAGCCAAAGAGAAACTATTTGACTACAGTAAAAGTCCATGGGACATGTAGATTGAGGTTGGATTGTGAATGACACAAATATTCAACTTAGTAGTCTGTCAGACTGGCAAAGAAACAAAAAAATTGAGAACATGATGTGCTATTGAGGGTATAGAGAAATAGGCAGGGTCATCATTGCTAATGGGATTTTTGCAGGTTTCATGGAGACCAATTTGGAAATAGTTATCAAAACTTAAAATATACATATCATTTGATTTCTTATTAGAATTTATTCTACAGGTCTTGTACTTGGATGAAATAATATATATTTAGAGATAGTCTTTGCAGGAATAAAAAACAACTGAAGTTCCCATTCTTGGGGGATTGGACAAACAAATTATGGGACATTTAGTAGATATGTAGTAGTTGTTAATAAGGCAGTTTATGCTGAAATGGAATAATTGGTAAGTCAAAAAAAGGTGCAGAACAGTGAATAATGGTGGTTAATATTTTGGAGGAAAATGAATTAAGATACATATTTTCTTGTAGAAGCACAGAATTTCTCTGGAGGGAATTATTAGAAAGAAGAAAATGCCTCCAATGGGTGGCAGAAAAACAGGGATGGGAGAGTGTCTTATTTTCTATTGTATACCCCTTTTTGGATATTTTGAATTTTACATTATACAAAAATTTTTTTTAAAAAGAAGACACACATTCAGCTCAAAATGTATTTCTGTATTACATATAATCTAATCTGGAAAATTAGGGAATAGAAAGGTAAATTAAAAAAAAAAACACCTTAGTGGTTCATTTGATAGGAGGTTATTTAATAAGGGATTAATATTCAGAGTACATAAAAACTCCTAGAACTCAACAACAACAGAATAACCTAATTAAAAAATGAACAAAAGATTTAAGTAGACATTTCTCCAAAGAAGATATATAAATGGTTGATAAAAACATGATAATGTGCCCAGTGTCACTAATCATTAGGAAGATGCAAATGAAAACCACAATGAGACACTATGAATGCCCACTTATTAGGCTAGCTGCTATTAAAAAGTATTGGTGAGGATGTGGAGAAATTGTAACTCTTGTGCACTCTTCATAAGAATGTAAAATGGTATAGACACTATGAAAAACAGTATGGCAATTCCTTAAAAAATTGAAAATAGACCTCTCATATGATCTAGCAGTTCCACTTTTGCAAATATATCAAAAGGATTGAAAGTGGGGGTCCCTGGGTAGCATAGTTGGTTAAGTGACCACCACTTGGTTTTGGTCAGGTCATGATCCCAGGGTCCTGGGATTGAGCCCTGGATCAGGCTCCGTGCACAGAGTCTGCTTGAGATTCTCTCCCTCTCCTTCTGTCTCTCCAGCTCATGCTTTCTGTCTCTCAAACAAATAAATCTTAAAAAAAAAAAAAAAAATTGAAAGCAGAGTCTCAAAGACCATGTTCGTAGCAGCATTAATTACAATAGCCAAAAGTTGGAAGCAACCCAAGTGTCCACGGTTAGTTGAATGGAGAAAGAAACTGTGGTATATACATATAATGGAATATTATTCAGCCTTAAAAAGGAAGGAGATTCTGAAATGCTACAACATGGTTGATCCTTGACGAAATTAACTAAGTGAAATAAGCCATTCACAAGAAAACAAATACTATATGATTCCATTTATATGGGGTACATAGAATAGTCAGATTCGTAGAAAGTAGAATGATGGTTTCCAGGAGTGGGGGGTAGGGAGGAATAAGGAGTTTAATGGGTACAGAGTTTCGGTTTTGTAAGGTGAAAAGTTCTGGAGATTGGTTGCACAATAATGTGACTGTATTTATCACTACTGAACCGTACACTTAAGAACAGTTAATACGGTAAATTTTACCACAATTTAAAAAAGATAACCTATCCCCCCCTCCATGAGAACCCCTAGGTATAGTGGTGGGGAAGATGAATATGTAATATAAATGGGTGTGATTCAGAATATAATCTAAGTGTCCACAGTGAGATATAAACAAAGCTTTGGGTGCGATAGGGTTGAGTGTAAAAGGTTGGGAATTGCCTGTGACTTCACAAAATAGATTTTAAGCTTGTATTAGGGGACTGTGGCATTAAGTGAGTGGAGAGGTTGGAAGGAAAATTTAGGCTGAAGGAGTAGCACAAGTGAAGGTGTAGAGAGGGAAGGTGCTGGGAAAGAATCCCATCACATGCTTTTCTTTGAATGTTGACTCACATTTTTCCTACTTAAGTTTGTCTCACCCTTGTTTTGTTTGGGGTGTAAACCACTTTCAGGGCTTTTTTAGTCCTTCTGCTAATTTTTTTCTACCAAAGCTGATTGTTTCCTTACATTCCTTTCCCTGTAAAAAACCTTTATTTTTACGTATGTCGAATGGAAAATCCCTCCTTTCCAGCTCCTTCTCTTTCATCTTGTTCTGCTTCTCTCTTACAGAGGGCAGAGTTGCCCTCTGCCACTGAGGCCATCTTTTTTTATATTGCTTCCAGCCAATGGAGCAGAATACGTTCAGTATACAAAAAGCTAAAGACGGGGACGCCTGGGTGGCTCAGTTGGTTGGACGACTGCCTTCGGCTCAGGGCGTGATCCTGGAGTCCCGGGATCGAGTCCCACATCAGGCTCCCAGCTCCATGGGGAGTCTGCTTTGCTCTCTGACCTTCTCCTCGCTCATGCTCTCTCTCACTGTCTCTCTCTCTCAAATAAATAAATAAAAAATCTTAAAAAAAAAAAGCTAAAGACGTTGTATTTCAGAGTCTTTCCCTAAATAAATCAGTGTGCAGTATAAATTCATTGGGCCTTATTGATTTTCTCTGTGACAGGTGAGGTATCTAATTTAGTTGCTTGGCTGATATGGCACTGTTTTTTCTCTGCATGCTATAACCTTTTCATTAAAGACCTGAATTCATAGAGTTGATAGAAACATACTCAATTTTAAAGATAGAATTTGTCCTGTAGCCAGGCATTAGATTGCTCTGTTTGTTTCCTTGATCTCTTTTTCTTCCTAATTTTCAGGTGTTGAAGGCAGTAAATGGGGATGATGTGGATTCTGACTTCATCCGTCTTGCTAATTTTAATCTCCTGGTAGTAGTGGTGCAGGGAAAAAAAAAATCTGAGAAAAAGTGTTTTCTGATCAGCTTCTGCTGAAACTACTTAATCAAAGTAGTCAAAGGGGAAAGATATATTCTCAACGATTGCTACTTATGGAATTAAAATTGTGAGAGTGGTGATTTATCTCAAGTGTGATTCTCTCTTGGGGAAAGTTTGCCATCCCATTAGCATCTATTTGCATATCTTTTACTTTTAACAAATATATGATTGGATCTGAAGATAGAAGACTAGATTTGCTCTTATATAAAATTTAATTTTATGGTAATACTGACTACCAAATTATTATCTTTGCTTTCAGTATCTTTGACTGAGGAGTCTGGTTGGTTAGAAACATTATGTTGAGATCAGTTCCTTCGAATTAATCAAGGTGGTCCTGTTGCCTTACAGAGAGGGCTCATCTTGGCCCTTGTTCTGAGGCTTATTTTAGTTCTCAAGCAAACTGATATGGCTAAACTAGGGGAAAATCAGTCATATTGGTAGGCCTTACAAATTATAGAAGGTGACTGGGCTTGGGTGATGGTTCTGTCAGCTCTATATTTTAAAAGTAAAGCATACCAATATGGTTATGAATGTTTGAGAATGTAACTCCTGCAGAAAAAGTGGTGGTTTAAAATTAATTGCAGTTTTTGTTTAAAAAATGTGGTTGATTTTTTTTTTTTTTAATGTGGTTGATTTTTAAGTACTTTGTTCTGTATTTGCTTTTATGTTTGCTGAAAATATTACACATGAAGACTATGCTTTAAACACTATAAAATGTTTTTCTACTATTAAGTAAATGATTGTGGAAAATGTTACACTTTAAAGGTCATGTTGATTTTGTGGCATTTCCAATTTTATATTTTATATATGCTGTTGAATTGGTTTAGCTCCTAGTGGAATGTTTAAAGATCTGGGTAATAAATATAGAAGGGAAATTGCAAAAGAGTACATTGTTTTGGAATGCACATATCTTCCAGCTTTCTTTTCTTTAAACAGTGAAATTTTAGATTCTGAGAGCCAATTCAGAGGGCTGAATGGATAGCAGGATAATAAGAGTTTTCAGTACTTGTTGGTCCACAGAAAACTCTAGTGATGTCTTTCTATTAATTGATGTTAGAGATAAAGATTTGTACTTTTCTCCCTTTAGTACCCCTCTTCCATTTGAAAATTTATTAGAAATTAATAATAAATTGTTAATTTGTGGATTGAACTAATTGTGTATTCAGTGGTTGTGAAATAAATAACTCTCGTTATGTTTATTGGGAGTGGTGAACACTTACTGGAGGTGGCAGCTAAGTGGGAGGCAGGGAGCATAATGCTTAAATGCCAGGCCTTGGGGTTAAATAATGTGGATTTAGCTCTGCTGTTTACTGTGTGTGTGACTTTAGCAAGACTTGTACACTGTGAGCATTAGTTTATGTCTTTGAAAATGGGATAAAATAGGTTTATGTATGAGATTAATTGAGGTAACAAAATAGAATAACAAAAATTTTTATTTTAGTATTACTATAGTGCTATAGTATTTTAGATACCACAAGTGAATATTCTTTACTGGAATGAAATTTTTTTCCATTGGTTTCAAAGTCAAATTGTTTCTTACAGTTTTTCTTTCTGTTTCCAATTAATGCTTCTTTTAGAGTTTACAGATCTGATAATAATTTGTGGAAGAGTATTTCTGACTGATTTTGAGAGTGGCTTCCAATCACTCCATCCTTATTAAAACTGAAACAAAACCTCATTGTACTGTTAGTTAAAAATTTTTTTGTGACTGTTTAATGTTTGTACTGAAGTTAGCACCCAAAGTATAGCAAAATGTTGGTATAATTTTGGCCAAGGAAAAATAGTATTTTAAATATTGTCTGGGGGATTCTGTTATGTCTATCTCACTTTTAAACTGACCTTTCATCTGTGATTTTTTTTTTTATGGCTGTTTTTGATAGACACATCTGAAGAGGTGAAATTGCCACTTTTCTTTGTAATTTATTGGATAACCAATTACTTGGCTTGGGAAAGGGGAAGGGCCCTGAGTGATATGCTTATTAGTTTTTTGCCAAACAGAGGTGTACTAGATTCTGAAAAACTTCATTATTCAAAACTGATAGATATTAATTTAAATTGCTTTGAATTTCTGTATGGCTCATGTATTTTTATCTAGCTCATATACTTCCTAAAATATATCAAAATCATTACTAAATTTTCTTTCTGAGCCATTTACCATAACAATCATTGTGATGTTCCCTAATATCATTTGATGTTGATGAAACAATAAAATTAACTTTGATACAAAATTGGAAAGATGAGGGAATTATTCTCAGGGCCACTGAACTATTATGCTGACAATAACCTATTTGGTGACCCGTATGAAAATAATTTTATTTATTATTATTTGTGCTTATTACAAATGGGGTTATACTTCTCTTTGCTGCTGAAAGCAGAAATGTATTAGAAGTTTCCCCAAGTGTGTAGATTATCTTGTATTATCCAACCAACCATGTGACACGTGTTTGTTAAATGAGCACAGGTATGAAAATCAGTCAAGAAATTTAACCATGTCATCATTAGAAATGAACGTGATTTCATGACAAATACTAACCTTGCAGCAGAAGTCAGAAATGATCTTGGAGCAGGGCGTGATGATGATGATAATGATGATGATGATGATGGGGTGTAGAATGGAAGAGGGGTAATTTTAGTAGTGGGGAAAAGAGGCCATTCCATGGATTTCTGATATGAAAGGTAAAGGCCTGATGTTAGACTCAGAATCACAGATGGTTGAAGCAAAGAACCATACAGGTGGTCTTACTGAAATAGATGAAATGAATTGCTGTGCTATTGTGCTGTGCTATGGCTAGGACCTGAATCCAAATTCTCTGATTTCTCATTTGGTACTGGGCATGGAAAGAAAATTAACAACTTGGCTCTAGAATAAGATGGGCACTTGGTTCTTTGAGAGTAACACATACAGGGAGGTACTGTATCAGATGGTTGGGTGGCTCCCAAAAGGCCGCTCTGGCCACCCAGTTCCTCTCTTAGGCTCCTCACTGGTATTTAAAGAAATGGAGTATCTGACACAGTCATACCACACTGTCTCTCCAGGAAGATTACAAGTGGGTGGTAATATAAACCATATCTAAAATTAAGCAAATATTCAAGAAAAGTTTACTTCGCACCTGAAAATGCTAAGACCTTTAGGGTTTATAGAGAGGACTGAGACATGGTACTTACCCTTTAGGGGCTTCCAGTGTAGTTGGGGAAAATGGGCATAACTATAAAAAGATAACTAATAATACTAGGTACCAAATGAGGGTTTGGCTAGCATATGCCAGAGGAGTTTGGGGGTGGATGACAGTGCTGGGGTTTAGAGTACTTATCTCAGACTTCTTGGAAGAGATGAAAATTAGGTTGGTTGCTTCTCAGCTCATTAGATCTTAGGCATAATTATATGTGTTTAGCTCTAAAGATTTGGATTCACCTCGGGTGCCTGGGTGGCTCAGCGGGTTAAGCCTCTGCCTTCGGCTTGGGTCATGATCTCAGGGTCCTGGGATCGAGCCCTGCATTGGGCTCTCTGCTCAGCAGGGAGCCTGCTTCTCTTGCTCTGCCTGTCTCTCTGCCTACTTGTGATCTCTCTCTGTCAAATAAATAAAATCTTAAAAAACAAGAAAAGATTTGGATTCACATAGCTTAGGAAGTTACAGAGCTGAGAGTTTTCCAGTATTTACCTGACTTGTAGTTGAATACCATTCCACAATTCCAATGCCATGGTGCAGAGGATGGCTGAAGGTATTTGTTTAGAGCTCCCATTACTGCTTATCACTCCCGAGTGCGTTTACCAGCAGATAGAGTTCTACCTCCTGGTGTTCTGAGTGGTCTTCTAAATGTTGCAATATCGAGCAATCCCTGGTTTCAGTTATTCCCCCCCCTTTTTTTTCTTTGTTGGCAATATAGTTAAAATTGCTACTTAAGGGTGAGTTTGGTGAAATTTCCTATTTAAGTTGATATTTCTACTAAGAAATTATTAAAGTGGGGTGGGATATTCATCTATTGAACATAAAACAGAGCTGTAGCTAGCATTTACAGTGGGCTTTTCTGTTGTTCATTATATTATTTGGGTATTCTGTGTTATGAATCATTAACTTGAAACTTAGTACATAAATAATGCCATTAAACATTACAAGATAAATAATCTTATAGCTGCATTAGAGAATAAATACACTTCTCAAAACCCATGTTTTCACTCTACCTGGATATCTCTGCATTCAAATGCTGTTTCTCCTTTTAGTGCTATAAATAAGGGCTTATAAACCTGATGGAGATGAATTTAAATAAGAAATATGAAAAACATTAGGGCTTGGCTTATATAGTTTGAGCCTCAATCCACATCTGATTTTTTAAGGTAGTGGTTTTTAACCTTCTTTTCTTCTTATTTTTTTATGTAGTGAATCCTTCAGAGAAAATCTTTTTTTGGAATTCTGTTATTTAAAAAAACCAAAAGATAGAAATGTGTGATTTTGACTGAAGAAGGAAATCAGGACTCGGAGTTTTGGTTACTTTGTGCCTGCTCCCTTTGTCCCTTGTGCCTCTAGGGAATCCTTAGGACCACCATAGAATTTGGACTGTAAAACATTGCTTTTAAGGAATAACATGCTAAACACTTCCTAAAAGTGACCTTTCAATTGAAAGAAGAATTCTTGGGGTGCCTGGGTGGCTTAGTGGGTTAAAGCCTCTGCCTTCAGCTCAGGTCATGATCCCAGGGTCCTGGGATTGAGCCCTATATTGGGCTCTCTGCTCAGTGGGGAGCCTGCTTCCCTTCCTCTCTCTGCCTGCCTCTCTGCCTACTTGTGATCTCTGTCTGTCAAATAAATAAATAAAAAATCTTAAAAAAAGAAAAAAGAATTCTTGATGTCTTACAGTTGAATAGGTTATGAAAAATTACTTGACCTTTGTTATCCCTCTTTATTGCCTTTGGACATGAGTGCTGTGCTATGATTTATTGAAGAAAAAATACCCTCAAATCAACCTCTTGAAGTTCAGTATACATAAACACACACATACATAAATATACATAATTTAAAAAGAAACAGTTTCCCAATAAGTATTTTCAACTGTCAAGTAAAGCTTATCAGATGAGAGACAGAGTCGTCAGACACATGAACACGCTCATCCGTGTGCACCGACCCAGCACACACACACACACACATACAGTTTGTTGCATGTGGTTAGGCAATGCCTTTCTCTCAGTCTGTGCCTCCACCGCATCCATCATGTTCTGAATATAGTGCAGATAGTCTGTATGGACAGGAAAGCATGTTAAAAATTATTTTCAGTAACGATTGGAACTCATTTATTGATTTTTTTCAATAAAACTGTATTGAACACCAAACATTTCAGTGCAAGGTGCTGAGATCTGATAGTGAACAAGAAGCCATTACAGGACTCAGAGCTGATTAGAAGTAAGGATGAGATGCTGTGATAGAGGAAGCATAGGATTTTATGGGAGCACATAGGAGGGGCATCTAATTCAGATTTGGAGACTCAGGGCAGCCTTCCTGATGGGTGACATCTAAGCAGACCTGAAGGGTCAGTAAGAGTTGGCCAAGGCAGGAGTGTCTGGCTGGCTCAGTCAGTAGAGCCTGCGACTCTTGATCTCAGGGTTATGAGTTTTCAAGCCCCACATTGGGCATAGGGCTTACTTAAAAAAAAAAAAAAAATAAAAGAAGAAGAAAACAACGACGAAGAAGAAAACAAAAGAGTTGGCCAAGACAAAAGAAGGTGGGACGATTGATGAAGACAGAGGAGAACATATATAAGGGCCCAGAAACAAGTAAAACACGGTACTTTGTAGGAATTGCATGTCATTGGGTTTGGTTGGAGCATGATGTGCTAATGAAAGATAAGTGGATGCTAAATGTAAGGAGCTTGATATTGTGCTGTAGGATCTGGAGAGTTACCGAAGGATTTCAAGCAGGAGGAAGTTGTGATTTGTGGTTTTTTTTTTTTTCAGTAGAGGGCAGTTTGGCTAACTACTGTGTTGACCTTGGGGCAGCCATTTGGATGATAGAGTCATTTTCTGACAGTAGAAGGACCAGAGATTATAGAATACTGTGTAGTTTGTCTTTCTATAACATCCCCAACTGCCTATCTCTTTTATAAAACCTATCTTTCTTCATTTTAGTTTTATGGCCCTGGTAACCTTATCACAAGGCTAGATTAATTCAAAAGAACAATGTTTAATGTTCAATATCTATATAGATACACAGTTATATCTTCATTCTTTCTGTATAGAAACTGGTATAATGCCTTGTACATAGCAGGTACCCAAATGTTTATTGACGTAAAAGAAATACCAAAGGAAGAAATGCCAACTTAATTCTCTCTCCCTCTTTTTGATGATCACTTCTCTGCTCTTTCTGGTGCTCTGTACGCTTAGATAATTTCAACACCAGCTGCTTCTTAACAAACCACAGGGGTCTGACCATTGTATACTAGGACTAATGCTAATAAAATGTGCATTTAAAATAGTTCGAATTCACACCTTTGTATTTTACCACCGGATCTCATAGTCATGTAACAGCTGGACGTGCAGATATAAAATCAAAGAATAGTGGAAAGCCTTCTTTACACATCTCAATAATTATACTTTTGGAAATTATATAGATGGATGATTTATGAAATGAAAATTGTTTTTGTACCTGCAAGGGAACTAGCTTCATTTCTAACATATATGTGAGGTGATCACAAAGGAAACTTATTTTAAGATAATATTTTGCATTTTATTAAACTTAGCAGTTTTTTAAACACTTTCACGGTATTACTTATACTAAATAAAATTCGCATTACATAATTTACCTTTTGAGGCTAAATATCCAGTTCTATAATACTACCAATTTCAGAAAATAAGCAAATCCAAAGGTACTTTCTTGTAGTTTATAATTATTACTGATGTTAGTTATTTAGTGATCAAATTTTCCCATCCTTCAGGCCGGCTCCTGGGTCCTGCTGTTCTTCCATCATTTTTCTGAGCACCTCTTTACTTAGTGGTGTAACAAAATGTTCCAGGCTCATCTTGTACCTTCCCAGGCCCAGCCCTGGAGTGAACTCTTTCTGTGAAGAGCTTGAGTTCCTTCTAGTGAGGAATCGTATTAGAAGCTAAGATCCAGATACTAGAAATACTTGTCTCCTCTGGGGTATCTTTGCTTTTAGGTCTCTAGAGGATTTTTTCTTGACTTCCCTGTGTGTATTTATATCTCTTCTTTCCCACCACACCTTGTTTTCCAGCTAACTCCTTAATTCCTCTGGTCAATGCTACAGTGTATCTAAGATAGTTTGAGAGCTGCTTCCCTCCCTGTTCATGTTTCTCCTTCCTTCCCTCTCAGCTGAGGGTATATAATTGAATACTGTATTTAAACTTAATGGGATTAAAAGAGGGTGGGAGGAAACTTTTGCAGTTGTCCGGTATGTTTGTGGAATATATTGTGCTGATGGTGTCACAGGTGTATGCTTATCTCCAAACTTCTTAAGGAATATCCATTAAATATGTGCAGTTTTTGTATGTCACTTACACTGCAATAAGGTGTTTTTTCTTTTTTAAAAAAGGAATGATGATGGGTGAACTTCCCTCATGGACAGTACAGGGTCAGAATGAACTGCCTGCCTTTGGAATTCTTTTATATGAGAAAGAAAGAAATATCCCTCCTATTTGTGCCACTAGGGTGGAGGGGGGGAGTTAATTGGATTACTGACTCTTCCATAGTTGATGCCTGTTTAATTCTCTGTCTGTCTTGTTTAGATTTTAAGTAGATAGTAGAACAAAGGCCATTTCTTTTTCTTTATATGTATAACATGCAATAAAAGTGTATGGTATAAATCACGAATATTGAAATTGTTTTGCCCTGTGTTTCAAATCTTTCATTAGAACCTATGGCTGAAGCAAAATAAAGTTTAACATTTCATTTCCCCCCCCTTTTTTTTAACTTATGGAATGTTTTATCTACCTCTTTGCATTTTACTCAGAATAATATGGACATTTCTCTATTAATGCCACGTTTGCATTCCTGGAAGATATTTAATTCTGCAATTAAATGTGCATTTCTTCATCTGCACTCTCAGCTTCCTCAGGTGGCTTAACACACACAGTGGAAGTCCTGAACCCACTAAATGGAATTTTTCCCATTAAGTGTGAGAAAACTTGCTCCTGATGTGCTGGGGATAATTACATATGAGCCAATACAACTGATGCCATTTTCCTGCATATGAGCTAATTTACACTGAAGAATTATCTGTTGTAGCAGAAAAGACTAATGTTAATTTGCTTTAGTTTGTAAAGATAATATGTACCCATTATTGAAAATTTAAATAATACAGAAAAATACAACAAAGAAAGGGAAAATCCCTTGACTACCAGTAAACACTCCTGTCATGATTTTGGTTCATATTCTTGGTCACGTGACTTCTTTCCAAATTATGATGATGTTGATGCTTTATGTGTGTATAAAATTTCAAATAAACAAGTTCTTATTATACTTAGAGTTTTCCAGTTTTTTTTTCAAAAGTGAATGTCAAGCAATATAGGTATACAATATACTTTTTAATGATTATAAATGATTCTACTTCATGCATGTCATAGTCTACTTATGTATTCACAGTCACTTAAATTGTTTTCAGGTTCACTGTTAGTAGTAATGGAGCACTGAAAATCCATGGTCATATCTTTATACCCAAAACTTGCACAGAGGGGTGCGTTCATGTAACATGTTGGTGCACATTGTCATGTTACATTCAGGAAAGATTCTACCTGTTTGCACTACCAAGAGAACATGAGAAGTTGTATTTTCACACCCTGGATGCTTTTAGTTCTCTATATCTGTGTCAGCTTGATAGGTTAAAAATGTGATTTTTACTTTTATTTGTTTTATTATTAGTGTGTTTAAACATCTTTTTATATCTGTATAAACTTTTTATATCTCTATAAACTATCCATATTTTGCTTTCAGTGAAATGCCTTTCATGTAGTTTGCTTACTTTTCACTCAGAACATTTGTCTTTTTTCTTATAATTTGTAAGAACTGTATAATTTTAGCCACTTTGAGGATTAATAAATATTGCAGCTTTTTATATCATGCTGATTATCTTTTAAACTTGTTTGTGGTATGTTTTGATTTTTATGTAGTCAGACCTGTCAGTGTTTTTCTTTTATGTTTTTTGGGGTTTTGTAAAATGTTCAGAAATGCTTCTTTCCACCCCTAAAAGACTGTTTGCCTTTATTTTCCTTTATTAGTTTTATGTGTCTATTTTTATTTTTTATATTAATCTTTAGGTTATGTGGGTTTTTTTTTTCTGTAATGAGTTAATTAAATATCCACCTTTGATTTTTTTTCTCCCCTCTTCAAGTTGTGCCTGGTTATTTCAACATGATTTGTTAACTCAAACCCGTCAATATTAATATCCTCATCATATAGCATGTTTCTTTGTGTCTTTGGATCTATTTCTGGGTTTACTATTTTAATAGGTGTGTCTGCAAAACAAGTTACCCCCAAGTGCCGTGGCTTAAAGCACGTATCATCTCTCAACATTTCCACGGGTCGGTGGTTTAGGAGTAGTTCACTCTGCAGTTCCGATTCAGTTCCCTTATGGTTGAAGTTAAGATTTCAACCCAAGCCACAGTCATGTGAAGGCCTGAGGCAGGAGGACCGGGCCAGCAGTTGGCTCACCCGCATAGCTGGCCAGGGTAGTGCTGGATATCTGGGGAGAGGGAGGCCTCAGTTCCTTTCCAGCTGGGCCTCTCCTGTGGCTCGCTGTTCTCTGGACGTGGTGTTGGCTTTCCTAGAGGTAGTGATGAGGAGAGAGAGCTGGAAGGTAGCATTCCTTTTTATAACTGACCTCACAATCATACAGCATCATTTATGTCACCTCTTTGCTAGAACCCAGTCACTAAGTCCCACCCACCCTAAAGAAGATGGGGATTTTGAAAGAGGCCTGTCAAGGAATTTGACGAAATATTTTGAAGCCACCATAGCTCCCTTTTGTTCCACTCATATTTGACCATCTCTGCCCTAATATCTCACCCCTTTTTATTTTTTTTAAGATTTTATTTATTTGTTTGACAGACAGAGATCACAAGTAGGCAGAGAGGCAGGCAGAGAAAGAGGAGGAAGCAGGCTCCCTACTGAGCAGAGAACCCAGTGTGGGGCTCAACCCCAGGACCTCAGGATCATGACCTAAGCCAAAGGCAGCGGCTTTAACCCACTGAGCCACCGAGGCACCCCAATATCTTACCTTTTAAGAGTCTTGTACCAAACCGGTGGAATGTCACATAAAGCTATGTCTACTGTGTTTGACAGCTATTGGCACTTACTGGTCATATATCTAAAAACAGGTGTACAAAATAGTGTTAATAATAATCTGGTGACATTTTAGGTTGCTTTATCTTCCCAACTTCTCATGGTTTTTTTAGAATTATGTAGTAGGGATCATTATATTTCACTGAAGGTGCCTTGCTTACAGCCTTTTAGAAAAATTGTTTTCCATTATTTCATACTGCTGTGAGTAATTTTGAATGTTTTGATTGGCAGATAGCCCTACCTTCAGGGCATTGCATTTTGATAGTTTCACATGTAGCTTAAATAGTTACTCATAATCAGGGCACCTGGGTGGGTCTGTGGGTTAGAGCCTCTGCCTTTGGCTCAGGTCATGATCCCAGGGTCCTGGGATTGAGCCCCACATCCAGCTCTCTGCTCAGCAGGGAGCCTGCTTCCCCCCACCCTCTGCCTGCCTCTCTGCCTACTTGTGATCTCTGTCTGTTAAATGAATAAAATCTTTAAAAAAAAAGTTACTCATAATATACAGGCAAGTAGGTAAAATCAAAATAAGGCATTTATGTGTGGGGAGCAATCTAAGTAACGTCTCAGCTCCATATGCTGTATACTCACCAGGGACTCATTATGATCCCTGGACTTTCTGTGCAGCAGACACTTGAGTCCAGAAAGTGCTGTGCTCCATCTGCCTTCATCTCCAGGCTGCACGGGATGAGCCTCTTGGTACCCTGACCTCTTGGCTGCTATTTTTTTTTAAACTTATGTTGCCCGCCGGCCTTTGTTGCCATGTCAACAAGTGTGTGCATCCCGCCCCCTATGCTTGCGCTTGCAGATTTAAAGGATCCTAGTTACTTCTTCCAAAGGCATCAGTTATTGTTGCTTTTACCTTAAATTGCATAAATTTTCTCATCTGGCTTGCATCTTTATCCAACACCGAACCTGCACTGCTCTTGTTTGAGCTCCCTGTGGGCATGCAGCTGCCATAGATGGGCTGTGGGCAACCTTCCAAAGCTTCCCACCATTTGGGCAGGTTTTATTTTTGACAGACTAATCAGAGCTTTAATATGCTTCCCTGCTGGGGGAGCCAGTGTTTCTAATTTTTATCTTTATCATTCTGTAAACAGTAATAATAATCCGTGGGCTGGTGTTGTTTGCTGGTTACATTGTATTTAACAGTCCCACTTTTTTTTTTTTTTTTTTTTTTTAAATGACCTTGCTTTCTCATCTTTGCCCCTTTAGGGTCTGGTTGGCCTGGGTTATTTGGAGAAACTTTCATACTTCCCATCCCCAAACCCAATCAAAGGAAAAGCTGTGTTTTTCTCCTTATCTCTTAATGTGAATTTGAGCTGATGTTTTATATTCATGTACAGGCGTTTGTAGCTCAGTAAAGAAGGCAGTTTTTTTGAGGCATGAAGGGTAGAGGTCAGAATAGGATTTTCATGAGACCCTGAAATCATGCTCTTTTTAAAAAATTGCTTATTGCACTTACTCTCGAACCCATTAGAGACCCTGTACCATTTAGAAATAGGGCAGAAATAGGGTTAGTGTGAATAGTAGCTAAGATAAATGAATATGAAGCAGTTATGAGAGAGTGGGCCAGAATCTGAGATCCCGAGATAGGTAAGGAACAGCAAAGCTGATTCTTCAGGTAATTGTGCTCCAGGAACTGTGTGTCACCTGGTGTTTTCAGGGACATTTTCCCATTACTCATGTTATTGCCTGATGCTTACTTTCCAATATTCTTCTTATTTACTTGGTGCCCTTCTTTTTTTTAGGTTCTCAATGTTATATTCTTCTCATTATTTCCCTTCACTCGATTTCTTAGTTTAGATTTTTAAAGTGTTTTGAGATTTTCTTTTCTGAAAAGGATGCTTTTTTCTTTTTGTAGGCTATTAATTTTTTAAAAGCCAATTTCACACATAGTGAAATACTAAATAATGTAGTTTTTTAAAAAAGATTTTATTTATTTATTTGATAGGGAGAGAGATCACAAATACGCAGAGAGGCAGGCAGAGAGAGAAGCAGGTTCCCTGCTGAGCAAAGAGCCCAATTTGGGGCTCCATCCCAGGACCCTGAGACCATGACCTGAGCTGAAGGCAGAGGCTTACCCACTGTGCCACCCAGGTGCCCCAATAATGTTTTTTGTTTTTGTTTTTGTTTTAAAGCTACTCAGTAAGTATTCTGATGCTGAAAGTGTGTTATTTTGCTAATTCAGAATGTTATTGTTTCAGGAATAAATAGGTTCATGGTGAATAGTCCAAAATTTTCTAATTATTTTGTTTGGATTGTAGATGAGTACCTTGTCTGTTTCATTTACACATATATTTAAGTTGCCATATTGTTAGCTTAAAATCCACATTGTCTTTAGCTTCTACTTAATGACAGAAGTTATGCTTTTCTATTAAACTAATAAGCAAAAAGAGTGCAGTGTTGATATCTAAATTTTGTGATTATTAGCGTTGAAGCTTACCAAGCTTCTCCTTGCTAATGGCTATCATTTAGTAGGATTTTCCTCATGCTATAGAAAGCTATTCACTTGCCTGCTAATTTTTATGGTAAACTAGTTTTGCAGAATTTATGGCATTTTAATAATTGAAATTTGAGATTGGGCCTTAGTTGTAAATGTGGCCAAATGGTATCTATATGGAGTTAAAGGATAAAGATAATTTATAGGATTAGAGTGGACTGCACCAACTTTTGGAGAGGCTCATAATACCATGGTATTATGGATTTAGTTTTATATGGTTTTCAAAAATATTGGAGTCGTGGGGTTTCCATATTGCTAAGGGACAAAACATAGTAAAATAAAAAATAAGTATTAAAACCGGTCTTATTCCTCAATTCTCTTAACATGCGCTGTTTCTTGGCCTGGCCCACATCTCAGTATCTGAGGCCATAGATGAACCTTTCTTTCAGAATCATATTTTCCTCTTGTCTAGAAATTTACCAAATATAATTTATCCTTCTTTTATTTCCCACATTTTAATGGCAATTTTCAAACATAATGGCAATTTTAGCAGACAGTCTTAAATCCACATTCTATATTTATTTTTTAATTTTTTAATTATTAATTATTTTTATTAACGTATAATGTATTATTTGCGCCAGGGGTACATGTCTGTGAATCGTCAGGCTTACACATTTCCCAGCACTCACCATATCACATACCCTTCCTGATGTCTATAACCCAACTACACTCTCCATACCCCCATACCTCCAGCAACCCTCAGTTTGTTTTGTGAGATTAAGAGTCTCTTATGGTTTTTCTCCCTCCTGATCCCATCTTGTTTCATTTTTTCCTTCCCTACCCCCCAAACTCCACACATTGCCTCTCAAATTCCTCACATCAGGGAGATCATATGGTAATTGTCTTTGTCTGATTTACTTATTTCACTCAGCATAATACCCTCTAGTTCCATCTATGTCATTGCAAATGGGAAGATTTCATTTCTTCTGATGGCTGCATAGTATTCCATTGTGTATATATACCACATCTTCTTTATCCATTCATCTGTTGATGGTCATCTAGGTTCTTTCCATAGTTTGGCTATTGTGGACATTGCTGCTATAAACATTCAGGTGTATGTACCCATTTAGATCACTACATTTGTATATTTAGGATCAATACCCAGTAGTGCAATGGCTGGGTTATAGGGTTGCTCTATTTTCAACTTTTTGAGGAACTTCCATGCTGTTTTCCAGAGTGACTGCACCAGCTTTCATTCTCACCAACAGTGTAGGAGGGTTCTTCTTTCTCCGCATCCTTGCAGGAATCTATCGTTTCCTGACTTGTGAATTTTAGCCATTCTTACTAGTGTGAGGTGGTATCTCATTGTGCTTTTGATTTGTATTTTCCTAATGCACGGGTGATGTGGAGCACTTTTTCATGTGTCTGTTTGCCATTTGGATGTCTTCCTTGCAGAAATGTCTGTTCATGTCCTCTGCCCATTTCTTGATCAGATTATTTGTTCTTTGGGTGTTGAGTTTGATAAGTTCTTTATAGATTTTGCATACTAGCGCTTTATCTGATATGTCATTTGCGAATATCTTCTCACATTCCGTCAGTTCTTTTTGGTTTTGTTGACTGTTTTCTTTTCTGTGCAAGAGCTTTTGATCTTGATGAAGTCCCAATAGCTCATTTTTGCCCTTGCTTCCCTTGCCTTTGGTGATGTTTCTAGGAAGAAGTTGCTGAGGCTGAGGTCAAAGAGGTTGTTGCCTGTGTTCTCAAGGATTTTAATGGATTCCTTTCTCACACTGAGGTCTTTTATCCATTTTGCATCCAATTTTGTGTGTGGTATAAGAAAATGGTCCAGTTTCATTCTTCTACATGGCTGTCCAAGTTTCCTAACACCATTTGTTGAAGAGACTGTCTTTTTTCCATTGGACATTCTTTCCTGCTTTGTGGAGAGATTAGTTGACCATAGAGTTGAAGGTCTATTTCTGGGCTCTCTATTCCATTCCACTGATCTGCGTGTCTGTTTTGTGACAGTACCATACTGTCTTGATGATTATAGCTTTGTATTAGAGCTGGAAGTCTAGAATTGTGATGCCTTTGGCTTTCACAGGTTTGGCTTTCTTCTTCATCATTCCTTTGGCTTTCTTCTTCAACATTCCTTCTGGTTCCATATAAATTTTAGGATTATTTGTTCCATTTCTTTGAAAAAAGTTGATGGTATTTTGATAGGGGTTGCATTAAATGTGTAGATTGCTTCAGGTAGCATAGACATTTTCACAATATTTGTTCTTCTAATCCATGAGCATGGAACATTTTTCCATTTCTTTGTGTCTTCCTCAGTTTCTTTCACAAGTACTTCATGGTTTTCTGAGCACAGATTCTTTGTCTCTGGTTAGGTTTATTCCTAGGTATCTTATGGTTTTGGGTACAATTGTAAATGGGACTGACTTCTTAATTTCTCTTTCTTCTGTCTTGCTGTTGGTGTATAGAAATGCAACTGATTTCTGTGCATTGATTTTATATCCTGACACTTTACTGAAGTCCTGTATGAGTTCTAGCAGTTTTGGAGTGGAGTCTTTTGGGTTTTCTACATAAAGTATCATATCATCTGCAAAGAGTGAGAGTTTGACTTCTTCTTTGCCAATTCAGATGCCTTTTATTTATTTTTGTTGTCTGATTTTAAGGCTAGGACTTCTAGTACTATGTTGAATAGCAGTGGTGATAGTGGACATTCCTGCCGAGGCAAGGACTTCTAGTACCATGTTGAATACTAGAATACTTCTAGTACCATGTTGAATACATGTTTTTCCCTATTGAGAATGATATTCGCTGTGGGTTTTTTCATAGATGGCTTTGATGGTATTGAGGTGTGTACCCTCTATCCCTACACTTTGAAGAGTTTTGATCAAGAAAGGATGTTGTACTTTGTCAAATGCTTTTTCAGCATCTGTTGAGAGTATCATATGGCTCTTGTTCTTTTTTTTATTAATGTATTGTATCACATCAATTGATTTGCGGATGTTGGACCAACTTTGCAGCCCAGGACTAAATACCACTTGGTCGTGGTGAATAATCCTTTCAATGTACTGTTGGATCCTATTGGCTAGTATTTTGGTGAGAATTTTTGCACCTGTGTTTATCAAGGATATTGATCTGTGATTCTCCTTTTTTTTTTTTTTTTTTTTAAGATTTTATTTATTTATTTGACAGAGATCACAAGTAGCAGAGAGGCAAGCAGAGAGAGAGAGAGAGAGAGAGAAGCAGGCTCCCTGCTGAACAGAGAGCCCCACATGGGGCTTGATCCCAGGACCCCGAGATCATAACCTGAGCTGAAGGCAGAGGCTTTAACCCACTGAGCCACCCAGGCGCCCCTGTGATTCTCCTTTTTGATGGGGTCTTTGTCTGGTTTTGGGATCAAGGTAATACTGGCCTCATAAAAGGAGTTTGGAAGTTTTCCTTCTGTTTCTATTTTCTGAAACAGTTTCAGAAGAATAGGTATTAATTCTTCTTTAAATGTTTGGTAGAATTCCCCTAGGAAGCTATCTGGCCCTGGGCTTTTGTTTGTTGGGAGATTTTTTGATGAATGCTTCAGTCTCCTTACTGGTTATGGGTCTGTTCAGGTTTTCTATTTCTTCCTGGTTCAGTTTTGGTAGTTTATGTGTCTCTAGGAATGCATTCATTTCTTTTAGATTGTCAAATTTGCTGGTGTATAGTTGCTCATAGTATTTTCTTATAATTGTATTTCTTTGGTGTTTGTTGTGATCTCTCTTCTTTCATTCATGATTTTATTAATTTGGATTCTTTCTGTTTTCTTTTAATAAGTCTGGCCAGGGGTTTGTCAATCTTACTGATTCTTTCAAAGAACCAGCTCCTAGTTTCATTGATTTGTTATACTGTTCTTTTGGTTTCTAGTTCATTGATTTCTGCCCTGATCTTTATTATTTCTCTTCTCCTGCTGGATTTAGGCTTTCTTTGCTGTTCTTTATCCAGCTCCTTTAGGTGTAGGGTTAGGTCATATACTTGAGACATTTCTTGTTTCTTGAGAAAGGGTTGTATTGCTATTTACTTTCCTCTCAGGACCACCTTAGCTGTGTCCCACAGATTTTGAACAGTTATATTTTCATTTTCATTTGTTTACATGAATTTTTTCAATTCTTCTTTAGTTTCCTGGTTGATCCATTTATTCTTCAGCTTCCATGTATTTGAGTTCTTTCCAACTTTCCTTTTGTGATGGAGTTCTAGCTTCAGAGCATTGTCCACCTTCTACATTTATTTTTTATTTCTTTTAAATATTTTATTTATTTATTTGACACACACAGAGAGAGATCACAAGTAGGCAGAACAGCAAGCAGAGAGAGAGGGGGAAGAGGCTGCCTGCTGAGCAGAGAGCCCGATGCTGGGCCTGATCCCAGGACCTTGAGATCATGACCTGAGCCAAAGGCAGAGGCTTAACCCACTGAGCCACCCAGGTGTTTCCACCTTCTACATTTAAATTCATTTTTTTCTTTATGCTTTTTCTCCTGAAAAAAAAAATTTTTTTTTTCCAATTACAGCACCTTTCTTTCTTCTTCGTCGTTGTCTTCTTTTTCCCCCAGTGGCTATTTTAGAACTTATTCCTGTGGTCCAATTTGGCATTAAGTCATAATTTTTCCTTTATTCTGCTTTTAAAAAACCCTCAGATCACCTAAGACAGTGCCATGATGTTGGCAGTCCATAATTCTTGTTAATTAGCCAATATCAATAAATATGATAGTCCCTAACCAGTTAAATCCTAGAAGAAAATTGAGTTCAAAGCAGAACAAAAGTATCACTCTGTTTAGTAGGTGTTCCATTACTGTAAGATGAGCTTTACTGGTTTTATTGCATGTATCAAACTTCCTTAAGTCTATTCTTTTTTTTCTCCCTCACTGAGGCATTATTTATTACAGCAAAATACTTGAAAATAAACTGAATGCTTACCTTAGAATTCTGAATTATCAGTATGTATGCAAGTCTAATGTTCTTTTTCGATTTGTTACTGCTAGCCCCTTTCTTTATACATGGCTAATGCTTTTACCTGGAGAAATACCTTTTATTTGATGATCCAGCCATTGTTCTCTAATATATAAATACTGTATTCCGATACTAGCTTTATGGGACTTTATTATTTTTCTTCATACTTGCTTACTTTTTTTATTTTTAGTTTTTAATTTTTTATTATTTTTAAAAAATATTTTATTTTTAAATTTTATTTATTATTTTTATTTATTTTATTTTATTTATTTATTTGACAGAGAGAGATCCTGTCAATCCTAGGATCTAACCCTGAGATTGTGACTTGGGCCAAAGGCAGAGGCTTAACCCACTGAGCCACCCAGGGTCCCCTACAAATGCTTACTTAAACAGAACAACGTGTGTGAACATTTTACACCTCCAAAACACCCTGCACGTTTTCTCAGATGAAAAAATTATGTGTCCAAAGTCACATGATTGAATCATGATTTGAACTGAGGCCAGTTAGATATAGAGGCCACCAATTTTATCCTGACTTTCCCTCCTTGCTGATACTCTCCCTGCAGAGCACAGCTGGCCTCTCCTCAGACAGAGGGAGGACTCCTCTTCTGAGGCAGAGATAAAGGTGAGCATAAACACTGTACATTTGTAAATTGGAGTCCTTACCAAAAATTCATGAAGTTTCATATCCTGGTTGTTTTCTGATGGTGTTTCCTCTCAACACCAGCTGTAGTAGGGCATAACCCTGGAATTCACTTGTGTTTAAACATTCCTGACGTAAAATTAAATATGTCAGTTTTAATCTCTACTCTCTTAGTATCCAGATGCTCAACAGTTTAGGGAAATTACAATTATCTCTATCAAAGCAGCAGTTTTAGGTCAAGACGGAGGACATTATTATCTTCACTAGGCTACTAGTGTTGACTTTTATTGGGTATCTTTGCCAGAATATGGTTCACTCATGTCTAACTCCATTTCATTTATCCTCTTTATTATTTTTGGCTAGTTTTTCTTTATTCTTTTTTTTTTTTCTTAATGTTTTGTCCTTTCTGAGAAGTTTTGAGTGAGACTGCTAAGTCACATGAGTTAAAAGATAAAGGAATTGATGCTGGAGTTCACATTCTGAAGATTATCCATTGTCTATTTTATAAGATTGTTTACTTGTCAAGTGAAAGGAGCATGGTGGCCCTGAATTTTTTAAAAAATTGATTTCCATAGATTACTTTCCTAGATCTGCTTCCAGCAGAATCAAAATCGTTCTCCTTCAGGGGCACCTGGTTGGCTCAGTTGGTTAAGCAACTGCCTTTGGCTCAGGTCATGATCTCAGGGTCCTGGGATCAAGTCCCGCATTGGGCTTCCTGCTCAGTGGAGAGTCTGCTTCTCCTTCTCTCTCCACCCCTTCCCTGCCCCCTGCCGACCTCCCCCGCCCTGCTTGTGGGTGCTCTCTCTCCTCTTTCTCAAATAAATAAAATCTTTTAAAAAGTTATTCTGGTTCATTAGTTATTATTTTTTCTCTTGCATTGGTTTGTCCAGATATATCCAGATTCCTCCTGGGTTCGCATGTTTAGGTTGTTTGTAGACTGAGGTTATTGGTAGCAGGAACTCCTGGAGAGATCCATGGAGGAGGGCAGTCTGATCATGCATGGTCTTCTACTTATTTCTTATGATCTTGTAATAAGCCCCCCTTGGATGGAACTTGGCTTTGGCTTGTCTTTTTGCCTTTGGTGTCTTAGCATAGTGTCTAGCAAAGTAGATAATGTAGCAAGAATGAAAATGTAAGCTCTGTGTAGCCCAGGACCACACCTACCTTGTAAATTGTGTACTCATCCCTTAGCCCAGTTCCCAGATGCTTAGTAGGTGAACAATAAACACATATTGAGGAAGCAGAGAATTGGGTGTCTGATTTGCTTGGATCCCTGTTCTTACATTCTCTGATGTTCATAGTTTGATATATGGCTTGAGTTTAGAAGTAAAATCTTGATTTGGTTATCCAAATGTGCAAGCTTATTATTATGATTGAAAGATTACATTTTATATAAGATACTGCCTTGTAATTTATTATTTTCCTCTTACCTTCAAACCTCCCACACAATTTTTAAATAGTCCTTGTAATGAGGATTACTTGAGGTGTATTTATCCACCTGGTTGCTATGGATGAGTGACTGGTGACTTTGTAGAGGCTAAAATGTAGGCAAGTTTAAGAATCATTTTAGATGAATTCATGCATGATCAAGCCATTACAAGTCATGAGAGGAAAGAGACATTTATGGCATAGGTCATTATGTGGTTGAGGTCAGCATCACCAAAAAACTTTCCCTTGCAGGTGCTATGTGGCAGGTGGCAAATACGGTTTCAACTGAATCTGAAAGCTTATTTAAAAATATTCTCAGTTCAGCAATGAAGCAGGTGTGCCTACCACTTAAGCATCAATTTTCTCAGGAGCAATGTTTTGAACCTAAGTGACTTGCGTGGTTACTAGAAGAATGAGGTTACTGATAAAAATTGTTTCCTTTTTGCTGGGGATAGATTTAGTAGCATATTATCATTGCTTAAAAGAAATTTTCTCAGAGGAAACAGGTGTTAGGTGCTTATTAGTATGGAGGTTTTAAACATTGAGGGTGTGAACAAAAGACCACATCATTCCAATGATTCTTTGGCAATTTCTATAGAAATAAAAAATACCTGAACTTTAACAAAATATGAATGCCATAGAACTTTAGACAATTTATTTGTATGATTTGACATGGAAATGTAATGTTTGTTTTCACTTATGTATGGTTTATCTTAGTGATAGTTAGAAGCTTTTAAAAGTGTTTGACTTTTATGTGGTAGAGGTGTGGTTTGCATTTCAGGTGGGAGAGGAGTATACTGAGGCTTTTGAGCTTCTGAAAATAGTGACAATTTGTTTGTAAGGTAGCTTAATTTTTTCCCTTGGCTTGGGCGGCATCTGTGCACCTTCACATTGGCACTTCTCCCACATGCTCTTTGAGAGTCTCTCAGTAGAAAAATACTTGTCTTGACTCTGTTGTGCAGGAGATGGTCAGCAGTGGAACTATGAAGACAGGAAGTGAAAGAAGAGTGGCTTTCACTATAACTACATGTTCTTTGACATGATTTGCACTTGGTCCAGATTCTTCTCTGTTTCTTTTTTTTAACTAGCTGTTTAATAAAAGCAAAGTCTTGGGACGCCTGGGTGGCTCAGTTGGTTAAGCAGCTGCCTTCGGCCCAGGTCATGATCCCAGCGTCCTGGGATCGAGTCCCACATCGGGCTCCTTGCTCGGCGGGGAGCCTGCTTCTGCCTCTGCCTGCCATTCTGTCTGCCTGTGCTCGCTCGCTCTCCCTCTCTCTCTCTGACAAATAAATAAAAAATCTTTAAAAAAAAAAAAAAATAAAAGCAAAGTCTTTTTTTTTTTTTCTTTTTAACACTTGGAGTCTCAAACCTAAAAGGCAACCGCCTGTCTTTTCTTAGTAATAATCTGAGTGACTTTTTAAGACTAAAGCTGGGCACAGAAAGAACCTTAGACATTGAATCTAACTTCTCTTTTTACAGACAGGGAAACTGAGGCCTGAAAGTGAGTTGGTGAGACATGCAGCTAGTTCTAGGCCACCTCATGCCCTGGACTCTCATTACTATGATCCTTCCTGGGGGCCACAGTGACCAAATGGAGTAGCAGTGTATGAGAGAGTGGATATTGGGAAGGAAGGGGAGGCTCAAAATTCTGGGACTCCAATTCTAATACAACTTACATTCTCTTTCCCCTTAATTTACATTGTAAGCACGCATGTTGCCTTATAACTGGGATAGCTGCGGCATCATCATATTTGAAAACATTCCCAGTTTCTATTGTGCCCATATCCCTACTCATTTAGTGAAGGTCCATGCATACAGGAAACAAGGAACAGCAAAGATAGCACTTATATTTTCATTCTGTCTTATGTTTGCTTTTTTAATTCTAAGAGCCACAGATGTATAAGAGCATGTTTTTCTATTCGCATTTGCTTAATATTTATTAATACTTATTTTTGCTTAATATTTAGATAAGCCTAGGTTTATATGTTTCAAAGCCAGTTTATTAATTACTTAAAATAGTCAAGTTGTCAGGTTGGTTATAATATGGGTTGTCAGCAGGTTTTTCCTGTTTGAACCCAAATGCTACTATGGGTGAGAAGAAAGGTTGGACTTTCTAAGGCTTTTCAAACTCTCAAGAAATTTTCCAAAGCATGTAATACTCCAACATAGACTATTTTGGTTACATAAAAGAATTGCAGTCAGTTACATTGATTGCTGCGTAATTAGGGAAGAATCTTACTCGGTGTTTTTTGTTACCCATAGAACAGCATAGAGACTGGACTGAGAAAGGGTGGTTTATCATGATAGAAAATAGATCAAGACTGGCATCATCCTGTAGTATCTATATACTAAAGTGACTTCATAGCACCATATTTCTTTTTTAAATGCTAGAAACCAGTGGAATTTCAAAGAAGAAATAGTCATCATCTACATTTCCAGCATCTAGGATGAACCACTCAGCATTTTGATAAGTCTGCTTTTTCTATCTCTTTTTGTTCTTCACTAATTATACAAGTGACGTGAGTGGTTAGTAAGTAGTGAGCACAATAATACAAGTAATACTCTATTTTAAATACTTTTATATGCTTATACAAATTTACATAGAAAATATAAAATATTGTTTTTGAGAGTTTTTAAATGATGTTATATTGTATGCCCAGCCATCTTTATATTCTCTTCCCTTAGCATTGGTGTTTAGCAGTCAATAACTAAATGTTTACTAGAGTAGGGTGTCTGGGTGGCTCAGTTGGTTAAGCGTCTGCCTTTGGCTCAGGTCATGACCCTAGGGTCCTGTAATCAAGTTCCGCTTGGCAAGGAGCCTGCTTCTCCCTCTGCCTGCCGCTCCCTCTGCTTGTGTTCCATCTCTCTTTCTCTGCCTCAAATAAAAAATAAAATCTTAAAAAAAAGGTTTACTAAAGTAAAAATTGAAGATCAGCAAATAAATTGTGTATATATTTTATCCAAATTGAACTTCTTTTTGTTTCTTAAATAGCTACATTTTACTTCGCTCCTAGGCCTTTACATATGCTGCTCCTTGTGCCTGAAATGCTCAGGTCCCACCTCAGTTGCTGTTTCCTTGGCAGCCCTTTGCTGATCGATTTCTGACGGAGGGACTTCCTTGCTCCATATTCCCGTGCTGCAGGGCATGGCCCTTTTCAATACTCATTTCCATTTAAGAATGTTCATTCAGGGGCATCCTCCTGGAATACTGTTAATCCTTGAGAGCAAGGACCGTATCTGCTTTTCCACTCCTATATTCCTAGCGTCCAACTTACGGCCTTGTCCTTAGTAAGACTGAGTAAAGGTTTGAGAAATTGAATTACGAGCATGTTTTTACTACTTTGGAATGCAGTTCAAATGCAATAACAGTCCTTTCATAGGTCACTATTGCCTCTTGACACTCCCTTCTCTTAGTTCCTATACCCTCTCCCTCCATTGCCCATCCACATCCAATCCTGTCATTTTAACCTCCAAAATATGTATCATAAGTCTGCTCATTTTTTTTTTTTTTTAAAGTAAGCTCTGTGTCTCATATGGGACTGGAACTCACAACCCTGAGATCAAAAGTTGCCTGCTCTGCTGACTGAGCCAACCAGGTGCCCCAAGTCTGCTCATTTTATTCCATCTCTGTCAACACCAGTGTGGTCCAGACTACCATCATCTCTTGCCCTGGACCACTAGAATGATCTGGTCTCCTGACGTTCATCTTGTCTCATCCAAGGAAACAGAACAGACTAAAATGATAGCCTATTATGTAATAAGTACTGTTTTGTGAAACTGTTTTCAATTCTTATTTGCTGCACTGTGAGGGTGTATGTGTAAGTTGTGTGTGTATGTGAATATTTGAGTACTTGGTTGCTCTATAGAATGTATTTCTTATTATAGGATATGGTCAAAACCGTTGGAAAGCCACTGTCCTATACTGGTAACTCTGGAGAATTCTTGTGCTCTGTCAGGATCAGAAGACTATATATTTTTCATTACCACATGACCCTCTTTTGTATGTGTCTTTAAAGGAAACATTCCTTTAAAATAAAATAAGTGAAGTCATTTGAATAAAGCTGTTTGGAAGTGGTCCCATCCTTTCTTTATATGTTCCTCTCTCATTTCAAGTTTAAATTATATAGGTCAGCAGGTAAAATCTTCAGATATAAGTACTCAGACTGAATTTAACTGTAATTTTTCTGCTTTTATTCACTTATGCAAATAAGTAAATAATTATACTTATTTATTTATTTATATTATTTTCCTGCTCTGTCTCCCTATATTGTTCACGAATATATTTCTTAGTCTTTTTCTTTTCCTTCTTATATTCTTACCTATTTTTGGCTTCTTTTCATGTCTATAATATTAATATTATTATAACACTGCTCTCATTGGAAGTGTGACTTTTGGGAACTTAAAAATGAAAAGCCTAAATATTGTCCCAGTATATGCTTTTCTGGTATATGCCTGGTGCGAATTGCATTTCTGGACCCTTTTGAATCTGCTCTCAAAAGGACAAATAATCTTCAGTTATCACTTGGAAGCAAACTGATGTGTGGGTTTAGGTCTAAACAAGCCTTGTGGTTGTATTAGAGAACTTTTCAGTTGCTCTGATCTAGTTGCATACTGCAAAGGAGAGGTCAAGAGACCTCTAACGTCAGTATCCCCTTCACCTCCTCCTTCAGTCTTGGGTAGCACATGGAGCTTGTCTAGTAAGACTGAAAATAAAGCAGTCATTTATCTTTCTCAACCATGAAGCTTCTTCATCTTTGGACTGTGTTTGGCTCCTTTTGGTCTGGTAGGGTAGCATATCTTAATGTCTTGCTATTTTGTTTTTCATTGCACGAGACAATTAAGGGATTGCTTATCCCTAGAAAATCTGAAAATTAGTCCAGTGGTTATAGGGTGAGTGTTGGTGATTATTTGTATTGAATCCACATGCAGTGGTTTTTTTCTTTTATTATTTTTTTTTCTTGATCTATCATAGATTTCACTGTTGTATTAGGATCAGTTTGGCTGCTGTAACACAGACTCATATAGCAGTGATTTGGGCATGATGGAAAGTGGTGGTTCTCTCATTTAATATAATAGTTCAAGGGTAAGCAGTGCAGCACAATTGTAGTCCCTCCGCGGTGCTGGGAATCCAGGACCCTTCTATTTGGCTGCTTTGCCATCTTTATCTTGAGATGGCTACTCCTGCTCCTACTACTCCATTGTTACCATGGTATCAAAAAAAGGGAAACAGGAAGGGCCTCCCCGTTTTCTTTTTCAGAGCACAGTGTGGAAATTTATCATTTTTACTCATACGGCATTCATCAGATGTAGTCACATGGTCACGGTTAGCTGCAAGGGAGGCCAGGCAGCCATGTGTCCCACTAAAACTTGTGGGACTGTGGAAGAGAACAGATGTCAGAAGTGTGAGAAGCATCTCCACCGTAATAGCCAACAACCTGAAGGGATTTACTTTTGGACTGCTTCTTTGTTTTCTCACTTACAGCTTTGTGAAGACAGAGTTTCCACTAAAGTTATCAAGTGGACTTCAGTTACTGAAAAGAGTTCATCTGAGTTAGTGTATTTGCCTTTGGGATTTAAATCAGATTTATTCCACTGCTTGTAGGGATGCATGTGAAATATATTAAGAGAAGAGGTGGTTTTTCCTTAACTCTTGCTTTTCCTGTGCTGCTTTTGTTTTTTCTTTTTTTACCTTTTTTTTTGAGGCTAATTTTGTACTTGTTTTCAGGTATGGCACAGTCACAAGGCTGGGTGAGAAGATATGCCAAAGCCTTCTGTAAGGGCTTTTTTGTGGCGGTGCCCGTGGCAGTGACTTTCCTGGACCGGGTGGCCTGTGTGGCCAGAGTGGAGGGAGCATCAATGCAGGTAAAAACGGATGTGGCTTCATTCTTTATAGCACATTCTTTATGGTTTCTCGTGTACTAGCAGTGGGAGTTCTGTATATTATTTCTGTGCTGGGAACTGAAAAGTTTTAAAAAGGCCTTGACCTGAAATTTAACTTTACTAAATTGTTTTAAAAGGTCTTTTAATGTAATCATATTATAAACAGGGTGGAGGTGAATAAACATAATTATCAATAATTATCAAATCGTTCTCTATATCTGTAGGTTTTTTTTTTTTTAGTTTTTATTTTAGTTACTTTAGGATTATAAGTAGAGATTCTAAGGAAATTTTACTAAATGACACCATTTTCTGTAGCTATGACCTGGGATTTTAAGATATTTTAATTATATTTGAATCCACACTTAAATATCCTTTGCTATTGTATTGATAGTGTAGTCGTAGGATGGGTTTGGGTCAAATTCAGTTACTGTGTGTGTATGCATATATATATGTATATATATACATGCATATATATACATACAGTTACTATATCTATCTATCTCAGTATCCATATACATATTAATATGCATATATATGTACTTACACCCAAAATATCTATATATGTATAAAAAATATATATACTATATTTATACACAAGGGTGTATATATACATAAGTACACATATGTGTTCATGTATAAATATGTATGTATGCATATATGTATAAACATACACACTTTCAGTAGGTAGAATAGTGTAGAACACTGGTCCCAGATATTCTGGGTGTGTTCTTTAAGTATGTTGCTGCTTGAAAAGATTAAATGCACTTTACGTTGGAAGAATTTTGCAGTGGAGATTTCCAAAACTTATGTGCAAATAGTCTTCTGGAATAACAGAGAAGACTTTGTTCTAAGTTGATGCTAATAACGTAGCTGTATGAGTAAGTTTATGTAATTAAGATGATTTTGCATTTTGTGATATGGTTCGTTTTCTTCCATTGTGAACATGTAGTAAGTTCACATTGTTCTAGATAGCTGTATAAAACAAATAAGTAAAATGAATATATAAACTTGTAAGAGCTTAAAGTTATATAAAGAATAAACGTTTATTTATTTATTTTTTTGTTTTCAGTCAGAACTAGTTCCTTAACTAGGCATAGGTATCAGCTTTGAGGAGTTAGAATGAGTATGCATTTTAAAATGTAATTATTGTATTGAAAATCAGATCTCTTCCTAAGTTCTGGTAGTGAGTGCTATTTTGCTATACAACCATTACTATACTGAGATAGATTTTTCCAGAACACAAAGCCTTCTTACCTTGGATCTAATGATATTCTAGAGTATCGTGCAACAATCATAATATCCTAAACGATGATTTAGGCCAGTATAGACCCAATGAATATCTTTGTTCATGGCTTGAGCTAAGAGGGAATTCAGTAAAAAATAAAAGAAATTGATTGTCTTATGAAAAGACAAGGCTTACCCCCAGTTAAGAAGACAGTGAAGAAAGTGTTAAATATTAATGTCATTCTGAAATGCCAGTCTGTTAAATCGGATTTTTTGCTGCAGGTACATTTCCTGCAGATACATTTCTTACAGTGTTTCTGGGCCCTACTCCCAAGAAGTCAAATTTGTTACCTTGTATTTTGTCTGGTATATTATGTAGAATTTCCTTGGCTACTGATTACAGGATAAGAGCTTGAATTGAGTTAGATATACAGGAGAGTTTATTGGAAGGTTTATTATGTACCCAGGAGGAAGGCAGAAGTGTGACAATCAGCAGGGACAACTGAAACCAGGGATTTGGACACTGCGGGGTGCTCTGTCTTCTGTGTTTCTGCCGTCTGTTTCTGTCTGCATCTTTGGCTTCGTTCTCTCAGATCGGCTTTCTTCACCATGCTGGGCACAGGGCTGCTGGCAGCTCTCATGCTTTAAGATGCCCCATTTCGTCTCCACTTGAGAGAGATCTCTCCTCTTGCCTTAATTTTACTTTGAAAGATCTTGGGAAAGGACTGTGATTGATTGTTTCAGTCATGTAGCCTCATCTATACAAATATAGATCAACTTTGACCCATGGGTTAACGTGCCCTGATTGGCCCGGCTTCAGACAGGTACACAGCCCTAGCCATGGCTAGGCTCAATAAGAAAATGACAGAATATATTTGAATCAGCTTTTGGGGTAAGGAAGGGGTGACATTTCCCAGAAGAGAGGGCATGCTATTTTCAGAATAAAAGAGGAAAGGATATTCTGGGAAGAAAACAAACATATATGTTTATTACAGTTGGGTCTGTATTTTAGGATTTTTTGACTCCTTCTAAGTGTAATAGAGAATTTATTTATAATTTCATTAGATATTACTAAACCATACTTAAAATTATTTAGGAGCAGAAATTGCAATAATGGGATATAGTGATTAATTAATTAAGCATTTTTGAAGACATCTTTGCTACTGCACAACTGTGATGAACCGAACATGTTTAGACTGTGGAATTCAGCAGAATTTTTGACCAAAAATTCTTGTCTTCAAATATCTGTAATGACACAAGTACTAAATAGCTGGCAGGGTGTGTGGTCATGACTGGAAGTCCCCGAGCATCCTGCAAGGAACACACCTGCTCTTATTGACTCTGAGGCCCGAGAATTATATCTGGTATTTGGCAGTTGGTTGATTTGTTGTGAAGGAAGGGAGTTCTCTGAATGTGCAATGATGCCTTCTTGTACCAGGTTTAGAAGTGAGAGAAAGGGAGAAAAAACAAGTGGCAAGAAATGAAAAGAAGTGTGGAGAAGAAGAGGAAAGAAAGTTACCTAGATCGGTTGGGTGATAGAGGACGATGCAGAAAATGAGACTGGTACAATCAATGATCAGGAGGCAGCGTGGCAGAGAGGACTCAAGATGGAAATGTGCTCCCCTGAAGGCTTTTCTGGGCCCCTTTGTGAGACCTGCCTTGAACGCTGACATAGCTCTGTAGCATGTTTGTGTGCAGCGCCATGAGACATGTCATTCTACATCTCGGTATTCATTGAAGGACTCTGTGCCTTTTTTTTTTTTTTAAGATTTTATTTATTTATTTGACAGACAGAGATCACAAGTAGGCAGAGAGGGAGGCAGAGAGAGAGGAAGGGAAGCAGGCTCCCTGCTGGGCAGAGAGCCTGATGCGGGGCTCGATCCCAGGACCCTGAGATCATGACCTGAGCTGAAGGCAGAGGCTTTAACACACTGAGCCACCCAGGCGCCCCTACTCTGTGCCATTTTGAAGGAATTTATGTTGGTGTAGGTTACCAGTCTTGAGCATCATTCATTGTGCACTTTAGAATACATGTGTGTTCAGGTGGAAAGATCATATCTAGTCATTTCTGTCATTTCAAGTATCTGAATCATTTTGTGACTCAGGAGATCATTTTGAGATTTGGACAATAATGAAAAGCAGAGGTAACTTTGAGTTGGAATAGGGAGTCATTTATCAATGGCTAAGAAGTGTGAAACACTATTTTAGGTGTGGTGGGGGATGGCGAATCAGGTATGGATTCTGTCGTCGATGTACTTTTACTTTAGTAGAAGAGTTTCAAGGTTATTAACCCTGAATAATGGATACATTTTCAGATGAGAAGGTATCAGGCTATCAGATGTATTTGGCCAGTGCCTGGTACTGAAATGAAAACTCGTTTGCTTTAGCATACTATTTTGGAGCATAGATCTGGAAGTTTTAATTTGGAATAGAGTGGTGCCGAAGAATAATACCTTGAGCCCTTTTATTGTTGGTCATGGTATTAACTTTTACTATAGCAATAAATTACCCTAGGATTTCAGTTGCTTGCATTCAGATCATTATTTCTTACTCATGGGTTGGTAGATTAACTGTAGTCACTCTGGACTCTGGGTTTGGTTCCGTCTACTTCATGTATCTGTCTTTGTGGGACCTACACTGAAGGAGCCATGGCTACTTGGGGGTATGTTTTCATGGGTGATAGCAAGATATCAGAGGGTGAGTAGAAACACTCAGAACCTCTTAAAGACTCTGTTCAGAACTTTGACTCCTCTGTTCAAATAAGTAAGTCATGTATCAAAACCCAAAGTCAGTGAGATTGGGAGTTATGGCAAAGTGAGGAGGGAAGGAAAAAACTGAGTAGGTGAGTATACCTACTATAGCCACTATGACTTCAATGGTATTTGGTTGACTTCAGGGGTAATCTAAAAAGTTATTTTTCACCTTTGAGTCTACCTGCAATGACCCTAGTCTTTGAAGTCAAAGACAGACAAGATTGGAGTAGATTGAAATTTTCAGTCATTGCATTCTGGAATAGGTTGATCCATTTTAGATGTCTTTAAGCTGGAAGTCATCCAGGGCCACTTGGATCATCACTTTAGAGTGGCTTTTCATAAAGGTCACTCTGCAACTTGTAGACATGTTATTTAAGAAAATCAAAGGACTGAAAGATCAAATCTCATTAAAGAGATATATTGTACCAGTCTTTTGGAGTGTATTGAATAAATGCTGTTATAGCAACATTGGAAATTCACTTTGGTAGCAAATTTTTCATGAGAACTGTTTCTTATGTCTTTTTAGAATTCTGCTGGCTTGGGATTTAATAGGAGAAGCTTGTTTTCAGGATTCTCTCTTACAAGAAATCGTTATTTTTTTTTAAGATTTTATTTATTTATTTATTTGACAGAGAGAGATGACAAGTAGGCAGAGAGGCAGGCAGAGAGAGAGAGAGAGAGAGAGAGGAGGAAGCAGGCTCCCTGCTGAGCAGGGAGTCCGATGCGGGACTCGATCCCAGGACCCTGAGATCATGACCTGAGCCGAAGGCAGCGGCTTAACCCATTGAGCCACCCAGGCGCCCAGAAATCGTTATTTTTTGAACACTATGGAATAAGTTAGGTTTCCCAGCATTAATTTATAATTTATTAGGTATCTGAATAGAAGGACAGAGGTGGTCAAACATGAGGACTCACAGCTAGTTGAAGATAAGTCATAAATGAAAGTAAAGTTTTTAATGATAGAATGACAATTTGATGGGAAATATGGTACAGTTTATCAAACATTTGATTTTTAAAATAAAGTTGTATAGATATATCCACTTTATTGGATGAGATGTACCTTTTGCAATGCTCTACACACAGGGAATGCTGGCAGAAATTATTGGTTAATGATTACTCATACTGAACTATTCCCCTCTAGTGCACATGAATCACTTCTACTAGTTGCTGAAAGGTTACTATGAAAGTGGATGCACTTTTTTTTTTTTTTAAAGAAGCACCGCATTACTCAATATTAATTTAACTCAGGAAATGAAGACTGATACTGCATACAGTTGAAACTATAGAGGGAATTTATGTTGGTGGAATGCAATTATTCAAATTAGAAGTTCAATTGCTTACTGAGGCTTTTAGAGTAAAAGAGGTGCCCTAGGAATAGTTTAATGACCTCATACCAAAGTTTTAGATTTTATTTGAGTGAGAATGCCTATAGCAGGGTCACTGGTTCTTATAAAAGATGTATGCCTTCTTCATTTAAAATTAAGACTTTAAGAAAGCAGGTATCACTGTCCTGTTTTGTTGGAATTGCTATCTGTAGCATATAGTATACCATCTTCTTTTTTCCAGTTGGCATAGCCGGAGGGGAAAATACTTGAAAATATTATTCCACAATTATATCTCTCTAGCTCAGACTTCAGAGAAAGATTTATGCAGAATAAATTAGAAAGTTAGAGAATGGGAGGGAAAATAGTTTATTCAGCATTGAGGTATTTACTAATCAATAACACACTTCCATTGGTTCAAAATTGTCTTGACTTTCAGCTATCTGCAGATGATCCTGAAGAGATTGGTTTGTAATAAACATCTTAGACTCCTGCTTGGCTCTTTGCAGTCATTATCTGAATTTCCTGCTGAGCTTAAAATTAAAAGTTCTGTCAAAAAAGCGAGCAAAGAGGCTTTCGCCCTCTCCTTGTCACATTTATTTATTTTATTTTATTAAAAAATTTTTAAACCTGTAGAGGGCTTAATATTCAACAGTTATCATTGGTTATAACGATTATTTTGACACTCTGAGAAGCTAGATACAAATATAGACTCTTAAGGAAAGAGATACATATATTGTGATTTATGCGCCAGAATTTATTGTAGAGTTAGGGAGTTTTATGCTACCTGCTGAATTTGCACTTCCAAGATGCTGGGAACCACAGGGCACACATTTCCTGCGATGCTGAATGCTCTGTGTTCTTACTCCCCTTGGTCGTCTGCGGCTGACTTTGGAGGAAGCCAGGAGTTAATGTTGGAATGCTTTCTCAGCTGATGTGTGAGCTTTCTTCCCAAATTACCTTCGGCTCAAAAATCTCACCTAAGGTGTTTACCCATCAGGATGTTATACATTTTTATGTAGTTCTGCAACCTGTCATTAATAGAGAATTCAAATAGATCAGTTTGTATTTATAGCAACAAACATATGTGAGATTGAAACAGTTGGTGAGTGATAACTTCATAATGTCCCTTCATGGATTTCCTTTACTTCCCATGATAGAACAGTATGCTTCTGTTTTATGTAGCCAGGGTTATATCTGTTATTTAAATGCTGACTTCATAACACTTTTAAAAAAGATGTTGAAGTAATTTTAGACTCACAGAAAAGTTGTAAGAGTAGTACAGAGAACTCCCATGGGTTTCTGCTCAGATTCATCAGTTTTCAATATTTTGCCGCCTTTATTTTGTCCCCTTTTCTTTTCCCCTCCTTCTCCTTCTTTCTCTCCCTCCCCTTCTTTTCCTCTCTCTCAGACATGGGTATTTGTGTCTCTCTGTGTACACACACACACACACATACGTACCTACATGTATACACACTCACAAAAACATTGTTGCTGAACCATTTAAGTTGCGTACACCGCGTTCCTTTAATAAGACTTTTGTGTACTCTTCTGAGTCATGATCATTGCTGATTGGCATACTAATAGTTTTCTTTTACATTATTTTAAATTTAATACTTTATTCAGATTCCCATGGCTAGAATTTTTTTTTTAAAGATTTTATTTATTTATTTGAGAGAGAGACAGTGAGAGAGAACATGAGCGAGGAGAAGGTCAGAGAGAGAAGCAGATTCCCCGTGGAGCTGGGAGCCCGATGCGGGACTCGATCCCAGGACTCCGGGATCATGAGCTGAGCCGAAGGCAGTCGTCCAACCAACTGAGCCACCCAGGCGTCCCCCAGCTGAGCCACCCAGAACTTTTAATACATGAAGGTATATTGACTCTAGCTAAACTATACATTTAAAAAAAAACTGAGGCCAAACATTGGAGATAATTTACCCAAGCTCACACAGCCATCAAGTTTCAGAACTGATTCCAACTAACTCTGGTAAGGCTTTCCATTTTACTAAATGATAACTAATAAAAGTCCTGCTTTATCACTGTTGTGTAATGCCTCCCTATAATAATGCTCACAGAGATATTTTTTTCCATTTTATTTTTGTTTTTGCAGTGGTCTGATTGATAAGTTAATTTAATTTTGGGTGGTTCTGTGGTACTTTTGGATCTTAAACAAAGATAGAAATTAATGTTATGGTGGGAGGTAAAAGATTTCAAACTTTGAAACCTAGGTTGATGGAAAATGCCCTATTCTAGACTGAAGATTATAAACTTTATTAGGCTTCTTAAAAGAAGGAATTAGATTTCATTTTCTGGAAATATAGCAGAGTAGATATCTAGAAAATATTCTCAATACAAAACTCATAAAAAAGTATAAATAAAACATGAAAAATCTTTAAAAATGCATAGTGACCTTGCAGGGAGGTAAGGGAAATGATCTGAAACCACAAATAAAGGGGAATACATTTCCAGAGTAGTCAGTATGCTTTGAAGTCTGAAGCTATCCTACAGACATTTGTCAATTCCTGGTAACTCAGAGTTTTGTTTTATTGGTTTTTTTTTTTTTTTTTTTTGGTTTTGAAGATTTTATTTATTTACCTGAGAGAGAGAGAGAGAGAGAGAAAAAAAGAGTGTGTGTGTGGAGTGTGAGAGAGAGCTAGAGAACATAAGAGGGGACAAGGTCAGAGGGAGAAGCAGACTCCCTGCTGAGCAGGGAGCCTGATGTGGGACTTGATTCCAGGACTCCAGGATCATGACCTGAGCAGAAGGTAGTCACTTAACCAACTGAGCCACCCAGGCGCCCAGAGTTTTGGGTTTTAATAGCCACATGGGGATCAGAAGACAAGGCCCTGGGCTCATTTCAGGGTTGGGAGGTGGAACAGAAATTCTGAATAAATTCAGGACCATGGAGGAGACACATATTTAGGGAAGGCATACACTAAAACCAAAATCTATTCTGCAAGAAGAATTTTCTAGACTCTGAGTAGAGGGGAAAAGCCCCTAGTGGAGGACTGAGGTTTGAATTCACCTTCACCGCAATTGAAACACCCTAATTTGAGATCGTCAGTCACTTTGGACTTTCCTCATGCACCTGGTGGGAGCGACCACTGATCTTCCTGGGCACAGACAACGTTTGAGGAACAGGATCTCACAGTAAAAATATCACACAAGGAAATGAGCACTATTCTAAGTGAGAGTCCATAACATCCTTTGGCAGAATCAGACTTTAAAGACAAGCTCTTAGAACTATCAGCTGCTAAATGTGATATGTTTTAAGAAATAAAATACAAAACTGAAAATATGAGAAAACAACAAAAGATTATTTAAAATGGCCAAGGTACCATTTTTATCAATTGTGCTTTAGTGTATTTTTTAAGGTATAAAAATTGTATTGTTGTTAGTTTGAAAAATCTTCTATAGTATTTGTCACATAAAATTTGCAGTAAAATGTATAATAGCTGAGATTTACTTTATTGTAATACGGGAGGAGGAAGAGTGGGGTGATGTTCAGATGAAACGAGATTGGCCGTGAGTTCATAATTTTGGACCTTAGATGATGGGTAACATGGTAGTTTATTATACTGTTCTGTCTGGTTTTTATTATTTAAAAAAAATATTTTGTTTATTTATTTATTTGGCAGGCAGAGAGGCAGGCAGAGAGAGGGGGGAAGCACGCTCCCTGCTGAGCAGAGAGGCCGATGCGAGGCTCAATCCCAGGACCCTGAGATCATGATCTGAGCCGAAGGCAGAGGTTTAACCCACTGAGCCACCCAGACACCCCATCTGTCTAGTTTTTAAAAAAAAACAGTTTTATTGTGGGCTAACTCTATACTGTTGAATTTATCCATGGTGAATGATTTAGTAATTTTTAATAAATTTATGGAGTTGTAGAATCATTATCTCTTAGAACATTTCCAACCCCCCAAAATGATCTCTCTTGTCTATTTGAAGTTAATTCTTACTTTAACTTATGCTTTTTCTCGGCATTCTCTGCAACTAGAACCATTCAATAGGTGGTCTTTTGTGTCTTGCTTCTTTGACTTACCGTAATGTGTTTTGAGGTCTATCCACGTTGTACCATATATCAATAGTTTTTTTTTTTTTAATTACCAAAAAGAATTCCATTGTATGGACTTTTTTCTTCCATTTTGTTTCTACTTGCCAGATGATGAACCTTTAAGTTGTTTCCACATTTTCGTTATTGTGAATAACGCTGCTAGGAGTGGAATTGCTAAGTCGGATGGTGCATATATGTTTCATTTTTAAGAAATTGCCAAACTAATCCTGGGATAGCTGGTAGTGTGTGTGCTGACTAACATGGCCTGCATTTTCATTCTACCTCTTGTTCCAGGACTGGGGGAAGTGAAGGGAAAGTACCCAGTCTCACTGATGCTGCCTGTGGCTGGAGCCCCAGTTCCCTGTTCCACCCACTAACATTCTGGTGTTGGGGCAGAGTTTCCTTCGGTGTTTGGCTGGATTAGGATGGGTCTTAAAAGAAGTGTTTTCTGTTCTGCTTGGGTGTCCTTTTCCTGGCCCTATGGCTGGAAAGTAGGATTTTCTTTCTTTCTTTCTTTCTTTTTTTAAAGATTTTTTTGTTTATTTATTTGTCAGATAGAGAGAGACAGTGAGAGAGGGAACACAAGCAGGGGTAGTGGGAAAGAGAGAAGCAGACACCCTGCTGAGCAGGGAGCCCGATGCAGGGCTCGATCCCAGGATCCTGGGATTACGACCTGAGCCGAAGGCACACACCTAACTGACTGAGCCACCCAGGTGCCATGAAAGTAGGCTTTTCTTCAAGCTTTTTTGTTCTGCCTGTTGGTGACGCCTGGTTGCAGGCTTCTCCAGTGTGTTATCTAGAATATATGAGAAGCAAAAAGAAAACCCAGGAACTTGCCACCATGTCATTCCTCAAGTCTTAATGTCCCTAGCCTCCAGTCTTCTTGCTACCTTTTAGAGTCTTCCTCCATTTGTTCTTTGTCTTATGTTTGGGGTATTTTAGTTGTAAGAGAAGTTATACACCAAGTGTTTGAGATTCCTTTTATAGGCCGTTCACCTTGTTTGGCTATGTAACAACACTTATTACTATACCTTTTCCTTTTTGCTTTTTCTATCATGTGCTCCCTTTAAGGCTAAACTCAAGCCCTACCTTCTTCATGAAACCTTCCCTAATTCCATCATTCACTTACTTGAAATCTGACAGCACTACATGTTTAACTCATGATTGTAAATGTTTTGTATTGTTCTCTCGTCTTCTATTTATTTCATGGGTTAATGCTAACTCTACTTTGTAAGCTTCTAAAAGAAAAGGACCATGTTCCTCTCACCTACCCTTTCAGAGTAATGTTGAATAAATGCATATTAAATTTGTTCTTTGAAGCATTGAAGTGCCTGAATAATTAAACCCCACAGAAATATGATGAAATGAAATTATCATCATTAAAATTTTTTTCTTTGACTTTGAGGGTGTTTCTGAACTCTTCACCTGAAAACTTTTTTGTTTCTTGATGAATCCATCATATTCTTTATGGCAGAGGTTTTCAAACCTTTTTACTTATGACTCATTAAGTAATATAGTTTTTCACTGTACATATATACACACAACTGAAACAGAAGTTTCATGTAACAATACTAAAATTGTAATTACCGTCATTATGTGCATTGCCCTCTGATATTTTCTATTCTGGTTGCATCCCATTAAATTGGTTCTATGACTCACTCATTGGTCATGACCTGTAATTTGAAAAATGCTGCTTTATTGCTGGAGGGAGGCTTGAAAGGGTGAAGCAGCTCAAATTGAGCTATAGCTAAGGGAATGGAGGATTTTAGCTCTTGAGTCTGAAATTTTAAATGTAGGCTTGTCCTAAGGGCTTCAAGCAATAAGTGCAATGCAAAGGATAAGGAGGCCCATGGTCTGAGAAAGCCCTTTGAGAGTTAGTGTCATTCTTAGGTTTTTATTAGTACCACCTGGGGTGCCTTATTCATGAAGGTTCCTGTGCCCTGTCCCAGTGCTATGAAAATGGAATTATTGCTAAGACCTCGGAATCTGTGTTGTGACAAGCTCTGTAAATACTCAAGTTTGAAAAAAAATTCTTAACTCTGTATGGTGGTGGATGGTAATAAGACTTACTGGGGTGAGTCATTTTGCAATGTATACAAGTGTTGAATCACTGTATTGTACATTTGAAACTAATATAATGTTATGTCTCAATTATGTTTTAATAAAAAAAATATGTTTGAGAAACCTTTTGTTGTAGAGAGCCCCCAACTCTTGGGTAGGGCAAGTTGTTGGGGCATTTGCCAGACGTGGGAACTGTTTTTGCTTCCAAACTCCTGGTTGTCTTGGTTTGCTAAGCTTTTGAATTCTAAATTTTAGTACTTTAAAAAGTGTATTCTTGTGTTGCCTAGGTGGGTCATTCAGTTAGGCATCTGCCTTCCGCTCGAGTCGTGATCCCAGAGTCCTGGGATAGAGCCCTACGTTGGGCTCCCTGCTCAGCAGGGAGTCTGCTTCTCCCCCTCCCTCGTTCCTTCCTCTAGCTCATGCTGTCTTGCACATGTTCTCTTTCTCTCTCACATAAATAAATAAAATAATAAGAAAATAGACATAGAATGAAAGAAAATAGAAAAAATTTTCCATTCTCCATACATTTGTCTGTTAAATCATTCATCAAACATTTATGCTAATTTTAGCTTATTTCATTTCTTCTAATCCCTTGTATCAATGGTTATATCAATATATAATTTTCATTTTTTATTTTTCTTATTAGTTGTAATCTTTGTTTTTATTTCTTCTTTCTAGTTTTAATTTTGTATTATCTTGTTACTTTGTTTTTTAGCTTTTAAATGTGTGTTCTATACTTTATAGCTTAGCATGTTTGTCTTTTAATTTTTTGTTTAGTTTTTTATTTTGCCAGCTAATCTTCTTTCTTTCTTTCTTTTACAATATAAACAATCTTTCACTTTTGTAGTTTTTAATTTATTTTTATTTTAAAAAATATTTTATTTATTTGAAAAAGAGAGAGAGAGCATGAGTGCAGGTGGGGGGGCAGTCAAAAGAAGAGGGAAAAGGGGATGCACCACTGAGCAGGGAGCCTGATGGGAGGCTCAATTCCGGGACCCTCTGTGATCATGACCTGAGCTGAAGACAGGCACTTAATTGACTGAGCCACCTGGGCATCCCATCTGTAGTTTTTAAAATGATCAAAAAGAAGCATAGAGTGTCATCTGAGAGAATGGCCCATTGACTTAGCATGGGAAATGTGTAGATTTTTACAGTAATGGCTCCTCAGTGAATCACATTTCCTCCCACGTTGAATCTGGCCATATGACTTGCTTTAGCCAATTGCTCATCAACAAATATTACTCGAGTAGGAACTTCATCAGTGCTTGTGAGTGGAGAACATGCAAGAAACTCAGGCAGTCCTGCTAGAGGGGACACTGGAGAATAAGTGAAGCATCCTGGTCAAGGAGTTCCTTAACTGTTAAGTGCTTGATGTGTGAGTAGGGCCATCTTGCCCTTTCCAGCCCTTTTTGAGTCACAGATGATTGCAGCCACATGAATGGCCTCAGGAAAGAGAGGTCGGCAGAGGATCTGCCCCTCTGAGTGAAACTTATGTTGCAGGATTATGAAAAAATAAATGGTTTTTCTTTTTAGGCTCATAGTTTTGGAGTGGTTTGTTAGGAAACAAAAGGTAGCCCAAATTAGTGAGGTGCTGCCTAAACAAAATTCTAGAATAGATGGCATTGGTTTGGGGACTGGATGGCAGCAGAGGGCTAGAAAAACAGTAGGGGATTGTTGGCCAAAGTTGGACAAATGGTATACAACTCTTACTAGAAGCTGGAAAGGTGGTGATGAAACTGATCTTGGAGACTGGAATAGTGGTGACCATGTTTCATGGTACTGTTGTGGGTTTGCTTGCACAGTGGAACTTGTCCTCCGGGACCACTAGTACCTCTACGGTTGTAGCTGCCCGAGTGGTATCAGGTCAGTCTAGTTGACTTCCACCTAGCTAAGCAGAGCTTAAATTGCAGAATCAAGAGCAAATACACAGTTTTGTATTAGGTTTTGTAATGTTTATTTTGTAGCAATAAAGAAGCAATATAAAGACTTCAGTCTCTTTTATCTGTCTCAGTGCTTTTTAATTCCTTTTAACATGCTGTTTGTTTCCTACATAGTTGAACCTGCTAATTCTGATTGCTTTGATTCATGTAATTCAGGGGTCTTGAATTTCTACTGATATACTTTTCTACTGCTAGAATTTTTTTTTTCCTATAGGATGCCACATTGAGTAGTAATGAGGAACTAAAGATCTAAAACCATGGTCTCATCTTTTTGTTCACAGATTTGTTCACAGATACTGTACAAGTAAATAGATAGGTATGCCCTGGTACCTGGAACCCAATTAGAGAGATTGTAGAGCTATCAGGGACTAAGAAAGCTTCATTCAGTTTTATGAGGCAGTTACGGATTTGTCAGTCTGTAGGTGTATCTTGGCGCCAATGTATGGATGTATCCATGTAGCTGGTTTATACTGCATATAATAACCTGTCTTGTTGATAATATGTAGAGATGTTTATATAAATTTTATATCTCATTAATTATACACGACTTATTTCTTGTCATGATTAATTAGAACTATTAATTTGGAAAGCTATGTCAATATCTGTTTTATTAGCAAGGAAACACTATACATATATTTAATGGTAGTGTTTAATAGTTATTGGACTATTGCATTGAGCCAGAAAGTTTGCTGTCTAGTTACAGAGATCTGAACTAAGGGGATGCTTAAACACTGAAGAAAGTTGTTAAGGAAGAAAACATACTTCATAAATACTTGTAATAAAAAGATGTAAAAATCAGATGGTTTTTCTCTTTAAAAAATTAGTTCTTACTCTAAGGCATTGCATGTTGATTGAAGAAAACTTGGAAAATATAGAAAAATATGCAAAATGAAAATAATCTATACCACCTTACAGAATAAATTAATTTTAAGATGTTATTCTATAATACTAGTAGTTGGAAAATATTGAATGATTTCTGTATTTTGGGTGTTAGAATGTAGTATTCACTGTAAATATACTAGTAAATTTAGTATCTCCCACAACCCTGTGATGAAGGTACTATTATCCATTTTACAGATGAAGAAACAGGAACAAAAAGATTAATTTGTTAAAAATTAAACAGATATAAGCCCAGGCTTTTGACTTCAAAATTTGCATTTCTCAACCATTATAAATTCTTCTTATCTTTTTCTGTGCTGTTTTCCTTCCCCCTCCCCACCCTCTCTCCCTTCTTTCTCTATATTTCTTTTTAAATTTACTATATTTTCACCTAATTTATTTTTCCAAACATATCCAAGTATTCTAATATATATATATATATATATATATATTTAAAGATTTTATTTATTTCACAGAGAGAGAGAGATCACAAGTAGGCAGAGAGGCAGGCAGAGAGAGAGAGAGAGGAGGAAGCAGTCTCCCTGCTGAGCAGAGAGTCCGATGCGGGGCACGATCCCAGGACCATGGGATCATGACCTGAGCCGAAGGCAGAGGCTTTAACCCACTGAGCCACCCGAGTGCCCCGCTAAAATATATTTTTAAAGATTTTATTTATTTTTACTTGCGGGAGAGAGAGAACAAGAGAGAGCACAAGAGCAGGGGAGAGAGGGAGAAGCAGGTTCCCCACTGAGCAAGGAGCCCGAGGGCTTGATCCCAGCACCCTGGGATCAGGACCAGATCTGAAGGCAGTGGCTTAACTGACTAAGCCACCCAGGCACCCCACCCCGCTCCCTTAAATATTTTTCTGTAGTGTGATTTTTAATGGCTTTTAATATCCTTGTACCATATTGTTTAACCAAATGTAACATTTCCAGGTCTAAGGATAAGACCACTTTAAAGACTTTAGATATGTTTTGGCAAATTACCTTGTAGATAGTTTGTAAAGGTTTTTATTTGTACAAGTAATATATGAGAATACCCATAAAATTGTGTTGTGTCACTCTATGTGCATAGAAAAAATCAAAAGTTTAGGAGACTAAAAAATTAGCAACCCATTACACTTCCAAATTAAACTAATATAGTGTATGTCCACTTTAACATTGTTTTAATATAGCTTTAAAGACCTGCTTTTTAAAGGAAAAATAAAGTATCTACAGAAGTACACGTTATTTTATATGAGTGTGATTCATGCAGAAATGTCAAAAGGGGGAAGAAAATGCCCTAAGTGGGGAATGCTTGCTTGAAGACCTGGACATGTATAAAAAAGAGGATGAGAGGGGCGCCTGGGTGGCTCAGTTGGTTGGGCGACTGCCTTTGGCTCAGGTCATGATCCTGGAGTTCTGGGATCAAGTCCCACATCGGGCTCCCTGCTCAGCGGGGAGTCTGCTTCTCCTGCTGACCTCTCTCCTCTCATGCTCTCTCTCTCTCTCTCTCAAATAAATAAATAAAATCATTAAAAAAAAAAAGAGGATAAGATTAAAACAAAGTTATTTTTAAAAAAGGCTCTCAGATCTCTGAATAAAATGTGATTAGGCCCATATCTGGATTTGCAAGGGTGAAAAATCCCATTGCCTAGCACAGTGCCGGTCAGAGTTGGAATTCAGTAGTTTTACAGTGACAAAGGAATGAACACATGAAAGAAAACATGAATGAATTTTTTTTAGTATCTTCACATCCTTACCAAACGCATCCTTTTCCTTTCCTGTTGTTGTTTAAGTTGGACATGTGAAGAATGTATCTCTTGTCCTGCTTCTGTGGGGCCTGTCTTGAGTCTACACATGTGCAGAAAGAGGCTGCCAGGATGGTCTGGACAAGGTGTTGTGCCTGGTCTAGAGCAGAGCTCTCAAGGGACCCTGTAAGGGGGCGCTTTCTAGTGGGGACTTCATGATATTCCCAGACACCCCTGTGGGGGAACGTCTGGAAGCTGGAGCAGGCACGAAGAACCCATTATTCTGTACTTATTAATAAAGTGTCAGATGTAACTACAGCTTAATAAGTCTAAACTTCCTGAGATGCCTTGGGATTTGCATTTCTTCTTTTCGCCTTCAAGCATAATGAGTGTGTGACTCTAGGTTTTAATATGCTTCCCACAATAAGGGACCTATGGGTAAAAGTTTGAGTCATTTTTGAATTAGATGGTTGGTCACTGAAAGGGGTCAAGTATTAAGGGGTAGGGATAATAAGTATCCTTTACCTGAAAGGAATGCTCCATTTCTAACTTAAATCTTCATGCAGACTTGGGCACAGTTATTATTCATTTTATTTTGTATACTTAGTGAGGCAAATCCCAAAACTCTAGAAGCCTCAATAACAAGGGAAGGGGGCACCTGGGTGGTTCATTCGGTTAAGCATCTGCCTTCTGCTCAGGTCATGATCCCAGAGTCCTGGGTCAGTCTCCCTGCTCAGTGGGGAGTCCGTTTCTTCCTCTCCCTCTGCCCCTCCCCACCATACTCTGTTTCTCTCTCTCTCTTTCAAATAAATAAATAAGTAAAATCTTTTAAAAAAATAGGAAGGAAGATGACATTTTAGACCATTTTACCTACATTCTTTCAAAAGTGTGGCTTCTTACAGTAAGAATAATCTATTATCAGAATATACATTTATTTTCATGGTATTTCATGCTTCTTGGCCAGTGCTGCAGTTAAAAAAAAAAAAAAAAAGACAACCCTGATTTCTCTAATAATGGTTCTTCAAAAGAAATCTGAGAGCTACTGCTGGTTCCTCCTGGTTGTAACTGGGGACCATCTCTTTGAAAAGCACCATATGTAATATTCAAACATTTTTAGATTGTATATTGCCAGTGTGGGTGGTGCTCTTTATAGGCCTGAAGGGGTTGAAAGCACTGTGCCCAGAGAAGTGAGGTTAAAACCAGGCTTTGTTGGTAGGTGATAGGCAGTGAATTACAGGTTGGGAACTTTTTTTAAAATTAAAAAATGAATATGCAGAAACATCAATAAAAATTTATAGAAAAAATCAAAATCAGAATAATATCATTTACTGATTGATGGCTGTGGCTAAATTTTACAAGGTAAGAAATCCATCATGTCTCTCTTCAGTTCTCTAGGGGAGTTTTATTTTTCTAAACCAAGACATAAATTCCCCAAACTGTCATTTGGCTTGAACTTAGACACAAGTTGAGAATTTAGGATACCTTGACAATAATATTTGTTTGTAGGAGAAATAAAAATCCTTCAGCATAGTCTTTGATCAGAGATAGCATTAAACCCAACTGCTGTGTTGTACTTGTTCCAAAAGTAGGTTTGAAATCTGCTATTTCTAGGCTTAGCATAATTTATTAACATCTGCTGAAATCTGCTGACTTATGTTGTCTTTCTTAGCATGAATGATATAATACTTAGGGCAGAGGAAATCATACCATAACCTTTTTAATGTTACAAGAATTCCCCCAACCACCCTCCCCCCACCCCGAAAAAGGGGAAAAAAAGGAAACCATAATCTCGTCAGTCAGAGCTAATGACTTGGATTTTTGATGAATATCTTTTTATATATGCATGTGTATGTGTGTATGTTAAAAATGGTAATTTAAGACATAATGGATATAAGGTTTTTATAGAAAATATTTTTAACAAGTTGTGCACATTAAATTTTGGGAAGATTAATTCCTAAAAGCAGAATAATTGAGATCCAAAATAAAAGTATTATGACTTGGGGTGCCTGGGTGACTCAGTTGGTTAGGCTTCAATTTGGCTGTTCAGTTTCACCTCAGGTTGTGATCTCAGTGTTGTGAGATCGAGCTCCTGGTCAGTTTGCACACTGGGCATGGAGCCTGCTTACGATTCTCTTTCTCCCGCTCCCTCTGCCCTTCCCCCCATCTCTCTCTCCTTCTCGTAAAAAAAAAGTATGTTGACTTTACCTTCTTAAAAGAAATGGAGAAAAAGTCCACCAAGCATTTAGAAATAAGTGGTAGAATCTTCAGCCAGAAGACTTCCAGTGTAGTATTTAAAAGAAAAAACATACAGAGCCATATGCAGAAGCTTATTCTTATCTTGAATCTGACAGGAAGAATACTGTGCTTGTTTGCTTCCTTTTGTCCTGTTGTTGCTAGCTTCCTCTTTATCACATTAATCTGTTGACTGTTTACTCTCTATCATGCACTGGGTTAACCCTTTGTGGACCCTGTCTTTATTTCTCACGACGGCCCTGTGACGTGGAAATGAGGCTTAGAGGGGTTACATGATCTGTTTAAGGTAATCTGGCGAGTAAGGAAACGGTGCCAAGATATAAACGCAGTTCTCTGTCTTTGGAGCAAGTGCTATCTAAAAGACTTCTCCAAGTTGATTTTTTAAAAATTTAAATTTGATTAGTTAGCATGTAGTATATTATTAGTTTCAGAGGTAGAGGTCAGTGATTCATCAGTCTTGTATAACACTCAGTGCTAATGACATCATGTGCCCTCCTTAATGCCCATCACCCAGTTACCCCATCCCCTAACTCCTCTCCCCTCCAGCAACCCTCAGTTTAGTTCCATGATTAAGGGTCTCTTATGGCTTGTCTCTCTCTCTGATTTTTGTCTTGTTTTATTTTTCCCTCCCTTCCCCTATGATCCTCTGTTTTGTTTCCTAAATTTCACGTGCTAATGGGATCATATGATAATTGTCTTTCTCTGATTGACTTATTTAGCTTAGCATAATACCCTCTAGTTCTATCTACATCATTGCAAATGGCAAGATTTCATTTTTTTTGATGGCTGAGTATTCACACATACACACACACACACATACACACTTATCCCACATCTTCTTTATCATCTGTAGATGGATATCTGAGCTCTTTCCATAATTTGGCTATTGTGGACATTGCTGTTATAAATATTGGGGTGCAGGTCCTCTTTTGGATTACTATATTTATATTTTTGGAGTAAATATCCAGTAGTGTGATTGCTGGGTGATAAAGTACCTCTATTTTCAACTTCTTGAGGGACATCCATACTGTTTTCCAGAGTGGGTTCACCAGCTTGCATTCCCACCAAAAATGCAAGAGGGTTCCCCTTTCTTCACATCCTTGCCAACATCTATCATTTCCTGACTTGTTAATTTTAGTTATTCTGACCAGTATGAGGTGATATCTCATTGTGGTTTTGATTTGTATTTCCCTGATGTTGAGTGATGATGAGCATTTTTTCATGTGTCTGTTGGTCATTTGTCTTTTTTGGAGAAATGTCTGTCTTTGTCTTCTGCCTGTTTCTTGATTGGATTATTTGTTCTTTGGATATTGAATTTGGTAATTCTTTATAGATTTTGGATACCAGCCCTTTATCTGATATGTCATTTACAAATATATTCTGACATTCTGTCAGTTGTCTTTCAGTTTTGTCGACTGTTTCCTTTACTGTGCAAAAGCTTTTGATCTTGACGAAGTCCCGATAGTTCATTTTTGCATGTGTTTCCCTTGCCTTTGGGATGTGTCTAGTCAGAAATTGCTGTAACCAAGGTCACAAAGGTTGCTGCCTGTGTTCTCCTCAAGGATTTTGATGGATTCTCCTCTCACATCTAGGTCTTTCATCCATTTTGAGCCTATTTTAGTGTATGGTATAGGAAAGTGGTCCAGTTTCATTCTGCATGTGGCTGTCCAATTTTCCCAACATCATTTGTTGAAGAGTTTGTCTTTTATCCATTGTACATTCTTTCCTGCTTTGTTGAAGATCAGTTGACCAAAGAGTTGAGGGTCCATTTTTGGGTTCTCTATTCTGTTCCATTGATCTACGTGGCTGTTTTTGTGCTAGTACCATACTGTCTTGATGATTATAGCTTTGTAATAGAACTGAAGTCTGGAATTGTGATGCCACCAGGTTTGGTTTTCTTCTTCAACAATCATTTAGCTATTTGGGGTCTTTTCTGGTTCCATACAAATTTTAGGATTATTTGTTCCAATTTGGTGAAAAAAGTAGATGGTATTTTGATAGGGATTGCATTGAATGTGTAGATTGCTTTAGGTAGCATAGACATGTTCACAATATTTGTTCTTCCAATCCATGAACATGGAAAGTTTTTCCATTTCTTTGTGTCTTCCTCAATTTCTTCCATGAGTATTCTGTGGTTTTCTGAGTACAGGTCCTTTGCCTCTTTGGTTAGGTTTATTCCTAGGTATCTTGTGGTTTTTGGTGCAATTGTAAATGGGATTGACTCCTTAATTTCTCTTTCTTCTGTCTCATTGCTACTGTATTGAAATGCAACTGATTTCTGTGTATTGATTTTATATCCTGCCACTTTGCTGAATTCCTGTATGAGTTCTAGCAGTTTTGGGGTGGAGAACTTTTGGGTTTTGTGTAGAGAGTGTCAGGACATTTGCAAAGAGTGAGAGTATGACTTCTTTGCTTTTTTGGATGCTCTTTCTTTCTTTCTTTCTTTCTTCCTTTCTCCCTCTCTTTCTGATTGCTGAAACTAGGACTTCTAGTATTATGTTGAACAACAGTGGTAGTAGTGGACATCGCTGCTGTGTTACTGATCTTGAGAATGATATTTGCTGTGGGCTTTTTGTAGATGGTTCTATGAGTAATGTTCCCTCTACCCCTGCCCTGTGAAGAGTTTTAATCAAGAAAGGATGCTATACTTTGTCAAATGATTTTTTTTTTGCATCTTTTGAGAGTATCACATAGTTCTTGTCCTCTCTTTTATTAATGTAGTGTACCGCACTGATTTATTTGCAGATATTGAACCACTCTTGCAGCCCAGGAATAAATCCCACTAGGTCATGGTGAATAATCCTTTTTAATGTACTGTTGGATTCTATTGGCTAGTATCTTGGTGAAAATTTTTGCATCTGTGTTCATCAGGAATATTGGTCTGCAATTCTCCTTTTTGGTGGGGTCTTTGTCTGGTTTTGGGTAAGTTGTTGATTTTTAACCTTACTGCTGCATGGTGGGAGCCCATGAATAGATTGCACTTGAAGATGCCAGTCACTGAAGGAAAGGTGGGCAGAACAGCTGTGGGGTTTGTAATCCCAATGATTATCAGTGTTTTTTTTCTTACAACTCAAAATCTCCTTGACTCCCAGGAGGAACCGTATCATAGCCACACATTTTTGAAATGGAGGTGGAAACTCCTAGATTAAATATTCTCTGAGGTTTCTTTCTTTCTTTCTTTCTTAAGATTTTATCTATTTATTTGAGAGAGTGAGAGAGAACATGAGAGAGATGAGGGTCAGAGGGAGAAACACACTTTCTGATGAGCAGGGAACCCAATGAGGGATTCGATCCCGGGGCTCCAGGATCATGTCCTGCGCCGAAGGCAATGGCTTAACCAACTGAGCCATGCAGGTGCCCCATTCTCTGAGGTTTCTTACTTCCAAAGTTGATTATCTTAAGTTGGTTATAATTTTGATGTTGTCTTGGCAAATCTGGGATTTAAGGTATTAACAATATGGCAAGAAAATACAGACTCTGGTTACATTAGTCTCCGAAAGTTTATGACTTTTAATTTAGATTTCATGTGTGTTACTTCTTTGATTTGAAAAGATTACTTGCTCTGTTTGAAGCATAAACTGCCATTCCCACAAGGAAAAGTGAGATGTAAAATTTCTAAGTAATAACATGACTTACTAATTTTTCTGAAATAGCATTATTTGAATGAGCGTTTCATATACATTTTTCATTTTGAAGTTAGTGCATTATTTTTCTTCACAAAAGTTGTTTTAGGAAACTCAGGAACTTAAGTGCTTCTTCTTTTTAATAAGTTTTTAAATTGAAGTACAAAGAATTATGGTTGTTATAGTCCCATAGAACAGTTTCCCAATTGAAGAAAATTTTTCTATAAGATAAGTATTATTCATATTCATAAATGAACAGTGAAGAAAAAATTTTATTCTGTTGTGAAAATTTTATTCTGTTTTATTCTATTTCACATAATGAATTCTACGCCAGCATTATTTCATTATGCATAATAATAAAGCACTCCTCAACTTTATTGCTAGTGTTTAAATTGCCTAACTTGATGCAGCACAAAAGATTTCTTACTAGACTTACCTAGAATATGTTTTTTTTTTTTAGAATATGTTTTTATGAAAAGAAATGTATACATTGTTTAGATAGTGTACATTGCCTAGGAACCATCTTATTTAAAAATGCTTTTAAAACCTTTAATATTTTAAACTTTTAAATACAGAAATACTATTTTCAGCTCTTCTTCAGGGCACACAATCATGGGTAAGCCATGATTTCTGCAAGTGAAAAGCTTACAGTTGAATGAGGGAGTCATCTATGTAGGCAGGTACCTATAACGAGGTTTTAAGAAGTATCGTTGAAGTCAACCTCAATAGCAAAGGGAGCACAGATGGGGGAATGATTAAATGTAACCTTGTAGAGGAGAGGAAAGGTAAAAGAAAACTGTATTGTGTCCTTTATAAAATCAAACAAGGTCTTCCACGTGTTGACTGGTGATTCTAATATTTTACTGTTTGAAATTAGACATGCTTCCTTCTGGGATTTTTTCCCTACATAGATGTTTTGTTTGCAACTCATTACCTTTTGATTCTAACAATTGGAGTTAGAAAAGCTGGTTGACAAGTGATCTATAAGGAAAAGATGAATCCAAGTGTCAGGTTTTGAGTCTATGGGGATTCTTTGTCCTCTGGCTTGGAGCACCAGTACGTAATTCCCTAATTTCTATAAGGGAACTGCAGGTATTTTTTTGTTTGTTTATTCAAGGCTTCATACAGAAGTCATCATCCAAGCTGTGCTTTGAGAGATAAGTAGAATTTTCCAAGTAGGAGAAAGGTATTCTGGGCAGAGGAGCAGTCAGATGATGAGAGACCAAAGTGAAGCTAACTCAGGAGTATTTTAGTCTGTGGGGGCAGAGTGAATGGTATACTGTTAACTAAGGAGGGGAATACAGAAATATAATTGGGAGCTGGAGTGGAATATGACCTTTCTTCTAGGCATGTTAATTTAGGAAGTTTGGGGGGAGTTTCAATAATTGATATTTCTCAGCCTTTCCACTGAAAATTATTAATCACCCTATGTGCCTAGATGTCAAGTACACAGACATAAGAAACAACGTATTCTCAAAAGGCTTACAGGATCTTGGAAAGAGAGATAAAACAATAATTAGAATGCATATTTAAATATGGTGTGATAGAAATGATCACAGGTTGGTGATGGGGAATTTGAGAGTTTTGATTACGTAATGGACACTGAAGCTGGCAATAGGGAGCAGGAGAAATGAGGGTTAGGAGAGAATTCCTGTGAAATTGCCTCATGAGATGCAAATGCTGTTTCGCTGTGTGAGTTAACAAGATGGCAGAAAGTGGGAAAAGGGAACGTTTCAGGCAGAAATATTTGCTTCTATGATAGCTCAGAAGAATAAGCTACTTATGGTTTAATTTAACAGGTAGGAACTATGTAAATGGGGAATGATAGGGTCCTGCAGATCATGTATGTCTTGATTTTGATCTTGAAGCCCATCATATTGGTAGTATTAGGAAGTTAGTGAAGGATTTAAGGTAGGGTAATGACTTAACCAGATGAGATGTCTAGCAACCACTTAGAGCTATGAGTTCTAAGAGAAGTAGTTGGTGTTGGGAGTATAAAATAACTATGGGTTACCATGATGGATAAAAATGCTTCTTGCTTAGTTGTAGAGATAGGTAAGCAAAAATTACATTAGAGTCTGCACGTGCTATCGTGTGAAGTGCTGTAGATTGAGGATAGAGAAGAAAGTGATTTGGGGACTACACATTTAGATGTCATTGGTATGTGGATGGTATTTGCAACTGAGAATGTTGATGAGACTTTCAGGGGAAGAATTTAAAAACCCTAATGAATGAACTAAAGGTGGAATTCTGGAAAATTGCAACAGTCATAGGATAATGGTTGAAGAAGAATTGTCTAAAGTTATGATTTTAGCACTGTGGAATGCAACTTACTAGTCAGTTGCAAAATCAAGACAGTGGATGTGAACTTAATATGGTTGGTTATAGACAGAATTTTCAAAACAGATTAGGAGAGAATAGAAAATACCAGGGTACATGTCATAAAGGTAATTATTGTCTTGTGGAATTTTGTTCAGAATTGTGTTTGTCCATGTGTGTTAAATGCATTTCTCATTATGAGCGGTAGCCACAAACTTTTGAAAAACAGCAATAAAAGAGACTGGGGAAGAGTAGTCAGATTACTAAATCACTTTGTTCTTCGTTAATCTGGTGGCAAGGAGAAGAAACAGACCCAGTGAAAGTGCAATGAGAAGCAGATTTTTCTCTTTATGGTTCAGATGGCCTCTCCCTACGCCACCTTTATTACATCAATTGTATAGGGGGAGAAATAGAAAGAAATAAGGGAAAAAAGACTTGGAAGATAGTAAACTCAAAGACAGAGAGGGAGATAGAGAATAGGAATGAGAGAGAATGAACCCCCATGGAAGCTGAATTTTTAATCTAACCCTACTGTGTGATGGCAAAAGTTCCATTCCCTAGCACACGGCCCGAAAAAAGCCCCTTGGATTCATCCTACTGTATCAGCTCTGTTCTTTATTATGGAGCCAGAAGAACCTGAGAAAGGACACAAAACTACTTATCATTAAAATTGTTTAATAAATATTACCAGTTATAGAGATTACTGAGAGCTTATCTGTGGTTCAAGAACTGTTCTATGCCCTTGAAGTGAATGATCTCACCACGTAAGTTAATATTTGTAAAACTCTTAGAACAGTGCCTTGCACATGGTAAGCACTCACTATGTCTGGTTATCACTAAAAGAACAGTTGAACACTTGGTCAGTACTGGCTATTATTGTGTATTATTACTAATTAGCTAAGTTACTAATTATCACCACTTTACTAGTAAGGAAATGGAAGCATAATAAAATCAACTAGCTCAAAATCATATAGCTAGAAAGAAATGGAATCATTCCTTTCTGATTTGCAGGTGAAAATGATTAGTTATATGACAGTTGGTGCTTCAGTTATGTTAATGGGAGAGGGGAGAGGAAAGATGGACCATAAGTGAAAGACTTCATGAAGAAAACAATAAAATTCCTTAGTTTGGTGATTGGTTCCATATGAAGTAAAAAGATAACCAAGATTTTAAGCTGGTTGACTGGGAAAATGGTAACTAAGATGTAAGAAAATAAGAAAGAAAAGCTTTTTTGGTAAGAAAGAATGACAATTTCCATTTAATTGTGTTGAATTTTACATGAGATAGTCAAGTTAAATGAGTAGCCCAGAATTTAAAAATAAAGATAGTGATACTTAGGCATATCACGTAAAGGAGTTGGTAGAGGCTGTGGGAGTATTTGAGATCTTCAGAAATGTCCAGTATATTTTGGCCATGAGAAAATGTGGGGAGTCACAAAAAGATCACGATAATTGCGCCCACACAATATTTTTACAGCTTTGCTCACATTGGCTTTATGGAAATCTTCAAATAATTTCAGGAGTCTTTGAGAAAGAGCGTTATCACTCCTGCTCCGGAGGCTGGCTGTTGTGTGGCATCCACTGTTTCCCGGGCTTCTGCCCTGGGCTGTGCTGCCCCTGTCAGTGAGGGTGGAGGGGCTCCACTGTGGTTTGGCCCTTTCCCCACTACCACAGAGACTGCGCTTTCCCCTCGTGGCATGCCCAGAGACCTTGGAGAGTCAATGGCAAGAAAGCTATCCTAGTTTTCCCTATTCTCTTTTTATTTTCTCTGTTCCCACCTCAGGTTTCAGACTTGTTATTTACTGGCTTTTTTGGCACCCCTGTCCAAGTGACAGGTGTGTTGTCTTCATGGTTCCTCAGATTTTTATGCCTTAATGGTTCCCGACCTTCAGATGAATTCTTACATAAAACACATTTCAGTTTTTGCCCCATCCGTCCTCAGGCACATCTAGACTCATATGAATCCTAAGGTGAAGGTCACTTACTAGGTTGAAACTGGGACCTGGATACTCGCTCCCTGCTCTCTCTAGAAGAGAGAGGTCAACGTGGGAAATGCCCACATCTCCTATGATTGTCCCATCCCTTGTTTCTTCTGTTCCCTTCTCTTTTTTATATGGCTGTTTCCCTGGTTGATTGGAGATTATTTCTTCTTTTTCCCAAATGGAACAGTGATGTGCACTACTGTGGCATTAGATCCCATCTGAATATTCCTTTGGGAGGTATGATTCACTTCTTCCTCCTTTTTTTTTTTTTTTTTTAATAATCTTTCTTAAAGCTTTTCATACCTCTTTACTGGAGCTTGTAAAGATTTGAATATCTAGCACATTTTCCTTTCAAATAAGTATTGGTGATGTATTCCCCCCACCCCATTCACCTGTGAAGAATACCGATGAGTCTTTTTGAAAACTCATCATTGGCAGTTACTTTAGAACAGCAATTCATTGAAAACTACTATATTAGAAATGTTTTATTGCACTGCACTAAAACTGTGAAGTGCAAGGAACCATGAAGATTGAAAAATACAAATGATAGATGTGTCTCTTTCTTCTTATTTTCTAGCCTTCTTTGAATCCTGGGGGGAGCCAATCATCTGATGTGGTGCTTTTGAACCACTGGAAAGTGAGGAATTTTGAAGTACAACGTGGTGATATTGTGTCATTGGTGTAAGTAATCAGAAGCATATTATATTTGTATATAAAGATACTTATAATTGGTTTAACTGATAGTTTGCTGTTAATATCATTGCTAATTACTAAATTAATACATGTTAATATATTTTTAAAAATCAATTTTGAAATGTAACAATGCTATAAAAAAGGATTTTTCTTTTATATTTAAAATATATCAGTTGGTCGACATACTTGAATTTGGTAAAATGTCTTTGATGATATGTTGATTAGAAATTATATTGGTGATCTAAAGTACATGTATTTGGTATTAGTTTGGATTATTTTGAAATTTTGCTCTTGGAAGCAACCTTAATGTTAATTTCATTTTTATTAGTTTGTGTAGGTACACAATATTTCTAGAAGATGATAATTGCGACAAGAAGTTCAGTGACATTTTTATGGATGTCTGAGTGATTGAACTGAAATAAGGCAGTTTGGAAGATTAGTAGGCTGGAGGCTTTTGTTTGGGACCAAAAGGTGGCACTGTTTCTCTGTTAAAGTATAACTTGTCAGGAACAAGAGTTTCCTGCCAGTCTTAATGTAGAAAAAGAACGCCCAAGTGTGCATGACTGATGCAATGATATAATACATAGACCCAGCACGTGCTTAAATGGTTTAGGTTTGAGATTTGTTTGTTTTAAAAGTAAATTCACACTTCAAAGACTAACAGAACTTGCCTGATTTCTGGTTTCAACCACTTATAAAAATGTTTTCCTATGTTTCCCTGTGATGGCAGTTAGTACATCTGGGTAGCAATTAATACGGCAGTTACTGTCGTTTGTTTTAACGATAGTCAAATCCTGGTGTTTGGTGAAGACTTCCAGTTTATATTTCTGGTTCTTTAATTGGAATATTTGTTTTGTTTTGTTTTTGTTTTTGTTTTTTGTTGAATGAGAATGTAATTGTTTGGTAAACATAAAACATTATCTACTTGTTCATACTTACTTTTGGCTAGCTCTTTGTGGAAATAGATGTTTCACAAAGGTGTCTCCTTCAAGTCTGTTTTACCAGGATTCATTCAAAAACATATTAATCAAATCTGGTTACTAACTGATAAAATAATTACATTTGAATGGAGTTTTGTATGGCAGAAATCCAAGGGTAGGGATTTAATGCTTTTCATGTTATTGAGGGCTTTCTTTAATATAAACCTACTCTTTGGACTCTACTTCTGTTTTGTCATTCAGAGTACTTTGTTTTGCAACCTCCTTAACAACCTTTTCCATGCTGGGTTAGCCTGTTGTGTGCTCATTATTCTTTTGCCTTCGGTTTGACAAGGTTACATTCTCACTTAGTCAGTGATGGAGAAGGATACCCACCCAAGTGAAAGAGGTCACACTATAAGCAGACAATTGTGCAGGTTTTTTTTTTTTTTCCTAGAGAAACATGCTGACTATCTCTAAGCACGTAAATTTGAATAGGTAATTGGGAAAAAAAAAAAAAGGCCCCTTGAAATTCAGGGTTGCTTGGGTCCATAAAAGTATGCTAGCATGTTATGGACTATGTGAGAAAGAGAATAGTATTCTCTTATGTAATTATTAAACTAATTGATATTTATTATATAAATTAATTTAAAAATAGTATATCTGAATTGAGGTTGATATAATAAATTATAACTCCTTGGGTTGAACTGTATTTTTAATGAGTTAATTATGTGTTGTATTTCTGTCATGTGCAAATAACACAAATTTTCTTTCATAATGCTGGTTGCTAGAAGGAACCGTTTACGTAAAAGAATGCTTAGTGATTGGTATTATATTATTTAACAACAAATAATCATTAGGCAATGATTTTTTTTTGAGAAAGAAACAAAAAGTCTTTTGCTAAATTCTTTTTTATCATATAAACACATTTAAAATATCTTTTTAGTTTTGTGAGCAAAAATGTTTCCTAAATGTCCTTATTATATTAGACATTTTATAGACTGCTTCATTTGAAAAGACTGATATTGGTTTGATTAATGTTCATGAATATATATTTAATTCATGTCAACACTGAATATTTGCTTTTCTTACAAAATGTAGCAGTCTGGTTTTAACTTAGATGATAATTATCATTATTATATCAGAACATTCTGTCTACTTAAGAGATGTGTGATTTAAAAAATGAGTGACTCAATTTGTATTTAAGGCTAAATAGAAAATATTGTTTCTCATTTTGTTTATAAATTGATATGACACATTTCATTGACACATAAAATCTTTGGAAACAAGGTAGTAAGACAATTTATATCTAAAAAAATCCTGGGAGAGTGCTTTATATATTCAGTGTATATGGAAATACAGCATTTTTATTATTATATATACATTTCTGGAAAAATTACAGTTTGCAAATTCATAAAGTAGTAGGGCTAATGCAACTTTGTAACTAGAGCACTAATGAAAACAATAACAATTCAATAAAACTGCTAGCACAATTGAAACGACATGAAATTTTTTATAAATAAGCAGTGCAGTAAATGTAGGATATATTTAAAACGATAAAGCTGAAGGTAAGTTGGTGGAAGGCAATGTAGGGAAGGGTTGAGCTTGTCTATGTATACAAGGGCAGAGGGACATTTTCATCAGAAGTTACAAATAGTGAGAAGATTACAAGCTTTGTACAAAATGTACTGATACCAGAGGTTTATCCTCTGCTTATTTTTCAGTGTTACCTTCATATATAGATATATATGTATAACATAAAATATATAATATAAATAATATATATTATTATATATGTGTTTTACCTTCATATGTATATATAATTATATATAATCTGTTATATATAATATAATATATATATAGATTTTAAACAAAGATCAGGGTTGAACTTGCAATAAGCACTTGTAAGAGAAGGATCAAATAGATAATACTGATTCCTTCCTGGCTTATTGCTGTTACTGTACTTAGCCTTCAATTGCTATTATTAATGAGGCAACACATTAATGATCTGGGAAAAAATTCCGTGTGAACTAATGCAGCTTCTGCTTTACATTGAAACCCTTTCTCCCTAGTCCCTATGAGCCAATTCATGTTACAGAAACACATGCTGTAGCAGAACAGACTTTCTTTTCTATTGCAGTGGGTTTTGTTCAGAGTGTATTGACCAAGGCTGTTCCCTAAAGAGTGGAGGGTCTGAGGAGGTACATATTAGAATATGCTTCTTTGCATCTCTTCCTTATCTTTTCCTGTCACTTTCTTTCTGTGAAAAGTTGGTCTCAGTGGAGCTGATATTTAAGCATGTTATTCAATAATGTTAAATCAAAAGATACATTTGTTTAAAAACATTACTTGTCACATAAAACGTGACTTGCTGTCATCAAGTCCTTGGTATTACTTAATGTATGTAGGTGACATCATACTCTCTTAGTGGATTTGTGAACTAATAGTGGTGATTAAGGTGGATTTTCTATACTTTGGAATTGACTTTTCATTAACTTGTGTGATGGCCTTACTGCAGTAGGCTTAACATAAGTAGCATATTTACAGTGATATGTCAATTAACAAATCCATTGGGACAGAGTTTCCTTCATAATAAAGTCTCAAATAATCACACTTTAAAATGTTCTAGCTTTTTAGTTTGAAATGATACTAGACCTGAAGAAAGGTCATAAAAATAGTATAGAAAGTTCCCATATAACCTCTAGTGTTGTTTTTTTCAGCTTTACTGACGTGTAATTGACAAATGAATTGTGATATTTAAAGCACACAGTGGGATGATTTTATATATATATATCTCTGTATATATATATAATGATAGGATTCACCCCATTGAGTTAACACATCTGTCACCTTACATAATTACCTTTTGTGTGTGAGAACATTTAAGTTCTACTTTCTTAGCAAATTTCAATGAAACAATACAGTGTTATCAGCTGTAGTCACCATGTTATCCCTTAGACCAGCAGACTTTTCATCTTATACCCCCCTAAATTAACATTGTACATTACCATGGTACACTTACTGAGATGAGGAACTTGACCTTGATACAATAAATACTATTAACTAACTCACAGACCTTCTGTGAGTTTCAGCAGTTTTCCCACAAATGTTCATTTAGGATCTCATATTTCATTTTGATTTTTTTAAAATGTCTCTAGTGTCCTCCAATTTGTGATAGTTCCTCATTTGTCCTTTGTCCATTTTGATCTTGACACTTTTGAAGGGTTCTGCCAGTTATTTTGTAGAAAAATCTTTACCTTTAGAAATTTTGAGGTCAGTGTGTGTTCCAGTGGGGAAGCATTGCTGTTGATGGCACTTGCTGGGGAAGCTGTAGCAGTGGTAAAGGTACAGGCAGATGAGATAGGGACAGAGAAGGAAATGCTCTCGCCTAAGTCATTTTGGATTCTAAGGACCCCATACTTGGGTCATGACTAAGAGACTCATGGCTTCCCGAAGTCCACACAGTCACGTTTACTGCTGCTAGGAAGCCAGGAGGGAGAGCTGTGCAGGTAGAGGAAAGGCTAAAGCTTATAGTACAGATGGAAGAGAAGGAACTAAGGCTGGCTCATAGATCATACTACATTGAACCCATGTTCAGTTCTAGAATAGAAGATGAGGGTAGGGAAATTCTCATTTTATGAGTACCCCTGTATATCAGACATTGTGCTATGCACTTTGTGTATGCCATTTTTACTTAATTCTCATAACAGCATCTAGAAATGGTTATTTTTAACACAGTGAAAATGATATTTAGCAAGTAAATAGCAAGTGAATAGCAGAGCCAGAATGCAAACCTAGGTCCACTTGACTCTGAACCTGTCCTGTTTCACATAACAGGCAATGTGACTGTGAGCAGCTGAAGTGGTTATTGCCCCTTGTTAAAATGGTATTTTGGGTATATGCAGTCAGATAAAGTACCTTATTAAAATGAACTTAAATGTTGTTTTTTTTTTCTTTTTAATGTGGCTACTAGAAAATTCAAAATTAAACATGTGACACGCACTGTTTCTATTGGACAGACATCACTGTGTCTTAACCTTTTTCCATCAGCCACTGCTGCTTTCCTGGAGTGTGTCTAAGGTCAGCTAATGTGAGATCCTAAAGTCTGTGGTGGAACAATACTAGGGTAGTTGCTGTGAAGCAAGGCAGACATCCCAAGATAGGGAAACACTTTGTATTGGTAAGAGTATTGGGGTGATCAGGTCCAAAGACAAAGAAAAAAGACATGCAGTCTATGAGAGAGAGAAAAAAAGGTATCCGAGCAGTTGTTTGTTTGTTTTTTAAGTAGACTCCATGTCTAGTATGGGGCTTGAATTCATGACCATGAGATCAAGAGGCAGATATTCAACCGACTGAGCCAGCCAGGTACCCCCACAACAGTTTTTAATATGTATTGACTGTTGTTTTCCAGTCACTTGGTTAAGAGTTCTGTTTTCATTTTTATTTAATCCTTATTCTAACCACCCCTGACTATAGGTACTGTTGTTATTCCTATGTTGTAGATGAGAACAGTGGGGTATAGAGAGAATAAGCAAGTTGCTTAAGGACATGCAGCTAGTAAATGGAAAAGCAAAGTTTTGAAGTGCCTCTCGTCAACTCCTGTATTCTTGACCTTCAAACCATAATGCCTCTATGTGTCGTGGTGGTGGTTTGGTTGAAGACCCTTACTCATTCTCAGCAAAGAAGTCAAGTGGGCCCTAATATCTCGGCATCTATCATATCATTTCTGTAATGAATTTCTGATACAGTGGTTCATGAAATGTAGTCTCTTTGTTAATAGCGATATGGCATTATTATGAACATATAGTTTGCATACAATTTCTACAGCTGGTTTGTGACATGCTAAACTGATTGCCATTTTCTGACGGATGGCCGCTATAATGGCTACCTCTCTAGCAGTGAATGTGAACAAAGACTTCAGCCGGGAAATAGATGAAACAATTGAGCCTTTGGAAAAAATGAAAGGTGCTAGTTTCTTTGTGTCTTGAGTGCTTGTAAATCTTTAAAGATCCCTTAATCCACCAAGGTAAATTAATCTGCTAAAAAACCAAATTCAGGTTTTGAACAAAATGATCGGAGCAATGACAATACTGAATCATGACCTCTAATTGAATTAAAAGCCAGTTATCTGTTGAGCTGTAGGAAGGTAATTGTGGATGCTTATCTGTTGAATCTGTACTCATTCCCAATTTTTCATTTTGTTTATAGCCAAATATTTTTCTTAGTTTGTAGGTAATATTGTACGTTTGAGGAACACAAAGTTACAAAGACTGTGACTTTCAAAGAAAGCTTCATAAGCAAAATTTCTTATCTTTTTTTCTTTTTCTTTTTCTTCTTCTCCCCCTCTTCCTTCTCCTCCTTCTTCTAAAATTAATTGACTGTGAAAATGGTGGACAGTGAAATCCATTTTGCAGTTAATTTTGATGAGACATTTAGTTTTCAGCACTTTCAATTACCCATTGTAGTTTGCAGTCATTACTAGGTATATTTACAAATGATACTTTAAAAAATAAGACAGTTTATTTATGTAATAATAAATATAAATAAATAATAATATTTATTTAATAATAAATAGTAAATATTTATTATTATTTATTGCTAGTATTTGATATAGAGTAAACTGATTTTGTAACTGCTCTGTATAGGCATACAACAAGTTAGTACCTTTAAGGTAGTCTTTAATATTAATTTGTTTTCTGAATAGGATAAACTGCTTCCACAGTTGTTATACATTTAATTATGCAACAAAATATTTCCTCAGTTCTGAGCTAGGAAATGTTTCAGTGATCATAAATTTCAATTTTGAATTATCGAGATTTTATGGTAATACAACTATAGGAGATATTCATAGCTTTTGCTCAACTCATTTCCTAAATCTTATATCCTTTGAGCTCAACTCATTTCCTAAATCTTATATCCTTTGACAACTGGGAAATTGTCAAAGAACAAAGTTATACAGGCAACATTCTATGAAATAGTAGCTACTTATGTTTGTAACTGTTTTATGGTAAACAGTCACTTATGTTGTACTCTTTTATTTTTACTGTGAAAAAATCTGGTATCTGAGAACACTGTAACTTTAATTAAAAAAAAAAAAAAAAGAAACCTCAGGACAGCACTACGTATTACATGTACTCAGTCAGATTGAACTCTTAGGGAGAAGCATTTTGAGTGTAAGCTTAAATAATAATGGTAGCAAAGAAATAAGTATTTTGGAGAAGCAGACAATTTAAGTTTCAAACAATAAATATAACTCAGAAAAATAAACTGTTACATAGTTTATTTAAATACATATTTATTAATTTTTATTTAAATACATATTTATTTAAATACATATTTATTAAAACAGGCCAACCTATTTTAAAATTCTTCTGAAACCATTAAGATATAGATACATATATAAAGATAGGCTACAAAGATCAATCAATATCTGATTTCCATTTTCATCTGGGTTGGACTAGATTATTTCAAACTAAGGCCTATACTGAGAAACATGAGAAAGCTGCATTAAAACAAAACAAAACAACCTACATGCATTGTGGCTCTGTCAAAGAGCAAAGATGCCAGAGTGAAGAGAACCACATTGAGGTGCACCCTGTATTCAGTGCCACCTTTTATCTTGGGTTATTTGTCACTTTGTGGCACCTTGTGAGTGGCAGCTAAGATAGTGAGATGCTGAGTAGAATCTTTGACAGTTTTATACCCCTAGTGAATCAAACTAGAATTCAAGGAGGATGAGGCAGGACCTTGTTCAAATGCTCCATATTTTTAATTGGGAGCCTTGAACGTATATCCCAGGAGTTGTGGAGAACTAGAAATAGACCACGACTTACAAAAATTGAGACACAGCCTCTGATAAATTCAATCCTGATTTTAATGTGATCTGCTTTTACTTAAACTGTCTTTGCCAGAAGCGAGAGACATCATGCAGAGTTTCTATATATTTTGTGCCCAATAGTTGGCATTCAGTAAAAAGTCACCATGCATGTCAGAAACCAGGACCAAGACAAAAACAAAATAAAACAATAAATAATAGAAACAGATCTCATGGTGATCTAGCTGTTGGAATGATCAGATATGGGCTATAAAATAATTATAATTAGCATATTAAAAATTGGTGAAAAGATGGATAATATCATCAGAGAATCAGAATGTATTAAAAAATATCAAAATGAATTCTAGAAATGAAAATTAGGATAACTGAAGATAAGAATTCAGTTGATGTGGGCATGCCTGGGAGGCTATCATTAGGCATCTGCCTTCAGCCCAGGTCATGCATGATCCCAGGGTCCTGGGATTGAGCCCCTCATTGGGCTCCCTGCTCAGCAGGAAACCTGCTTGTGTTCCCTCTCTCACTATGTCTCTCTCTGTCAAATAAATAAATAAAATCTAACCCCCCCCCAAAACAAAAAAACAAAAAAACCTCAGTTGATGTGGTTGACAGCCAATATGATAGAGCCATGGAGAGGATTCATGAACAGGGTGAAAGGTCAGTTAGAAAATCTCTACACTGGAGTATGGAGGGATACAAGATTGTGATATACAATGAATGGTGCAAGAGGTATGTGTAGCACATAGTGAAAAATGTTGATGTCCATCTAATTGGAGTAGCAGAAGAGGAGGAGGAAAAGAGAGAGTGGGACAGAGGAAGCAATATAAATAAAGGCCAAGCATTTTCCATAACTTTTTAAAGAAGATTTTATTTATTTATTTGTCAGAGAGAGAGAGAAGAGAAGCAGTCTCCCTGCTGAGCAAGGAGCCGGATATAAGACTCCATCCCAGGACCCGGGGATCTTGACCTCAGCCAAAGGCAGACAGATGCTTAACTGACTGAGCCACTCAGGTGCCCTGCATTTTCCAAAACTTATGAAAGACATTGACATATAGAATCAAGAAGCACTAAAAACCCAGTCAGGAAAAATACAGTGAAAAAATACATTTAGGGCACATGCTAGTCAAACCCCTGAAAGCCAAAGAAAAATAGAAAAATCTTGAGAAGAAAAAAAAAAGGCATATCATCTTCAAAGAAGCAAAAAGATAGCTGACTTCTTAACCGGTGGGAGACAGGAGATAACTGAATGATATCTATAAAGTGCTAAAGGGGGGAAAAAATTTCCAGCCTAGAATTTTGTACCTACAGGAACTATTCTTCAAAAATGAAAGAGAAATAGCCTTCTTTTCAGACAACAATCCCTTAGCATATGCTCTATGTCCTAATGGACTTCACTTACAAAACACATTCAAAGTGGTAGGAATTTTAAGACGGCAGCTGAAGAGCATTAAACCCCAAAACTGTGGTTTGTCTCAGCCTCAGACCCATGTTGACTGCACTGGTCAGTTCCTTCTGAAGCTTGCCCTGTGATTGGCACAGGCGGTCAGCATTGGACATAAACAGGGCTGATCTGAGCCATTACTGGAGATAGATATATAAATATTAGGTGAAAAGTAATATTTTTGTTAGAGTTAAGTGTGAACAATATGGATCTGTTAAAAAAAAAAAAAAGCCACATTTCCTTGGGTGTCTGGGTGGCTCAGAGTTGCTTGTATCCGATCTTGATGTTAGCTCAGGTCATGGTCTCAGGGTTGTGAGATCAAGCCCCAAGCTGGGCTCCGTTCTTGTGGGGAGTCTGCTTGAGATTCTTTCCCTCTTCCTCTCCCTCTGCCCCTTCTGTGCTCTGTCTCACTCTCTCTCAAAATAAATAAATCTTAAAAATTCCCAAACCAGTCACATTTCCTTAAGTTTGTGTAATAAAATAGATGCTAAGTATAGTAGGCAGAATTTTGGTCTCCAAGAAGATTCTATACCCTAATCCCCAGGACAGTGAATATGATGAGATATCATGCCCATGAATCTATGACCTGCGTTGCCAAAAGGACTTTGCAGATGTCATTAAGGTTGACCTTTAGTTGACCATAAAATAATGAGGTTATCCTTGATTATCCATGCCCAATTTAATCACATGAGTCTTTAAAAGCAGAGGCTGAAGTGAGGGAGATGTAGAAGGAAACGTCAAAGAGATCCAAATGCAGGAAGGATTTAAAGCGTTATTGTTGCTGGCTTTGAGGATTCTAGGGCCCCGAGCAGAGGGAAGTGTGCTGCTTCCAGAAGCTGAGCATAGCCTCTGGCCAAAGGCCCCCACAGGAATCAGGACCTTAGTCCTGTAACTGCATGGAATTGAATTTGGCCAACAACCTTATAAGCCCAGGAATAGATTCTTCCCTGTTCTCCAGATAAGGGTTCAGAGCAGCTGACACCTTGATTTTGACTTTCTGAGACCCTAAGCAGAGTACCTACCCAGACTGGCCAGACTTTCCTAGAGAATGGTGAGTTAATGAATGGATGCTGTTTCAGACCCCTACGTTTGCTTTAATTTGCTATAGTGGCAGTAGAAAGTTGTATTAAGCAATTAAAAATAATAGTTCTAATACTACCCGTAAACTGTATGGAAAAGGAAAATGAACTTTTACAAAAGATTCTTTTCTTTTTTTTTAATCTTTTATTTTTTATTTATTTATCCGACAGACAGAGATCACAAGTAGGCAGAGAGACAGGCAGAGACAGAGGGGGAAGCAGGCTCCCTGCTGAGCAGAGAGCCCAATGTGGGGCTCAATCCCACGACCCTGGGATCATGACCCGAGCCGAAGGCAGAGGCTTCAACCCACTGAGCCACCCAGGTGCCCCGTTACGAAAGATTCTTATAAGCATTTGCAAATACTGATTTTATTTAGGTACTCGATTAACTAATTAAAAATTATTTTCTTTTGCATAAAACAACTCTGTCATTCTCTACCTGCTAATTTCCTGGCACAAAACACAGGACAGAGCTTTAGGAGATCTTGTTTTTCCTTCAGCTGCATTACTTGTTAACTGGCTTCGTAACCTCAGACCGGTTATCTTTATTTATTCTTTGTGTCAGTTTAAGCATCTGCAAACTATGAAGTATAGACTAGTCGATCTCTAAGGTCTCTTTCATTTTAAGATTGCATGATAATAGTTTTGAGGAGCTGGACATAAGAACCAATCACTCAGAATATCAGAAAAATGCAGACATTTGCGTCCTTTTGAAGCTGGAGTCAAAACCAACTGGAAAATTTTGGAAGAAAAGAAGCCATGTTGGTACCTTACACAGAAGTTTTAGAATGGATGAGGAGACTTTGAATACCAGCTCTTTTGGTCAACAGCATCAAATGAATCTGTGTTTATTAAGATTATGTCTTTGGAGGAAATGATTGAAAATGGAGAAATTAAAAGTTGGCAGGCAGGTGTTTTACAGGAGGATGAGAGCAAAATCCTTTCTTTCTTGCTTAAAATTATTTAAAGTAAGAAACCTGTAGAAATCTTACATTTATTTAGTCCTTATAATTTACTCTGGGAGTTGAGTTTTTAAGACTCCAATAGTTAATCTTGTCCTGGTTATCTCTGTTTTGTCAACTTACAATGCACTTCCCACCAGTAAACACTCTGTTCACTTGCTCTTACCAGAAATGCTAGAGTCCACAGTCTGTTTCATAATTCAGGTCCGGGAAATGTGGAAGGAATCTCAAAACTTGAGCATAATCTTATTCGATCCAAGGTCAGTAGTTACCTCCTATTTTTCTTTACCTTTTATAAAGAAAGGCACTGTTTTTGGTGACTGGAGGTGGCAGTTGCTGGGAAATGTGGCTGTGGCTGATAAGAGAGGGAAAGGGCTTAAAGCAACAGCCACCAAACTTTATCTGTGCTTTGGAGCTCAGGGAAACATTTCTGTCCAGGAAGGAGGAGGAATCCTTTTTTTTTTTTGCTGTTGTTGTTTTTTGCTGTTTATTTCCATTAATAAGAAGCCTCGGTGCCCTGTATTATGAGAGATTATTCCTTGCATAATCTAGTGACAGGTTTATTCACATTCCGAGGTCATGTTAATATTTACTGAAGGCACCACAAATATAAGTTTCACTTTATTAAAAATTGTATGGATGTTGAAATTGCTGACAGAGAAGCTGGCTCAGTTGGATTTGGCTACGGATATGATAATTATAATATGGCTTTTTGTGCTTTTAGAGGTCATAAGTTACATTGCAAAGATTTACGTATTTGGATTGCTGTAAAGTTACCGTAGAGTGTTACGGCAAAACAGTAGGAAACATTTCATTGTGAGTAGTATGTCTCATGTAAATCTCATTATAGAATTAAGGAAGAATCATTAAAATATTCCAGGTTTATTAAAAATTCATTACTCTACTAGAGGATCTTTAAAGTACAATAAGAACTTGAAGAAATAATAGAAAAGTTTTGGTAACCGTGACAGTGTGTTAATTGAGTGGAAGGAAGGTAAAAAATGTATTAACAGAATGGATCCAAATTTGGCAAAACAGATTTATAATAAATCAAGCAGGGAAATCAGTTAATAACGAGGCCAATTATCAGTGAAGGAGGGGTGTATATTTAATGATTCTAAATGAAAGGTTAAACTGCTCTAGTGAATTTCAGTTGAACAAAAAGGAAGAAAAGCAATATGGATAATTAGGCAGTAATAAGATCATGCTAAAAAAAAAAATCAGAAAACTGCCTTAGGTGTTAGGGGAATATTGGCTAACGAACTTAAACTCCTGCAATTATCTTTGAATACTCACTTTTACTCTAGAAACAGAGGCTAGTTATGTTTTTAGTTATCTTCAGAGTCATATGATTTTTTAAACACATTTATTGTGTGTAGATTTTTAAATGGTAACAAATAATGAAATGGAGAAAAGTAATTTCTCATGAGAACGATATCATAATCCATTAAATACTGTAATTTTTGCTATAATGTATTTTTTGTTCTTGATCAATTCTTTAAATTTGGATTCTCTTCTGTGTTTGACAATTGAAACATGTTTAGAGGCTGCAAGCCTAATTGAACCATTCAGAGAAATGCAGTATAGGAAATTAGGATCTCTGTAAGGGTTTCTCAGTTCAGGTCTTACTAAAAAAATAAATGGTTAGAAATCCCAAATATTGTCTAAAGAAAGATTTTTTTCTTTCAAATTAACCCAATAATTTATATATACATGGAAATTATTAAAATTTTATAAAGATGTTGATAAATTCTTATTTTTATAGTTTTTATTTTAGGCCTCTGAATTTTGGGAAGACCTGGGTAATCATTTCTGGAATCATTATAAGGTCTAATTTTACATGACCTTTGTACTGATGATCAGATAGAATGGTAATCAGGAAAATTAAGTTCATAGATGATTCTAAATTTAAAGATGATATGAATATAGAATTTGGGCTAATCTCTGCTTCTGTGATGCTATGTTGAGAAAAAGGTCCTCAGATTCATACAGAAATATCTTTTATAATTACAGACTTTTTTTCTGGTCACTGATAGTCTTATAATTACCTTGATTTTTCTTTTATTAGATATCATATTAAATGTAGTTCTGCATTATATATTAATGTGGAAAACCAATGAAAAAGTCTGCTTTTCAAAATAATGGCAGTTCCTCAACAGGTTATTAGTTCAAGTAGATAATAACCCAAGGGGCAATCATGATTATCTACTCAGAAAAGATTTGGACAAGACACCAAGAGACCTGGGTTTTAGGCTAACTCTGGCACTAAGGGACTGTGTGTTAATTAACTTTGTGGATTTCTTTTTTTCTTTTTCTTTTTCTTTTTTTTTTTTTTTTTCATAAAATGAAGAGATTGTACTCAATAATTTCTAACATGCCCTTTAACTTGACAATTTTTTCTGTGATTATTTTATTTTCCACATGTGTAGGTTAATTATTTTATAATATGAGGCATATCAGTTTTTAATGGATACCTATATACCATTTTATTATGTTTAAAAATGTTGACAACTTATTAATCTGACAAATACTTTCTACGGGATTACTCTGGGCATAGAACTAGCCACTCTGATAGAACAATAAGGAAAACAGGCAAAAGCACCTCCTTTTGTGGGACTTAATGATTCTGCTGAATGAATGTGTCTTGAATAAAAAAGTATTTTTGAGACTTGTCAAAATTGTGGCAGGTGGGCATATTAGGAAGGAAACTACATATTCATTAATTAAGCAGTTGTGCCCAACATCGTACATTGTCTTGAACTGGCTCCCAAGTCAGTGTGTGCATTTCCTCACAACACTGCATTCGGTGATTTCATGTTGGTAACCTGAAATCAGTGAGTATTTGTATGAGTGTGAGTATTTATATGGTGTGAGTATTTGTATCATGAAAATTGGTGGGGACACCTGGGTGGCTCAGTTGGTTGGACGACTGCCTTCGGCTCAGGTCATGATCCTGGAGTCCGGGATCGAGTCCCACATCGGGCTCCCGGCTCCACGGGGAGTCTGCTTCTCTCTCTGACCTTCTCCTCGCTCATGCTCTCTCTCACTGTCTCTCTCTCAAATAAATAAATAAAATCTTTATTAAAAAAATTGGTGAACACTATACATCAGGGCTTTAAAAAAAGGTTTTGTTTTTGTTTTTGTTTTGTTTTAAATTAAGTGATATGGTTGAACCGTGTACCATTGGTGGTGAGTGTTGTTAGATGGCACAGCAGAAATGGAGGCGTAGTTTTTACTCTTGTGTGTCCTTGATCAAGGTAGAGGTGAGACAAAAACATGTGGTGTGTGATGAGTTTATAGAACCCTACAAACAGTCATTAATAAGATACTGAGACTAGGGAATCCCTGAAAGAAGAGGAATTGAAAGAAAAATAGATGAGAATTTGAAACTAGGTTTTGAAGATGGGGTGGTATGTACTTGACCAGAGAAGCAGCAAGAGAGTTTTAGAGATGGCACGTGTGAAGATTTTGAGGAAAGCGTGAAAAGTTGTATGGAGGAAGTGGTGAATAGGTTTGTTGATCTAGAACAAGGTATTAGAGCTTAGCCTCATATGAGCGTGACCATGTCTAGATCCCATATTAACCTGTACTATTCACTAGTAAGGAATAGTGAATAGACAAATAAACAAAGCTGGGTTTTTCACTACTAGCAGTGAAAAATGGGACTGTCCCCGAATTTAGTGACCTGATCTCCATGATGCCTTCAGAGTTAAGGAAATAAAAAATTCCTTCTACCAGATTTAGGCTTAATATCAAATTGATGGACATTATGTGTAGAAGACTGAAATCTAGTCTACTACCAATCCTTATGCAACTTCCCCACCCTCCCTGTTAAGTCACTTACTCTTAATATAAAGTCGGCTGCCATAAAAATGCCCAGCCCTGTGATGCAGCCTTCCAGCACTGAAGGAGAGTGGTGCTCTGTAGTACCATGCTGGATTAGGCTTTGTGAAGAATGGATGACTGTGGGACCCTTAGTACCTACTATGCAGTAAGCTACATGGCACATACAATGAGGGAAAACTGGAAAACTCTTCTAAGGATGTCCTGCCTCTCAGCTTTAAATGACGCCTGGATCTGTACTTTTAGGAGATTACTGCAACCCGTGGGCAGGCTGCCTTCTGGGGGTCCACACTGGAACAGCTTTGAAATGGATGAGAGCACAAACTCCAGTTATTCGACGAGGGGCCCCAACTAACAAGGCAAAGAATTGAAAACATGTAGATCAAAATTGAAAACTTGCTTTGAAGTGCTCAGTCACCCCATGTGTGCCTAACTCCATGCTAGGTTCACATCAGCCTTTTATCTGTGTGATACATTGTGATACATTGAGATATTCAAGAAATGGGGGCGAGGATTCTTCATTTCTGTCAGTCTCCATAATGTCATTCTGGAATACCAACAGTAGATTTATTTTTTAAAACAAATACAGGGTGGGTATACAGAATGAAATAAACATGCTGTCTTATCAGACAATCTATTTTTCATTTTCCAGCTCTGTATTTTGGAGCAATAACTGTATGCAGAAAATAACTATCATGATTTTGGCAGGTATTAGCTTATTAAGCTATCTCACAAAATTAAGTACTGTATAGAGCTTAAAGTGATGTTTGTTTTTCAATTTTCGCCTGGAAAATTAGCATGAAAAGGAAATGTCATAAATGTCATTCCTTTCCTCCCCGCCCGCTTCTTAATGTGCCCTTTCTTACATAAGACATGTAAGTAGATTTATAATAGCTTGGAGTATTCAAGAAAATATAGCCAGAGATTTTGGTTGGTTATAATTTTTTATTTTAAGATTTTATTTATTTGACAGAGATCACAAGTAGGCAGAGAGTCAGGCAGAGAGACAGGGGGGAGCAGGCTCCCTGCTGAGCAGAGAGCCCGATGTGTGGGGCTTGATCCCAGGACCCTGGGATCATGACCCGAGCTGAAGGCAGAGGCTCCAACCCACTGAGCCACCCAGGCGCCCCAGTTGGTTATAATTTTGTTGGTGATCCTGAAACTGAGGTTGACCTTTGACCTTTGACTATTTCGTCCTTGAATGAGCTTTGAAGGTTTCACTCACTGGGAGAACAAGTGTTGAAATGATACCAGATATTGAAATGTGGTTTATGATCATATACTACAGCAATACTATGAACTTTCTCATTCTTTTTTTTTTTAAATTTTTTAATTAATTAATTTTTTTATTTGACAGAGAGAGATCACAAGTAGGCAGAGAGGCAGGCAGAGAGAGAGGAAGGGAAGCAGGCTCCCTGCTGAGCAGAGAGCCCAATGTGGGGCTTGATCCCAGGACCCCGGGATCACGACCTGAGCCGAAGGCAGAGGCTTAACCCACCGAGCCACCCAGGCGCCCCTGAACTTTCTCATTCTTAACTTGCTAGAGTATTGTACTTAGGCACACAATAGTATCTTAGTGAGTTACTGCTTGCAAGTGGCAGGTAATGGCACAATAGTTAAGAAGTAAATTCTTTGAGGCACCTGGGTGACTCAGTTGGTTAAGAAGTAAAGTCTTCGAAATTGTTCACATATGTTTTCTTACAACTGCTTTTCAAGAGGTATATACTTGAAAGCGTGATGCTGGCTTTAAAATTAGCGAGGAATTAGGTTGAAATAAATTCAGAGTGTATATATATCCAAAGTAAAACAAAAGCAAAACAAATCCTGGGTTGATATACCTTAAATTCTTATATCATAGGTTGGCTGGTGCACATAAGAAACTGAATGTTTATTGAGGTCATGATTTTAATATGTTTAGAGGTTATGTTTTTTATTATAAGTAGGCATTTTATTGGATGTGGTATAGAATGAGATGTACATAATAGTGAAGCTACTATAATTTTTAAAATTCAAATTGTTAAATTTTCACTGCCATCTCAAGAAGTGAAATAATAGAGGTAAACTCCTAGATGAGTTCTCTGGGTTTTCCTTCTAATGAGACAGGTGACCTGAGTAAGCCATCAAAATCAGTTAGGCCCTTAGCTTCCTCAGCTACACAATCATGAAGTTTTCCTGGGTGTCCTCTTTAGAAACTTCAGCCTTAATGTGATACATACGCAAGGGCCGATTTTTTTTTTTTTTAAGGTTTTATTCATTTGACAGACAGAGATCACAGGCAGAGAGGCAGGCAGAGAGAGAGAGAGGAGAGGAAGCAGGCTCCCTGCTGAGCAGAGAGCCCGATGTGGGGCTCGATCCCAAGACCCTGGGATCATGACCTGAGCTGAAGGCAGAGGCTTTAACAAGGGCCGATTTTTACAGAGCCTTTCTGATCCTGCTCTTTTTCCAATCTCATATTCATTCTCTAGATCAGGGCTGTCCAATAGAAATATAATGTGAGCAATATAGGTAGGTACTCTTAAAGTCTAGCTGGCACGTTAACAAAGTGAAGAGAAGCTGGAGAAGTTAATTTTAGGTGTAACAGAGTAACACTCTTGCACCCAATAGTAACAGATTCCAGTCCCTGGAATCAGTCATGATTTTGAATCAAATATGTACATTTTCTTTATTTTCAAACTTCTAGAAAGGGTAGTCTGTGAATTCTCTTCAATTCTAATTCACTTACTCCTTCAGTCCATTGAAATCAATCTCGATCTTAAGTACTCCATAGAAACTCCTTGGGAACAATTCCCGTACCTTCTCAATGTTTAAATACAATAGTCACGATACTAATGCTTCCTGATATCATAGCAGAATCAGACACTGTGTATATACCTCCTCCTTGAATCTTTCTTGTCCCTTGTCATACACTACACTCATGGTTTCTTGGTCTTCTTTGAGCTCTCTATTTTGCTACTTTCTCAGTTTTCTTTGCTCTTTGCCCACTGTCCTTGACTTCTTGCCTATTTGACTTCTTTCCTAAACATCATTCCTTAATTTTCAGCTGTCTACTGGGTATATCTGTATGCTGATATTCTGTGCATTTTTTCAACACAACGTGGCCTTTTCTCCCATACCAAATGTATTCTCTCCCTCTGTGTATAATTTTGGTTTTTGACATTACTGTATTTAGTCACAAGTCGCAGTGGGAGACATCTACATAGAGTTAGATACAGAGTCTTTTGGGGTCCACCTGTGAAATATGTATTCAGTATTTCTCGCTTCTCTTTCTTGCAATGTTTCAGTTCAGGTCCCCTCACTAAGATCCCACATGATCTTTCTTTGACTTTGTTTTTTCTGATATATTTTCCATATTGCTTCCAGAGTTCTTTTCAACAGAACCAAGATAACGAGTCTGTTTAAAACTTGTGCTGATTCCATTTGTTCTCTTCCTATGTGGCATATAAATCCTAAATGACTCTTCCATTTCTAACTCTGGATGTTCTCTTCTGTATTCCCTCTCTTCTGAAATCCTTTAAGACTGAAATTCATTTTAGTGATGAAACTTGAGGCTTCTTGATGGTTTGTGAAGATACTAGTCATGAAGTGTGGTCAGCATGTCCTGACAGCACACCTCTACCCGTAGCAAATGGTCAAGTACGTGGTTTACTTATGTGATATTTATAGGAGCTAGGTTAATAAGTAGATTTATTTGGTTTCTCTGTAAAAGAATCCCTCTAGAGATAATTTTAGTTCCTGAGCAACAAGATTAATGACATCCTGATAACAATGAACGACGTATGCTTTATTTACAGATAAGCTTTCTATACTTGAAAACTAATACCGAGAAATACCTTGGTTAAGCTGTGCAGCTTGGCTGGCTTTTATAGGAAAACAATAGATTCCCTGAGGTAATACTAATATAAGTAGAAAGTAATGCTGGCAGTTAGTAGATCTAGTTGGGCTGAGAAAGAATGATTTTAATTGTCACCTGTTTCTTAATATTTTTACAATTTGTTGTCTCCTGGCTTCTTAATTCTTCTAGCATATTTCAGTTGGATGAGATATTCATTTTTTATAATGTAACATATTTTTTCACCTGGCTAAGTCCCATTGTTGTTATCCTCCTATGCCTTAGCTGGCAACTGGCTTCCCTTTGGCAGCCTAGTCGTCGATGCTGTGAGGAAGAGAATAAATATTAATTGGAGGGTGTTACTTGTGGGAGACCTTTAGGAAGTACTAAATATGCTGAGGGAAGTGGTTTTTGCTTCTATTTCATGAGTGTTTGTTTAAAGTCTAATTGCTTGATTTGAAAGAAAACTAGAGGTCATAAACAGCAATGAATAAATTGTCAACGGGAATATTTTTATATTTAGTAAGAATGGTTTGCCCTTTTCTCAAAAGGAAAACAAGGCAATGGCCAATCATCATGCTTAAAATGGTAATTAACCTTCTCATCTTTGTAATTCTAAAGAAATCCAGCCATGAACTTGGGATCTGGCATATTATCTCCAAGGTAAACATCAGTGATCACTGAAAAATTTATTCTCTAAAATCACCTGTACTGTGTGTGTTTAAGCGAGTGTAAGGAGTGTGACTCATGGAAGTAGTAGGAAACGAGCCAAAAACTGTTGCTGCAACAAAATTACTCTTGTTACAACCAATTTCGTCTTTGGTTGAACTGTGTATAGTTCTCAATGATAGATAGAATAGGAAATTTTAGGACTACAAGTTTCTGAGGACCTACTATGTGATTGTTCTAAATGATTTATATACATTACCTCAATTAATTGTCCCAGTAACCGCGTGAGGTAAGAAATGTCACCATAGAGTGAGGAAACTATGCATGCACAGATGAGTTAACCTGCCCAGGGTCATCCACGAAATGCTGGAGTGAGGATTCAGACTGGGGCCTTTTCCCCTCAGAGCTGTGCTCTTGGTCATTCAGCCTTTCTGCCAGTTAGTCATTTAACCAGGAAGTCAGTCTGCTCTTATAACAATGAACTCTACAGCTACTGCTTTCAATTAGACACAAACAGTACATTTCAATGTATCTCATGTGTTTTATACAGTAACAATATTCACTTTTTGTTCATTATAGTTGTTGCAGCTGAGTTATGTTCTGCTAAGCCAAGTAAAGGCATTTTTTTTTTTTTAAAGGCTTGTGTTTATTTTTAAGTTAAAAAGAGGGGTTACAGTTTCCAAATACCTGTAAGATTTTCTTTTCACAGGTTTTCTCCACAGCTCCTTACCCATTCCTAAAAAGCTACTAAATTTGGTGTTTTCTCCTGTCCTTTTTGCGTGATGCCTGAGCTCAAACAGCATCTGTTTCCCCCACAATTAAACAAAATCAAGCATAGGGGTGCCTGGGTAGGTTAGTCGGTAAGCGTCCAACTCTTGATCTTAGTAATTTGTTCTTGATCTTAGCTCAGGTCTCGATCTCAGCGTCATGAGTTCAAGCCCTGTATTTGTCTCAATGCTGGGTATGGGGCCTGCCTAAAAAAACCCCAAAAACACAACACCCCCCCCCCCACCGCTTGTGGGGTTACTGGGTGATGGGCATTAAGGAGGGCAGGTGATGTGATTAGCACTGGGTGTTGTATGCAGTTGATGAATTATTGAACATTACATCTGAAACTGATGATATACTGTATGTTGGCTAATTAAATTTAAATCCCCCCCCAAACAAAACAAAGCAAAGCAAAATCAAGTATACACATTTGGGGGTGAAAATCACTATAAAGTGGCATTTCCCTGGCTAAAGGAAGGATTTGGTTAACTTTCAAATGCCTAAAGAAAATTTGGGGTAGTGAGTTGAGAGTGGTGTCTTACATCCACCCAGGAGTAGCCTGGCTGGGGGGAGTGATGAATATCAAAATCTTGACTGACAGTGAAGTAATCAGAAATGAATTGTAAGGACATAAAACTCCTGAGGATCTAAGATGTACTACCAGATAGGGGTCAGAGATCCAGTTATAGCAAGAGTGACAGGTCTTATTGACCTTTTGAATGATAGGTGGTTTGGGTAGTAAAAGTTAAACCCTTTGGCTCTATGTTTGTATATTCCTAGCATACTTTCGATAGGGGAGGTAGGGTTCACAGAAAATAATTGAGGCTAGATTGACTTGGTTAATGATTAGTTATATGTTGAGAGTTACTTTAGTTGTGAATTTTAAAAAAATATACATTTAGAATGTTTTTTGTTAAAATTAAGGCATATAAATAAAGATGTTTATAAAAATCACTGGTAATTTCAACCCCCTAAGAAGATGCCATTTTTATTAGTATATGCACTTCTAGGGTTTTTTCCTTTTCCACGTGTGTGTACATACGGGTATGTATATAATATATGCAAGGCAGAATTACGTCACATAAACATTTTTGTAGCCTACATTTTGAAATACTGTGCAGCCCCTGGAAGTGATACAGTAATGATTGCTTCTAACTTTTGCTAAACAATACTATGGTACAGTTTTGCCTTATAAACAACAATATATAAATACCCCTTAGATAAATCATTGTGTTATCCAGTTGTTGTTCTGACTGGAGTCATCTTTCCGTGATGAACAGAGCATATAAAAGAAATTGCTAGTGTCAAGAATCAATGTGTATCTCGATAGAAAAAATGTGTAGGAGGTTAGAGACACATGCCAAAGTCAATGTATAAACAAAGACTCGAAAGAAAAGAGGATGTAAAGAAGCCTTCACAATAAACCTTCAGGTTATGTTGGGATTAAAAATGATTACAGCCCTTAGGGAAGCAGTCTGGCAATGTGCTTCAAGAGCTTAAACTTCCATCTTTGCTAGAATGAAAAAAAATTTCATATTCTTGGAATGTGGTCTGCTTTTTATTTTTGTTTGAACATCTTATTCTAAAAATTTTTAACATGCACTGTCTTGTTTCATCTGTACTTCCCATCCACTTCCCTGCCCTGTATTAGTTTGTTACAAACCCAGAAATCATATTGCCCTTTAATTTTGATTATCATTTTTGATATGTAGTAGTTCAATTTTGAGGAACATATTCTAAGAAAAGATTTTGAAATACAGGAAAAACTTTTTGCCCAATATGTCCTTTACAGAATTATTTATGATGGTAAAAGAAATTGAAGGCAAGTACCCAGCACTAAGGCAAAATATAAATTGCGAAATGCTCACTTGATGGAATGTTGTATTAAAGTGAAGCCTGTGAATAGATTGAGGTAACATGAGTAAAAGCTTATGTTGTTATGTTTCATAATAAAAAAGAAGAATTAAAGTATATAGAAACAAATGAACAAGCAAAAGCTTCTCTGGGAAAAATACAACGGGGGAAATATGCCATATACCAAGATATGAAGTAATGATTCACATAGATCACAGTTTTGGAAGTGGTATTTCCCCCCTTTTGTCTGCGGTTTATTATACTCCATAGCTCCTACCTTGACCATGAATTAGTTTTATGATGGGAAAAATATTAAAATAAAAATTATTAATATAAATATACTTATATATTTCTATATAATATAATTTAAAATAAAAAATTAAAATAAAAAATTAAAAAAGCATTTATTTAAAAGTCTCTCCCAAACACCTTTACTTATGTAATACAGATGAAACAATAAGAAAATATCCTACTCTTCTACCTTTGTGAAATGCCAATTGATTGGCATTAAACTTGCTTCTCATTTCCATTTGGACTTCCTCTAAATTCTTTTAGGTTTTGCAAGTCACACTAAAACTCTTAAACACCAATGTGTTTAGCTGTAGAAAAAATATATTCTTTATCTAATGGGATTTAGATCATAATGGTTCAAATTTCTTCAGAAACTCAAATTACATGCCCAGATCTTCATACATTTGTTTTGTTTGGTTTATTTATTGCAGTTAAAATATATCAAGTTGAATTATATTTTATATCTGAGGCTCTGGTTACCTTCTCTTCTTTATCTCCTCTACCCTTATGCTCAGGAGCATTTCAGCCCATATATAGGAATTTTAAAATGAGGCATGTTGCCTGGTTTCTTGATGCTTTTTTGGGGCTTCTAGAGCTGCAATAAAACTATCTTTGAGCTGCACTATGAAGCGTTTATATTTCACTGAAATCTAGCAAAACTTTATTGGAATTCTCTGAATTAAAGTATTCTCTGATTTTCAAAGTCAGCTTGATCTCAAAGCAGAGTCAAGGATGCCTTCTGACTTTAGCAGCTTCCTTTATTGCTCCATATTTTTTCTTAGGACTGGGACTCCACACCTGTAATGCTCCTATCAAAGGGCCTTCCCGCATGGAGTTCTTTTTAAGGGCATTATCTGCAACTTTGTGCTTAATAAAAGGGTACATTTCAAGGAAAAAAAAAACCTTTACACTTTACTATGTGAAAATACTAATGATAAATAATAATTACATGAAGAGAAACATTTATCTGTTGTCTTGATTGCTCTCACAGGGAAAAAGAACATGGCAAATGGCTCTTAAAGCTTTTGCCTGAAAATATCTCATGTCCTTTTTGTTCATATTTTGTTGGTTGAAGGTTGATATGGCCATTCTTAAAGGGGAGTGGAAAATAGAGCAGAGATTGAAAAGATTGTTTACTTAGTATGGGTGAACACTTTCATAGGGCTTATTGGCTGATTGATTCATATATTTAACTAAAATTTATTGAGCATGTACTGTTTGCTGTTTATTGTTGTATTACCAGTGCTTGTAGTACACAGAAAACAGTCAGGATCCCTGTTCTCCTGGAGCTAACATTTTATGATAGCGCCATTTTGGAAATCATCTTGTCACTGTTAATCAAGAATCTTAATCCTTATACCTTATCAATCTAGTAATTCCGCTTCTGTATTGCTAGACTAAGGAGTTACTTTTGAACATGAAAAGAATTGTAATAATGAACATTGTAATTTTATTTTTAATACTGAAAAATTAGAAACAAATGTTCAGTAGGGAAAGAGTGAACCACAGTACATTTACTTATAGACTACTGTGAACCCCAGGAGTGCCTGGGTGGCTCAGTCGGTTAAGCTGCCCACTCTTGATTTCGATTCAGGTCATGATCTCAGGGTCCTGAGGTGGAGCCTGGCATCTGGCTCCGCATTCTGCAGGGAGTCTGCTTAAGGATTCTCTCTCCCTCTTCCTCTGCCCCTTCCCAACTATCTCAAATAAATAAATCTTAAAAAAAAAAAAAAGAATGCTATGAACTTTTCAGTTTGTATTCAAAACAGTCACCATAATTTTTGTATGTGGCTATTTACTGTGACATTTTAACATCCTGCAATGAAATAAAGCAGGCAACCTAATTGATTCTGGATTTGTGGTTGGCAGTATGGTGAGGATTTGAAATTGTTAGGATTACTTAGGAGAATTAGATGTCCCTAAGTATGGGATTAGGAATAGTGAGATTGGGAGGATATAGAGAAACTAGAAGTTTTGAATTCTAATAGAGTATTATGTCATTCAAATAGACCTATCCTGAAGGCAGCTAGAAACACAGGATCAGAGATTGGTCAGAGATGAGGACTGAAATGTTCTTGGGGATTCACCAGTGTAGAAATGTTCGTTGAACTTGTGGAAGCAAATGAGCTATGAAGAAGTGAAGTAAGAGAAAAGCAAATATGGACAGAGAATCAAAGGGGAGAAAGGATGAAAAGGATCCCAAAGAAAGGGATGAAAAGATTGGAGAGATAGCATTAAAAAAATTGGTTCTTTGGGAAATTTTTATTTTTTTTATTACTATTTTTAAAGGTTCTATTTATTTATTTATTTAGAGATCACAAGTAGGTAGAGAGGCAGGCAGAGAGAGAGGGGGAAGCAGGCTCCCTGCTGAGCAGAGAGCCCGATGCAGGGCTCGATCTCAGGACCCTGGGATCATGACCTGAGCTGAAGGCAGAGGCTTTAACCCACTGAGCCACCCAGGCACCTTCTTTGGGAAATTTGTAAAGAGAGAACTAAAAAAAAAATTTTTTAAAGATTTTATTTTTTCAAGTAATTTCTGCACCCAACATGGGGCTTAGACTCAACCCTAAGATCAAGAGTCTCTTGCACTCTTCTGTTCCTCAGAGAGAATTTTTTGAAGGACATAGGTCAGAGACGCAAAGGAGAAAGGGATTGGAGGAATCTTTTTACTGGTAAATTAGGGCAATTTTTTTGGTACATTAGGGTAGTACAGTGGTAGTGCGTTTCTTATAGCATTATCATAGAAATTTGATGGTAGTAACAGTAACATTCTCTAAAAGTTGATCAAGGTTTTTAAAAATGTATCTTTTTCTTTTTTTTTCTTATTTTATTTTATTTTTTCAGTGTTCCAGGATTCATTGTTTATGCACCACACCTGTGCTCCATGCAATATGTGCCCTCCTTAATACTCACCACGATTCACCCATCTCCCTATCCCACTCCCCTCCAAAACCCTCAGTTTGTTTCTCAGAGTCCACAGGAGTCTCTTACGCTTCATCTCCTCCAATTTACCCCAATTCACTTTTTCCTTTCCTTCTCCTAATAACCTCTCCACAAGTAAGTGAAACCATGTGATAATTGACTTTCTCTGTTTGACGTATTTCACTCAGCATAATTTCCTCTAGTCCTGTCCATGTTGATACAAAAGTTGGATATTCATCCTTTCTGATGGAGGCATAATATTCTATTGTATATATGGACGATATCTTCTTTATCCATTTGTCTGCTGAAGGGCATCTTGGCTCTTTCCACAGTTTGGTGATTGTGGCCATTGCTGCTATGAACATTGGGGAACAAGTATCCCTTCTTTTCACTACATCTGTATCTTTTGGTTAAATACCCAGTAGTGCAATTGCAGGCTCATAGGGTAGCTCTATTTTTAATTTTTTGAGGAGTCTCCACACTGTTTTCCCAAGTGACTGCACTAACTTGCATTCCCACCAACAGTGTAAGAGGGTTCCCCTTTCTCTACATATTCTCTAACATTTGTTTTCTGTCTTGTTAATCTTTGCCATTCTAACTGGTGTAAGGTGTTATCTCAGTGTGGTTTTGGTTTGAATCTCCATGATAGCTAATGATGATGAACATTTTTTTCATGTGTCTATTAGCCATTTGTATGTCTTCTTTGGAGAAGTGTCTGTTCAAGTCTTCTGCCCATTTTTTGACATGAATATCTGTTTTTTGGGTATTGAGTTTGAGGCGATCTTTATAGATCTTGTATATTGGCCCTTTGTAGTATCATTTGTGAATATCTTTTCCCATTCTGTGAGCTGCCTCTTTGTTTTGTTGACTGTTTCCTTTGTTCTGCAGAAGCTTTTATCTTGATGAAGTCTCAAAAGTTCATTTTCACTTTTGTTTCCTTTGCCTGATCAAAGTTTTTTAACCATTTAAAAACTACTTTTAGTGACAGGCTCAATTGACAGAAATGGTTTCCATTTTAATAGAAATTTACTTTTACAAAGATGTACTCATACAAGGAAAATTAGCTCATATAACCCTTTTCATGCTAACCAGGTAGTCCAAAATACCAATTGTTTTAATTAACCAATTGAAAATATAATTTATATTTTGGAGATTGAAGCAGGTTAAGTGGCCTAAAAGCTGCAAATGAGGGGGGAAGAGGTGAGAAATTTGTTTTAAATCTTTTAGGCAAAAACATCTAGGTATTTGCTTCTATTTAGAAACTCAGTGATTTTACATGCTGTATCTTGAAGCAACTGAAGGACGTGGTGAACATTTTTCATATGTCAGGGTATTTTATATGTTTGCTTTAAGGGACAAATTAGTGACATTTGGAGACTTGACAATAACTTTATGGGAAGAACTAGGGCATTTGTAATGAGAAAAGTGTAGTTTTGCCATGTACAGAAAAAGGATGTTATAAGCTAGTAAAATATAACAGCATCCTGTATACCTAGAAGGGCTTCTGTGACAATTGTGTCTGTATAGATCTCTTTTATCCAAAAACCTGCTAGTTTGAAATGAGTATAGTCAGTGTCCTTAGCCAGGCAATGGTTGGAATTTATTAAAATTTCTGTTTATGTATTCTCTGTTTTTCTCCCACTATAGAATTTAACTGTTAAGCTTCTATAGTTTCCTCTTGTTCTTTCAACACATTATGTAAGACTAAATATCAAGAGGTAGAAAATTTAGCAGGAAATCTGATTGTTATTGATAAGGATTTAGAATATCAGGCTTTTAATTAGGAAAAGACCTTAGAGATCATCGTCATTTCATTGTGCTTTTTGCAAAGGAAGAGTCTGAGGCAAGGGAAGTTAAGTGTTGAAGTCCCACCGGAATCTGATCACCTGACCATCAATATTATATATTTCTACTAATCTCTGCTGTACCTCATATTACCATATCAGTGCTAAATGCAAGTGTAATCAGGTAGAGAATTATCACATTAATAGTAACTAACTCCCCGCTGAAGGGTTTTTCTAACTGAGCAAGCCAGATCTCAGGAGAAATATCATTTGTTATGTGAGGGAAGAGAGAAGAAAGGAAAGCTTCTAGCCATGGGCATTAAGTCTGTGATTATATTCTGGACCCAGAGTCAGAGGGCCTGGGATTCGGTTGTGACAACTCTACTTATTAACTGTGTGACTTTGGGCAAAGTCCTAAACTTAAGTTTCTTCATGTATTGAAGGGGAATAATGATTGTTGCCATACTTACTTCACAAATTAATGGTGAGAATCCAGGTTATTGTGAGCAGTCATGGTCAAATTTACTAATGGTTATGACTACTAGGTATTGTAGTCAGTGTTGCAAACCTCAGCAATAAGCACTTAAAATTTTATAAGTTTTATGAAATTATAGAAGGCCAAAAATTAAGAAATAAAATTTAGCAGGAAATCTGATTGATGTCATTGATAAGTACTTAGAATTTAGGACTTCTGGAAGAATTTTGTCTCCTATATCCTCAAGGAGATTACAACTAGTTGTAGTTACAGTCCTTTAAGAAAAAAGTCTTTTATTATATTAATTGAGGTGGTTGTTAAAATAACAACTTTGGAAGCTGTTACTGTTCTAGGTGGTTTGGATGACTGAAAATGGAAAAGGTATGTCACTAGTACCTCAAAAAGGGGAAAGGTGATTATTTGCTTAAGGATGGTAGTGATTGGGGTGCCTGGGTGGCTCAGTGGGTTAAGGTTCTGCCTTCAGCTCAGGCGGGGGGCCTGCTTCCCCCCGCCCCGCCTGCCTCTCTGCCTACTTGTGATCTCTCTCTGTCATATAAATAAATAAAATCTTTTTTTTTTTTTTAAAGGATGGTAGTGATTTTTTTCATTATTCTATTTTAAGCCCACCCTTTCATGCTTTATCTTTCTTGGCCTGTGACTGGAGTCAAACATCTATTACTATTCTTTCAGTCAGTAAGAAGTAGATTAACCTGGGTTCATTCAAGGACCCCACATTTTCTTTTTACTTCTGAAGGGCTGTTTGCCTTCACTGAAATTTTGGGTCTTACTTTTTTTTTTAAGATTTTATTTATTTATTTGACAGAGAGAGAGAGAGATCACAAGTAGGCAGAGAGGCAGGCGGGGTGGAGGGAAGCAGACTCCCTGCTGAGCAGAGAGCCCTATGCGGGACTCGATCCTAGGACCCTGAGATCATGACCTGAGCCAAAAGCAGAGGCTTAACCCGCTGAGCCACCCAGGTGCCCCCTTACTTTTAAGATGTATACATTTCTAGCAGTCTATGTGGAATTTATTAGTTCCAAGATCGAAGCAAATGATGACCATCTAGTGATAGGGTTTCTGATTGTAACTCATTTACCTTTTATAATCATGTTATATAGATTTATACATTTATCACAATGGTGTTTTGTGGTTTCTAAGATGGACATTTTCATTCATATGTCAGTGTACCTGAAATTAGGATGCATCTTTATTATTTTATTTATTTATTTGTCAGAGAGAGGGCAGCAGAGGGAGCAGCAGGTGGAGGGAGAAGTAGTTTCCCTGCTTATCAAGGAACCAAATGCGGGACTCGATTCCAGGACCCTGGGATCATAACCTGAACCAAAGGCAGATGCTTAACTGACCGAGTCACCCAGGCATCCCAGGATGCATCTTTAAATTGGGATGCATCTTTAAATTGATAGCTTCTTAAATTCTCTGTTGACCCAGTGGTGATTTTTATGTCATTATTTGCATATGTGTGAATATGGTCCTTGTGTCATTGCTTTAATTGAGATAAGTGTATTTTAGGTACTACCATAATTTCCAAATCCTATGATTTGGTCTTGGAAAGATAAATTATATAGGTACAGAGGTATGGAAATTGAGCAATAGAAAAAATGATAAACAGAAAAAAATACAAGAAATCTTAAATGATAGGAAAGCATTGTATCATGGTTCAGTTGTCAGCTTTTTTCCTTTCTTACTGGTATATGAACAATTAAGGAACATAATATAATGATGGTGTTTTGGATTCATTAAAGCATACTATATTATTTTAGCTTGAGTGATTTACATGGGATGTATTTGGAGGGCAGAACTAAAATTATTATAATAAAATACATATTTCAAAATGGAGCATAAATTAAAATTAACTTCCTTACTGTTTTTGACTCATTAATTTTGGAAAAAAGTATTTATTCTCATTTTCTGGTAGCTATGTGACTGACATAAATTATTACTGGAGAATTATTTGATTCAAATCAAAAGTGTTTCATTTTATTGTAAAATTGGCTCACAGTGGTTTGATGATGTGTTGGATGTGTACGAATGCATGAAGTTCCTATTGAGCATAAAGATATATTTATTTAACCGTTATTATATTTATCAGTTGTTAATATACATTTTGAGTCCTAAGCCTTTACATATAAAATTCTGGCATTTAATTTGGGCTGAATTTAATTAACAAGTATTTAATGAGTGCTTACTGTATACTTACTATATTATGAATGCATGTTATTTTAGGGAGCTTTTCCTTTTCACAACTAAAAGAACAAGAATGATTGGGTTTTGCTATATGAAATAGTCCTTTTTGGGTTAGCTTGAGACGTTGATTGGTAGGAGGTAGCCAGTCACTTAATACCCGCCCTGCTCAAAATCACCCTGGAGACAGCCCACTCCCCCCCTGCCCCAGTCTTTTTTCCTTTTCCCTCATGGATTCAAGGGCAAATAGTGGAGCCCTGGGTATTGTTCCATAATAACAGTAAAGTGAGCTGTTCCTTTCATCTTGTTCTGAGGTAGCATTTACCTTCACATGTATCATTTAAAGTAAAGCTACAATTTGCTAGGAATACTTTTATATTCCTTTCATATTCCTTTGCATGTTATAGCATCTACTTATATATGCTAAATAGATTCACAAATGTGTATATGAATCTGCCACTAATGGACTTTTTCGTTTTTAAACACCATCTGAGATCAAAGTGTTGACAACACTGTTTTCTTCAAGAGGTTTTCTTCCTTGCCTTGTAGATGACTGACTTCTTATGTCTTCACAAGATCTCTCCTCTGTCTTTGCACATGGCTTCTCCCAACGTTCTTCTTAAAAGGACACCAGCCATTTGGTATTAGGGCCCACCCTAATGAGCTCATCTCATCTTACTTACCTTTTCTTCTGCTAAAATGGGATTTGTTGGAGGTTTTTGAGAGACACTGTTATTGGTGAAGGGAAAGTCAGAGGAGTAGGTCTACTGTAAGGGTAGGGAGAAGGCACAATGGATAAGGTACATAGAAATGGATGGAGGTAGTAAATTTAAAAGAGAGAAGTATTCAGGGGAAGAGACTCTGAAGACATTGTGCAAGGAGGGAAAAGAAACAAACTAAACTATTAGATGTTTGGGTTTCTTGTGGCCATAAAATGAAGTTAGCCAAGAACACAAGTATTTGCTAGGGTTTTAATGAAAGTTAAACTGTGGAGATACCACTTCCAGTTCTTGTGGCAACAAACTCTTACCCATGGCAATGACATTAGGGTGAGAAAAATCACATGCAAATTAAGTAATTAGAATTGGAGCAGCATGTGGTTTAGTTTGTGGCACCTCAGATGGGGAGTTAGGTACAGATAGAGCCCTAGGCAAAGTTAAGAATTAATTGATTCAGTGTGTTTTGAGTAGCTACTCTGTGTCAGGCCCTGTTCTAGGTAGTTTGGATAGGTCAGGGAACAAAATCGTGTAGATCCCCGCCCGTGTGTTTACTTTCTTTCTAGTAAGAAGAGACCATTTAAATATATATATATATGTATATATATATGTTTTATATATATATATAAAACAAATGTTTATATTATATATAATATAAACAAATGTTTATATTATATATATATATATAAAACAAATGTGTAAATTATGTATTATGTTAGGAGAGAAGTCGTAGAATAGTTTGGTGTCATGGGGATCCCGGAGTGTTGGAGGAGATGACAGCGATACATAAAGGGAGTAATAAGTTGGCTTTGAGTTGGAAGGTGGGAGGAAACTGTTAATCAGATTTCCTCCCCTTCCCTTCCAACTCCAGAGAATGGGAGTTGGGCCTGCCCAAGAGAGGTTAGTGGCAGGGGAACAGGAAGTAACTGTTGGATATTTTTCAAGATGGTAATAAAATTCACTAATGACGTTAATAAAAAATAAACATGTAATGCTCCTTTGTCCTTTCTTTTGAGCAAGAGAAAGGGGGCAGGAGATTGTCAGAGTTTAAAAACTGTGGTATTCTCTTGGAAATCGGTCTCATTTAGGGAAGATTTTGATAGCAATTGAGTCATAAGCTTTATAGGAATTTTTTTTTTTAAAGATTTTATTTATTTATTTGAGAGAGAGACAGTGAGAGAGAGAGCATGAGCAAGGAGAAGGTCAGAGGGAGAAGCAGACTCCCCATGGAGCTGGGAGTCCGATGTGGGACTCGATCCCGGGACTCCAGGATCATGACCTGAGCCGAAAGCAGTCGTCCAACCAACTGAGCCACCCAGGCGCCCCAACTTTATAGGAATTTTATGACAATTTTGTGTAACAAGTTTGTTGAGGGAATTCCAAGTTTTATCTACTTTTCAAAAGACCTGTATAAACAGTGTTTTCGTGGGCAAAACTTTGCATATTTTGACAACTTGTTGAAATAATTGTTTGCTTCTGGCTTTTAATTTCAGATGTAGACAATAAATCATAAATTGCCATATAACTGAGTCCAAACTCATTCTGCTTGCCACACAATAGGCCTATAAGTCAAGCATGAGATTTGAGCTCCTTTTATGTTAGAAAGAGTGGGGAACGGGAAGGGGTTGGAGTCAAAAGTTGACGGACATCTGTAGACATCTGAGCAGATCTTGTGACTTCTTTGTCCTTGGTCAGTGGATCTTTGTGTACGGGAATCTGGTAATGTCATTCCTGTAAATCTCAAAGATAGCATAGTCATTTATGTACACACTTCCTTATCTTCTCAGATGAAGTGGAATTTGGATAAAAAGCAATTTTTGCAGATCTTAATTGGAACGTGTCTATATGAGGGACTAAACAGAAGTTTCTAAGCTACAGGTCACAGCAGCAAGGAAAATAGAGGCAATATGGAGTCAGACATGCTAAGTATCTCTCTGCCTTACTCAATGTGATGTATATGTGTAGTCATGGTGGATTATACAGAATTATTGCTGATAAGAACCTTATAGTAAGGCTCAAAATTAAAGTATAAACCTGCATCTTGATTAATATAGAAATGTTACTAGGAGAAGACAAGTCTAAACCATTCCATGTAACACTGAGTAATGTAGTATCTCCTAATGGTATCGCTCTCTCAGCTCTACTGCCCATTAGTGGCCAGAATTGTCTTAAGTTTGTACATACAGATACCATTAGTTTTATATTCTCTGTGACCTATGTATTTTCTCTTAATTTCTGCTTAAGTCTGCCTTTTTAAGAAAGTATTAATTTCTTTCTTATTGCTACTAGTGATATATCCAGAGAAGTTGTAGGATTTCTTTATTGACAAAGTAGAATTTAGGCACCTTGTTTTGATAATACGGCATTCCAGTCATTGAATATGCCCTATTAATTTGGTTTCATAGGATTTCTTCCTTTAATACGAAATCCGTTTGCCTTGCCTCCTTTCTCCTTTCTTTCTTTTTTTTTGTTTTAAGATTTTATTTATTTATTGACAGAGATCACAAGTAGGCAGAGAGGCAGGCAGAAAAGGGGTGAGGGGGAAGCAGACTCCTCGGTGAGCAGAGAACCTGATATGGGTCTCGATCCCAGGACCCCGAGATCATGACCCGAACTTAAGGCAGAGGCTTAACCCACTGAGCCAGCCAGATGCCCCTCCTTTCTCCTTTCTTTCCTACTTTACTTGTTCTTGTTGCTCCCTTTTCTCCTGTTAATCCTATTTTCCAACCTCTATCCTTTCAGCACTCCGCAAAAAGGATCCCCTAATTTGAACTCTGAAACATATCTGAAAATGCTCAGAATGTCTTGGAGAATGAGCTTGAATTCCCATTCTCTATTTGTACTTTCAAGTTTCATTATTCTCAGTTTTCAAATTTCTGGTTCTTTGTTATTCACCAGAACCCTATCCGGTTTTGCTCTTTGAAGGCTAAAGCAGCTTAAACTAATGTATGTATGCATGTGTCTATGCTTTTTTCTTCCCCCCCCCCCCCATCCTTCTTCTAGGAAGGAGGTGGGCAAATTGTTTGGAAGGAGAGGATGTTTCCTCACTTGGGGAGAGACTCCGCTCTTCAGCAGAGAGTACAAATGGTGAAAAAATACACAGGGGTTGTACTTCTGTTTTTGATGCTCCCAGGCGTTTGCGTCTCGGAACAATATACTGTAGTATGCTTAGGGATCTATGAGACCACAACTGTTTTCCTATAAAGCAGGAGAGAAGGGAGAGAAGGGTAGTAGGGAGAAGGTAAATGGGAAAGGAGATCCCACTTGGAAGGAGCTTTCTCATCTCGATCAGTTTTAGGAAACTACAACTTTTTAGGTTTAGGAAACCCAAACTAGTTTAGGAAACTACAACTACATTGTACTATGCAGTTTCTGTCCCTGATTATTATTTGTACTCTCTTACTTATTTGTGTTAGGAGTGTACATTATCATCAGGGTTAAGTGTGACCTGTTGTTTTCTGAGTGTCAGAAGTGCATAAACATTATCTGTAACATTGGGTTTGATATTAAGCATTGGGAAAGACATTGCCATAGAAATGATGATGAAGAAAAGAAGAGGGAGAGATGGAAGAAAAAGGAAGGTAAAAATAACTTTCAAAAATTCAACACTGTTCCCAGATACTTAAAAGTGCCATACACTCTTCTAATCACTTTACAAATAATCTATCTTTATTTAGTTATATTAGACCCTAAGAAGCAGTGTATTATTACTATTCTCATTTTACAGGTAAGGAAACTATGGTGCAGAGAGGTTAAGTAACTTGTCTAAGCCTGTGAATGCCGGATCCGTAATCTGAACCCAGTAGTCTTGCTCTAGAGCCTTAACCACTGCACCTTCTTCCTGATGTATATATGCATCATATGTGTACATATGTATGTATGCAAACATGTAAATATTTACCAATGTATTAACAGAATATAAATATGGGGTGTATCAACAGATAAATAAATAAATGGAGATTATTTTAAAATATGAGAAAGTGCATCTTAATTAAGGGAGAAAAATAAACAAATTCAAGGGTTGATAATAAGGGAATATAGAAAATAGTAACAAACTTATTTCTCACAAGTGATAAAGAAACTGAGTTTTTATAAAAATGCTACATTTAACAATGACTCTTAGAGAAATTAAGGCTGCACATTTAAGGTTGTGTGATATTTTTAGAGAAATAATTTATAAGTCCAAATAGTTTTTACCCATTGAAATTTGATGCTGTCGAGATGCACACTCTCTATTGTTTTACAGCTCAATTTTGCATATATAATGCCATTTACAATTTTCCTCCCTTTATAATGGATAGAAAATCAAATTATCCCACTTTTAATTCACCACTTCTTTCTGTCATGGCTGTATAGAAAGAAGTGACAATGCCAAAAGTATTAGAATATTTGTAATAATCCCTACATTTAAAAATAAGGAAGTGGTAGCAGCTGCACATACTTCAGTTAAAAGTTTTTGACATTTTGATTTATTTTTGAGATTTTAATAATTTCAGCCTTTTCAGTGTTAAGTCAGAACATTTGAAAAAAGGGATTCTGAAGTCCCTCTTAGGTATTTTTGAGTCCAGTTTTGATCTGCAGCAGCCCAGACTGAGAAAGAATATGTCCTCACGTTCAAAAGTGTACAGAGGAGGATTGATAAATGTAGGAGCTCTGTATGCTCAGCTGTACCAAGTCACTTCAAATTTACCATGTTTCTTGGGAATTCATTTTAAATCAGAGACCACGACTATGTCTGCTGCGTCCTTGACCAGCCTGCTGAAGTTTCCTCCTCTGCTGACAGGAGTCCTAATACTCTGATTGTCTTGAAGGTAGCTTGGTACTTTGGTAGATTTGTAAAATAATTTATTCTATTGTATTTGAAAAATGGGCTTTTTCTGGTGCCTAGATCTAAATAATAGAGGCGTTCTTGTCTAATTTATTGTGTGGTCTTGGGTGAATCACCTTTTCTTGCTTTTATTTTCTCATCTTTAAAATGAAGGGGATTGAATGAGATAATCTTAAGCCTCCTTTTTAAAAAAATATCAATGCTATTTTGTGTATATATTTTTACTAACAGATTTAAATGTTTTGTTGGATGTTCTGGAAGAAGAAAGTGAAGTGAAAAATCCTCTGTATTTCCAAAGCAAATGTGAAATTGAGACATTGTAGATGATAGTGTGAGGCCTCTGTTCTGCTTTGATATTGTTTCTGTCAACATAGAGACTTTTGTTCTTTTGTACTTAAATGGTAATTATAACTAGGTCCAAGCCAGCTCCGTTTGACTTTTCAATTCACAGGACTTGCCTGGGCACAGCAGTTTTTAACTTGAATGTTAAAAACACTTACCGTCCTATGATTTCCAAAAGACCTCCTGGCATACAATTTTAGAAAATTCTGTTAGTATTTATATTCAGCTTTGTAGTGTTGTATGCTTTATTAGCTGTATTGAGTCCATTTTTTTGTGCCAGACTTTTTTTGTTGGTACTTGGCAATCATTTGAGGTAACTACACATACATACTACAGTAAACACCTGGGTCTCCTCATTAGCACAGGCCATTACTGAAGGTTAGGGATGTACTTTGTTGCCATCCTTAATCTGAAGGCTGGTTTCAGGGTTATTTTGTCCAATATCCTGGCACTGATGAAAGTTTGTATTGGGAGCAGAAGGTCATTAAAAGGGTAAAATTCAGTATTGGGAAGGTCTAGAAAATCAGTCAACTGCAAATGATACAGTTCTCGAATATATGTCCCTAAAGCTGCTTCCAGTGATTGAAGCTTCTTTGAGAAGCCAAAAGCCTGAAATAGTTTGGACTGTAAGTTCTCATAGATAAATGCACTAAGGCTACCTTTGGATCGATTTGTGGTACATGGCTGGTGGCTTCCCAGAAGGAATCCCTACTCTACAGCAAACATCTGTATATCTTTGGACCTTTTTATAACATTACCTGAAGAGCTGTCATATGTTTTCCTCCTGCTTTATTTTCTAACTAGATGTGTATCTGTCTTTCTCTTATATCATGTGCCGACACAGATTTTCCCTCCTAGGTCATCAGGTCTGGGAGTGCAGTTTTGAGGTGTGAGGACACTTGAGGCAGAGAGAGTGCCTGAGATGGGGACCTGGGAGTTCTAGAGCAGGGACTGGAAGGGGCCACTGGAAAGCAGAGATGAGAATATTAGCTGTGGGATAGGGGGCTAGAAGAGCTAGGTAAGGAGACTTATCTCCAAAGGAAGCTGTCCCAGAAGAGGATTGGATACTGGGATGCAGAACAGCATGGTCTGAGGTTAGTCTGCCCTGAGTCTAGGAGTAGAAGGGCCAGTTCTGACTTCTGGGCCCCATCTTGGTTTGACCTTGTGCTGGTGATTCTTCATTGTCAAATAATGTCCTCCTATGAGTGTGAAGATCCTTTGGGGGCAAGTAGTATTTTCCTAGTCCTATTTTATTGTCTTGTACATAGCACATAGTAGAGAAATAAAAATTTGTTTAATTCATATTTTCCAAGTTCTATTTTATGTGGGTGTGTGGGGTCTGGATGAGGGAATGAGAAGGTTATTGTTGAGTAGCTGCTAGTCATACTGGTCAGCATTTGTCCTGTAGGAAGAAGAATGGCCAATCCTATGCATTCTTTTCACATTGACCTTTGTATGCTTTCTTTTGGTTATCAGCTTTGTCCAGATTGTAAACAATAACCTAGAAGAGAAAGGTTTTATATTCCATTATCATTTCTTGTAGCCACACAGTTTTGTGTGAATAGGCAATCTCAAGTAAAGGAGCGATTGCTTATTTTGTATTGGGTTTCCCAGGAAACAGTTCTTAGCCTCAACTTTGATTAAAAGTGGAGCTTTTGTTTCTTATAGGATTTTCAGACATTATTATAAGAAGAACTATGTTTGGAAACAGTATGGGACACCTGAATATAATAATTTAAATTCCAAACTCCATAGTATGAAACAGAAATGGCACTCTTTAAAAAAAAAAGGGAGTAGTTCTATAGTTTTTAATGTTTAGAATCTCTTCCGATGCTTAAAATTCTAATGGATTAGATTATGGTATACATGTAATAGTGTTCTTTGAAACCGTTAGGAAGTTATTTTAAAAATAAGTAATATGTACCTAGTGCTAAACAATTGAGTAATTTTGGGGTGAAAATATTTTAAAAAATTTACTGTGATCATGACTCATACAGATTGGCCTTTAATAAGCAACTCTGTTGGATTGGCTTCTGCATCAGAAATAGTTTGCTTTTATAAATTTCATGGAATAGCAAGGGACAAATTTCTACATGCTTATGTGAAATAACGTTAAAGAAAATTTAGGAATTGAAAACTTAGAGGAGCAACTTTTTCTGACATGCATGTTGAGAGTGAAATTGCCCTCACCATGGAAGACATGGTACTGTTAAGATCACTGGCCTTTTATGACACATATGATAATTATCCATAGACAGGCTTGTCATATTCAGTTGCACAGGTTGTACATTGTGTAACTGTAGTGAGGTGCTACTATTCACATACGTGAAACCTACATGTCTATGTGTGGCGACTCCTGGGGTTATTAATGAGGCAGAAAACACCCTTTTACCCCATGAGTCTACTTGTTAGAGGACCAGATAGATGATACGTAAATGAAAGAGATATGTATCAGTGAAATCAAGACTATATGAATAATTAAAAACAGTGTGATATGATAGTGGCTTGATGGCTAGATTAGATTAGGAGACCAGGAAGAAATACTAAAATGAAAAGAAATGGTAATTTAAAAGTAAAATCTTTGCAAAGTGGCACCATTAAATTTATTCCATATATATATCTTTGAGGCTGTCATTTTTATAATTTTATTACTGAGGATACTGAGTCTGACACAGTTCTCTATCTGCTCTCTGGATTTTTTCAAGCTGTTGTAGCTGTGAGATTTTTTTTTTTACGAAATGATTTTCGTAAGAAAACAAGTAAGTGTAGTTCTGTATAATGATTTAGTGTTAAATTCTTTGAGTTTAACTCAGTGGAATGATTCCACATAATAAAATGGTTTTAAAAAAAATCTGAGTGACTTTATTTGGGTTTTTACATAATGAGAAAAATTCTTTAAGTATTCAGTGATTATGTATATCTAAGCATAAGGAGAAAAGATTTGGAATATAATTTAGACCTATCTTAGTTAAAAATGCATGTTTATTTAGTCTTAACTTTTCTAGCTTCTTTAAGAAATACCATGAGGAACAATTTTGTTTTTGTGTTATTACAACATTTGGCTAAAACTATTCCTTCTTTAGGGGATAGTGTAGTTTCGTTCAATCTATTGTCTATTTTTTTTTTTTTTAACAAAACATTTTCACATCACTACATGGGTTTTATGTCCATCATTTTGAATGGTTTCAAAATGGAAGGTCAAGTGGGTATGCCACAATTTCCACAGTTATTTTGTTTTAGTAATTTTTAGTTAATTCTGGAGTTTTGCTGTTACCGATAATTTTGCATTAGATATTTTGTGGCTTACAGCTTTTTTCTGTATGTTGGAATATTATATTAAGTTAGGTTGTCCACAGGTGAATTTCTAAATACTAATTCTGTTGTTGCCCAAAGAGCATAAACATTTTAAAAAAGAAATTACAGAAGAGGCACCTAGGTGTCTCAGTCGGTTGAATGTCCGGCTCTTGGTTTCAGCTGGGGTCATGATTTCAGAGATTGAGATCTTTGACAGGCTCGCTGCTGGGCGTGGAGTCCGCTTAAGATTCTCTCCTTCCTTCTTCCTCTGTCTCTCCCCCTTCTCTAAAAAAACGAAATTAGGGAAGTTTTGGTTTTATGGTAACTTCAAATTATGATTAGGCATTCTATGAAGGTTTCAACTGGAAAAAACAAGCAAAGAGATATCTGAAGAGAAACTATAATTCTGTGATTTTCTATAAAGTTTTAAACTAGAGATTTTGGTAGAGTTTTGGTGAAGTCTGATGCAGGCAACTCTAGTAAATTGGATAATCAAAACCTGGAATTATATTTATCAAAAAACAATTTTAGGATTCAACTGATCTAATTTATCTTCTCATATCTTAATTTCTGTCTCTGGAGTCCTCTGAAAATTTAGTTCTAGTAATGTAAAAGATAACAGCAGATGGTTCTTTAACTAATCTTCAACTGTGGCAAATTGTTTCTTTCGCTTCCAGTCTTCAATTTTTACCACATTTTTATGAACCTCTCACCCTTTTATATTCTGCCACATTTTATGGACTTATACAATGATCATACTTTTTTTAAAAAAAAGATTTTTATTTACTTGAGAGAGAGAGAGAGCGAGCGAGCTCATGAGAAGGGAGGAGGTCAGAGGGAGAAGCAAGTTCCCCACAGACTTGGGAGTCCAGGAGCATGACCTGAGCTGAAGGCAGTTGCTTATTAACCAACTGAGCCACCCAGGTGCCCTGCAATGATCATACTTAAGAAATTATAGAAATGAAGAGTAAATAGACTGGAAGGAACATTTGTAATGTTGTGTTCTGCACATTATTTTTTGGCTAACTACTATAGGTAGATGTCAGGATACCATGATCTCTTCCGTAAAGGTTTGTAGATGCATAAAATTCATAATAAATACTTTATTACATATGAGAAGACTGAGACCCACTGAGCAAGATGACTTGCTCATGAGTCCATAATTTTCTTTTCCACTGACCAGTAAAATCTTAAGAAAGTCCAAAGTGCACTAGTGATGAATGTTATCCTACTGAGGGCTGCACTTCCTTTCTGGTTTATCTGGGTTTTGTTATCTAACAAAAGTTCTATAAATCCTGGCTATATCCCATGGAAGTGATGCATGGAAAGTAACTACTGCTGAAATGGAGCCCATTTGTCCTCAAGATAAAAAAGGACACGGCAAATTTAAATTTAATAGTGTCCATCGTCTGTTTATTTCCTGTAGTAAGAGAAAACGGTAAAAATAATCATACACTGGTACAGGTTCTAAATTTGTACACATAGCATCTAGGAAAATACTTGGTTACCCTACTTAGATCTCTTAAAGCTTATTTTTATAAATAGAGAGCTTAAAATAATTATCCTATTGCTTTCCCTAAGTGATTAATTTTACTTGTCTTACTCAAGTAAGGATTTTGGCTTGAGACTGGACTCTCTGGCAAATTAAGGAAGAATTAATAAGAATTTTATCTGTCTTTATCTCTCCCATAGACTAGCATCAACAGATACTCCGAGACCCTGTTAAAAACTCAGATGAAAAAAGAAATAAATTGGACTAGGCTAAAAGGCATACTTAGCTTTCCCTAAAAATTTACTTTTACTTTCTTTTTAAAATATTTTTTTTACACCAGGAAAGGTAGGAAGAATAGTATTTTGGTGTGTTATTTTTAGATAAAATAGCAATCATTTTCAGGGATACGTTATTTAGCAAACCTAGGTGCACACTGCAGAAATTGTGAAAACATCAAATACATTTTCCCTACCTTGTTAATAATTTTCAATATCTTGGGGTGCCTGGATGGCTCAGTTGGTTAAGCTACTGCCTTCATCTTAGGTCATGATCCCGGGGTCCTGGGACTGAGCCTCACATTGGGCTCCCTGCTTAGAGGGAAGCCTGCTTCTCCCTCTCCCTCTGCTGTTCCCCCTGCTTGTGCCCTCTCATTCTCTCTCTCTGTCAAATAAATAAATAAAATCTTAAGAAATAATTTCCAATATCCTTAGGTATGCTCCAGTTTTGATTTTAATTATAGTGTTCTAATCAGGATTTCAAACAGGACTTTGTTATTTATGAGATAAAGCCAGAGAGATAGATAGTAGAGTGACTCAAGGCTATAATGTGTTCCCCTATGTTTGTTTTGTATACATGTGGCAGCAGTGACTGAAAGGCAAATTACATTATGATCACGCTTGCCCAGGAGTTCACATTCATCCATGTGTTGTTAGAGCTAAGACCCTATGTCTTCTGATTTGATTCTGGTCCAACATACTTTCTATAATATTGTGTTGCCCTTTAGCTGGTGTGAATTTGCTTCTTGGGTCTGCAGTTCTCCCAAGTGTGAGTTGATATGTCCAATAAAGAAACTTGGGATATTATTTGCTATCACGATAAATGTTTGTGAAAAGCTCAGAGGGGATCTCTGGGAAGACCTTATTTCTCCAAAGTTCTGCTGCCTTTGAAAAACAAAATTTAGCTATCGGAATCTCAAGTTAAGAAACACAGAGTGTTTCATCTGGTTTGGAGTTCAATTAGACGTGAATCTTTAAATCCTTTATTTAATTCTCCCAGGCTATTATGAAAGGCTGATGTTTAATAAATATGAAATCAGGGAGGCTATGTTGAATTAATTTTTTTTCTGACTTTCAGTGCTTTTGTTACATACTGAGTGGATATTATCCCGCTGCTCTGAATTCAGGAACCATACCTAGCACCATCTGTGAGTGCCAGAGCTTCCCTATATGTATGGAAAGTGGCTTGTTCAAGCTGCTTTGCCAGCTTCTTTTTACTCAGGCCTTGCTTCTTTGGATGGTAGGTGAAAATCTTTCTGGCAAAGTACACTTTTAAAAAAGAGTAGGTTAATTGTTTCTGGAGATCAAAAGAAGGGGCCCCTTTTGTTAATATCGTCTAATAAAGAGAGATATGATTCTGTGCATCCACATGTTATCTTAAGGCACATTGTGGGAACTCAGGTGGTGCTAAGAATTTTCCTTGCGCAGAGTACTGAATGCTGATAACTGAGAACTTTTGTGTCGTAACTTTAGTCTTATTAAAAGCAAATTTTGAGAACAGTCAGTGCCCACTTAGGCTTTTAATTTCATTGAAAAATAGTCTTAAACAGTATAGTTTCCAACCTCTTTAAGGCAGCTAAGCATTCTGTTGTTAAATGAGTACCCTGAGTTTGAGTGTGTCCTTAGTTTTTCTTGATATTATTAGCATGGCTTCCCAGCTTTGAGAAGACTACCTAGCATTGCTCTATCATTTAATGAATCATGCAAAACACTTTACAATAGTGGGTCTAAATCATCTTTTAGGTCCTGATACCTTTAAGAAGTCTTAATTCCAGTAAATGCATCAGTGAATGTCTACACACACACAAACTCACACTCACCCTCTCCCTCTTTCACACACACGTTCATGTGTCTACCCACATCAACATGCATCTCTCTATCTCTTCCTCCTTTATAGTTCATGGTGATTCATAAACCCACTCGTGACCTTGACAACCTGTGGACTAAGGACTGCTACAGGTATTAGTGAAAGGAGGAAAGAAAGGTTGCATTTATTTTTTTATGTTTTGCTTTGATAGATACCTGTCCTTCTGAGCATCTTTTGATTCACCCACTTGTCTATCCAGCCATCCACCATGTGTCCACTCATAATCTACCTGTGCATCTACCCATCTTTTATCACATTCTTTCTATTTGTGAAAACGTGATACATTTTATTTTTCTACTTATTTTTTTCTTTCCTTTAAGTCAGGAACTACATTGCTTTTTAAATACTTGTGGAAAATGAAAGAATAAGTCATGGCAACTGTGATGGTGTTCAAGTAGGAAATAGATAAATAGTTGCATTGTATAATAATATACTTTTAAGCTTTGACATATTTGGGAAGGTAGTAGAGCTCATCATTTCAGCTGTGGCTTGATGTATCCTAGACTCTTTACTTCCTTTCTTTTCTTTCTCTCTCTTTCTTTCTTTCTTTCTTTCTTTCTTTCTTTCTTTCTTTTGTACTTGGAAAGTCTTCCTTTGAACTTTTTGTACCACTCTAGTTTTAAAATGAAGCATATTGTCGACCAGTAAAGCAGAGTAGGGTTTTCTTGAGTAAAAAAATTATCAGGCACCTGGCCATTTCTTTAAAAAGGTACTCTATCAAAGTCCTCTTTAAAAAGTTTTAACTGAAATCAGATTTTATTCCTTTTACCAAAAAAGTTTCTCTTTTCTTTTTGAAATAACAGATTTATGTATTTCACATAGGAATCATTTTGTAAAGGCTTTTTTAGAATTGTATGGATTCAGAAAGTATTTTTAGACATTCAAATTTTTTGTATCAAAATGTTTTTTTTTTTTTCCTGGTCATTACTCTTTCAACAATTATTTTTGAAATCTCTGTATCTTCTGACCGTTTTAGTATTTATTTTTCTGCTACCTTATGTCTTCCTCATTTAGTTAAGGAGCCAAGCATCTGTTTCTTTATATCCATCCATCCATCCATCCATCCATCCATTCAACAAGGGAGGCCGAATGACTTATTTGCTAAATAAGGTCCTAATTGTCCTATCATTTTCTTTAAGATCAAAATATAAGATCAGGGAACAATAAAGAAAACGACTGTTAGAATATTGCAAATAAGAGCAACAGGAGGCTTCCCATGCACGCAGTCTGCTGGCAGGACTCAGCTGAGGTGGGTAGAATGGGCACAGCTGCTCACAGCCCACTCCGATCCGGAGCATATCATAAAGATGAAAAAGTGAAAATCAGGACTAATGGCTTTTAGGTTTTTAAACGAGAATAATTAGCATTCCCTCAACATAAGATTCATACCTGTATCTTCAATTCAGCATGTTTTAAGAAAAGAAAATGTCAGTGTTATGGATACTATTTGCTCTTATGGCATTTTTAAGCTTTAACTATTTTATAAGTCTTTATGATATGTTGGACTAGATTTATAATTTAACAATAAATATCTAGAATATTTAATTTTTCACTTTGTGGGAACATAACATGGAGATTAATAAACTGATCAATTTAAAGATCATTTTGCAAGATTGTTCCCAAATTTACAGACTACTGTGACACTGCACACAATTGTCACCTTCTGTTGAAGATTTATTGACTTAGGTCACTTAACTGCATCTCAAAGTATAACCTCAAATCCTCACTTCTTTCTAGCTCAAAGTGATAATGTACTTTACTATTAAATAGTAACAGCCATTATATGTACTAACAAATGAAATCAGACTTTCTATTTAAAAATTTTTCATCCTAGAAATATCCTTTCCCTAGGGTCTCTGAATATTCTTTTTATAATGCAGCATTCAGTCCTAAGAACTCCCCTAATATTATCTTTCCTAACTGACTTTTTCAAAGCCTCTCAGAACAAAACATCTCATTCAGCCTAGGGATCATTTGAAGGTACCTATAGAAAATGGTTTGAAACAAATTACAAAGCATCTTGAGTCTGAACCTCTAGCCCAACTCAGTCACTGGGAATTTTTTTAGAGGATTATTTGAGGTCAAGGTCCAGTGATATTTCTATTCTCAGCCACTAACGGATAAATGATAAAAGAATTCTAAGGTTTTTGCTAGTGAACTCTGTAAAGAGTGCCAGTCTTGGGTGAGCAGTGAAGTAAGGAGTTTGGATCTGAAAGGGAGCAAATGAAAAGCTATCATGACATTGAAGTGGTCAGTAATGCAATGATACTAAGAGTTAGGACTTTGTAACTAAACTGAAAAGATAAGAAGAATTCTGGCTCACTTTAGCTTGTGGCCCAGAACAAAAAGCATGTCTGTGTAATTGCATGAATATGTATATGGATAACTTTTTTTTTTAATATTAGTTACTACTTTTTATTGAACAGTAAGTACTAATTCCTTTTCATTTTTAAAAATCTCCTTTAATTTTCACATTAAGCATCTGAGATCTGTGGTGATATATACATTTTGCAGGTAACATTTATTGAAGTAAACCCACAGGTATTAGAATTTTGTTTTTTAGAGAGACAAAGTAGTCATTAAAGGAAATGGGACCATCTACATGCCTTAAAAGGGAAGATATAAAATATTAAAAATACCTAAATAGATTGTCTACAATTTAGACTGTTCTTTGATATTTGTCCTTTGTGCATTTTATATTGAGCTGAGTTGCTATGTTAGCAATTTGCATTTTTAGTTGTTGCCTGGTCTGGAAAACTTTTTAATCCCTGAGTATTCACTCTTGGAATTTCAAGACATTACAACGGTACTTCCCGTTGTTAGTTCCAGCCAAAAAGCTTCTTATAGAAAACCCTTAATTAGTAATAAAATTAAATGTAGACAAACCTTTAAATATTTAAATGCAATACATGTAGTGTGAGGTCAATGGTAAAAAAGGAACACCTAGATTTATATTGGTGACTGAAAAGACTTCAGAACCTTCCAAAAGCAGTATATCAGGTAGTGGAAGGAGGGATCCAATGTATGTAAATTTATTTTAGATACTTTGATAAATTTAAGAAGCAACTACCATAAACTTAATTTTAGCCATGACATAAAGTTTCCGTATTATTTGCTTACTTATTCAATTTTTCACAGTCTAGAATTAACTTTCCCCTCCCAGTACTCCATCTGGAAAAGTCATACTCATTCTTTATGGTCCAGAAAATGCCCTGCCAGCCATATTCCTCTAACACTTGATAAATATCACATTGTATTACAATTAAGTTTGCTTTCTTCCTTTAGCACTATGGACATCTAGTACATAGAAAGTGATTGACAGGTATGTGTGGAATGAATGAAAGAATGGATGAATGAACTATATGTTTAACAATGTTTTTATCTAGTGCTATCTATTTGGATCAATTTTCATAAATATCTAAAATTATCAAGCAAGGTGATAACTAAGGTCATGGGCAAAGTCTTTGGGAAAGCTTGCTGATGCCATTTTCTTTACTGGGTGAATATTAAGGTAGAAAGGATTATGAAGAAATTACAAAACTTTAAGATGTTTTATTATGGAAGTTTTCAAACAAAGATTTTTACAGTGAACAACAGAATACCACCATTCATATTTTAGCAAACATTTTCCCATGATATATCTCTCCATCTTTTCATCCAACTCTTCATCTGTCAATCCATCTTATTTATGATGCATTTCAAAGTAAATTGCAGATACTTATCCCTAAATACTTCAGCATGTGTATCATTAACTAGAGTTCATTAATAGGTTTTTTTTTTTCCTCTTGAGGTAAAATTTAAATACAACAGACATGTATAAATCTCAAGGAAACATTTGCTGTGTTCTGACATATGTGTAGACCTGTGTAACCCAAACCTTTATCAAGGTACAGAATCTTATTATCAGCCCAGAAAGTTCCCTCATGTTCTTTACCAGTCAAACTTTGCTCTCAAGCCCCACTGGCGACCATTTTTCTGATCATGCCCCACCCCCCTTCCCAGTTAGTTTTGCCAAAAAATGACATCTTTAAAGAATCAAAATATGTAAATGTTTGAGTAATAAAACATGGAGAGGTGAATTACTTTGTGACTTGATCATAAGAGTGATGGCTGAAAAACCCGAGAGGGCAGTTGATGAAGAAACTGAAATGATTTATGAAATGACTAATGACATAGATTGAGGGAAATGCCAGAAGTACCCACAGCTAGCATTCTGTTCAGCCTGTAATTGCTTGTAACGGCACAGACTGTATCAACCTGAAAGTCACTTGACCGAGGTTTTTGCCTGATGGTCAGCAAAAAGTGACACAATTTTACGGCCAAAACAATCTTATACTTTATAAAGGCTATAAGTTGAAATACAGTGATTATTTCAAATGTTTTGCTTTGTGATAGAATTGCTCACTATTTGCTTTCAAAATGATCTATTATAAAATGTTGATGAAAATACAGAATTTTAATTATTACACAAGGAAGAAACTAGCTTTGAGATATGTAAAACTGCTCTGTATTAAGACTGTATTTAAAATAAAGTTTTAATGGTGTAGTTGTACATATGTATGGTTGTTGTGAATACCAGGTGTTAATCAGACACTTTGTCTATATCGCTAACATATTTAAATTCAATAAAGAAAGAAGTCAGCAATAAAACTTACAAAATATCACAGCTTGGTCTGGGCACTGGCCCTGCCTGCCCATTATTGACTTTCAACCTCTCTTCTGTACAGCACAGTCAGATGCTGAGTACCAGTTGATGGGTTGTTGGAGCGTATAGAACCCATTTCCCCAGCTTCCCTTTCCTCTTTTCCCTCAATTTCCTCCTTCCCTTTCTCCTTCATTTCCTGCTGGTTAAATGGATATTTATTGTCCACCGCCTAGGTAATACTGTGCTAGTTGGTAGAGTTACGGGAACATTTATCTCACTGTAAAACAGGTTCTGCAGATGCTACTCAGATTATAAACATAAACTTCTGATAAATTAGGACTCATTTAAAAAAAAAAAATCATGCATCCTAGAATTTGTGAACAGGTTTTCTAGAATACAGGTCATGTTGGTATCTGTGATAGGGTAGATTCTTGGAAGTTGATTACATGTTCATACTGTTGACTTAATTCCTTTCTCTCCATGACTGAAACAACTGGGCTTGCTTTCCTGTTGATCCCTGCCCACCCCATCAATTGTTCATGCTCAAGGTGGTGATATAGTTTGCTATCTTTTTTTTTTAAGTTTCACTCGAACCTCTGTTCTATTCATATCTTTTTATTTGTTGCGAAATAAGTATATTTTTAGAGAAGTTTGGAATTTCTTAGGTGATCTCTCACTTCGTATAGTGGTAGAGAAAAATGTTCAGACCCTGAAGTCAAGAAACTGAGTTAGTTTTTTTCATTTAATAGCTATAACTTTTAATGATTCACTTAAGTACTTAGTTTCCATTATTTAAAATAAAGTACCTTTCAACTCAGGCTAAATCCTAGAAAATTAAAAAAAATACATATAAAAATGTAAGTATATTTACTTTAGAACAATTAAAAAAATTTTCAGTGATAAAATGTATATAACATAAAACTTATCACTTCCAACTGTTTCTATGGCATTGAGTATATTCTCATTGGACAACCCTCACCATTCATCTCCCCAAACTGAAAGTATGTAGCTATTAAAGAGTAACTCAGTAACTCCTTATTCCTCCCTCCCCCAGCCTCTGACAACTACCAGTCCACCTTCTGTCTCTATGAATAAAGATTTTTTTTTTCTTGGGACGCCTGGGTGGCGCAGTTGGTTGGACGACTGCCTCCGGCTCAGGGCGTGATCCTGGAGTCCCGGGATCGAGTCCCACATCAGGCTCCCAGCTCCATGGGGAGTCTGCTTCTCCCTCTGACCTTCTCCTCGCTCGTGCTCTCTCTCACTGTCTCTCTCCCTCAAATAAATAAAATAAAATCTTAAAAAAAAAAAAAAAAGATTTTTTTTTTCTTTTAAGTAACAGTGACAAGTTATCTCTTTACTTCCAATCCTCTTATTTCAGTTCATTCTTTTTATCAAGCATGGTTAATCAGGGAAAAGGAACATACGTGAGGATGTGTATTCCAAGTCTAATTTCAGTTTATTTTTTAACATAGCCCTCTGATTTTTGTTATTTGATTGAGATCTTTTTGCCTTAACTGCCAATGTATCATTTATATATTAGACTAACATTATCCTACAGCTATAGGAGGCAGCAACAAAAACACTTCTCAATAACTGTGCCTAGGCAATTAAATAAATGCAATCCATTTAAAGCTGCAGCCATTTATGTGAAATTAGGCATTTCATTTGATTTCCACCTATGACTATGGCTTTCAGAAATTTGATTTACAATTTATTTGATGTAATTTCAGGCCGAGAATATCTTTGCAATACAATAATGAGAAATTAGGTTATCTGAAGTATGGTTTAATGAAGTGTAAAGGGTATGAAATGAAAAATAAAATGTAACTTAGGGAATATTTGCATGAATGGCATTTAGCTATTGGACATTTTTATTCTCCTATGGTAAGTAAATTTTCATAATACATAAAGGTGGTTTTATAATTTGGTATCATTTAAAATAGACTTCTAAATATAATTAGAAGACCAACATTTTTGTTTGTCTTTTATTTACTTAAATGAATTGGCAAAAAACAAAACCTTGATCGTTTGAATAACTATAACTGTAATTGTATTAAGAACTTAACTGCCATTAGCAGTACAAAGCTCAGAGGCACCCAATGTAACTCAATAACCAGGACTGACATTTGTATCCATGCTAGTGAGGTGTGAACTTTTTTTGTTCTGAAGGTTGAAGAGATATCAGATAAGCTTCAGAGAGAGTGAAAGGCATATATTTCAGATTAACCCCTTCAAATTCTGGGATTCAATGATGGTGATGTGACTGGGTTATTAAATGTTGTAACACGTGTGGAGTAAAGAAACAAAAATGAGAAGATTGCTAACTGGAAAGTATGTATTTTAATCAAGACATAATTTCCTAGTACCAGGAGTAGATCAGGTTTTTTGGTGAACCTAAAAAGTAGACCTTTTGGGTGGGGTAGGGGGGAGACTCCTCTTTAAGAAAGAAATATAAAACTACAAATACAGGTTTATGTATGAAAGTCAGCATTTATTTAGAATGAAAAAATGATTAGAGATTGCAAAAAAGGTGGCTACTGACATAATTATGACAAATGACATTTTAAAACTGTTGATTATACTTTTAAATTATTTTTTTCTACAACTATCGGATGTTTAGCATTTCATGGCTTCTCTCTATCATAATGCTTTTATAATATGATTTCCTACAAAGAAACTAGAAAGTCTTTGCTGTAGCCCAGCTAATAAAGTTTTGTTTTTATTGATGGTGAAGTGTAAAAAACATGCAGTTTTACCGACAGACACATCTAGTTATTTGTAAAGTGTTCATTTGTGCTGTATAGAGTTTCAGAAAAGTTCCATTTCATGAATCCCATCAAAAAAAAAAATAGGGTACATTTGTAATTATATTATCAACTATATTCCTAATAAGAGAAAATTTCTGATTTGACCAGGCATTGATTAAAAATCAGATTATCTGCTTATACTGTTTCATATCTCATGATTGGAAAAATTTCCCAACAACTTGTTTCTAGCTGCCTATGTTTTGGATGGTTTCTCTTCTTATATACCTGTGGTTCTAGTTGCCATGAGACACATTTATGTCGCCTCTGATGTTCGATTTTGCATCTTCATCTCATGCCTCCTGGTAAGTTTGAAGCAGTAGGACAAAGGTATATTCCCAGAAACCATTCTTGCAGTGGGACATATGACAGTAATTGATTATACATGGAAATGACTGAGAACCACATGCTTACGTCCCATAACCCCAAACTGAACAGATCTCTGATCCATCTTTCTCTTTGCTGGAACCTCACGTTACCCACTCACACCATTTAACACAGATGAAAAGGTGGTGAAGTGTAATTTGGAGTGGCAAGAGAAATAATTTTTTTATGGTTAAAACATCTTAATTTTGTATTATGTGTGAAAACGCATCATTATGAGAACCCATTGCTAAAGCTCCTTCCAGGTCCCTGAAAGGGCCTTTTTAGAGGCTTCAGCTTCGTGAGGCCATTTTATGGTAAACAAGTCAAACAAGTGCTCTTTCTGCATTGATGGAAATCTGCTGTTCAGTAGAGTAGCTGCTAGACCTTCTGTGGCTATTGAAGACTTGAAATTTGATTCATGCAACTGAAGAAATGAATCTTTAATATGCAGTTCTAATTATTTTAAATGTAAATAGATATATGTGGTTGATGGCTACTGTATTAGACAGTGTAGGTCTGGCACCCACTTTAATACTATTTTTTGTATAATTATTAGTACTCATTTAATTCTATTAAAGATAGTACGTAGTACATTTTGCTTAACTTATGATGTCATTTAGGTGTAAATTCCCAGTTGTGACCTACATTCTGTATCACATATGATACACTTATTGCCTACTGAGTCAAGTAAGCAATTCTCATAATTAGGGACAAGATTTATGCTTGTAAATAAAGTCAAACTGAAAAAATACTTTTGAAGCATTTATTCTGATTGGAAGGTTTTGATTGTCTTGCTAGAAAATCATCTTGAACCAATCATATTGAAAAATCTTAAATTATGGGTTACAATGTATGTTTTCGAAGTAGTGGTTAAGATCTTTTGTATGAATTACGATGTTTTTCTCTTTGGAAATTTAATAAAATGTTTCCAAAGACAAAAGGAAAGTGGATTATTTGGTTGACATTTTTAATATTTTATTTAACTGCTTAGTTTGCTAATCCTAGTAGTTCAAACCACATTCCAAAATTTGGGTTAAGTCTTGTCTTGCTACAACATGGCATAGGGCAATAATTTATGAATATTGAGTTGGTAGAAAAAGGAGAAAGCATGCATATTATTTAGTATAGTTATGTGAACTGCCTCTGTGGTATAACATTTTATACAATTTTTGAAAAATGTTACAAATATTACAATGTCTAGCACAGGATAGAACATTTTCATTATTGTTCATGCAGTGAACAGATGACCTTTCAAGCATCATGTATAAAGTTTCAGTGTGTACTTAAATAGGATAGTTAATGATTTTCTGTTCATGTGCTAGTGATTTTTATTTGCACAGTTGAGTGTTGTATAGAGAACATCTATTCCCAATTTCTGTCACCTTTATGTAATGATTCAATATTTAGACTGACTAGATCAATTTTTTATAATTGAAGTAAAATAATATAAAATTATTTTAAAGTATACAATTCGTTGGTATTCACAATGCTGAGTCATTTCTTATTTCCAAAGAGCCATCATCACCAAAGGAATCTCCCATACCCAGAATGGATTTACCTATATGAATATTTTATATAAATAGGAAGACATGTGGTCTTTTGTTTCTGTCTTCTTCACTTAGTATAATGTTTTCAGGGCTCATCTACCCTATAGCATCTATTAGTACTTCATTCCTTTTTTAAAAAAATTAATTAATTAAGTTTTAAAATAAACATAGAATGTATTATTTGCTTCACGGGTACAGGTCTGTGAATCATCAGTCTTACACAATTCAAAGCACTCACCATAGCACATACCTTCCCAGTGTCCATCACCCAGCCACCCTGTCCTTCACCTCAACCCCTCAGCAACCCTCAGTTTGTTTCTTGAGGTTAAGAGTCTCTTATGGTTTGTCTCCCTCCTGATCCTGCCTTGTTTGATTTTTTCCCTCCCTACCCCCCACAACCTCCCACCCTGCCTCTCAAATTCCTCATGTCAGAGAGATCATGCAAAGGAAAATAGTCAACAAAACCAAAAGACAACTGACAGAATGGGAGAAGAAATTTGCAAATGACATATCAGATAAAGGGCTAGTATCCAAAATCTATACTTCATTCCTTTTTAAGGCTGAGGAGTAATTCATTGTATGGCTATACCACATTTTGTTTATCATTTCATCTGTGAGAATAAATAGAATTGAGACTATGTTTTTCAGTAATTTGACTTAATTGGTTCTAAGCCTTGGTTGACGATTTTAATAGCTTTCTTAAAGTCTTTTTATGTTAACTTTACCTTTTTTATTTCTACATCCATTTTGATCAACTGATTCCCTCCCTCCCCCACGTATGGGTATTACTCTCTGCCTATTTTGCCTGTTTCTAATTTTTTAAATTAGATAATGAATATTGGGGGGGGCGCCTGGGTGGCTCAGTGGGTTAAGCTGCTGCCTTTGGCTCAGGTCGTGACCTCAGGGTCCTGGGATCGAGTCCCGCATCAGGCTCCCTGCTCAGCAGGGAGCCTGCTTCTTTCTCTCTCTCTCTCTCTCTCTCTCTCTGCCTGCCTCTCTGTCTACTTGTGATCTCTATCTGTCAAATAAATAAAATCTTTTAAAAAAAAGATAATGGATATTAGAATTCACATTATTAAGCTGAAAGTTATGGCTTTGTTTCAGTAGTGATTGACTTTTATTTTTTCTTTTTTCATTCAGTTATTTGCAAATCAATCTGATGATCTCAAGGCTCATCTTTATGCTTTTATAGAATGATCTAGGGTGTTATTTATTCTGGAGCTAGTTTACTCTCACTACTAAGGCATGAACTTTCTGGAGTCTACAGAATGCCCTGATTATTCAACAAGGTCTCTACATTTAGGAAATTGTTCACTTGACAGCTTCTCTGAAATTGATTTTTCCTTTCTAGTTGTTCTTCAGTTGACCTCATGAAGTTTCACCCTAAGAAGCACAGCTTGGTATTTGAAGCTGTAAGGGGATTCCTATGCCAGTCACTACAACTTTTTTCCCTGCACAGCTCCCTTTTCACCAGCACTGTGTCCCACAAATTCTGGCCATCTCAGCCTCCTCGAACAGTAGTTTCACTATCTCTCCTTATTCGGTCTGTGAGGCTCTTTTGGGGGCTCCCTTTCCTCTATCACAATCTGGACTTTGCTTCCAGTATAAAATATGGGCAGTTTTGGAGAGCACCTGCTTTCTTTTCCTTCTTCTAATGATCACAGACCTGTCTTGCCCTTTTCCCAATATCTGAAATAGCGTCATATAATTTGCTTACTTTTCTAGTTGCACACATGATTGGGAGGGCAGTACTGCAGCAATCTAGCATAGTTGTTTTTTTTTCTTCTTACATTTATTGTAGTGAATGTAGTTTGTTTAAACCTTAATATCAAATCTGGTTATTGTTAGAAGCAAGCTTTTTGTTACTGTGTATTTTTATTTTCAGGAATTTCAAAGAGTTCTTTTATATGGAGACCAGAACATTATTTAACTGAAGTATCAAAGTTACACCAACATCTTTAAAAAAAAAATTGGGCAGAATTTTTTCAAAGAGGTTAAGATAACTTTTAGGTCATTTCTTTTTTTGTTGTTATTGTTGTTTGTTTTCATCTTGTGGTTTTGTTTTTTTTTTTTTCTGGTGGGGGGTGCAAGTTGGTGATTTCATTCATTACATTCACAACACCCATAAGTTCTTTTAAAAGGACTGGGACTCAAAATGAGCACATGCTGTTGTAATGGTTCTTACCATAGTATGTATTGAATTATGAGAAGTACTTGTGGCTGTATGTTACCCAGGAGGACTATTTAATATACTTGGTTGTAGAGATTGCAAGTTTTTAGCTATGTTCTGTTATCCATATTGAATCATAAATTTATTATTGAGGTATTGCTTTCTAGGCAGTCATGTTATGCTGTAGGAGAATTAAGGATAAGAATTAATTTTCTGTTATGGAATGTTTTCTCCAACTATAAATGAATGCATTAAACATACACATTACTAACTCCTAGAACTAACACTAAGAAAGTTGTTTAATTATTAGTTTGGAGCATAAATTAATCATAAAGTTTCCTAATAAAGGTACTAGAGAAAAATTTAGGGAAAAATATTTCTACATTAATACAATTTAACTGACAGAAGCTTGTCAGCACTTAGAAACATTTATTCTCAGTTATAAATGGTGCATTTTTCAGCACCATTTTTATTCTAGCTATCGATATATCATTTAGACAGAAAGTGCTGATGTGGGTTTTTCAGTCGTAGCCTGCAAATGTATTGAAGGTGAATGTGGTTTTAGTTAAATAGCCTGTTTCCTACATAGTCTGGGTATTGGATTTTATTAGACTGTTCAAAAGACTTTGTTGTCAAATATATAGGCTTGCTGATCATTTATATGAAGTGCCTTAGTTTTAAAAAAATTAACTACATACGGGTGGTTCATTTATCAGCTCTCTTATCTAGAGCCATTTCCAAAGTTGGAAGTGTATTATTGAAAGACATGAGAAGTTATTGTCATCAGGTCTTCCATTTATATTGGTTTACTGCCATGTGAAATTTATAACTAAACTTTCATATGAAGAAGATAAAATACACTGTCATCTCATTTTGTCCCATTGTACTTTTCAGTTATAGGAACAATGATATGTCTTCAGTTTGATGACATGGTGAACTAGAAAAATCTATATTACTTGGTATATGTCACTTGGTGTATATGTTTGTGAGTATGTTTATACATGACCCTTGCAGAATAAAGTTGTATTTATACATACCATGATGATATTTTTGTAGCTTTATGAACACACAGATTCAGTAGGTTAGATCATGAATATTCTTTGTATTTGTTTATAGTAGTTAAGTCCCTCAACAAAAGTGTTCCAGTTACTGACCAAACTGTCTTATAATGAGCATATATTAATGACTGGTTTTATTGGCTAGTAGAAAGAAGTATTGAAAACTGGTCACTTATTAGACCATCTTAAATATGCTACTTATGGTAAATTTACCGTGTTTATACACATAAGATGTTGTCTTGGTTTTGTTGTATATAAGTAAATGCTGTTACTTACATTTCAAGGTAGAATTAGTTATTTTTATGAGTATAAATTAATACATTCTTGGTATATTACTTCTCTGATTTTGGGTTGCTTACTTCCTTGTGCCTCACGTATCTCATCTCTGAGATGGGGATGAAATAGTTTCTATTTCATGGGATTATAGTGAAAATTAAATGAGTTAATATATGTAAAGCTTTTAGAACAATTCTTGATTCCTAACAAATTCAGTGAGTATTTGTTATTATCATTATTATCACTTCAGATAATTCAAGAATCTACCAACAATCTTTTTTTGCTCTTTCCTTTGTATATATTTATTAAAGTATAATTTATATCTCCTAAAGTCAGCCATGCTAAGTGCAGATATCAGTGATACGTAGTGAATTTACAGAGTTGTCTAGCAATCACCACAATCTAATTTTAGAGAGTTCTCCACTATTTTTAAGAAATATTTTATTTATGAGAGAGAAAGAAAGAGAGAGGAAGTATGCCAGTGGGGGTAGGGGTAGAGACAGAGGGAGAGAGAGTGGGAGAGAAGCAGACACAAGCCTGATGTGGGGCTTGATCTCATGATCCTGAGATCATGACCTGAGCTGAAACCCAGAGTCAGATGGTTAACTGACTGAGCCACCCAGGTACCCCAATATTTCCATCATTCTAAAAGTATTCTTATGCCTATTTGTAGTCAGTCCTCTTACCTACCCCCAGCCCCAGGCCACCGGTAATTTATTTTCTGTTGTTAAAGGTTTGTCCTTTCTGGGCATTTTATTTGCATAGAATCATAAAACAAATGCACTTTTGTGTCTGGTCCCTTTCATGTTGTAGAAGTGTCAGTGTTTTATTCCTTTTTATAGCTGAATAGTATTCCGTTTATGTACTCCACTTTTAAAAATCTATTTGCCATTTGATGGACCTTAGGGTTTTTGCAGTTTTTAGGTATTATGAATAATGCTGCTACAAATACTCATATTTATAAGACTTTCTATAGAGTGTATTTTTGTTTCCCTTGAGTAGATTCCTAGATGTAGAATTGCTGGATTGTGTGGTAAATTTATGTTAATTTTTCAAGAAACTACCAAACTGTTTTCTAAAGCAGCTGTGTGTAACAGTTCACATTCTCATCAGCAATGTGTGATGGCTCTAGTTTCTCTATATCCTCGCCAATGTTTGATATTTTCTGTGTTTTGATTATAGCTATTCTAGTGTGCATAAAATAGTATGTTGTTGTGATTTGAATTTGCATTTCTCTAACTTCTCTAAAGCACATTTTCATGTTTCTTACCCCTGGTTTATGCCCCCTTTCGGAAGTACTGTGCATCTCATAATGCATCAATATATGGGCTTAAAGACCCAGTCCTTTGCCTCAACTGGAACAATTCTGAAAGACTATTTCCAACTTGAGGTTTTTGTGTCATTGGCGAAATCCTCTGTTACAACTGCTTTGCAGTCCAGTTTCCTTCTGCCTGTCCTGCTTCCTTCATTTCTTTCCAGATGTTGTTCCTGAAAGCACACCCCCAAATGCATGCAAATCTCAGTCTTCGAGTCTGTTTCCCAGGGAATCCAACAACAGCAGAAATAAAGTTGACAGGAGTTGCTAAATTAGAGATGGCCTCTAGTCTGAAATTAATATTTGGGCAGAGCCCCATATAAAAGTAGGAAGTGAGCCAACCAGATATCCAGGGTAAGAATTTTCCTGACAGGGGAGTGAGTGTAAAGATCCTGGGCAGGACCATGCTTGACAGCAAGGAGCCCCATGTGGACAAACCAAAGAGAGAGAAGAGGTGGTTGTAACCAGGGGCCAGATCAAGCAGAGCTTTGACAGCCATACCCTCCGTGGACCTTGAAGTATTTTTGGCAGCAGGATTCCATGGTCATTCTACATGCTCTGTGAAAATAGAATATAAGGGACTGAGAGCAGAATTAGAGATGCAATCTGGAGGCTGCGGCCATAGTCCATATGAGAAATGGTTGTTGTTGAGTCAGATTGGTAGCAATGGAGTAGGTTAGAAATGGCAAGATTCTGGATATATGTTGAGGATGTAAGTTTTTGATGGTTGGGATATGGAATGTGATAGAAACAGAGAAATGAACAATGATTCTAAAGCTTTTGTCCTGGGCAATTGAGTGGAAATGTCTGTACTGAGAAAGGAAAGGTGTAGGAGCAGGTGGGGGTAGGTGGAAATCAAATTTCCAGTTTTAGACGTGTGAAATTTGCATGCCCATTAGAAGCTCAAGAGTAGATATGGCCTGAAAAGTTGAAATGCAAATCTAGGTCAGGACTGAAGTTAGAATTTTTGAGTTGTCAAGACATAGATTAAAGCTGTGGATCTGAGTGAGATCCCTTAGGCAAGGGTTGGCATACCTTTTCTGTAAAAGGTCAGGCAGTACACCACACAGTACACAACTATTCAACTCTGTCCCTGTATTGTGAAATATGATAACAATAATTAAATGGGTATGGTTATATCCTACTAAATCTTTATGTATAAAAAAATAGGTTGTAGGCTGGACTTGGCCGGCAGGAAGTAGTTTGCTGACCTCTGAGCTTGACAGTGAATAGAGAAAGAAGAGATTTTAGGCCTGAACCCTTAGCCCTGGTAGTCTAACTTAGAACAGGAAAATGAGAAGGAAAAACCAGTGATATCAGAGGGAAACTCAGAAAATGTGTTCATGTTATAATTTATGTTTATCCTCGTCTCACTTACATTTGTAAACTGGACAAAAATTTATATATAAATTTTTATAGAGATTTATATATAAATCTAAATATGTAATATCCTGCCTGCTTTTGATCTTAGACATACTATTTCTCTGATAATTGTTCTTCATTAACCAATTTCTAGAATTTATGGATAGTATCATGTAAAATGCTCAGAACTCCTCAGATATTTTGTGCATGGAGTTCTATTCAAAATTTTTAGTACACTGTTCTAAATACTTTTTTGTTTGTTTGTTTGTATAATCCAATGTGTGGGGTTATTTGTTAAGTTGATGTAGTTGAAGGTTTTTTTTCCCCTGAATTTTCAGGTGGTCACTGTGTTGGGAGCACCTACATTCTCAGGAATCATCATAAGTCAAAGAAGAGTTCAAGGGCAACAGATAAATGTTAAGTTGAGTATTTCCATTTCTCAAGACCTTTGAAATCTTAGTTGAAGAATGTAGTTGCACACCATCTATGAAGTAACTAAAAAATGAGCTGTGTAAGCATACGTGAACTCAGTAACCCAGATGGGTAGAAGGGATTTCCTGGACTTTTGGGATCTTGACTCAGAAAGACTACTGATTAGACATTAGCAGAAATCCTGGTTAAACTTGTATTTAATTTGTAGAATTGTATTTATAGCAAGCAATTCCTGGTGTGATTTTAATTTTTCTGATATTGTTATAAGAAACGGATTCCAGGTGAAGTAGGAATTAAGGAACTACTTAAGATACACCTCTTTTTCAGTAGCTTTTTGGAGTTCAGACACCAGAAGTGATTCTATATTGCCAACTGACAGACATTATGTATAAAGAACTCACATTATTGTAGGTCACTGAATTAATTTAAGAAAGACTGATTGACATCACTCCTTTAGGGAATTGTGGGCTGCTATTTGATATTATTGTCTTTGTCGGATATGAAAGTTTAAAATGAATTTTAGTTTTAGTGTGTAGGGACTTTAAGAATGAAGTGATGTCCTTTCCAAATTAAAAAAAAATTTTTTTCAAATAGACAAGAAGTGGAGTATATAGACTTTGTTTCTGCCTCTTTTCTCTAGGATAGTTAAGTGCTTGAGCGTAACAGACTGTAGTCAATCATTCTTAAATGGAAAGAGAGAGTTCTAGGAAACATTGAAAACACTTTATAGTTTTGCTCAAAAATTAATTTTTTTATTTGTGGGAGAGGGTGATCATAATTGGTGTCCCTTATGTGCCTATTATAGTTTGAATTCTTTTGTATTCTGTCAAATATAATGTGTTCTGGATGAGATCATCAAGAAAGAACATTTTTCATTGTCGTTACTATAGCAGTTGGGCAAATGTTTTTTGCTAAAAGGCTCTCAGTAATTCCTAACACTCCTGTTGTTTAAGCTCTTTGTGGTAACCTTTTTTTTTTTTTTTTAAGATTTTATTTATTTATTTGACAGACAGAGATCACAAGTATGCAGAGAGGCAGAAAGAGAGAGAGAAGGGGAAGCAGGCTCCCCGTTGAGCAGAGAGCCCAACTCGGGGCTCGATCCCAGGACCCTGGGATCATGACCTGAGCTGAGGCAGAGGCTTAACCCACTGAGCCACCCAGGCGCCCCGTGGTAACCAGTTTTAATTGTGTTACACTGGTATATCATTCCATGGTATGCTAATTACCTTCTCAGATGAATATATGTTCTTTGTACTCAAAATATTTTAGAAAATAGATCGACTAGTATGAATTTATGTGGCCATCTATTTTCTAACCAAGTAGATAAAGTTCTATGAGCTAGGGCAGGGTTAAATATGATGGAAAGGTCATGCCTTCGCAGTGAAACTCCTTGTATGTTATACTGTCATTTGCTCTTAGTTCATTACTAAAGGTATGTGGGGTTGTTCTAGGTATGGCCCTTATAATAATATGTCAGTTAAAAAAAATAAGCATAAGCCATCCAAAGATTTCAAAATAGCATGGCCAATTTAGCCCCAATATTACATTTAGGTATGATAGCAATTCCACATTCGGAATTCAAGCTGCTTTTTATTTTTTTATTTTTCTTAAGAAAAATAAAGCAGAGCAGAGAGCCTGATGCGGGGCTTGATCCCAGGACCCTGGGATCATGACATGAGCCGAAGGCAGAGGCTTTAACCCACTGAGCCACCCAGGCACCCCTCAAGCTGCTTTTTAAATCAAAGGATCCTAACTTTTACAGTATTACATGGGAAAGGATCCTTGTGTCTACCCTTCTAGGATTCTCTGCAGGATTCCTAACCATCTTAGAAGTATAGAGCTTTGGGTTTTGGGTTTGGCTTTCAAGCTGTGTGTGATTTTGGAATATTACTTTTTGTTCTCTGTTTCTTCATGTGTAAAAACAAAGATTTTAAACTTGATTATTTTATTGACCATTTTAAAATAGCACATGTATTTTGAATAATTACTGTTTGCCATGTGATATACTAAATATCCTAGGAAAGACAAAATAAAAGATAAACCCTCTGACTTCGAGAATTTTAATATAGAATTGCTATGAAAACAGCTGATTGTAATTTAAAACAACATTTAGGATAAACTGACAGAATGAACATTATATATAATAAGGAAGGGGGCGCCTGGGTGGCTCAGTGGGTTAAGCCGCTGCCTTCGGCTCAGGTCATGATCTCAGGGTTCTGGGATCGAGTCCCGCATCGAGCTCTCTGCTCGGCAGGGAGCCTGCTTCCCTGTCTCTCTCTGCCTGCCTCTCCATCTACTTGTGATTTCTCTCTGTCAAAAAAAAAAAAAAAAAAATCTTAAAAAAAAAAATAAGGAAGAAAGTAGTATGGATTTGAAGGACCTAAGAGAACTTTTTGGAGGAAATTGTTTTGGAGTTGAGCTGGGTTTGGATAGGAGGTAGATAATTTGCTATGTGAGGTTGGCCATAGAGAAAACAAGTGTAAATAGACACAATTTAACTTTATGTGTGTGTGTGGAGCTGGTGAGGTATTGTGGATGGAACAGAAAATTCCTATGGGGAAGGTAATAGGAAACAGGTTGGATATATAGATACGGAGGATCCTGAGTTCTACCTTGAGGAGTTTCAGTCTGATTTTGTGGTAAATGGAAGCTTTTCTGTTTCTTCAGCAGAGAGCCATAAAAGCAGTATCTTAAGGAAGAGAGAGATTCCATTTCATTATGTAGATAAAGTCTAGATAAGAATAAGAGAACTTGATGCCAGACACCAGGAATACCAGAAGAGGTATTTCATAAAAAGGTAGTTTCAGAACAGAAGGCTTTTGCTTTGCTTTGTTTTGAATATACAGGATATTTATAGGGTACATGTATGAAGGATTGTTCTCTGATTTTATTAGTATTATTTTTTAAACCATGAATCTATAATATGGGAGACAGTCTCCTAGAGAACATTTCCCCTTGATTTTATTTACTAACCTGGCATTTCAGACGATGTTTAGAAGATTGGAAATTCTAAATGTTTAATTATGAACTTGTCTTCCCAATTCTGCTGCTTAATAGCTCTCAAGTTATTCCTGCCACCTTATGTAGTCCTATAGTTGGTTTACCAGTTGAATTGCTATGTATGACCATAATTTGCCTGACATTTTTCTTATTCACTCATCATGGATGGTAGAGGGATCTCCTGAACAGTAAGCAGTCGTCCTTTCCCAGTCAGAACCCATTTTACAGAAGTGCTACCGGATGCGTAATCAGCAGTGTATCTTTGGAAAGGACATGGTTGGCTGATTTCCCCCTTCCTTATTGCTCAAAGAAGTTCTTGAAAGTCAGAAGGGTATTAGAGCTACAGTTTTAATTCTCTCTACTTACCTATATGTACTTTTAATGGTAAAACTCTTTCATGCCACTGGAGAATGTAGTTTTTGTTTTTGTTTTTGTTTTTTTTTTAAGACCATTTTAGTCTACCTTGTATTATTGTTAGTTGAGTCTGTCTCCTCTACACTTTGCACAGGTTGGTAATAGAAAAATTTGTTTAATTAAAATGCTGTTCTTAATATTTGCATATAAACATTCACTAGCAAATCAGAATTATATTTTTATGAATTTCTTTCTTTCAGACTTCATTTTAACTCATGTTATAACTTGGATTACATTTAGAACAAGCTGAAATTTTAAGACTTCTCAAAAAGATACACGATTTCACCACATGCCGTCAAATTCTTAAAAAATAAAAGCAAGTCTGTTCAGTCCAAAGTGCCATTACTCTGAAAATTTATGGAAGTATTTTGAAAAACAGAGATGGCAGAAAAAGTGGAAAACACAAACATAAAAGAAAACCGTTCTTTATCAGAATAAATTTGAGAAGGGCTCATCAGTCTAGTCTTTTTTTTCCTTCCTTTTTGGTTTTTTCTTTTTCTTTTTTTTTTTTTTTTGGTGTGATTCTAAAATATCCTGTGTCCTTTCTGTTGGTGATCATTATGGAAATGTGAGTAGTAAAATTATAAAATAGCCTTTACTACAGAGAGAATTTATTTCAGAGCAGAAATGCAATCATGCCTCACGCTGTATGCTTTTCCGAAGATGCAGGCAGGATAAGCTGAGAGCTACTCCACAGACTTAGTGCTTGAAATCTCACATCACTAATACCTTCCCATTAAGCCACGCAGTGCACCAGTATGTAAACTTAGCACAAGAAAGGTACCTTCTACTGAAGGTATTGTCATTCAGATGACATATAAAGGTGGTTGATCACTTAAAAAAACCCCGAGGAGAGCAGGGTAGGAACATTTGAGATGGACTGTGGAGTAGGGAGGAGAAGGTCAGGACAGTTTAGAAGGACCAAACTGACCAGAACTAGGGAATACCATCAGGGCGGAGATAAAGCAGCAGGGAGTCCAAGACTGGGTTCTGGCAATAGAGGTTATGTCCTTACAGAATTTTGATCTTGGAGAGATTCAGTAGATAATCTTATTAAGAAATAACCCATTTCTGAATTTGTCGCCAGTGACTTATAAAGGTTAAATGACTTGTTTGTTATTTTAATCATTAATCACTGACAGACCTGAAAGAGCCTAGAAATCTTGAAATCTTGCACCCATGCTTAACTGGTATTATACGGACTGCTTTCTGTTAGCTCAGTGATAGGGATAAAGTGATGCCTGAGATGAAGTTTTTACTTCCGAGGCTCTAATGGTTTAGTGGGGAGACTTGTGTGTAAGTCAGAAAGTGAAGTACAAGGTTATAAATGTTAGGATCAGACATGTTCAGGTGGCTTGGAAAGCCCTGGGAGAAGTCCTTCAAGGAGCTGGACTGTGGGACTGGGGCCAGGAAATGCTTCTGGGGCAAGTTGACATTTCATCAGTTTACTCCATGCCATGTTGATATACTGGAGGTAGTGCAGGTATTTTCATGGCAGTTTAAGATAGAACTTAGGTAACCTTATCCTCTGCTTTCACTTCTGAATCTTGTTTAATAGCTAGAGGATTGAGTATGCTTTTAAGAGTAGTATGTTACACTGGGGTGCCTGGGTGGCTCAGTGGGTTAAAGCCTCTGCCTTCAGCTCAGGTCGCGATCCCAGATCCCAGAGTCCTGGGATCGAGCCCCACATTGGGCTCTCTGCTCAGCAGGGAGCCTGCTTCCTCCTCTCTCTCTGCCTGCCTCTCTGCCTACTTGTGATCTGTCTGTCAAATAAATAAAATCTTAAAAAAAAAAAAGAGTAGTATGTTACAGACACACTTGGCATGTCTGTATATTGAGCCAAAACATAAAATTTTTCTTTATAATATAGAATATTCTGTTGATTCTTTTCCTTCATAGTGCTGATAGGGTAAGAGTAGGAATGGAGGAGAATCTTCATTCTGTGCTCTGGAAAGAAGCTAAAAACATGGGATATGCTACTACATATTTATACCCTAGATTTAAAAAAACACAAAAAAGAGGTGTCATAAGGTGTGAAAAGATCATTAATAATACATTTAATTTAAAAAGTGTTGATCGTTTAAACTTGGTGTTAGAACAATTTTGTCTGAAAAGAACATGACTAGGTCTCCACTGATCCTATATGCAAAATACATTTTAGATGAGTTAAGAAATAAATGTCCAAAATGGAAACTGTAAAATACTTAGAAGAAAGTATGGGTGAATCATTTGATAGTGGCACAAGGAAAGCTTTCTTTGGTTTAAAAAAAAAAAAAAAAAGAAGAAATGATAATGAAGGAAAGTTTGATAGATTTGATTATGCAAAATAAAGATGTCTTATTTGTCAAAAAAAAAAAAGCAAATAAGAACCTTGAAAAGTATTTGCAATATTGAACCTATCACTCATGTATGAAGAACAGCCACAAAAAAGGGAGGGGCGAGAGGTGTGGAGAAAAAGCATTGACTTTGAAGGAAAGTGGGCAAAGGTCATTGATAGACAGTTTGGTGGGGGCATAAAAATCCTGGAAAATGTTTACATGACTTTATTTAACATTTTCGACTTCTAGAAATTTTTCCTGAGAACCAGAGACCAGAGAAAAGGGAAGGGTTTGTTTACTCTTACGCTATTATGGCAGTAAATGTTCTAAATGTCCAAAGTGGTCACCTAGTAAATAAACAATGACCTATCCAAATGCTGGACTGCACAGTTGCAGCCATTCAAAAATCATGTTTTTGAAGACAATGTAAGGATACTGAAAATGCTATTATATGGTCAAATTTTAAAAATAATTTACACGTGCTGTGTGCTATAATTCATTCTTTTGTTCATTCATTCATTCATAGGTTTTATTTATTTGACAGAGAGAGTTAGTGAGAGGGAGAGCATAAGCCAGAGGGGAGACAGAGAAGGAGAAGCAGACTCCCCGCTGACCAGGGAGCCCAGTGCAATGCGAGGCTTGATCCCACCTGGGGTATATGTATGTATGTGTAGACAAAAGACTAGTTGAACATGGACCATGTAATGTGAATATGTGTCTTAAATGTGATTTTTCTAAGAACTTAAAATGCTTTTCATGTTTCCTTTGGAGAAAAATTAAAATTGCAGACTAGCAATCTATATTGAATTATAATCATACTGTATTTTTACAGATGATTTTTCAACTCTTTTTCTCTGTTCTTAGGGCAATATGATACATCAAAATTCAATAACTAGAATTATAGTTAAAGTTTGTTGAATAATACTTGTTTAGGTGAGTGTCCAAGTTGAATCAATATCTAATAGTTTTTGCTTGAGAATGTTGCAGAATAATGTTACTACAGTTGGCTATATATTTTTTATACCTGACTAGAGAGGAAATGATACTGTTTTCAGTTAAATTATTTTAAATATGAGAAAGGCAAAAACCATGAAGAGCTGAGGAAAGAAACAGTTTCATATATAAAAATACCAAAAAGCTATATTGTTTGCCTTATTTACTCACCTTTAGAAATCGTGTAACTGTATTATAATTTTCATTAAAATCTGAATATTTCTTATATTCCCACATTCATTGACAGGTAAAATAATTCCAAAATTACTGTATGAATCAATATAATATACTGATATACAGTATATTATACTGATATATCAGTATATACTGATATACAGTATATATACTACTTATACTTATCAGTATAAGTAGTAATATGAAGGCAAATAAAATTGGTCTATAATTTTAAAAATCAATTGATTGCTTTCTAATTGAAGGAGAGATCCATTTCAAGTTACTGTTTATGGAAATAGGAAAAAATAGCTGAGGGTAGAATTGCGATGTGAAAGAAAATAGCTCACAACATTTAAAAATAGGTCTTGGTACATTTATTAGGGGAAAACAATGATAGATAGAGACATTTTCAGAGATTCCTCACTATAGAATTGTCTTATAGTCTATTTTCCAATGAGATTCCTTCTTTTTTGATTTGGTAGCTAGTGAAAGGATCTGATGTATAAATTCCTTTGATTTGAAAATATCTCATCCCATTGAGCTTGAATACTATGAGCTGTCATTTAGCACAAACTTTAACAATTCCATCAGACTTTTTTTTTACTGTTCTTTCATGGAGACAGATGAAAACTTTAGACAATTAGGACAGAAACAAATAAACAAAGGCACTCAAAGAAAAAAAGTAGAATAAGGGGAGTACATCTGAACTCTAATTTAATTTACCTTTATTTCTGAAACTTCAGTTATTGGTTTAGAAACATGATAATGATATCAAGTTAAGATTTATTGAGCACTTACAGTATGCCATTTCCAGTGCTCCCTCCTTCACGTGGATTATCTCTAGTGGTCAACCAGAGCCTGTTGGGAGAGGAAGTTATTTTGTCAAATCTCAGGTGTATCCTTGTTTTATGTGCCATGAAGAAAGAAAAAAGCACTGTCACTTAGACTATACTGTCATTGACTACAATATATATCGTAATGCGAGAAATATTTGAAGAATTGTGATATATTAAATGCATTGGCTGGTAGATGTGAGACTTGATTAGCAGACTGATCATTAGCTGGTTCCTATCTTGAAGATTTTTTTTTTTTAAGATTTTACTTATTTATTTGACAGAGAGAGGCACAGCGAGAGAGGGGACACAAGCAGGGGGAGTGGGAGAGGGAGAAGTAGGCTTCCTGCCAAGCAGGGAGCACAAAGTAGGGCTCGATCCCAGGACCCTGGGGTCATAACCTGAGCCAAAGGCAGAGGCTTAATGACTGAGCCACTCAGGCGCCCCTTGAAGGCTAGTTTTTAAAAAGGTTGTTATCACTGAAAGGAGAAAATTTTACAAATGTGTAAACATGGAAATAAAAAACAATGCTTCAATTCAGAATGAAAGTGAGTGTCTTCCACACATCTCTTGGCTAACTTTAGGCCTGTCCTTCCCGGGAAAAGTATACAACACCCATTTATGTGAACAGAGAATAAAAAACACAAGATTCCAAGGGGTCTGTCAGTCTTCAGGGAGGGATGGCTTGTTCTGTAAGCAGATGCTAAGCTTTAATTTCTGCTGGTTTTAGCCATTAGATTGCAAAGTTGTACGCCTGGCAGTGAGGATTGGTGATGGGGAGGATTTTTAAAGTAAAACAGTAAATGGATATTGAGAAATAGATAGGTTGTTACCAGGGAAATGTTCTTCCAGAGATACTGAACCATAAGCCATTCTTATATATGAGACTTTGGGAGCAGAATAAAATAACCCTTACTAGCATACAGAGTTTACAGATTGCATGTATTCTCTGAGCACAGTTGACAACAAAGTGTAAGTCTAATTGAAAATACATTGTGATTTAAATCCTGCCTATTACCTGGTACAGACCTGAGGAGGGAAGAGGGAAGGAAGGAGAAATGGAAGGTGTTTTTGTTTTGTTTGATTGTTTGTTTGTTTGTTTTGAAAAAAAGTAGGGGCACCTGGGTGGCTCAGTGGGTTAAAGCCTCTGCCTTTGGCTCAGGTCATGATCCCAGAGTTCTGGGATTGAGCCCCGCATCAGGCTCTCTGCTTAGCAGGGAGCCTCCTTCCCCCCCCCCCCTTCCCGCTGCCTGTCTCTGCCTACTTGTGATCTGTCAAATAAATAAGTAAATAAAATCTTAAAAAAAAATTTAAAAAGGTAATACAAGGGGAGCAGTTGTAGGCACTAGATACTGCAATATCTAGTACAGTTTGTTCCCAGTTCCTGGCATAGAGCTCCTAAAACCCTAGGAATTTTCTAAGTGATAAAGATAATATGAGCATCTTTTGTTTTAAGGAGGCAACTCTAGATAGCTTCAGATGGGGGCTTGTTTTAAGGAGGCAACTCTAGATAGCTTCAGATGGGGGCTTGTCTCCAGGATAGCAAACCTTGATAGAAGCTTATAAGTTTCAGCCATCACACAATCCTTGGGGAAGGGAGAGGGAGTAGAGATTGAGTAGATCATCAATAGCCAATGATGTAATCAGCCATGCCTAGGTAATGAAGCCTTCATAAAAATCCCTAAATGACAGGGCTCAGAGAGCTTGAGAGTTACGCCCACGTGCTAGGAGGGTGGCACACCCCAACTCTGAGGGGACAGAAACCCATGTGCTTGACCTTGCCCCTTGTACCTCCTTCACCTGAATGTTCATCTGTATTCCTTGTAATTAACCAGTAGTAATTACGAAAATGTTTTGCAGAGGTTTCTGAGCCATTTCAGATATTGAATCTGAAAGGGTGGGGATTGGGGGACCCACCCCCGGCTTTGTAGGCAAGTTGGATGGAGTGTCTTGTGACTAATGTCTAAAGTGGTCATTCTTGGGGGACTGAGCCCTTGAACATGTGGAGTCTGATGCTAACTCTGGAGCGCTATCAGAACTGAATTGAATTGCAGGACATCCATTTGAACATCTTGAACATGTGGAGTCTGATGCTAACTCTGGAGAGCTACCAGAATTGAATTGAATTGTAGGACATCCAGTTGTAGTCAGACTTCGTTGGTGTCAGGAGTGATGTGAGTAAAAGTAACTCAACCATAATTTGGAGAAGTGGGTAATGAGGAACCCATATATACAAAGCAGGCAGAGGACAGTGAAGCAAGTAGGGGAAGAACCATCTTTAACCCTTCACTGCCGTCCAGGAGGAGTTAGCCTGTGATTGAAGCAGTGCGTATTGCAGATCAAGGGACAAGGGGGTTATGCTCGGTGCCATCTCTAAGAAGGCTGGAATCCCACCTGGAGAGTGGAGGCAAGTCAGAGAGAGGTGTGTTTGTGTTGCTAATATTAAAGATTTCGGTCTAGGCTTCCTTGAACTCATAGGTTTGTCTCACTTATTCTTTGTCATTTTTTTGCTGTAAGGCTGGAGCTTTTTCCTTTTGACAACCTCGAGTTTTGCATAGTCATTATTGAGTAAAGCACAGACAATACATTATCTACAATTTGCAGTTTGGGTTATTAAGAGCAAAAATTTAAGACACAAAGCAATCTGCACGTAGAATACTTTCTCGATATGAGTAATTGTTTCCTTAATTGTCCAAAGTCTAGCTTTGTTCATACTCAATTTGTTCATATTTTTTTGTGATTCATCTTTATCGGATCTTTGCAAAACATTGTAGTTATTTTGCTAAGATACAAAAATTCCTTTTTTGCACTTATATTTCATCAGATAGTGAACAGTTTAATTATTGCCATTATAGCAAGAACAACTGATAATAAGTGTGGGAACAAAACATTGACTCTCAGTGAGTGTACAGTTTGGGGTGTAGGGAAAATAGAGCACGTGTATGGTAGACTGAACAACAGAGTATCCTGCCCCAGGGCCTTGGTGTGCATGTTTCACAGGGGGAATGGAGAGCTTTGACTCCCTGGGTATTAGGTAAGATCTGGGGCTGTATTTGTGATGCTCACAAACTGTCCAGCTCCTTTGTTCCTAGGCTTTGTAGAGATTCAGAGGTCTTTTGAAAATCTCTCATTTATGTATTAATCATCATCCATGTTTATAATTATTACTAAAAATGAACATAATGGAATAATATGTTAGTAGTTGGAGCTGGTATTAAAGTAGATAATAGACTTTCAAATAAAACTTGTAGGAATTCTCAAATTTACAAGTAAATTTTTTTTATCATAGTTGAATGTATTTTGGCAGTAATGGTAGGGAGTAATATTGCAAATGGATCATTGAAATCTGTCTTTTAAACTTATCCTATAATTAGAGTTTGACTCTTCATATTTCTGTGTGTATGAATTTGTCTGTGTTTGCTTTGTTTTAAAATGTGAAACTAAAAATACTCAGAAGTTGAAATTTAGTCCCACTGCAGTCCCATAATCTCCTCCTATTTTGTTCTGTTGCTAAGCCAGAAATTCACATTTACTAGATTATTATCTATTGCCATGGAAATCGTTTTGTTATATTTCAATTTCACTACAGGAACAAGCAGCAGGAGCTAATGGACCATAAGAGGGAAATTTGTTGTTTAAATAACGATTATCTTTTATATTTGGCTAACATGAAAAGGGGAAAGTACAATTCTTTTGTCACACAGCATGAGAAGGTAAATGGATGAGAGTTAGAGGCAGAATTCACCTTAAGAAAATTCATGGCTGTCTCGTGAGTCAGAAATGACATGACCCACTCACAAGCTGAACTGTGAAAGGTGTCCTTACAGAGCTATGTTTCATCAAATAACAAAGGAAGTCCTCGTTGTGGGTTTGGCTCCCCAGAGGTGAACAGTGAGGTGGAGTTTCGGGTGTAAGATGTGCGTCAGGGGCTGGGGGCTGTGCTCGAAGGGGAAGCTGCAGCATTGGGCAGTTCCCATGAAACTCAGGTGGTATTGCCCTTAGGGTTGCCTCCTGTGGCCCCTGCCTTGTCGTGGGATGTGGGCAGCCCCCATGTGGACTACAGGAGATTGAATTCTCCGGACATGGGCACTGTCTTCTGACCATACTCCCCGCACGCGGCAGTCAGCTGGTCCATCCTTGAAGGCTTATCTTGGAGACGAGTCTGTCTACATGATCTTTTTCTTATATGAGTATCAGGAATTTCTTGCAGTTTTATCCTTATGGTATATATAATTCCCGGTATACATCACCTTGAATCAGGCAAGTGTTCACATTTTTTAGACATATTGGTGATAAAAGCCCTTTTAACGTTGTGATTTGGTTTAAGTGCTTTTTGAATTATGTAGATTGTGTTCTGCCTCTAGCTATAGCATACGCTTTTTTTTTTTTTTTTAAATTCATAGCGGACTGTGGCCCTCTATAGAAAGTTAAGGCTTTTCTGAATAGTCTGTGACCATTTATAAGTGCACATTTTTTAAAAACTTTTTATTTTATAATGATTTCAAATTCAGAGAAACGTTTCAAGAAAAGGACAAAGAGCTAACATAAGTTCTTCACTCCCATTCCCTGTTATTAGTATTTTACTATAGTTGCCTTATCGTATTCTCCTCCTCCTCTCTCTTTCTCCCTCACCCTTTACTCTGATACATTCTTGTTTTGGAGTTTGTTCATTTGTTTGTTTGTTTTCTTAGGTTGAGATGAAAAATTGCAGACATGATGCCTTAGTATTCCTTTGGTACTTCAGTATTTCCTAAAAATAAGGATGTTGTTTCCTTTGCCTTTGGAGACATATCTTGAAAGAAGTTGCTGTGGCTGATATCGAAGAGGTTACTGCCTATGTTCTCCTCTAGGATTCTGATGGATTCCTGTCTCACGTTGAGGTCTTTTATCCATTTTGAGTTTATCTTTGTGTACGGTGTAAGAGAATGGTCAAGTTTCATTCTTCTACATATAGCTGTCCAGTTTTCCCAGCACCACTTATTGAAGAGACTGTCTTTTTTCCACTGTATATTTTTTCCTGTTTTGTCGAAGATTATTTGACCATAGAGTTGAGGGTCCATATCTGGGCTCTCTACTCTGTTCCACTGGTCTATGTGTCTGTTTTTATGCCAGTACCATGCTGTCTTGGTGATCACAGCTTTGTAGTAAAGCTTGAAATCAGGTAACGTGATGCCGCCAGTTTTATTTTTGTTTTTCAACATTTCCTTAGCAATTTGGGGTTTCTTCTGATTCCATACAAATTTTAGGATTATTTGCTCCAGCTCTTTGAAAAATACAGGTGGAATTTTGATCAGAATAGCATTAAAAGTATAGATTGCTCTAGGCAGTATAGACATTTTAACAATGTTTATTCTTCCAATCCAAGAGCATGGAATGGTCTTTCATCTTTTTGTGTCTTCTTCAGTTTCTTTCATGAGTGTTCTGTAGTTCCTCAAATACAGATTCTTTACCTCTTTGGTTACGTTTATTCCCAGGTATCTTATGGTTCTTGGTGCTATAGTAACCAACTTCATCAAGATCAAAAGCTTCTGCACAGCAAAGGAAACAGTGAACAAAACAAAGAGGCAACCCACAGAATGGGAGAAGATATTTGCAAATGGCAGTACAGACAAAAGGTTGATATCCAGGATCTATAAAGAACTCCTCAAACTCAACACACACAAAAGAGATTATCATATCAAAAAATGGGCAGAAGATGTGAACACTTCTCCAATGAAGACATACAAATGGCTATCAGACACATGAAAAAAATGTTCATCATCACTAGCCATCAGGGAGATTCAAATTAAAACCACATTGAGATACCACCTTACATCAGTTAGAATGGCCAAAATTAGCAAGACAGGAAACAACATGTGTTGGAGAGGAACCCTCTTACACTCTTGGTGGGAATTCAAGTTGGTGCAGCCACGTTGGAGAACAGTGTGGAGATTCCTCAAGAAATTAAAAATAGAGCTTCCCTATGACCTTGCAATTGCACTACTGGGTGTTTACCCCAAAGATACAGATGTAGTGAAAAGAAGGGCCATCTCTACCCCAATGTTTATAGCAGCAACGGCCACGGTCACCAAAGTGTGGAAAAAACCAAAATGCCCTTCAACGGACGAATGGATAAGGAAGATGTGGTCCATATACACTATGGAGTATTATGCCTCCATCAGAAAGGATGAATACCCAACTTTTGTAGCAACATGGATGGGACTGGAAGAGATTATGCTGAGTGAAATAAGTCAAGCAGAGAGAGTCAAGTATCATATGGTTTCATTTATTTGTGGAGCATAACAAATAACATGGAGGACATGGGGAGATGGAGAGGAGAAGGGAGTTGAGGGAAATTGGAAGGGGAGGTGAACCATGAGAGATTATGGACTCTGAAAAACAACCTGAGGGTTTTGAAGGGGCAGGGGGTGGGATGTTGGGGGAACCAGGGGTGGGTATTGGGGAGGGTACGTATTGCATGGAGCACTGGGTGTGGTGCAAAAACAATGAATACTGTTACGCTAAAAAGAAATAAAAAAAAATAAGGATGTTGTTCCACAGAACCCAATAATAATCAAAGCAGGAAATAAATATTAATATAATATTACCATCTGTTTCTCAGATCTCATTCACAACTCACCAGTTGTCCCAGTGATGTTCTTCATGAGTCCAGAATCCGGGATGACACCTTGTGTTTAGTTGCCTGGCACAACTGGTCTTCTTCAGTCTGGAACTGTTCCTTAGTCTTCTCTCATTTTCATGAACTTGATATTTTGGAAGAGTTCAGCCAAATCATGCTACTTCTTTATTTGGTTTTATCTGATGTTTCCTCATGAATGAGTTCAGATTATTCTGGGCAGGATTACCGTAGAAGTGATGCTTTGTTCTTAGTTCATCATGTTAAAAGGTGGTCAGTCATGTCTTGTACTTTTCTTGTTTGTTCCAGCCTTGGAATTACTAAGAAATGGAAAATGACATTTAGACATTTAGAAACCAAAGTCTGGGTTCTAAAGATGCTCATTGCTACTGGAGTATCTTTCCTGCTAGGTCTTCTCAGGGAATGGAATTAGAAAATACAGGTTTTTACAAACTCTCTCTCTATGTCTGTCTGTCTGTTATCTATCTATCGATGCCTGGATCCTGTTAACCTCAAATGTTTACCTGTTTGCCCGTTTCCCCCTGTATATAACCAATCTCTCATCTATGTGGGTCACCAATGTGGCTTGGCCCTGCTATCCCCAACCAGCTGGTTGAATATTGGGTTTTGGCTTTGCTGGTGATGCCAAGTACTTGCTCAGTCACAACCAAGAGGAAGGGACCCCAATGCATCTTATGTTTCCTATTCTTATTATTACTTTTCTGTAGGTATAAAGTACTGCAGTGATTCCAAAAACAAAATTCAGCAGAGGAGGTAGTATTTGTTATGGGCTATATTATAAAAGACATTCCTAAATTAAAAATGGGATTCTCTAGTGGTTTAGTGGTTTCTTTTTTAGTTTTGTTTTTTCAAAATGAGTACTATTCTAAGATGTGAATGACAGGATTTTCGTGCTTAGCTTAAGATTCTGTTAAGGACAATAATAATAGCACTGGGATATGTGCTAAGCATTTTGATATTAAATATAGTTTCTGAATAAGAAACCATTTATATTGTTAAGGCAGATCTTTCTTTGGTTTCTTTTGGATTTATTTCTTGGTCACTCAAGTGATAGCTATTAGCAAAAACAATTTTTGTTGTGCCTTGTTTGTGGGTTTGCAATAATGAGAACAGTTATTGAGTCCGATAATTTTGTGCTTTTATTTTCAAGTAACAAAGTGTTCTTATTTTGTGATGATACTAAGGAAAGGCAGTTTAAAAGCTAGTTTTAAAGGATCTGTAGCTTTGAGAGGTTATAATTTAGAATGGAGGCATGGTGGTCAGAGGAAATGAGCCAAAGTTAAAAGCCTTTTCTGTGCCATTGAATCTGTAACCATCCTCAAAGTACTCTGCACTTTATGTCACAAAAAAGCCTCAAATCCCGTGGGTAAATGTTATCTGCAGGAACCTCATCATTTCTGAAAACAGTTCTTTTATTCTTAGAGTGTTTGAACAAGAAATACAAATAATAGTATTTTCTTCTCTTTTTGCAGGACAACATATGGATATAGGGGTTCTGCTATTTTTGAATAAGTGCTTTGTGATATAAGAAGCAAAATCAAATTTAAAATTAATGGTTGGTTAGACAGAAACTTAAGGTGTTGGTTAAATCTCTTTTGCCTCCTTTGTGAAGCAGGGTGTCAGTTTTCTTTTCTTGTGGGGCTGTTTTATGCTTGATTTTCTTTTGGAAGATAAAATATAATTACTTGTCAGCCAAACAGTTGTGGCATAGACATTTTTGCAAATAGTTTTAAAGGTAGATCTTGATTATATAAGCTGTGAGGAGCACACAAGATGTGGACAAAGCACTTGATGAGCAGTGAATGTGGTTGTACAGAGGAGAGGAGTGAGTGAAGGCTCACATCATTCTTGTGCTCTAAATATGTTCACATTTTCTCATGAGTTTTTTTATGATTTCTGCTCTCCTTGTCCAGCATAACTTTAGTTGCTTCTTATCCCATTCCTCGTCTCCTTTACTCTGTCTCTCTCCCTGATATAAACTCACTCACACACAAAATATACATACAATCACACTTGAACTTAAATAATTGGTGTGCTTAGAAGTGTTCCCAGCTGGAGGCCACACAGGGCCAATGTCTATAATTGTGTGTTTGTGTACACACACACACATGCACACACATTCCATTTTCAAATAGTTGGCACTGAAAGTACTTGGCTTACCGTAGTACAATATGCAGCTCACGTTTGTTGAGCGAAGGAATCTGAGTCCAAAAAGACAAATAATATTAAGGACCGAAGTGAACAGAGTGAAGGAATGGGCAGAGTCTCGTGAAGACATGATTTCTTCTATGAAGATTCATTTGTTGTACGGATGGCTTCTCCAGAATGATTTAATATTCATATGGAACAGTTGTTAGCTTGAATCCACTGCTTTTCCCCACCTCTCTGAACCAAAATTTATTTCTGATTGACAGAGGGTAGTTAATTGAACTGTCCCGATACATCACTGGAAAGGGTGGATCACGCCTTAGATGAAGGCAGTGATCTGGGTATGGGGCCAGATACGTGTCCTCTTCCCTCCTCTCGAGAGAGGTCTTCTTACTGCAGCTCATTTTATGTCTTTTGACAGCCAAGTAACACAGAGTAGAGTGAAATGACTTTTGTGTGACAGAACCCATAGCAAACCACACAGGACATTTGCCTTTAAAAACAACAATAAAAAGATCAAACATTCTCTAGTTACCACTTGAACAGTTTACAGTTTGCAGTGGTACTGCTAGTCCTGTCAATGAAAATTACCGCTTGGCATCTTTTTGGAGTATCTAAATGTGTGGTCAGGGACCCACTTGGGCACAGGGTAGTGCAATAAGCCCAGTTCATGATTTTCTGTACTACTTCCTAATGTGTCCGAAATGCTGCGAGCAGGGCACTGCTTCCCCTGCTACTTTTTTCGAATGTCAATATCTTCCCCTTTCTTTCCATGTAGAGTTACATTTATTCCATGGGATAGCAGCAAGTCCACTTCTAACTTACTGAAACCATTTTCCTCCATTTGGTACTAAGTCCAAAGTTTCAGGGACAAAAAAATTCTTCAAGTTGGTTATTAGTTATAATAGAGAGCCCAACGAAAATGCGTACATGTGTACAACAAAAGATGTACACAAGAGTGTTCATAGCAGCATTCCTCCTGATAGCCCCACGCGGAAACACCTCTAAGGTCTGTCAACAGTACAATGAATACATTGTGGTATATTCATCAGATGTGGTGTAGTCATTCATTGTACAGCAATGGAAACAAATGAACAGCTGGTCCAGGTGGCAACATAGATGAATCTCAATCATGTTAAAGGAAGCCAGATGAAAAAGAATACCTCACATATTCAATTTGTATAAAGGTTAACCATTGACAAACCTCATTTTTGGTTTTGGAAACCGGGGTAATGATTACCTTTGGGAAGGAGGAAGAGTAGTGACTCAGAACGGGCAGACCCGTGGTGTAGTTACTAGCATGGGTGGCGGTTACATGGTTATCTTCACGTTGTGGTAAGTCATGCCGAATCATCACGTTTGTGCCCCTTTCTGTGTGTGTTACGTTTCCATTAAAAAACTTATTTTTAGGGACGTCTGGGTGGCTCAGTTGGTTGGACGACTGCTTTCGGCTCAGGTCATGATCCTGGAGTCCCGGGATCAAGTCCCGCGTCGGGCTCCCAGCTCCACGGGGAGTCTGCTTCTCCCTCTGACCTTCTCCTTGCTCATGCTCTCTCTCATTGCCTCTCTCTCAAATAAATAAATAAATAAATAATCTTTTAAAAAAAACCAGCAACTTATTTTTAAAAAATTGATGTAATTATTCTCTTGTGTGTAATGTCTACTTTTTTTCTGGATGCTTTCAAAGGTGTTTTTCTTTGTCTTAGTTTTATGTTTATCTATAACTTGTATAGGTGTGATTTTCATTGTAATTTTCCTCCTGTGTTTCACTGAACTTTGCGAATCTATAATTTCATGCTTTTCACCAAATCCAGAAAGCATGCTGCCAATATATTTTTAAATTAGACTTAAAGAAAGTAGAGGGACTAAGCTCACCTACACTTTGCATACCCTCAGGAAAAGACGACACTGTATATACATTATTCGTTTTAAGCATATACTTTGCTTTATAGGTCAGCATCTCAACTTCACAAGTTCCTGCCTCCCAGCTGGCCCCGTAAAACTGAACTGGGCACCTGGGTGGCTCAGTGGGTTGAGCCGCTGCCTTCGGCTCAGGTCTAGATCTCAGGGTCCTGGGATCGAATCCCGCATCGGGCTCTCTGCTCGGCGGGGAGCCTGCTTCCCTCTCTCTCTCTGCCTGCCTCTCCATCTACTTGTGATTTCTCTCTGCCAAATAAATATGTATAAAAAATCTTAAAAAAAAAAAACTGAACTGAACCAGTTTTCCCATTTGTTCTAAGTTCTTGTCTAGCCTGTCAACTCTTAAGCCACTAACGACTAACTAGTGTATACCCTTACCTTAGACTATACCTCCTAAAGCTCTTCACAGTGGAAGGCTTTCACTTTACCACTGTGTTTCAGGGGCCACTGGAGACTGGTGGTGTTGTATATATACAGGTGTATGTATAGGTGTTGACCACTCACACCTAGCTTTTGCCAGCTCAGTGCAGATCCTTTTGTGCATGAAAAACACCCATCCTTTTTTCTCTTCCATTAACTGGCCAGAGGGAACTTCTTGTGATGCCAGTTTATGTGGACTGAGGGAGAAGTGCTGAAGCATTAGGGGTAGGCACTGCAATAGTCTGAGTCATCTACTCATTCAGCTTAGCTGTGGCCATGTTCCCAGTCTTCAAGGGAGTGGAGTGCTGTTGAGCCCATCTAGTTGTATGGTTTGGCAAATCAGATAATGGCAGCTTATGATGGTGGTTTGATTATTCACCTAGTCCCTTGATGTCCTGTGGTCAGGTGTTCCAGCTGTCCCAGGGACCCCTGGCAAATTGGGAGAGCAATCTTAACAAGGTCCCCACGAACCACATGTGATTAGCACTGACGCATTGCACCATGACACTGACCATGCAGTTGTGCAGTGGCCATTTCTAAAGGCACTTTCTGGTTATAAAGCATTCACACATGTTCTATCTCATAGGGCACGGTATCCTTTCTGCCCTCTTCTGCTGGCCTCCAGGTCTACAGATGTAAAAGGCCCAACGTGAAATCGAGATTACACAGAGGACCTGGCTATTCTGGTGGCTCTGCAGTCCATGGTGCAATTACTACTACTACTACTACTACTACTACTACTACTATTACTACTGTTAACTACTACTCTTACTACTATTACTACTATTGCTGCTGCTGCTGCTAGTACTACTACTACTACTGTTACTACTACTTCTACTATTACTACTACTTCTCCTTCTTTTTCTCCTCTCTCTCCTTCTTCTTGAATGAGAATTTAATGTTGGGGAAGGAACTTAGGGTGTCGCCTTTGGCAAGGGGACATACTGGCCCTGATTTTGGGCCACAGATGCAGAAGCAGGGAGGGCAGGGTCCGACAGACAGGTGTGCAGCCCAGGTGGCACAGATCAGGTATTCGTACAAGCCATAGTGACTTATGGTGCCATCCGAGTGCGCAAACCTGGGGTTGACATCCAGGAAGTGGGCCCACGGGTGGCCAGTCAATGCTACCCAGACCAACCCATTCACCCATCAGTTTTTCTCTTGAAGTGGGTTAGGGTGCTGGCCTCTGGGAGCAGTCTTGACACCATTGGTTCACCAGTTGGACGATGGTCTCGATGCCACCAGTCACTTGCTCTGCTATGTGCCTGTGGTGGTTGGTACTCACTCCAGACCACTACAGTCTTGGGCCAGATTTGTTCCAGCTCCCCATTCTCCAGCTGCCAAAGCACCTGTTACGTGCTGTCACTACCAATACCGAAGTTAAGTGTGTGCAGAGAATAAAAGAGCTCCCTCCAGATCTTGCACTGGTGCATTACATGGACCCAGGAGTCCCTGAGTAAGAAGACTTCGTGTTCCTTATCTTTGCTGTGGGCTATGAACCCAGGTGCAGGGACATTCAGTGTCCATTGCCCTGCATGTCCTACACCTGCAGGGACTTGCCAGTGCCTTCTCCTCTTCACTCATCGTGGTGCTACAGCTTGTGCTGGATCCAGTGTCTTTTTTAAATGCCAATTGCCGTATTTGAAAGAACATAAGCAGTAGAAATCCAAGATTTGGATAACAGTTGAGATTAGAACCCCAACTACTTGATTCTCTTCTTCTCCATTTGGGTCTCTGCTCAAATGTCATTTTGGCTCCCAGACCAGAACCATTAAGAGTAGAGATAGAGGGAATTTTAGGTTTCCATCTTTAAGGCACAGTAACTCCACCAAAATGGCTTAAACTGTGGCTAAGTATGATAGCTTTGTAAGTATGTATGTAAGTATGTAAGTATGGCATTGTGCCATACCCTCCACTCCAGATGCACATAGGTGGAAATCCTAGAGGGACATAAGTGCTTTCTGACCCAAGACACATTAGACCACATTTTCTCCCTACTTTCCTCTTTGAGACCAATGATAATCACTTCTTACAGGTGTTTTGTTTGTTTGTTTGTTTGTTTTTTGTATTAGAACATAGTAAATCATGGGCCATGGAGTAGACAGAAGTTAGCTTGCTCTTAATGTGATGAATCTGTGCCTTTGGCTTTAAGAACGTTTGCTGTATGTAAGAATGAATCAGATCCTTGGTACTATAGAGAACAACATTTGTAGCTACCATTAACCAAAGGATCCCAGTGATGACTTTATAACCTGAGTAAAGTCTTAATACAGAAAGGGTTTTAACATGCATCTGAATTGTCATCTCTTTACCACTTTCACTTCCATCTTTGTAAAAAACATGCTCTTTCTCCTGTTCAGAGCTGTCTATACACCTGTGTTCTCGGTCTTCTCTTTCCCCAGCTCCTTAGGCCGTTGTTTCATTAATTACTTATGGCCTTTTGAACTAGCCCCTCTTCCCTGATTGCTTTTCTGAGCTTTTGAACATGATCAAGTTTTTCTCAAGTCAAAACACAAAGACAGAAGTACTCAGACCCTCCCTTAATTCTGTGCTCACTGCTTGATGATTCTTTTATTCACAAGTAGGATTCTAGAAAAAAGCCACTCTACCTGGCCTCTCTACTTCCTCGCATCCCCTGTGTTGTACAGCCTTCTGCGATCTTGCTTGTTCACACATCTCTGCTGGGAAGGTCATCAATCTCTGACTTCCAAATGTTACCAGTCTCTCACTTCCTAAATGTTAAAGGTCATCAGTCTGTGACTTACCAAATGTTAAACGTTTTTCAGTACTTCTTTGAAACTACTCTTATTACTTGATTCTGTTGAGTGTTAGTTCATTAAAATATTCTTCTCTTTTGGTTTCTGGGACTCTACCCTTCATGAGTTTTTCTCCTTCGTATCTAGCTACCCGCTGTTAGTGGACTTGCTTTCTACCCTTTCTCTCCTTTGTGGTATCCTTAGTGTTCTTCCTCGGACTCCTGGCCCTTTCCATTCTAGAGTTTTCCCCTGAGTAGTCAGAACCCCTTGTAAGGATCAGCAGCCAATTATTATGCCAATTATATACTAAGAACTCCAAACTCTCAAGCTTCGGCTTAGGCCATTTTCCTGATACCCAGTTGCTTCCCAGATATTGCAATAAATATCCTGGAAGACAGAAGAAAATAAATTGAAGAATATCCAAGAATGAGATGATAGACACATGTGATGATAACAGAGCTGTTCTTCCTCCTTTATTTGCTATTTTGGTGTGTGTAAGAACCTTGACTCCATTTCTCAGCCTAGAATGTTGATAAGCATTTCATCCTTCCATTTAGCTCATAATAGCACAACCGGCATGGTACCTGTCATATCATAGGCATGCAGTGTTATGTTTGGATGAATGAATGAATACATGACTTCTTTTCCTCCATCCCTTACATTCATTCAATCACCAAGTTCTGTCCCTTCCACCTGGCGTTCTTCTGCTTACTGCTAGTGGAATTTCCTCCCTCCACTTCTTCATCTCCACTGTTACTTGTCTAATTGAAGCTGTCTATGTAGCTTACATATATTCTGTTAACCACATTAAAAAATAAAACTAAAAGAGGTGATAGTGATTTTAATAATGCATTTTATTTGATCCAGTATATCCAAAATATTATTTCAACATGTGGTCTAATCATATTTCAATGTCCTCAACCTATACATAGCTATTCTCTTTGTCTGGAAGACTCTGATCCTTCTACTCAACAAACCTGTTCATATGGTATCAACCTGAATGCTGTTTCCTTCATGAATCCTACCTTGAGTTATTTTGGCAAATTTCTTATACTTGTGGCTTCTGAGCGTTTTTTTTTTTTTTTTTGCCATATCAAGTAGAAAGCATATTTTACATTGGGACCAAGATGTAAGCCTATGTGTGTGTGTCTTCCCATATTTTTGCCTATAGCTGTACTGAAATCTCTGTGTCTGTTTCTAAATTTATACCTACGAGGAACAGAAGTTCAAACTTGTTTTATTTCATTTTGTACACATAAATCTATTATTGCATTTACCAGGTTACACTTATTTATTATTATTTTTTTTGCATATATCTCCTTTCTATTCTCTATACCTTTTCATAAATAAATAAATAAATAAATAAATTTATTTTTTGTGACAAGTCCAGTGTCTGGTCAATGTGTGTACTCAGTATATATGTATTGACTGACTCAAGTCTAGAAAAGCTGTTCATATGGGTTCAAAGACATCATTTTAACCATCAATATTAATAAGCTACAATAGTTCGTGCAGGGCTGTCTCAACCCTGGCTGACTGAAATACAAACACCTGGGTGATAGAAAGGTTTTCTTTATTCCCCGATCTTCTTATACCCGAATAAGGATCTCAGATATGTTCTCTTATTCTGGCCACATGGAAGATGGATAGCAGTGAGAACTTGATGTTTTTCACTTAGAATCAACTCCAGTACTGTAGAGAAACACATTTTGGTCCTTCTAATGAAGGGAGCTGAAGTTTGTACTCTGAGGTTAGCAGTTTATGGCTGGTATTTAAAAAAAAATTTCTGATGATATGATACAATCTCAGAGCATATCAGAGAGAAGCCAGATGGCTCATTTCTAGACCAGTTTTACTGCTAATTAAAGGGCTAATTTTTCTCTCACAAACTCAAGAGTGTGAATGTATTTATTGTCAAAATACTCGATAGCTGGACAAGCTAAATTGGTTCACGAAGACCTAATTGGGTATTTTCCATCTTGCAAAACTCTGGTGCTGATATTTAAGAGACCCTGGGGAATAGCTGTTAGTAAAGGTATTGATTACAAGTCTGCTGCTTTTTAATAGCTGTGTATTAACTCAAGAAGCTGGATTTCAAGAGACTAAAATTTTGAAGAAAAATAACATTCTCAACAACTAGAACTAGTCCTTTCACTTCCACTTATGTGAATAGTTTTGCTTTTATTACATTTTAAGTGTTGCTGTCAGCCTGCGTGAAGAGACACACATGACGAGATTGCTCTTACTCTGACAAAAGATCATTATCTGGCTGGAGCATATTCTAGGAATCAATAAATATATAATATGCTATTTCAGATTCTTTGAAGATATTAAGTAAAATCTCATTTTGGATGTAGGAGGTGTTTCTTAATAAATATTTAAAACCTCTATTGGCAGGGCCTTAATGTGACAGCTAATAAATACACCATTGAATAAGTGTTAACAAAAAGACATATTATGGTGAAGTAGCTTCAAATTATGTAGGTGAAATAATAAAGTATCACCTTTTCCTCACAAACAAATTAGCGATGATTTAGTTCTTTCATGTTAATTGATGTTGAGGAATACACACAGCAAAGTTTTTGATAGAACTATTTTTACCCTCTCTTAGTAATTTACTTGGGATTTTTATTCAGGTAATTCATAAACTAAATTATCTTCAGAGAAGATATATTGCTACTTGCAATATATATATGGATTTTGTTTTTTACCTAAACTTCATGTACATGTATGAATGCTGTTACAAATGTTAGGGAATATTTAACCAAGGTCCTGACTTAGAAAGTTGCCTTTCATCTAAAAATTTCAAACTTGAACTGACTTGCTTCTTTTTCTTACTTTAAAAAAAACTTTTTTTTAGAAGATTTATTTATTTAACAGAGATCATAAGCAGGCAGAAAGGCAGGCAGAGAGAGAGAGAGAGAGAGGAGGAAGCAGGCTCCCTGCTGAGCAGAGATCCTGATGCAGGGCTCCATCCCAGGACTCTGGGATCATGTCTCGAGCTGAAGGCAGAGGCTTTAACCCACTGAGCCACCCAGGTGCCCCTAAAAATTTTTTTATTAACATATAATGTATTATTAGCTCCAGAGGTACAGGTACTTTTTCTTACTTTTTAAAATGAGTTCCTGTTTATTTGATGAGCAAATAGTTTGCATTTACATGTTAAACAATTTTGTTATTTAGAGTTCATTTTGGTATCTCTGGAATTTTCTGTCTTGAAGCTGAAAGCCTTCAGATAGATTAACTATTATTATTTGAGAAAATGACTGGCGTTTCCACTTGCCTTTCAACCTGGTTACCTTCCACTATATTCACATCATAAGGGAACTTTGTTTTTTGTCTCAGTGAAATATCGACGGTGTTTTTCTGAGGTGCAGTCAGCTAATATGAGACTGTTGTAGGTACAATGTTATGAAATTTTAATTCACCTTGTAAGCATCATGGCCTATCCTGCCATTGTAAAATGACTTGTATTTAAAAACCTGTAACAAGTATAATCCTGGAAAATGAAATAATAATTCATATACTCTCATTAGTAAGTCTTTGACTAGACTATAAATTTTCATTTACCTATCAATTTAAGTGGGAAGCTGACATTGTACATGGTCTCTCTTATCTCTAATATGACTTTTTTTTTTTTACTGTAAGGTTTATGAGAAGCTTTAGGTGATACTTTATTTTTTAATTCTGGTCTTCTCTTGCTCTGGATAGATGCCACGTATCTCATTCTTCAGCTAAACAGCTCATATTCTACTGTCTCATTAGCCTTTCAGTAAATGGGATGCAAAATGGTCTCATTAGTCTTTTGATAAATATCATTTTAATTAAATATGCATAAATATGGAAAGACCTGTGTAACAATGTCTTTAAGTAATTACGATATATTTTATATTATTTTGCATTATTATGGAATTGTGTACCTATTTCTGATGCAGAATAATTACACCATTAGGAGTCTATACTAACCTGTTTTTTATGTTTATAAAGATCACAAGTTTATCAAGTAGGTGGCTTGAGTTAATTTGATTTCACCTTTATCACAATGCTAATGGAATTGATAGTGTAAGTTCGCCTGTGCCAAGAAGTAAAGAACTCAGAGTTAAGAACAGTGTTGATTCAGAAAATGGATCTGTTGCCTGTAGTTTTTTCTTAAATATAGATTCTTTAATACAATCGAATATTGTAAAAACTCTTCCACTTTACTTCTTTAGCTACTCACTAAACTCTAATTTATGATATTCCAGAGGTATTGGTTAAGAAAGGAGTTGAGAGAGAAAAAGGTCTAACTTGAATCTTAGATTTGCCATTTAGTATCACAGAGCTTTTGGGTGATTATAATAACAATACCTGCCTCAAATGATCCTTTTTTTGAGAAATAATTGAGATAATAAGATTTACTAAGTGTTAATATACAAAGTACTAGTAGTTTTATTATCATGATAATAAAGTCATGAGCTTTTCCTCCTAAATATATTTCATTTTGCTGGAAATTTTATTGATCAATATTTGCATTGTGGCAATTACAAAAAGTGGATAAGTATACCACTGTAAACTTTTTTTTTTTTTTGGACCTCTTGAAGGCCCGTGTAATCAGCACATTGAAAAACATTGCATAGTTCACATTTAATGAAGTTGAATTTAATTTGGGTATAAAATGACTGTCATGCAAATATGCTTGTTTCCTGTTGTATCATTATTTTATAATAGTTCTGTATTATCTGCCAAAGTAATTGTAAACAAAAATTGTTTAGAAATTATTTTTTAGTTTCCTCTTACATATCTAAAAGTTTGTAACAAATTTTTTTTTCAACCACCAAGTCTATTTAGTAAATGTTTGCTGGATTTTAACCTGATACACTTTTTTTTTTTTTTAACCTGACACACTTTTAAATATTTATTTTTATTTAATTTTATTTTTAATTTAGATTTTGTTAATTAACAAACAGAGCTTTCCTTCCTCTCTCTCTGCCTGCCTCTCTGCCTACTTGTGATCTCTGTCAAGTAAATTAAAAAAAAAAAAAGAAGAAGAAAAAATTAATGGGGCGCCTGGGTAGCTCAGTGGGTTAAGCCTCTGCTTTCGGCTCAGGTCGTGATCCCAGGATTCTGGGATCGAGCCCCGCATCCGGCTCTCTGCTCAGCAGGGAGCCTGCTTCCCTTCCTCTCTCTCTCTGCCTGCCTCTCTGTCTACTTGTGATCTCTGTCTGTGAAGTAAAATTAAAAGAAAAGAAAAGAAAAGAAACAGAGCATATTGGTTTCTGGAGTAGAATTCAGTCATTCATCACTTACATGTAACACCCAGTGCTCATCACAAGTGTCCTCTCTACTGCCCATCACGTATCTAGCCCATCCCCCACCTACCTACCTCCATCAACCCTCAGATTGTTCTCTATCATCAGCAGACATTTATGACTTGTTTCCCTCTCTCCTTTTTTTCTTTTCCCCCTTCCCATATGTTCTTCTATTTTCTTTCTTAATTCCACATCTGAGTGAGATCATATGGTATTTGTCTCTCTCTGACTGACTTATTTCACTTTTAATACACGCTAGCTTCATCCATGTCATTACAAATGGCAAGATTTCATTCATTTTGGTGGCTGAGTAATATTCTGTTCTATATATACAGCACATCTTTATTCGTTTATCAGTCAATGGACATTTGATGGGTTCTTTCTGTGCCCCTTGATTTTAAAATAAAAATGGATAAATAAAACCATTATTCATGGAGCAGTAATGAAATCAATTATGGTATAGTCATACTACATATAGTATTAAGATGTTAAGACATTTATATATATTTTGTGCATATGAAATGATACATGCATAGAAAGAATTGTATTAGGATTCATCGCAAATTATTGCTAGAATTACTTCTACAGTAGGGATTGGAGCAGTGTAATTCTTGAGTGTATATCAAGTAGAGTTTCACGATTGCAAGCAACCTAAATTGAGAGATGATCTAAGCAAAAAAGGGGAATTTATTAAGGTTTGGCTGTATCACAAAATTGAAAATTGAATTGAATAAGTAGGCCTCAGGAAGCATAGATGTAGAAACAGCTCAGAGAGTCAAATGGCAGTAATTTGTGAGTAGTTTCTATGGCAGGAGTGGGATTTGAAGACTTCTGGAACTGATAGCCCTTCTAGAGTGGCACAAAATGGGGGCGGGGTGGTGGGGTGGGGGATGGCAGTTCACCAAGGGAAAGGTACTGTTCATGAAGAGCATCAGAGATTTCTACTACAGAAGGATGGTTTCCTTTGTAATTTCCTTTGTATTAACATGTCTTCTTTTTTTTTAATAGTTTGGTTGTGATTTAATCCATATGCCGTATGATTCAACCATTTTGAGGTATATAATTAAATGACCTAGTATTAGTCACAAAATTTTACATTCATCAGTACAGTCACTTTTAGAATACTGTCATTACCCCAAGAAGGAACCCCATAGGCCTTAGCCATCACCTCCAAACCATCTCTCTACTCCCAGCCTGTAGTAGCCACTAACCCGCTATCTGTCTCTATATATTTCCCCATTTTGAACATTACTCATTAATGAAATTATACAATATGTGGTTCTCTGTGACTGACTTCCTTCCCTTAGTGCAGAATTTTCAAGGTTCATGAGGCTATAGCATATATCAGTAATTTATTCCTTTTTATGGCTGGAAAATTTATTCCGTTATAGGGATATACCACATCTTATTTATCCCCTCATCGGTTAATGGACATTTGGATTGTTTCCACCTTTTGGCTATTATGAATAATGCTGATATGAACTTTCAGCTACAAATTTTTGTCTGATTACCTGTTTTCAGTTCCCTTGGCTATATGGTTAGGCATCGTATTACTGGATTGTATGGTAACTCTATGCTTCAGCAGTTGAGGAGCCACCAAACTGTTTTTCAGAAGTCCTGCACTATTTATAGTCTCACCAGCAGTGTCGGGAGGTTTCTGTTTCTCTACATCTTTATTAACAGTTTCAATGTCTTTTTGGTTATAGCCATGCTAGTAGTGGGTATGAAGTAGTATCTCGTTGTGATTTTGATTTGCATTCATCTGGTGACTATTGATGCTGAGTAATTTCTGTGTCCTTTTTGGCTATCTATATAGGTTTTATATACATATATTTATATACATAGTGTGGCTATATATCTATATAATTTTTTAAAAGTAAAAATGTCAGATTTTTTTTTCTCACCATTACTTTTCATTCTTTATAATTTTGGATACGTGTTTAACACAGAGTTAGTTGTGCATAATTTTTCTGTGAGCGGAGTATTATGACATTAAAAATAAAAAGAGCTTAGAGAAGGTAAGTAATTTGCTCAAGAACACAGGACTAGTAAGTCACATAGGATCTGAATCCAGGCCATTTTAATTCCAGTGCCTGGTGTCCTAAACACGAGACTGTAATGTGTATTAAATCATATGTGCTCTCAAGTTTGCTGTATTGTTGTTAGTTTGTTTTGCCTGCCTTTATAATCATATAGAAACAAAGACTCTGAAATTGCAAAGAGATCTCATAGTTCATCAAGTCTCACCTCTACCCAGTGTAGGTAATCTGCCCACAGGTTTGCCAAGGCCCGATTGTTTAGCCAGGATTGTATGTTGTTTTCCACCTACATCAGAATCAGCTCAGTTTGTTAAAATTGCATATTTCCACGCTTCACCCCCAACTTCATAAATATGCCAGTTGAGTACTGGGTCTAGGAAACAAAATTTTAAGTGAGTGGATTGAGAACTACTCCTTTGGTGGCAGGCATCTCACCGTCTCACAAGTGCATTATTTTGTTGGACGCTTTTCATGTTTCCTGGTAGCTTTTTATCATTTGATCTGCCTCTCCTCTATAGCAACACTCAGTAGGCCTGTTCTCTCTGATGCTTGGCAAATATGGCTTCAGCTTGCTGATAGAGAGGACTTTTCGTCTTTCGTTTCCATCCTGGGAGTTCTGCTGAGTTAATCATTCAGTTAAGAATCTCTTGCTCAGCACCTCCTGAATACGTGGGAGACGGCACTGCTGTGCATGACCTCCGCTTTGAAAGAGGCAAGACTCTGGTAGGAATTTTAAGCATTAACCAAGAATATTCAAGTCCATTTAAGCATGATAGCATCTTTGAATGTACCTGATATGAAAATTTCATATTTTCTTTTCTCTGAAGACAGAAGTGTAGGCTTAGTGGTGACAGTTTTACCTGATTTCACATAAGAAGTTCCCTGAACAATGTGATGACTGCAGCTTGTATCAGATGCGGTGTCCAGCGTCTCTGCACAGACGATAACCCCTACGCTTTGTTGTCTCACTTGGGTTACCAAGCTAGGAGAGAGTACTATTAAAGGGTCAGAATCATGTGTTCAGGCTCTATTAGCTTTTGATTTATGACCCAAGCCATTTCACTTATGTCTTTACTTGTCTGACTCTCAGGATTTGACTGTCCTTTGGTTTTAACTTGATGAGAACTGTATGGCTTGCTTTCTTGCCTTAATACTGTGAACAGTACAAGGAGCCTTATGATAACTTGTACATCAGACGAGCTGTGATTGTTAGGTAAGAGGATGGTAATAATGTGAAGATAGCATGGATTTGGAAAAGCTAATTTTGTAGATTTGTTTAGTTTTGTCCTTTTTTCCCCCCCAATGTTGGATTTTTTTCTCCTTGAGAAATAGCTTATTACCACATTCTATAGCTTTTTCTCAGGCATTCTTCTAGAATGCCATTCTTTCCTTTCTCTTTCTTTACTGTCATCAGCCTAGTCCAGGACTTCAGCAGCTGCAGCATGATCAATAATACGAAAGGTTAAAAAGGTCAGAAGTGAATTTATTACGCAAGTATTCTCTTGATTTATGCAAATGCATTGTCAACAGGTTACCAATTTGCATTATTCAATATTCATTTACAGGCACTTATGACACTGTCAAACTCAAGCATGTGAGCAATTTTTAAAGACTGGCTTGTGCTTGGATAGTTCAAAGCAGTTTCCATTAAATAATTTGAAGTGACTACGATTCGGACTTGTTCTTTTTTTTTTTTTTTTTTCCTCGGAACTGAATGAGGTCTTTACTGAAGAGGAAAGTGGAAAAGGTCAGAGCAAACCTAGAATCAGAAAGAGGTGCTTGGCATTTTTTTCCCTCCGTGATTAACAAAGCAGGAACAGGAAAGCACTTTGACGCTTCGATTTGATTCAAAACAGTGTTTTCTAAAACATAAGCCATTCTTGTCCTTAACTTAAACATAGGTTCATTTAAATCACTGATGTATTTCCCCGTGTTCTTCATTCATTCTTAGGAGGCAGATGATTTATGAACTACTGTACTCAGCAGAGGAGAAATTAATTTGGCACAAAATATGTAGAATTATATATTTTTTTCTCTTCTTTTTTTTTTGGTATAAGAATTCATTCTATCCTCATCTTCCCATCCTTGAAGGCATTTTCTTTTAGTTCATAATCTTCACTAACCTATTTATATCTTGTAGGAACTTAAAAGCGTTAGCAAAGGTTATAACTGAAGTTGTCAAGAAAAACAGATGAATTAAATCTACCCCAGAGCAGTTTTGCACGTGCCAGAATCTGGAGCAACTAAGGACCAGGAAAGGGGATCCTGAGTGTAGTGCCTCTTTTCCACTTTGTCTTACCTTGTAGCATTGAGTCACCATTCTTTTCTCCTTTATTCAGTGTTTTTCTCAGTTTTACATTTTTACTACCTGGAATTTGCCAGGTACATTTACAAACATTATCTCATCCAGATTTCAAAAGAGTACTCCTGGGTTGTTGGTAGCAGCCTTTATGCCAGTGAGCCGTACCCCTGGACCTCTATTATACTAGCTTTTCTGACCATCTCTAGTATTTTTTCTTTTTTTCCTTTCCCTGGCATGTAATTTCAGAGAAATTTAAGAAATACCCATTTAACAACCACTCTGTGGAAGGCATGCCATCACTCTTTTCCTATGTATGATTTTTTATTTTTTTCCCCATTATTTATGCCACTTTTCAGTATTTGGCATAAATCACTTAATCCTCTATAATGAGAAACCTAGATAATTCTGTAGGTCCCTTCCCCTAACAAGTAACAAAACAGAGGAAATCAACACTTGATTTTCACTATTGCCCTGACTAGTCATTTACTTTATGTGTGTAGATCTATGGGTATTTGTGAGAATATGATCCATGATCTCACAGCACTTGAAAGAGGTAAATGAAACTGATCAGAAATTCTGACTGCTCAGGTTTTTCTTTCTCTGTTTTGTTTGCCTAGTGTAGAACTAATGTCTCTGAATGTCCTTGCTCATGCATAGTGTTCCTGACCTCTTGGGTGGACTGGGAGGAAAGGGGATGGCTGTTAGAGCTTTAGTTTTTTTAGATAATTCCCATATTCCATGCCACCCCCCCTTCCCCAACCACACAGAGAACTTCTCCCTTCTCCTATTAACAGCTTGTGTTAGTTTGGGGCATTTGTTATACTTGGTGAGCAGATAGTGATACATTATTATTATCAACTCAAGTCCATAGTTTACATTAGGGTTCACTCTTCGTGTTGTACAGTTTTATGGATTTTGGCAAATGCATGATGTCATATACCCACCATTATAGTATCATATCTTGCTGCCCTAAAAACGACCTGTACTCTGCTTGTTCTTCCCTCACTCCTTCCCAGCCCTCTTCCCCACCTTGTGAGCCCCTGTAACCACCATTCTTTTTGCTGCCTCCATAGTTTTGCCTTCCCTAGAATGTCACTTAATTCGGATCATATAGTATGTGACATTTTCACATTGGCTTCTTCCACTTAAATGTCTATTACATTTAAGATTCCTTTATTTTTTTTTTAATATCCTGAGAGCTCATTTCTATTTATCACTGAATAATATTTCATTATATTGATATACCAGAATTTGTTTATAAAAACTGGTATAAACATTTTTTGTGCAGGATTTTGTATAGACATATGTTTTGAACACACTTAGGCAAATACAATGATGGTTTATACCTTTTAAAAATATATATTTTTAAATTTATTTGACAGACAGAGATCACAAGTAGGCAGAGAGGCAGGCAGGCAGAGAGAGAGGGGGAAGCAGGCTCCCTGTTGAGCAGGGAGCCTAATGCGGGCTCTATCCCAGGACCCTGGGATCATGACCTGAGCCGAAGGCAGAGGCTTTAACCCACTGAGCCATCCATGTGCCCCTGTTTATACCTTTTTAACACTTTAGAAAATTAGAATGCTTATGAATATCTTAGAGCCTTAAAATATTCCATATCAAAGATGGAAGACATGCTCATTAAAATGATTCTATGTCTTTGGTTCTGAAATATACATCGTGAACAATGGAAACCTTTTAGAGATAATTAGGAAAAAAGTTAATTTTTGAATTTTTGAAATTGAGAATATTTATATTTTATATGAAGAGTTATGATAGAAGTAAAAAGAGGCCAAAGTAGTTCTTTTCAGATCAATGTTCCAGACCGACATTCATAAATTTTGGTAGTGTTTATGTGTGTTGAATATGTTAATTCTGTATATTATGAGTCCAATCCCTCCCTTACTCCCAAAAGACTAAAATCTGGGAAGTCTAGAAAGAACAAATAAACAAAAAGACTTGTTCTCATCCCAGCATTTTTGTTTTTAAATCTTCTGGCTAGTCCTTCACCGAACAATGTGAATGTACTCTCAGTGTACAGGGGATACAGCACTTGATAAAAAGACAGTTTCTGCCCTCACGGGGCTTACATTTTAAAGGAAGAAACCTATCAATAGAATCCACTGTGCATCACATATTTATAAGCAGTCAGGGAAAGCATAAAGCAGGTGTGGGGGAGGAAGGGTCGCTGGTGGCTTTGGGGTACTCTCCCTGCCCACAGAGCTGTGTGGGAATTAGACACGACCTGGGTCTGGGTCTTTTCTGACAGCTGATGAGAAAGGGAAATGAGGCGAAATAAGATGAGTTCTGCTAATCTCTGGGACTATAAACGTGTTAAGGTTGTGAGCACTGCTGAGGGAGAGGCAGGGACGGCTGTTGGTGTGCCCTCCTGCCCGTGGCTCTGTGCATGCTGAGGAGGGGCGGTCCTGTCTGGAGCTCCTTGGCCTCTCCCTTTTATTCAAGCTGATGGAGACCAGGAGTCTGAAGAGGCAATGTCTTTTTTTTTTTTTTTTTTAAAGATTTTATTTATTTGTTTGAGAGAGAATGAGGATGAGTGAGCATGAGTTGGGGAGGGGGAGCAGAGGGAGATGGAGAAGCAACTCCGTGCTGACTAGGGAGCCTGTCGTGGGGCCAGATTCCAGGACCTGAGATCATGACCTGAGCTGAAGACAGATGCCAGACGAGCTGAGCCACCCAGCCACCCTGAGGAGGTGACGTTTTCTACAAAATATGAAAACCTCAGGGGTCTTTTGTGCAGGTATAAGTTAGGTCATGTGTAGGTGAGGCTTCATCAGTGCCTTGACTGTGTCACCAAGGTCCCACCCTAGTATCCCTTCTCTGCCTTCCTTGTCATCTCCTTTTCCAAGGTGACCCCTGTCACCTCACAGATATGCCTTCTGCCCACTCATCTGCAGAAAGAACAAGAAGAGATGGGTGTTCTTTCTTTCATGCGTCTCCAGTTTCTTACATACGTAGTCACCGCAAAACAAGTTTATTCCAAAGTCTTCTTGGCTGTGTTTTGTTGTGTAGTTTGCTTGCCACTTTTACATTTGAGGCCAGAACCGAACTGTCAGGGTAGTGGTTGTGCAGTGCCCCTGCCCCTCCCTGGTAAAATCGGGATGCGGAATCTCTGAATGATATTTGCCAGGGTGATGGTTCTCTCCTCCAGAACTGTGGCCGTTTGTTAATGTAGTCTGAGTTTCACAGCATGAAGATCATCCCTTATGGTTGACTAGCGGAAAGCTAAGACATCCTGTGGTGCACATCTGATGCCGACTGGTTCGACTTTCAGAGTAGACCTTTCACAGAGTGTTGTGTTTGTATAGATGTTTATTTTGTTTTGCTTTAAAGAGTAGTTTCCCAAGCTGAGCTTGTTTATTCTAAAACATACACACATACACCCATCTCTTCACAATATTTGGAATATTAAATTTCCAGTATATGCCATATATACTTGTCTCCTGAGTCTTTAAAGAAATGTCCAAACTTCGTGGTGTGACTTGTCAGTTACGTTTCTGTATATACAGTCTCTATGGTGAGACAGTATCTTTAGTTCTGAGCAGCCTGTGGAAGGTGCCCAACAGTTAAACGGTGTGTCTTAGAAACCATGTGGTACGTACTATGTCATAGTCCTCTTTTTTTTTTTTTTTTTGAGATTTTATTATTTATGAGAGAGAGAGAGAAAGAGAGAGCATGAGCAGGGGAAGGGGCAAAGAGAGAGGGAGAAACAAGCTCCTTACTGAGCAAGGAGCCTGATGTGGGGATTGATACCAGGATCCTGTGATCATGACCTGAGCCAAAAGCAGATGCTTCACTGGCTGAACCACCCAAGTGCCCTGCCGGAGTCCTCTTTTAAAGAGTGACTTACGCATATAGTATCAGGTTGTTGTTGTTGCTGTTGTTTTAAGATTTTTTTCGTTTATTTGACAGAGTGGAAGACAGTGAGAGTGGGAACACAAGCATGGGGAGTGGGAGAGGGAGAAGCAGCTTCTGTTCTGCCAAGCAGGGAGCCCGATGTGGGGCTCGATCCCAGTACCTTGGGATCATGACCTGAGCCAAAGGCAGACACCTAACCACTGAACCACCCAGGTGCCCTGGTTGTTGTTGTTGTTGTTTTAATAAATCCTGTGACCCCATTATCTTTATCACTGATTATAGAAAGGCAAGCAAAGGCACACAGTCACTGAGGGGGCTGGGCATGAGAACTCTGTTCAATGGGGTTGCTTTATAAAGGAGCATGGCCACAACCCCAGGAAGACCTTATCTTATAGGGAGAGGAATGCAGTGCACAGAATGATGCAGAAGTGTGCAGAATTTCTGAGAGAAGGCAGGCAGCAGAATCCAGGAGGCTGCCGCAGCTGTGAGAAGACATTGCCGTGAGAGGGTGGGAAAGGGCATTTGCCAAGAAATGAGTAGCTTAGCAAAGGAGAGAGCACATGGAGAAGAGGAGTCCAAGCATGGAAGACTGAGTTGCCATGTGCCTCCTCCCGTCACGGTGTATTCTGAGAACAGGAAGATTCTGTTCTACCTCACCTCATCTTGTATCCTTTCAACACTCTGGGTTTCCTGACATACTCAGAGTGAGTTTCTTTCCTGGAGCTGCCTGAAACTGCTGATGTCTCACAATTGCTTATTGGATAATAAATCAGTTTTTGAGAAGTGATAATATATAACTCTCAAATAAAGACCTTGTATAATAAAATAGATTGTCTAGAACAAGGCTGAAAAATAACAGGGAAGTGGAATCTCTGAAAAAAGAAATGAGATTGTAGGCTTTTGTGTTTTTTTTTCTTACCATGTACAAATTGTATGTATCTTGAAATAAAACTTACCTGGTTATAGCTCTAAAGAAACTGTCAAATGGCTTAAATGAAGGAGAAAAGGTATGTGTATACTAAATTGGTTTAAATTTTGTTAAGTCACTAAGATGCACTGATTCAGTGTGGATTTAGAAAAACCTATTTTGATGGTGAGGTTGCCAAATACACTTCATCTATAAATTTCTTTTTGTGTGTTAATTTTCGTAGTTATTTCAGATTTCCCAGTGTTACATATCTTAACACATGTAAAACTCAGAAGGAAATCATGTATGAAGAAGGAGACAGCAAAGTGTTTCAAATGTAATTTTCTATATAATTTCCTTGGGATTTTGGCTTATTTTGTTCACTGATATATAGCAGGTGCCTGGAACAGTGCCTGTCACATAGTAGGTACTCTATAAATATTTGCTAAGTGGGGAACTCCAACAGAGGTAGAAGTTTCCATAATTTGTTGTAAAATACAGATTCATGTTGGAAAATGAGAGGAAATTAAAGCAAGACTCCATGACTTCCATCACAGATTAGGAAATTGAGGTCTAGGGAGGTGAAGTGTATTGCCTAAGATCACAACTAGTGAGTGCCAGAATGGGGGCTACATTCTGGATTTCCATTTCCAGACAACCTGGTCAGTGTTACGTGGCCAACAAGGGAAGGAAATGGGGTTTAAATTCAGATATGACAGGATATCTGAATATAAGATAAGATGGATAAGAGTTTTAGTATTCATATTTTTAATATTTTAAATAAAGGTTTAATATATCAACATTTTCTTTGTAGTCTTTTCTCTGCTCCCAAACAGAATTAATTGCTTCCTTGACAGATAATGCTAGATACCATCTCTTTTCTAGCATTTATTATATTATATTGAGTCTGTTTTCATGGCTGTATGTGCCTTAAGGCCAGGGACCAATTCTTATTCCTCTTTGCTACCCTGGAATTTGACATAGTGACTTACAAGATAGATGGAGTTCTCTGTGTTTTTAATTGTGTTGAGAGTTAGTAACAAATAGTATACTCAAGTTTAGATTTAGGGGCATAAAACTTTCATGACAGAAACAAAATCTCATTGGCTTTCAAATACAGTTAATGCTTGATAAATGTTAATATTAAATAACCATTATTTTGTAGACTTAATGATTATCAGTCCTCTTGGTTTGAATGGCTTTTTGAGGATGGCTCTACTTTTGAACTTTTAAAGAATTCATACTAGTACTCTTCTGTGGATTAAAAAAAAAAATTATTTATTTATTTGACAGAGAGAGAGAGAGAGATCACAAGTAGGCAGAGAGTGGGGCGGGGGAGCAGGCTCTTTGAGCCAAGCCTGGAGCCTGCTCTCGCCACCATAAGATCATGATCTGAGCTGAAACCAAAAGTCAGATGCTTAACCATCTGAGCCATCCAGGCATCCCTTGTCTTGGTTTCATACTGAAACTGTTGACTTCATGATATGCCCTCCCTTTGGCTGACTTTGATACAAGTAATTTTAGGTCTCTTTAGAAAAACTGAATCCCTGGTACTGTTAAGGATATATTACCTGGTCAGTGAACCAAACAATTTTATACAGAGTTAGCAAACATGTCTACCATACCACTAATGAATTTTTATTTATTTTTTAAATTTTATTTAAAATTAAAAAAAAAATTGACAGAGAGAGAATGAGCACAAGCAGGCAGAGTAGCAGGAAGAGGGAGAAGCAGGCTCCCTGGGCAAGGAGCCTGGCTTGGGGCTCAATCCCAGGACCTTGGGATCATGACCTGAGCCAAAGGCAGTCAGTCGCTTAACCAACTGAGGCACCCAGGCTCCCCCGACTAATGAATTTTAAGGAATTATTTATTCCCTTAAACTTGAGACTTTTATCTAAGGATGGCAATTATGCCTTGGAAAACAAGAAAGAAAGCACGTTTCAGGAAAATATTGTGATATTAGAAAATGTAAAAATTTATAGAAGATGCATTACTTTGCCTGTGATCTTGTATATATAATAGTATTTACTGAGCAGTCCTATTTCAAATCTGTGTATTTCTTACAGCTAAATCTTCTGAGGCATGGGATGTTATTCCCTTGGGGAAGTAGTGTGAAACTCTGATTTCTGTTCAGAAACAACTATAACATTTTATTTGTGTGAAAAACAGTGTTATTTAAGAAGAATGGGAAATACTAAATTCAGTAACATCCATGTACTAATTTCTTGAAAGAAGATGTATACTATTGGTATTATTATTAAGAATCTGATCTTTTCTACAAAACATAGTATTTTATGAATGCAAGAAAACTTGCAGTTCAAACTACCTTAATGTATGGATGAGAAAAAAGATATTAAGAAACAAGAGTGAATTCAACTTTAGATGTTACAGCCAGTTGGTGGAAAGCCTGGACTAGACTCCAAATCTTCAGATTTTTTGGCCAACATATTTTCCACTCTACCAAATCGATGGATAAGAATAAAAGTCATTGAAAAGACACCTAGGTGGCTCAGTCTGTTGAGTGTCTGACTCTTGATCTCAGCTTAGGTCTTGTTCTCAGGTCGTGAGTTCAAGCCCCACGTTGGGTTCTATGTTGGGCATGGAGCCTGCTGAAAAAAGAAAAAAAAGAATAAAAGTCATTCCAAAAAATGCTAAATAAAATTGCATAATTTTATCCCCTTATGTTTTTATATTTCATTTTATGTATTTATCACCTTTGTTATTGTCATTGCCCACACAGGAAATGGACTCTGACTTAAAAGCAAAAAAGGAATTTATTAGAAGTATCTGAGATGGGAGAAGCTCCCCCAATTGAAGGAAGGCTACATAGTCAGTCTTGGAACAGAGGGGAGACGGAGTTCTGAAGGTCTTGGTAGCAGAAATACTCCACAAAAATACTCAGGCTTGGTTGCTGACCCGAATCAACTCTAACTACATCTTTAGTATGTGTATGGACCCTGCTTAATATACTGAAATCCCAAGAGATTGTGTCTGACTGGCTAAGCTTGGGTTATGTGCCCAGCCTACACCAGGCAGGGAGCAGAAGTTCTCTGGAAGCAGTCTTCAAGGGATGACTTTGGTTTCCATAGTTAGAGAGCATGTACTTAGATGTATGCTCCCATCAGGAGTACATGGTATGGTAGAAAAGTCCCCCAAAGGGACTTGAGGTGCTGTCAGGAAGGGGCTGGGTGCTGGGTAGCCACAAAATGACTTATGGCCACTGTTTATCAATGTTCACACCGTATTAGAAGCTTCTTTTTCTGTATCCAGCAAAATCAGCCTTTTCTGAATAGCATATGAAGTATTTTTTAAACGTCTATATAGATTGAGAATATTTTAATACTGTTTCTTTTCATTGCTTTGTCTCTGGTAGCATTTCAGTTATTCAGCAACACCCCCCCACCACCACCCCATGAGTGGTCAGAGGAAGAAACAGGGGAATTCAAATCTAAGTCAGTGTTAATTTCTAAATTTTTAAATATAGCATTTTCTGCCCACACTGAATAGAAATACTAGCCATAGTTTATTTTTTACATACCAGCTTAGAGTACTGGATTTAAAGTCCTTTGTGGGCATTTTACCTATGTTTTCAGTGCAAGAATAATTTGAGGTTAGAATCTTAAGTAGGGGAAGGTAATAAAGACACAGCGAAGCATGCTGTTTCCAAGTATGGAGTCTGGAGTGACATTCTCTGCATTCACATTCTAAGTCTGACCCTTGCTAGCTGTGTGACCTTGGGCAACTTACTTAACCTTTCTGTTCCTGGTTTTTCTCCAACTGAAAAGAGGGGAAATAACACAATTTGTCATAACAGTGATTGTTAAATTTAAAGATAGAGAGCAAATGCTTATTAGCATGGCTCCTGGTACATAGCAATATGTTAACTTTAATAACTATTTGTATTAAACTTGCTAACTGTACTACGTGTTACATTTAAAGAATACAAACACCGATTGAGGGGGAAAAGGTACTATGCAATTGAGGGGGAAGAAAGAAAACTAAAGAACTGGTCCTAAAACCAGTATTAAATTTTTAGCCCTGTGTAATAAGAACAGACTGATGATTATTGCATTAGAAATACTAATTAATCCATGTTCTTTTATGCTTGCCTTGTGAGGGCTTTTCATATCTTACAGTAGTTTTGAAGGAATTAATAAAATGATTTACAAGAGCATTATTTTGTCCTTCATTCTCCTTTCTAATGTGTTATTTTGCACACATAAGAATATGTCACAACTGTATAGTTATAAAGTGTACTAAGAAACGGAAGTCATGCCCGTCACCAAGACCATGGATAGCTCATGCCCATCCCTTTCTTCCCCATCTGATTCCTCTGCCTTCCTCACATTTGCTGAATTTTGTGTTTACCAAAACGTTTTATTTGGAAAGAATTTTAAAGTTGTAAGGATAGTACAAAGAACACCCATATACTTGTATGTATGTATGTATATGTGTGCATACACACATATGTATACACATGTATAATACATACATGTATACATATATACACATGTGTGTATGTGTACACATACATATGTACATACACGTATACATACATACATGTATATGTGTGTATACATACATATGTATATATACACACATACATACATGCATACAAGTATATGGGTGTTCTCTGTACTATCCTTACAACTTTAAAATTGTTTCCAAATAAAATGTATATATATATATACACATATGTACATATATACATATGTACATATGCATATGTACATATACATATATATGTATATATACACACACATACATATATATGTGTGTATATATATATATATATGCACTTATACCTTTGTGTACACTTACACACAAATGTGCTTTTGAGAGTGATTTGCTGTCATTGCCCTCCTTTACCATTAAATATTTAAGTGTCACTTCCTAAGAATATGGCATTTTCTTATATCACCATAGTATACTTTTTTTTTTTTTTTAACTTCAGTAAATCAAGCATCGTTGCAATCAGTTATCTCACTAATGTCCATGTTTAAAGTTTGCCAGTGCAGCCAGTAATGTACTTTGGAAGCATTTATTTTTTCTCTCCTACACAGGATCTAGTGTAGGACCAAGTATTACTGCATTTTGTTGTTGTGTTTCCTTAGTCTCTTTATTATTTATTTACAATCCTTCAGCGTGTTAGTCTTTTATAACATTGGTATATTTGAAGAATACAACATTCTACCTCTTTTTGTTTAATAGTGTGCCTGTCATTTGAGATAAATCTATTTCTACATGATTTGCATTCAGATGATACCTTCCCAGGCAGAATACTCTGTGATATTTCCTTTCCAGATATCACATCTGGAAGCACTCACAGTGCACCTGGTCAAGGTGTTGTCCAGTTTCTCCATTATATCATTACTAATTTTTCCCTTGTTGCTGGTGAGCCATCTGAGGCATTTTGAAGCTGTGCCTATCTTCTGCTACTAAAGGAAATTTCTCCTCCTGATTTAGCATCTGTTGATAATTCTTGCCTGAACCAGGCTTTATTGCAGTGGTTGCAAAATGAGGATATTTTAATGCCAGCGGCTTCTCCATTTTTACCAGTCAGCTCTCAACATTCTACTCTAGGAACCTTCCCTCCACTCACCATTTCCTTCTATATTTATTATTTTCCTATTCCCCTCTCCCCCCAGTGGTTTATAATTCTAAGTCCTTGCGATATTTTCTTATCATTTCTGTACTTCCAGGCATAATCAGGTGCTCCAGGGTCATTGTGTGCCTTCTCTGCCCAGCCCTGGGGTCAGCCTTTTTTTTTTTTTTTTTTTCCTTCCCCAAAGGAGTCTTTGTTCATTTTTCTTGAGGAATGGCATTAAAACCCAAAAATCTGGGTACTGAATTTACTGGCTCTGCAAGTTGATTAAATTGTGCTTTGGAACCAGTCGGTGATTGTTTCTTCTTCTCATTCTCAAGCAACCTGGTTATTTATTGCATTTCTCTGACTTAAGATGCATCCTTCATCACCTATGATGTTTTAATACTCTTTGCTTTATTTATGGTCGTTTATGTAGTTGTGCTAGTACTTCTCATGAGTGTGAGGATTGGGTGCCATGTTGTCGGACATCCAATCAGTGTTCTGGTGTGGTAGGAAAGGAGCAGCTGTATGAGATTAGTAATGATACCTGTCATATACAGGGGGAATAAAGCATCATGATGTGGGATTGTTGAAAAGGGTAAGCTCGAAAATATTTTCAATAAATGAAATATTCATGACAGCAGCTTGTGGTTTCAGAAGCTGGCCAATTTCAAATAATCACTTATTTTCTACATCTTTTTTGAAGTACAGGAAATGAAGGAAATACAGGATTGTGCAAAGATCCCTCTAGGATATTAATATTATACTGAATTAAAATTTCAAAGTTCAGCAGGAGAAAGGTTATGACCTAATCATTTAAAGTCTGTCTATTTCTTGAGGCATTCTCTGTTGGTTTAAAGTTCTAATCAGTAGAATTTTTGCATATTGCATATGATTTTAATAAAAATAATTACTATGTATATAATATTTATATGCAATTTTTCACATGTATCCCTAATTTGATACTGCCTACCTAACATGATCTTATAATTACTATTAATTAATATAAAGAAACTGTGACTGAGACAGATAATGTAATTTCATCAAAATCACAGGGCCATGCTCTATGTTTATATTTGTACCCTGCATAATTGCAAAAATAATTGAGGTAGAATATTAAACACACACACACACACACAACTACAACAACAAAATAAAACCAACATAAAGACCATCCGATAACATGAAAACACCAAAAGCACAAGATCAGAGAAGAAGCAAGGGCTATTAGAGTTGGTGCGATTAAGAATTTAATTGTATTTTGTTCAGTTGGACTCAATATTCATTACCTGCTTTACGCCGCTTATTTTTGTCAGTCCATGGAGTTTATTTATTTAGGGAGAAAGACATTTAAAGAAACAATTTGGATATAAAATAACTGTTGTGGGAATACAAAGAAAATAAACTTTCCCGTGTGTGTGTGTGTGTGTGTGTGTGTGTGTGTGTCTGTGTGTCTGTGTGTAGGGGTGGTGGCATCCAGAAAATCTTCCTGGAAGGGAAGATGCTTGACTTGGGCTTTGAAGGACAGTTAAGAATTAGCCAGTCAGTAAGTGGGGCAGGAGTATTCTAGGGAGGTGGACAGTGTAATGGACAGTAGGGAGAGCAAACCCACATGAGGGCGAAATTCTCTGGGAAAGTGAGAAAAAAATGAGCTCGAGCATAGACGTGAACAATGTAAAATTTCTTACTCTTAAAGAATGTATTTTAAAAATGGATGGTGGTATATACCAAACTGGTGTGGAATTTAGATTCCTTTGGTACCTCTTAAAGAGTGATGTAACTGTTGTTTAAATACGGCAGTATTTGCAACATCCTGAATATTACAGCCTTTGTAACCATTGAACTTGTGATGAAAAATTTTTGATCTCAACTAAAAAAGTTTATTGTGGAGTTTTAGAAAATTCTTTCTAGAGTATGGGAGAAAAATCAAATGGAGATGATTGCTTGAGTTCGCCTTTCTCACTTTTCTCACCTCTTTTACTTTCCACAAGAAGACTTTTTGTAAATTTAGATGATAAAAGGAGACTCTCCTCTTTGAGAGCTCATTATATTGTTGGTAATGGAGAGGATATTCCTAGGGTTTGAATAACTGACAAGTGACGATAAAGGGAGTCTTCTGCTCTCTAACGTGAGTATTGTAGGTAGCTCTCTTGAGGGACTCTTCCTCGCTGAAACGTAGGAGTAGCCCGAGACTTTACCCCCAAATACCCCCACATAGTCCTGAGAAAGAAATCTTTGGATCCATGTGGGCATTTGAACAAAGGAGTATTTTGGGTGCCTGGGTTAAGCCTCTGCCTTCGGCTCAGGTCATGATCTCAGGGTCCTGGGATCTAGCCCCACTTCGGGCTCTCTGCTCAGCGGGGAGCCTGCTTCCTCCATCTCTCTGCCTGCCTCTATGCCTATTTGTGATCTCTCTCTCTCTCTCTCTCTCTGTGAAATAAATAAATTTTAATAAAAGAAAGTAAAAAGGGGTATTTTACTCAGACTCTGTGGAGCAAGGCAGATGGGATTTGGTTCAGGAAAAAATTGTGTGATGGCCTCAGCCATACCCAGCTAAGCCACAACTGCTACTATAGGATCTGTAACTCCAAACAGCGAGTAGCTGGGAAATCGACTCCCAGATAATCAAATTAGCTAATGTCTATAATTATATAAAAATTACTCTATATAATCCTGGATAATTAAATGTTCAAGAATGCTTGAGAAATGCAGTGATTTTAGTTTTGATATGCTTAATGTTGAATTTGTCATATTGGTGTAAGTGAGAATAATAGGGACCAGATGCCAACCTAGCTAACAAGTTGTGAAACTGGTATTTAAATCCATGTATTCAGTACCATGTTCTTTCTCCTCCAGCAGTTAGAAAGGCTGCCTAGTATTTTATACATTCAGAAAGCTGGTTATATTTAAATAGACTTTATTGTTTACTAAAAGGAATTCTGGCAGTCTTACAGGGTTTTGCTAATTTGTTTATACTTCCTAAAAACTCTTAAAAAGGACCCCAAAGAACTTTATGGGGGTTTGTTTCATTGATATTTAGCATATTATAGATTAAAACTGAGAAAATTAAAAATATGTATTGGAGTCACTAAAAAAACAATAAGCCTATCACTATGTTAATGTAAATAAGGTGTTCTTGTGAGAAATAACTACATTTTCTGAAACAAAAATATTTAGTGAGAAGAGTAGCACTGTTTTACATTTTTATAAATCCCTTTAATGTCTGACTTAATAGAAACAGCTGGATTCCCATATCTGCTTTTGCGTTCAATCTGCTGTGATATGTTTTTTTGGTTGAAATATGTGCAAGAAAATCTGTCCTCACACTGATAATATATTTGGAAAAGGGAGACCTTGTGGAACCCCTCAAAGGTTCTTGGGGACCCTGAGAGACATTTGGACCCACACTGTGAGAATTGCTGCTTTAAAATACTGTCACAAGTGCTATATCATAATTTGCATGCTCATAGTAAAATGGCGGTACAGTGTTTAGAGTATGTGTTATTTTGATGTTGTCTGTCTTTGATTTTAGCTTCATGTATTATGGAAGAATTTTTCCTCAACTCTTGGATGTATAATGAAGTTTATGACAAAATTATAATCTTAACCTGAAAACATTTAAGTAAAATTACAGGGTATGTAAGAATATAAATTTCAATAGGATTGAAATTGTGAACAGACATTTATCTTTAGCAAAATCAATAGAAAAGATGTTCCAATATATTATAATTAAGTTAAAGTAGTTGTAATGATAAAAGGAATTCCAAACTTCAGGAAAATCTTTTTTCCATAAGTCCTTTAAAATATTCTAGATCTGACCATCCTTTTCAGTGTTTTCAAGCCTCCCTCCCTCTTTTCCCTTTTACTAACGAGGAAGCCATAACTTCTAGAACAAAGAGATGAAAGCATCCACTGGTTCAAATACAATAAAACTTTATTTCTTGCTACGTCCAATGAGCATCTTTCTGCTGGTGGAGGGACTGTTCTTTGCAAAGGTGATCAGACAAGGAAACTGTGGTTTCTGCCATATTTAGGAATCTGGAGAGTTGGGAGGCCAGCTCCTAATTGCTGGAACAAGGGCCACATCCATCAGTGCCATGATTCACCTTAAAACAGTAAAACAGGTGACTGGCCCTGGCTCTTGACTCTCATGAAAAGAGGGTTTGGACATTAGGATCTATGCTGCAGAGAAACCAAATTTCTCTCTGACTGATTTTTTTAAGTGCGGCAGCAGCCAGCCTGGCCTCTGCCTCACTGTGTTAACTTCATTCCAAGTCATGCCATTGCATCTGCTTGGCCAGAGCTGGATCATGTGCCCCAGTCTAGCTGTCAGGGAATTCAGGAAGTGAACTTCAGCTTTCTAGCTTAGCCCTCTAGCTGTCTGGCTGGCAGGCATTAAAGAACACAACAGAAAAGGAGTTGAGACAACCAATCTACACATAGAACAAATGACTGAAATGAAATGTATTAAAATGTTATTGGCAGGGACGCCTGGGTGGCTTAGTTGGTTAAGCAGCTGCCTTTGGCTCAGGTCATGATCCCAGCGTCCTGGGATCGAGTCCCACATCGGGCTCCTTGCTCGGCAGGGAGCCTGCTTCTCCCTCTGCCTCTGCCTGCCACTCTGTCTGCCTGTGCTCGCTCGCTCTTCCTCTCTCTCTCTCTGATAAATAAATAAAATCTTAAAAAAATATATTGTTGGCAATTAACCCTGGGTAGTTCAATCTACAGGACTTTCTCTTTTCCTTTACTTTCTTGGTTTTTGTCCTCATCTGTGCTAATCTTTATTATTTTGAAAGAGACTTCACCTTCCCCCAGTTCCAAGTATCTGATTATTAGAAGAGCACAGGGCCAACAGTTAGAACTGGTCATTTTCTAGACTTTACTTCTACCGTGAGAACTATAGAAATTTTACCCTTCCATTGTTCTTATGGGAATGGGGGTCATCTAATGAATTGGCTAAATGAGTCTTTCAGTGAAACTGTGTGTATGTTGAAATATGTCAGTCTACATCTTTACCATTTCACTTCCAGGTGTGGATTCTTTTGGGTTGCTAACTCCTGAGCTAGGACATTATGGTAACCACTGGAGGAAACCAAGATAATTTTATGTTTTGTGATTTTCCCCTGGGCATGTCAGAATCAATCACTTTTCTCTCTCCTGCACTACTGCCTGGTGAAGATTCTATATAGTACATAATGATACTTTGATTAATACTTTGGAGTTTCCTAAATAATTGGTTGAATCAGTAATTTATCCTCAACTTTGGGTGGTATCTTAGTCTTTGAGAGACAAGGAGTAGAGTATATTAAGGTAATACACCTGTAACTATGGTGCAGGTGAAGAAACATGAATGGGTAGTTTAGAAAGAAAGGTGAATCTACACGTACTAGGGTTTGCAATTCGAATAGTTTGTTTTAGAGAGTCAGACACCCAGAGGATGAGGCAAAAACAAGCCAAATGGTTTTTTATTCCGAATCGAAAAGATGAGTTGTTGAGAGCCCAGTAGGGAGTGGGTTTCCGGAGCTGAACTAGGGTGTCTAAAAGGTCCAGATAGACCTAGGGTGGAAAACTGGGTCTTCATGGCTCATTAGAGATTGGTGAGTATAAGGGGAGGTGAGTAGGGTGGTCATGGTGTAGGGATGGTACAGAAATAATTTCAGTCTGACTACTTTGCTTTGACTTCACTTTCCTTCTTTATGGGGAGGTAAGAATGTCCCAGATGATTAAAGGTACCAGATAGAAATGGACAGTAGCATATATTTATTTTTCTGTACATTCTTTATGATGGTTCATGTTGCCAAAGGCTAAGAGGGCCTTTTTTTTTTTTTAACACATTGTGCACCTCATAACAATCAGGTTGATGGATGTCATTCCATTAATCATTTGATAAAAATATTTAGACCTAATAGCTAGAGCTGGTGGATGTTACCAGTAATATAGATTAAAAAACCAAGTGCAACATTCAGGCAAAACAAGTTAATATAGTTGACACTATTCTGCTTTATAAAAGCACAGACCAGCTTTTGAAGGGAATGCATTTAGGATTTTTAATGTGGCAATTAAACATGGTTAGGGGGCTATGTAAATTAGCATGTTTTTAACTGCATTTATGGTCATCTTAATCTGATATGGCTGACTTAATTTCATAGTCATTTGAGGATAGTTAATTCTGCTTTATAGTTGCTTACCAGGAAATTATGCCTCATGCTGTGTGGAGAGGCTTTGTAAATGAATTTAAAGAAAATTGTTATTGTTGGAAAAAAAATTCATTGTTTAAGCACCATCTAAAGTTGCTGCCTCTAAGGGATCATTGCTGCATGGTATTTAAAAAAAAGATTTTAAATGTGTTTTAGATCTTGTCAGTTTTTTGAGTAGAAAGACACAGATATGTGTATTTAACAATAACAACAAAAATCTTTGAATACCATGTTGGCCTAGACTGTGTTCACATCTTCTTCTTGAAATGGATAGTAATTAATCCCATGGCAAAGATAAGTTTGCAGTTTATGCAGTACTGTACCAGTTCATGATAATCTCCTGGTTTGTACATACATATATTTAAAATCCTGCAAAATATCTATAAAAATGTCAGATTTTTCCATCTTATTTTTTTTAAACAAGGATTTTTTTTATCCTAGCTGTTATAGAAAATTAACTAATTTTCTCAAAAACAATATTGCATACATGGAATTCTCCTACAAGCTTTCAAATCGGGGTTAAAAAGTGAACTTTCTGGATTTGGTATTAAATAAGGCATTATGTCAATGAGTTGAGTGAGTTGAATTTATTTGTTTAAAAAGGAATTTGGGTCTATTTAATTTATAGCTGTTTGTATCTTACTTAATATTCTGCTTTAAGTGTGTGCGCATGTGTATAGTGTGTGTATCTAAATTGGTAAATTCGGGGCGCCTGGGTGGCTCAGTGGATTAAGCCGCTGCCTTCGGCTCAGGTCATGATCTCAGTGTCCTGGGATCGAGCCCCGCATCGGGCTCTTTGCTTGGCGGGAGCCTGCTTCTCTCTCTCTCTCTCTGCCTGACTCTCCGCCTGCTTGTGATCTTTCTCTCTGTCAAATAAATAAATAAAATATTTAAAAAAAAAAAAAAGAATTAAATTGGTAAATTCTGCCTATGTGATACCCCATGTGGCTTAATTGTTGTCCTTTGGAGTTTGTTTTTCAGATAATCATTATATACTCATGAAAGCAGATATTATAAGAAATGCAAGATTTCCTAACAGAAATAGATAGTTTCAGATAAATATAATTGAAGACCTATTGATATAAAAAAGACTTAAAGAGTACTATTACTAAAGTTTAAATGTGAATTTGAGAAATATGAAGCAAAATTAAAATGGATCATACTGTATGTATGTTCTCTTTAATTAAAAAATTGCTCTTGGTTTGCTTGAATCATTCCTCCAAAGGAGAATGATTTGTTGTATTACTGAGTGCAGACTACATTTGTTGTAGAGGTGAAAAACGGAAACTTGACTATCAGTAACATTTCTGTACATCTTATGAGTGATTAGAAGATTTTAAAGGTTTTTTTTTGGTATGTTCGTTTCTTTGTTGTTCTTTGTTTTTAAACTACTTTTCTCTTTTGAGTTGAAGTTTTTTTAAAAAATGGTTTTAAGTACACCTGGGGAAGTTTATGAAGGGAAGTGAAGAAAAGAGAGAAAATTTGGAAAAATATTGAATTACTAATTGAGAGGATGTGCATGCATTCTATAAACTAAGTAATGCTGCTCAATGATATAGTTTACATAGAGTTTGGAAAAGAAACAATGCTTTGCCCATGTATAGTACCTCCGGCAAAAGACTCAAAGTGAATAAATTACTTATTTTCATAATTAATTTATGAAAAGAAACCATTTTACCCAACTTATTTTATGCATTAGTATTATCACCTACATTATGTGTGTTTAAATTTTTAATATTTGTTTCACTTTTTAAAAAATTCCATGTTTATTGTAGAAAACATGACGATTGTTAAAATGGCAATATTTAATTTCATCTTTCAGAGGCAACCACTGTTACTTATATTTAGTACAACATATCATGTTTAGTGTAATAGAATATATTCATGAAACATTCATAAAATGTTTTCTATTGATGATGGTGCTAAAGATTAATGCGGGGAAAATGGAATTCAGTAGCATTTTCCCCAAGGGGTCTCCTTCCCGGCTTCTCACTTTCTCTTTATTCTCTCATAGTTTATTCTAGTACATATACAATTTTGTTGATTCTGTTGAGATCTTTAAGACATCTGGAATTTGGGGGTTTGATACACAGTAGAGATTTAATTTTTGATCAAATGAATGATATGTCTTCTTTTTTCAGAACTTTTATGTCCTTTAGTAAAATTTTGTAGTATTCTTTATTTACACTTGCATATTTCTTGCACATTAGATTTATTCCTACTTATTCCATAGATTTTTATGGCTATGTTTCAAAAGATCTTTTTTCCCCAATAAAATTTACAATTGATTATTTCCGTGGATGGGAAAATCATTTATGTCGATCTTGATTCTTGCCATATTTCTGAATGTTCTGATTCATTCTAATACCTTTTCAGTTCATCGTGTCTATATTTCTAGGTAGACACAAGTAAAACTTTATACTTCTCATTTTTTCTTTCCTTTTTTGACTCAAACCTTCATTCCCTTCCCTCTTGACCTTCATGGGAACCCTTTTAGTATTTACCGTTAAATGTAGTATCTCCCTTGGCTCCTCATATAGAACTAAAGAAGGGTTCTTTATTCTCTGTTGGTTAAGAGGCTTTTCTGGTATTTGGTTGTTAAATGCTTATCTTAAAGTGGAGGTTAGATTTTAGGTACTTAAGCCTTTGTACTAGATGTCAATCAAGATAACAATAGGTATGTTTTGTGTTTATCTGTTAATAAGTGAATATATTATACAAATAGATATCTTTAAATTTATGTGTCTCACATTCCTGTGAATAATCCCATTTGGTCATGAGGGCATATTTGAAACTATGCAACTGGATTATGAAGATTTTACTTGGGTATTTATAAATGAGAATCTATAGAGCTTTGGGGTATGTTTATTCATTTTTGGTATTAGAGATCTTCTAGATTCATATCTCCATTGCTTGTAAATATAAAGCTCTATGCCTCTATGCTCTATTCTTCATTTTACATTCTTTCTAAATAGTAGTTGTTATCACCACTCCAATTTATGTCTACGTTTACTATCTCACCAGCTAGGTTCCTACCAGAGGATGCTCTGTAGGCAGGATTATTTGATATTTCAAATGTTTTTAGAGGAGTGAGGGGGACAGAGAAGGAGGAGAAGGAATATTAAAATTTCTCAATAAAACCAGTGTTCCCTTTTCATAAATAATATGGCATATATAACTGACTACGTTTGTGTATATGGAATCTGTTATTATCCAAATGTGAACAGATTGTCTTTTGATATATTAAGCTGTATGATTTTTATAAGAAATCCTTTTTTGTTAACAATATGTACTTGTGTATATGCATATGATTTTAATACTCAAATCCCTTTTCCCTGTTAGATCAAAGCTTATGACATTTACAGTCTTATATCTGAGAATAGAGTTAAGCTTTTAAAAGAGAGTCAAATTCTTATTTTTTGAGTTCTAAGTAGGCTGCTGAAATTTACAGTGGATGTAAAAGTCTTGAAATCCAAGATGTTTGGGTTCTTTCTATGAGATAGAAAGGGTCTTGAGTTTTTAAAGTAAAGCTCTGAAAATACGAGTACATAAATTTATTTATTTATTAAAACTTAAACAATAGATTGGAATGAAAATTAGCTGAAAAGTGATGTGATCTCATCGAAATGTTAACTAAGTGTTGCTTGGCTGGAAGGGGATTTGCATTGGAAGGAAGAATCAGTAGACATGGTAGTCCTATACCCTACCTTCCTTTCCTCTTCAGACTGAGATGATAGAAATTCCCTTTAGGTGAAGATTTGAGCTTCACTGTCTTGGTAAAAGCCAGGAAGATGGCAAGACTTACATAAAAGCGTACATGGTCCTTTTGACTATGGTGTGATAGTAGCATTGGAATAGTTGCACCTCCCACTTCTCTGGAACTCTAAGAAGGAACAATCTCATGGATGTGTCCTACACTAAAGTGACATGGGGTGAGTAGGGTGGAGATGTTTATGAGAAGCGTCTAGAGACAATGAAGATGTAATAATAACCCCCAGTTTACTGGTGATCCAGCGAGGCATTTGGAACTTCCTGCATTCCAGGGCAGGGAAGTTGGTTGAGAGACCAGTGCTTGAAAATAACTCTCTGCTATGATGAGGGGACACAGCCCAAAATGGCAGCATGGAGTACATGACTGGAGGCCAACAAGACTATGGATAATTACTTCTCTGTAAACCAGATTACACAAATGCTGTTTACCAGAGCAGGGCACCACAAATCTGATGCCTCTCAGTGATGTCCTGTGGCTGCTGTGTGAACTGCCCCTCAACATGTAACCCTCACCTCAGAGAGAAGAAAGATGAAGAGTCATGAAATTATGAATGTAAGTTAAACAAATTACTCAGGAAACCCAGAAGTGACTAAGTTTATGTAGAAATGACTAGATTATGTTTTCTGATGTTAGGTGGAAGAGGAGGAGCTTGAGAGATGTGTGATAAACTCTATAGTAGAAAACAAATTTTATGTTATATATCTGAATTTTTATTTTATGAAGTAATACATACACAATATCAATAATACACTTTGGAATTTAAAATGTGGTTGAAGAAATGCTGATGGCTCCCTGAAGCCCTTCTAGGGTGCCTATGTGGACAACACTATTTGTGCAATAATACCAAGAATTTCCTTGCCTTTTTTACTCTCTTATGGATGTATAGTGTACTTTTAAAGAGACTACAAGACATGTGACATAATGACAGATTAAACCAAAAGCAGAATTGAGAATTGTTTCCATGCCAGATGTGAAAGGGATTTTCAAAAAAGTAAAACAATGCCACTCTTAACTGTTTTGGGGAAAAATATACTTGTTTTAAATAAAATTTTGCTTTTGTTAAAAAATGTAATGCTTGTATTATTGTTCTTTTTAAGTGAATTCACAAATATTTTATGTTCTCAATTTTAATTTTTAATGTGGCATAAATTAATAGATATAATCCATGTTGTACAAAGAAAAGGTTTTTGGGATCTTCAGTGAATTTTTGAAATGTGAGGGAGTCCTATATCCAAAAAGTTTGAGAACCATTGGCTCACACTCATTAGGGCCAGCCCCTGGAGTGGAGATTGGAAAGTAATGAGTACAGAGATTGAAATCTGACTGTATCTGAATCACATTGGGTATGTTTCTCAAATTTTCTAAATCCCACTTTGCTCATTTATGAAATTGGGACAATAATGTTTAATTCTCAAGAACTTGTGGAGATTAGAGGTGTATGTACATTGACCACTCTAACATGCTGTTCCTACTGAGTGCTTCACTATTGGATAGATGAATGTTAAATATTTATGTTTCAGATACCATCAAGGACATCTATATGGAAATAGCCCACAGTTTTCTTTCCTACTTACTCCAGCTTTTGAAGCCCATTCAAAATTAGAAAGAAGTTGACAAGATTATTAATTTTCTTTCCTTTGAAAAAATGAATACATTTATTGATACAGATTTATAGACACAGATATAATATTATCTGTTTGCCTGGCATTTTTCGAGCCAGTGATCGATCATTAAATATTATGTTTCCTTATGTGATATATTCTTAATTCTTCACTGTGCATTTCCACTAACTGTCATGTCTAGATTTTTGTCACCTCTGTACTATATAAATATATATTTTTTCTCACTTCTGACATAGCCTGCCAGACATCACCCTTACATCTGATGCCCCAGGTGTATGTGCGCTTGATTCCAAACATGCAGCTGAGTGACTGCATTTATACATTTCATTCACAAGTCTTGGTATTATGAATACATTTGTTGTCTTAATGAGAAGCAGACTGATACAAAATTCTACTTTAAAACAAAGACACCAGAAAAAGGAAGTATTTCCAGGTAGGTGACATGTTTAAATAAGTGAACATCATTTCTCTGAGGAATTGCAGCCTAATCCAATTCATTCTTATATTAATAAATCAAATAAAATATATTGAGATACTTGTAGCAGCTCTCTTGAAATACATGGGTCAAAAAAAATCGAAAGTGATATTTATTGGATATGTGGTACAACAGGGATGAAACTGAGATGCATTTACTCATCTCAAAAGCATGGTTTGAAATTTAACATAACAATGAAATAATTAGATAATGAGAAAGAACAGTGAGTGCGTGACTTCCTTTTTGCAGTCTCACGTTACTATAGCCACTCATTTAGCAATTTTTATCTGTAGCAACCATTTGGAATTTGCATATGTCAGAAGGCATACTTTTATTTTATTTTATTTTATTTTTTGGCCAGGAATGGAAGCAGAACTTGATGACAAAACGATCTTGGTGATGAATTGCTCCTGTTGCTGGTTATCTTGAATTGGGAGTTATCTACAATGCAGTATAAGAAAAAAGATGCCATCCCCATTCATTCTGATTTAATGGGTTGGTGTAGAATACAACACACCATCTTTTCCCCCAGTGTACATTCAGTAGTGAATTGAGCAAAAAAATGTATTAAGCAAGCTTTTTAGTTTTACATCAAAATCAATACCAGGCTGTTATTGCAAATTTTAACATTATGGTTTCCTCATCAATTTGTGTGGTACTTTCATCTCTTACTACGTAACAGCTGCCCATCTAACCTAGTAATATTAAATATAATGATTGATCCCCAACAGTTATAGTGTTCATCGTTCTGCTCTAAGTAAACAGAAACTCTGAGGAAATTAATTTAATAAAATTAAAAGTAGAATCAAAAGTATAAGAGGGGAAGATCCTCATGATGACTGTGAAAAAACTATTACATGTTTCAGATTATTTTTGGAAACCTGTGAGATTCTCTTTTCATTTACTATTAAATATTCTGTAGAAAGGGAGTCAAAAAGTTGTCCTATGATGAGCTAAAGCTAAAAATCTCCTCATCATTTAGCCACTTCAGATAAAATCTGTCATTGTGGGTCTGATTACTTACAGAGAATAAAATTCTTACAGAGAATTACTTACAGAGAATAAAATACTTACAGAGAATAAAAAAAGATACTTAATAAGCACCTAGGTCCTCCTATTGGTGGGAGGAATATTGTCCCATTGTAATGTATGGAGCACCTCCCACTTACTGCTTTAGACTCTGGGGGGTACTAAGAAGATCCCGCCCTCAAGGTGTTCATTGCTTAATAGTTTATAATACTGTATTGCAAATATAGGGATAGGTCCAGCAACATAACTATATATGCAAATTTAATTAAATGAAATATATTTTATTATTTTAATAATTGACATCAGGATTCCTCTTATGGAGGGAGCATCTTTGAATAAAACCACAGTGAGTACCCATGAAGTAGAAGAGAGGGGGGAGAGTGCGGAGACTTCTGCGTCAGAGAACAAGGGGCATTCATTTTGATTTGGACAGGAAGAGGGCTTCTGGGGGATGTGACCAGAGTGCTGGACTGGGAGAGTGGAGTGTCAGATCCTGCCCAGAAAAGACCATATCTTTCTCAGGCCTGTGACTTTGTCTCCTGCCCTCAGTGTCTAATCCTGCTCTTCTTCCCCTAAGCCAGGGATCCCACCCTACTTTTCTCACTGGTCCCACTCTGCCACTCTTCTGTGGACATTCTTAGTTAAAGCCCGCTGTAGAGGTTCATCTGTTGGTGTTTTAACACCTGCACAGTTAAGGCTCTGAGGACTCTCTGAAAGCCAAATTATTTGCCAAGACAAATTGTTTGCTTGACTAAAGTTTTGAGAGAGAAGCTGATTTTTAATGTTTGAAATTTAAAAATACCAATAAATAAATAAATAAATACACCTGTTTTAAATTAAGTAGCTGCATTTGTTGAATTCTTGCTCAGAACTCCTGAAGCTATTTTTTTTTTTTTTCAGGTATGTTCTATCTCACTTGCCTGTGTAATTCCTGGAGAGAAGGAATAATGTTTCCTGTAGTTTCATAATCATTCCTATACCTAATATTGCAGCTATCCAACATAGGTGCTCACTCACATTTTTCAAATAATTTATTGCTGTTAATATTAACAATTAATCTTTAATTCCCCTCTCCCTCAAATTTTAGAGAAAAACAGAATTGAGATAATAGTTCTATGTTCTGCTCCTGGTAATTAGGACTCTGGGAGGCTCCTCTGTTTTGATAATGTGATTGTAGCTCAAAAATCATCCTTTTCCTTATGGCACACTACTCAAATTGCAGGAAAACTATATCTGGAAATAAAAGAGCCTCTGTGTTCTGCACGCAAGCCCAAGCTTATAAAGTATTAACTAGTACACACAGAACTCAGTCTCCTCGGGAAGAAAATGAATACTTGAAAGGATTTTTGATGAAGAAAAGATTTCTTTGCTAGTTTAAAATTATTCTAGGGAGATCATTAGGAGTCTATGATATGTACACATAAAGACAGAAGAAGAAATATTCCTTGCTTTCAGATATCCTAGCTTTTGCGTGGCAGAGTCAGCTTGTAAGGAATGGCAAAGGTTCATTTTCTCCAAGAACATCTAGGGCCTATGTGGCATAGTTTAAGGCTATCTTAACAGTTTCTAAAGAAACTCACAATTCTGGTTCTATTAATGAGACTAGTAATGCCATTTGGATATAATATTAATTTAAAAAACTATAGAGAAAATGACCTTACTCATAGGGCAGATCCCTAAACACTGTTTTGATATTAGGAAAATTTTTACAAATTTTCTCTCTTTTACGTAGATTTAAAATGACATCGTTTGGTTTCTAACACACTAAAATGAGGAAGTGGATGGGAGTAAGTCCAGCCAGATGACTTGGTAACTGGTTTGCTGCTTCTGAGAAAGAACGGACCATCTTCTGTGTTTTAGAGAAATTTGGCATTGAACTGAAACTGATGTCATGGGGAAGATAAACATACAGATATTTTATCAAAATAAATGCTTTAATTGAATTTTTAACCAAATGTTGTAGGAGAGATAAAAGTTGAATTTATGAGAGAAGAGTTAGGAAAAATTCCACAGGGGACTACTGGGCTCTGAAAGGCAGGGGTGACTTTCCTTTGTCATGCTCACCCTCCGGTTGGTACCCCAAACTTCGACTCCATACTCCAGTGCGTCTCCTTACTCCCCAGCCTCCCTCATCTCCCTTGGATCTCAGGTTATTAGGAAATATGAACATTGTAGAGAAACTTCCTCACTTTCCTGCCATAAACCTATCCATGCTTTTGCTTTTGCTGCTTTCCTGCTTTTCTAGGAGGATCTTCCGGGCTTATCCCAGGTGCCCATTTCCCTTCAACTGCTTTGAAACCGCCCCACCCCCTTAACCCCTTAATCACTGATACTTTCAATCTCTCCCGGTCTCCAGGCGCTTCTCTTCCAAACTGTAAAATACTTGTGTCATCCATCAAAATAAGCCACTTTCCTTTCCTGGCTCTTCCATGCTTTTTACTTCCCTTCACAGCCATGTTTCTTTAGGAAAAACTTACTTCAGGGGGGCATTTACTTCCTACTCTTCAACTCATGGCTGCCTGGATAACCTCAGTCAGACATCTCAGGCTCCTTCTCGTCCTTCTGAGTTCACGGTCTACCTCCTCGAGCCTGCCCTTCTGGCCTGTTCCCGCTCTGAATTCACCCAGCCACTGAGTGGAGACCTTGGAGCCACCCATGACTCCCTTCTTTCCTTTCCTTCCCCCTCTCCCTTCTTCTCCATCGTCACCACTAATACTCAGTGAGCATTTCTGACGCGGTGGGGACTTCTCTGAAGGCTCTGCGTCTGCCGTCACAGTTCGAGTCACCAGCATTTCCTCAAATTAGGTACTCTTGGTCCAATTCTACCGTGGCCAGCCCTGAAGCATGGCTTCAGTCACACCAGTTGAAGGGGTGCAGCTGTAATTCAAACCCCGGCGTCAGACCGGAGCCCACAGTTTACAGTCTAAACCGTCCCCGAGTACGGTCACTGCTGCTTTTAAAGCTCTTGAATCCGCGTACTCTGTTCCATCACCACACCACTGATGGAGTCAGACGCTTGTCCGGAGTTCGCTTGAACGATTGTGCGAGCTTTCTTACTGCTCTCTCAGGCCCTCCTGTGGCTTTCATTTTATCTCTCACTATCTACTTTCAGAACAATCTCTTAAACTAATTTTAGTAAACGTATAATTCTAATGCTTAAAATACTCAATGGCCTCAAAACTCTGTGGTACATTCAGACTTCTTTTTGGAGCACTTGGAATGCTCCATCTTCCTCCTTGCCTAATTTAGAGCTTTTTTCCCAATTACTTGGAGAAAAATGTAGTTGGTTCGTTGATCATGTAGGGGCTCGAATGTGTGGGTCAGTTTATATATTAAATCACAGAATCAGGGCTTAACAGATGTTCAAACGGTTCTCTTACCCGTTTCCAACTCTGCCCCGAGGTAGTCCAGGACAGGGGCTAGGCTTTGGAGTCAGGCATGGGTTCAGCTCCTGAACTTCCTCTATTTCTGTAATCCTCAGCATGTTCATTATGTGATGGCGATTATAATTCCATCCTTATTAGGATTTAGTGACCGGAGACATGCAAAACACTTAGTACAATTATTGGTTCTTATTGGTAGGTTCGTACATTTGGCTTTGATTCTTGAACTAGAGCAATTTCAACAAATTTAGAAGAAATTAGTTTGGTAATTGAAGGGACTCAGCACTATGTTTTACAATAAACATCACGTGAATATCCTACAGTGGTATATTCCAAAGACAATGAAAATGAGGCACGAGGGCATATAATAGTTGTCTCCAAATATTTGTGGGGCTATGGAAGATTAATTTGATTTATTCTGTTGGTTCTAGGGGTTATAACCTAATGGGCATAAATTCAAGAGTTGAGGTAGATTTTTTACATGGTGTAGAGAACTCTGTAACAGAACTGCTTCAAGATGACCCGCCCGGTGTAGCAGGCAGTCCAGCAGAGGCCGCAGATGTCAGATGGTACGTCAGTGCTTTGACTCGAGGTTCGGAACTGCTGCGTGTTCATCGCCTGGTGCCACCCCTCCCTGATGTTCGATGAGTCACTCTGTTTGTGTACAGCATATTTCCAGCCTATTCCACCCAGGCCATTTACAGATCATAGTTTCTGTGGTAACCAATCCTGGTAATAAGTTGCAGCCCTCAAATAATCAAACACCGTGCCTTGTTTCTCCTTCTGTAGTTGTTTGACATCTTTTATAGTTCCCCAAAGTGTTAAATCTGGCCTTTAGGAATCAACATCCTGTAAACCCCCGGAGACAGTCTAATGTTGTCTGCAATGTGGGGATTATTGCAAACAGCTGCTCGTGGCAGAGTGGTGGGTAGCAAATCGTGCCTCAAGTGACCAACATAAACGGAATCTGAGTGCGGCGAGCTGTGCTGAAGCACAACTAAAACAGTTTGCTCTAAGCTACGTCTACTTGACATTTTCACCTGACCTCAAATTAGTAATATTATACATTCAGTGACACTAGACTTGTCCAGGAGTTATAAAGGAATTGATTGACTCATAAAATCTGGATTACATTCTGTGAGATCCTGTATGAAATTTCTAGTTTTCCTACTAAGTATTTCTGTGCAAGGAAGATTCTAGGAGGAAACATGAACTGTGGAATAATCAGGGTTTATATTTACTGCTAGTTCTGTCTCCCTCACATTTACTCATATTCATAGTCCTGGGTTTCTGGGACTCATATGTTGTTTTACTTCATGTTCTCTTCCAAAACCTCATCAGGTGACTTTTCCTATACTGTCACTCTTATGTGGCACTTCATTTTAGAACTTTCCTGACTTACTCTCCGAAGCATTTTATTTTCTGTTTCTCCATGGTCCTACTCATTTTCCAAGGTAACAGCTATCTGCTTTTATTAACTCAATTATATTATCCTATGCCTTATTTTAGGTAATGTATGTAGTAACAGTAGACTTTGAAACAGGAGACATCGATCCAGTTCTAGGGGTAGATGTTAGACTGTTGAAGGTGAAATTTAGAGAAAATAGGAGACCTGTGTTCACATCGAAATAGATTGCACATGTTCTGCCCATGTACAGGTTCCCTTCTTTTCTTCTGCCTTCCAGAAAGAAGTTCAGTTTGTCTGCTGTGTACCCAGGCATGACTCTACACATTAGGAATATTCCTAAAGGTAGACAAGGAAGGAAAGATCTGTGTGTGGTGGTAGAGAATAATAGGAATGTGAACCGAGACAACAGTTTAGATATGGTGGACAGGAGGGAAAGTCCTTCATAAGAAATATAACACCGAGGGGCACTTGGGTACTTCAGTTGATTAAGCATCTGCCTTCTGCTCAGGTCATGATCCCAGCATCCTGCGAATGTGCCCTGTGTGGGGCTCCCTGCTCAGTGGGGAGCCTGCTTCTCTCTCTCCCTCTGCCTGCCACTCTCCTTGCTTGTGTGCTTTCTCAGTCTCTCTCTATCAAGTAAATATGAAATCTTTGTTTTTTTTTTTCTTTTTAAGAAATATAACACTGAAACTGAAGGCAGGAACCAGTCCTACAAAAAAAAAAAAAAAAAAAAAGAGGCAAAACGTGTGCTAGGCAGAGTGAAAAGCATGTGCCAAGACTCTGAGGCACTAAAAAGCTTGGCATGTGGCAAGATCTGGAAGGAGGCCAATATGGCTGGAGCTTTTTTCCGGCAAAGTTGGATGAGATGAATTTGGAGAGGCTGTTAAGGGCCATATCATTTAATAGAGCAGAGGAAGTCTTTGTTGGAGATCTTAAGTAGAGTGGTGTTCCGTTTCTAGTTTGATAAAGATTCTCTGACTATGATAAATAAATTGGATGAGGTAAGAATGGAAATAATACACTTACAAATCTAGGAGAGAAACTGGATTACTGTAGGGATAGGAAAAAATGGAGAGAAATGGATGGATTGAAATACCTCTTCAGAGGTAGATACACAGACATGTTAGTTGGATTGGATATGGTAGGAGAGGGAGAGAGAGGAAACAGGTGTGGTGACTGGTTTTCTGGTTTGATCAATGAGTGAATGTTCACCCTATGTAGGGAGATGGTGAAGTGCCCCAATTAATAGAAGAGGAAGATAAAACTTGAAGAGGTCAAGTAATTTCCCCAAGGTCACCTCTTTCTCTATTCTCATTTTTCATTTTTGGCAAACACCTATACTATGAAATTATTTGTGTGGGGAATATATTCTTATTTTGTGTTGTGTCCCAAGGACCCAGCATTTACATTACTTACATTGAGGGCTGACATTCATATCAGTCCCTCAGTTATCCAAGTGATAGTGAATTCTGTAAGTATTACTGGGTAAAAGTAGTGACAAAGGGAAATAAATGGTCCCTTGTCTTGCTGACGGTGAGGAAGGTAGGCCATTAAGCAATATAGCCCAGTATGAGACTGTGGTAGGAAAGAAGCACTGGGTATGAAGGAGGCCAGGAGAATCTTTTCGGTGAAGGTCATATCTCATCTTAGCTGAACATTGAAAGCTGAGGAGAAGTTAGGAAGGGAGATCAGGAAATCATATTCTGGATGGAAGCGACAGCTCATATTTCAATCGAGGAATCCACAAAGCTCGGAGAATTTGAAATTAGAGCCTGTGGTTGAAAATTTAAATTCAGATGGAGTGGGGAGAGATAAGTCTGCATAGGTAAGCAGGGCATGCTACCTCAGAAGTTACTTGAAGGAATTTGCATGTGATCCTGTGATAGAAGGGAAGCCATCTTAAGAAGGGGCATGGCTTCGCACGATCATCCTTTTAGAAAGACCACTGTAACTGTAATATGGAAAATGGGTTGGGTGGGGGTACAAATAAATATTTGATAATATCCTACAAATGTCTTGTATATACAACAGGCAGTTATAAGGATTTTGTTTGGTTGTGTTCAAACTATGAAAGATGATTTAAAACCATTATGGTATAGTATAAGCAGGGCCTCACTTATGATTAATTCTGTTATTTGAATGTTTAAGCAATCTGATTTTAGTATATACATAAGTTTTTTTGAAAGTTGACTCTTTTTTGCACATCTTTTATGCTAGAAGGATTTTAAAATAAATTAAAAATAGACCCTGTAACTTTTTAGAGATTTGTATACTTTTTCTATTAAAAAGGGTGTATTTACTGACACAAGCATTCTTTTTAACCTATCCAAAATTCCAGTAAAAATTAATATATTTAAAATTCTTTTAGACATAGTATTCAAGAAGAAAAAGTAGAAGAGGGATGTAAAATTTTGTTGCTGTTACAATTACACTTATGTGTGATTGTGATTGCATTTTTAAGGTCTACAAGGTAATACTGCATAGTTTAAATAACTTATGAATGTAAGATTGTATAGGGAATTTGTCATTTAATTAGTGTATATGTGCAGTAAATATTTTAAAAGCAAACAATATTTTAATTTATTTTCAAAACTCCTAGTTGCTAACTCCTGTTCTTAAAATTAAATCCCAGAAGGGTCTTGTAGGTCAAATCTAACCTCCCTCCCAGACACAGATTATTTCTCTACAATCCAGTATCAAGTTTCTCTGTCACCCCATCTTTTGAAATGTTTTGATTATTTGAAGTTCTTTGAAAAATCTGCCTTTTTGGTTCCAGCTCTATCCTCTGTGGTTTCAAGGATATGTTTAAATATTTCGTATGTTATCAAGACTTATTCATGAAGATTTATGCTGGAGTGTTAACCCCAGGAAAGGATTTACTTCAGAGTATAATGAAATGGTTATTTAAAGCTATTTTCCCTTCTGTGTTTATATGTGCTCAGAAGTGTTCAGACTGGATTGAAAGTCTCATTTGGTGTATACTTACATATTTTTTCCCCAAACTCTGATTGCAGTTTATATTATGATTCATTCATTTATTGTGTTTGCTGCATATTTTCCATTTCTCTCCACCAGAATATAAGTGACAGGTGCCTAGAACAGTGTTTTATACATAGTAGGCTCACAATGAGTATTTGTTAAATGAATAAAAATGATTTAAAGTCTTCTTGAAAAAATCTTCATGATCTCAGTGAGGTTTATTGACTATTAGACTTGCCACTGAAAGGTTAAATTATACTGAAGATCACATGGCTGGTTAGGAGAAAAGTCCTTCCTAGAGTCAGTAATTCTGGTCACTATTGCTGGGATGAAGTCCTTACCCCAGGATGTACTCTGAGAACAAATGTAATACACACTTAGGGACTCTATCGCCCTCAATGCTCCTTCTGTGTCACTGCCTCACCCAGATGATTTTTATTTCCATAAATTAGCTCTGCTTGTTTCCAAAAGTGTGTGTAAGTTGAATTATGTAGTATATACTCCTGCTGTCTGACTCCTTTCACTCAACATTCTGTGGATAAGTTTCATTCCGTGTGTGTACAGCAGAAGTTCAGTTTTATTGCTCTGAAGTAAGATGATTCCAAAATTTATATTTCATTCTGCGTCAGCAGACATTTGGGTTGTTAAGTTTTTTGTTTGTTTGTTTGTTGTTTTTGGTTTTGGGTTTTTTTTTTTTTTTGCTGCTATAGATGCAGTTTAAATTTTTCTGTACATGTATGAATTTCTCTTGGATATTGACCTAGGAGTGGAATTGTGGGGAGAGAGGGTGTGTATATGTTCAGCTCAAGGAGACGAAACTAAGGATTTTTCTAAAGTGTTTGTATTATATTTATATTTTAGAATATGGTGAACACCAAGGATGTGTTTTGATGAAAAAAGGGGTCATATGGCTAAAACCATGAACCATTTTAAATTTTGAGACATCTAAATGTATATAATTAATTAATTAATTTTTAAAACAATTTTATTTATTTGAGAGAGAGAGTATGAGGGAGTGGGATAAAGGGCAGAGGGAGAAGCAGACTCTCTGCTGAGCAGGGAGCCCAATATGGGACTTGATCCTGGTACTTCAGGATCATGACCTGAGCCAAAGTCAGACACTTAACTGACTGAGCCACCCAGGCGCCCTATAATTAATTTATTTTTAAAAACAACTGGAGTGGGATACCTGGGTGGCTCAGTTGGTTAAGCGGCTGCCTTTGGCTCAGGTCATGATTCCACGGTCCTGGGATCAAGTCCCACATTGGGCTCCTTGGTTGGCAGGGAGTCTTCTTCTCCCTCTGCCCCTTCCCCTGCTTGTGTTCTACCTCGTGCTCTCTCTCTCTGACAAATGGATAAATAAAATCTTTAAAACAAAAACAAAAACAAAAACCAACTGGAGTGATGCCTTTTGTACTTCTCTCTTTTTGTCCCAACTTTTCCATTTCATCATGGGAAAAAGTAGAGCAGGTAAGTATATTGTCCTGCAGCAGTCATCTTGAAGTACAAAGATATCTCTGTAACAGCACTTTAAAAAAATGAATGCTCAGGGAACATTTTAAATTATTAAGGATGTCCTTGATGTCCAATAGTGATGATTTTTCTTATTCTTTGTACACTATAAAAAGTGAGTGACTCATAGACTTGAAGTCATGAAGAAATTTAAAGAGTTTCGTTCATTTGACATTCAAATTTTTTTTTTCTTTTCCTTTCCTATACTAAGGCTTCTTGGTTATGTGTAACATGTTACAAACAATGGACAGTGTCTACAGAATTTTATATACTGAAGAGAAGTGTTAGTCAACATAGGATTGTTACCTCTTTGTCAATGATCATTGCCTAATAATTCCAAATTAGCACCTAGGGGGAATATGCATTTCACCATGTGTTTTAAAACACAAGCATTGTATTTAATATGGTTTCAGAAGGCTATTTAAGCATCAGGTACTACAATGAGCACAGTGTTTGGAAGGTATTTTGATGTACTGAAGAGGTTAATTGCTCAGTGTTCACCAAATTCCTTTACTAATACAAGAGCAGGTCCAGAAGAAAAACTTGAGCTGAAGGTTGTAAGTGAGATTGGGGGATGAAAACATCACTTCCTTTCTTTGTTTATTTCATGGTCAATTTTACTTTAATTTAGCTGAGAGCAGTGGTGTAATTTGATTACCACTCTTGACTTTTGGTTTTTTCAAACAGTATTTCTGTACCTTTGGGTAAACCTTTTATTTCAGTGAGTCTTATTTTCCTTACTTGTTAATGGAGTGTGGAACTAAGCTGATCCCTTCTAGAGCTAATTTTTGGGTGATATTAATGTATGGCATTAGATGTATTTTTAACAAAGCATTTCTTGGAATGGCCTCTCTGGTTTCCTTTCTTCCTTGCAAGTGGAAGGAAATATTTCAGGAGAAAATAACTATCCTCCCCTTTCCAGAGCTTCATAACTGGTGCTAAATGAACCAAGAAAGAGAGAGATTTGCTAAATCATGGCATTGAACTTGGTGTTATAGGTATTATAATTTCTGATGAATGGTGTCTCCTGAGACTTCTGTAAAATGATACATTGTGACATCCAGTGACCTTTTAAACTAATATTTCTATAATATAATTCAGTTGCTTCTGTTTCCTGGAGATAATAACATTAGTTTGTACAGAGGTAGATAATGATTTTGTTAGCAATTTCCTTTGTGGTAAGTGTTTTTAAAGTAATTTAGTTTGAAGGAAGAATCGTTTATACAAATAAAATCCAAAGGAACTCACCTGTAGTGTACTATGATTAAAAAAAAAGAAGTAGTCAGTGACTCCTGGAACAACATTTTTGAGACTCAAGGTAAATAGTCATATTGACTGATTTATTTTTAGGAAAGCTCTTTGCCAACTATAAATATTTTTAAAACACACACATACAATATTATGGTGAAGGGATAAGACTGTGGAATCAGACATATTGCTAATTCTCTCATGAATGAGTATTAGACACCTGGATTTTTTAATCCACAAAACAACAGTAATAATACTTCACAAGTTTATGTAGTAAAATACATGAATACATGAAGTGATAACCGGGAGCATACACTACGATACTTGGCATACAGTGGTGGTCAATAAATATCAGCAATTTTTTTTTTTTCCTTCATGGGTACTATAAGGTCTTAAATGGCTTCTAAGTTATCGAAGACAGTTGAAGTTATGTTAGTCAAGTTTAACATTAAGTTTAGCTATTATATCCCGATTGTTTGATTCCTGTTCTCTTAACTGCTTTACCAAAGTTGATTGCTCAGAATACCTCGTCCTTTTTTATGACTGAAAACCCTTCGCTGTAGCTAGAATGACAAGGATAGGCATTTGACCTATAGTCTTAGATTTTTATCTTAAATATTTACAGTCATAGCAAAACAAGGACGTGTTAAGAAGAAAGAAGTAGACTTTGTTTTCCTCCACAGTTTGTGTCTGTCCTTTTCTCACCCACAGTTTCTGCGCATCTTTCCCCCATGCTCTCTCTTCTACATAGACCTCGTCATTGCCCACGGGCCATCATCTCTGCCAATGTGCCCCGGACAGCATAACCTTCCCTTCTCCACCAGAAGGCCTCCTTCCTCCATGAAATGCTTGCACTGTGCTTCTTGTCTTCTTCCTCTGTCTCTCCTTCTTGCCTCAAATTATAATGTGTCCTATGATGTGTGTTTTAAGACTACACCTGGATTATGTGTAGAGGTGGTCTTTTTAATTCTTTGGTGTGTCTGATGAAACTCAAAGAGTCCTTCCCAGAGAAGGTTTGTAGTGAAAGTTTGCTGGTGGTGTTGCGGCTTCTACTCTTGGCTGATGTTAAAAAAGAATGAAAATCTACCCCTAGGGGTGCTTGGGTGCCTCAGTGGGTTAAAGCCTCTGCCTTTGGCTCAGGTCTTGATCCCGGGGTCCTGGGGGTCCTGTGATCGAGCCCCACATTAGGCTCTCTGCTCAGCAGGGTGCCTGCTTCCCTCCCTCTCTCTCTGCCTGACTCTCTGCCTACTGGTGATCTGTGTCTGTCAAATAAATAAATAAATAAAATCTTAAAAAAAAGAAAAAAAAGAATATCTACCCCTAGATGTATGGCACTTTGGGTAACTAAGATACTCTAGGTTTGATTAATTTGATGTGGACTTCGTTCTTCGAGCTAAATGGTTGATTCATTCCCATTTATCTGTTTGTTCATCTGCCCATCCAGCCAAATAATTTATTTAATACTTTGATTACAAAGTATGTGCAAGGAGCCATGGGAAATAGAAAAAACCAATTGGTAAGGGATGATTACACTAATTACTAGTATTGGCTCTTCCTAAATAATTGTTTTGTATCTTCAAATAACTTCAAAAGACTGGCAACTCAGGATTTATTTATGTTTCTAAGTTGAAGTAAACTTTTTAATACACTGTATTACTTTTTATGATTCCTTGCTTTAAAAAAAAAACTATGATACTTCCACTTAACTCATAACTGCTGATCCTCATTGCATTAGTTAGAATTTTAATCCTAATATAAAAATGTTACTGAGCCAAGAAAGTACTGCAGCATTTCTGAAGGCTAAAAATTCAAATTTAAAGAATAATAAGGTAGGCTTGCTTTTAAACAACTTGATTAGAATTTAAAGATGGAGTTGAAACAAGATTTGAACAACTGAGATTAAATATATATGATGTGTGCTCATCTGTTTTTGATACCACTCTCAATTATTTGGTCTACCTTATAGGGGCTATTTTCTGTTGGGCCATTTTACCTTACCCACTGTAAATAACATAAAAAAACATAAAGTCTGCTTTTGAGAAAGACAATCTGATTAATTAATAATGGGAACATAAATTTGCTTTTTACATAAAATTAGCTTAATGGAAGGATCTGACAAAGAGTTTAAAATAAGTGTGTTTGATTTTTTTTTTTATGGAGATAAGTGAAGAAATTACAGTGAATTAGAGCAAGAAATTTTATAACAACAAAATAGGCAGAGCCAAATACGAATGTATAAATGTAAAAAGGAACTAATTAAAAACTGTAGAATTGAGGGCCGCCTGGGGGGCTCAGTCAGTTAAGTGTCTGCCTTTGGTTCATCTCGCTTTCCCTCTCTCTTTCTCCCTTTTTCAAATAAATAAATAAAATCTTAAAAAAAAAAAGAAATTGTAGCATTGAAAAACATTGTGCCTGACAGTAAAACATTTCTATAGACAGGATAAACTCTAGAAAATAAACTGTTAGAATTTTTGAACAGGAAGACATGATTGAGGAATCTATACCAAAATCAAAAATAGATAAAAATAGAAAAGCATAAAAATATTGTTGAGAATTAAGGATAGATTGAGAAGTGCCATCATGACTAAAAGTATCTAAAATGTCTTAAACCCATATGATCTTCATTTTTTTTAAGTCTCCCATTCACTTTAAAAAGAACTTATTAAGTTAAGATTATATAAGGATATATGAAAACATTCTTGGCAGAAAAACTCAAAATTAGGTAAGACCATATTGAGTTTTAAAAGTGTAGATACCTGGGATGCCTGGGTGGCTCAGTGGGTTAAGCCTCTGCCTTTGGCTCAGGTCATGATCTCAGGGTCCTGGGATCGAGCCCCGTATCGGGCTCTCTGCTCAGCAGGGAGTCTGCTTCCTCCTCTCTCTCTGCCTACTTGTGATCTCTGTCTGTCAAATACATGAATAAAATCTTTTAATAAAAATGTGTAAACCTGGCGATTCACAGACCTGTACCCCTGGGGCTAATAATACATTATATGTTTATAAAAAAATTAAAAAATTATTAAAAAAAGCAAAAAAAAAAGTGTAAGTAACTCTTTACTTTTTGTAGCCATCCACAGCATCCTTCCAGACCTTTATTTTTGTATAAAATTTTCATATCATTACGCACCTTTTTATTTTAAAAAATTCACAGTTAAAATTGTATCTCTTTGTAATTATGTGCATCCCCAGAACAGATGATGAGAAATGGAAATAATATGGTATGCAAATTTTAAATTTTGTTAGGTCCTGGCAATGTTGCTCTCCAATAAAGTTGTACCATTTTACATTCCCACCAATATTGTAAGCAAATTAATGACAGTTTCCCCACACTCTCCGCAACACAGGGATGTTATAAAGTTATTAAATTTGTAATTTCATGGAAAGAGTATTTTCACTTCCTAATTTATTAGTGATGTTGGACATCTCTTAAACATCTTGTTTGTTTTTATTTCTTCTGTTAAGTGAATCTTGGTAACTTTACTTATCCTTATTTTGAGTTTTTCTTTTTTTTTAATTTTGAGTTTTTCTATATAATGAATACTAATCTTTCATCTGTTACATGTGCTATAAATGTTTTCTTCTTATTCATTTGCCCTTTGGCTTTGTTATATTTCCACTTTGTAGACAATTTACATTTCATGTGTATAGTTGAGTTTTTAGAGCTCTTCAGGCTTATAGCCTATGCTATAAGCTTATATGCTACAGGCTTATAGCCAATTATCCTCATTGATCTTACTAAAGATGGGCATCATTTCATCAAATATAGTTTTAAATATCTTAGTTATCCATTAAGAGGAAAGGTTGAAGGAGTCTAAGATAAAGCTCTAGTTTGTATGTCATCTGTCGGAGTCCCATTCCTATCTCCCTGGCTGCCTGTGCCCGTGTTAAGCTTAAATTCCAGGAGAGCATCAGGAAGTGTGAATCTCTGCTGAGCTCATGGGACTTGGCCCGTTACTTGTTCTTGCCTTAGGGCCAAAGGCTAAGGAAAGCTGCTTGTCAGAGCTCTCAACAGGATGATTAATAACACAAGAATGATGTGACTGGAGAAGGAATAGGGGTGTCTCAAAATTTTGGTTTCTGTTGTTACCTGACCAGTCTTACCTAAAATCGACCTGCCTTTTCTTTCTGACCTTCTGTGTCATGAGATATGATAGAAAAAGGGAGGGAGATGGAATAAATAAAAATGATGTGATATGGCATAAAGACAGTAAAAGTGAGAGATGAAAAAGGAAGGTACATTTTGTATAGTCTTGGGATCCTGGATGCTGGGATAGTGGGTACCGCGTACGTGCAGGGAGTTCCATTCCCAGCAGCTGCTGTGCACTGTCAGGGCCAAGCAAAAGGAAGCAGAGAGAACTTGCGGCGTACCTGGATACTGTTATTTCTGGAGTCATGCAGGTCTGAAACACCATGTTATACAACTTGGTTTTTATTTTGAACACCCTTGTGAGCTGGGACTTTAATTTTTATCTACATACATACATGCATACTTTTATATGTATGTATATATCTGTAAATTTGTTTTCTCTCTCATCTCGGGTTTGAAGGCGTATAAGTTGTGTTTATGTGTGTAATTGCTGGATAACCCAGAATGTATATTTTACTGAAGTTGGCAGAACAATGCTCCTCACACCCCTCAAAAGGTTGTGCACACCCTAAACTTCTGCATCTTTGAATATGTTATTTTGCACAGAAAAGGCACTTGGAAGACATGATTTTTTAAAAAAAGATTTTATTTATTTATTTGACAGAGAAAGAGAGAGAGATAAAGTAGGCAGAGAGGCAGGCAGAGAGAGAGAGAGGGAAGTAGAGTCCCCGCTGAGCATAAAGCCCCATCCGGGGCTTGATTCCCAGCACCCTGAGATCATGACCTGAGCCGAAGGCAGAGGCTTAACCCACTGAGCCACCCAGGCACCCCAGAAGACATGATTTTCATTACCAGTCTCTGGCTGGGGATATTAGCCTGGACTGTCAGGGTGTACATGAGTCCTGAAAAGCGAAGCACCTTTTCTGACTGGTTCAGAGCTGGGACAGGAGAAGAAAGACATGGGAAATGTGTGAGGGCCTAGAGCTGTCACTACTTGGCTTAGATGATGATTCATATATTTTTATTCTTGCAATTTCATTGATAGAAATGTTGAAGGCTATGAGTTTTGCTCTGATTTGTGTTTTCAAAACATTTCCATGTGCTGTAATTTCATTTATATTTTTAAAAGACATTATTATTTCAGCTTATATTCACCTTCTCACCTAAGAGTTGCTTTAAAAAAAAAAAAATGGTGGCTCAGTGGGTTAAGCCGCTGCCTTCGGCTCGGGTCATGATCTCAGGGTCCTGGGATCGAGTCCCGCATCGGGCTCTCTGCTCAGCGGGGAGCCTGCTTCCCCCTCTCTCTCTCTCTGCCTGCCTCTCTGCCTGCTTGTGATCTGTCTCTGTCAAATCAATAAATAAAATCTTTAAAAAAAAAAGTTTTTTGTTTAATCCAGGTAAAAGGGCCTTTTATAAAATTTCTTAAACAATTTCTAGTTTTATTTCATTGAGATCAGAAAGTGTTGTTTTCTAATACTCCTCTTTTGTGGAACTTACTGATCTCTTCCTTGTGACCTAAAATAGGATTAATTTTTGTGGGGTTCCAAATGTATTTGAGAGCAAGGTTAATTTTCTGTTCTCAGTATGTGAAGTTTAATATATACCCCTGAAATCAACATTATTAATTACATGTTTAGGGTTGAAAGAATCATTGCAGTTTTAGTCCACGTTGTCTATCTTGTACTGAATGGTACGTGAAAGACTCCTATTACTAGTTTTGCTTTATCTTTGTCTCCTCTGAGGCTTTTGTTTTGTTTTGTTTTGTTTTTAGTAGGCTATATGCCCAGTGTGGTTCTCAATGCAGCAGGGCTTGAAATCACAACCCTGAGATGAAGACTCAAGCTGAGATCAAGAGTCAGACGCTTAACCAACTGAGTCACACAGGTGTCCCTGGGTGGGAATACAAAGAGGGATGCTGTGTTATTTGCTACATAGATATTTATATTTATTATATATTTATTGTATTTTTGGCTTTTAACATTAAAAAGTGCCCCTCTTTTTTTACATTTAATGGTTTCTGTTTTGCATTTTATTTGTTTGCTGTCAATGTGACTTTTCATTCACCTATTGCTTTAATTTTACTGATGTATTTTTGCTTATCCCTTTATATTTGGGCTTACTGACTCATTTTCTTTTAAGGCTCTACCTTATATACAGTGTATAGTTAGGTTCTGCTTTATGAGCCAGACTAAAACATCTTTTCCTTAAAATGCGTTAAGTACATTCAGAATTATTGAAAAGACTGCTGTGTTTGGTCTTAATTCTGTCATGTTATTTCATTATATATGTTATACTTGTTATTGTATATTTTCGTGAGGTTTTTTCCCCTTTCTTTTTTTTCTTTCTTTCTTTTTCTTTATTTTTTTGTTTTGTTTTTAAAGATTTTTTTGTTTATTTGTTTGACAGATAGAGATCACAGGTAGGCAGAGAGAGAGAGAGAGAGAGAGAGAGAGAGAGGAGGAAGCAGGCTCCCTGCTGAGCAGAGAGCCCAATGTGGGGCTTGATCCCAGGACCCTGGGACCATGACCTGAGCCGAAGTCAGGGGCTTTAACTCACTGAGCCACCCAAGAGCCCCTTGTTTTGTTTTCTAGCAAAGTTTTATTTTTGTTTTAGTGGTCACATTGAACTTGTGCCTTTGTTAGTGCCTTTATTCCCAGTTGGAAGGTTTATGCATTGAATGTATGGTTTGATAATATTCACTAGTGTACTTACTGTTGCCTGTATAACAAGTGTATTCTACTTTGTTTTCCTCTCATTTCTTATTTCAGTGGGGTTTTTTTCAGCATTATTTATACTTTGTGAGAACATTCAGATCATAATATATCAAATATAGCATAATATTATTTTCCCATGCTTAGTTGTCTTTGTGTTTTATAGCTATAAGTGAAGATATAAATGTATACTTATTAGTTTTTTGCTTAACTTTCACAATCACTGCTTAGTTGGATTAAGTTCATCTTCTAGTATATTCTTCAAGGACTCATGGACACAGAATTTTTTGAGCTATTATATGTTTAAAAGTGTTTTTCAGTAGCTTTGATACTCAAAGGCAGCTTGACTGGATATTAGTCCTGAGATTGCACTTGTTTCCTGGAGTTTTATGAAAATGCTGCTCCAGTGGTGTGTTACTTTGTATCTTGTTTTTGTTAAGTCTGTTGCCAGTTTAATTCTTTTTCTTTAGTACATTCCTTGAAATTTTTTCCTGGAGACCCTGAGAATTTTTCCTTTATCTTTAACATCTGCTATTTTACTGGGATTATCTCTGAGTAGATCATTGCAGGTCCTTTCCTTCTGGTACCTCTTCAGTTTGTAGATTCAGGTCTTTCATTTTTGAAAATCTTATTGAATTGGAGTTTTCAGGTATTAATGCAATTCCATTTTACCAAAGTCATATTTAGGAACTTCATTTATACACATACTTTGGATTTTCTTTTGCCTCTCTTTCATTTTAGTCACTTTCTCTCTGATCCTTCTTACTTTATTCTCTATTTCATTTTATTCACTTGGTTGTTTTTGCTGTTTTTCCAATATCCTTTTTTGTATTTTCACTCACACCTATTTTTCCATTAGCATCTTGCAATTTAGTTTCCCTTTGTGGTATGATTTTGTATTTTTTGCCTTCTTTTTCTGACTTCAGCTAACTCTTGTTTTATTTCTTCCTTTATTCTGTCATGCATTTTTTTCCCTGAGTTTTTAATTGCTATCTCATCTACCTAAAACTGGGTCTGTGGGTATTTAATTAAGCTGTGAATATTATGTTAAAGTTTCCATCTGTTTTGGAAATCAGTGGATAGGGGGTGGAATCTTCAGCAACTGAATTGTTTGGGTTCTCACTTTCAGTTTTCCTTTGACAGTAGCTTTTTGTTGACTTCTTTTCAGTGGTTTGGGACAGTTATGATGTTCCTAGTTCAAGAGCCACCCTCTTCTATCATTGCAGACAAATATTTTTTCTTTCCTGGATGGCATGGCTCTTGATTCTTAAAATTTCATATGTCTTCTGGGATTCGAAGTGTCCCCCTGCTTCTCTATCTCTCTATGTAAATTTGACAAGGAAACGTCTCCTTCTGTTTTAACTCTCTTCTTGTTTCAACATGAAATTTTTCTAGGGTTGCCTTGTCATGGCCCCAATACCTTCGCAAGTCCTTGTTCTTACCAGTGCTCTTATCTAAGTGTTGACTTTTCAGGATTTTCATGTGGGGGGTCAGTTTCTAGCAGTGATTTTAAGGTATACGTAGGCCTGTTATTAGCTCCCCTTTTCTAACTTGCCGTGTAATTCCTCCTGAACTGCTCATAGTACCCATGAAGCTTGGTGGCAGGAGACTGCTGAGATCTTATGGTGATTTAATGTTCAGTGTTGTATTTAAGAGTAAGTTGAACTTTAGAGGTTTCTGTCTGCTGGTTATGTTGAAGTCATGTTTGTGTAGTTTTATTTATTCTTCCTATTGTTTTTGTTTGTTTGTTTGTTTTTGCCCCAGAATATGTTGGGACTTTGAGATTTAAACCATTGCCACTGCTTTGACGATCCAGAATCTTCTCCAGCCACTGATAACACCCCAATCCTATAGCAATTTGAATGTTTCTTAGCTTTGCTTATTATGAAATTCAAATCTTGAATATACATGAATGCCTTCCAAATGATGATGAGAAGATATTTTAACTAATTAAATTCATACATCACAGACTTTATCAGACACATAGGCTGAGAAGGTTAGGAAAAAAATAGATTCTGAGGTCTTAGCAAGGTCTTAACTAATGTAAAAACCAATGGGTTTTTGTCTTTCTGTTATTAATATTTAGAGTCCTGAGTGTGTTTTGTGAGGCTAAATAATAAAACAATGATCTTTTTCAGCGTGATGCATCATTGACTTCTGTCTTTTTGCTAAGATTATTTGAGACAACTACGTATGTTTAGTAGTCCAAGGGCATGTTGAAGTTTCATGTGGAATAGTTACATGGGAATTTGCTGAAGCAATTACTCTGCTGTTTAATGACAAGTAATTATCCACATCACTTCCCACTTCTCTCTTGCCCTTCAGCATTGCGAACATCCCACCCATTGGCATGCACATTTATTTTGCAGAATATCCAGCTGTTACCTACTCTAAGATGTAACACACCTCTAATTTATATAACTAAATCTAACCCTTGCTTTTGGGGCTTGTAAAATCTCCCTTATAACTGATGTTATGTATTCTTCAAACTTTGTACTACTTTTAGAATCTGTGGTCCCTGAATTGGTTTTTGTACCACTAAGGACCAAGAAGGGATAGTAACTTTCTTACTGGAGAAAACGGAGTCATCTGAAAATGCATTCCTATTTCCTAGTCCAGCTGCCACAGATTTCACTGTAACATGTCATAATTGCACACATATTGTTTAAATTGTTTTTCCTGAATTATATCAACTCTTGGAGCTTCTTTAGTATTTCTCTGTAACCTGCAGCAGAGTTGAAAAGAACCCCAGCCGTACTGACAATTTTCAAAATAACTTTGAAAAGCTTGTAGGAGAGTACTCGGAGAGAGCTGTTCCGATGGTGCTGTTTTTAAAAATCATACAAGTTTCTCTGAGTAAGATTGAATCATTGTATTTTCATTAGTTCTGTTAGGACTGAGAGGTCAGGAAGTGGCTACTGCAGTTAGCTTTTATCTTCTCTAGCTTAGCACTGAAAAGATGGAAAAAAAATAGGAGCAGATCTTGTGCTTCATAAGGCTCCTATTCCTGTACTTCTTTCTATTATTATATATTACTATATTTACCTCCTCCCTCCAAACAGGTGATCATGTATGTTGTTTAACCCCCACTTCCGTGTTGAAATTAGATGCTTTTTCATAGATAGATATCTGGGGAGTTCAAAATTTCTCATCTCATATGCTCCATGTTTTTCTGCTTTCACTTCTGACTTTAAGCAGTCTATGGCTCTCTTACTCTACCTTTGCATTGATCTTGGATAAACCAGAGGTTTTGATGGTAGCATTTAAGTCATCAAGATGCCATAAGATTACTTTCTGGCTTCTAATTTACCTCTGAAAATAGTTAAAAATACTTTTCAATTCAGAATCAATTAAAGAGCTAAGTTCTCCCACATTTTTTTTTTAATTTTTAAATTTTTAAATAAACATATAATGTATTCTTAGCTCCAGGGGTACAGGTTTGTGAATCACCAGGTTTACACACTTCACAGCACTCACCATAGCACATACCCTCCCCGATGTCCATAACCCCCCCTCCCTCTTCGCAACCTCCCTTCCCCTGGCAACCCGCAGTTTGTTTTGTGACATTAAGAGTCTGTTATGGTTTGTCTAATTCTCCCACTTCTATTTAACTGTTGTTTGTTCATATATTCATGTATTTGTCTATTCACACCAGATGCCATGAAAGATTTAGTTCAGGCTTCAGGGGTGTGATGAGGTAGATGGATAAATTCACGATTACTATACCTCATAGGAACAGTTGTGATCACTATCTATAGCAAGGCGAGAGCATGCTTACACAGTCCTAGAAAATTTCTTTACAGTGACACATTTATGTAAGCTACATTATGATTTACTATAAGTTGAGTGAAAAGTCAGATAAAGCAGGCTAAATGAGTCATTCTATTCAGATCATATTTTCTCATACATAAATTTTAAGAATTAGTATCTTGAATTAAACCTTCCCATATATTAGTTATGTTTTGTGATTTGAGTTTAGGAGATGTCTATTGTTACCATGCCTAACTAATTTTAGTTTTCAAGAGAGCAATTTGGAATCACACATTTGAAGACAAATACTTAACATGTTCATACTTATAAAAAAGAAGAAAAACATTCTCTTCTGTAGAACTGTGACTACATCTTTGTGCCAAAGAAAGTTAATCTTGTAATATCATCTAATATCTGGTTCACAATTATCCCCAAAATATCTTTTTTATATAGTGTTTTTCTGATACCAAAACCAAAGTTTGAAGAGTTGTTGTATCTTGTACTTTTTATTTTTTTCTTGTACATCTTCTTGAATGAAATCTAGTGCCTTCTGTTTGATACCTGTGACTGTGATGAAAAGCAATGGCTCTCACCTAGGAAATAGCACCTCTCTCTCTCTTTTTTTTAAAGGTAGGTTGGGAGCATTTCCCACAAAATCAAAGTGGCACAAATTATAGTGGCTACATACAAGTGGCCACTTCTTTGCTTCCATTGTTGGTCCAAATGGGATTAACAGTGGAGGTAACAATATTGTACGGATCCTTTCTTTTTCTCCCCCTTTCCCTTTTGTTCTCCTCTGCCTTTGTGCTTTACCCTTGGACTTCTGCTCTTCAAGATTCGTGAAGCAAGAATCTTAACACCTGATTCAGAATTTCTGAATCAGGTGTTGTAGGAAACAACTGTAAATCGAACTGTCTTGAAACTTGACTTCAAGGGGGAGAGTACATGTTGACAATTTGGGAACATAACTTTGATGAGTAAGATGGAGATTTGAGATTTTAATTCTAATCTCTTGTCTTTATTAAATTTTTTTCTGTGGTTTCAAGAAAATTGAAACATTAATTTTATCATTTTAAAATTAATTTTATTTATTTTTATCAACTATTAATATTTTATTAATTTTATCAACTATTTGCTAACCTCCTAACATTTTGTAGGCCCCTATGGGTATCACAATATGTATTCGCTCATTTCAAATTTCATTTTGGAATTTTTTACTGATATAATAAAATGTCTTCAATACTAATAGTAAATAAAAAAGAGTGGAATACAAAATTATATTTCTTGTGCCTGCTTTTCCGTTGGTAATTTTTCAAAAAATGTATCTCCAGGCAAGAATATAGAAATGTACCAATTGTTACTTATAATTTAAATATAACAAATTTTTAAATGGTTTCTTTTTATGTATATTTTAATTTATTTGGAATTTTTTAAAATCCAAACCTTAACCATAAAGAAACGTTAGTTTAAAAGTAAAGAGATACTTGTTTTAAAAAGCTGTCACAATTAGCTCAAAGAATATACCTCTTTAGCAATGCATATACATTATTTTGTGATGAAAATCTCAGATTACCTCTTTTTTGTGGACTAAGCTATTGTTGGGTTTTATGCTGGTAAAAAATATTCACTAAATATTGCATTTTCTATGAGGTGCATTTGCAAGACTCATAAATTCAGAGAACACAATTATGTCAGTGAATTGAAATTAATGAAATGGCATCTCACACAGGCACCATAATTTGCATATTAATTTCAGTTAATGTTTTTATGGATGTGACAGACTTACCCCAGTCATATTTGAAAAAAAAAAAAATAATAACAGATTGTGAAGCAACCAAATGCTGAGCAGTTGTTCCAGTAGATTCATGGGATCCCAAAATAATTTTTGATGTGCTATTGTTTGGCACTTTGACTTTTGGTTTGTTTACATTTTATTGCTTTTTTAAAAAAAGTAAAAATGTATTTTGTCAATAAGTAGGTATTTGTTGTACTGAATATTTATTTTTTAACTGTTGAAGAGTATTTCTTCTCTTTTGAATTGGAATTTATCATTTAAAGAAATTACATTTAAATTAAAAATTACGGGGCGCCTGAGTGGCTCAGTGGATTAGGCCGCTGCCTTCGGCTCAGGTCATGATCTCAGGGTCCTGGGATCGAGTCCCGCATCGGGCTCTCTGCTCAGCAGGGAGCCTGCTTCCCCTCTCTCTCTCTGCCTGCCTCTCCATCTACTTGTGATTTCTCTCTGTCAAATAAATAAATAAAATCTTTAAAAAAAAAATTAAAAATTACATTATACATGACTTTAAATAGATTTTGCTATTTGAATCCTACTACTGTTGTTAAAAATATTCAGTGGCTTTCTTTTGAGGTGACATCCCTCAACTTAACTTAAGCAATGTCTTAGGAAGTATGGTTTGTAGATGATGAATTGGTTTTACCTCTTTTCTATGCATTTTCTCAGTGGCATTCTCTCTCTGTTAAGCTCAGTTTTGCCAAATTGAATTTTACATCACTGTTTTCAAATTTGGATACACAGTAGACTTTTCTTTCATCTTATTCTTCCGTTCATCTTTCCCTTTATCTCTTTGCTTCATCTCTTTTGATGATTACTTCTTCCTTGTCATTTCTTATCATTTTGTTCTTGGGTGTTCTACTCCCTGCCCCCCCCTTTCACCTTTTTTGATAGGTTGACTAGTAGTTTGTCTGTTTTGTTGGGTATTTCAAAGAACCAGTTTAAATTTTTTTTCTTTTATTGAGGTGCAGTTGACATATAACATTATATTAGTTTCAGGTGTACAACTTAATGATTTGATATTTGTATACACTGTGAAATCGTCATCACAATAAGCTTAATTAATATCTGTCACTATACATAATTACAGAAATGTTTTTCTTTTTCTGATGAGGGCTTTTAAGATCTACTGAGCAACTCTCATATATGCAATATGTTAACTATAGTAACCATGCTGTACATTATAGCCCCATTACTTATTTATTTTATAGCTGCAGATTTGTCTCTTTAGACCCTCTTCAACCATTTTTCCTCCCCTCTCCTCTGGAAACCATTGATCTGTTCTCTATAAGCTTGGTTTTGTTTGTTTGTTTTATTTCTTGGATTCTTTCTTCTTTTTTTCTAGATTCAATATAAATATAAGATCATAGGATATTTATTTTTCTCTGACTGACTTCATGTAGTGTAATGCTTTCAAGGTCCATCAGTGTTTGTCAGAAAGCCTTCTTTTTTATGTCTAAACAATGCTCTGGTGTGTGTGTTTATGTGTGTGTGTATGCATATATATATGCATACATCTATCAAAGGACACTTAAGTTATTTCCATATCTTTGCTATTATAAATTATGCTCCAGTGAACATAGGGGTGTATATATCTTTGCAAATTAGTGTTTTCATTTTCTTTGAATAAATATCCAGAAGTGGAATTGCTGGATCTTATGGTAATTCTATTTTTAATTTTTTGAGGAACCTCCATACTGTTTTCTACAGTGAGTGGATCTGTGCTCGCTTCGGCAGCACATATACAGTGAGTGGACCAGTTTACATTCCCACCAACAGTGTACAAGTGTTCCCCTTTCTCTACATCCTCACCAACACTTGTTAATTCTTGTCTCTTTGATAACAGCTATTCTAACAGGTGTGAGATCATACCTTATTGTGATTTGCATTTGTATTTCCCTGATGATTAGTGATGTTGAACATCTTTTCATGTCCCTGTTGCCCATCTATGTATACCTGTTCTTTGGAAAAATGCCTGTTCAGATCCTCTACCTATTTTTTAATTGGGTTATTTGTTTCCTTGCTATTGAGGAGTATGAGTTCTTTATATATTTTGAATTTTAACCCTTATTGGATACATGGTTTGCAAATATTTTCTCCTGTTCAGTAGTTTGCCTTTCCATTTTGTTTATTATTTCCGTTGCTGTGCAGAAACTTTTTAATTTAATATAGTCTCCCTTGGTTTTGTTGTTGTTGTTGTTGTTTTATTTTTTTATTTTATTTTTTTTATAAATTAATTTATTTATTTTCAGAAAAACAGTATTCATTGTTTTTTCACCACACCCAGTGCTCCATGCAATCCATGCCCTCTATAATATCCACCACCTGGTACCCCAACCTCCCACCCCCTGCCACTTCAAACCTCTCAGATTGTTTTTCAGAGTCCATAGTCTCTCATGATTCACCTCCCCTTCCAATTTACCCCAACTCCCTCCTCCTCTCTAATACCCCTTGTCCTCCATGATATTTGTTATGCTCCACAAATAAGTGAAACCATATGATAATTGACTCTCTCTGCTTGACTTATTTCACTCAGCATAATGTTTGTTTTTTGCTTCTGTTGCTTTTGCTTTTGTAGTCAGATTCAAAAAAATCATTGCCAAGACCAATGTCAAGAAGTTTACTGACAATGTTTTCTTTTAGGAGTTTTGTGGTTTCAAATGTATTATTTAGGTCTTAAATTCATTTTGAGTTAATTTTTATATATGGTGTAATATAGTAGTCTAGTTTCATTCTTCTGAATGTGGCTGTCCATTTTTCCAGCACAATTTATTGAAGAGACTGTCCTTTCCCTGTTGTGTATCCTTGCCTGCCTTGTCATAAATGAATTGACCGTGTATGCATGGATTTATTTCTGGGCTCTCTGTTCCTTTGATCCGTGCATCTGTTAAAAAGAACCAGATCTTGGGATGCCTGGGTGGCTCAGTTGGTTAAGCGTCTGCCTTCATCTCAGGTCATGATCCCAGTGTCCTGGGGTCGAGTCCTGCATTGGGCTCCTCGCTTAGTGGGGAGCCTCCTTCTCCCTCTGCCTGCAGCTCTCCCTTTTTGTTTTTGCTCTCTCTCTGACAAATAAATAAAATAAAATCTTTAAAAATATTAAAAAGAACCAGATTTTTACAATTCAAAATGGATGAAAGACCTAAATATGAGATAGGAAACCATCAAAATCCTAGAGGAGAACTCAGGCTGTAACAGCTACTTACTAGACGTGTCACCAGAGGCAAGGGAAAGAAAAGCAAGAAATGAAGTATTGGTACTTCATCAAGGTAGAAATCTTCTGCACAGTGAGGAAACAATCAACAAAACTAAAAGGCAACCTAGAGAATGGGAGAATATATTTGCAAAAGACATATCAGATAAAGGGTTAGTATCCAAAATCTATAAAGAGCTCACAAAACTCAACACCCCAAAAACAAATACTCCAATTAATAAATGGGCAGAAGACATGAATAAACACTTTTCCAAAGAAGACATCCAGATAGCTAACAGACACATGAAAAGATGCTCAACATCTCATCATTAGGGAAATACAAATCAAAACCATGATGAGATACCACCTCACACCTGTTAGAATGGCTGAAATTAACAACACAGGAAGCAACAGGTATTGTGAGGAAGCGGGAAAAAGGGGGAACCCTCTGGTTGGTGGGAATGTAAACTGGTGCAGCCACATTGGAGAACAGTATGGAGTTCCTTAAAAAGTTAAAAATAAAACTACACAATCTAGCAGTTACATTCCTAGGTATTTACCCAAAGGATGCAAAAATACAGATTTGAAGGGGTCAAGCACCCTCTTGTTTATAGCAGCAATATCAACAATAGCCAGACTATGGAGACAGCCCAAATGTCCATCCACTGATGAATGGATAAAGAGGATGTGGGGGACACCGGGGTCTCTCAGTCATTTAAGTATCTGACTCCTGATTTCAAACTGAGGTCATGATTTTAGGATTATGAGATTGAGGCGTCTGTCAGGCTTATGCTGGATGTGGAACCTACTTAAGATTCTCTCTCTCTTTCTCTCTCTCCCTTTGCTCCTCTTTCTTCTCTCTCTAAAAAAAAAATAAGTAAAAAAGATATGGCATATATATTGTATATAAATAAAAAAGATATGGCATAGATATATGCATACACACACACACACACACACACACACAAATATTTATTTTAGAGAGAGAGGGAAGAGGAATATTACCCAGCCATCAAAACTAATGAGATCTTGTCATTTCCAATGACATGGATGAAGCTAGAGTGTATTATAAGTGAAATAAGTCAGTCAGAAAAAGACAAAGACCATATGATCTCACTCAAATGTGGAACTTAGGAAAGATACAGATGAACATATGGGAGTGAGAAAAAGTTTAAAAAGGGGAGAGGGAAACAAACCACAGGAGACTCCTAACAATAGAGAACAAACTGAGGGTTGATGGAGGGCGGCGGGTGAGGGATGGGGGATGGGCTGGGTGGGTGCTCGCGTTAAAGAGAGCACTTGTGATGAGCACTGGGTATTGTATATAAGTAATGAATCATTGAATTTTACTCCAGTATTGCTCTGTATGTTAACTAAAATTAAAAAAAAAAAGAACCAGATTTTTAAGAAGATTTTATTTATTTGAGATGAGCAGTAGGTAGGAGGAGAGGGAGAATCAGACTCCCCACTAAGCAGGGAGCCTAATGGAGTTTTGCTGGATCCCAGGGCCCTGAGATCATGACCTGAGCTGGAGGTAGATGTTTACCCGTTTACCCAGTTGGGCCACCCAGCCACCCCAGGAACCAGATCTTTTATTATTCTCTTGCTTTTCTGTTTTTTTTTTTTTTTTTTTAATTGCTTTAAACTTACTTCATTTTTCCCTCCCTTCCCCCCATGAGCCCCCACCCTACCTCTCCAATTCCTCATATCAGAGAGATCATGTGATAATTGTCTTTCTCTGATTGACTTATTTTGCCTAGCACAACACCCTCTAGTTCCATCCACATCGTTGCACTGGAGAGGGGAGAAACAATCTCAGGAAAACTACTGAGGCTGCTGGTGAGGAGACAGTGGGGGAAGGATGGGGTGGCTGAGTGACAGACATTGGAGAGGGTGTGCTATAGTGAGTGCTGTGAATCGTGTAAGATGCGACTCACAGACCTGGACCCCAGAAACAAATAATACATTATATGTTAATAAAAAAATGCATAAAAACATAACGTGGGTTAATGGACGGTATAGGGGTTCAGGGCAGACTGCCTCAAGATGGGCCCCTTTCGCGTAAAGATTATTTTGAATTAAAAGTAATCAAAACCGAGGAGATGCAGGAAAAGCTCTCTGGGTCCCCCAAAACACCCTAAGTGTACATTGGAAAGCAGAGAGTATACCAGGAAGAGAGTTTTGGGGGGGGGTTGTTGTTGTTGTTTTGTTTCTTTTTAAAGATTTCATTTATGGGCACCTGAGTGGCCCAGTCTTTGGGCCTCTGCCTTCAACTCAGATTGTGGTACCAGGGTCCCGGGATCAAGCCCTGCATAGGGCTCCTTGCTCAGTGGGGAGCTTGCTTCTCCCTCTCCCACTCTCCCTGCTTCTGTTTCCTCTCTCACTGTATCTCTGTCAAATAAATAAAATCTTTAAAAAAATTATTATTAATTTCCTCCTTCTACTTTTGTTTTACTTTGTTGATCTCTTTCTAGCTCTTTGAGGTGAAGGTCTAAATCACTTCCTTTCTTTTTAAAAAATATATACTTGTGTAAATAATAACACTATGGATTCTCTTTAAAAGAAGTGCTTTTGTCATGACCTATAAATATTAATTGTTTAATGTAGCTTGCTTTTTAATTTCCAGGTGAAAAGTTCTTTTTCACTTTTACATTATTAGGTAAGAGGTTGTTTTGTTTTGTTTTTGGTTGTTGCATTGTGATAATAGAGCACTAGTTAGTATTTGTATATAATATTATAGCATTAGTATTAATATACTAATCTTAGTATATTTCTAATTTTTTTGGATCTTCTTCCTGCTACCAATCAGACTTTGAGTTCCTTCTTCATTTTTGGCACCTGGATATTTTTCTCCCTTCATATTTGGCTATATCACCCAAAGTTCTTTTGTTATTCCCTTCTCCCTCAATGTTTCACTGATTTGGAACATAAGTGACAGGTGATTCTGTCTGCACGATCCATTTAATATTATGCTAAAGTTATGCTTGTGTATCCTTCAGTTTCAGGATATCTTTATGATGGAAACTAAAATTCTACATACCCAGTCATGGGGTTATTTTGACCTCAGTAAATATTTACTGGGAATCTCTTATCTGTTATGTACTAATCCAGTGGGTCAGACATAAAGAAATTACTGAGACAAGCTCTTATTTATTAGCGATTGTTCAGTGGATGTCAAGTCCTTAAGTCACAGTGTTCATGTTTAGGACTAATTAGTACCTCAAACTGGAAGCCATTATCTTACATTCCTACAGGGATATCTCTTGGCATTGTTTTCTTTGGCAGAAATCCTAGAAGTTCAAACATGAAGGAAAGTACATTAGTGTGAATGAGGTATACTGCTTATAATGCTTTAAGTTTTAAAATGCATTAGGTTGGCACACCTGGGTTGCTCAATGGGTTAAAGCCTCTGCCTTTGGCTCAGGTCATGATCTCAGGGTCCTGAGATCGAGCCCCGCATCGGGCTCTCTGCTCAGCAGGGACCCTGCTTCCCCGTCTCTCCCTGCTTGCTTCTCTGCCTACTTGTGATCTCTGTCTGTCAAATAAATAAATAAAATCTTTAAAGAAAATTTAAATAATGCATTAGGTTTTAATATAAGGCATTTTAGGCCTAAGGATTTATATCATTATAACTCAAGTTATTTTAAGGTAAGTTACTTAGTCACCAAGGCAAAGATGAAAGTAGTCTTAAAATATTTTACAGAATCTTTAAAAAGGCATGCTGAAGTTTTCTGTGGTAATCACTGTATACTATACTTTTTAATTAAGTAAACTGCTGTTCATATTGTTTCCCTCATTCTTGGACTTGAAAGAGTGAGTCTGTTAAGAGGATGCTTATATTGAACTCACGTTCTAGTGGTTTTAATCCAAGGACTTATGAATTCAGACATTTGGGACATAGTTACCTACTAATTCCAAACTTTAGATTCAGGACTATGATTTTCATTTGCAGCTTTTAAAAAGAACTTCTTTTTTATCACTCCCAGGATGTACTGCTAACACCTGAATAGCTAAACCTTAAAGATGAAAATTTAGGGGGAAAAAAGGTAGTTGCAGGTTTTTTCCCCCCACTTGAGAATATTTGCATTTGATTTAGGACATTGCATATGTTATCTCAAATCAGAGATCTGAGCAGTTGTGCACTTCTAAGGAGTACTCAGAATGGATGGAAACATTCTTTATAATTACTGTCATTTATTTAATCAGTGTGCAATGATTAAATCATGTAAGGAAGCAGGATTTTGATTAAAATCCTTTTCTTTCAATAGAGGTTCTAATCTGCTGATACTGAGCCAATTGGGTGTTGACTTAAATTCCTAGTATGGACAGGTGCTTATTTGTTATGGTGGGGAGACAATCAGGGGCAAGTTGGATCTAAAGGTCAGCATGAATCTATAACTTCTTGATCAGTAAACTTTCCTGGATTCACTAAGAGTGTCCTAGAATTTCTGACAAACTCTTAGCTGCTATTTTTTATTTTTTTGTTTTTTTCATTTGGTAGCCCTGGAGAGTAGCTTAGCGTAGTTCATAGATATTTTGGTGGACATCTTTTTTCTTTGAGGAAACACACATTTGCCTATCATTCCATCTCCATATTTATGCATTCTTTCACTCAGTAAATATTTATTGAGAGTTTCACATGTTCCAAATACTGTGCTAGGCACCATGATATGAATATGAATAAAGTTTCTTCTACTTTTAAGGATACTATAGTCAGGGATGGAGGGAGGGAGGAAAAAAAGGGAAACAGGACAATATAGCATGATAATTATAAGCACAGAGTAATTTTGTAGCACATGGATGGATTACAGGAGAGGTCTAAAAATGTTTTCTGGAGGATTAAAGCTGAATTACACAATGAGGAATGAGAAACTGTGGAACTGGGTGTTAAGAGAGTATGGCCAATTGAATTACCCCTAGTGCTTTGGCACTGTTGGTATGAACTGGTAAGAGACCAAGCTTGAGGAGCCAACAGAATCCAGTCACCAAGAGTCTTAGGTTATGTTATAGAGTTAAAACTTGGCCCAAGAGCAGTGAGGAACCACTTCAAGGTGTTAGGAAGATTACTCTGTGTTTTAGAGCATGATTTTGTGTGTCACAGAACCAGAGGCAGAGAAACCAGTTAGGAAATTTGATAAAATAACCTGGATTAGAAATGCTTAAGCGGGGTGCCTGGGTGGCTCAGTCAGTTAAGTGTCTGACTCTTGATTTCAATTTTGACTTAGGTCATGATCATAAGGTTGTGAGAGTGAGCCCTGCATTGGGCTCTTCAGGACATGGATCCTGCTCAAGATTCTCTATCTCCCTCTCCTTCTGACCCTCCCCACCCTCTCTTAAAGAAAGAAAGAAAGAAAGAAAGAAAGAAAGAAAGAAAGAAAATGTTAGGCAAATGCCAAGGCATTTGGGCAAAAGTGAATAGATTCAAGAACTAATAGGAATTTGGACTGAGTGTGAAATAAAAAGGAAGAAGCAGGCATGACTCTTAAGTTTTTGATTTGGGTGAGAAGGTGGGTGGATAGTGATGCCTTGAATGAGTGAATGGAGCAACATGAGAATGCAAATTGGGGTACTGGTCTTTATCAAATGGGAACCATAGAATTAGCTCCGTCCTGGAATGACGTTCCAACCAGATGTTCTCTCTCCATTTTCCAGCCATGTGCAGTATCCAGGTGTGATCTGCTGGTTGTTGAAGGCTCACATGACTTAAAGTTGGGGATGAGTGATTTGTCCTCTCTTTCTGAGTGGATGTCTTCCCTTCAGGATAGGGTATAATGTGATGAGGGTATTTTTTTTTAAAGAGGCCATTATGCCTAGGATACAGTAAAAACTAGTCAAGAAGGGAGGAAAGGATTCCATTTAATAGTACTAAAGTCAAAAATAAAGGTAAGAGAACAATAGCCAAATTGTGGAAAAAGCCTGTATGTTCATTCATCTGCTGATATACATATACGTATATGTATATGTATATGTATGTATATGTGTATATGTGTGTATATATATGTATTTGTATACGTATATGTATATGTATATATGTGTGTGTATGTCTATCATATATATATGATAGAATATTCTACAGTCATCAAAAAATGAAATCTTGCCATTTGCAATGATGTGGTTTGAACTAGAGGGTATTATGCTAAGTAAAGTAAGTCAATCAGAGAAAGACAATTGTCATATGATCTTGCTGATATGATTACTTGGGAAATAAGTAAGAGGCTCATGAGGGAAGAGAGGAAGAAATGAAATGGGATGAAACCAGAGAGGGAGACAAGAGACTCTTATTCTCAGGAAACAAACTGAAGGTTGCTGAAGTGGAGGGGGTGGGAGGGATGCGGTGTCTGGATGATGGCCATTGGGGAGGTCTGTGCTATGATGAGTGCTATGAATTGTGTAAGACTGATGAATCACAGACCTGTACCCTGAAACATATAATACATTATATATTAGTAAAACAGAACAAAAAACCCCGCATAGGCTCTATTTCTAGGGTTGTGTACAGATACAAAGAAAAAAATATAGGTAAGAGAGAAATATTAAAGCAATTTTCATGTAAAGTCATTATTACTACATCCAACAGAATGTTGCACCTGAAATATTAACCATTAGATATTCTCTAAAAGACCTTGGCTTACCTTGAAGTACACCCTGAAGGTATATTTTCAACTAATATTCTTGCCTTCCTTTAATTTTCTTGCTTACTTTTTTATAATAACTGCTTTCTTGGCATTTCAGGAAACTTAGTTTCAGTTACAATTAAAACCTATCTCTTTCCTAAAATGTTACCTATCCCTATAAAAATGTATTCTTCCATATTGAAACACATTATGAAATTGTTCTTCAGGGCCGGTCCTTGGAACAGTCAAGTGTATAAAATTGATATGAGAATTTTGTTAGTTCACAGTTAACATTCTCTTTGGACTCTGCTTCCCCTATATCCTATCCTAAGTTATTCCTACTACCTCACCAGGCAGAATGAGTCCTACTTTGATATGCTATACTGTGAATCTGTTACTGTTCTAGAAATAATATTATATCACATTTGGAAGATATTGAAGAAGTCTATAATATGTATATAGTATGTAGCATATTAGTGTAGGAGAGTCTTCTACTTCTTATGCAGAAATGGTTTTTAGTGCTTATGAGGACTGTAATTATGATCTTTAAGCCATGAGACATCAGGGTTATGACTTGATATTGCTGAACAGTTTTCTGGATGCTGTGAGGGGGAAAAAAGGATGCTCTCAGCACTTTGTGGAGTGTGACATGATTACAAATGATACTTCACAAAGTCCTGTAAGTGTAAGCATGCCCTGTGCCTTGCCCTCCCACAGACTACCTGGTAGCTTCTACTCGGACTATCAAAGTCTTAACGTTAAGTCACGTGGTGATTTTCTGATTACCATGATGGTATGAGAGGGATGTTTTCTTCCTTTTGTTATTACAGTGTGTGGACAAAATTTAAGGTAATGTTAACAAAGATAGAGTTGGTGTAGATGGCTAGTTTCTGGCTAATTTGCATGCTAATCTAAGAGTTATTCAGTGAAGTCTGACTAACACTGAATCTTGGGAAGAAGAGACAATGTATTTGCTCATTAATTGGTTTGAAAGAACAGTTCTTTCCACACTTGAAATGTAAATAACACGAGCTATTTAATGGTCCTAATTTAGTAACTAAAATATTTTTTTTAAAGATTTTATTTATTTATTTGACAGAGAGAGATCACAAGTAGGCAGAGAGAGAGGAGGAAGCAGGCTCCCTGCTGAGCAGAGAGCCCAATGCGGGACTCGATCTCAGGACCCTGAGATCATGACCTGAGCCGAAGGCAGCGGCTTAACCCACTGAGCCACCCAGGTGCCCCAGTAACTAAAATATTTTTAAGAGAATCTATTAACTAAGAGAAATCTTTCTTAATTATGTTATGGTTAGTTGGTTAGCCTTGAAGTAGCTAGATAAGGTATTGTCTTTCAAAAAAAGAATCCATGAAACAAGATGGGATAGGGAGGGAGACAAACCATAAGTGACTCTTTATCTCACGAAATAAACTGTGGGTTGCTGGGGGGAGGGGGGTTGGGAGAAGGGGGGTAGGGTTATGGACATTGGGGAGGGTATGTGCTTTTGGGTAAATTGGAAGTGGAGGTGAACCATGAGAGACTATGGACTCTGAAAAACAATCTGAGGGGTTTGAAGTGGTGGGGGGGTGGGAGGTTGGGGTACCAGGTGGTGGGTATTATAGAGGGCACGGCTTGCATGGAGCACTGGGTGTGGTGAAAAAATAATGAATACTGTTTTTCTGAAAATAAATAAATTGGAAAAAAAAATGCTGCCTTCCAAGTTTGTCATGTATCAGAGCTAGAAAACCCATTTCTCATTTGAGGGGAGCCATGTCAGTGTCTCACAGTGAATGGCTTTGGTCTACATTGCGTCACCTTGAGGCTCACTGATCTGAGGGTTATGAGTGATTGTGTCACTTCTGTGGTAAAATCTTTTCGTGGGGAGTGGGTTTCCAGAGCTCCCCTTTCCTGGTTTCTTCAGACACCTCATGAACCTGCTATTTGTTACTATCAGACTTTACCCGCAACCCTCGTACTCAACCCTGAATCGTTTGTGTACTCAAACCCCATGCTTCGCACCCTGTTAGCTTTCTCATCTGTACTAATGGCATCCTGGGGGAAGGCTGCCATCTGCTCAGTGGACAGACTCTATCTGCATTTTAATTACACTGATGTTAGGGCCTCTTAAATGTCCTCGCCTGGCACCTGTGACCCTCCTTCACACTTACACTTTTCAGATTTTGACCTATCTTGGAAAACGTCGCTGCAAATTTGTAAGCCCACAAACTCTCTACTTCTCTAATCCTCCATAACCCAGGTAAGTATTGCATTAGAAGGATTACATCATAAGTAAATGTTTATATTCTGTTGATATTTCTTTAACATACTTGGTGCTCATCAAAGGGGACATTGGAAGAATGTATATTTTAGAAATAGAACTGCCTATTTAATGTTTTTCTTAAAAGTAAAAAAGAGTGAGAACATGTAGAACCTCTAATGAATTTTATTCAACCTTTCTTGACACTTTGAAAGTTTGATTTAACTCTGACAAATTTTTTAAAAAATATTTTGTTTATTTATTTGAGAGAGAGAGAGAGAAAGAGAGAGCACAAGCAGGAAGCAGGGTGAGGGGTAGAGGGAGAAGCAGACTCCCCACTGAGCAGGGAGCCTGATGTGGGGCTCGATCCCAGGACTCCAGGATCATGACCCAAGCCAAAGGCTGTTGCTTAAGCAACTGAGCCACTCAGGCGCCCCTAACTCTGACAGATTTAAGGAAGTAATGAAATATTAAAGTCACAAACTTACAGAATCTGATCATTGGTGGGTTTAAGGAACCTGCTTTAAGAGTCTATTTCCCTTAAGCAATTCAACAACAAAATAAACATCCTTTACTAACCTAATGAAATCAGTGACTGACAGGTTGTCCCCAATAGTCTTATAATGGTCTCTTTTGGGCCATGATAATTGGCCTTGAGAGAATGAAGATGAATTGTTGATTTTTATAATGTTTTTTAAAATCTCATATTCCCTTTGCTAAGAAACGTTGCCTTTGCTTTTTAGCCCATTAAATATTTTGTTACCAGTTTGTTCCTGTCTCTGCTTTATTACTATTATATCTTCAAAATATTAAGTATATAGGGGCTCTAGGAGTGATAAACCTTGATTTCTAGGGAGTCAAATAATTTTTTTTTTTGCTTTTATAATACTGAGTGTTAATATATAGTTCTTGCATTTGACCAAATCACATTCAGCTTGGCTAAATCTTTATTTCTGCATTTATGTCTGTATAATGGTATTTTGACAAAGTCCTCATTTATCTGTAGATCAGAATGGCTGTAGAAGTTGTTGAACCTTGTGCCGTAGCTATCTCCTAGATGCCATGAGGTAGGCTGGATGGGGAATAAGATGTAGGGGCAGAGGTCTGGATGGCAAGCTGGCTCTTCCCTGTCCACTTAACCTCTTTGAGCCATTTTCATGCCTGTTTAAAAGAGTAAGCAAAACCTCTTTCACAGAGGTTTTGTGAGAATTGAAAGCTAGTATATATGAGGTCCTTTACCATTTCTCTTTTATCATATTACTTATAAATATGACAATATTTTTCTTACTTGAGTATATAAATATTTGAGAAAATACATATTGACTATCAGATACACTCATTCATTTTTTAATTTCCCCCTTCTTCTGTCTACTTTTTAAAAATGTGCTTATTCTCTTTATTCCTTTAGAAAAGAATTTATGTGTGAAACTGAAGTCCCTGGTAGCTTGAGTCTTCTAAGCAGTAGCCCTTCAGAATGGAGTGCTAAGCAAGTATAAGAACTACTATAGTGTTATAATTTCATGTGTAGCTAAAGAGTTGGAAAAGATTTTCTTTTTTCCCTATCTATATGTTCATCCCTAAATGATACATTTTAAAATCACATCAAAGAATTTTACTCTCTTGATTCTTTTTTTTTTTTTTAAGATTTTTATTTATTTATTTGATAGAGAGAGATCACAAGTAGGCAGAGAGGCAGGCAGAGAGAGAGAGAGGAGGAAGCAGGCTCCCTGCTGAGCAGCGAGCCTGATGCGGGACTCGATCCCAGGACCCTGAGATCATGACCTGAGCCGAAGGCAGCAGCTTAACCCACTGAGCCACCCAGGCACCCCTCTCTTGATTCTTAATACAATGAGATATATACTGGTTCTCAAATTCTTACTCCTGTTTACTTTTTGCTATATATTCTCTTTGTCTATGAATCTTTACTTAGAGTGGGTAGCGTGTGCTTTGAATATATCCACTACCTTATTCTCTTTGTCTCCTGTGCCATCTCCCCCTTTGCAGTTCCCTCCCACTCTTGGGGTTCTTTCTGAGCTTATAGGCACGGTGTAAGTCTTATATCTTCCATGAAGTCTATCCAGACCACTGTAGCCAGAATGATTATTTTGTCTCTTTTCTATGTAAGGGTGAACTCTATAATTCATCTATTAGTTGACTAGTGAAGAACCCTTGATTTTTTGTTTTTGACTTTTGTTTTTTTGTTTTTTCTTCAAGTCTCTAAGAAACCTTTTCTGGGGTGTCAATGGCCTAAATTGACCTAAGTCATTCATTATTGAAGTTTTAGTAGGTGGTGAAGGAAGGTATCGCCATGATTGCTTTAAACAGTGCTTAACTCTGAAGCTGGGTTGGAATGAATTTGGGGGACTAAAATGCATTGTATATAGTGATACTCTGATAACATTCCCCCCACCACCCTCACCTCAAAGTAACCATGCAAATGTTTAAGAAACCCAAAAACCTTAGGAATAGTTATAAAAATGTAGGTCCTTTTCTAAAGAAAAGCAGTATTTCCAGAAGCCCACTGAAAATTTTTCAAAATTAATTTTTGGTATTGAAATGAAAAGCTATGTTTATTTATGAGTGAGAGGGCTGTGAAAGAATTAGTTTATTAAAAAAAGGAATTATTCAAGATTAGATTTCCTGGAAAAAGTGGAGGATCATATTTTGTCTTTGTACTTTTTCCTACTTCATCTTTTAGTATTTGTCCCTTCTTTTCACCAACTATTTCTCTTTTCTCTTCCCTTTCTTTTCTTTCCTTTTTTTTTTTTTTTAAGATTTTATTTATTTACTTAGAATGAGCAAGAGGGAGAGAGAGAAGCAGACTTCCACTGAGAAGGGAGCCTGATGAGGGACTCCATCCCAGGACCCTGGGATCATGACCTGAGCTGAAGGTAGATGCTTAATGGCCTGAGCCACCCAGGCGCCCCCTCTCTTCCCTTTCATTAAGCATTTATTCTGCATTTATGTTGTGGGCATCCTGGGCTATGGGCAATGAAGACAAGGAATAATAATTGTTACTGCTGTCAAGAGTCTCTCATGCTACTGTAGGAGTCAGATAAATTTCGGCAAAGTGTGTTAAGTACTGTAATACAAGTATAAGCAAGATGCTGAGGAAACACCACTGTTCTTCCTCGTCCTTCTACCTGTCAAGGCTAGTTCCCTGTTTTTTGCCCTCTTTGAATCTCACTGTGCTCAACTGCCCAAATTTTCCATATCAGGAATTTAATAAATTTTTTTAAAATTTTATTTATTTATTTGTCAGAGAGGAGCGAGAGTGAGCACAGGCAGACAGAGTGGCAGGTAGAGGCAGAGGGAGAAGCAGGCTCCCTGCCAAGCAAGGAGCCCGATGTGGGACTCGATTCCAGGACGCTGGGATCATGACCTGAGCCGAAGGCAGCTGCTTAACCAACTGAGCCACCCAGGCGTCCCTAGGAATTTAATAAAATATTTTTTGTGTAAAACTATTGATTGTAATTGAATAGGGCTAGCTCTTTCCTGACCAGCTGTACAAAGTGGAAGTGATAGCATCACAAATAATTTGCCTTTTTTAGGAGATAAAAGAAGTCCGCGTTATTCTAGGGGAGGAAGACCTTAAAAGCAGTAAGAACCGATTCTTAATTTTTCAGTGGGTGGTATTTTTCACTGTGTTTTAAAAATACACTCCTCTTGGTTTCCTTTGGGCAACTTTAGTTCTTCGAGTTAATATGTATGAGGGAATGTGACAGAATTTAAATGATAACCCAAACAGAATATTATTAAGAGGTAGATTTGCTGTAAAACAATCATAATGAAATAGGCAAATAAAAAACGGAATATATTCCACAGCTTAATTTACATTACTTTTCCTACTTACTCTTTTTAGTTACAGTCCATAAGTCTCCATATTTTTTTTAAAGGAAAAATCTGTAGGATAATTTTATTTACTTAATCTCAGTAGAGAAATACAGTTATTAAAATGGCACTGAAAAGATATTCATAGTTTTGGGGGTGCCTGGGTGGCTCAGTCAGTTAAGTGTCAGTCAGTTAAGTGACCTTCTCGGCTCAGGTAATGATCTCAGGGTCCTGGGATCAAGCCTCATGTCAGGTTTCCTGCTCAGTGGAGAGTCTGCTTCTCCCTCTCCCTCTGCTGTTCCCCCTGCTTGTGCTTGCTCTCTCTCTCTTAAATAAATAACTAAAAATCTTAAAAAAAAAAATTAGTAATTTCAAATGAGGCTTAACTGACATTGATCAGAAACTAGGAAACTTACCTATGGAAGGATGATGAGAGCCACCCTTTTCTTAGACTGTGGATATAGGATGCATGAGGATATGTTCACTTTACTGCACCTTTGATGCCATTTTCTTTTGTTAGAATAGCTTTCTCACTGATCTTCTGTTCCCTCAGTCTTATCCAGCCTAATCAATCCTCCACTCCTCTGGCAGTCACCTTACTGGAATGCAAATCTATTCTTCTTACTGCACTACTGGATCAAACCCTGAAACATCATCTGACCAGCTGCAAGAGAGAGAGAGAGGATCGTACTTTCCTGATCTTAACATGTCCAGCCCCAACTTCTCTTCTCACTTGCCATACCAGCCACATAAAGTTCTGCCACTTTCCAGGACAGCCCATGCTTCGTCATGGCTATATGCTGCTGCTCGTATTGCTTTCTGACCTGGAATACCCTTTTCTTTCTGTGTTCTGGCCAAGCTCTAATTTTCTTCTGAGAGTCACTTTGCTGCAGCCTTCTGGACTCTTAGTGTCAGTCTGGTTCTCTCCCCATCTATACCTGCCATGTTCTTAATTATTACATTGTATTTTGTTTCTTTCCTTTGAATCTATTTTCCAACTAGAGTACAAAGTCCTGTAGTTGATTTTGCATACATATACTGCCAGCATCTGAAACAGTATCAGATATAATAGCTACAGTAAATACTTGTTAAAGGTTAAGAATGCTGAGATTAGATTCAAAATGTTATTTTAAGCGCTTTTATGATATTTGGTTTTCTTTACAGTTATCATTAACGCCATTGAAATTACTTTATAGATGGCTAAAAAAGGATAAAAATGGTCATAGTTCATTTTACCTGTAGTGGTTAGGTTTTTTGTGCTGGTTAGTGCTATCATCTCTCAGCTCCATACCTGCCCATTTGCACTCTGTGGTAGTGATGAAACACCTGGGAATGTGCATGCCTGACGCTATTGCTAGTAAGTTTTCTCTCTATTTCTCTTTTTTAAATGATTTTATTTATTTATCTGACAGAGATATTGTAAGTAGGCAGAGAAGAAGGCAAAGAGAGAGGGGGAATCAGGCTCGCTGCTAAGCAGAGAGCCCAATGTGGGGCTTGATCCCAGGACCCTGGGATCATGACCTGAGCCAAAGGCAGAGGCTTAACCCACTGAGCCACCCAGGTGCCCCACTAGGAAGTTTTCTCTTATGTGTGGCCAAAAGAAGGCAATGGTGAAGGATTGGGAAATCTGTTCTTGTAACATATGTGTAGTAATAATAAATAAAAATTAGCATTATTTCTCATAAGGATGATAATTTTAGAGTTAGCGATAAATCTAACATTGCTTCAAAATACCTGTACTTTCTGTTGGGCACAGGTACTGATAAATACTACTGTCATTTATTGTCTGCATTCCTAATGAAGGGAAATTTAAATATTTACTAAGATATTAGAGAAAATAAACATAGGTTCTTTTTTGCCATCCCAATACAGAATCACTCCCCACTTTCCTGAATTCTCTCTGTTGAACTGTTTGGTGTTTGAGGGGTAAATGAATCTCATTTAGAGAACCTCTACTCTAAATACATTTGTTTAACAAGACGGCCACTATCTTTGGAACTTATCTGCTTAATCATATATTTTACCATAATACTGCATATACTTTATGAGGAAACAAAATTCTTTTAAATAATGGAAAGAGGAGACCAAGTGAGTCTATGTGACTAAGTATTAATTCTTTTGGTCACTAAGATGTTACTGTAAATTAACTCCTCTAGTATACTAAACAGTGCCTCACGGACCTTTTGCAGTGAAATTGTGAAACTAATGTTGTTGTTTTCCATTTTATCAACTGGTTCAAGCTCATTTACTTGTAATGTTCAACTAAACTGGCTACATAACATTTAAAATTTTTGTTTTTTTCCAAACGATTGGGTTTCCACAGTAGTCTTCACTAATTGCCTGTTGTAAGATTCTTACTCAAGTATTTACAAATGTATTATTTGTTGTGTATTTGTCAGCTCACTCAAATAAAACTGGAAATAATGAAAACAATTGCATTTTACCCATTATAGCTACAAAATAATTTCTGTATTTTTTCTTCCTTCTTTACAATGTCAACCCTGAATTATGACAATTTTACCAGCATTTGAAAAATTATTATGTTTATTGGATTATTTGCAGGTGGGGCTCTGTGCTTTAGTCTACAAATCCGTGGTTAATTTAATGATGCACTAGTTTATATTTAGCAAAATGAAGCATAACAAGCTCAGCTGAAAAAATGATTCTTGCTTTAACCAGTATCTTCACACAGCTGTTTAAATACCATATTGTACTTGTTTTTTTTCCTCTTTCCTTATTTAGGATGGCACATGGTACTTGTGTAATCTTTGCTTATTTTAAGCTGGCATAAAAGAATGGCTCTCAGCAAATTGGAGGCAATTTGCAAAACTAAAGGATATTCTTATGAATTCAGGCCAACTTTAATTATTATTGAAGAATATATCTTTTTCTCCCCCAATTTTTTAAGGAATTTTTTTTCATTATAATGCTATGTTTCAAAGTTTATGACGGTGGTGCCTTTTCCCACTTGTTCTGTGTAATTTTCTTTCTTTTGTCTGAACATGCCATTAAAGTCAGATTGGCCCCGAAAAGTCAGATCTTTTAAAATTGTAGTAGTTCACACTTTGTGTTATCAATTTTATAATAGTTTTCTTCCTGGAAAAGATTGGCTCTTTATAGACAGATGTAAATGATGTCCACAGAGATGGAAAGTTTTGAATAATTTTCCGTAACCATTTTTTGTCCCTCCTGACTCATCCCTACTGCTTGTCTCTTTGACTCCCCACTCCAACAGCACCAGATAAGATGTGGTTTTCTTTCCTTTTGCATTTGTGCCTACTGTCCCACAAGAAACTTCCTCTGAAGATGCCATTATTTCATTTGCCCTTCTACACTTCCTGAACTTCCACATTTTCATGAAATATACCATCATAGTTTCATATCATATCATTTTGTCCCCCTGTGACATGGGACACTGTGCTGTGTCTGGATCTGATGTCTGCTTCACATGTGGAACTCTTTCCTGTATATTCGCTGACCAAAACATACCCTCTGCTAAAAAAACAGACACAACTGAGCTGGGAAGGATAAGGAAACAGACAAGTAAAACAGTTCTGTTGGCATCTCCATTTCCTGAATTGTGGAATGTCACTTGAAATGTTCATTTGTGTTCTATGTAATTATTAGGGATTCTGGATATCATGAATATCAGGCCTGATTTTATTTAATTTTAAAAAATTATTTATTTGAGAGAAAGAGAGGACAGGGAGGAGCAGAGAGAGAGGGACAAGCAGACTCCATGCTGAGTGGGGAGCCTAACATGGGGCTCGATCTCATGGTTGAGAGATCATGAACTGAGCCGAAATCAAGAGTCAAATGCTTAACTGACTTAGCCACCCAGGTGCCCCTGATTTTGTTTTGTTTTGTTTTATTTTATTTTATTTTATTTTATTTAAAAAAATTCATTTGAGAGAGTGCAAGCCAGCACAGGTGGGAGGTGGAGAGGCAGAAGGAGAAGCAGCAGCAGATTCCCCACTGAGCAAGGATCCTAATGCCGGACTCCCTCCCAGGACCCAGAGATCAGTATCTGAGCTGAAGTCAGACATCAACCCATCTGAGTCACCCGGGTGCCCCCCGGGCCTGGTTTTAGTTGGTCATTTTTTTATTAGGTAGAACAATTGTATTGTTGTCTTAATACTACGCTTAAATCTAACAGCTAAAAGTCCTGTCCTAGGAACTGTTACACCGGTGAAAGTTGTACCGCTATGGGCCTTCTAAAGAAATTAGAAATGCAGTGAGGACGTGTAGGAAACAGTTGTAAGTAAGAGAAAAACAGCCTGTCAAAGAATAAAGATAAGCGGTGTAAATTATGAGTATGGTTAAAACTTAAGGGAAACTTAGGGACCTGAAAATTATTCTGTTAAATTGAACAGTATTGTACATATAATTATATTTTATTGCAATACATTAAATTTTTGAGCGAAGTTTGTGTGTTATACATAGCATGTATAATTTGGGGAGGTATTACTTTGGAGCCTTTTATATTTTGACCTGCTGTGAGGTAGATAATCATAGCTTTTCTTAGTTGAATTTTATAATAGAATAGAGCATATATGAACATGCTTTGCACAAAGTACATGATTAGCTTTTTTTTTTTTTAAGATATCACTTATTTATTTGACAGACAGAGATCACAAATAGTCAGAGAGGCAGGCAGAGAGGGAGGGAGGAATCAGGCTCTCTGCTGAGCAGAGAGCCCGATGTGGGGCTCTATCCCAGGACCTGGGATCATAACCCGAGCCAAAGGTGGAGGCTTTAACCCACTGAGCCACTCAGATGCCCCCATGATTAGCATTCTTGAGTGAAATTCGAAAGAACAGAACCAAAAATCAAAACTCAGTTGCTTAAAAGTAATGATAGAGACTATTAAAATAAAAATAATAATTAAATTATAACATTTGATACAGCTCTCAGCCAAATAAGCCAATGTTTAAATAAATTAAAATTTTCTGTTGTGAGATACCTCAATAAAAAACATTTGAGGGTTAAAAAATTACAGTGAGGTATTAAAGTTTTGTAGCATAGTTGAAGATCTTGAATATATGCTTTTCCTTTTGACATTTTTAGTTTTGACTTTGAATTTTCCATTTTATTTCTATGTGAAAAATGGACTGAAATGTTAAAATGCATGGAACACTGGTGTGGTGCATAAATAATGAATCTTGGAACACTGGAAAAATAAAATTTAAAAAAGAAATGACAAATAATAGAATTAAAATTACTTTAAAAATGCTTCTTAGAACTAATCATTTCTTTAGACATCAGAGAGGCTTTTTAAATAATGAATGATCAATTCCATAAGTATAAAATTTAAAACTGCAGTGCTGATATATAGTGACATCCACTATAGTTTTCTCCTTCATTTTGCTGAGGGTAGCAGGCTCCTAATCCTATTAACTTATTCATTTTCACTGATTCACCCCAAGGGATAAAAGTTAGGAGACATCACCAGATTAATAGAATAATTTGGTCAAGAACTTGATTCCTGTGCCCTGAAATAAAACAAAAACAAAAACAAAAACAGGTTGCAGTCAACATCCATGTGTGCCTCTTGTTTAGAGCATAGTTCACAGAAATAGCCGCTATTTCTAGATTCCGTGTGATGGTTAAAGACACGTAGAAACAGGGTGACAGGCTCTATCTGGTTTTGCTTTTTCTTTCTAGACACTGTCATGAGATTATAGATCCTGATCTTTCTGAGCCACCTTGAAACTAGTAATAAAGTTTGGCCGTTGATTGTGCTTAGTTTGGTTCCTGAAAGTTCACATCAAAATCCCTCTGCAGAACTGAGAATAATTGGCTCTTTTTATCAAGCTCCACAAAAAGCAGAACTGCTGAGTTTCAGCTGTCATTTCATTCAATGAACTCAATTTCTTGGTAGCTCTTATGTGCTAGACATTCTGGTAGCAATGCAAAGACGAATAGCCCTTGGATGTTGCCCACAAGAAGTAAACACATAGTGGGGAGCACACACACATGCTTGCATGCACACACATGCATATGCACACAAGTACTGTGTACAGGGCACAGCCCTGGGTTTTGAAGGTCGTGTAGGTGTTTTATATGAAGGAAAGGGGCCCTATATGTCATCATATGAACAGTGGGAAGAAGCATTAAAATTTTTAAGTTGAAGTGTAATACCAATTTATGAATTGATATATTCTGTGAAGGGGGAATCAGATACTTGAAACTGAAATTGCCTCTAAAAATTATAGATAAATTGTTATAACTGTGTTCCAGTCCCTGTGCTAGTATGGTACATAGAAAATGAGGTGCATTTCTTGCTGTCTCCCAACTCACTCCTGAATTGGGGGGATATAGATAATACAAAATCAACTATAATTCAAAGTGCTAAGTGCTGTAATAGTGTCACAACGTGCTATGGGAAAATTCTAGGTAATTAACTACTTGATTTTGTAGGTTTGCTTCTCTCATGGGTTTTTTTTTTTTTTTAAGATTTTATTTATTTATTTGACAGAGAGAAATCACAAGTAGATGGAAAGGCAGGCAGAGAGAGAAAGAGGGAAGCAGGCTCCCTGCTGAGCAGAGAGCCCGATGCGGGACTCGATCCCAGGACCCCGAGATCATGACCTGAGCCGAAGGCAGTGGCTTAACCCACTGAGCCACCCAGGCGCCCCTTCTCATGGGTTGTTTTTAATGTCTTTTTTCTTTTTTGGAATATCAACTCCATTGAGGTAAATTATATAAAATATTTTTTTTTTCTTTAAAGATTTTATGTATTGAGGGAGGGAGTGAGCAGGAAAAAGAAGACATGAGCAGGGAAAGGGAGAGGGAGAGGGAGAAGCAGACTCACCACTCAATAGGCAGCCCAAAACGAGACCAGTCCCAGGACCTTGGGATCATGACTTGAGCTGAACGCTGATGCTTAATCAGCTGAGCCATCCAGGTTCCCTACAGCACACCATTTTTAGAAAAGGGTGGAAAATATGTAGGTGAAGAATGAGACTTAGTCCTATTCTTTATAAGAAAACAATGTGAATTTGTCAATGCCCAAATTTGACTTCCTGTATTTAGATTTTTATAACATTGAAAGTATAGCTATATTTCAGAAACAGGTCTGAGAAGGTATTATGGGAGCATCAAATTGAGGTGTACTTCATGGGAAGAATAGTAATTGCTGAAGTTTTGACTGAGAGGGACGAAAAAGACAAATCAAATCAAAACAAAACAAAACAAAACAAAAACTTTATCTTCCATGCTATTTTTAAAGTACAGAGTAAAAAAAAAAAGTATTTTAAAAAGATATATAAATTCTGAAAAGACATTAGTTCTAAGAGTATCAAAGAAATCAACAGTAATAAACACTTCAAGGTTTTTCCAGTTAATCAGGCTAAAGATTGAATGTACTATGTATCCTTTATGTGCCTCTGAATGTATGAAATCTCAGTCATTGAGTAATACCCTAAAGATTTGTTCAACCACATTATTTTATCAGGAGAGGCTGTCATGATAGCATCTCAATCCACAACCTCTTCTGAATTACAAAAAAATGTACAAATCTATCCCCTTGATCATCAGTGTGATCCCTTTTACAAAAATGAAAAGCCTTTACATGATTTCTGAAAATTTCTTCATGTTGATACCAGATAAAGCCAGATCTATGCTAGAATTTTTTTCATAATTTTTTTTCTTATTAATGAAATTATATATGTATTTTTTGGAAAACTTAGAAATACAAAGTAGAATGAAGAAGAAAATAATGAGTCATTACACACACTTTGATCTCAGTTAGATGTATTTATTTATTTTAGCTTTTTAAAGTTTAAAGATCTATTTCTTTATTTTTAGAGAGAGAGAGAGAAGGGGGAGGGGCAGAGGGAGAGGGAAAGAGAGAAACTTAAGCAGGTGCCCTGCTGAGCACGGAGCTGCTGCTGGCTTGATCCCAGGATCTGAGATCATGACCTGAACCGAAATGAAGAGTCAGCCGCTTAACTGGCTGAGCCACCCAGGCGCCCCTAAGTCAGTTTTATTTAAATAAAGATACCAAAATAATCCCGGAATGTTTGGGTATTTTATTTCACATTTCATGATATTTAGAGATCTCTACTATATGCCTGAAATTTGTGGTACTTTCCAGAGGCTATCTATGTTTTCTTCCACCACTTTTTCTCAGAAGCATCCTTACCTAATTCTCAACTACTTTTCATGTTAAAACAATGCAGAGAGACACCAAAGGAACGGAGCCCGCATCCAGGGTGGTGGCAGCCTCACAGGGAGGCTGCTGTTTCAAGGACCAGGTTCTAGGATTCGGTTCTCAGCTTTGCAGGTCCTGAAAGTTGATTGTTCTTGTATGGAAAAGTTTATCAGTCTTCCTAGAATAGACCCCAAACAAATTCATGAACATTTATGATATTACTGATACATACATCAGTGTGCAAATTTATTCATTGCCATTCTAGTTTAGCCCTAAGGAAATGGATTTCTTCTGGAAGCCCTGAAGCCAGCTGGTCCCGTTGAGCTTCACGCTGCTGCCCCTCTGAGTTCCTGCCAGAATGCCAGTCCTTCTCCAACAGTCTGGCCCCCTCTCTCTTGCTCAGTTCATACTCTGATCCCTTTTTCCTCCCTCATTTCCCACTCTTCCCAACCCTTGCAGCTCTCTGGAGACCTCACTTCATTGAAAAACAAAAGAAAACAATATCCCAAAACAAAACAGTTTCCCCCGCTATTTTCTTAAATTTGTCAAGAAGTTCTCTTACTCCACTTCCTGTCACAGTGAAAATCTGAACTCTGGAGCCACTGAAATCTGGAGAGAAGACCCTGTCTTTCTTAGATAGTCAAACTTAGAAATTCTTATTTCTGGGGCTTTTGTTTTACAGATGTCCTATCGATCATTCTTCTTTGGGCACTTTTTTTTTTTTTTTTTAAGGACAATTGCAAGGACCATAATTAAGCTTTCTTATTTATATTTATCTTCTATCATGCTTCCTAAAGTAGCTTATAGGTCATCTTGGTTTGGATATTGATGCCCAGGTCGTTTAATCCCCTGTTTCCAGGCTTTTTCTCAGGAAAAATATTCAACATGTAATATTTAATATATATATGCACACACATACATGTATATGTATGTGCGTAAATGTGTGTGTGTGTATAAATGTATATGTATTTGAGATCATGATGTTTCTACAAATGGCTAAACATTACTTTTTGACCCATCTCAATTCATTCTCAAGGTACTACCTTGACTTCCATTTGGAATGCAATGTCTACTGTGCTCCTTCTTCTCCACCCTACCACCACTAGTATATTTTTGCTTTGGGAAAAGCTATCTCTGTAAATACCGTGGCATTTATTTTCTGTAAAAGCTTTAGTGCACATTTTACTTGGACATTGATTTCTCATCATATGACAGAAATGGCTAGGTTAGCATTTCAGAAGAGCTTCTCCTCTGTTAACAATCTCTTCATCCTCTCATTAGTTTAATTCATGATAATAATCCAGACAAGCTTTAACCATTAAATCCTTTTAGGCAGCAAAGTTTCCCAAAGCCCATTCTTCGTTTTTGAATAATTAGTTTTTTCAATACATTTTAGTGTACGAAGCTAATAGTATATGGGAATTCATTTTCTTCTGATGCTATAAACTTTCCATTAATGTATGAGGTTAACTTTTATGTTTCTTTTTTCTTTTCCTATAGAGCTGACTGTTAGAGGATCCAATCGAGTATTTTGTAGTATTCAGACTAAAGCTCTTTTGGGGGGTTTGTGGTTTTAATAGGTGTTCCCTCAACTCTTCCTTCCATCACACCTTTTCCTTTTATTGCACTGGAAATGATGAGGTCGCTTCAAAAACCATTTATGAAATCCCTGGAGATCCCTGAGATTGATTTTTGTGTTTCCTTTTAAAAAAAACATACTCAAAGAGATTTGAGAAGCTTGTATCTTTGGGAAGGTTAATATTAAAAAAAAAAAAAACACCTGTCTACCCAGTTATGAAAAATTGCCTTGTTATGCCATTATTATTTCTGACAAATGGATTGGGTATGGTTCCATAGAACAAGAGAATTAACCTTAAGTTATTTCTTCTCAAGATTAGAAGAGAGTCTCACAGAATGACATACAGGATATTCCAGCTTTGCATGGTCATGATTACAGAACAGAAATCTCAAAGTACTTTCTAGATGCAAGGAAAAGCATAAATAATCAGGATTGGCTGCTTCCAAACAGCAAGTGTAAGTCATTAAACAAATTTCTTTATGAGGCTGAGTTTTTTTATTTATTCAGCCAAAGATTCATTAATCTTATTTTTTAAATGTGATTTTTGTCTTGAAGGAAAGGCAGAACAAATTCATACTTCAAGAGTTGCTAATTCTTACTTGGTGATATAATGGTGAAATAATTTTTGAGTAATTAATGTCTTATCTTTTTAGAACTCTACATTAGAAAGAGAGAGAGAGAGAAAAGACCCTGAAAACTCTTAGTAGAACAGAACAAGGCAATCAAAGGTGGAAATTTTATACTTAATGCATTTGGGTTTTTAAAAGTTTGCATTTTGGATATTTATGCAATTTCAGAACTCCAAATGATATTTATATAAATCCATCTTTTACTTTATAAAGCTTCAAGGATGGGGGCAAAGGAAGCAGTATAATGAGCTATTTTAAGGCTAGTAGGATGTAATTAAGTTTGAGAAGAAATTTAGCGAATACTGTGTTTGGAATTTAAGTTGCTCGGGTAGAGTGGAAAGCTACGGGTGTTGTAGCCCCAGTAATTATCTCACAAGTGAGTCATGTTGAGCAAACTCTCCTTAAAATCTATTCAATGTCATACCCTTTCCTGATATAGCAATATTTTTATAAGGGACTGCAACTAGAAGTAATCAAATAAAAGGTGCTAAGTAGTAGATGGTGGTAACTGTCAAAATCTCCATCAGAGAAGCCAAAGAGAAGAAAAGAGAATATTCTTTATTTCCATGCTTTTTTAGTGTTGATGACTAACCACATAAACAACCTGGGCCTGACTTCTTGCTCTGCTGGTTGGTAAGATGGATAACCTTGCTTAGGTATTTAATCCATCTGTGCCTCAGTTTCCCCATTTATAAAATGAGGACAGCAATTAACACCTCTTATGGTTATTGTTAGGACTTAATGAACACATATATCTTGAGTGTGTGTGTGTGTGTGTGTGTGTGCGTGCGTGCATGCACATTGGTATGTGTACAGAGAGATCTTAAAAGGGTCCTACAGCTAGGTATTAGTTGTTACCATTATTACTATAGTTATTACATCTATGCTGGACTTCCTAAATACTTTCAACTTATTCAGCAGGCTCCTGTATGTGCCAAGCACTATTCTAAGTACTGGGCATACCATAATGAATAAGGCAGTTAACGGACCCTGTGTTCATGGAACTTATATTTTAGTTTGGGAAATCAAGGGAGACAATTCAACAAGTACACAAGTGATCAAAATAGCATAGGGTGCTAACAGCCGTATAGAGGATTAAAGAGGAGTGATGGGGTAGATGGGTGGTCAAGGAATACTTTTTAAGGGAGGTGACATTTAAATTGAGAGCTGATAACAAAGAACACATCTTGTAAAGATGTGGGGCAAGAGCATTCCAGTGAAGAGTTTCTAAGATGTGCTGGGATTACAAAGACAGATGACGGGTAGTAGTCTGGGCCTGAGCACTGTGAGATAGGATCGGAGAAGATGGATAGGGGGAAGGAGGAGGTATTTGTGTCTAGGAAAGGACGGCAGGAGGGATCCTTGTGGTGATGGATGATGGAATCATGGAATCACTGTGTTTCTTGACCGCTTCAATGTCAACATTCTGGTTGTGGTTTTGTGCTATAGTTTTGCAGAGATAATTACCTCTTGGAAAAACTGGATAGAAGGCACATGGCTTATGTCTGTAGTATTTCTGAAAACTGTATATGAATCTACAATTACCTCAAAACAACAAGTTTAATTAAAGAAAAGAACACATTGTTTTGATTGATCAGTAGAGAATAGAGAGCCTCCAGCCTTTGGTTCTGATTTAACTGGTCAGGAGTGGGGTCTGAGTCTTGTACTTTATTATAAAGAGCTTCAGGTGATTCTACTGTGCAGACAGGATTGAGGAGCTCTGCAAAGCTGCAAGCAAATCCCTTTGGGCTTTAAGTGCATAGTGTTACCCGTGGTTTCTTTAGGTTGTGATACTTGTTACAGACTCTTGACGTTGCAAGTCTGTGATGTGATCCCAGCAGACCAGTGTCACTTCCTCAGCTGAGACCACAGAACTGAGAATGTTTGAAGTATCTATGTATCTGTGAATATCCTAATATTTTCCTCTTGAAAATAAGTTTTACTCTAATGTTTTTTTTTTTTCCCAAAGTCCATTCAGCTTTTATTTCAGATACTTGTTGAAATACTTACGTTCATCAATTGCAGTTACTGTAATTTTTTTGGTAAGGGTGCAGGTGCTGCTTATTCATGTTTGCAGATTGCTGTTCATCCTTTTGTTTTTCTTTCTCTTTAATATGGCCCCTGGATGGGCAAGAAAATCCTATGTGTAAAACAGAACACATGCAAGTCTTCTTGCATGGTAACTGCAGGCGTCTTTTTGGAAAAAAAAAAAAAAAAGAAAAAAACTAATTCACATATGAAATTCCTCTTTTGAGTGCATGCTGTTTATGATTAGAAACCACAGAAATTATTACCGTATGAATAAGTTTAATACTTGATTTTCCATGAGACTGGCTTGCTTTTCATCTTTTTAAAATAGAGAAACACATCTTTGTTTTTCCTCTGACTCAGCTACACATTTAAAGAACATTCTAGCAAAAACCCCTGATAATAGATTGTATTTGCTCCTGAAATTGTCAAATTCTTGTTTAATTTTTAGTGACCACTTAATTAGCATTGCATTTGGAACTTGACTTATTTGATGTAGAGCTCCGGAACATGTAGCACGTAGTGGGCATTCAGTGATTGTTAACGAATTCAGTGATTGTTAGTGAACAAGACTAACAGTTATTTAGGGATCACTGCTATGCGCCAGCATTGTGGACAGTTCCATCTTCAGTTAGCTTTCAGTTTTGTGCTTAGATACATAAATAATGAGAATCATTCGAGATTTACCATAATTTCCCACCTATTGGACATTATGGAAACTCTAAAACTTACTGAGTCCTCTTGTTTGTATGTATGTGTGCTTTTGTTTGTGTATGAAACAGTATGCTAGCCTGTTACCCTCTGTCTTTGCCTTTTGTCGTCTTCTTTCCTATACTTGTCTTATCATTTATACGTGTTACTTGTGGGTCTTATAGTTCAGGAAAAAGAGTGAAGTCTGGAGGTTGTTCCATGAATCAAGAATGGTCCTGTTTTGTCTTTTGACTGTGCTTTTACCCCCTCGTGACTTCTAGTGCACAGAATTAGTTTGCTCATGGCAGACTCTCATCACTGATCAGTTTGTAGCCCCTCTTTTAGTTTAGTTTATTACTTCTTTTTCTCCTGTCTGCTTTATTCTACCTTCATTAAGTGTCAATTTCAGGTATTTAATAGATATCCTACAATATGCTCTCTATCAGCTTCTTTAGATTTATGTGTATCCTCAAAAAAGGAATATCGTGTTTTAGTTTTTGGTATTTATTTTCCAAACAAATACTTATATAGCATTTTTCACATCCCAGATACTATTTTAAGCTTTTGCCAACATTAATTAATCTAATCCTCACAGCAAGGCTGTGAGGTAGATACTGTTATCTCTATTGGCACAAAATGAATACCAGGGTATTGTGTTGTAAATCCTACTTGTTTCTTTCCCTTTTGTCCATTTTGCCGTGGGTACATGAGATTCATGACTTCTGATTGCTACCTGTTAACTCTGTTGTAATACCACACTTTACAAACAACAACTTTATTGAGGTAGTATACATACAGTAAAATAAACTTATTTTAAGTATGTAATTTGCTGGGCTTTGAGAAAGGTATGCATCCTTGTAACTAGCATCACAATCAACATACAGAACTTCTCGTTCCCCTTGAGATACACCCTGGGGCCCCTTGCCCCCTGGGTTCCACCCCTGGCTCAAGACACCATTGATCTTTCTGTCACAATAGATTGGTTTTTCCTATAATAGTTTTTGCATAAGTGGAACCAAACAGTATGTGTTCTTTAATCTGGCTTCTTTTGTGCAGTATGATTTTGAGATTCATTGATGTTGTTACATTGTTACCACACAATTTTACATGGAATGGATGTACCACAATTTTTCATACATTCATCTGTTGATGGACATTTGGGTTGTTTCCATTTTTTGACTCAGATTGATGAAGTTCTAGAGCCTAGGTGAGGTTCGGTGGGCTGAGGTCCGGAGCCGATGACCAAGAAAGAATTCTTGAGACATTTTTGTGCAAAATGGTGGTTTATTAAAGGACCCATGGGCAGGAAGAGCTGCTGCCCCAGGTTGTGAGGGGTGGCAGGTTATGTACCCTGTGGTTGGGGGAAGGTGAGGGGAAGGGAGGTTTCAACGGAGTTTTCATATGCTAAAGAGGTCATTCAAGGTGCCAGGATGTCCAAGGCCTACCCCTTGCGGCTTAATCAATGTTGTCTTTAGACCAGCCATTAACATTAAGGTAGTTGGGAGACTTTTTGGTGGGATGTCACAATCCTGCTATCGTCTTTGTTAGTGAGATTTAGGACATTTGTAAACCAAGGGAGACTCCTGTCTAGCAGGATTGTGAGCTCTGCAAGTTAACTGTTTGCTTATTGTTCATGGCAGTCAGGGCTGCCTGAGGGATGCTACACATAGGACTGAGGGGGAGCGGATGGAGAGGGGGGTGCAAGGCACCAGCTTTTGCTTTGTCTTCAGCCAGCCTTGTGCTCCCTCATTAAGATGAATAAAGCTGGAAAGAATATTTGTGCACAGCCTTTGTATTGACATATGTTTTCATTTTACTTGGGTAAATACCTAGGAATGGACTTCCTGTGTCTTACGAGAAATATATGTTTAATATTATGAAAAACTTACAAAATGTTTTACAATATGCTTGTGTCATTTTACACTTCCACTAGTAATGAGTAAGAGTTTGAATTCCTCCACATTCTTGGCAACACTTGGGGTTGTTCATCTGTCTCTTTTTTTTAATAGCTTTTTCTTTTGGAATAATTACAGAGTCATAGTTGCAAAAATAATACAGGGAGGTCCTATGTACTCTTGACCTAGTTTTCCCGCTATGGTAATATCCGGTGTAACTTTAGTACAGTGTCAAAACCAGGAAATTAACACGGGCACAATTCAAAGAGCTTATTCAGATTTCATTAGATTCACGCACACTAATTTCTTTGTACATGTATGTGTAGTTCTGTGAAATTTTATCATGTTTGGATTCATATAAATGCCACCACAATCAAGATACAGAACCGTCCCATCACCACAAAGATTGCTCCTGTTAGCCATGTTACGTCAGGTTAGTCACACCCGTCCCCATTGGCTCCCTTTCCTTACCTCTTGCTGCTCCCTTTGTGAAGCCCTGGAAACAGTCTCTTCCCCATCTCTATAATTTTTCATTTCAAGAATGTTATATAAATGGAATCATACAGAATATAATCTCTTGAGATTGGCTTTTCTTTTCCTTTTTTCTTTCTTTCTTTAACCCAGCATAATGCCCTTAATATTCATTGTCTTACATGTCAGTAGTTCTTTCCTTTTAATTACTGAGTAATATGGATGTGGCACAGTTTGTTTAACCACTTACCCGCTGAAAGACATTAGGATTGTTTCTATTTTTCACTGTTACAAACATGGCTGCTATGAGCTAGAGTGTACATGCTTTTTTTGCAGACATAAATTTTACTTTCTCTGGGATAAACGCCCAGTAGGGTATGTTAAGTTTTCTTTTTTCTTTTCTTTCTTTCTTTCAAGAAACTGCCAAACTATTTTCCAGAATGGTTGTGTCTTTTTTGCATTTCCACCAGCAATGTATGATTTCTCCTGTTTTTCTGCATCCTTGCCAGCATTTGGTGTTGCTGTTATTTTTTATTTTAGCCAGTGTAATGGTTGTGTAATAATATCCCATTTTGGTTTTAATTTGCATTTTCTTAATGGCTAATGGTGCTGAACATCTTTGCATGTGTTTATGAGCCATCTGTATATCGTCTCTGATGAGATGTCTCTTCCTGCATTCTATCTACTGCCAGTGTTGAATCTTAGCCATTCTATCGGAGTGCATTGGTATCTCACTGTGGTTTTAATCTTTGTTTTCCTGATAAATTTAGATGTGAGCATCTTTTCAAGTCCCTATTGGCCATCTTTACATATTTGCGAAGTGTACGTTCAGATTTTTTTTTTTTTTGCACATTTGAAAAAAAGATTTTATTTATTTATTTGACAGAAAGAGGCACACAGAGAGAGGGAACCCAACCACAGGGAGTGGAAGAGGGAGAAGCAGGCTTCCTGCCGAGCAGGGAGCCCAACACAGGGCTCAATCCCAGGACCCTGGATCATCATTACCTGAGCTCAAGGCAGACACTTAACTGACTGAGCCACCCAGGGGCCCCTTTTTTGCACATTTTAGGTTGGTTTATTTGTCTTAGAGAGTTATGGGTTCTTTCTGGGTACCAGTCCTTTGTCAGATACATGTTTGTAAATATTTTCTTCTGTAGTATGGCTGGCCTTTCTCATTTTTTACGTAATTTTATTAGAGGAATAGTTTTTAAAGATTTTATTTATTTATTTGTCAGAGAGAGAGGGGGCACAGGCAGACAGAGAGGCAGGCAGAGGCAGAGGGAGAAGCAGGCTCCCTGCTGAGCAAGGAGCCCGATGTGGGACTCGATCCCAGGACGCTGGGATCATGACCTGAGCCGAAGGCAGCTGCTTAACCAACTGAGCCACCCAGGCGTCCCTAGAGGAATAGTTTTTAATTTGATGAATTTAAATTTGTCCATTTTTTCTTTTATCCTTAGTGCTTTCTTACGTCCTTCTAACAAATCCTTGTCTGCTTAGAAGTCATGAATATTTGTCCTAGAAATTTTATAGTTGTAGATTTCATATTTAGGTCTAAGATCCATTTGGAGTTAATTTTTGCCACATTTCAGTGTAATTTCCTAGTGAACTGAATAGTCACTGGGTTTGCCAACATAAATAGCAATGATGACACACTATCACACGTGGTTCCATGGGGCTATGCAGGGAAATTATCTCACTCAGGGCACACCAACTGTATCCATGATGGTTGTACACATTCATATTCCTGCTAGCATGGCAGGAGAGTTCCTGTTTCCTTTTTTTTTTTGACTTCTTATCAATAATTGTTTACTGAGATTTTCCTTCACCTGCTTCTGATTTTATATTGTATTGGTCTCAGCATGCTTCCCTGTGACAGTCTAATGAGTCATTTCCAGTTTCGTTATAATATTTTGTGGAAGGGAAAATCAGAACTGTTACTTTGAACTGTGTCTAAATTGTGAGTTCAGAGGCTGAGTGTGTGAAGGCCTTAGGGCTGGTTCGGTGTGAGGGCATTCGAATACGTGTTTTGCCACCTTGACCGCTCCTTTATCTCCTTTTTCGTTCTCATCGTTGGTCCTTACCTTTTCATGATGTTGAGTTGGTGACCTCAGGTAAGTCAGATATTAATACATATAATTAAGCACCAAATTGTGTGAGGATAATATTCTAAGATAGTTATGAATGCCATATAACTTTAGGTGAAAATATATATGAGCAGATGGTGATGTGAGCAATAACTTAAGTACTTCAATACAGGTCACACCTTAAAAGTCTCTTATCTAGTAAAGGACAAAACCACGTTATAAATATGCTGCAAACTGCTGTAATACGCATTTTGAAACTTCATGTATTGTAAGAAAAACTTGTACTGAACAGATGTTTCAAGTCGTTAGGGTTGCAATATAAACTAGTTAAATTTACATAATGATTTTATAGGCTAAAATATTAGTTATCTTCTCACTGAAAAGTCCATTCATTGCTACATAACACTTAGCTGGGGTAAGGAATACTCATAGTAATCTTCACTGTAAAGTTCTGACTGAGAAAATGACATGTGAAAGTAAAATACTCCTTTTTTTTAGGTGTCTTTGCTAAGTTCTTTGAATATTAATATTAATTATGAATTATATTTATAGAAGCTGTTACTTGCATTAAATGTGGCTTGCATCTGGTGAGCATTATTTTGCAGGGTCAGCAATTTAGTTTAAATCTGCCCTTGCTAGTTTTGGTATCAAAAATGAAAGATACTGAGAAATCTTTGTTCATCTTTGATTGTTTCTTTGCTATGCTTGCATAAAGTGTTATCCCCCCCCCATTTCTCTGATAGCTTAGTGTTTAAATTATACAAATACCAAAACAAAAAGAAAAAAAATAGAAATAGGGCTATTACTTGCTTACAGATTTATATGTAAGTTCAAACTGCTCTATTTTAAGAGAGAGAGAGACTTCTGTTAATACACAAATGTTTTCCAGCCATGTTTGCTTAATAGACAAGTTTTGTTTGTTTCTAAAGCCATAATCTGTACCTTCTGGTTTGCCTAGGACAGTTCAGGTTTACATCTACCTTCCTGGTGTAGTTATTGATAGTATCCCCTTTCATTCCAAAGTGAAATATGCCTTATATTTCTCAGATCAATTTACTTTCAACATCCCTGGACTCTTGTTCTGACTCTGCCACCAACTGGCCATATGACTATGGGTATAGAAAGTCATCCAAACTTCCTTTGAGTTTCTTCATCTATAAAGTGAAATAGAACAGTAGGACTAAATGATCTCTGAATATTCTGAAAAGCTTTAAAGTTTTATTTCCAGATGCTTAGATACTTCCAGTATAACAGAGGTATACAGAAATAGCTTTCAAAAAAAAAAAAGTTTATTATTTTCTCTTTTACTACTTATGCTCCTATTCTGTTCTATTCTATTATATCCTATTAAAAGAAATGCTGGTCATGACCCACTAACTCGATTTCATGACCAGAACAACCTAGTTGTTCTGGGTCAAGATTCCTACCTTGATTAGATAGTCTTAAGTATCTGTCCTAACTGCATCCTAAACAGTGACTAACCTTCTGCAAATTTCTGTTTCCTCATCCACCCGTGTTAAGGAAGTTGTGAGGGTTAAATGACATAAGCGGCAGGACCTGGTGTGTGAAAGAGCTTGTGGCTTGTTGGTTATTCTCTATTCGTGTCGTAAACATGATTTTCCTCTGGAGAGAGTATGTTACATAGCATATGACTGCTTAAGTTTTTACCATGTTATTGAGAAATCATTTAAAATCACAGTAAAATTATATTCTTGTAAACTGGCAATTTTGCTGCTATCCGTAGGTGCTTGGTCAAACAATAGCTGTGTTTTTGTAGAACTCCTGTGAAGGAGGGAACTCTTCAGCTGTCCGTGTGAGTTCCTCATCAAGAGGTGACATGTCAGGGAAGACACAGTAATTCAGAAAATACAGAATTTCCTGACCTTTTCTAGTTGGGATTAATTTAAATCTTCTAAAAAACAGAAAAAATTTTAATCTTGCTTTTCATTTAAAATAATAGCCCCTTGACATTGAAACATTGAAATATTAGAATCAAAACTTGTTTTCACAGAAAGTGAAAAGCATCAATATTTTCACTGTTGTTGAACCAATAAGCCACTATCTTTTGTAAAATGAAATGTTAAATTTTTATCTGAATAGTCTTGTATTCTAATACTCCTTAATAGCTGGGGTAAGTAGTCAAAGTCAGATATGTGATGTCTGGGCTAATTTTGCCTCTGTCAGCTTGCTGTCTTCTGAGTTTCCCCGTACTTCTTACCTGTGCACCAGAGCTTATGGCCCCTTCTCCGTGTTGTTTCTGCTGTCCTTCCTGAAAAACAGGGTCTTGTGAGGTTTATGTTGAGAGTTAAGTCCTTTGACTTTCTGCTATTACTTTGTCCAGCATTGCATCCTGCACGTTGAGTTTCATTTCTGAAGAGGAATGAGCCTTCTTGACTTTTGCCATGGTTCTGTGAAAGTAGTTCCTAATGGCAAGGATGGTGGTTCTGTGGAAGGTAAAATAGGAAGTCCAGGTCAGTATTATGGGAGAGTACGTATCACTCTGCCATATTCTTTCCATTACTAACTCCGTTCCTTTCTCATGATGGCCCTGTGACGTAGGTTTATTATCCTCAGGAAAGTCCAATATTTGTCAGACAACCCTGAAACTAGTAGAAGGCAGAGTTGAAATTTAAACCCAAGAGTGTCCGATATACATGATTTTAGGCTCATCCCAGGCAGTTTGTGGAAGTGGATTCTGAGTAATACTCCGCAGATCACAGTTCTGACCCTGGGATTATTAATGGCCAAACCAGGCTAGGGTCCTAGTACTCTGAAAAAGAAACGTAGGTTCCCAATTCCAAGATTATCCTGGTGAATTGTGAGAACAAGTAAATGTAAACAGCATCGCTTGGTAGAAATCTACGCAGGGTAATTCACACAAGGAGAAAAAAAAAACAAGGGGTACAAATGCAAGAATAGAACATAAGAAGCTACCAGGCAATTCTCTTTTCCTCCTGCAGCCCTGGTCATGACTTAATTATGTAGAATTTGGAGAGAATCCAGAGGAATCCAGCAGAAAATATTAAAAAGGTTGACAAATTTGCTCTGTGATGGAAGCCTGAAGGACTGGGTTTATTTAGCCTGGAGACGCGAAGTCTGAATAGGGACTTAATTACAGTCTTCAGGTTCAGTGAAATCATAGACACAGAGGCCATGAGTGGTTCCCAGGAGAATTGTCTTTTGACAGGCATTCTCAAATATGGTTGTTTTCTTGGTTTTCACTGTGTGTGAAAGGATATTATATGAGTGATGATGAGCAGCTGTTCTTTCTTCGCTGCAGGGGGACAAGCAAGAAAGAGCTTAAATCACCACAGGAGTGATTTAAGGAGAACTTTTCAGCTGGTGGAGATTCTTCTCTCTAAGCTCTGTAAAAGTATGAGAGCACCTGTCAAAAATAGGGCCGGATGATAGGCATTTTCATGTTATAATTTCAAGCCTAGTTCAGTTTGGTGGAACAACTTGGGAACTTTCTGAGGTACCTGTGGGCCACGGCCTAGGAAGGTCCTGATTTTCAAGAAAGGAAATACTGATGATGTGAGTGGTCTTCTGTGAAGGCTTCTCTATTTTCTTTCTCAACCTCCTTTTTTGTTGTTTTTGTTCCTTGAAAGCTCTCTTATGACTAAATCTCCCCAGATTGCAAAATCTTATTTGTCGCCCTTCACTGCCTCTTTATATCTGGAAAAACATTCATTTCCTTACTAGTTAGTCTCATCTAAGTTTTAAGGGAGGGTTGGTTTCTAATTAAAGTGACATAGGAAGGTAGGGAATGCAGACAAATACCTCCTATAGGATCTGAATTTGGCTTTACTTCCTTTCTTCCTTCCTCCCTCCTTTCCTTCCTTTCTCCCACGAATAACTTCTGAAATCCTGCTAAATTCTGACACTGGGGATATAAAACAGACAAAAATCTCTGCCCTGGAGAGGTGGATAGAAAATAGCATATATAGTGTGCTAAATAGTGATAAATGTCATTGGGAAAAATGAAGCATAAAAAAGGGATTATACAAGATCAAAAGATCAATTTGAAATATATTTGTCAGGAAGACCTCACATATCAAGGCATCAAAGACAGGTTTGAGTTGCCCATTCTGGGCTTCTGCTGCTTTTCCCACCATACTTGCCAGAAACAGGAATCAGCAGCTTGGCACATCTCTCGTGTAGGGGTGCTGACCTCTGATACAAGTAGAGTCTGCAAGGCTTACATCACTGACTTCATTTTTTTAAAAGTCCATCTATCAAGTTTTAATAAACACTAATTGTCTTTTAAAATTGCCTCTGAAGGCATTTAAAACATCCCAGTAATGATACAAATAGGGTCAGAATTTAACAAGTACATAAAGCAGTCTATTTACGTCCTTCAGTATATTGAGAAATATTTCTCTTGACTTTGTATTTTATCTCATATTGCATGTTGCACATGTGAGTGATTTTTTGCAAAGGGCACCTGGCTGTGGAGTGTGAAAGGATCCAAGAGCCCCACTCCAGAAAGCCCACTGAATACACATGATCCAGGGATGGTGGGTCAATAGCATAACCTTTATACTTGAAGAAAGCTCTTTTAAAACAAAATTAAGACCGATGGGGAATTATTGCAGTAAGCATGGGAAGCAATTGAATTACATTCTTATTTTCTTTGTGTAGTAGCAAGTTAGGGTGGGGAAGACATTAAGAGATAAGGGTATAGGTTAGAGATTTGCAGTAATGTCTAACCTAGCAGAGGTTAGTAATTTGCAGTAGGTGTGTTTGAATTGGGTATGACCCAGTTCAAGACTTTCCCTTTGAAGGGTGCCTGGGTGGCTCAGTGGGTTAAGCCGCTGCCTTCGGCTCAGGTCATGATCTCAGGGTCCTGGGATCGAGTCCCACATCGAGCTATCTGCTCAGCAGGGGGCCTGCTTCCCTTCCTTTCTCTCTGCCTGCTTCTCTGCCTACTTGTGATCTCTGTCTGTCAAATAAATAAATAAAATTAAAAAAAAAAAAAGACTTTCCCTTTGAGGTGATGGATATTAAGAGAGATTTAACTGTGATAATAGTTATTATATTCATTAATAAAATTCCAATTCAGGGACGCCTGGGTGGCTCAGTTGGTTAAGCAGCTGCCTTCGGCTCAGGTCATGATCCCAGCGTCCTGGGATCGAGTCCCGCATCAGGCTCCTTGCTCGGCAGGGAGCCTGCTTCTCCCTCTGCCTCTGCCTGCCACTCTGTCTGCCTGTGCTCGCTCTCTCTCCCTCTCTCTCTCTGATGAATAAATTAAAAAAAAAAAATTCCAATTCAAATGACCTTTAAACTGGGGGTGCCTGAAGGCTTAGTTGGTTAAGCATTGGACTCCTGATTTTGGCTCAGGTTGTGATCTCAGGGTGGTGAGATCCAGCCCTGCATTAGCATGGAGCCAGCTTAAGATTCTCTCTCTTTCTACGTAACCCCCTTCCAAAATGAAAAAAAAAAAAAAAAAAAAAAGTAAAAACTGGGGCTGTGTCAACATCAAAATTTTTCTGTGGGTGCTGAACACTTGAATGTATAGACTAAACAGTCAAGGATAAGGGAGGTAATTATATTTGCAATTTTTGAAGAAAACCATTGGAGGATGCTTTAGGTTTCTCTCTGGAACTCCAAAATAGTTTGGATCACTTCCCTAAAATTCCCAGAATTGCTTTTTTGATTTGTATATCCCTTTGGAATCACTGAAAGAAAAGCTGGGAAACTTGCCCACTATTGTAATTTCATGTCCAAGTTCAGGTCCACACCATCACCATTACTCAAACCTTGCCTCTGTACTTGAGGCCAGTCAGACTTTGCCATCAACTTGTCTTTCCAGGCTTTTCCCTATTTCTTCTTCTTTGTCATGGTTTTTTGGTTTTTGTTTTTTTAAGATTGTATTTATTTGTCAAACAGAGAGCACAAGCAGTGGGAGCAGCAGGCAGAGGGAGAAACAGACACCCTACCTTGCTGAGGAAGGAGCCTGATGTGGGACTCAAGTCCCAGGACCCTGGGGATCATGACCTAAGCAAAAGGCAGGTGCTTAACTTACTGAGCCACCCAGGCATCCTTTCCTTAGTTCTTTTTTATTTTTTCTTCCCTAGTTCTTAAAAAATTCCCTAAGTCCCAATTAAAAAAAAAAATGTCCTACATACAGGAATTGCTTCTTTTAGAATATATAATTCTTTTTGACAAAAGTTTGGTGTACCCTACAATGACCATGGTTATTCCTGTTTAAGGTTGCTTATCTATAATTGGATGCAGCCTCCTTTCTTTGGAACTCATGTAAGCACTTTGTTTAATATATATATCTCAGTGCTTCAGAAGGAACTGTAACAACAAAAACAACAAGCAAAAAAAAAAAAAAAATTCCAAATCACATTGCAAGACAATCTTCTTGTGACTCTTCAGTAGTATAAGGTGGGCAATTTTTGATGTTTACTTATGGAGTGAATTTGATTATTGTGTTTTTTTTTTTTTAAAGATTTTATTTATTTATTTGACAGAGAGAGATCACAAGTAGACGGAGAGGCAGGCAGAGAGAGAGAGGAGGAAGCAGGCTCCCTGCTGAGCAGAGAGCCCGATGCGGGACTCGATCCCAGGACCCTGAGATCATGACCTGAGCCGAAGGCAGCGGCTTAACCCACTGAGCTGAAAGATCCCCCGGGGCTCCAAGCACCCCGGAATGGACCCCTTCTCAGGAGGAGACCCCCGGACCCAAAAACCAAGCCGAGTCCACTGATCAGATGCAAACAGCACGAGGTTTATTGAGTTGACACAGGTACCTGCGGGCGATCAAGTCTTAGGAAGACTCGCGCGCCAGCCCTTTGTTCAGGGCCTTTTTATGGGGTTTGGGGAAGCGAAAGCATACGTACAGAAGCAGAAACATAGTTACAAGGTTCTTATTGGCTGGTTTGAATGTAAGGCATACTCGGTGTTTGTAGATTGGCTTTGAAGGACCCCAGCGAGCGAAGAGAAAGGTGGGGAGGGGGAGTGAGGAGGGGGAGTTGGACCTTATTACTCAGCAGAGAAACATCCTGCCTACGTGACTAGGCCCACGTACCTAGGCGACCCCCTTGCCTATGTGACTATGCGCATAAAGTATCCTGTTGAAACAGGAGACCAGTATCACCCCCTAAAAGCCAAGTGGTTACAGAAAGGCAAGGGAGTGGTTAAACAATTAACTGGGGGAGGGGTCTAACAGGGGAAGGGCGAGCGATTACAGAAAAGCCAAGAAGCAGTTAGTTAATCAAAGGCTGGGGGGGGGGTGTCTATATGCGGAGTCTTTCATTCCCCCCTTTTTCTTTATCATGGATAGAATCTTATATCCATTCGCTCTGGTCCTGTACCAGGTCAGTTTGGGATCCGGTCTGTCGAATTAGCTGATATTGCTGTGTCACCAGTGGTTTTGCAGCCCCAATAGCGACAATAAAAGTGGGATGTCCCACTACAGTAGGTCCACTCTCTGGGTCTGTGAAACACGGGGCATAAGTGTTCTTAACATACTTTGTTGACTTCAGTCCCCATAGCTTCCCCAAGGATTTAACCCGAGTTGCCCCCGGGGGGGGGATGGTTGTGAAGGCGGTCAAAGTAATTTTCTACGTCCTAATTGGCTGGAGTTCCCATTGCTAGCTTGCAGATGTTAGGGTGTACTAGCTGCAGGACTTGCAGATGGGCTTGAGGAACTGAGTTATGTGTCTTTGGAAATTGGGCTATTGATAAGGTAACTTCTTTGTTGTAAATCTTAAGGACATTTGCAAACAAAGGGAGACTCCTGCCTTACAAGACTGTGATCTCTGCAATATAAACATTTGTTCTTTTTTCAGGGCAGTCAGGGGTGCCTGTGAAATGTCATACATATTACCAAGGGGAGGGGTGGAGAGGGGGTGCAAGGCGCCAGCCCCTGCTCCCTCTTCAGCCAGCCTCCTGAACAATTTTGACCCTTAAATCTTTAAGGTGGTTGAAGGTGGAAGGTCTTATCTTCTGTAACTTCTTCCTGCTGAATAGGGGCGTAGAGCTGTCCCTACCTACTCAGGTCAACATTGATCAGTGGAGGAATGTATAGGGGAGTTACGAAAGGCGGAGGCAGCTGAATCCAGTGCTGACAGTGAAAAAGTATCTTTGCGCATGGTAAGGATCATCTGTCGTGGTGAAGTCATTGCAGCGATGGAGTCTCGGCACCAAGTAGAGAAACAGCGAACAAAGCAACATATTAAGGCTAATAAGGCAATAAGAATGAGAAGCCCAAAAAGGAGATTTGGCTACAGTCCTCCTCCAAACCAGTAAGCTAACCATTTGCTGAGAGAGAGAGAAGGATCTTGTAGAGCTTTAATCTGGGCATTCATATCCTTTATTAATCCTGTGACACTTTTGTGATAGTCTGGGATGTACACACAACATTCTGTCTTGATAATTACATATATGCCACATGACATCCTCTAGTCACAAAGATGGAACAAAAATGGATGCTAAGTGATTATATCATTTAAAAAATAGATCGCATCCATCTTTGTTTTAAGTTGGGGAGACTAGCTGGAGTTGTAATGGTTTTAGTAATGCGCCCATGTATCCAGGCAAATCCTAGGGTACAGCGACCTATCCACCCTGGAGGAAGCCAGGGCCACAGGTTTGTTTCACATATCCACTGGGTTCCATTTGGAGCTGGCCATCTAATGCCAGGTCGCCTTGCCCAGTCAGTAGCAAACCAGTCAGTAGCCTGGAATACTGTTACTTGGGAACACATTTCTAGTGATAGCCATCCTAGATATCGTGCGTTCTTTGCCCAAGTATCACTCGTATGATTTCTTTGTTCCCAGCATAAAACTGCCTTCTGACTGAGCCGTCCAATCGTGGGTGTAAGCCACAGATATGCATCACAGATCTGATATATGCCATCTTCAGTATAGCGATAAGGAGGGTTTGTAACTTAGGCCTATATTTGATTGGGGAGTTATGGCTTGATAGCAATCTCCTTTCCTTCCAAATAGCTCCATGGGCATGTAGTACCAGGAAAGCATATTTGGAGTCAGTATAAATATTAATTCTTAGGCTTTGGCAATTGGAAAGTGCTAGTGAGCACTACGGTATACCTAGCTTTTCTTATTTTTTTCTATGAAAACTATTGTCATCAGTAAACTGTCATTCATCTGGCATATCTGTAAGTATAGCCCAATATTTAATTAGTCGGCCTTCATCATTCTTTGGTGGCCTTTGAATTCTAAGAAAAATCTGGACCTGATGTGAACTCATTAGTTAGGGGCTGTTTTAGGTTTCGCTAAAGCATCTGTTTGCAATTGCACCTCAACAGAGGTGGCCTCTAGGATAAATATGACTAAGGGATGAAACCAATAAGAAGACCTTTGAGTGGTCCAGCCTTAACAATATCCTGATTACAGAGGATCACTGTCAAGTGAGAAAACTTGTCAAGAGATAAGGGGAGTTCCCCATGCATCATCCGATCTAATCATAAAGAAAGTGGGGTCATCCATTATCTCTATAAGTCCATAGTTAATCCTATGGAGTGCAATAGGCTGGCCTTTAGGCAATTTCATTATCCCAGCCACAAACAAGGTGTTAGTTAAGTTATACAATTATAGGGGAATCAATCCCATTTTCCAGTTGTTTAATCATGTGCCGTGGGGTCTTGTTAATATACCCACAAGATAATAAGATTGATTAAAGAAGCTATTGTGTAACTTCTCTGAAGTTTACCTCAAATTGTTTAGCTTAGGTAAACAAACATTTAAAGACAATCGAATCTAGAATTTAATATCCATAAAGGTGTGTTATTAAAATATAATTTTTCTCTCTAAGATAACCCTCATTTACAGAGATAGCCAAATCAGGACTAAGTCACTTGTGAAACAAGTCCAGTTTTAACAAACTTGGCCCATTATTTACATAAGCTCAGCAAGAACAGTTGAGTGTGATCATATAGATCTTTTAGAATCTGCTTTGCTGGAACTTCTTATAAGGAATCTCTAGGTTGAACTTCTAGTAGCCTCTCCAGGCCAGAAGCCAAGCCACATACTTGCCATCAGGCATGCCTGTAATACCTGTCGATTTGGGCATATGCCTCTTCATGAGATTCTGCACCTACCAAGGAGTGACATTCTTTACTCACCTGGTGAGGCTGCTGGGAACTCTGTAAACAAGGTATCAGGCCAATAGTCCCAAGGGGCTTTATGGCTCCAGGTTTCATAAAGTCAACCTTAGTTCCTTAAAGCTGTCTGGTCATATCTGAGTCTATGCATGTCTTTTTCAACTATGACATTCCAGTCAAAGCCTTGGTAAAATAACCAGTTTCCAATGCTGTCCTGTTACAAAGAGAACAGATTCTTATTGAACTTATGCAAATGACTGATTGCCATGGAAGAAAGAATACTTATTGAGACCTTTTGGTTTCAGAGGGTTTAGATAGAGAGAAAAGTTGAATGCCTTGAGCACTTTTACATCTCTGTGAGTTACAGATAACTTAAGAAAAAGTATCCCTAGTCTGGAAGAGCAAACATTAGAGAGAACCAGCAATGTCTAAAATAAGAGACACAACATTATAATCTTTTAGTTCATTTAGTTCCATGTTACTAATTCTGGTGAATGCACCTTTAGTTAGTTTTGGAAATTCTTACCCATTTCAGTTTTAGGATTTTCAAGTATACCAAATATCTGTATTTGTCCTGGAAGTCCTTTATATGAATCTCCTTTAAGATAAAACTCATTTTATAAGAGAATTAAAACAATTACAAATGACAAAACTCGGAATGGATATGGTTAGAGCTGATGAGACAAGAGTTTACAATTTAGCTGACAAGGAAATCAGGTTACTTCTGTGACACATAACATTTCTGTAATTATAATATCAAGCGATGATCTTTTAAAACATTTAAAACTTTAGGAAATGTATAGAATCTCTAGAATAATTATAGCATTTTCCCAAATGTAACCCAAGGTTTATCATTGGTTTAAATCTTGTCAACAATTGCTAAAATCTTAGAAAGTTTTAAAGCACATGCCTAAATATAATTAGGGATGTTAAACACGTGATAAAACAAAACATAGAGACTGGGTTTTCTGGGCTGGCAAAGAGAAAACCATTTACATTCTCTTATCTGATCAATTAATCTAAGAAAACTTTGTCCTTTTAAACAAAGAAAATCAGCTTTTTTTTTTTTATACCAGTGTCTTTTCCCTTTTTAATTTTATTTTTAAGTGTGCAGTCTTAAGATAGGAGTTTTCTGGGTTTTTCTCCCATCATGAATGATGTCGCAGACAAGGGAGGGGGATCTTTCCCCTGCTGTCCTGCTCGCATTCCCCACAGGAACTTAGGAGCGTTTTAGCTAAGGCCTGTCCAAATAAACCCCAGACCAGGCTACTCCGTGGAGTAGATGACCGTTCTGCCATATGACGCCCTGCGAGACTCAGGGTGCAGCCCACTCAGACTCCGTAGCCGAAGCAGTGAAGCCGTACAGACAGATTTACACAGTCAGGCACTCTTCAGATTCAAACAGGTTGGATACCCTCCCTTTTGGGTATCTCTGGCTAATGGGAGGTGATCAATCTCCCTTTTTACTCTTTACAGATTAGAGTGAATTTCTATGGTTACAGGCAATGGAGGATGGCAACCGGGTGTTTTTGCAGTCTCTCAAGGTTGGGCTGCTTTCTTAATCTCTCAAGGCCAAATGGCCCTTATACTTGGAAGTATAATCTATGTGGAGGCAGGTCAGGAGAGTATTAAATCACCTTGGAGGCTGTTTTTCTTTTTTTAGTCTGTCCTGACCATATCTAAAATTCCTTTTCTGAAGATTTCCCTTCATAAACCTTCTACAACTTTCCTTTGCATTTAGGTTTTGTCCCAAGCTATTTCCTTCCAAACAACCATCTCATTGAGGACAAAATTACCTTCCCTTACCTTCAACAAAATGTATTCCCATTTCTTAAATCTTTTTTATATATTATTTATTTTTTTATAGAGTTTTCCTTATTTCCATCAGTTTTAGTTACACTAAGCAGAATTTTGTATTGTTAGAAACACCTTTAGTTATTAGCCATTTGTGAACTGTTACAACAGAATTCTTCAGGTGGCAAATTTATGAATCAGTTAAGTGGAAAACAAGTTTACCAGCAGATTTAAATACTTTTCTACATCCAGTAATTAACGACTTAGCCTTTTATCCTGTTTGGTTAAGATATAGATGTCCACAATTCAATTCCGTTTGTCATCCAAGCAAAACTTTAAAACTTTCAGGTTACCAAAGACTTTGAAAGCTACTTCAGCAATTACCCATTAGAACTTTGAGACAGACAATTAACCATCAGTTTAGTCATCTCTTTGCTAACAAATTTTAACAAATAACATGAGCTTATTTGACCTTCAGTAAACTTTGATAGAATAAAAGCTTCACATTTACTGCTGTAACTTTAAAGACACATCTTATCTTAATTAAACCAACAAACTTAACTTAGTTCCAATAGTGATTCATGTTCCACCTGGGCCCACTCCACTTTGAATGTTTACCTGAGACATGCATGGGAAGATCTGGAGTGGGGGTACGTTAGGTCCAGGGGCTGCTCTTCTTGCTCCTTGACAGTGGAGAGAGAAGGAGCCGTGGTGCATGATCGAGAGGCTAGTCATGCAGGCTGCACGCACGTTGGTGCAGAAACACGATAAGGGGGAAACAGAGGAAAACAAAGTGCTGCCAGGAGGCAGAGAAAGGATTCCCGGTTTTGGAGCTCATAAGCCCCAACAGAGGAGCAGATGCCATGCTTTCCCACCAGCAAGGGGGGAGGGGTTAAGCAGTCCAAGTCGGGCCAGAGAACACAGGGAAACTTCCCCGAAACAAAGAGAGTTTCGGCAGCTGCTTGGGAATATTCCTTATGGTCTCTGTCTCGAGTTAGACCAACCCCAGTTGGTTCCAGTTATAGCCATTAACATGGGAAGTGAGTGAGGGAGAAACCCCCACATCTATTAGGAGAAACTCAGAATCTCTCCAGTGACCTAAAGTGAGACTTAAGGGGGTGGTAAGTGTTTGCCCCATTTTAGAGTCAAAGAAAACACCAAGGACAATAAGTAAGACACACAAAACAGTTAACAAGAAGGACGCTGCGCGATTTCGGTACAAAACCGAAAGCAAAAACTCAAGCGGAGATCCCGGGGGTCCGGATTCCCCCTCTCCAACCAAGGCCACGTATCTCTCTGATACAGGCTGAGCTCCAAATGCCCCGCTGCACCGGGGCCCAAATGTCCCGAAGGACTCAAATGTCCCGCCCGGGAGGACTACAAACGCCTCTGGAACGTCTTCCAGGGCTGCGAGGGAGAAGTCCGAGCCCGTCAGCTCCTTCTGGCCCCCGCCAAATACAAATGGATCCGATCGAACCCCAAACCAAACGCATGCGCAAATACTCAAATGTCCCGTCCGGCGGGACTACAAACGCCTCTGGAACGTCTTCCAGGGCTGCGAGGGAGAAGTCCGAGCCCGTCGGCTCCTTCTGGCCCTCGCCAAATACAAATGGATCCGATCGAACCCCAAACCAAACGCATGCGCAAATTCACAAGTAACAGGTTCAGACGCAGCCACAGACGCAACGAACAGACACAACGAATAGAGTGCTGGCCAGCTTACCTCCTGACAGTGGGTCGGTGGTCCTTGGGTGGGGGGTCTCGTATCCCGGACGAGCCCCCAAATGAAAGATCCCCCGGGGCTCCAAGCACCCCGGAATGGACCCCTTCTCAGGAGGAGACCCCCGGACCCAAAAACCAAGCCGAGTCCACTGATCAGATGCAAACAGCACGAGGTTTATTGAGTTGACACAGGTACCTGCGGGCGATCAAGTCTTAGGAAGACTCGCGCGCCAGCCCTTTGTTCAGGGCCTTTTTATGGGGTTTGGGGAAGCGAAAGCATACGTACAGAAGCAGAAACATAGTTACAAGGTTCTTATTGGCTGGTTTGAATGTAAGGCATACTCGGTGTTTGTAGATTGGCTTTGAAGGACCCCAGCGAGCGAAGAGAAAGGTGGGGAGGGGGAGTGAGGAGGGGGAGTTGGACCTTATTACTCAGCAGAGAAACATCCTGCCTACGTGACTAGGCCCACGTACCTAGGCGACCCCCTTGCCTATGTGACTATGCGCATAAAGTATCCTGTTGAAACAGGAGACCAGTATCACCCCCTAAAAGCCAAGTGGTTACAGAAAGGCAAGGGAGTGGTTAAACAATTAACTGGGGGAGGGGTCTAACAGGGGAAGGGCGAGCGATTACAGAAAAGCCAAGAAGCAGTTAGTTAATCAAAGGCTGGGGGGGGGGGGTGTCTATATGCGGAGTCTTTCAGAGCCACCCAGGCGCCCCTGATTATTGTGTTTAAAGAAACTTAGCTCCTCTTGGGTTTACATTTCTCAGCTTCATGGACCAAGATGAAATATTGCACACTTTATAGACTTCAAGAATTCCTCCTTCTGCTTTCTTGTAATTATTGTATAGGAGGCAGCTCGGTGAATTTCCCCTGTCTTTGAAACTGTTTGAGGACAGTTTCGAAGGTCCTGGGTCCATTCCTCACCCTTGTTGGCTCCACGCTTCTGGTTCTCTGTGATTGGACACAGAATCTATACCCTTTTTAAAAAAAAAAAAAAAAAAAGAATGACCATCTTTTCCCCAACACTGGACCCAAATCAGAATGTCTGGCAGCTTTTAAGTTCATGGAAACTCTGAACAAAAATAGCAAGGGGTTTTGCTATTTTCATACTCAAAACCTTGGAGGCAATATCTTCTTGAAAGTGAAGACTTTGTTTTATTATTATTGTTGTTGTTGTTGTTATTTTGGTGGGGGAGTTTTGATGGGGCAGTCTGGGAGGGAATGAGTGGTCTTCATTTGTCCCGGAGATGGCCTAATAATCTACACTCTCTCCATCTGCCGTGTGGATTCTGGGTGTATGCTCCTTCTCACTTTTCTTCCCACTGAAAGAAGAGAAAAAAATTTCTCTATATGCTCTTTTTGGAATTTATTACCACAAACTAGGGGTGGTCTATAAAAAACCCTGCTTCTTAGCTGTAATTATTGTCATTAAGAATGGTTTCATGGAATGTGCTCTAAAATCAGTTATAGATATCCTGTATCATTTTATTAGTTTATTGCTAACAGCCATGTAGAGCAAATTATCTCACTTATCTGGGGAGAGTACATTTTGCATACAGTTTATCTTGAAAGATATCTTGAAGCATTGCCTAATCCTAATTATTTAAAGATGTCTTAGCAAGTCTTTTCTTTTAGAGTTTGGTGTTTGGGAATGCTGACCTTGAAAATGATGTCTCCTAAAATTGTGACCAGGCCCCAAGTCTCTAGGATCTCAAGCACCCATTCATGAGTATGCTTAAGAGAACCCAGGACTGTTTCTGAGAGAAATCTAGCCTTCCTTTGCTTAGGAGTGGGATAATATCCACATGTGGCTTTTAGGTCTGCATGAATTGGTGCATTCACGGCTGTTGGTCAGCGAATTAACAACATTCATTATGCCCTTGATCGAGTCTTATTTCTTCTCAGAGACCACAGTTTCTAACTCTGTGCTGCTTTATTCTTATCAAAACTCAGTCATGGTAAGTAATATTTGTGGACTATTCCTGAGGAATATGTAATACATCCATTGTGCTAGAAATTCAATCTTTTTTACTTAATTCAGATCAGACCATCTTAGAGCTGTGTTTGGCCTCCCTTGGGAATTGCTTTGACTTTGCAGTATTGTGGCTGCTTTTGACTTTGCTGTATTGTGGCATTAGGTCATTTGCCAGATAGAGGGTGGTCCTGAATAAGCAGCCTCAGGAAAGTGATTATTGTATTCATCACAGCAGTGTTGGTAAGGAAGTGGTCCACACAACACAGGGTGTTTGCTTAAAGGCCTCATTGTCAGGAAAAGCTGAACTTCAGAGCACCTATTGCTGAGAATCCATTAGCTCATGATTTTCTTGCACATCTGTAAGTAAACGTCTGTTAGACTTTTGTAACCTGCCTTGATTCCATCTTGGGTTTTTGTTACTTTTACTTTACCTCAATAGCTAGCCTTGTTAATGTCATGCTGAGTTTCCATAAGTGGTTAAAAATCCTTTTGAAAAAAATCCTTTTGGAATGAGGTAGGGAATGAGTGAAAAAAAAAATCACACAAATGAATCCTTTGATTGCACCTTCTTCCTTGATTTTATATTAAAGTAACATTTCTTTACTGAACCTCCCTACCAGAGGTGAGGTCTTTTGGGGAGAGATTGTGTTTCTCATTTCTTTATTGTGTAAAAGTATTAAACACAGTGTTTTGCACTTAATAGGCTCTCCATGAATATTTTTGCATTAAATAAATATGCATTTATTGAATCTAAATACTGTTGGGTATACACATATCAATAAAGTATGGTGTGTAGCCTTAGGAAATTTAGTGATAGTTTGGAGGGACAGAAAGAAGGCTGTGTTTAAGAGCTGTCCTATGGTGTGGAAGTCTTGGGGAGGGAAGGATGGATTCTGATGGGTGAAGGTGTAGCAATGACATTAGGTGATCTGGAAGGACGGTCAGATTTCACCAGGGAACACTACCTTGGGGATGTTCATTCTTAGCATTGAACGTTGATTTGGGTGAAATTCATACAAATTTTGTATGCTCCAAAATCACTGTTTTTCTTCAGGCTTCAAGGAGTTTCCTTGAAGTTGGTGTTCTAAAGTTTAGAGAAAAAAACCTTCTTGATGTCATGATTTTATAGACTTCAGTCTTCTCCAGCCCAAACTTTACAACCTTCATCTTTGCAGTTTATCTTGGCATATTTATCTCTTCCCTTCATTTTCTGCCTATTTTAAAAGCTTTTATCTGGACCTTCTCAAATCATGTGAGATCTTTTCAAGGAAACCTTATTTGGGCTGTGGTTTTATAAATGACAATCTCTGATTTGAGGGCAATTTTTGTTTGAATTTTCTGCACAGTGCATCTTATTTAGAAGATGCCTTTGAGGTTGTTCTTTGGGCTGTGGCAATGTATTAAAGGCCATTTGTCGTCTCCATCCTGATGACCTTTCCAGCCTTATATCCTTTCACTTCTTCCTCATAAACCCCACTGTTTCATGTCACAGGGAGCTGCTGTCTCCCTGGAAGCCTTGTTACATGATGCTCTCCATTCAAATTCCTTCCCATCCTTCCCATCCTCCCTGATGCTATTATTCAGCTGTAAAGTCTTTGGTGACCCCATAACCCCTGTTCCTGCATCTCATGACTCTAGGCACTTGGCTCCATTAGTCCTCATTTCATTGGTTGCAAGTAATAATTTGCATTTCTCCCTCTCTGTAAGATATGAGCTCCCAGAAGGCCACAGCTGCATTTTATCTGACTTTCTCCAATGCTTTGTAGAGGGAGCATGTTTCTCTGTATTTGTAATTTTCTAACCATAAAGATGCACAGTCTCACAGTATATCACAAACCTTTTGAACTTTCATTGCCTCGCAGAGCTTTTTGTCATGGTCGAGCTTGAGATTTCACTCTGCACTTCTTTGTAAACATGTTAAATAACCACTGTGTTAGAAAGTTTCTCTGAGGAGCACTAGTTTAAACTACTTTTATCAGAGAAGTTCATGTTCATTACTGCCTTTTTTTTTCTTTCCCTAAATAAAATATTTATTGTCAATATAAAATTAGGCAAATGCTGTTAAATGGGTTTTTTTATTTGTTTGTGTTTTTTTTGTTTTGTTTTTGTTTTTTGCAGAAAATTTGAAGCTTTTAATTAAAAGAAAATTTGGAACATATTTTGTTTTATCACACCGATTTTGGGTCTTTGGAACTATATCCTGGCTACCTGAATAATGTTAGGCAAAGCCTTCACTAGTTTGTGTGCTTCTAAAGACTTCCAGTCCCATAGTAAATTGATTTTTAAAATCCTTTTAGAGTAAAACTTGACCAGATGCTTCTCTGCCTATGGGCACCCCTTTGGGAAATTCATATAGGTTGGTCAGATGTCGTGTTACTTAATAGAGGTCAGGAAGACCTGAGGTTATGTGTATTTAGGTGGCCATGGTTGTGCATCCCATTTACTAATAGGAAAAATGTATTGCCAGTTATCTTTGAATTTTTCTTCTATATTCATCATAAAACTGGGTGCAAATTTATTTACTATTCTGGTTCTGTCTTTTGCTTCACTTATTTTGCAAATCAGAAGAAATTCTTAGTATAGTTGTGGGAATTGACAGCAAACTAGAAAGCCGAGACTGTTTACAAATTCTTAAAATAATTCCTACACTTGGTCCCCACACATGGTATCCGTTTTCACTGAGAGTTGGACACTTAGTGGTCTCTTGAGATTTTTACAAAGGTAAGTAATGTCTGGGAGCCCTGTGGGGTGAGAGGATTTTAGGATGATGTCTTCCCCAGACAATATGTATTCAGACAGTTTTATTTTGTGGTTATTACTATTTTCTTGCAATCATTTTGATTTTTTTTTTTTAAATGTCAGGAGAAACCTCTATCTGTGTTGCTTTATCTAGTTGATTTTGGAGAGTAGAAAGTGCATCCTGACAGTGTGAATTGTGTTAGGCAAAACTGGGGTTTAACTGCATGCTCCATAATTCCTTGCTGATCGAAGTCTAGTCTAGCAACCAGCAGCATCTGTACACCTGGGATATTCAGAAATGTGGAATATTTGGTCTCACTTGAGATCCACTGAACCATATCTGCATTTTAGCAAAATTCCAAAGTGATTTATAAGTACACTAGAATTTGAGAAACATTCCTCAAAGGCACATGCCTATCCACATATTTTGAAGGTTCTGAAATCTAGGTCCTTGTTACTGTTAGCGGTGTGCATACCATTACGGAAGTGTCACCTGGGAGCTTGTTAGAAATCTAGACTTGTAGGTCCCATGTCTGACCTCTTGAGGCAGAATTTTAATTTTAACAAGATCCCCTGGTGGTTTCTAGGAACATTAAAATATGAAAAGCATTGATCTAGATTACACCATCTTCTTGAAGCTAGCTTAAATTGAATTCTAGTTTTAGAATGTGTGTTACTCTTTTTTCCAAATGCCTCTTTAGTAGTCTTAGCTATGACATGGCCAATTTAGTAAATATGACCACAGTCTCTGAATACATAAACGAATGAAGGAAGAATCTATTGCACTTCCTTAATAATTGATCTACACCTCTGACATTTGCTCTTGACTCCTTAATCCGAACTCTTCAGTGGGTAATTCTACTCTCACTTATTCTCATGAAACTAGAGGAATATGTCGTATCTTTTTTCTACTCATTAGGATTTCCAGAGCATTGTTCTGCAGAATTATTCAACAATTGCTCTTAAGATAACACATCTCCATGTGCATTTACTTCCCTAGTCCTGTTGTCCCAGCCTCGTCTCCACCACCCTCCCCCACCCCGTCTGCTGTGTCCCTCTGTCCGGGATCACAGCTCCTCTTTCAGCCCTCAACTTCCTCTCAAGGCCTGCTGCCTCTCTTGTCTGTGGTATTCTCAGTGCTCCAGGTCACAGCCATTCTCAATGGTATCAGCTTTATTTCCTCTTCGCTCTTCCCACCCTTGAGTAAAGTCCTTTTCATCATTTCACTTTGCCCCTCTCCAAGATTCTTCTTCCACGAACCTTGAATTTCCCTCAAGTTTCCTTTTGGTGAAGTACAGCCTTCCTTCTCAATTTCTTACTCTGGTTCTTTCCACCCAAATCTTGGCTTTCACCACCACCTTGAGGGGTTGTATCAGTGCCTTTACTGACATCTTTGAAGGTTCTTTTGACTTTTCCTAAACTCCTCTCTTAACTCTGAACTGCCTCTGCTTTTGTTTTCAGGCGATTAAGCTTTGTTTGTGAAAATCATAAAATAGAGATGATTGAGTCAGGTAACATTTTTGGCTTTATAACCTCAGCTGGATGGTCCCTTCTGCTCTATTGTCCTTTCCCACATTTGCTGTAGTCCCCAGTCCCATGTGCATGTTTGTAATTTCTTAGGAGAGGCGGGAGATATTGTTCTCATAGCAAATGGTGGTAAGGATCTTTGCTTTTAGATTAAATTTGCTGGTAGGTCTCTAAATCACGGTGCTTTTATTTCATTACAATTTTTTTTCTAGAACGGTTACAATAAACGTAATATATTTGGCACATTGCTGTGTTGCAGATTTTATTATGGTCTTTAGATGCAGATGACTTTTACCTTCTTGTGGATATAAACCACAGTAACAAAGATCTGGTGCTTAATTGGTCTCATTTCCTACTGAGCATTGTCACTTTAAAAATTGCTACATAGAAGTAAGAGAAGAGGTTATTAAAATTTCTTTCCTAGTGGCATTAAAGAGTAAGGAAGCATAATTCAGTTACAATTTGTTCAGTTATATTGGATAGCCAACAAGACTGAGTAAATTAAAAAATGAAAGAAATGCTTGTTAGTTTATGGGCAAAATATCTCGAGGAATTTTGTTCTGTTTGTGCAGTAAAGAGGTAATTGTTTTATTACAGTGCTTCAGTGTCCCCAGCATTATACCAGTGGAGCCAGAGGAAGAACAAGGTATTTTATCTGACTTGAAAAGCTTATATTATACATTGAAGAGAAAATCGTAATACACATGAATACTGTGAGATGGAATGTGATATAAAAAACAAGCTGATTATGTCATTTCCCTTTTTACAAAGGTTAGTGGAGTCTTGTTACCCAAAAGAGAATCCATACTGCATGGAATGGTGGACTTGCTCATTAACCGCTTGGTCCTGCCCACCCTTTCCAGCATCATCTTCCTCCACTGCCTATGCCTGCCACGTGCCTGACCCTCTAGTCAGTCACTGGGATGTGCTTATTATTCCAGAATGTATCATCCACTTTAATACTAGCTTTGGTAATGGCTTTGTTATTATTATTTAATTTCTATTGTTTTTATTCGCTTTCTTCCTGCCTTTGTCACGTAAATTCATACTTGTCTTTTAAGATCTACTTCAAATGTTGCTTCCTCTGCAGAACTTTCTTTCATTTTCCTGGCTAGAATTAGTATCTACTTTCTATATGCCCTTTATTCTCCTTGCTAGCTTACTTTCTATCATTTGCCACATTGTTTCTTTCTGAGCTTCCTTTTGATTTTTTTTTTTCTTTGCCCCATTGGGTATTTAGGAGAATCATTAGTCATTTTGAGCTGCAATAACAAAATACCATAAACTGGGTGGCTTAAGAAGACCAAGTTAGTTCTCACAGTTCTGGAGACTGGAAATCCAAGGCCAGGGTTTGGTTAGAGTTCTCTTCCTGATATGCACGCAGATGGCCATCTTCTCCTTGTATTTTCACATGTCAGAGAGCAAAGACGGGGGAGGTGCTCTTGTTCTTAAAAGGGGACTACTCCCATTCTTGAGGGCTCCACCATCATGACTTAGTTTCCTTCCCAAAGCCCCTCCCCCCCGCCAACACCATCACTTTAGGAGTTCAAAGTGTGAATTTTCCATGGGGGCACAAGCATTCAGTCTGTAGCAAGGAGTGTGTTGTTAAATTTCCCCACACTCATCAGTTTCTGTTACTAATATTTAACTCCATCCCATTGTTATTGCAGAAAATAAATTGTATTATTTCTATATTTTCTGTTATTTCTATCCCCACCATATAGTCTGTCCTAGAGAATGTTCCGTTTGTGCTTAAAAATAATATATATGCTGTTGTTTGGTGGAATGTTCTAAAGATATCTGTTGGGTTAGTTGGTTTATAAGGTCATTCAAGTCTTCTGTTTCCTTTTTGATCATCTATCTAGTTGTTATATCCATTAATGAAAATAGAGTATTAAGATCTCTGTTACTGTAGAATTGTCTTTCTCTTTCGTGTACTTTAGTGCATTGTTATTGGCCACATATATGCTTATTCTTGTTATATCCCCCTAGTGAACTGACCCTTTTATCATTGTGAAATTTCCCTCCTTTTTTTTCTTTAAGTTTTTATTTATATATTTCAGGCAGAAAAAGAGAGAAAGAGAGCACAGGCAGGGGAGAAGGGTATAGACAGAAACAGGCTCCCAGCTGAGTAGAGAGCCTGATGTGGGGCTCCATCCTAGGACCCTGGGATTGTGACCTGAGCTGAAGGCAGACACTTAACTGACTGAGCCAGGTGCTCCATAAAATTTCTGTCTTTATCTCTGAGCTAGGAGCAGGGGGAGAAGGAGCAGTGTTGCTTCAGATACTACAAAGTTTTACTATTTTCCTGAATAGGTGTTTTTTTCATTTGCTGTTTGTCATTAGGACCATTTACAGAGTTTTTGCATTTTTAAAGTAAATACGCCCGTTTTTAATAATTTCACCAGTTTTTTTCTTCCAGTTTTAAACTGATTAGTGGAGCTAGCTCCTCATGCTGTTGTGCCAAAAGTTGATCCATATGCCTCTTTCTATAATTTGTTTGCATGTGTATGTGTTCCTTTTCCTAAATAGCTGATGAATTTTATAAGCCTTTATAAGCCTTTCGAGACCGCAACTTACTCATTTTTGTTTGCCTACTACTTAGTATGATGCTTGAGATACTGTAGCTCGGTGATTCTCAAACTTTTTTTTTTTTTAGAGACAGTTTTGAATACTGAAATTTTTGGGAGAGTACTTGAAAGCATTAAAATGATCATAGTAACATTAAATAACATAACAACAATTATGGCACATTTATTGTTACAGTTCAACAGCATTATTGTCCCTATAAACACAGGAATGGTTGTCACCATTTCTGTGGCCTCCTTCCAGGGCCCTGTCACATTCTGAGGAGTGTTGTTTACTGCCCTGACTTACCTGCCTGATAACCTTAAGAAATGAAGTTTGTTCGGCTTTTGTTTTTGGTGCCGTTTGACATCAACTTCTTTCTGTGACTTGCTGTGTAGTACTCTGATATATTTGATTCTGATATACAGTGTATTTTTACACCTGTTCAATCCAGCATTCTTTCTCGTAAACATGGGTATGATAATAAGTTTTTTGTTGTTGTTATTCAGTTTAGGCAAAGATGATGTTTCTCACATTAGTCATACTGGGTGAAACTTCTATGAAGCTTAGTAAGCCTCCTCAGTATCCCTGCTCGGTACTTAGTTTATGTTTGGTTACCTTTGGATAAGCCAAAAACTAACTTTTGAAGTAATTTTGAAGGCTAAATGTTATGACAGTGTTCCATGGAAGTGAAGCTCTAAGGCTTGGGAAAAATTCATGACTTTCAATATCCCTGTTCCTGTAACCCATGTATTTAATGGGTTGCCAGATTTTATTGCCTTTATCTTCTAGAGGTCTCTGTATTTCAATTTTCTTGCTATTTTACCCATTCAGTTTTATCCAGGCCGTAAAACACTTGTCACTAGTTCGTACTGGTAGGCTCCTAATTTGTCTTTTCTTTAGTCTGTGGCTTTTTAGAAGACATGCGGTACTCTACTACACAGACCAAGTTTCTTAGAATTCTAGTCCATGTGCCATTTCCTTAATGCTCATCAGAGATGTTTTCTGATGTTTCTTATGTGCCAGTCACTGTTCTGCCTGCTGTATTTTAGAGGCAAAATGTTTAGTGCGTTTAGTGGACATTCTGCTCTTTGTCACAGTAGATAGTAAGCAAGTAAATGAGATGCTTATATCGTGGTAAAAGCTATGGCAGGAGTGAACACAAGGATGGAGTAACTTCGGGGCAGCACCTGCTGCTGAGTGAAGACCTCTCTTAGGAGATGTCACAGGAGCTGTGACATCAAGGATGAGAATGAGCTGGCCACAGGAACTGGGAAAAAAGGACTCTTGGGGGAAACATCAAGTGCAAATACCCCTTGGCACGTTTGTGAGACAGAAAAGAGGCTGTTTCTCATTGAAGCGTAATGAAGGATGAGAGTTATGATGTGAGATGACGTTGAAGAGGAAGCCGGATCGTGGAGGACCTTGCTTTGGATCTTATTCTAAGAGCACTGGGGAGCCATTGATGATATTTTAATATCAGTGAGATGATTTGTTTTTAAAAGGGAATGTGGCATTGTGTGGAGAATGGTTTGAATGGGCGAGAGTAGAACTGGGAGACTACTTCGGGAGGTGGTGTTTGTTCAAGGTGAGTGATGCTGGTAGTTTATTCTAGAACAGTGTCATTTAAAGGAGGATAAAAGCAGGTAGATTCAAGATATGTGTCGAAGGTGGAGCCCATGGACTTGGCAATACATTAGAAGCCTAACCCATTTGTTGTTTCAATTTTCTGTGTCGTGGGCAAAATCTTTTATCAGTTTTTTTAAGGTCTCTGTAACCTGACCTTTTTATATGTCAGTTTATTTTCCTTTATTCCCCAAGGTGCACTTTTTTCTTCATGTAAAAGACAGTATAATATTGTAGTTAAAAGCACCTGCTGTGATGCCAGAATTTTGGGGTTCAAATCTTGAATTTGCCCCTTTCTATTGATCTCAGATTGTACATGCTTTGTACCTGAGTCGGTAAACAGTAGTATTTCTATTTCCTAGGGTTGCTTTCAGGATTAAATAAATTAATCCATGGCAAGTATTTGGAAAACACTCTGCCATAGTAAGTACCCAATCGATAATTAGTATATTCATTTTCTAGGGCTGTTTTTAACAAACTATGACAAACAGAGTGGCTTAAAACAACAGACATTTATTCTCTTGCAGTGCTGGAGGTTGGAAGTCTGAATTCAAGGTATCAGCAGGATGAGTTCTGTCCAGAGGCCATGAGGAGAATTTGCTCCATGCCGCTCTCCTAGTTTAGTTCGTGGCATTCTTGAGCTTCTAGAAGGAGCCATCCAATGTCTGCCTTTTTCCTCACATGGCCTCTGTCTTGTGTTTCTATTTGTATCCCCTTTTCTTCTAAGGACCTGTCTTTGGATTTAGGGTTCATTTTCATTCAAGTTGCTCTCATCTCAAGGTCCTTTATTCCAAAGATCTTTTTTCTCAGTAAGATCACACATATAGTTTTTTAGGTTTGGACATGGGCATATAATTTTATTGGGTTCAGGGGTCACTATTCAACTCACTACAGTTGCCTAAGACCCTGCTTAGGACCAGTTTTACTCCTATTCTGACATCTTGTAAATCTCAGCCAATTTTAATAGTCTGGTTTCAGTCTTACCACTTCCATAAAATAGCTCCTATTCTGTAAGATTTGTTCTTTTCCTCAGGTAAAGTCAGATACAAAAATATTTTTTAATCCCTGTGATGATAAAACAGCACAGGAGCCTTACAGGAGCCTTGTGCACCAACCCCCCCTCCCCACCCCCCGCTTCTTCTTCTTCTTTTTTTTTTTTTAAAGATTTTTCTTTATTTATTCAACAGACAGGTATCACAAGTAGGCAGAGAGGCAGTCAGAGAGAGGGGAAAGCAGGCTCCCTGCTGTGCAGAGAGCTCAATGCGGGGCTCGATCCCAGGACCCTGAGATCATGACCTGAGCTGAAGGCAGAGGCTTAACCCACTGAGCCACCCAGGTGCCCCCCCCACCCCCGCTTCTGTGCCTTGCCTTTTATTGATCATTCAGGTACTTCAAGTTCCCTTCTCCATGTTTCCATTTTTAATTAATTAATTAATTAATTACGTTGAAAAAGTAGGCTTCATGCCCAATGTGGGGCCTGAGCTCACAGCCGCGGGATGAGTAATTGCATGCTCTGCCGACCGAGTCAGCCACATAGGTACTCCGTCCATTTTTCACTCCTTAATCATTAGGAAAAATATTTCGTTCTCATCAAAACTTATCTCAGTGACCCAGAAAGTGTTAAAAATTATTATTTCGAATTCTTTTATGAAGAATAAGATATCTTGAAAGTTGGACTGGGGATAGAGGTGTTTTTTTGTTTTTGTTTGTTTTTTGTTTTTTAGCTTATATGCAGAAATCTGAATTTTGTTTTATTATTATGAGACTGATTATGAGTGTTTTATTATTAATGGTGTATGAAATTTCTTTCACCTTTACAACTTAGTATTGATGATTTATGTAAATTAAGAATGTTGTCAAATTTTGAGAATACCTCTATAAGATCTTTTCCATATATGAGCTGTTGGATTTAGCTAGCTCTGACCTTGTGCATTTCAAACATTTTTTTCTTTTTTTAAAATTATTTTTATTAACATATAATGTAATATTTGCCCCAGGGGTACAGGTCTGTGAATCATCAGGTTTACACTTCACAGCACTCACCATAGCCCATACCCTCCCCAATGTCCATAACCCAACTACTCTATCCCTATCCACCACTCCCCCCACCAGCAACCCTCAGTTTGTTTTGTGAGATTAAGAGTCTCTTATGGTTTGTCTCCCTCCCAATCCCATCTTGTTTCATTTTTTTCCTTCCCTATCCCCTTGGAGATAGAGGTTTAAGTCTAACTTCTGGATGCAAATTAGGTGTAGATTTTAGGGAAGTGGGTTTTGGTCATAAAAAAACTAGATCTCCAGTGTATGTGAGAAAGGTGAAGTAATACAATACCTATGAACTAAAAAATTATAAAATGTGTTATAAATAAAAGACCATACTTAATTGGGTTTTCCTTCCTAATTTGAATTTGTAGCTTAAAGATTAAAAAGTATTTGGTTGGAGATTTCATACAAATATGTGTAAATTATAAATGATTACAGAACTTCACGCTTGATGTGTATAACTCATGTCTGTGTATATGCCTAAAGACATAAGTGGAATAATGTTTATTGAAGCATTCACAGTGGTTATGTCTGAGTTGTGGGATTTCAGGTGATTTTTTATTTTCAACTGTCAGTTCTTTCTTTCTTTCTTTCTTTTTTTTTTTTTTTTTTAAGATTTTATTTATTGATTTGACAGTGAGAGAGGGACCAGAAGCAGGGGAGTGGGAGAGAAGGAAGGAGCTTTCCTGCTGAGCAGGGAGCTGGGAGTGGGGCTTGATTCTTGGACCCTGGGATCATGACCTGAGCTGAAGGCAGTTGCTTAACCCACTGAGCCACCCAGGCGCCCCTCCACCATCAGTTGTGATTGAAATTTTAACAACATAAAAGTGTCGTTTATAAAGATGGTGGTTGTAGTGAAGGAAACGCAGAGTTAGAGAGGGGTGGGACCCCCAGGTCAGTTACCTCCAGTTGCACAAGTAGGTTTGCAGGTTTACCCGTGTTCCATACAAAGGTCACAATTTTCTCTTTATGTCCCAGGACAGAAACGGTTGGGAAACACTGCGAAATATACATGCTCAAACTTAGTGTTGCCTTGTGAATACTACTGGGTGCAACACACACACACACAGAGCAGTACAAGTAAAGTCTGATTTGTTAAAAGTGGAATTTTTATTATTCAAACTTTAATATAATTACCTGCTTTTCTTGCCACCTCCCCACAAATATTTATGGAGTGTGGGGCAGTCACTAGAAGTAGCTCAAGGAGAGAAGTACTAGTGGGGAACAATAATTTTGGTCCAAAGCCATTAGGAATTCAATCTAGAACATAAACTACCTTTTTAACAAGCTGATTTCCCTTGGAAATATTTGAGTTTGTTGTTTATGTAAGAGTGTTTTACTGTTATTTGCCTAGGAAGAGCCATTTGGGCTACATTCATGTCTGGTTAGAGGGCTCCCCCACGTTAGTGGGCGCTGTGAGCTTACTGACTTACAGGCAGCAACCTGCAGTCCGTATGTCCCTCTGAGCAGATCTTCTCTGAGATTCCTATGAATATGCGCGGTGCAGTTTTGTGTGTGTGTGTGTGTGTGTGTGTGTGTGTGTGTGTGTTTAACATGAAGAAATTCAAATGGGCTGGAAACTTGCCAAGTTTAATTTTGACACATGTCAAGATTAGAGTGTCTGTGTAAATGGAAGGTCAGAGTTGTGACTTGGGGCTACCACTTTGAGACCCAAGGCTCTGGGATGTGCAGCAGACAGAGCTGTAAATGCTAGTGCGTGAATGCTGTACATACTGATGGGGAATGCTGGCATCTTTCCATGTCATCGCTCTCTCAATTCTCTGAGTCGCTAAAATGTTACTCTTTCTGTTGGGAATGGCCTGAAAAGCTACTCTCTCTGAATTCCCTGCTCCTGGGACATGTGCCTATTTGCTTAAAGACTGGTCTTTGAATTTCAGGTTGCAAAACATTTGTTCAGAAAACAACCACAGCAGTCTACTTCAGAAAACCCTTCTCTCTTTTGAGATATAACTGGATTGGTGATTCAGGTCTGTTTGTTAATTGCAACGAAGCTGCTATTGTAATTTAGAATGCTTGTTAAGAATAGTCCAACAGTCCTCTAAGGGACAATAGATAACCTGCTATGTGTCTTGCTTAGGGAGCTGGTAATTATTTTACTGTAAATGAATCTAACAATAGCCCATTGGAAAACCACAAGAGGGACAAGCTTTGAGGGAGGAGTGTTAAAATCAAGGCTCTTCTTTATTGACTATATTCATCAGCCCAAATTACTGGCAATAACGTTTTTAGAGAGGTTCAAGTAAAGTAAGTAAAATAATTAAGGTTCTTTTCAGTTACTGTAAAAAAATTTTTTGTATGAATACATCTTACTTACTCATTTTCACCTTCCTTTTAATGGAAGTTTTAATGTTTTATATTATGTAATGATGATTTTTTACTTTTTAAAAGGCTACCATATCAGATCAGAGACTTATAAATTATTCTTGTAGGAACTGCTAGGCTTTTCTCACTAACTTGACATGTTAGAGCTGCCTGCTATATTGAATTTTTGACTCATGCTAATTTTTTATTTTTGGGGGAAAAAACAGGTGTAGGTAAAAGTCAAGTATGAGTAGATAATTTTGGGTGGTGTCACTAGAGTAAATAAAGTATAAGTTAGAGAAGCACATTTTCTTTCCATGCGAGGACTTTCAAAATGATGTGTTGGCTGAGGAAACTCTAGGTAAATTATTAATTTTCAAAAATTTCAAGAAATACACACACACACACATATACATGTTACTCAAAGCAAAACAGCTTGTTGTATGTCAAGCTGATGACTCAGCTATATGCACCCTTCTAGCATTAGGTCAAACCACCTTTTGGTTCCACTCTTTTCATTCTGTCCCTTTATGTCACCTGTGCTCTCCCCAAGCACAATTATTACTTCTTAGAATATTCAGTGCACATTCAATGTTTAGGGAATGATTTATCCTCAGCCTTAAATGTTTCTAATCCCAACATCTGTATGCCTAAAGCTTAAGACCCCTTCAAATCCCACTCCCTGAGGAAGTTCCTCCTGATTGGGTAGAATGAATACCTCCTAACTCTGCAGTCCTACACAGTGTAGGTCAATCTCCATGTAACCTCAGAACGGAAGCTTATAGGTCCTGTTTATCATGACCCCGTTCCCATGGTAAGATCATGGTTCTTTTGTCTCTTAACATTTCCTTTAACTTAGAGTGTATCATTCTTTATTATAGTTTTCCAGATCGTCCCTGTCACGCTAGGTGTTCTAACTTCTTACATGCATTTCTTTTCCTCCATTCCTACTGCCTCTCAGCTTCATTCAAGCCCTCATTTTCCCTCTGAATTGGCTGCAGCAACCTCCTTTGTGCCTGTCCTCCATCTTGTGCCCTTGAATCCCTTCTCCACACTGTCCTCTAGAGGTATCTGTCAGAATTCAAATCTGACCATGCTGGTCTTCTCCACAGGGGCTGTTTGCCATGAGAATAAAGTGTAATCTCCTTAGTGTGCCAACTTAAAAAAAAAGGCTGTTTGTGATCTGACCCCTGTCCTTTTCTTGGAGACCAGATTCTTGCTTGGGGCTTTATACCTTATATTCCAGCAGAGCCGAGCTAATCTTACATCACTATGAGGCTTCTGACATGTTTGATTCTGGATTTCGCTCAAAGTGTTCCTTCTGGTTGTAATGTTTTTCTTTAAAACATAGTTAATTTCTGACTGTCCATCAAAGCTCCATTATTGCTTCCTCTAGATCAGTTAGCTATTTTCTGGAGTCTTAGAACATCTCAATATATAACTTGTATTACATTCTTAGTATATCTTGGTGTATTATATTCTTAGGTGTATTATAATCAGTGATATGTTTATAAGGAAAAAGCTAATTTCTTATTTATGATTGCTTTCTTAAGGTCTAGCCTTGTATTTGGCACAGTGGATTCCCAGTAAGTGTTTGAATGAATGGATGGAAGAGCAGAGATTAAGAATATCCCACAGGCCATAAGAAGAAAGGCCAGGAAGACAAATCTTGGGGAAAAAAAAATCAAGATAGGAGTTTTATAGCAAAGATTCTGTTGGTAGCTTCGAACTTAAGAGATGAGTGTGTGTGGGGATAAAGGCTAGCAGTACTGTAACTCTTGTGGAAGGCCTGTATTGATTCTGCATAAATGTCCCTTTGGGGCAGGTAGCTGCTTAGTGGAAAGAAGGCTACCTTTCAAGATTCAGGGACTGGGCTGTGGTTGAGAATGGTCTTAAAGTGATAGCCTGGATTTCATCTTTATTCATTTGGGATTCAGAGGTAGCCTGGATTTTGAGGCACAAAAGGACTTATTGGGGAATTAGGCTGAAACGCAGGCTGAAATCTTGGAGGAGAGCTGGAGAAAAATAGAAATGGTCGCAGGCTAGCTGTATAGAAACTTGACTACTGCAAAGCTGGGCTGCAATATTTAGAAAGTGCAAAAGGATTGCTGAGCAAATGAGAAACTGATTTGCAGATCTTTTTCTTCTTTCTGCCAGTGGCCTGGATTGGTCTTAGATTCTGGGGTGGGTGGGCATCAAGAGGAGGGCTTAGTGAGCACTCTTAAGAAGGTAGGAGGTCTAGTGCAGAAGCGATATCAGGCTGGACATTCCAGTGAGCTTGGCTAGGCTCTTTCTTCTTTTACTCACTTCCCATTTCTATTAACATATCATTATTGCTATTGCATTTGCATCAGCCAGTCAGTGATTACTTTGGGACTCTTACTACATGTTAAGCACTGTATAAAACTTTGGGATTCGAGTGGTGAACAAGACATAATTGTTCCTTATGGAGCCTAACTAGTGAAGTAAATGTGCTATGAACAAATAATTTCAAATGTAATTAATCACACGAAAGGGGTAGTACACAGCAACTTGGGAGAATATAGCTTCAATTGAATTTATTCTGGGGAATCAGGGAAGGTTTGTAGTGGACATGACATTTAAGCGGAGATCCAAGGAAGGAATGAGGAATCTTCTAGGAGAAGTAGGGTGGAGAATGTCTAGCATCCTCAGTGTAAGCAGAAGTCCTGAGGTAGGATAGAGAGGCCAGATAGCAAGGCCAGCATGGTCAGGAGTTTATATGAGCCTGAAGAGCTATAGTAGAGGCTTTTTCTTGGAGGCTAAAGGAAACCACATTAAGGCTTTTAGACCTTGTTCTAAAAGTTACAGAAGTCGACTACTGGAGAGTTTTAACTTCATCATGTTTGTTTTAGAATGATTGCTCTCTCGGCAGTATGGAAAATAGACTGAAGTGAGGCAAAGGTAGAAAAGGAGTATCTGGTTAAGAGACTATTGTGATCCAAGGACGAGATGATGCTGGCTACATCCAGGTAGAAGTGGGGAAGACATCAATGGGTAGATGGGGAAGATGGGCAGGAAGAGAATAGTCGGTTTTGGCCAATTGATTAGATGTGGCCAGAAAGAGAGAATCGTTAAGACTGACTTGTAAACTTTGAGCAACTTGCTACATGGTGGGGTTCTTTTATTTTTCTTTCTTTTCTTTTCTTTCCTCTCTTTTTTTTTGAGGTAGGTTTTGCATAGAAATTTTGTGTAGGGTATTCTCATGGGGGAGGGCTAAGTGCTCTTTTTCGAGATGCCTCGTTTGTATGCATAACATCAGCAAAATACAGTTGCATCTTTCCAGAGGACTGAAGAAAATGCTGTGAGTAAGAAAATAAGCAGATAAATACTTGTATTTTCATTACATGGAGGTCTTTTCAGGTCAAACTTACAATCTGTAAATTATTGAAACATAGGTATCGCCTAGAACTTACTTTGATTAAACTCTTTACCTTGGAAACTACTTTCCAAAGGGTAGGACGTTATTTGGTAAGCCTTTTGAAAGTTGCTTTTAACAGCTGATTTCCTCACATAATAGCACCAGGTTTCTTCTCTTGTGCTTCATATTTTTTTAAAAGAGGAAAAATTTTTTTCCTTTATAATGAACTCTGATAAATATGAGATAATTGATGGATTATATCTGCATAAAAAGAATCAAGTGCTAAATACAATACTCATGATAAACGGAATACATTTAGATTTTTGGTCCGAGATTGCATTCTGTAACTGTGCTCAAGAATAATACCGAACATTTTGAACAAATGAAAAGCACATCAGTAGAAGAGGTTTCTTTAAGGTAATACTGAAGTTTATTTATCATAATGGGAGGCAGGTAATGATAACTTTCAAGTAATAGAATCTATACTATAATACATTCACTTGACACATTTTCTCTGAATGTAGTTTTTTTTTTTTTTTTTAAATGAAAGATAAGGTAGAGCTTCCTCTTGCCCCACTTAATGGGCAGCTACATTGTAGGCACTACAAAAAGCAAATTAGTGGTTTTCAGATCAGTGGGGAAGATACACATACACACGCACACACACACATCCAAACAAACACACACACCCACACACCTGGATAGTGCAATGAGTAGGAATTGCAAAGGTTAATAATATGCAAATACCAGAGAGTGATGCCTAAATTGAATCTTGAATGGCAAGGATATTTAACCCGTATAGAGAGAGGTGTTCTAGAATCACAACATAGTATGTGGAAAGAGCAGATGGACAGAGGTGTTAAAGACCATGGCACGTTCTGGGAAGTTCAGATTGTTCGAGATGGTGTGACCAGAATATTGGGTGAAGGAGCTGCAGCAGTGATGCTAGAGAAATAGGTAGAAACCTGACTGCAAACACCTTCCTGTGCAAAGTTAACAAGTCTGACCTTTATCTTGAAGACTTTTGGTGGTTATATAAGGGTTTTAAATAGGGAAGTCATATACTCAGATTTTCCTTTTAGAAAGATCACTGCACAGGTTTTGTTGCTGTAGCAGAAGGGACAAGCCTGGGACAGACATGAGTGTCTCCCAGGTTTTGGCTTCGAGTGAGAAGTTTGATTATCTTTTTGCTCATATCTTATTTATTAACACAGTTTGATGCTTATGAATGTTATAGAATTGGGAAAAAAGACCCAGGAAAAGTCCCAGAGAAGCATTGATCAGACAGGTAAAGGATAAGAACATGGTTTCTAGATGTGTGCATGCCTCAGAAGTGAAGAAAGAGAAACCAGTGGCCAACAGTGTCACATATTAGAGACAGATTGAATAAGAACTAAGGTTTCATCAAAGGGGGTGTCACTGGTGAGTGTGAAGAGAGCAGTTTTGACTGGGTTATTGAGTGTAGGCAGATGTGGGATTGTTGAGAACTGGAGACTGATTATACATTGTAGTTGGGGTATATAGTTGTTTCTTCAGTTAGCTGAGCAAGAAAGGAAAAAGGGACACAGTGATAGGACATGGTAATATATGAGTGTAGCGGTTTTAAATGGTAAGAGGTACTTCTTTGGTTAGGTATAGTACGGGAGAGAGAGAGAGAGAGAGAGAGATTGATTAAAGATGCAGAAGAGGGAAGGCAACACTGATGGATGGTAGTCCCTGAGGGAAGTAGAATGAATGAGATCCAACACCAAGGGGGTGGGATTGATGATAGAAAAGATGGATGTGTTTCCCCTGAGGAAGGTGCAAGTAGCCAAGAACAGTATAGCTCCAGGTATGTTTCTAAGGGGACTTTGATTAGGAAATGCTTAGGGAAGCATTTCTATGTGGTATCTTTGTTCATAGTCTTCTTGTGGATGAGTTAGTAGGGCTTAGTTGGAATGAAATATATGATTCCATATTTTGATAACATAATTCTATAATTTGTTACCTTATCTCATGATGTGAACATTAATAACTTGTTTTTTAAGTGTAATACATACTCTAGCAATTAAAATTCATTTTTAACATATACATAGAGAGGAAAATACTTTATTCATTATATAATGTTAAAAATACAACAGTTATACCTTTTTTATTCTTGTACTATAAAATGAAGTAAATGACACTCTCTCTGAAGAGATAGGCCATAGTATATATCAAACACACAGTTTTTGTGTTTGCTACTTATTTTTATAATTATTTGCACACTAGCATGTTTTCCAACATAATATGCGTCTGATTTGGCTTGAAAATCTTGTCATTTGCTCATTCTTCTCCATGAAATTTTTTTTTCTTATACAGATTGCATTTGTTAATGCTTACATATTTTTTGAGCATGATGAGATAACAATTTCCTTGTTGTGACAAGGAAATGAATCAATTGACGGTGCTTCTTAGATGGGCAAATGCTGCTTTTGATACAAATTTTCAGGAAGCATCTCTCATCGCCACAGACTCTGCCCTATCACATAATCAGTCGGCCTGGGTATGTGAGCTTAGATGCTGGATGCTTTGCTGGCAGACCCAGTCCTGATGCCAGTGTTCTGAGCCTGGAGTCCTCTCTCTCTGGGTGGGCTTGGCTTTTGCATCTTACATGGTCACAGGTCCTGGCTGTACTTAATTTAGAAGCAATAAAGAATGGGCAAGATTTGCAGATGCCTCCAAGTTACCAAGGACCAGCAAAGATTGTAGTTTGTACAAAATTATAAAGTTTTACTCATATCTCTACCCTAGGGGTACAGTTTTCATTTTCTGGGTTTTTTTTGTTGTTGTTGTTTTGTTTTGTTTTTGTTTTGTTCCCCTCCCCCGCCCCCAGTGTTGAATTTTTGAAGCCAACAAGTTTACTTTTTGCCAAAGTGTTTTACCATTGCTCCCACCACAGCGCTAAAGTCTGTTACTAGAAGGCTGCCCTGGGCCAAACTGTGAAATAGGTGAAGTTTGTCTTAAACATCCGCTACCTCTTTTTCTAACTCTCTTCCCTCACCAAACACATACTCTTAAGTTCCTCCTGTCTATGGGGTTTCATGCAGTGTTAAGTGATTGATTGCATCCTAATATCCTAAATCATCAAAGGACATAAACTTTTAAAGAAATTGTCTGGGGGGAGTAACATCTCTAATACCAGAATTTAAAGTTTCATTGTTGCGGGCATTGATGAGTGAGAAAATCGGGGACAAAGACCTTCTAATTCTAAAACAAATGTATAAATGACTGCTTCCTTTGCTCTTTTTGAAAAATTGGGGTTATTATTAATAATTAGTGCCAATTAAAAATCCCTTGAATTATCATACTGGAATATGATATTATACAGGCATGAATGGGCCAACTTTTCCTTATTCTTCTGTGAAGAAAATACTCTAATGATATGAAGAATGAACTGAGACTATTTTTATACAATGGCTCATGAACTCACAGACACCAGGGAACAATGATTGTTTAGCATTTCAATTTGTGGTCTATCTTGGAATCATATTTTAATTAACCCAGCCAACACTTTTGTGTGTGATAAGTGATATTATCCCTGGAGTATAGCATATAGAAAAAAGTGTAATCTAATCTAAAAGTATGAGAGGGGGAAAAAAAATACTGCTCTTATCAAATCTGTTAAAAATTAGGTTAAAGAGATAGCTCAAGGTTAAGGGTCTCCTGCTAAGAAGTTGCCCAGTTAATCAGTAAGAGAATTGGAATAAGAGCATCTGAGCTTCTGGCCTCTTTGGGCACAGAGTCACTATTTCCTTTGAGGCTCTGTTAATAATCACAGTAAGTGACCTCAGGAGACCATGGCTTCTAGCAATGAAGCAGATGGCATGCTTCCCCCGTCACCCTACAGCTCATGAGCTATAATGCTACCCAAGTGGGATGCGAATGTTAAATAATAACAAATTAGGCTGTGTTGAAATCATGGCTTTGAATATATCTCAATAACTTTCTGTTTCCAGAGGACTTTAAGTTATATTTATAACTCGTTCAAACTACTTAAAATTCCTCTAATTCAAAATCACTATGCTTCTTTTCAGTGCTGAAAGAAATAGCTATCTGGTAGGACCATACATACTCTGATGGTGAATTTGTATTTAGAAGGAAGAAAGGTTATCAGCCTCACAACTGGGTTAAGGTCCTATAAAAGTTTATAGAAATATAATGTATTAGTACTAAAACTTTATAGAAATATAGTTTATTAGTACTAAAAGGAATCTAAGAGGTTAGAAGGAAATGGATTTGTAACTGGGATCTTCAGACCAAACTCATTATCAAAACCACATAGATAACGGGGATTTAAATCAGTTAGTAATAGTCTTTGGAGGAGCAAGCTTTCTGGAACATTGGAAAGGTAGGGCAGAGAAATTGACCAAGGACACCCAGGCCCTGACTCTGCTTTCTCCATATGGAGTGGAGGCTGTGACCTTGCTCATGCTGGGTTAGAGTCAACAACGGGAAGAGCTGCTGTTTGTAAACATGCATTTAAATGGAGGCAGGTCTGTGGAAGCCCATGTTCTTTCTGGGTAAGTGATTTTAATCACATGTATAAAAGGGCAGCGGCATGACAAGCATTTGGTCATCTCACAGACCTGGCAATAAGATTCCACATCCTTGGCTAATTAAACCAGGGGTTTGTCTAATCCTACAGTGGGCATATGTAAATTCAATTAATCCCTGATTTTACAGATAAAGGAAATGCAGTTTAGAGAAGAAAAAAATGACCTCTCTAAAGTGACAGACATCATTGGTATCGAAGCTGGCGATAGAACCTGGGTCTCCTGACCCTGATAATCTATAGCCTCAAAACTCTGATAACACTCACCCCATGTTTTCTCTTAATGACACCTTCATATTTCAGTCACTTTTGCCTTCATTCATTTAACAAGTATTTAATAAGTTCTTGCAGTGGTAGAGTACAGTAGGGAACAAAACAGCTGTAAGTTCCTGCCCTCACAGCTCTTATATTATAGTCCAGGAAGACAGACTAGTTGAGTAAGATATGGTTGAAAGTATATTTCAGTATGTTTGAAGTGTGTCCGATGGCAGTAAGTGCAATGAAGAAGATGAGGTGGAAAAGAGGCATGGAGTTGTGTGTGTGAGCGGGCTGCGGTCCTTTTCAGTAGAGTGGTCAGGGAAGACCTCAGTGGCTAATTAGTCACCTTCCTAGTCATGTAGTCATATAGGGTCTACTCATGCAGTGTCTACAACTTCTGTCTTTCCCTTTCCCTGAATAGAAACAGAAAGCATCTCTTCCCGACCACAGGTTCGTTCTCTCTCTCTCTCTGTCCTCTCTTGTCTTATTGCAAAGCATCCATTTTCCTGCTTCCAGCCCAATTTTCAAAAAAATTGAACCTGAGTCATATCAGGCTCTTGACCAGGATGTTCAGGTCTTTCCCTGTGGCCATATCTCTTCTTCCCTCCAGCATCTCCTCCTGCTGGACAGGCCACTCTTTGGTCTCCCTATCCATCTTGACCAACTCTTTCCTCTTTTAGGATGCTCTCCTACCAGTTGAAACTTTGTCCGTCTTCACAGTTCATCTCAAATGATGTCCCTTTCTGTGAAGTTTTTTTTTTTTTTTTTCCCTCTGATCCTTTCCTCCTCCATCCCTGCTCCTACCCTGAAAAAAAAAAAAAATCCAGTTTGTGACTTAAGGCTAAGAATTGGTCTTCTACTCATCTTTCAGTAGTGGAACTTCTGGCCCACTATAACTGCTCCATAAGGGTTTGCTGAATCAAATTGAATGATACTTAATCAGATTGGACTGACAGGTATCTCAACAAAGAATTGACATTTCAATGTGGGTTCAATATACTGCTCCTGAAAATGTAGCCAAAGTATAGGAGAAAGAGTATTTAATAGAACATATTTCAAGCAGGAAGAGACTTTCAGTAATATAACCTCTTCTGCACTCAAGGACAGTTGAAGAGAGAATGTACTCACGTGAGTTTATGTGGGAAGCTGGCTGTCAGCTGAGCCATGTGGAAACGAATCTGCCTTAAACTGTTTTCTGCTAAAATAAGCAACATTTAGAGATGTTGTCTATCTCTTTAGGTTAGTACTAAATTATCCCACAGCTTTCTGAATCTCATCAAATTAATAATTGTTTCCAGTGATCTGTAAACAGGCTTACTTTAAGCAATTAACCCATTTGCTTTGTGAATATAAAAGACTGCAGGAACAAAGGATTAGAAGTTGACCAGGTCAATTGAGGATAACTGGGTCCTTGCCCATTGTTTCGTCCCCTGACTACCGTGCCGCACAGCTGTGTACCAAAGACTTGCCTCTGGAAAATTTAGCCTTTTCTCCACCTGAATCCACATTTACCATGACGTAGGAGCTGCTTTTTCAGCAGTGAAAAGAGTCTGGGGATGGACGGCTGCTTCTATAGGCAGTATTCAGTCCCTGGCATCAGGGTGGAGGGGCAGCCTGTGAATTGGCCACATGAATTTTCCCTGGATGCTGACCTTGCCCTCCAGTCTTTTCTGTCTTAATTACTCGGTCTGTCTGTCTCACTTTCTGGCTTATAATCCGTTCATGGCTGGTACTGGTATTTAGCTCTGAATTTTGCTAAATTCAGACCCATAGGTTGAATTCCTTTTGGACAGAAAAAAAAAAAAAAATCCTGCTCAGAGGATTAGTTTCTTCTGGGTAGATTTTCTAGAAGTGAATTTGCCAAGAGGGTACATATAAAACAAAACAAAATAAACAAAATCTCCATCTGCTCTTTCTAGCAGAAAGGATTTGGAAGCATCTTTCCTACCCAAAGGATTAGACTCTGTTGGGCAAGCTCACAGACTCAAATCTGGATCTCTTCTCCTGGAATGATGAGGCCTTTTAATCCTACATAATTTTAATCCTACATAACATAGATGAGCCTAGTACCCTTATTCGAGTGGTAGTCATCATCTCATTTGAAGAAAAGACAGATAAAAAACAATGAGTTGTTATGCTTTGAGACACTCTTTTTTCTTCTTTTTAAAGTTTTCTGTATTAACATGTAGGTGTTTCACCTTAGGGGTTAATACTTTATTAGTTAGAAATTGGGAATTTTTCTTATACTCTGAAGCTAATCATGGAGAATCAGGACCATACTCCCTATGTCTGTCTGTGAATATTCTATGGCTCACCCACTCACCTTAATCAGAACCTTAGGAGCCATTTTTTAAATATCTAAAACCTATGTGTTCTACCTTTTAAATATCTTTTTGTATGAGGGTCACCTGTGGCATTCATTTTTCTAAATTCGTTTAAAAAGTCTCACTCCTCATTTTTCTTGCCTAACAGTGAAAGTGATACGACAATTCCCTTTTTCCTGAAATCAGTTTGTTCGCTCGGTGTCCATGGAGCTTGCTCTCCTGGTTCCTCCTATTTCCCTAGTCCCTCCTCAGTTTTCTTTGCTTGTTCTTCCTCTTTCTGATCTCTCATAACTAGAGACCCTCAATGCTCAGTTCTTGGATGTTTTCTCAAACAACACTAAGTCTCTTGATGATTTCCTGCAGGCTCATGGTTTTAAAAACCATCTGTATGAAGACCTCTCCCAAATTTGTGTATCTAGCCCAGACTTCTCTCCTAAACTGCACACTCATTTATGTAGTGGTTCACTTCTCATTTACATTTAGATGTCTAATTAGCTTTGAAGTCTAATATATAAAGTTGAACTCCTGATCATTTCTATGAAACCTGCTCCTCGCATAGTTCTTCTCATCTCAGTAAATGGCCATTTCATCCTTCCAGGTTCTCAGGCCCAAACAACTTGGGGTTATGCTTGACTCTTCTTGACTGTTCTCTTTTTCTGACATTTAATCTGTCAGCAAATGTGGTTGGTTCTATCTTCAAAATATATCCACAATATCGGTAAATTCTTACTACCTCTACCTCTCCAAATTGCCATTATCTTTTACCTATTTTTTTGGTAATGATCTTCTAACTGGTCTCCCTGTTTCTGGCTATGACACTGTACAGCCTTTTCTCAAAACATGAGTCACAATTACCATGTCATTTTCTACTCTAAACCCTTCAGTGGTTTCCCATCTCTCTCAGAGTAAGAGTCAAAGGCATTATAACCACGAAAATGGCACTATAATAGCCAACCCTTTATTTAGCACTCTGAAGTCATTTTTCTGTGACTTTCCTTTCAGTCGCAATATGGCAGCCTCACAGGCCTCCTTGTTATCCCTCCCTGAGCCAACATAGAGGACCAGACTGTCAAATGAGATAAACATGAATCAGTGCTCTTAACCTGTACTAACTCTATTAGATGATATCAAGGACACAAGCAATCGGAAAGCTTGTACAAACTAGAGAGTGGTCCCTGCTATCAAGGGCACCTCCTAAGGTCCTTCTTACATTGGACATGATCCTCTGGCTTGGAGTAGATGAGGTATCCAGATGAGGTTCATGAGATTACCTCAGACAGAAGGAATATTTAAATTCTGAAACATCTCCATTTTGTACTCTAGAGTGTTGTATTTGTATATGGTACAGATATGATGCATATCTAATATCATGCAGGGAGATATAACTCATAAATGTTGGCTTTTATTTACTTAGGTCATCCTTAACTAGGGACATCTTGCTACAGGCATTTCAGAGATGATTTCTTCTTCCTGGGTAAATCCCATTAGTTTAATTACCCAGAAGTCCAGATGACGGGCGTTGAGGTAGTTGCGACCCTTCTTCCCCCATCCCCCTTTCCTCCGGCTCATGCAAGCACAGTCCTGCTTATAGGGAGATCCTTGAAATGCTCTGGGCCAAGTTCCTCTCATAGCCTTTTCCTTAACTTCCTTCAGATCTTCACCCTCCTTCTTGGTGAGATTTGAAGCCCACTCCCTAATACATTCTCTTCCTTTTCCTGACTTTTCCCCCTTGGTACTTCTCCTGATCTGCAATCCCATGATTTCGCTTATAGATTGTTCATGCAGTTAGAATGTAACTTTCACGAGGGTAGGGATTTTTGTTCATAGCTCTATCCATAGTGCCTGGAATAGCATGTGACCATGGTGGGTTCGCACTTTATATTTGTTGACTACATGACTGTGTGCGTGTCCCCAGTGCCACCACCATACCATGGTTGGGACTTCATCATTCCTCACATTGATTACTGCTGTCATCTTCTAACAGACTGCTGGCGTATTGTTTCCAGCATGATTTCTCTCAAACTCAAATCTGTTCTGTGGTCATATCTCAGTCCTTCTTCAAATTCTTCAGTGGTCCCCATAGCCTTCAGGATGAACTCCCTATTTCTTAGCATGACACTCAGGGCCTCTCCACTGCTCTAACCCCAGTGCAGTTTCTTTCTCTCACTCACACTTAATGTGCCTTTTCCTTTCATTTTGTTCCTGAATTTTTGTGCCTGAAATGATCTATTTTAGTCATCTGAATAGCTCCATAGTGATTTAGCCTAAAGCTCTTTCCTGTAATGTCTTACCTTATTCCCTTTTGTCTGGATTAAGGGTTCTTCTTCTGTAGCCTCAGTGCCTGCCTCTGCTACAGCATTTACATGCGATGTCGTACTTGTCTTTGAATGTATGTATATGTCTTATTCCCTAGACTCCAAGCTTCTTGAGTTCTATTCGTTTTGCACCTCCAAGACATTTGATAATTTAGTTCACAGTAGGTCCTCAAAATGTGTTGAATGAGTAAAGCCCTACACCAAAGAATGAAGGGCATTTAGATAGGCATAGCTTTAAAAAATAGTTCTGACTTGGTTATACAAGACACAGAAGATTGTCTTCTCCATCTCACAGATCGTGTCTCCTAGAAGGATACACAAAGAATAGCAACTAAGTAAGTATCCCTGCTAGGATCAAGTCTGGGAGGAAATGATGTCGGTGAATGCTCAGAGAATATTTTGCGATGTGTTTCCTTCAAGGTGTTGAATTGTGAGCAGGGAACTTTGAGGAGGAGGCTTATTCGTCTTTATCCCATACTTAAAAGCTCTGGAGAAATTAGCCATAATTAAATCCTTGTTGTGTTGTTAAATAGGTCAACTTAAAGAAGTTAATGGAAATTTTTGACCCATGATCTTGTTATATTATGCTGTGAGTCAAGTGTTAACTGGAGAAGGGCACATTTTCCACTGAAATTCACAAGTCTTGGCTTGCTGGAATTGTTATTTTTGATTCTAAATGTCCAAATTTATAATTTTCAACACCACAGTTATCTCCATGAATGTTTACACTGAAATAATGATTAATAAAAATAATCATTTATAAAATGTCATTTACCTACTGGTTTATTAATTTAGGCTGGTATATCTTTATGAAACTCCTACACATAGGAAACCTGATAGGGTAAATTCAAAAATTTTATATTTTCAGGTATTTTTGAATATAATTTATGTTCCTGTAATCTGTAATATGTTTCAATTATTGCATTGTCTTTTTTGAGAAAACAGATCTTGCTCATGTATTTCATATAAAAGTGACTAACACTTACAGTTTTGTTTTGTTTTGTTTTTAAGTAATGCAATCTGTTATAATTAAAATGGTTTAGGACATAGATTTCAGGGTGTAGAAGAGAATTGATATGAGAAGATCCTTTAGAGATTTAGACCAGCATGTTGCCTTACAGGTGTTATCCCAAAATATTGCCTTTTTTTGCTTTTTAAATTAACATAGTCTTCTTAGATTAAATTCAGGAATGATCTACCTTATTCTGTTATGTAGTGAATGGCTCTATGAGCAGTATAGCTTAATCTCAGTATTATAGAGTTTATTTATTTGTTTATTTATTTATATATATTTTTGTATATTTAGATTACACTTTAGATAATTGTTTCCTCAATTATGTGAAAATATACTCTTCTTCAGAAAGCCAGTATTTTAAAGGAGACTGTTACACCTATGAGCTACTATATGAAAGATATACAAACATGAATGAACAAAACAGAAGGTTCTTAGTGATTCATTGAAGTTCTTCCTACTGTTCTGTGAACATGTTTTTTATTTTACTCTTGGTCTTGTTTTCAATCAATCTCTTTTTTTTTTCTCCTCATGTATGTACATTGTACATCTTTGTGATCACCCCACATTTGAGGATGACATGTTAGCTGGTCTTTAATTTAATACTCCAAATGTCTGTTCCATTCAGATTTGTGATAGAAGGAAAGAGAGAAGGAAAGAACAATCTTTAGTTATTATCTTATTGATATTCCAAGAATTTTTAAGTTATTTTTTACTGGGCAAAGTTGTGCGGTTTAGTACAGTAATACATTTTTGTGCAAGGGAAACATGCCTTGCTTAATTACTGAATCAAATATCCTTTGGAGAAAGGTATTTTGAAGATTTATAGGCCATATATTTTATACCAAAGTAATCATTCACTGTGTGAGTTTAAGTTTATAAGCTAAATAAGCTCATGATGAGTTTTTAATTTCTAAAGAAATGAATCAGTAGGGCAAAGGGAGGTGCGAAGTCTTAGAAGAGTTTGCCTTATGTAATAATTGAAATATCACTTGGGCAAAATCCACACCAATCTAGCTTTTGTTGGACGAAAGAATGCAATTATATTAAAAATTAATACTTCAGTGTAGTATGAAACCAGTGCTGCCTGAATTATTATGTGCCAAATTAGGTTGCTGTAAACAATAACAAAATGGGTGACTGTGCAGATGGAAGCTCAGGGTTATTTAAACTTGCAGTGCCTTGTTTAATGAGATGCAGTGAGAGCAGAAAATGTTTAATTTAGTAACGGGTGACCTGAATCACTCTGTCCTACAGAATGTAGGCTTGGGATTAATTTTCAGTTAAAATAAAATATAACTGAGTAACCACTCCTACTAATATATAAGGTAGTCTATTTCATATTATTCAGTTTTTAGTTAGAGAAATGGCAGCTTTCACTGGGGTTATTATAGTTTTTATGTGAAACACAGCCAACCAAATTAAGTCTTTGTTGGTTTTTTCCCCTTAGAGAATCTGAGAATGCTTTCTGTTTCTTTCTGGTTAGATTACATTAAGATCATAATCTAATAAACACCTTGAAGGAAATTTTATTTTGGTATTTGTCTGGAATATAATTGTGTAAGTCTGGTCTGCTTTTATAAATTGTAGGTGGTTTAAGATGATTAAATAAAAACAAGATGGACTGATCTTGTATTTAGAAAGATCTCTGGAGTCGATGATCGACCCAAATATTCTTTGGTTAAGTACCTGAAACTGCTTCTTGGCATTGTTTTCCATCTTTTAGAGTTAGTGCGCTCTCCTCAAAGTTTGAGTATTTTGGAAACTTCTCTCTCAGGGGGTATGAATTCACAGTTTATGATAATTAAATGTGGCAGTTTGGGGCAGGAAGTTGAATTATTGAAGAACCACCTCGCGTCACTTAGGGATACTCAGGCTATGGTTTTCCTGTGATATGGAAACACACACTTACATTCAAAATTAAAGATTTTCACTCTAGGCGGCATGGTCCTCTATGAACAGTGGACATGCAGTGAACATCTGTGGTGAGAATGAGAAGTTGCAAGTGTGGTTTGAACTTCTTTGTAATTGTGAAGTACAGTTTATTATTTTAATCCCTCCTTCAATGGAATGACTCCTTGTTATATGTTATTCATTTGAAGTTGGTTTCCAAACTAAATTAAAAGATAAAAACATGTGCCATGTTAATGTAGTGAATGAAAAAGTGTCCCTAGAGTGACTTGTGTAAGCTTTTAGTGTTAGGGATGTGATTGTGTTTCCTTTTCACATCTGAACTCTGCTCAGTTACAACGTGGTATTTTTAGAAAATGTTGAATATTAGATGCGAGCATTTTTCAAATCCAAAAATTATTATAGTTCATATGTGCGTGTTTCAGGTATGGAACCTGAGATCTGTTTGGCTTAAAGGCAAAACAAAGTGTTACATTTACATATGCCATTTTGTAACTCTGTAACTTTGGAAATAAATGCTTTTGTATTGAAAAGAAAAACAGCACAATACTTTACAAGAAGAAAAAAAGAGCAGATTATTTTATGAGCTTGCTAGAATATTCTCTAAATCAAGTGACTAATTCTTTTGTTTTAAATAAAAACAATATCACTGTTCCAAGGAAACAACATGTAGTGCACCATATAAATCTCCATGCTTTAGTTTCCTCTTGGAGAGAGAATTGAAATTTCAAGGTTTATTCTTTTAAATGACAAGACTTTAGAATGTTATAGCTATTGAATATCTCTGAAAAATAGAAAAAAAAATCAAAAGTGTTTATTGTTTCCAGAGGCAGTCCTTGGTAATTGTGGCTTTAAATAATAGGATCCAGAGAAAGCTAGTCTGTGGAGTTATTTTTTGGTTAGAAACAGCATGTAGAATTCTAATATTAAAGCTTTTGGTTGCGGTAATAATTATTACAGGATACTTTCTGCACTCTGAGTGTTCTAGAAATGCTCATATTAACCAGAGCATGAGGTTTGGCTTAGTAGGCTTTAGTTCAAATTCTGGCTCCTCTATCCCTGGTTCTTTTGTTTTTTAGATAATAGACATGTTGCTCGCCTTTCCTTGAGCCTCATTTTCCTCACTTGTGAACCTGTGTTTATAATTCATGACTCACAGGTTTTTTTTAGACTTATATGAATGTTTTTGTTAATTATATACTATAATATCATTATTATTTATTATTATTAAAAGTTTCTTTGTAAAGGAATCCTATATTGGATCAATTAAAATGGAGAACTTCTTTGTAAAGTGCTTACCCTACCACCTTTCTTTCTTTCCTTCCCTCCAGTCCTTTGTTCCACTAATTTTGTACTCAGACATTTTCAAATGCTGTGTTTAAAATTGTGTCTGTTGGTATTGTATGTGTGATGTGTTTGAGAACCCATTCTAGCCTCATGGAAGAGATAGTATTCAATTTGTAGTTGTGGTTTATTTTGTCTTCTTTAATTAGGATGTTTGCAGTATTTTTTGGAAAAGAAGTTAGTCTCTCAGTATTGGCACCTTCAGAGAGAACTCACATGCCAAAGTGATAGCGGGGAGGGGCAGAGGGAAAGGGAGATAAGCAGACTCCCCAGTGAGTGCAAAGCCCAACACAGGGCTCTATCCTAGGATCCTGAGATCTAGATCTGAGCCCAATCAAGAGTTGGATGCTTAGCCGACTGAACCACCTAGGCACACCAGTACTGGCACTTATTTTGATCACTGTGGAAAGAAATGTTTAAAAAAATATATTGGTAATATGCATTTAAATTTACTGCATGTCTTTTCATGGCTTGATAGCTCATTTCTGTCTAGCACTCAATAATATTGCATTGTCTTGATGTACCACTCTATTTTATTGATCCACTTACCTACTAAGGTATGTCTTGGTTGTTTGCATGTTTTGGAAATTATGAATAAAGCTATTATAAGCATCCATGTGCAAAGTTTTGGGTGGACATAAATTTTGATTCTTTGGGGTGAATATAGAGGAATTTGATTGTTTTGCAATCAATTAAAATAAATGTTGAGGGTGCCTGGGTGGCTCAGTTGGTTAAGCGTCTGCCTCCAGCTCAGGTCATGATCCCAGGGCCCTGGGATGGAGCCCGCATTGGGTTCGCTGCTCAGTGGGGAGCCAACTTCTCCCTTTGCTCCCCGGTTCGTGCTCTCTTGTTCATTCTATATCAAATAAATAAATAAAATCTTTTAAAAAATTACATAAACTTTGAGTCTCTTGTTCATTCTATATCAAATAAATAAATAAAATCTTTTAAAAAATTACATAAACTTTGAGTCCCAATTTAGCAAAATATTATTCCCCATAAAGAATCCCACTGTTCTCATTAGTAGACTTACATCACTAAAGAGCTCCATTCAATTATTATTATATATGTGTTTTTGTCCATAAAAATCTCTGGACAGGGCACCTGCGTGGCTCAGTGGGTTAAAGCCTCTGTCTTCAGCTCAGGTCATGATCTCAGGATCCTGGGATCGAGCCCTGCATGGGGCTCTTTGCTCAGCAGGGAGCCTGCTTCCTCCTCTCTCTCTCTGCCTGCCTCTCTGCCTACTTGTGATCTCTGTCTGTCAAATAAATAAAGAAAATCTTAAAAAAAAAATCTCTGGACACAGAAAAAATATATGTTGTTGTTGGTGGTTGGTGGCTATAAAAGTAGGTGTTGTTGGGCGGAGGGGAAATTGCCATAGAATTAGAAATTTGATTGGCCCAGAACTGCTGATATATTAATTTGGAATAATGGGTTAAAAATGTAAAGGGGTTATATCTGGATATGAGATCATAGGCATATAAAAACATTTCCACATCATGTTAGTTGAGTTACATTTGAGAGTTGCGTATATGTTTCCCATGCAAAAATTGACATTGATAAAGAGCTAAAGATTTTTTCTAGAAATGAAGCATACAAACTAGATAAGCTTTGTATGTAGCTTGGTTTTTCTCTTTTTGCCTCTGTTAATACATTGGGTTCATTGTTTATCAGATCAAGTAGTATTAAGTACACCAGCAGTCTACCTGAGGATTATAATAGCACTTTGAGTATGGTATTGGATAATGAAATGTCCCATTTCAGCGGAGTTTTTTACCCATGAAGTAGCATGTTTGTGTTCCTTTCTGTTTAACAGATCAGATATTGATTGATAGGTGAAAACAAAAGTATCCCATATTGTTATGGTCCATATTTGTATGCTTTCCCTTGGGCAGATTTGTATATCAGAGACTTGGGATCACTGTAGGATGCTTAGAGCCATCTACTTGACTTTGGGATGAGCAAAACCAAACAAAACAAAGGCAAACAGATTTCTGCTCAAATGAAAACTGGTTAACTTCTTTTCCTCTACCATTCATAACCACCAAAGCAAACTTTTTAAAGCCTTTATCACTCAGAAATCCCTTCCAATGAGTCTATTTTGGGGAAAAAGTGCTTAGCTGAAATCAGAGGTAATTTGATGCGTGTCTTCTGTGTCTTAGTGAATTGCTTCTAAATGGCCTTGAAATCTGTGCAGTTAGATAATTTCTGCAAATATTTTCTTTAGTACTTCAGTGTTTTGCACAGCATTGATGTAGTTGCTCTTATTTAAGAATCAATATGGACTCTGAAAAACAGTCTGAGGGGTTTGAAGTGGCGGGGGGGGGTGGGAGGTTGGGGTACCAGGTGGTGGGTATTATAGAGGGCACAGCTTGCATGGAGCACTGGGTGTGGTGAAAAAATAATGAATACTGTTTTTCTGAAAATAAATAAATTGGGAAAATAAAAAAAAATAAATCAATAAAATCTTTAAAAAAAAAAAGAATCAATGTATTTCACCTAAGAATCTCAATTTCTTTTTTTTTTCTTTTTCTTTTTCTTTTTTCTTTTCTTTTCTTTTTTTTTTTTTAAGTGCTTCATCAGGCCATTCTGTACGCACACCTCTGTCTGGCAGTGGTTTTCTGGGGCTAAGTGAACATTCTCCTCCTTACTTCACTAAGGGTCGCACTGGGCCTGTTCACTTACTTCTTTTACTTGCCCAGCTTTTGTAAACATTTGACTTTGTCAGCCTTGGCCTGAGTACTTCTCTGACTTGAAAGTTGTCTGTAGCAGGTGTTGAGGGCCTTGATACACATTGATAGGTATTTTGTGATCCTTTGGTAACAAAGTTTGACCCCACCTAGTTGGAATGATCTTTCTGAAACCCAAATTTGAGATTGTCCTGAGTAAAACTCTTTGAGGTTTAATGGGCTCTCTTCGGATCTTTGATGTTGCTTTTCATGACCTTGGCCTTGACTTTCTTTCAAGGGTTTTATTTTCTGGGAGTCCCGACAAGCCAACAGAATCTCCTCTAACTTCCTCCTACCTCTGAACCTTACATTTTCTGTTGTCTGGCGTGTGTTCTCACCCTTGATCATCTGGCTTAGAGCTCCTTCTCTTCCCTGCCCTCATGCTCACTCTTCCTCCTGGAGCAGGGTGTCCCATCCTGCTGGCTGGGAGCTCCTTGAGATCTGGAAGGGTCATCTTTTGCTGCACTCTACACCTACTCACTGCACTTAGGACTGTTCATTTAGTAAAGGGCTCCTAAAAGTTTTTTTTGTTTGTTTATTTTTTGTTTATGTGTGTGTATGTGTGTGCGTGCGCATGTGTGTGTGTGTGATTTGCCTGTTATAATTCATTGAAATTTAGATAGTTTACATATTGAGAAATGTTTAATTTTAGTGGAGGAGTGACAGATTCCCCTCCCTCTGTCCCACAGTAGATATTCTAGGCAAGACCTTTATCACATAAAATTTTATTGGATGACAACAAGTCTTTTTCATATCCTCTCTCTCGTTTTAACCATGTTTTCTTGATAGATAGAATGGGAAACATTTGTAGAAATTAGAGGAAAGATAGAAAGTATTAGTAAAATCTGTGAAAATTTTATAACTCTAATCATATAATTTTTACTTCTAAAGGAAGCCACTTACGTGGACACAACCTAAATCTTTATTCTTTTAAGTAATGATATTGTCAGTCTTGGAACTTAGTAACTTTTAAAACACAGTCTCCCAGCAAGACTCTTGTGTTTTAAAATAACATGCAGTAGAAAACGCCGTTTTCCAGTGCTTGGGGCAAAAAAACCAAATTCATGCATCTGAAACAATATCAAAAGATATCTCTGAATAATTATCTGCATATTGTGCCAATGTTACTAATCTTAAATAGATTCTTCACAAGTTCTCAAAAATAGAATTTTAATTCAAATGCTCAAAAAGCACAGTTTCGTGTTGGCTTTGAGCCTAATGCAACATTGGAGCCACATATGATTCCTCAGTGGCTGGTATTCTTCTCCTCTCCTACCTCCTATCCCAAATTATTCCCTGTCCCCTTTCCCTTTTTTACTGGTGATATCTGCTGACCTTACTCTTCTCTAATCTTACGTCAGCTATTTAAAATATTCTTATGACACTACTTAGGGTACTTGTTCATCTGCTATAATAACTTGTATCTCTGGAATCTGTTGTCCAGTTCTGAATTTATACTGCATAATTCAGAATTTATTCCATTGGCACATTTCTGAAAGCCACATAACATGTATTTATGAATACTCGCATGCACGCACGCATGCGCACACACACACGCACACACAATCGAATTTGTTGTTCTTGTTGGTTAATGGTGTCTTCCTTTTGTATGTACCATTATCTAAATAAATTGTTACTCCATTCGATCAAACTCATTCCTGAGGGAAATAATTCTGTGTGTGGGCTTAGCATAGAGATGAACATCATTCTTTACTTTAGAATGGAGAGGAATACCGCTTCACTGTAACAAGAGATGATTGGTGAGATTCTCAGAAATACTCTCTTCTCCTAGTTAAAGAAAATTCTGTTCCTCTTTTCTGCTCATGCCACACTTTCTCAGATGGGAAAATTTTTGTTAGAAGAGGGTGTCTTAGGTTGGCCTTCAGAGAGTTCTTGTGTTAGGGAGTAAAACTGGTGAAGAAAGGGGTGACAAGGACATTACATTTTTAGATACAAGATGAGTGTTCAATAGAAAAAGTACTCCCAACCCAAATGAATAGTTTAATATCCTTAGAAGCAGTTTATAAACAGTTGTGATAAAAAGTAGGACATATGGATTTGTCTTTTACTTCTGTAAAGTTGAAAATTTTACTTATCTAAAGCAGGTAACCTTCTTTGTCATATATGATGGCAGGGCTTTAAAATCTGGCATTGTGGGAGGGCGCCTGGGTGGCTCAGTGGGTTAAGCCGCTGCCTTCGGCTCAGGTCATGATCTCAGGGTCCTGGGATCGAGTCCCGCATCGGGCTCTTTGCTCAGCAGGGAGCCTGCTTCCTCCTCTCTCTCTCTGCCTGCCTCTCTGCCTACTTGTGATCTCTCTCTGTCAAATAAATAAATAAAATCTTTAAAAAAAAAAAAAAATCTGGCATTGTGGGAATTACAAATCCATGCAACCAACTCTAACAACTTGGGAGTTTACTGTTGTGGTGAACATTTCTGTCCATATGCTTCAGTTACACTGCCCCTTATAATTCTGTAAGAAAATTAAATGGAGAATTACCAGTGATAGTGAATACTGTAAGCATAGTCTTTTGGAATTCAACACATTAATAAATACATACTTAATATCTCACATATTAAATATTTCTAGAATTAGAGAATGACCAGTGAACAAGGCAACATCATACTATATATACATATATTAATTAATGCTGTTTCTTCTGCATCAGCTACTTACATGGGATAAAATGTAAGTAAAATGAATAAGGCAGTTCTTTGGCAACAGTATTTTCACCTTCAGACATATGAGTCCCAAGGAAAGTACACAGAAAGAGATTTGTTATATGACAGAAAAAAAAAATCATAAGGTCTCCTTTTTCTTTCCTAGTAAAATACAACACAGTAAATATAAAAAATTAGGAAATAGAGAAGACCAGATAGTAGAAAGTTTCTAAATAACTGAGTCATTACAAAAAATAATAGTATGCTAGAGTCCATACTTAATTAATTGAAGAATATTTATAAATTTACCTCTCTTTCGTTTTTGGAAAAATTCTAACATGTTCCTGGTTTTAGCCTCCCATGTTTGCTCTCCCTCATGCCTCAGGCATGATCTAGGTGTGCTGTGGTGTTTGGTTGAGTTGGGGGACATTTAGCGTTGTCATCTAACATGTCTGGCAATTCGGTGATGCATGAAGCCTTCCGAACTAAGAGCGATGGCAAAAATGCCCCCAGGAAGCTCTTGGGTGGGACTGGAATGGCTCACTAGGTGACATACAGCTGATGCAAAGTACCGGGGGCGATTCAGGGTAATGAATTGTGCTTTGTTGACTGTTTGATTTTTCAGCACTCCAGTAACCGCTTTTCCCACTGTTCCTTTAACTGGTCCTCTGGATGGTGAAGTATTGTTGAGATGCAGGTCCGTTGTGTTTCCCTTTTATCCTCTGGAGTTGGAGCTATGAAAGGCAGATTCATTTATTGTTTAGTTGAATCAGAACGGCTGTAATTCCACAAACAAATTGGACTTCAGTTAGGAGTGCTTTGCCATAAATAATCTTAGAAGAGATTGGATTCTCTCCTAGCTGATGTGCTTCAACTGTACATTAAAATCAGTGTCTCAGAGGGACTGACTTAACTGGTGAACTGAGTGATCACGGAGCATTGTACACTCCCCCTCACCCCACTCCGCTGTAGTCATCTCTATTTCCCTAAAGCGCATTCAGCAGAAGTTTATGGTAAGGGAAGCAAATATTCTATTCTCTGAATTATTCTTTTCATTTTAGCCTCCATTTAAAAAAAAAGTCAGTTCTAAGATGCACCTCTCTTTTGGTGAATAATTCTTCATGATCTGGAAAGAAAACCTATTTCATAGATTGGTTAAGGGCATTTTCCATGGTTGGGTCAGGTGAACCACATTTTTCACATATAATGTTTGGACATTTTAAAATTTAACAACATGTTTTTCCTAGAGGCTTTAAATACCTTAGCTATACCTGCAAACACCTCTTTCCGTTGACTGTAAAAATGTTATTTTTTTTGTCGCCATTAAAAGTATATTTACTTCATTTTGTTTCAAGTTATTTGGTTCCATAAATCATCTGGAGACAGAAAATCCAATAGTTTTCCTCCTTGGTGGAACATACGTATATATAAGTCATGCACCCTATACGTATGTAAAAAGATAAAACTTAACCTAGTTACAGTTGGCCAGACCCTTGATACTTAAGTTTAAATGCCACAATGAGTAGCACTTTGCTTCCTTGATTCATAAATGCTGCTGTGGTCAGTTATACTGTATCTGTAGGAATCAGTTCATGCAAGTAGGGTGGGTTGGCGTTAATTTTTAAACATTTTTTTTTCTAGACACTTTACACATGTTATTTAACTTGAAGTAAATATTATCTCCATTTTTGCAGGGGGGAAATCTAACACTTATAAGGGCTAAATGATACACCCTCATATCACACAGCAAGCAAGTTATAAAACCAGAATTTGTGCATAAATCTAGCTTCCAAAGCTTATATAGTGCATCTTTGCCTACTACTCTTTGTCTTGTATAAGAATAAGGTTTTACAAAACAAAGAACAATTTTATACATGATAGAAAACACCCCTGAATGTGTTTCTTTTTTAAAAACTGAATGTGTTCATACAGTAATTTTTAAAAAGATCTATTTGTAACTTTGAATTATTTTTTATTTTTCTCAAGTGAGGTACACCCATAGTGACTTGGAGTGTATTGACAGTTGTTTTATGTGGACACACTCTTTTTGGTAATATTCAAGAGTATATTCAATTAACAGTGCTTAGAAAACATGATGGAAATGTAAATTTTTGCCTAACTCCAGCATAAAAAATATTTTGCCTTACAGTGTTTTGTAGAAGAGTTTGCACATAAGACTGTAGGATTTGCTTCTGCTGGGTATGCTCAGTTATTACTGTACCATGTGTATTTTAGGTACTCCATGGTTTGCATTTTAAAAGCATTTAGTGTTCATAGCACTTCAGTTTCTAAGACATAGGGTCCGAGTAGGTGTGATATCTAATGTGATGTTGATAAACACTTTGCCATAGTAGAGACTTCAGAGTGGGTGTTGCAATGAGAAAGTTAATGTTTAATTTTTCTGACATCAAACTTGTATGCCTCACAGAGAAATTTAGCAAAGGTAATCAGACTGAGTACCAGTATAAATTAAGTCCATAGCCTAGACCCATGAGTACTAGCCTTTATAACAGATTTGACAGGAATGCAAATCTGCTAAAAGAAGAACCGTCCCTGATATGAAATAATGGGATTGTCATAGATGCAACACACTGTAGTTTTTCCTTTTAATTACCGTGTGAGAACAAAATCATTTTTTGCAGCTGGTCCTTCCTCATGTTCATTTGCCTTGAATAAATCTCACGCCCTGGGGTTTAAAACATGACATACAACAGGTGTGAATCTGTACCTAATAATTGACTGCAGCTTCCGTCCTTCCTGTAAAAATTAGTGAGGTTGTAAACATCTGTAACAATAATAAAGGCAGCCTATTTTCCCCCCTTAAGTGTAAAATGTTTTTTGAACCATTGTTAGGTTATATGTTGGAATCAAATCATAAAATTAAATATGTCAAGTTATTAAATTACACTTTCTAGAAGAATAGATTGTAAAGAAATGATGAGTTTCAGTAGTTGAAGTAGAGTTGGCAAGCAGCCATTCATTATGGCCTAGTGTGACATTGATTTTTGACTAGAAGAAATTGAAAATAGCAGGAACTATGTATCCTTAAGGAAATATTCTATAGTTTTGACACACTTGGTTGCCTAAAAAGCCACTACCAAAACTTTATTCAAATTGAATTTTGACCGTACTAATGAGGAAATCTATTCATTGCCAAAGTCCAAATATATGTTGTGAAAATAAGATGCTAACCCCAAACTATTATCTTAGTGACTATTTCTACCATTCTTTAAGGACACAAGATGTTTTATTTTAGACAAGACCTCTTTTTTTTTCAGCAAAAATTACAAAATAACACTTAATTACATTTCGTAAGAACACTTAGGCTTACTCATTGTGCAGATAGTCTATCGAAACAAAATCAGTTGATTTGGCTCATTTTTTTCTCCTATATTTTCTCCAGTGATTACTGCTCTCATCTGCTTGCCAAATTGATGGGACTTGGCAGTAAAAAATAAGCAGTTGAAAATGTGGGAGATTAAGTTTTCTGGATTTCATAGATGATCGTCAGAGATAAAGATTACAAAAAGTTGGTTTTATCAGGTTGGCATGCTGCATAATGAGTTTGTCCGTTTTCAGTCACAATCAACCAAACCTAATTTAAGATTCCTTGCCTGAAGAGAGAATGTTGTTTTTATTTCCCAGATTTTCATAAATTTGGTGGGTTCAACGAAGGAGGTGTTTATAATTCTTGCACGATTTGTCTTTTGTCTTGCCAGAAGTGTGAGAACATTATATTCAAATTGTATTAAAAGTGTGTGAAAATTCACAGTGGATAGTGGTACCCCATTTAATTGGAATAAAATAGGTCTTGTTGAAATTAGAGCCTAGGAGTGCTAGCTTTGAGGTGTGATCATACTGAATGCTTTATGTAATAAAGTTTATTTGTGTAAGGGAAAGAAATGAGGGCGGTGATTTCAGGGAAACTAGGTAGTACTTATTCAAACCTGTAGCTTGCATAGCAAATTGGCTACTAGGTAATGTTGAATTTAATGTGAATTTGAACCAGCCATTCGAGTTCCAATTGGCAGGGACTTGAAATGAGTCCAAAGTCGCAAACGAGCAAGATGTTATGAGGTGCAGCTACTGCAGCTCTTTGGGCATAGTGACCAGAAGCCCGATTTCATCTTCCGCTGAGCGGTGGACGTCTTGATCTCTGCCCCTCTACTCCAATCATGAAAGCTACAATTCCTACAATTACGGCAAGTCCATTATGTGTATTCCGGTTTAGTGTTAAGAATAATTCTGGGGGTGCCTGGGTGGCTCAGTGGGTTGAGCCTCTGCTTTTGGCTCAGGTCATGATCTCGGGGTCCTGGGGTCGAGCCCCACATTGGGCTCCCTGCTCAGTGGGGAACCTGCTTCCCTGTCTGTCTGCCTCTCTGCCTACTTGTGATCTTTGTCAAATAAATAAATAAAATCTTTAATGAAAAAAAGAATAATTCTGAAAGGTAGTTGTTACTATGCTTATTTTATAAATGTGAACATTAAGTTTCAGAGAATTTAAGGAATTTAATCAGGGTTATTCAGCTAATAAGTGAATTTGGACTCAAACTAGGTCTTTCTGATTGCAAAACCTTGACTTTTCCATTCACCACACACTATTACAAATTACTCCCCCCAGATCAGAATAATTCCTCTATGCAATGTTGTCTATCTTGGGTCAGCTTTAGGTTCAGTTTATGTCAAAAAAGCTAGTTTTTGCATATGGATATTTTACCTTTGTAGACGTATTTTATCACTCAAAAACACTTCTAGATCATTTGGGATGAGGACTTAAAAGAGAGGCAGCTGCAGGAATTCTTTTTTTTTTTTTTTTAAGATTTTATTTATTTATTTGACACACAGAGAGAGAGAGATCCAAGCAGGCAGAGAGGCAGACAGAGAGAAAGGGGGAAGCAGGCTCCTTGCTGAGCAGAGAGCCAAATTCAGGGCTTGATCCCAGGATGCTGAGATCATGACCTGAGCCAAAGGCAGAGGCTTAACCCACTGAGCCACCCAGGTGCCCCTGAAATTCTTTTCCTGGACTGACCCCGGAAGTTACCCCTGTCCTGTTTTATCTCTCTCTTTAAACATCTGTTGGATGCTTTTACCCCCTTCCAGTCTTCCTGGTGTTTATAATATGAACATTTATTTAGTGTTCACTGTATGTAAGGCTCTGATACATTTATAGTATTAAGTCAACAAATCACAGAAGGAAGAAGGAAGAGGGAAGAAGGAGAAAGAAGAAAGAAATGTAATGGTTTGAGAACTTGAACATATCTGAGACAGATTTAGTGGATTTAAGATATGCCTTTCCAGTCCATCTCTGGTGTCTGTGTTGCTTTCATACCAAGCTGAGTTCTCTCCAGAGGATGGCTTTGGAGTTCACATAAAACTAAGTGATTAAAAATCTCTTCACCTCCCCTCCACCCTATGAGTTAATATGGTGAATTACTTATGAAAATATGTGCACTTCTGTGGGATTTGTAAGCTATTGTTATTTGCGTTTTGTTTGTGAATTCTTAAAATTCAAGATTCTTCCTCACATTTTAAACTACTTCTAGGATTATAGATACAAGTGTACTGGCAACAATTCTATATGCTCGGTTTTCTCTGAAGTTTATGAGAAGGATAATTATGTTGAAGTGTCACAGGTAAATTCATGTTACTTGTCTACACTTAAAATTGTGAAGAAAACAGTTGTAGAAATACTAGACATTTCTTCATTCCTTCCATATTTATTGAATTTTTTTTATCATTTATGTTGTATTTTTTAAAAGATTTTATTTATTTATTTGTCAGATAGAGAGCACAGAAGCAGGGGGAGGGGCAGAGGGAGAAACAGGCTCTCCGCTGAGCAAGTAGCCCCATGTGGAACTCGATCCCAAGACTCTGGGATCATGACCTGAGCCAAAGGCAGACACTTAACTAACTGAACCACTCAGGCATCCCTCATGTATGATATTAAATCTTTGTGTTTGTGAAAGTGATTATGTTTAGTAGGAGTTTTTATTTGTGAGAATTTTTTTCCTTTCCTACTTTCCATTTTGAATGGTCTTAAGATTCAAATTGACTTCCTGAATAGCACTCTGAAACTGAGCAGTATTCTTCATAGAAAAAATTATTATACCTGACAGGTGGATCATATGATATTCCTTGAGAATTTCTCAGAGGAGTATTTCAGTTATTTTCAAAGTGTCTTCACTTACAGAACTTTTTTTTGGTGAACATTATAATACTTATTTATTTATGGTTCTCTAACTTTATTTTACTCATTTACTCAGTCATCATTCATTTTCAGTTAATAAATATTTGCCAAGCCCCTAACATATGTGTTGTTCTTCGTAGATAAACCAGACATGAATATTTTCTCTCATGGGGTTTACACTGTTTTCTCCGTTGGGGAAGATAGATTAAATAAATAAACATCAAAACAACTTAGTAGTAACTAAGTTGACAACTCGTGTGAGGAAAAGAACAGTGTGTTAGGAGAGAGGCAGCACCCTCTTTAGAATGAGGAAATGAGGGCTGGCTTCACCAGGTCAGTACCATTCGGTGGTATCTGACTGGGGGCCTTGGGTAACTTGGTAGAGACTTGGGAGTGCACCTGTGTAAGTAACCTGAGGAGGGAAAAATCTAGGCTTTTTTTTTTTTTTTAAAGATTTTATTTATTTATTTGAGCAAGAGTGCGCGTGCACACATGCCAGTGAGAGAAAGAAAGAGAGCACGAGAGGGGGGTGGATCAGAGGGAGAAGCAGACTGCTCAATGAGTGGTGAGCCTGATTTGCGACCTAATACTGGGACTCTGGGATCTGACCTGAGCCGAAGGCAGGCACTTAAAACCAAATGAGCCACCCAGATGCCCAGAGCTAGGCTTTTTTGAAGGATCAAACAAGACCTGCATAACCCTCAGAGTGAAGGCTAAAGTTGTGGCAGATAGAGTTTGCAATTTGATGATTCCCATTTCCAAGTATGAAGCAGAGTTGTCGAAGCATTCATGCACTGTCGCGGTGATTATATGATGGTTACGTATCAGAATGCTTTACTTTAACTGTTCGGAAGATGGAGACATTTGTGTCACCTTTGCATAAGTGGTTAAAAAGGATAGGTTATTGGTTAATGCAAAGCTTCACACCTTAATTATTTCATTGCTTTAAACCAAAGGAATAAGCAATGCACTAAAATATTGTGAGTTGAAGTTAGATCTAAAATATATAAATATTGAGATACCACCTTACACCAGTTAGAATGGCCAAAATTAGCAAGACAGAAAACAACATGTGTTGGAGGGGATGTGGAGAAAGGCGAACCCTCTTACATTGTTGGTGGGAATGCAAGTTGGTGCAGCCACTTTGGAGAACAGTGTGGAGATTCCTGAAGAAATTAAAAATAGAACTTCCCTATGACCCTGCCATTGCACTACTGGGTATTTACTCCAAAGATACAGATGTGAAAAGAAGGGCCATCTGGACCCCAATGTTTATAGCAGCAATGGCCACGGTCACCAAACTGTGGGAAGAACCAAGATGCCCTTCAACGGACGATTTCCCTTACCAGTACTGCCACTGAAACTTAGTTATGACTGGATCTGCTTGTAGACCTGAGGTCTCCCCAAGAGTCTTGGTCTGCTCTGTAATCTGAGGGGAAAGTCTTTTTCACATCACCTGCTTCCTTCGCTGTCTACATTCCAGTTTCACTATTTATTTTTGTGCTTTGATTATCTCATGCTTTTTTTTTTTCCTTCTCAATACCCTCCAATCATAGGGATTCTTTGTATTTCATCATTTTTTTTCAGATCTCACCTCATCCCTGTTAACTTTTCCTCATTGTTGAGTCTCAACTCAAGTATTTCCTTTTTTTTTTTTTTTAAGATTTTATTTATTTATTTGACAGAGAGAGATTACAAGTAGGCAGAGAGGCAGGTAGAGAGAGAAGGAGGAGGAAGCAGGCTCCCTGCTGAGCAGAGAGCCCGATGCGGGACTCGATCCCAGGACCCCGAGATCATGACCTGAGCCGAAGGCAGCGGCCTAACCCACTGAGCCACCCAGGCGCCCGTCAAGTATTTCCTTTTTAAGGAAGGTTTTCTTTATCCTGCTTCCTCTGGTAACCCCAGGTCAAAGACTGTTTCCTGTGTCACGAATATCCCTAGCTCTGTGTTCCTTTCTTTAGATGGTATTTCATTTTGTAGTTGCACAGTTGGTAGTGTAAGTGGTTACAGTCTCATTCTATCACACCTACTCACTAAACTGAGAGGTATGGTAGTATTATAATATCTTTAGGGATGGGCACAGAGCCTGACACCTGAGTGGTGGGTGATAAAATATTTGGTGGAGAAAAAAAAAAAGTGAGTGTATGAATGAGTAAATGTAATAGTACCTCAGCTTCAAGTATCCTATGAAACAGAGCTAGCCTTGTCCTGCATTTCATTTCTTTCAGGATAAACTATGAAGTTTATTTAAATTTCTTGAAATGACATGTTTACGAATATATAAACACTATCATCAAAATTATCTTAAAGAGGGGCGCCTGGGTGGCTCAGTGGGTTAGGGCCTCTGCTTTCGGCCCAGGTCATGGTCGCAGGTTCCTGGGTTCGAGTCCCGCATCAGGCTCTCTGCTCAGCAAGGAGCCTGCTTCCTCCTTTCTCTCTGCCTGCCTCTCTGCCTACTTGTGATCTCTGTCTGTCAAATGAATAAATAAAATCTTTTAAAAAATTATCTTAAATTAAAGATAAGAATAAAATAAATATTTCACCTTGTTGATCTTCCTTCTCCATTTCTTCCCTTTTAAATCTCTTTGTTTCTCATATCCTATGGGATGTTTCTCATATCCCTATGTGATTTAGGTTATGAAGGACCTTGCTAATTTTGAGTTGATACCAGACTGCCGGAGGTACTTGTGAAGTGAGGAAATGAATTATTTACAGGACAAGGGGTTGTCCTTCACATTTATTAAGTTAGTAGCAGAAGTGATCTAGTGAGGAAGAATGCTGAATGCCCATTTTCATGATTAAAACAAATGCCTTAGGTACACATTTCTTTTTCTGTGCCATCAAAACAAAGACCCCGTCATCCCACAACTCATTACTATTTCTTTTCTATTTGGTGACGTTCAAAGAGATGTTCTGTGGTTGTGGTTAGAAATTTATGGAAACTTGCAAAGCCCTGTTGTTCCATAAAGCTCAAAATAAGCCATATGCTAGTCTATCCCACACTGTCCAGAGTCCTTTTTGGGAGTCTATCTAAGAGCTGAGAAAATGTAACAGAGATTTTTACCAAAGCTTACATAATTTCAGTTCTTTACACTTGGACGTTTTCTGAGCATTTCTCAAATGTGACATTTCCCACATATTTAAACATAGTGAATTTAAAAAAAAAATGCTTCTAATTGAACCTTATCAAACATTTGCCTTTGAAATGGAAAAGCGTAGTGTACACTAATAGTGTCAACTGTTTTATTTATTTGTTTGAGAGAGAGAGAGAGGGAGAGTGGGAGGGAGAAGGCGAGAGAATCTGAAGCAGACTCCATGCTGAGTGCAGAGCTGGAGGTAGGGATCGATCCCAGCCCTGCAGGATCATGAGCTGAGCTGAAGAGTCACTTAAGCGACTGAGCCACCCAGGCGCCCCTGGGCTATTTGGATATATACAATAATTACCTTTTTTTTTTAAATTTTATTTTATTTATTTATTTGACACAGAGAGAGAGATCACAAGTAGGCAGAGAGGCAGGCCTAGAGAGAGGAAGGGAAGCAGGCCCCCCACTGAGCAGAGAGCCCGATGCGGGACTCGATCCCAAGACCCTGAGATCATGACCTGAGCCGAAGGCAGAGGCTTTAAACCATTGAGCCACCCAGGCACCCCTACAATAATTACTTTTGTCTTTCAGTCAAACACCCTGAAAATTCTCCGGTCGACCCAGTTTTATCCATGGTTGGGGTCACTCTCAATGATAAATTAAGTGCTTAAATGACACATATTAGCCTAGAAAGATGGAGGAAAACGATGGGTGAGCGGTATGGGGTAAGGGACATATGAGCATTTGGAACAACTGTAGTGAACTGATTGGTACCCTTCCTATCAAACCAGGCATGATTTTGATCCTAAGAAAAAGCAGTTTTCTTGATCTCCTGATTGTAATTTTCAGACCCAGAGTTGATAAAATCATGACTGGTAGATATGTATCCCCATCCTAAACCATAGTTTAGATGCTTTTAATAATCTTAGTCTTTTTTTAAAAAGCAGAAATTAATAATTATTTAAAGTAACTTTTTTAAAAAAAAATTACAAAATTTAATTATTGAGAATTAGTGTTGCCATTGGAGTGTATCTGTCGTCAAGGTGAAAAAAAATTACTTTTCAGTAATGGTGACTAAGAAGAAGACCTTACGGTTCGTAAACTATTAGTGTGTTGGTAAATTGTTCATATTTCAGATATGTGATAAATCAGGCTTAGTATGACATTAACAGTGGGTGGTAAAGAGAGAGACTAACAATGTGAGTGCTTGTCGATTTACTTCGTTTTTGTACTTCAATGCTTACTAATATGTCTTGTTTTTGAAAGGTATAAATTGGTTTACCTTTGCTTTTACATATATCTTTTAATATTTTTTACAAAGTAACTTTAAAAAATGTCTTTTACCTGAAGTGGCTGAGGACTTTAGTTAAATTTCTTCTTAAAAATGGGTATCTGGGGGCACCTGGGTGGCTCAGTGGGTTAAGCCGTTGCCTTCGGCTCAGGTCATGATCTCAGGGTCCTGGGATCGAGTCCCGCATCGGGCTCTCTGCTCAGCAGGGAACCTGCTTCCCTCTCTCTCTCTCTCTCTGCCTGCCTCTCTGTCTACTGTGATCTCTCTCTGTCAAATAAATAAATAAAATCTTTAAAAAAAAAATGGGTATCTGGGGGCACCTGGGTGGCTCAGTGGGTTAAAGCCTCTGCCTTCGGCTCAGGTCGTGATCCTAGGGTCCTGGGATCGAGCCCCGCGTCGGGCTCTCTGCTCAGCAGGGAGCCTGCTTCCTCCTCTCTCTGCCTGCCTCTCTGCCTGCTTGTGATCTCTCTCTGTCCAATAAATTAAAAAAACCTTAAAAAAAAAAATGGGTATCTGTGGGATGCCTGGGTGGCTCAGTCAATTAAACATAGGACTTTTGATTCCAGGTTAGGCCTTCATCTCAGGGTTGTGAGTTCAAGTTGCACATTGGGGGATACATAAATGAATGAATCAATAAATAGATAGATATAAGATCAGGGGCTATAGGGCACCTGGGTGGCTCAGAGGGTTAAGCCTCTGCCTTTGGCTCAGGTCATGATCTCAGGGTCTTGGGATCGAGCCCTGCACTGGGCTCTCTGCTTAGCAGGGAGCCTGTTTCCTGCTCTCTCTCTCTGCCTGCCTCTCTGCCTACTTGTGATCTCTGTCAAATAAATAAATAAAATCTTTAAAAAAAAAAAAAGATCAGGGGCTATATTTAATTATAGTCTTCCTTGTGTAAATAACTGGAATATTTATGCATTTAGATGTTTCAGGGGCAGAAATGTTGTCCTTGCTCAATTTAGGATATCTCACACAAAATTCACCAAACTTTCTCAATGTACAGTCAGTTTCTCAGAATGGATGCAAACGGGAACTTCAGCTTGTTCCCCAGTCTTTTTGTACCTCCAACACACACTGGAGAGAGCTGTAGAACATGCTATTGAAACTGAGACTTGTCATGTTGGACTCTAACAAGTACAACTAATGAAAAAAAGATTAGTAATAGAGAAAAACTTTCAAATATTCTGAAGTATTAATTCACTTGAAATGTTAGAAGTACTGTCTGTATTAATCCTAGAATGGACTACTGTGCAATATATTTCCTTCTGGTAGATGCTAAAATTTTATTTTTAAGAATGCCTTAGTGGTAACAGTTTGAATGTGAAAAGATGCATATTGATAATTACTTATACTTGGCATCAGATGTCTGTTGATGCTTATAGTACTAGAAGTGGTTTATTCCTGGCTTATATGGAATTATGAGAGCAGCTTTATTGATTCTTTTTACTCAGCCTTTTGTCTTTATAGGCACTGACTTTTTGTAGACACATATATGCCTTGGGATTCCCTTTTACCATTGTCCTGTGAGACTGGCAAAAGAAGTTTTAGGTAGATATGGTTTTGTCCAGAACAGGTTTCTATGACTAGCATTCCCTCTTGGGTGCTCTAAAAATAATGGACTCTTACAGTCTAAGCCCAAAAGAAGACAGGTAGAAATTCTGTAATATATCCTACTTCCTTCTTTGCTTATTGATTTTGGGGAACATGTGTTGACTGGAGACAGAATTTTGTGGTCTCTTAAAATAATGATTTGGAGAGCAACTGAAATATAGATAAAAGGATAGAGGCTAAAGAAGCAATGGTAATAGAATAATGCAAAGTAGTAGGAGGAAGCATTGTGGTCCAAGCGGAGCACTGGTGAGTAGAAAATGACAGTATGGCTGGCTGTGAGGTAGAACTAGGTAGCCATGCCTGGCAAGTGCTGTTCTCTGTGCCATCAATGCCCAGGAAAGATGTCTGGAACCATCAAACGCTGCTTGTTTACTTCACCTCGCCTCCCCTCACCTCCTTTTTTTAACTGCCTCATTATTTCCACATGTTCATTCTTCCTCTCATCCATGACCTTTCTTTATCCTGTTCCCTCCTATTTCATTAGAGACCTCAATCCGCCAGTCATCTTCCCTTTTCTAATGGCATTTCTTTTCCTATCCACTGATTATTAACTTGACCTATAAACTTGCTCACAGTATTGCTATATTATTTCTGTCTCTTCCATCCCATCATGGTACTGCTATATTATTTCCATTTCCTTACAGCCAGTTTTCTAGAAGAATGTTACAGTGGTGGAGACTCAGACTTTTATAGCTGATCATATCTTTTCTGAAAAATGAACCAAGCGTTGCACCTGAAATTTGTTTATTTGTTTTTGTTGGCAGAGTTAAAATTTCTTTCACATTTCATTCACTTCACATTTAGCCATAATTAAGACAATATAAAATGAATGGGGGGTTGGGAGAAGGGGGGTGGGGTTATGGACATTGGGGAGGGTATGTGCCTTGGTGAGTGCTGTGAAGTGTGTAAACCTGGCGATTCACAGACCTGTACCCCTGGGGATAAAATATATGTTTATAAAAATAAAAAAAATTTTAAAAAAAGATAATGTAAAATGAAATTGTACATTAACCTTACCATAACATGAGAGTCAAATGGGTCATTGCTTACCAGAAATGTAAAGAGCAGCATCGATCAAACAATTGGATGACTCTTTCCTGGCATTCTGATGTTGGATTCCCTAGAAGCAGATACTAACATAAGGATTTACTTGAGAAGAATTTATTAAAGAGAGAAATCAGTTAGGGAGAGATGAACAGGAAAGGACAGGGCAGGGAAGGGGAAGAAGAGCTGTGATTTTCGGCAAAGTGTCTCAGTTTAAGCTTTCATGGGAGCTCTTTAGTATGAATTTTGCCTCTGTTCATAGCTGGGAGGTGAGGGAAGAACACTGACAGGTGCTGCTTTTTGGAAGCAAAACCACACTGAAGCACGGAAGGCAAATATGTATTGTAATGTGCACAGGTCTTCTTGAAGAGTTTTGCAAAACTGTGTGATGGAAATGGGTAATTTCCTTTCTTTTTTTTTTATTTTTTTTCCAATTTATTTATTTTCAGAAAAACAGTATTAATTATTTTTTCACCACACCCAGTGCTCCATGCAAGCTGTGCCCTCTATAATACCCACCACCTGGTACCCCAACCTCCCACCCCCCCGCCACTTCAAACCCCTCATTGTTTTTCAGAGTCCATAGTCTCTCATGGTTTACCTCCCCTTCCAATTGACCCAAAAGCACATACCCTCCCCAATGTCCATAACCCGACCCCCTTTCTCCCAACCCCCCTCCCCCCAGCAACCCACAGTTTGTTTTGTGAGATTAAGAGTCACTTATGATTTGTCTCCCTCCCTATCCCATCTTGTTTCATGGATTCTTCTCCTACCCACTTAAGCCCCCATGTTGCATCACCACTTCCTCATATCAGGGAGATCATATGATAGTTGTCTTTCTCCGCTTGACTTATTTCGCTAAGCATGATACGCTCTAGTTCCATCCATGTTGTCGCAAATGGCAAGATTTCGTTTCTTTTGATGGCTGCATAGTATTCCATTGTGTATATATACCACATCTCACGTGCACCCGAATGTTTATAGCAGCAATGTCCACAATAGCCAAACTATGGAAAGAACCTAGATGTCCATCAACAGATGAATGGTAATTTCCTTTCTTTTCCACTCCACCACTCTACTCCACTATTCTCCATTCCATTTTTAATTTTTAAATTTTGCTTATTTATTTATTTGTCTTTTTGGTCGTAAACAACTTCACTGACTACAGAAGGGAGGAACATTTTAATAGCACTCTTGGGTAGTTGTGGACATTCTTTTTTTGTACTACATTAAAAATAATCAATTGGCATGTTTGTCAAGATTAATTGCAGTGTGGAATCTGAAACCATGTTGGTGAACGTTTGTTTTGTTGTTTTAAACCCTCTGATCTGTCTTTCACTTTGAATAAATATTTAACCCATGTGTGATATTTTAAATCATGCATTGGTCATTTGGAAAATACTGATTCACTTAAGTTTTGAAGATCCTCCAAATGTTGATGCATTTCATTACATAGCATAAACAAATCCCGTTTCTTGAAATCACCACCGATCTCATCAGAGAAAATTATGATGGGAACCTGTTTTTTGCTCACATAGGCCATTATAAGACTTTCAGACTTCTAATTTTTGCTTGAAAACTTTAATGTTGTCATTGGCAAGGAATACTGTCATTGAATACAGAGTCACTCATTTTAGCAAAAATGGCCACCAAAAGCCCAAGTTTGAATAATTGTACTTGGTCTGTCAGTTGTCCCTCCAAGTAAAAAGGATGTTTCATGAAAAAAGTGGCTGGTTCAGCTTGCAACTAAAACAACCATGCAGGTACTACTCCTTAAAACAACCCTTGTAGTTTATATGGGGCAAGTGCTTTCGGTGTATTTGCCCTTTTACTACACAGAATAAAACATGACTTGAACTTAAGAGTTGAGATATAACAAAATCAAGATTTTTAAAAACTCCTTCCTCCATGACATTCTTGAGTTAAACTGGTTGTGTTTGTTGCTTTGTTTTATTGCCTGTGCGTGGCAGTAAGAGTACAATGATGACTAATACAGTTTGGTGCTGTGGCTCTGATTTATGCTAAAGCAATAACAATTCTCCCATCCGTGGTTTCTTACCATCTGTGCAAATATCCATACAGCAAGAAAGGCAATGAACATCTTAGTGTTACTGTGAAAATAATTTTGCCCTCACAGATTCCTGAAAGTTTCTCAGGGACCCTAGGAGTCCATGAGTTCACCTGAAGAGCCACTGCTTTAAGGAAAGCAGCAACTCTTAACATTCTTCATCTTGTAACCTCCTTCATCTAGGGCTTACTGTAATTTTTGCATGCAAATTGCAATTGTGATTTAATTTAGTCTTGAGCAATTTTGGAAAAAAAAACAGTGCTTCAGACACCTTTCTTCAACTTCCTTGAATAATCCTACTTCGAACAGAGTTCCTTCCTCAACTATCATTAACAATTGTTTATGTTCTCATGGAAGTTTTCCTTCAACAGATATGCTTGCTCATGTACCAGGTCCAGCTTGTTGAGGTTTCCAACTTAACTACTCTTATCTCCTTGTTTCTGAGAATTTTATGGTATTCATTTTACAAGTACGTTTTTTTAGTTCTCAAAGGATCAGAATAGTGGCAATCACACTTTGTGGTTTTTTGAACGGTTTACCGTGGACAGGGTACTTTCCGTCTGCATCATCTCTTTCCTGCTCCGGTCAATCCTGTGAGGTTGTCAGGACATTTGTCATGTTCTCCACATGAGTAATCCCAGGTTGAGAGAGGGGATGTGGGTTGCCTAAGGCCACGAGTGAGTGGTAGAACACCACTGAGATACCCTGTTTTCTGTGTCTCGCTTCTACCACTGTAGAGCAGTATTGCTTTTCTTGTAACAATTTAGAAGGCATTTCATATTGTTCTCCATGGACTAGGCAGCACGGTTTTGCTATCATTTCCTATCACATGATGCCGGCATAGGCTGTTGACTTAGATAAAAATACTGTGCAACTGAAGGGACGGCAGCAACCTATAGGAGCTGCGGGCTCAGTGAGGGCCTGATACTGCTCAGAATTCTGCTGTAACCATGAAGGTTAATACATTTTTAACCTTAATAAATATCAGCCAGCCCCAGTACAAAATTTTCAGCTGTAAGGAGAACTGTGGGAAACAATTTAAATAAACCCTACAGCCAATGTGAGGCAAAACAATACAGAGAATGGAGATGTGCTGGGTAATTAAGCATGTTACAAAGTAAAGTTGACTGACTAATCTATAATCATATGCTGGGATTAATAATACAAAAGGCTGAAGTACATGGTGAGAATTAATGAAAAGGGGTTTTGAAGAGTTTATAATAGCAGGGAGTGTTTGCATATTATAAAAATTAATTAAACATTAGTTTATTATATTTCTTTGTGGTACTCCTTTTTGGCCAAGAGGGTTGAACTAAGCTTCCTGGAGTTTATTTTGTTTAATTAGAAATCAAAAAATTCTTTTATTTATTAGATAACATTTTTGAAACACTGCAAATGATAGAGCATAATAATAAATACCCATGTAGTCACCATCCGATTTTATCATATTTTAACACTCTGTTATGTTTGCTGCTTTTCTGAAATAAAATATTTTGTGACATGGGGTTCTCTGCGTACCTCTCCTAAGGTTGTGCTGCTTATTCCCCAGAGTTGTTCATTATTCTGAACTTACTGCTCAATGTTCAGAATGCTTGCTTTTCTATTTGGTACATATATTGATAAATGTATGGCACTTTTTCATGTTTTAATACCTTATAATTTGGTGACATTTTGCAAGTTTGTTTTTTTTTTTTCTCTTCAGCGTTGCCATTAAGTTGGCCCACCTGCACATGTGTAGCTCTGACCTGGGTATCCAGTGAGTGTCCATTAAGGACAGCCCCACAGCGCATGCATACATTCTATTGATGGTAATAGAGATTGTTTCTTGTAGCGAGAATTGGGAGAAATGTTGTAACAGACCTTCTTCTTTTTTTTTTTTTTTTAATTTCTCTTCAGCGTAACAGTATTCATTGTTTTTGCACCACACCCAGTGCTCCATGCAATCCGTGCCCTCCTTAATACCCACCACCTGGCTCCCCCAACCTCCCACCCCCCACCCCTTCAAAACCCTCAGGTTGTTTTTCAGAGTCCACAGTCTCTCATGGTTCACCTCCCCTTCCAATTTCCCTCAACTCCCTTCTCCTCTCCATCTCCCCATGTCCTCCATGCTATTTGTTATGCTCCACAAAGAAATGAAACCATATGATAATTGACTCTCTCTGCTTGACTTATTTCACTCAGCATAATCTCTTCCAGTCCTGTCCATGTTGATACAAAAGTTGGGTATTCATCCTTTCTGATGGAGGCATAATACTCCATAGTGTATATGGACAACGTCTTCCTTATCCATTCGTCCGTTGAAGGGCATCTTGGTTCTTTCCACACTTTGGCGACCGTGGCCACTGCTGCTATAAATGTTGGTGTACAGATGGCCCTTCTTTTCACTACATCTGTATCTTTGGGGTAAATACCCAGGAGTGCAATTGCAGGGTCATAGGGAAGCTCTATTTTTAATTTCTTGAGGAATCTCCACACTGTTCTCCAAAGTGGCTGCACCAACTTGCATTCCCACCAATAAATAGTGTAAGAGGGTTCCCCTTTCTCCACATCCTCTCCAACACATGTTGTTTCTTGTCTTGCTAGTTTTGGCCATTCTAACTGGTGTAAGGTGGTATCTCAGTGTGGTTTTAATTTGAATCTCCCTGATGGCTAGTGATGATGAACATTTTTTCATGTGTCTGATAGCCATCAACTTTTTGTCTGTACTGTCATTTGCAAATATCTTCTCCCATTCGGTGGGTTGCCTGTAACAGACCTTCTTAGATACACTTATTTGGGCGCATGGAAGGTAATATACTGTAAGCATATCTCTTTTAACATATGTAACTACAAGTATAGGTCTGAAGTACATGCTTGTTCAGTTCTATTCATTACTGCCATTTTTTTAATTTGAAAAAAGACTGCCTTTTTTTAAAAATTTGAAACAATTTTTAACTTAATGAAAGCTTGTGACAATAGTACAACAACACTCACAAGGTGTTTAACTCAGATTTTAAAAATGTAACATTTTGTACAAATTTTAACATTTTGTCTGTTATTGTGTGAGTGTGTGTATAAACCATATTTTTCGCATCAGAGCCATTTCAGAGTAGGTTGCATTGATCATGCCTCTTCACTTTTCAATACGTCACTCTGTCTTTCCCAGAACCAAGAACATTCTGCCCAGTAACAACAGTACGGTTATCAAATTCAGGACATTTAACATAGATACAATACTTTAATCTATAGTCCATATTGCAGTGTTGTTAACTGTCCCAGTGTCCTTATAGCAGGTTTTGTTTTGTTTGCTGAAAGTGGGATGACTTGGGATAACATATTGTATTTAGCTGTCAGGTCTCTTTAGCCTTTTTTTTTTTTTTTTTAAGATTTTATTTATTCATTTGACAGACAGAGATCACAAGTAGGCAGAGAGGCAGGCAGAGAGAGAGAGAGTGGAGGAAGCTGGCTTCCCACTGAGCAGAGAGCCAGATGTGAGGTTCTATCCCAGGACCCTGGAATCATGACCTGAGCTGAAGGCAGAGGCTTTAACCCTCTGAGCCACCCAGGTGCCCCTTAGATTGTTTTTAATCTGGAAGATTCTTCAGCCTTTCTTTGTCTTTTATGACATTGATATTTCTTTTTTTTTTTTTTTAAAGATTTTATTTATTTATTTGAGAGAGAGACAGTGAGAGAGAGCATGAGCGAGGAGAAGGTCAGAGAGCGAAGCAGACTCCCCATGGAGCTGGGAGCCTGATGCGGGACTCGATCCCGGGACTCTGGGATCATGACCTGAGCCGAAGGCAGTCGTCCAACCAACTGAGCCACCCAGGCGTCCAGACATTGATATTTCTAATAAATCAAGGAAATTATTAACGGTTTCTCAATTTGTGTATCCAGTGTTTTCTCATGATTAGATTCAGATTGTATATTTTTTGGCTGAAATGAATGTTAGTGATGATATGTTCTTCTCAAGGAATTGTTCCATATTGTTGACATTATTTTGATTATTTGGTTAAAGAGTCATTCAGTTTCTCTACTGTATTTGCTTTTATTTCTTTTGAAATTAACAGGTAATTTGTAGGGAAATACTTTGATATGTTGTAAATACCCTGTTTATAATCAAACCTTTCCCTCTTAGATTTTTTAAAAAAGATTTTATTTATTTATTTGACAGAAATCACAAGTGGGCAGAGAGGCAAGCAGAGAGAGAGGAGGAAGCAGGCTCCCCGCTGAGCAGAGAGCCGGATGCAGGGCTCCATGCCAGGACCCTGAGATCCTGACCTGAACCAAAGGCAGAGGCTTAACCCACTGAGCCACCCAGGCACCCCTACCCCCTTAGATTTAACATCTTTTGATGATCATTCCCTGAATCACTTTTTACTACTAGAGTTGCAAATATGTGATTTTCTAACTTCATCATTCCTTTGTTCTTTCTACATTAAGTGACATCATTCTTTAGTAAAACTTGAAGAAATACTGTGAGGGTGAATTCAGTCTAAAAATTAGATTCAGAATTTATTTTGTGAAAATTATTTCCCTATTAGACTTTTATTGACTTCTGAGAAACAAAGTTAAAATGATATTCCCATTGCCTGAATCAATCTAAAACTGCTCTAAGATCACTTACTTGTTTAAGATTTATACCTCATTTACTTCCATTAAGAATTTGAGGAAGCTTTTTCAAACTAAGCACAATAGAAACAGGGCAAAGAAGGTAAAAAAACACAATTAGGTTTCTGTGATACAGAACAGAAAATGTGGTTCTGTTTACTTCAGTTGAACATTGATTTCAGATCATAGGAAATTGGCAGCTAAGGCAAAAAAGACAACCATATTTAATTAGGTGTGATTTCATGGTTTCATAAGACAAGGCATCTTAGAAGAGCTTAATAAAAATGTCATCAGGAGGGCTAATTTTTTCATTGAGCTAACTCTGTTTATTTGAAATTTATGCAGTGGCAAAAACAACAGCTCAAACCAGTGCAGGCTAAGTTTAGAATTTTTGTTTGAGGTTTAGGAACCTATTGGTTCCAATTCCAGATATTGTGGTTCACTAGGTCCTGGAAGAGCCTGAAAATCAGCAAATTGAACATCATAGGTGCTCCTGGCATCAGACTTTGAGAAACAGTGTCTCAGATGAAAAACAGAGCAAAACTAAATAAAACAAACAAAAAAACCACTTATGACTTAGTGTAATTGGGTCAGTATTCCAGACTTCATAAAGAGACATTTAAAATTCTTTCTGTAGTCTGATATTTATAGCATAGAAAATTGGAAATTTTGATATAAATAAAACCTCCTTAACCCCTTCTTTAGTTTTAGTGGCTCAACATAGATGAATTTTTAACATGTGTAGACTATTCTAAGTTACAGAAATATTTGTTATGTCAACTTTTAAGCACAGTCCTTCTTCTTTTTTTTCTTCTTCTTCTTTTTTTAATTTGACAGACAGAGATCACAAGTAGGCAGAGAGGCAGGCAGAGAGAGTGGCAGGGAAGCAGGCTCCCTTCCCCGCTGAGCAGAGACCCCGGGACCATGACCCGAGCTGAAGGCAGAGGCTTTAACCCACTGAGCCAGCCAGGCAACGCCCCCCCCCCTTTTTTTTTAATATTCATTATTTTGTATTTGAAAGGACAGGTCACTGAATTCTAAGATTTATTACTCTTTTGCAATAACTGGCTTTAGCCAGAGGCCCAAATTTCAGAACTGATCATAGGAAAGTAATTTCCATTGGTGTCCTTTCTAACCAAGTGAGTGACTTTGACACACATAGCTCTGGCCTACAACTGGTCATCCTGAAATAATTAATAAGAAACAACAACTATTTTAGTAACTGATTGAATTCCAGCCTTACAGTTTATAAAATAGGTTAATTGGATATCTTTCAACAGTGGAGAATTTCACAACTCCTCTTGGGTTAGTGAAAATATTTTAGATCTAGCAGAATGTATAAGCCTTAGACATTTCTGTGATTTCTTTTAAGACTGTATAGGGGACATTTTATTTATGTTCTCTCTGACATTGCAATGGAGACTGATAAAACTTCTGAAAATTGCTGAAAGTTTACCCCTTTGTCTCATTAAATGTAGCAAAGATAGGATATAATAGCACAGGTACATGTGTTCTTGATTTGTAGCTCTTTCAGGAGGAAGACATTTATTTTCATAAGAAATGTGACATTTATAAGAATTGAACAGCTTAAAAGGGTGTGCACAGAAATTGGAAGGACTTGTAAAACATTGGTTTACCAGGGCTGGTTGATGCCTTGTGCAAGGAAACTTTAGGACAGGAGCAGAGACTTAGTTCCCAGCTTGGAACTTCGTTTATGTTTGGGTATTTATTTTTAAGACCAAAGATGCCAGGGTAAACCAGTTTCACATGGTGAAAGGTTGGCTAAGGAAGAACGTTTTCATTATTGTGTTTATGATTCAAATTTTCTGTCTACCATACAGTCCTTTGAGTTTTACTGCTTATTGAAGTACAACAAAGAGATAGCAATTTCTTTTTAAAGTTTTTATTTTTTTTTTATTTTTTTTTATTTTGACAGAGAGAGATCACAAGTAGGCAGAGAGGCAGGCAGAGAGAGAGAGAGAGAGGAGGAAGCAGGCTCCCTGCTGAGCAGAGAGCCCGATGCGGGACTCGATCCCAGGATCCTGAGATCATGACCTGAGCTGAAGGCAGCGGCTTAACCCACTGAGCCACCCAGGCGCCCCAAGAGATAGCAATTTCTTTAGCTCACTATTTTGGAAAGAAAAGTGAAGACAAGCAGAGATACTGTTGCTTCTGAGTGCTCTAAGCACCCCACTTCCCTCCCCTCAACCACCCCAAAAGAGATATTGAAGACCTTCAATTAATAGTAGAGAGCCACATATTCCAAAACTGCTCAATTTAATTTTATAACAAATATGTGATTTCTAGAATATGTAGGGGAGGTTGAGAGCTATTTCCTCTCTAATAGTTTTTCTGCCTTGCATTAGAGTTTTATCCATAGTGAATATTTTGCAGCTTCCTGATTTTGAGGTGAAAGGTTTCCTATAATTACTATAATTTGCTTCTAGTCAGAATATAGCGAGCTTTGTTGTTGTTTACAAAAAGAGAAAGTAAAGTTAAAAAAAAAAAAAAGTAAACCATTGAGTTACAACTCTCATTTTGATCAATGGTCATTGGTTAGCTGTCTGCCCAGCACGCATTTCTTTTTGCCTCTTTCCTCACTGCACTCTTGTTTTCCTGATGGCAGTGCTCTGCAATTCTGCAGGCCCAGTGCCTCCCAAGGAGCTGAGCCCAATCCCAGCTTCTGCAATGGGTTTGATTTGTTTAAGGCCAACCCCATCTTTTGGTATTTTTCACAGTTTCATATGAAAAGGCTCGAGGGATGATCAAAGCTGCTGATGTTAGGAGTTATGCTGCCGGTGCTTTTTTGGAAAGGTCTTTCTTATTCTGACTAAGAGAAACCTTCCAGAACTGGTCCTCTTTCCCTCCTGCTGGACTTAACTGGCTGCATCTTAATACCAAAAGGAAAACTAGCTTTAGGACAAAGATTCACTGTGGATCATAGAGCAGAAAAAAAGAAATATTCCCGATCAGGAACATTGTAACTCTGTGTGTGTGTGTGTGTCTGTGTGTGTGTGTGTGTGTGTGTAAGAGAGAGAGAATGAGAGAGATAGATAATCAGTTAGTGGGGAATATCCTGGATAATAAGAAAGTACATCTGCATTTATTTTTTTCCAGAAATTCACAAAGGGAAAATTAAAGTGTGCCACTTGGGTTTTTACTTTACATATTTGTTTGAACTAAAAGTCATCTGCATGCATTTAATAAAATGTCTTTTCTTCTGTTCCCTTTCCCTTCAAAGATGCTTGTCTTTCTCACTGAAAAATTTCAAAATGCTTATGTGGTTGACTGGCTATAAAATCGTAAGGCCAAGCCTTCTGAAGTTGAAAGGCTTATTTGCCTAAAATGATGTTCT